>NC_090930.1:326622870-327872870 GCF_040938575.1 Ambystoma mexicanum
TTACTGGCACTTTTTTTCTGGACCGGGTCACTTGTAATGAGGGCCATTGTTCTATTTCTAAATACCAATAGTCAAAAATAGTGTGCTTTTTGGCACTGAATTTGGAATTTGGTTTGTTGAATTTTGAAATCATTCACTGATTCTCAGAATTGTGAATATCTTGTTTTGGGGAGGGTGTTACATTTCTCTGATTGGTTGTTTTTTCATTGGATAGAATCCAAGCACTCACTGATTGTCAGGGGCAGGACTGGCCATAGACCATGTACTGTTGGAGCTGTAGGGCCAGGAACCAAGAAGAAACCTAGACCCAGAAAGTTATTGTACTTTAAAAGGCTGTTATGCCCTTTCTGTAGACATATTGCAGTTCAAAACTACAAATCCCAGCATTTGGCACACCAGGACTACATTTCCCAGCATGCTCTGCGGACTCGCAAGCCAATGGGAAGCCGCGCTGGGTGTGGCGCACGAATGCACATGCGCAAGCCCCAAGTCACGGGGCTTGTGCTCGAGACATCGAGGAGAGTGGACGTGTTGTACCCAGCAGCTCCACGGAATTCACACGCGAGGGGCCCAGAGCCTCCGGAGGAACCATCCGGCTCCTCGCTTCAAAGAGATAAGTACCGCTCAGCCCACAGAGTGTCTGGGATTTATGGGGGAAGCGCAGGGGGCAGAGCCCCTGCGCCGTCACATAGAAGCTAAGTGGGCGGGCTTCGGGGAAAGAGTTCTGCTTTCAGTGAATGTGTGAAGATCAAAGACAATTATTTATTGTGGATGTTTTTCACGTGTTTTCGTCTCGTGGAACATATGCCGGAAAGGCGCACGAGACGGGAGCGCATTACAGTGCGAAGGAACTCGGTCTGAAGGAAGACCGAATATTGGCAAAAGATAGATCTTGGGGGTTGAAAGGCCACGTGCGGCAGCGCACCCAAAAGGAGAGAGTGAGAGACCGACAGAACTAGAAAGCACACGCTAATGCTTGTCCTTTGTTTTCCTTTTAGTTTGCATCTGATCATCTGACCGCAAGGATGTGGCACAGCACTCGACAGCCTTTGCAGGACAGGACTTAAATACAGAAGCAAAAGCTTCTGTTCATGAAGATGTAACTGGGCTCAAATTGTTTTACCAATCCATGCTTGTTTTAACTTTGTGTTCAGAGGAGCACGTATATGTTTTGTTAGAAGGGCAATGCAATGTGAAGGGAAACACCTTTACATGTAAAGGTGTTAAAACAGTTACATCAGCCAGTTTAAGAAAAGTGTGCAGTCATCGTTTACCCTAAAATCCCCAATCCCATCCATAACCTCTTCCTACCCCTCAATTCGGTTAACCTAAAATCCCTCTACCTATCCACCCATCGAGACCCTAACCCTCCTTCCCCGCTCTGGTTACAGAGGTCTGTGTAAGCCTTGACTTGCAGACACTGAGACCATTGAGGGGGTGGTTGGTACTGCTTCGCTCCTGCGCTTTGGACCTGGGCATCCTGGCACTGATATGGGATTGAGGCATATGGAGAGTAATATCTGGGAGGCACAGCATATGTGGAAGAAATGAAGCTTTCCTTGTCCAGCAAGGAGCTATCAAGATTACCCTTTCCGTTTTCAAGATAGATTTTCCACAGGATCTTCAGTAGAAGGAGACTTACAGAGCAAGCAAAAGCAACATTGGAGGCCACCTGAAGGAGAATTCATCATCTCTCTAGGAAAGCTTGTTGCATGGTAGCAAGCAGTACCTCCGGAGCAGCACAACATGGCTCAGGCAAGATTATTTATGTTTGTGTTATGTGGGAGGCACAGATGACCCTGAAAAGATTCAGTTTCAGGAGTAATCCAAGAAAGATAGGATTATACTATTTATGTTGTCCACCACAGCGTTGTCAACACCCTCCCACTATTTCTGACACCCAGTTAATGAAGGTGGCATTCTGCCCATCTAAAAATATCTGCCAGTGGAAGTTACCTACTAAAACTGCATCTCCTTTCAGGAAGGCAAAATAGTGCAGAACTCCTCAGGCTAACACTGTCAGTACTCTCCAATTTGATGATTTGCCCACCTCTTTGGGAGCCAAATTATCATTGATAGTCAAGACTAAAATCTTATGCTGGCAGTTTAGGTCATTGCCATGGATGAGCGAGGAGTCACACCAATCCACTTCAGGAGATTAGTATGTGTAGCCAGCAAGCAAGACCGAGGAGAATTTACAATGAGATAAGAGCCCTCACTCAGTATTGCCAGTGTTCCTGGGCCCAGTGTCCCATAATGTTTCTCACCAGGGGTTTCCAATAAGCTTTTGCCAAAGGTATACATACCCATATGAAGCAAACATGCATTGGGCCATGTACCACTGCTGGCAAGGAGCACATGACAATGCTAACAGATCCCAGAGGTGGCATTGTAACTTTAGCACCCTCTGACATAGGAGGAAGTCCTTCACCAGAAATGCAGTGATGAAACCCCCAATGTCTTCTAGCTGTTTACTGGGAACCAGCGAGGACTTCTTGTAATGCAGAAGTCCCCTAAAATTAAGTAGATTAACACAATGTTTGGACAGGCGACTGTGAGAAAATAAGTAAGTCATCCGGGGCAGGGCGGATCACCTCTGAATGATGTAAACAAATTATCCTTGGTACAGATGTGAGGTCTATAGGAGGGCCTTGAACTGGAGAGCCCTTCTATGGCCACAAACTAGAAAAAGCTCTGGTGGGTAGGTTCTACTACAAAGCAAAAATAATCTTCTTCCAAATTTAGGAAATAAAGTAATTCTTTATGGCATATTCTAGGAATAATGCTCTGGAGTTTTTCCATTTTGAAGGGAATTTTTGTTATGAACATTTTGACTTACTTGAGCTACATTTTCCTGAAGCATTCTGAACCAGAAAATAATGGAGGAAACCCTCAGGTTCAGATTCTAAAAAGGGAAAGGAATCATCCCCACCTTGTAAATTATCTTTCAAGAAAGCTCTTTTAGGAGATCATTTTGAGAGCTCTTATCTTAGTCTAGCACTAAGGCCAATGATTAATGATGACACCTAAGTCGCTAAATCGGGAGAAATTCTAAAGGAACTTTATGCTATGTTCTTTTTCTAGCACACCCTGCAGCCAGGTGCCAACACTCTGATCAGGCAAACCTGTAGTAAAGCCCTGAAACATGCACTACACATGAGGTGAAAAGGCTCCCTTTCCTCACTCAAGTTAGGAGGGTTGAGCCTGAGTGGGAATCATCACATGTTTGGGAAGAACCTCCTATTACCTTGTTGCTTTCTCTAAACAGCAGGCTGTACATTGACACATTGCTGGATAACATGTGTTGGGAAGGGGGCGAACACGTCCCACCCCCTAAGCACTTTAAAGTAAGTTTAGAGGCATTCGAAGCACTATGATGGGCCAGGGGACAGGGGGGACGGTGGCAGGACCCCACACCAATATAATCAACCCACATAGTATAGCCCAAGGCACGAGCAAGACTGCCATTTTGTATAGATGATAGTGAATTCTGCATAGATGATAGTAACCATAGTTTGGAGACAAGGCCTGTGTGGCAAATATGCATTTCATGCACTAAGCCCTAATTGTGAGACGAGGGAAATCTCCAGCCATGTGAGGAAAACCCACACCCCTAACTGCCATAGAGCTTATTCATTGTTCAAACAGTGTTGCAAAGAAGTTTTTCTATCCACAAGGAATGTGCCCTACAAGGCTGCGATCATAGACCGGCGCCTGGTGTGCATGTTATCTCACACTGGCCAAAGCATGACCGGTCCATACCCAGGCGTCCACGAGATATAGCCCATATAACTGACTAAACCTTAAGATCCCTGAATTCCATGGCACCAAGTTCCCTTTGACCACCATCCCCTAAGTAACAAGTCCTGAAATGTTCAAAGAGGATGGAAAGTGCATGTCTTTGAGCGACAATCGTACGAGTTGTGTGGTGAGGTGCTTGGAGAGATAAATTATAGTTAAAAACTAGCGTGAAGACTTTGGAGCCGGATGGCATGGAAGGGAGTGAGTGAAATGTGTGTGGAGGTTACAGTGCACCAGAAACTCCTTTGAGACAGTCTTAGAGCCTGCCGGGTGCACAGTACAATGATAAAGCCGCATTGTGTTAGGAGTGCAGTTAATTTGTTCTTTGACCTTCGTCGGTGAGAAGATGATCTCCACGGCACCCACGTGATGGAAGATGGACGGAATGGGCTTGAACCAATGACCTGGCATCACTTATGGTAGAGGTAGATCCTTTATATGCCCACACCAACCAGCCGCGCAAGTTTTTACTGTATATGTTTACTTCATTGATGGCGATGTATTTCTTTATATCATTCTGCTTGTATCATTTTTCTGCAGAAAGTTCTTTGCTGTTGCTCTCATCTGTGTGTGAGATAAAGTGGGTAATTCATAGAATTCAGTGCACAAGTGTCGCACGCGGCTGGCGCACAGTGTGCGCGTGTGAATTTCTGCGCCAGCCGCGTGCACTAAAATCCATTTCCGCGCACAGTGTATTCATGGATTATAGTTTCCAAAACCAGCCGTGGTGCAGAGTTGCACCGCGACCCTGCAGCAGCGCCAGTTACGCCCCCAACCACTCCCTGTGTGCCATGCACAGCGCACAAATCCCGTACATGGCGCACAGGCCCCCAACCACGAAAACGCCGGTAAAACTCCATGCGCACCCCTCTGAATACACGTATCCCGCTGCACGGGGAGTGTCACACGCGATTGGAGCGGGGTACATGTGTAACAGGGGTGCGCGGGAAGTTTCACATGCAAAATGCCCTGTGCGAGTGGGGTACGTGTATTCCTGTGGTGCGCAGGAAGTTTCACACGCGATTGGCCCTGTGCAAGTGGGGCACGTGTATAACTGGGGTTGGCGGGAAGTTTCACATGTAAAATGCCCTGTGCGAGTGGGGTACGTGGGGTACGTGTATTTCGGGGGTGCACAGGAAGTTTCACACGCGATAGGCCCTGTACGAGTGGGGTATGTGTATAACTGGGGTTCACGGGAAGTTTCACACGCGATTGGCCCTGTGCAAGTGGGGTACGTGAATAACTGGGCTTCGCAGGAAGTTTCACATGCGATTTTGCTGTCAGAGTGGGGCACGTGAATTTCAGGGGTGCGCGGGGAGTCCTACATGTGAATTGGCAGTGTGGGCCTGTACACCCTCCTCGGTCCCTGCAGGCAGCCCACACCACAGGGGACTACCCTGCACCCCTGGTCATGTCCCACAGGCTGCCCATCCACCATGGGCATGCCCCCAGCCAAGCCACATGTCACCTTGCACTAGTGATCACCAACTCATGTCCCCCAGCACCCCCACCCCCCAGCAGTCAGGGGCACCTGCCAGCAGGCCCCCACTCATGTCCTACACATGTCCCCCAGCACCCCCACCCCCCAGAAGTCAGGGGCACCTACCAGCAGGCCCCTACTCATGTCCCACACATGTCCCCCAGCATCCACACCCCCAGCAGTCAGGGGCACCTGCCAGCAGGCCTCCACTCATTTCCCACACATGTCCCCCAGCACCCCCACCCCCCAGCAGTCAGGGGCACCTGCCAGCAGGCCCCGACTCATGTCCTCCAGCACCCCCACCACCCAGCAGTCAAGGGCACCTGCCAGGAGGCCTCCAATCATGTCCCACACATGTCCCCCAGCACCCCCACCCCCCAGCAGTCAGGGGCACCTGCCAGCAGGCCCCCACTCATGTCCCCCAGCACCCCCACCCCCCAGCAGTCAGGGCACCTGCCAGCAGGCCCCCACTCATGTCCCCCAGCACCCGCACCCCCCCAGCAGTCAGGGGCACCTGCCAGCAGGCCCCCACTCATGTCCCCCAGCACCCCCACCCCTCAGCAGTGAGGGGCACCTGCCAGCAAGCCTCCACTCATGTCCCACACATGTCCCCCAGAACTCCCACCCCCCAACAGTCAGGGGCACCTGCCAGCAGGCCCCCACTCATGTCCCCCAGCACCCCCACCCCCCAGCAGTCAGGGGCACCTACCAGCAGGCCTCCACTCATGTCCCACACATGTCCCCCAGCACCCCCACCACCAGCAGTCAGGGGCACCTGCCAGCAGGCCCCCACCCATGTCCCCCAGCACCCCCACCCCCCAGCAGTCAGGGGCACCTACCAGCAGGCCTCCACTCATGTCCCACACATGTCCCCCAGCACCCCCACCCCCCAGCAGTCAGGGGCACCTGCCAGCAAGCCCCCACCCATGTCCCACACATGTCCCCCAGCACCCCCACCCCCCAGCAGTCAGGGGCACCTGTCAGCAGGCCCCCACTCATGTCGCCCAGCACCCCCAGCCCCCAGCAGTCAGGGGCACCTGCCAGCAGGCCCCCACTCATGTCCCACACATGTCCCCCAGCACCCCCACCCCCCAGCAGTCAGGGGCACCTGCCAGCAGGCCCCCACTCATGTCCCCCAGCACCCCCACCCCCCAGCAGTTAGGGGCACCTGCCAGCAAGCCCCCACTCATGTCCCACACATGTCTCCCAGCACCCCCACACTCCCAGCAGTCAGGGACACCTACCAGCAAGCCCCCACTCATGTCCCACACATGTCCCCCAGCACCCCCACCCCCCAGCAGTCAGGGGCACCTGCCAGCAGGCCCCCACTCATGTCCCCCAGCACCCGCACCCCCCCAGCAGTCAGGGGCACCTGCCAGCAGGCCCCCACTCATGTCCCCCAGCACCCCCACCCCTCAGCAGTGGGGGGCACCTGCCAGCAGGCCTCCACTCATGTCCCACACATGTCCCTCAGAACTCCCACCCCCCAACAGTCAGGGGCACCTGCCAGCAGGCCCCCACTCATGTCCCCCAGCACCCCCACCCCCCAGCAGTCAGGGGCACCTGCCAGCAGGCCCCCACTCATGTCCCCCAGCACCCGCACCCCCCCAGCAGTCAGGGGCACCTGTCAGCAGGCCCCCACTCATGTCCCCCAGCACCCCCAGCCCCCAGCAGTCAGGGGCACCTGCCAGCAGGCCCCCACTCATGTCCCACACATGTCCCCCAGCACCCCCACCCCCCAGCAGTCAGGGGCACCTGCCAGCAGGCCCCCACTCATGTCCCCCAGCACCCCCACCCCCCAGCAGTTAGGGGCACCTGCCAGCAAGCCCCCACTCATGTCCCACACATGTCTCCCAGCACCCCCACACCCCCAGCAGTCAGGGGCACCTACCAGCAGGCCCCCACTCATGTCCCCCAGCACCCCCACCCCCCAGCAGTCAGGGGTACCTGCTAGCAGGCCCCCACTCATGTCCCCCAGCACCCGCGTCATGACGATCCTCAATCATGGGCCTCATGGCCACCCACATCACACCCCACGCCACCCCAGCCCAAAGACCCAACCAAGTATTGCATCCACCCTCAGAGAAATGGCCATTACATGATACAACCCGAATGGCAAGTATGTACATGAACACATGTCCGTCACACACACACAGTGGGCGCAAGTGAATGTGAAAACCCATATCATGACATGCATGAAACCAATGAGAGAATACCACACATCAAAGTATGAAACAAACATGTATTGAACACAACATGAATGTAATGAAAAAAAACACTCAATAATGGGAATAAGAAATAAAATGCAGCCTGTCCGGAAAAGAATAAAAAATATGAAATCAGAATCCAAAGAAATCCAAATGAAAATTTGTCCAAAGTCTCAGTCCAACAAAGCAAATCCAAGTGAAAAAAATATATGAAATCCATTGCGCCATGGTGAAATTAAAATAAAAACGAGAAACATCCACTGTTCAACTATATACAAATCACCAATCCAGGGTCCATGAGCCCAACAAATGAAATGAAACCTACAAAAAACCCTACCTAATAAAGAACTATATACAGAAATGTGGTGCATTGTCCAAGCAGCCCAAAATAAACAAAAACAGAAAGGAAACCTAACACTATCTAACTATTTACAATGGCAGCGGGCTAGTCCTACGGCTCACTTTTTGATGTCCCGGGCCAGGGCATCATCGAACTCCCGCTCAATGTCCTGGAGGCGGTCCTCTTCCATGGCCCGAAGGGTTCGCAGGGACGACGACATGTTCAGCTCCAACTCCCTGCGAATTGCCTCGAGGCACTCGGCCCGCCTCAGGGCCCTCCACATGGAGTTCTCCGCCATGACCATTGTGAGCCGTGCCTCTTCCGCCCACTGCCGCTCCGCATCTATGGCGTGGCCCAACCGCTGCCACACGGAAGACACTTGAAATCCGGGGTCCTCCTGCCCTATGGCCGATGCCTGCCCCTCCGATGTTGAAGGCCCCGAGCCATCATTGCTCCCACCATGTTGCTGCTGCTGTGCCTGCGCCCTGGCTCTTGCTGCCTGCACGTCCTCCTCCGGCTGGGGTGCAGTTGTCGTGGTGGCCACCCCTGCTGGACGTCCGACTCCCGACTGTGGCAGGGATGTGTCCTCCACCAGTCTGGCCGCTGGATCAGGGGCAGCTCCACAGGGTACCCAGGTGATACATGGGTGGGAAGATGGCATGGAGGACGACTGGCGCGTAGGGGGTTCAGGTGAGGAGGGGGTTGCAAGAAGGTCCAGCACACGGAGGAATCCAGCACCGGTGACCCGTCCTAGTAGGTCAACGTGGTCAAAGAGGCATGCGAGACAACGTGCAGTCTCTCCACGAAAAGTCTACAGGTCATCTCGCATGCCCCATTGATGCAACGTTATCCTACTCAGGACAGGCTCAACACGGTCCTGGATAGCCACGTCTGCAGGGAGAGGAAGGCCAGTTGTTATGCGCTCAGCCCCTCCCTGAAAACGGGTCTGGACGTAGGCATCCCTGCTGGTGCCAGATGATGCAGTGACAGGATTACACACAGGCACCTCCATGGCGGCCTGTGCTGCCTCCTGTCCCTGCCCCTGCACTGCACCACTAGCACCAGTGGAATCCCAACCTCCAGACCCTGTGTGTGTCCCTTCCGTGGCCTTCTCCTCCACCAAACCCCCCACCAACCTGGATGACTCCCTGTGGGGTCTCAGCTGCCCCTTCTGCTGCCGAGGAGTCCACCTCTGCCGGACCTACCCTCGGCAGCTGCGGCCTGGGACGCGGCACCAGACTCCTCACTCCCCGATGAGTTGACAATCTGGGAGGGGAGCTGGGCCTTGCGTCTCCGGCTGGTGGTGTGATCCCTGCCGCTGTGCTCCACAGCATCCTCTCCGCCCTCTTCATCAGTTGACGCTGCAGACAGGGAGAGATAAAACACAGACATCAGGGCACTGTACAATGGACAGATACACACATGACTGTTGCACATGAGTGGCAGTGTCAAACTTCAGACATGGCATCACACTCCACGACACACATGTCATTTCAACTCACACACATGAGCATTTCCACAGCAATATTGCACCAGGCAGCAACATCCATACACATACAACAGCATGAACAGCCGAAGGTGAGCCTGACATCACATGAAACACAGGGAGTGCACTAGACATGCACACACGCCACCACACTTATATGCATGTCTACATCTCCTCCAACTGTCGCAGTGATGCGATCGCCATACATGTCACATTTGGCATTCAGCCTTCTACATATCAGTGTCACGTGCATCCATGTTGCATCACAGTTGCACACTTGTCAAATACACGCACATGCACATTTACACATTGCAGATACATGCAGCAGGAACCACCATCCATGTGTGACACCCCAACCATGCCAACGTACATACACAGAAATTCAAACATGTGTGCTCCCACACCTGCATTTGCACAGCATGCTTACCAACACATACACCATCAATGTGTCTCACACCTAAGAGGACTCACGTGGCAGCCGCACGCCCATGTTCATACACATCCCTACATGGCCCTATGTGTAACCTGCACACTACTGGCACACCACCACACGCACAGCGTCCAATCAGTATGCATGTACACTTACCGCTCGACTCCAGACGGGTCTGCCTCTCAAGGACCTGGACGTGGAGCGCTGGGCATATGTGTTCCAGGACCCTCATTTGGTGGTCGGACAGGTGGCCCCAGCGCCCCTTGGCATCCGCTGCCTTCAAGAGACGCCGGGCCTTGTTGAGGGTCCTGGACGTGAAGTCCTCCCAGTGCTTCTTGACATGTTGTAAGTTGTGGACTGCCACCCCCTCCGTGTTGATGGCAGTCACAATGTCCATCCAGATCCTGGTCCGTCCTTCATTGTCGGCACGCGAACTTCCAAAGAGGGCATCCTACTGCCCCAGGACTTGCTCCACCAGGACACCCACTTCCGTGGCACTGAAGCTGGTGGCCCTCTGCCTCTCTGGCTGGGGGTTGCCAGTGGTGCCAGATGGTGTTGTGCCCAACATGGCAACCCTAGAGGCACGAGTGGGTGGGCAACTGGGTCCTTGGGCTGGGCTGTGGAGCGATGGTATCCCAGTCGGGAGTCTTCGTTTCCAGCAGGGGTGGTCACAGCAACTGCACCCCTGGCTGACGTGCAGGCAGCAAATAGCAGGGCACGTGGGCATCAGGCAGTCAGGCAGCAGCAGATGGCAGGTGGGAGCATGCTCGGGGCTCTGGAGGGCAGTAATTCGGCCTTCTGGGCAGGAGCGTGGTCTTCCGTGTGTTGCGTGGCCAGCTTGATACAGAGTGATTTGGCACGTGAAAATCTTGCACGTCAGTGTGTAATTCGAGGAAAGGCCCTTCGCGCGTAAGCGTGTCAGCACACGTACGTGATTTCATTGGACCAAAGGCCCTTAGCGCGTACGCGCTTCTGTGACGTGACTCGCGCGGGTGTTTCCCTCGTGACATGGGCATAGTGGTTCAGCGCGCATGAAAAAAACTGCACGACCGCATGTGGATGCGTGTAATCCGAGGAAAGGGCCTACGCGCGTAAGTGACGTGACACGCACAGGCCTTCCCATCAACACGGGTGCATATTCATCGTACACATCCAAAAACTGCACGTCCGAGTATCAGCTTGTGTAATTGGAGGAAAGGGCCTTAGCGCGTACATGCGTAAGTGACGCTGTATGTGTGGGCCGCTTCAAAAGGTACGTGTAGGACCCCATTCCCTTGTACGTGCTTTTCGTGGAGAGCGAGAGGGTGAATTCTGTACTTCTTGTCGGTTCACACGTGATTACATCACAGCATTTCAAGTTTGTACTCCCTGTTACCTCTGACAGCGTTCTTTAATTTTTTGGGCCTGTTTCCTCAAACAGCATTCACTTCTTCTTTTGTCCTGTCTCCTCAGACAACGTACAGTTCTTCTTTTGGTGGGGGTGTTGCCTACGCGCACACGCACATATTTTTCACGTTCTTTTTCCAGGCAGACGGTGAGTCGCGGATGCATTTACCAACTGTGCTTGTCCCATGTGTCGCGTACCCCTTCAGAAGTCATTGTAGGCTGTGTGTAACACGCGTACGCTTGTTTTTGTGTTTCTGGGTGCCACAGCGTAGTGCGGGTTCATTTTTCCACGCATGTGGTCTACGAGGGGTTGCGTGCACGTTACTTTTTGTTTTTGGGGTGCCTGTGCATTGCGTGACCCGTCATCTTCCCCCAGGGGTCACAGACAGCCTTGCTAGAGCACTAGGGTACGAATTCCATCTAGTACCCTACCCCATTCACCCCCAATTGCCCAGGACAATTGTTTACTGCAACTCCCGTACGCACAACAACATCAGTGCCATCGTTGGGAGGCGACCAAGCGGTAAGGGAGGCAAAGGTGGCCGACCTCCAAAAGATGGGCGTGGTGGGCACGGTAGGAAACGTGGCCAGGATTTGCCCTTGTTGGACCAGCCCATTGTGGCACCTGAGCCGGCACAGGATGACTCCCAGGCTGACTTCCAGGTCAGAAAGTCTAAGCCACGTGTGCCAGTGCAAGTTGGTGTCACCAGGCCACGTGGATCTGGGGCAGCAATGTCATCTGCTGCCCCAAGTAGGCAGGGTGGGAAGGCTGCAGGGGCAGCTGCAGCTCTATCCACCCCCGCTCTGAGTCTCCCAGCTGGGACAGTGTCGGTCCTGGTCCATCAAACTGACGTTGCCCCTGCCAACATCACACTTCAGCCAATGCCTGCCTCAAGACCTATGGTCATTGTGCATTCGCACACTCCCAGTACCCAGTCCATCTGCGCTTCTGCCCCTACTGACCAGAGCGGTGCAAGCCACTCAGGCTCTGCTCCACCTTTGAAGAAGAGGAAAAAGGGTGCTCTGGCAATACAGGCTGAGACCCCGGACACGGCTACACTGTCCGGCACATCAAGGAAGCCTAGCTTTAATGACCCCGAACTTGATGCACTTGTGAGCTATGTGTCGGCACATAGCCGCGAAATGTTGGTGACCGCACGGTGCAAGACCACACCTGGTCAACGTAGGGCACACTGGCAGACCATCGCGGACCGCATAAGTGCCCTTGGATTTGTGAGGCGCACAGCTGATGATTGCTACAAGCGGTAGAATGACCTGAAACGCAGAGCAAAGAACAAGCTGGCCTCAAATCATGCCGCTACTCTGGTGACTGGCGGTGGGTCTCCACAAGAGGACAACTAACTCACTGAACATGAGTCTGTTGCTGGGACCTTCGTCACAGAGGAACAGATCCAAGGTGTGGGAGATCTACCTGATTACGACGCATTGTCCGGTGAATGCCCATGCGTGTGTGTGTAATCCATGTGTATGTTGTTTGGGTGACGGGTTCTGATTGAGTGCCAGGTGAGAGTGTGTACTCCTGAGTGTTATGCGTCACCCATTTGCTTCCTCCCATGCATTCACATGCCTTGGATTTGGGTATGACTGGATCCCTTCTGTCCACAGTTGCCAATTAGGCCCAAATTAGTGCACTTTACCTTGAACTGTCATCTTGCAACTACGTTGTTCAGATTTTGTAAGTGTTCATTCAGGCTGATTGTTTCCACTCTCCCATTTTTACTACGCATTTTTCTGCCCTATTGCAACATATGTGATATGCTTCGGTCATTGTTTACAGCCCACACTGGGCCACTATTTTTACCTGCTTATGTTAATGATTACACCATTCAGGCCGATGGAGTATTGGGCTGCAGACATTTTTTATTAGGGCCTGTTTGCATGTGGAACATGACAGATGTTTCCTGTAATTGTAAAGTGACCAACCATTGATCAGCCCACAAAGACTGTATTATTGGACACTGGATGTGTTTCAGTGTGTGGCACATGCATATTTAGCAACACTATTCTGCATTAATCTTTGCATCATGTCGATGTGACATGGATGTATGACAGTACTCATTCACTGACATATTGCTGTAGTTTTGTAATCTAACGTGGCTATGCTACATGACATCTGTGTGGTGGCATGTGTCATGTATGTGTATTGGACATGCCACTCACAGCCTGATGTGTGATGCCAGTGCTACCCAACATGCTGCAAATGTGTTGCTTTTCCATCTTGCTCTCCCCAGTGTCTGCCTTTTTGACTCCACTTCCAACTCTTTGACAGTGCATGCATGGCAGGGTTATAGTCATGTGGGACATGTGTAAATCATGTACTGGATCTCTGGCTTGTCACGGCCTATGTGTGTGCTATGGTGCTCATGCCTGTTTCCATTTGTTGTCTTTCATGTTTTTGCAGGTGATGACGCACTTGATGCTGTTGAGGTTGAGGAGATGGTGCAGACCCAGGAGGAATCTCAGGCACGACTGGGCACCGGTGGGGGACGTGGTATGGTGGTGGATGAAAACCCAATGTTACTGCAGACCATACTGTCCAGGGGTGTCTCTGGGTGCACCTCCCCAGACCTCTATTCAGGTGCTGAATCGGATGATGAGACTTATGTGCAGTCACAGGTAAGTGTTTCTGGCAGGGATTCTGTTCTGTCCAACCCACCTGCACCAGGGGTAGAAACATCTATGGGGATGTCAGTGTTGGTAGGTCCGCCTTTGGTGGTTATGGATGCAGGGTAACACTCCACAGCATCTGATCCTGTTCCTGGGCCAGCAGATCAGAGGGGGAATGCAGTCCTGCAGCCTCTGGCACTGCCAGCACAGCAAGGTGCAGATCGCCTTGCCCCAAGCAGGTATGGTGCCCGTCGACGCGGTGGCCGTGTGCCACCAGGCAATACTGTATGGGAAAACTCCATGTACGGTATGGCAACCCAACAGGCAGCATCAGTAGAAATGATGGCTCAGGCAATGGAGAGGGTGGCCACTTCCATTATCCCCCCTGAAAGGCAGATGGAGCAACAACAGCAGGCAACAGACTCCATTTGCCAATCACACAGGGAAGACATGTTGGCGTCCAACAGGGACCGACGGGCGGCACTTGAGACTCTGCGTGAATCCGTATCAATAGAGTCCCAGGGCCACAGGGAAGCCCTGTGGGTAGAACTACATAACCTCAGGCAGACTCTGGTTGAACTTGAGGCTTCCAGTAATTTAAGGGCAGAAAAGCAGCTGGAGCAGCTCACACGTTTGCTCTCAGCTGAGCTGCATGCAACACGTGAGGAGATCCGGGCATCATGGGGATCTCCGCACTTTAATCCTCCAGAATCAGACCTTCCAGACCCGCATGCCTGCTGCCATAGAGGACCATACCAGAGCTTTGTGTGGGCTGCCTCCCATAGTGCCACCACCTCCTGATGCAGCAGCAGAAGTTGAGCAGAGCGACAGCAGTTCTCCCACAATGACATAGCCGTGCAGGCCATGAGCCCAAGGAGGTATTTTTTTTTCTCGCAACATCCGCGCAGGTGGGTGTTGGTGTGCACCCTGTCCTCGAACCTCCTGGGTAGCCTCCCCCACCCCCCTGGCCCCCACATGGCCATTTTTGATTTTTGTTTTTTTTTTACAGTGTGTTGCCTTGTGTGGCTCCCGTGGGCATCCACTGTATTCCGGCTGAGCACATGCAGGCTTGTCCTGAGTTTGGGTTAGATGCTTGGGTTCGTGAGACACACACCCCTCCTGCATCCCGTTTCCATGGGCTTGCAAAGGGTGTGACCAAGTGACAGTGAATTACACAGTGACGTTGGGCTCCCATGAGCTGTGTGGGCAGTCTGTAGTCAATACTGTGTAGACATCCCTAGTGGATATTGTTGTATTGTACACTGCATGGTGTATTGATATGTGCTTGTGCATCCATGTCTTCCTCCTAATTTGCAGGTTCCTTCCTCATGTCTTCATAAGGCCGTCTACTTTGCAGATGCAGTTCATGTTGTATGCAGTACACTGAGACATTTGCGTGTCAGCAACACTCTACAGTTGGAAGGTGTCGATGTGCTGGCATATTCAGGTTGTAAGACTACCACTACTTGAACTTAGTACTGTCATGTTTTTGCATTTTTCCATGGTGTGTTGCAGCATTGTGTTGGTGGTAAATATTTAGTAATGTGTGCTGTTAGTTATACATTGCTGGGAGAATATTGTGTGTGGACAGTTTCCATTAGGGACAGTGTACTTTGTAACACTTGTGTCAGGTCTTGTGCATTTCTTTGTTTGCTTTCACATTGCATGACATGCCATGGTGTGTTTGGTGGTGGTGCTGGGGAGGGGTTGGGTGACATGGCGCTGTTCTCATGTTGTATTTAGCAAGGGGGTAATGAATTTAGCAGCATAGATGTATGTCTTTTGATGACACAGCATTGGTGGTGTTTGGGTAGGTAGTGATGCACATAATGTAACACTTCCAGGTGACCAATCTCAGGCTTGTATGGTTTTGACAGTTGGCTGTCCTTTATGTCATCATCATTGATTGTCAGCTGGTATGTGCCAGGGCTGTGTGCACTCCACAGGGGTGTGATTTTATGTGAAGTAATTAGCCACCAGCTGCGTAGGGCTACCTCACTACGTGCCCATGCGCAGCGGGCATGCATGTGGTTGGGGATGTAGGGGCACCAGCATGTCCACCCGCAGGCCCCGGTGTGTTGCAATGTTGTGCAGGACACATGCTGCCACTATGATCCTGCACACTACTGGGGGAGCGTATAACAGCTGCCCACCAGAACGGTCAAGGGAGTGAAAGCGTGACTTGTGCACTCCGAATGTGCGCCCCACTATGCCCCAGGTTGCAATATGGGCTGTGTTGTATCTTACCTTGTGTGGCGTGGTGGGGTTCCGAATTGGCGTCATCATGTGGGTGCTCAGAGGGTAGGCACTGTCCCCTGGGGAGGTGGTGATGGGTATCATTAGTGGGGTTGTGACATTACTCAGTATCTGACATGCATGCATGTGCAGTGGCATTTATACTCACCAAGCAGCCATGTATCACCATGCCGTCCAGCTTCTAGGTCCCGGTTTAGGGTTGACATTCTGTAAATTAAACTGTCGTGGGTGGACCCCGGATAGTTGGCATATACTGAGGTGATAATTACCTTAACATCACATACTACCTGGACGTTGATGGAATGCCAGTGCTTGTGGTTTCTATAGATGTGCTCAGATGCCCTGGGGGGACATAGAGCCACATGGTTGCAATCAATGGCACCTAGCACTTTGGGGAATTGTGCCATCCCGTAGAAATCCTGGACGGCAGCCTGCCTTTCTGCAGGTGTTCTGGGCAGATATATGTGCCTGCGGACTGATGGGTGTGCAGTCATGATGGCCAACACCTGGTGTAGGCAGCGTGACTGCGTGGCCTGTGACACCCCCCCACTATAGCACTTGTCTGCTGAAATGATCCAGTGGCCAAGAAGTGCAGTACATTGAGGACCTTCTCCAGGGGGCTGAGTGCTTGGGAGCACAGGGTGGGTGATGTGAGGTCATGCTCCCACTCACTCACCAGGTCGAGTATTATGTGAGGAGGAAACCTGTACCTCCCATACAGCTGGTCATCAGACATCCCAAAAAGGCTGGTGCTGGGTGTAAAAATTCTGGGCCTGACTATCCTCCTATCTGTATCCCACGACCACAGCTGCTACGAACAGTATGTTCATCTTGGCATCTGAGCTTGTTTGTTGTTTGCGCGCACTTTTATGCTGCGCGGGTCCACATACACCGCGGGTCCACGTATGCCTGCTTCCTGCTGGCGTACGTGTTTCCGGATTAGCGTGTCTTTTTTGGCGCACCCATTAGCCCTGTTCGATTCCATGAATACGTGTTGTAGACGTGCGTGTGAGCGTTCCACGCATTTGCCTCCTGTACTTCCCCCGTGACGCCCACATTTTCACTCGTTGTTCCCCATTCCGCGTGTAACGCCCCCTGTTCCGCCTACTTTTGTTGTGTGCGATGCGCTATGTGCGCTTTCGCTGTGAGCTTAGCGCACGCTGTTTGGAGACGTGTGCGCCATTGTGCGCCACACAGTATTTTAGCGCTCATCCAGGGATTTACACGCACACGGACTTCCATGAATCGCAGTGCGCGGGTTTCGCTGTGATTTTCACACTTGCGCTGCAATTCGCACGCTTTCGCACGCTTGCGCCGAAAATTTCAGCGCACATTCATTCCATGAATCGGCCTGTAAAACTTGTTATCCTAACAAGATCGACTTGGGCCTTTCTTCCCTTGAGCGTTGTATTCTCTCTGGTGTGAGCATTCAGGGACTTGCCTTTGCATTTAGGTCTGAATGATCTCAACAGACTGCAGATACCAGTTTGACCAAATCCTAGACCCTGGGCCCACAAATCGTTTGCCCCAAAAAAAGTAAAGTGGGCAACAATGCCACTTAATAAAGCTCTCCTTTTCAGAACCTCTAGCCCACAGAACATGAAATGAAGTATCTATGGACAGTTGATTTTATCAGGTTGATTTTTAAGAAAATGTTATACATTTTATATTTGGGAAAATTGTAATGTGAATAGGTGCAACATTTACCAGTTCATTGTGCGCTGCATTCCGGGCATTGGAACTAAACTTTTTCAGTACTTTTCACTTATTAATATCACCCAACCCCACACAGTTCTGGGGTTGCAACTCCCAGCCGTGCTTGCTTCAAGCACCTGTGCCAACACATCATGTAACCGCACTGCAGGACTTAACTAGTCTGCATCAGTGCAAAGCATGTTTTGGCCTGTTTGCAGTGGGGCAGCAGGTGGTGAGAATCTCTGCTCGTATACTCCAGAGTGGTTCACTTGAACTGGGGGGCGAGCTACCCCAGCTCCAGGTTTACAGTTTACAGTTGTTTGTTGTTCTAGTTGTGGTGGGCTAAATTATGGTGGGCTATAAATATGATGGTCCAACCTATTGGGAATTATACAAAAATGAGGGAAAGTTTACGTTGCATGCACTAAATACAATTCAGGGGCTTGGGGATTCTAAAGCATGTAACCACAGCATGCTTAATGGTGACTGCGGAGGCAAGGTTAGTAGTAAAAGCAGTTTTGATTAATGCCAGGCCGCTATTGCTCATGTAGTTGAAGTGTCTGAGTTTATTGAGGAACATAATATCGACACAGGGTTTTCTGATGGCTCTCAGGCCTCTCTTAACTACTTGGTACCAGAAAACTACCAAGTGCAGTGCGTAAACCAGGTGGGTAAGAAAGGGGGAGGCATACCGGTAATCTATAGAGCATTTTTGCAATTCTCTCATATGGAGACACTAGATTGGTACAATAGGTGACAGGTTGGTCAGCTGACTGTTGGGTTGTCACCCATGATCTTGGTAAAGATTGTGCTGGGATATAGGCCCCCAGGACCATCCAGAATGTTTTGGGATCAGTTGGATTCATTTGTACCCCTTACATGGAGCAAATACAGAGAAGCTCTTTATCTGGGTGATTTCAATATTTGGTTAGAAGATCACTCAACACCAGACTCCAAGTAACTTTGGGAGATCATAGGCAACCACAGGTTGACAGCCCTAGCCACATCTCCCTCGCATGTTAAAGGTCATTGCTTAGATCTCTTGTTGGCGAGAGGAAATAGTGTAACCCTGACTGACACATTACCCATCCCATGATCAGATCATTTTGCCTGATTACTCTCATTGATTCTACCTATCTACCTACTCTCGTGCCTAGAAACACTTGTGTACAGGCACGTCATAAATGCCACATCATATCATATCATTATAGGGAGAAAACCTCCCACAACAGTTAGGCCCTTGTCTTTAGTTCATAAATTCAAGGACCTGGACGGTATCTCAGGATTTTAAGTGCAGCGTGCATTGGCCACTATGGATTCCTCATTACAATGTGATAGATGTTTTACTTCTGGTGCCTTGATTATGGACGAAATGTGTTCTGGAATCCTACCTTTGAAACCTAAACAGAAGAAATCATCAACACCATGGTTCACTCACAATGTAGTCGCCCTACGTAGGGCATTTAGAACAGCAGATGGAACCATCCGGGCCAAATAGGCCTTGAGGGATTATAAGCAAGCCATCTTTAAAGCCAAGACCATGAGAAAATAGGTGCAGCGGAAAACCACTTGAGAGAGCTGTTTTCAGTTGTGTTAAGGTTTTGTCATCCGAGTTGTTCTGTTTCATTCATTGCGCCTTATTTATTACAGGCCAATTCATTTAACACTTTTTTAAAGGAGGAAATTGAAACTATCCAGAATTTGTTTTACTAAATTCCATACTGGTCCAAAGAGTATCTCCAGACTGATGACGTTGTACTGTTCATTGCCAGTAGAGATCCTGAGCATGTTGTTTCATTTGTCCCTAGACCAGTGTCAGAGGACTTTGGGCCTCATTAAGAGATTGCCGGTAGGCAGCAATCTCGGCGTACTGTTTCCACTGCCTGATATCACGGTAATACCAGGATATTATGGGCAGCGGCGGTACAGTAAATTCCCATTCCCATGGAATACCATAGGACTGCATGGGTATTGGAAAACTGAAGCACCAGCACCATTGTTAACGGTGCTGGTGCTTTAGAAATTTATCTGCCAGCAGGGGCCTGACCTTAATTCCGGACCAGGTGACTTGTAGTGAGGGCCTATGTCTTATCTTTAATAGCATCCCTAAAACCACAAATTAATTGTTGTTTCCAATTGCAGCATATGCAGCAAGGTGGATGGCTCTGGCGATTACTCCATTTAATACTGATTTTATAAATAAATCACTTGAACAGGGCCTAATGCCCCTGAAATTAAAGAAATGCATTATTACACTACCTCTAATAAAATAAAACTTGGACCCAGCTAGTCTTCAGAACTATCAGCCATAGCTGGTCTCCCGTGGCCTGGGAAAATTCTGAAGAAGATTGTTAGCCACCAACTGTAGGACTGCGTGGAAAATTATTTATTGTTGGACTCCTATCAATCTGGCTTCCGGCCCAAGTATGGGACTGAGACAGCTCTGTTGCCCATACAGGATGATCTTTTAAGGGTTGTGAATGGAGAAGAGCTGGACCTTTCTGTGCCTTTGATATGATTGACCATCATATCCTGCTCAGTCGCTTTAGAAATCTAGGCATTGTTTCCAAGCAAACAAGTGAATAGTTTGGACCTTTTCTAGGTGAATGTCAAAAACAGGGCAAGCTTGGCAGATTTATTTCAGATTCCATATCATTGGGTTGGTTGTGGAGCTCCACAATACTCCCCGTTGTCACCTCTGCTCTTTAATCTATATTTTCAGCACCTAATGGATATCCTGAGGAGTCACAAGGTGAATTTCCATTTTCACGCTGATGACACCCAGGTTTTCATTAAAATTGAAAATGTTGAGGAATCATACCTGAGGGTTAAACAATGCCTTGATGAAGTGAGTGAGTGGATGTCAAAAAATGAACTCCAGCTCAAACCAACCAAGACTGAGCTGGTGCTGCTTGGACCAAAATACCTACTCACAGCAGTAAAGTGCTCATCTGCCTCCAGTTTTCTCAGCACAGAATTGAAGTTCACTACCAAGATGACAAATTTGGGCTGCATTTGGCAGGATAATCTTGGAAGCGAAGGCCAGGTTAGTGTCAAGGTGCAGGCGTTTTTGTTCTACTTGTGCGAATATTTTGGTAGGTTTTACTATTCACTCTAGGTGATGATCATGCGATTGTGGTTGGTGTCTTGGGGAACGCACTGTTAGACTACTATAACAGTCTCTTGGTGGGTATTCCGGCCAAATTACTTTTAAGGTGGCTTGCCTGATTTTTAAATGTTTGAATGGACTTGCCACAGCCTATTTGAGGGACAAAATCAGCCACTATCAGCCAACAAGGCTGCTACGTTCAGGAGATCAATTGCTGTTGACTGTTCTCCCTTCTTCACTTGTCTCTAGGGGAGATAGAAGATTTGCTGTTTTTGGCTCGAGATTGTGGATCAGAGCTCTTCAGTCAGTGGTATAACTTCCATCAAGCCTTTAAGACCTTCCTTTTTAAAGAAAGGATAGGTGGCTGCTCAGAGGGTTCTTGGGGATTTTCAACTTATCCGTAAAACTGGTTCTCTCTTTTTACGGTTCTGGGTGGCCCCTGCATTGTGTACCAGCTGCGCCTTTATCCGGTTTAGTCTGTCCTGTGCGCATTACAAATCCCCAAAATCAAAATCAGTTGTACATGTTTCTCCATAATCTATAGCAGTTGAGCAAGGACAATGGAATGGAAAGATGAGAAACTATTGGATGTCATCTGTCAGGTTATTAATGATCTTTTGTGATGACACATGTGATGTTAACAGTGTTGTCATGAACAGTGACCTATGGTTCCACTATACTGCTGGGTTGGGGAGAGTGTCCCTGCCAGTATGGTTAAGTTAAAAAAAAAACTTCTTGGGAAGCATATAACTTTGCCGCTGTTTGACAAATCTGCAGGAGAATTAGAAAAACGTATATAGGTCCAAATGATTTTGCTAAGTTTTCTGTATTTTTTTCTAGGGGCAAAAGCTATAGCAGAGGTCTATAAATGTCTCAAATTCTGGATGGACTTGAATGGGAAAATAATTATGCTTGTGGTTACATCCCATTTGCTAGATTTGCACCAAACCTGTGCAAGGAACGGTGGTCTGGTCCCGCAAGCATGCTTTTGCAAATTTGGTGATATTCCATCCAATAGATTTTTTAAAAATGTGCAAATTATAATTACAAAAATAGTGATGTCCTGGACCATTCCACAAACTAGCTTCCTGATTAAGACCAATTCTTAATGTTTGCAATCATCATAAGAGGGTGCTGATTGGTGAAGTAAGAAACATGTGGCGCATCACATTTTTGAAACTGGCGCCATGTTAGGTTGATGACCCATGTTTGTGATCCGCCGACAGAGCAGTGGGAACATGTGTGAAAATGAACAGTTTCACTTGAGCTGCATATGAAAGAATATGTAGGGAGGTGTTGTGTCAAATATATTTTGTAAAGAGTAGAAAAATGTCGTTATTTGTTCTACGTTGTTCATGGTCTCGGCTTTGTGATTGTAGACAACAGCATACGTCAAGGGACTATACTTTCTGTCCATGGACGTCACTGAACTATGATGGCAGCATGATGCATCACCTACTGTAATTTATTTCATGTACATTGATTACTGCATATGTTGGTGTTTTTTTTTTCTTTCTAATTAGGGTTAGGGAGAAGTGAGATTGGGGCCTGGTTCATGTAAGGGTTGCAAAGCTGGATTGCATCCATGGTCAGTGGCCAGATTGTCTGAGGTATGGGGAAAGGCCCTCCCTGGAAAATGTGGCCACTGGCAAAGGCTATGAGGGACCGGCTATGTGTTGAAGTTGGCCCTGGGCCCAGCCTGTTGCAAGGCCCAATGTCTACATTGAGATGCTAAGAGTGGCCTGCAACATTGCTGAAAGTCATGACTCGTGTTTTGGTGTCCCCTGGCCATGGCCATAAGCCATGTCCAGTGGCCAACAGTCCCCTTATGAGGATATAGTGGACATTGAAGTTGGTTTGGTGTGGCTGTAGTCATGGTTGAGTATCATGCCTTAGGGTATATCCCATGCTTTTCTGAGTTTGTTTATGTTGTGGTGGTTTATATAAAGTAGTCCAGGGAAAGGTGGGTTCACAGTATGGGTATCGGGCAGGATCTGGGAATTTTTCATGTGTTTTCTGTTGTTGTAGTGTGCTTTGTTATTACTTAGGGCCCGGAAACAGTGAGCGCAGGGTGCGCTCAAAGTTGGCCTGCAGCATTACCCAGTGGCCCGATTGTCTGGGTCATGGCCAAACACCATGCCCAGACAATCTGACCACAGGCCTTGGCCACCAAGGCTAGCTATGGGGTGAAAGTAGGTACTGTGTCAGGCCAGCCACAAGCACCAATGTTTACACAGAGATTCTCAGCCGGGTCAGCAACAGGGATAAATGTCATTCTCCGGGGATTGTGACCACTGGCCATGAATCTAGGCCATGCACAGTGGTCAATGGTCACCTCATGGGGTTATGGTGGATAGTGGACCAGGCCAAAGGCTATTTCAAATGGATATTTATCGTAGTTTGGTGGTGCTGGAGTCATGGTTAAGTCTCATGACTTCGGCAGTTCCTCCATAACTTGCATCTCCTGCATGTGCGGGCTGAAAGGGACAAACATCAACATGTGCTGCAGAAAATATGTTGCATTATAGTTTGTTTATATATGTTAAAAGGGGAAACATTTTGAAAGGGAAGGTTGCAGCAAAACATTCAAAGACACAATAAATGTGACAGTTATGGTAAGCTATGCAGCCATAAGTCAGACCCCCGCCATGCATGGCTCAGGCTAACACCCAGGATATCAAACAGGAAATCATAAGGTGCAACAATCCTGATGAAAAGTGCTTCAGGGGGTTGTGTTTAGGGTATTGGCAACAACATATGAAAGGAATATGTAGGTCTCTCATGAACTAGTCCAGGTACCTCAAAAATGTACTATTTCAAACAGAAACTCTCTACTCAAGTTCTGTTGATAATACAATGAGTGCCAGTGATGTTGATATGTAATTGTGAAGAGGTGCTAGATCCTTTTGGTTGAAGGAATATTAAGTAGGCAGTCTGTGGATTTGCATTATTTAGAATTGTTTGAAATGGTATCACAAACTGGTATTGATACATAATCAAATTGTTCATTGGGAACATGGTCTTATGAAGGACAGTTGAAGAGATTGAATGTAAGTTTACACGTGTATGTAATCTGTAGAATTTCATTTAAGGGATGTTTTCTCTCTCTAGACCTTCTAGTAAGCACATGAGGAATTCTCAGCGATCCTCTTGTGTATCTGTGGTGAATTAAACAATTCCTGTACGTTGATCTACTGCATGTCTTACCCATGATACGGTGTCGACATGTTCGGGAATATTTATGGCATTTCTGTGCAGGAGAAGTTGTTGTTCTGAGCCATGCCAGTAAATATTGTTCACAAGTTGTGACATTTGGAGCAGAATATTGATTGCTACATATGCATAGCAATTCACAACAGTAATTTTCTGAAATTTAAAAGGGCCAGAGGATGTAGAATGTGACGGGTTTGAAGTTTCTGTGATTGTGTTGCATTTTTATTGGGGAACATGGGGAGGTCTTATGGTGTTTCATTTTGCACTAGTTCTCTTTTTAAAGCTTTCCTTTTTTCAGGTTGAGAGTAAATAGCGTACAAAGCACATAGAACGTTATGGTAAAAAATGCAAGGGTTGTCTGCTTTTATGTTATGTTATGTGGCATTTATATAGCGCCTTATGTATCATTGGTATGATCTCAAAGCGCTGGTAGGTTGAACGCCCTCAGGAACCGCATTTCAGTCAGTAGAGGGAGAGAGTGTGGTATGGTGCGTGGGTGCACCGGATATATGTGCAGCTGGTGTGGTTGTTGCATGATAGCTGCATCTTAGTGGTAAGTGCGGTGCTGAGGAAATCAGTTGGATGTGTTCAGTCTGGAGAGTGGACACCCAGACTGAGTTCGGCTGTGTTAGGCCTCAGGAGATGCTTAAGCTAGCCGTAAAGTGCTCAGCTAGCTGTGCTTTATTAGGATGATGTGGAGTTCGTGGGGTCATGTCATTATGAGAACAGCTAGACCTAATGTGTCATAGTACAGCTGTGTTCTAGTTGAATGATGGTGCATAAGGGAGAGTAAGCATAGTAGTGTGATATGGTGGTTATCAGTAAAGCGCCTGCGATCAAGCATGAGAGTAGGACAGGGGGCATACATTAGGCACAATTTCTAAGTTCAACATTAAGTGTGAGACAAGATATCATTCACAAGTCTATCTAAGTGCGGCATATGTTATCATTCACAATTCCAACTAAGTGAGGGTTATGCTACAATCATATTTCTATCTATTTGAGGCATATGCTATCATTTATAATTCCAACTAATTGTGGGATAATGCTACCGCTCATAATTTTATCTAGATGAGGCACATGCTATCATTCACCATTCCATCTAAGTGTGGCGCATGCTACCATTCGCAATTCCATCCAAGTGTGGGACATGATATCATTCACAATTCTAACTAAGTGAGCGATAAGCTACAATCATATTCTATCTAGATGAGGCACAATACTATCATTAACAATTCCATCTAAGAGTGGCACATGCTATCATTTACAATTCCAACTAATTCCAACTAATTGTGGGATAATGCTAGCACTCATAATTCTATCTAGACGAGGCACATGCAATAATTAGCAATTTCATCTAAGTGCGGCACATGATATCATTCACAATTCCAACTAAGTGAGCTATATGCTACCAATCATAATTCTAACTAGATGAAGCACATGCTATCATTTGCAATTACATTTAAGTGTGGTTCATGCTATCATTCACAATTCAATTAAAGTGTGGCGCATGCTATCATTCACAATTCTATCTAAGTGTGGGATATGCTGTCATTCACAATTCCATCCAAGTGTGGCACATGCTATCGTTCGCAATTCTATCTATCATTTATAGTACCAACTAAGTGAGGGATATGATACAAATCATAGTTCTTTTACATTGTTTGCATTGAACATCATTACCAAAAGAACGTGTGAGTGCTGCATAGATCATACATTCTTTAAAGACTTGATTGCTAGTCTCTATCAGTGCATGGTTGAGGATTAGAATTTGTGACCGTGACTTCTTAGAGCCAATGCAAGAGACAGACAGAATTGGTCACTGCGTGCATACATGTAGTACAAGGAATTTGTTTAGTTCTTTCAGGTTTGTCCAATTTGAGGACAAATTGAATGTTATTTTCATTAAGATATGATTGTAAAACAACCACTGTTCCGCCTGCTCCATTAACTAAACCTTAATCAATGTCAAGGTTGTGTCTTTTAATTTTTCTGTAGTTGAGGCAGAGTTAGTACTTTTTCTAATCCAACTATTTTACATATAGAATTCTCTGAAAAATGTAGGGATGGAGGGGCTTGTTGACACATAGGCAGTGTCACGCCATGATTTTCTAATGTATCTATACAGCTGATGTGGACTATGCGTCACCTTTCATTTTGAAGCATTGTCTCATTAAATTGGGCACAGTCTGCAAGGGTTTATAGTAAACACATGCATTGTTGATTTTTCTATGCTTAGTGTTCCATCACTTGCAGGAATGATGTACTTTATCCATTGAGTTCATGTAACAGTCTATATTTTAAGGATGCTTTTGACTTTTCAGTAAGTATGCCATTTCCTATGTTCTTTAGAATTTGAGCATTTGTTGGGTATGCTGACTGACACATATTTTGAAAACATTCTCTGTAGTGAATGTGATGAAATAGATTAACATGCCCTATGCTGCCGAGTGTGGTATGCCATTCTTTGTAACCTAATGTTTTGAATATGTTTTGTCCTTTGACTGGTGTTAACTGTAGGTGATCACCAAACACAAAGATATGTTTTCCTCCAACCAATTCTTTGCAACCAGTCTTAAGGACTTCTTGTATTCTTCGATGAATTAAGTGAATTAAGACTAGCAATATGTTAGCAATCATGCTTACTTCATCTATTACAAGAACGTTCACTTGTTGCAGAATTCTGCATACTTCAAATACAGCTTCTGCAGACAATTTGTGATATTCTAATTTGTATTGATGCTCAACTGCAACGAGACGTAGTCAGTGCAAAGTTCACCTTCAATGGTGTATGCAGCTAGACCTCTGGGGGCTGTTACTTCTGAAAGGTTGTTGTCTGTTTTTTCTTGCAAAAATGTATACATTGTTTTAATTAGAAAAGCTTTGTCAGACCCAACTTCCCTCTAATATACAAGAACAGAGGTTTGTAATTATTGCAATTCTATGTTTTGTTTTTGTGGAGGAATCTATGTTCAATTTCCTAAGTGACTTCCAGGTAAATGCTCCATCATTTAACTGGTATAAGAGCACTGATAAATATTGCTTGCATTGTAACATGGTGTTTTCTACTTCGTTCATTGCTATTCCATCTTCATTTTGAATGTGATTCTCCAAGTAGTTCTTGGCCACCTGCAAGATATGGTTGCTCCATTCAGGACTTTCTTTATCAATTTCTCTTCCTATCTCTTCTTCTTGAGGGCTTTTGCATAACATTTCTTTGTACCGTTTACAATTGTCACTTTTCAGGATGCTTTTATTTGGTTTGAATGCAGCTTCAAATGTATGATGGCACCTAATAATTATTTCTCTTTTCTCCAAGGTTTGAATAGATTGATTAGGACAATGTAATATCATTCATGTGATCTGCAGATTTAAAGGCTATATTTGCATATTTAAATAGAGTGGTGTTTGAAAGTCTTACTAGACACTCCACAATTTAATACCGAGTATTTGTCAGCTGCATCTTTTGCTATGACATTATTTTTGTATGTGTAGTGTGTGCTATTGCATAGAAACATGTGTTTTCTAAGGGTGGGCTTCTGTTTGGATAGTATTTGTTAATGTGGATATTTTTTAAGTTTTATTGGCTTTCAGTATTTTATCTGGATAGGTATTCAAATTATTGGTATGATTATAGTATTCTTTTTTGTGATGAAGTTTGACCAAGGGCATGGATGTGCCTGTTAAACAATCTGTAGCTCCAAGATCAAGGATGTGCCTGTTAAACAATCTGTAGCTACATATTATCTGCATACTCTATGCAACAGCATTTTCATACCAAAGCTATACAATTTTTGAGAACATTTTTTCTCAAATGAAAAGTCATCCCAGAAGTGTTTTAGCTCAGTTTTCTCTGCTTTGGTGAAATAGTATCAGATATATTTTGCAAATGCAGTTGAATTCCCTGCAATCTATTGAAATCTATATTAGCATTCCAACCACATGCCACGACACGATTGTAATCATTTCGTTATTCGGGTATTTCATCTCTTTTAATGTTATATGTGATTTTCAAGGCTTGCCTTTCATGTTGTGTCTAACAGCAGACATTAAACATTTGATACAAACTGGTCTAGGGAATCCAACACAACTTTTGATGAAGTATTTTGCTTTTTCTGTATGTCAGTGTTATTTGCCACACTGATGTCTTTGGGAAAGTAAGATCTGAGTTCATAGCTCATTATTTATGTCTTGTGTATGGATGTTAGAGGTAATGCATGTTTCAATAAATTGTTAAATAGTCTATTTACTGTCATATCCACATTCGATAGAATTTTGTATTCAAAAAGCATGTGAATATTTGATTCTCCTCTTGATTGGTATTCTTTTCACCCAAAATATAGTGTTCCACATCTCCAAGTGGAGGGCATTTTATGCTGCAAATGAGGTTTTACATGGCATTACAATGGTGGTGGAAGTATAATGAAACATTTACAGGATCTAGGGAACAGCATTCTGCTGTGCTTTTTATATCTATTCCTTCTTTATTTCGATTTTTAGTTCATAGAAGGTTATGAAAATCATCCCATACATACTCTAAACAACTGAGTTTAAAAGCTCATGTGGGGGGACCTAGGCTCATTAGAATGCAGAAAAATCAGCATGACATCAGAACAAGTATTCTTTTGTGCCACGCCTATGTGCCAAGTTCTTTGTAATACTTGACTCTAAAACTTTATCTTTGTCTTTTATCTTTTAAAGTGGTTTGCTAACTGACATACTTGTAAAGTGTGTTCAATGCTTTAGTGTGTGTGTGCAACTCCATAGCATAGAGTTGCTAGCTCACTTTCAGTACAAAAACTTGCAAAATGTATTCAATGTTTTGATGGTATCCAGGTTCAACTGGGCTCTTTTCTCTCCACCATCTCACTTTTCACCTGTTGTGTCCCTCAGGGGTTTATCCTCTCCTCCTGGTTTTCAATAGGTACCTGGACCCTCCAGCCCACTCAATCTCCACTTTCTCTCTTAACTTCCACTGTTATTTGGATGACACGCAGCTCTCCTTCAAGCTATCTGCCTCCTCTTCCTCTTTCATTCCTGACTGCCTGTCTGCTATTCAGGCATGGTGCACTGCTAATGATCTATGCCTTAATGCCAGTAAGACAGAGATCCTTCTCATTGGGACCCCAGATCCTCTTTCCCACCCACACTCTGGCTGCCCTCTATGGGCCCCATCCCCTAACTCTCCTTTGAGGCACAAAACCTTGGTGTCATCTTCAACTCCTCTCTCTCCTTCTCTCCTTATATCACAGACCTAGCCAAGAAGGCCCACTTTCAGCTGCACCTCCTCAGAGGCAACCTAGCTTTCCTCACCTTGCTCCAGAAACTCAATGGCCCTCTTTCTGACTTTGATGGTATCCTGGCAGTAGAGATGCCAGGATACCAGCAAATGTAGATACCATTTCCGGCACCCAGTCCAGCGCCATTGCCACTGGATTACAGGTGCCGGATTTATGGTGTAAATCCCCATTCATGGAGTCCCACATTCCCACAGGATGCCATTAGGGGATATGCCGTCATAACCGGCAATGCCAGTGCTGGTAATGCAAGCTTTTTTTGCTGGTAGGGCACCTGCCTTGCCTCCAGCCTTTAGCTGGAGGTAATGAAGGCACCCCACCGGCAAACCCATAGTCGGCCAGACCGGTATAGTGCTGGTATCCACAATTACTGGCACTTTATACCAGACCGACCGACACAGAATGAGGCTGAATGTCGCCAGAGCTCTGGTTCTCTCCAGGCTTGACTACTGCAACAGCCTCTTGCTCAATATGCCTAACACCCCTTCAACTATTCGAGAACAGGGTTGTGAGACTTATCCTTGTCCTCAAGTCCAGGGACTGTATCTCTCCAGCCCTTAAATCTCTTCACTGGCTCCCGGTTGCTGCGCAGATCAGGTACAAAACCCTCTGCATCATCCACAAGGCTTTCTGGGGCATGGGACCACGCTACATTCAACTCTTTCACCCCAAATACCTCCCTGCGAGAGCCCTTCAGTCTTTTAGCTCTAACTCTCTGCAGATCAGATGTTTTTCAAAGCAGAGAGGCAGGGTAGATCTCTGTCCTCTGCAGGTGCCTCCCTCTGGAATGGCCTCCCTGACCCTCTCAGACTTGAGCCGGATCTCCTCAAGTTCCAGAAGCTCCTCAAGACCTTCCTTTTCTCTTCTTTCTTCCCCCTTCACTTCCCCTGCTAATGTCCCCGGCTGCCCTGAACTGGCTGCCTAATTCCCTCAGAGTTTTCTGGGCCCCAGGCCCCACTATCCAGTTTACTCCTGCACTTGGTCTCCTCTGACCCCCCTTCATCCTGCACTTACCCTCACTGGCCCCACCCCTGCACTAGCAAGCCCATCCAGCCCATAATCTTGCACTTAGCTTGTGGACCCCCTTCCTCTGCACTTTCTGCTTTAGTCCACCTGGTCTCCTCTGGTACTCACCCTCTCCCTGGCCCTTCTGCCCTGACCTGCACTTCCCCCTCTCCCCTCCCCTGCACTTCTCATTATTGCACTTGCACAATCTAAATGTCACAAGGCCTAGTAAGATTGTTACCTTTTCCTCCGTGTTCCCCCACCCCCATTGTCCTATTGTGCCTCGAAACACTTGTGTATAGGTGCATTATAAATAACCAATCAATAAATAAATACATCTTCAGAATACATTTAGAGACAATGATACTCTAATGTTTTGATTGTTATACATCTTTCATCATGTCTTCCTCTATTACCTGTAGGTAGGAGTAGTGGAAACAGTGTCCTTCTGAACTCTTTTCCCATACACTCATTAGAGATAATTTGACTTAATGCGTCTGGTAGGTTTCTAATGCCTCTTCTATGATGTCTCTTAAATATAGTGGGTGCAGTGTGTAGTAGTCAAGCATGTTGTCCGTATTGTGAGGATCAACACATTTAAAATGCCCAGGTTGGTACACCATTCACTAGTACAATTAACACTTGATGTACTGGTAGTCCTACTCCTACATTTTCAATGTTTTATGGTAAACATAATACTTTGCCACAGATGCCTTTAAGTAATTCTGTTGGAAGCAATTTGACTTGGGTTCAAAACATATTTTAGCTTGGAATTGGTGTACTGTTTTAATTATAATATTCTCATATAAATTGTTTTTGGAGAGCATTTGGAAGTGGAAATATTTCAAAGTTATTATTGATAGCTTCAGATGGAATTTCATTGTCATCAAGCTTATAATTGAAATAGATGCATGCCATTAAGGGGTCTGCTACATTGTATGTATGTTCTGGTGTTAGATACAAGGCCAATTGGGACCACAGTGATTTCTTGTTGTGTTCAATTTTGTGGCAAATACCTATTGTTTTAGTACTTTGCTTGTAGAACGTTCTGCAAATTCAGCTGTTGTGTTTTAAAACCTAGATACTGGTTAAGAATTGTTTTTTGCTAAATTGTAAGTTCATGGTATTTGCTTGAGTCTCAAAATACGTATTTTGTATGTCATTTATTTTTTGCAAGACTTTTTGCGCCATTTTAGTAGTAGTGTCATTGATTTTTTCAAATACATTCTAGAGCTGGACTTTGAGCTTTGTATAATTTATGCACAAGAATGTGGATTGTGGAATGGTCTGTTGCTAACACGTTATGTGATGGAAGGTGCTTTTACAGGAGACTTATGAAATAGAACGTGAATAATGTCCTCATAGTCTGGTGTGAATGTAACTGTTTTGCAGAGTTTTGATTCTACTTTTGTCTTCCACTTTAATGTTTTGCTTTAGAAATTGTCATAAACATTTGAATGACTGTTGGCACGGATTTCATATTGAGCTACACAATCCTTTGTAGGCTGGACATGAGGAAGAGTTTGTTAAATATTTGTTTGGGAACATTTTTATTTAAAGACTATTTTTTGCCTATTAGTGCATCCCACTGTGTTATAGCCTCTAGCTTTTGTACCTATGGCAATTTTATTTGTTTGTTCTTGACTGTATGCTCCTTCTTTAAACTATGGTTCTGTGCTAGTAGTGTGCCACCATTCACCTGTGCAATAGTTAAAAAAGAAATGTACATTGACATTGCACATTTTCCTAAGCTTTATTTGTAGTTGTTTAATACATTTGGTAAATGGTTTCATTTTGTTACATATATATACAGTGAAAAAACTTTGTTTAAAGGGACGTTATGGTTAAGTTGCGCTACTAAAAAACTATCAAATTCAGTAAAAAAACTTTGTTAAAGGCACGTTATGGTTCAAAGTAAAACCGAAAAACCCCTGAAATTCGGCAGTTATGGTAAGATAAGCAACCATAACTCGCGCCACCGTGCACTGGTAACACTAACACCCAGGACATCAAAGATGACATCACAAATGTCATTGATGACATCACTGATGAAATCACATGTGCATTTACTTTTCATGAAAACGCTGTAGGAGGGATTCTTATAATGTTGACCAAAAAGTGTCAAGGATCATTTGAATAAATATCATGAGCTAATTAGTGCATTAAGCAATGCATTGATATAAATAGCATTCTTTTATGAAGTTCTATACAGTATACTAAGCAACTCATGCAGAAACTTAGGCAGTGTGTGCAGTATACATGATAAAGGTGCAATATTCATAATCTTGCCATGTAGAATAATGAAATGATAACTGCTTTCTTATTAGAGTTTTGCGTACTGTGAAACATGTAATAAGTAGCTAATAAAACCCACTTAATACATAATTACACTTAATACAGACAAAACACAAAGAGACAACAACACATACAAATATGAGTATATACAGGGACAGAGAAGTAAGCAAAAAAGCAGAAGTAGTAGCAGAAAGAGTTCATAACCTAACTAATTATCTTTATGCAGAGAAATGATTGCTCTGTTTCAAAGCTGCTACTTACACTATGTATGTGTATCAAATGATGTCAGTGAACCCTAAGGAAAGGGGTGTGAGTACAATGTATACAAATATGAGCATATTCAAGGAAGGTATAGTAATAAAAATAAAACTATGAGAAAATGCTGATAAATCTAATGATTATCTTCATGCACAGAAAGGATTGCTCTCTTTCAAGCCTGTGTCTTCCGCTATTTATATGTTATATATGATATGACTTGACCCTAAGTCTACAAATATAGTACCTTTTCAATTTTTACTTCCTGACTGTTACTGAAGAAAACTATGTGGCTTAGATATGTCAGTAAAGGTAAAAAAGGGAGAGCCAGCCATGTGATGTCATCAGTGATGTCATCAATGACATTTGTGATGTCATCTTTGATGTCCTGGGGTGTTAGTGTTAGCAGTGCACGGTGGCGCGAGTTATGGTTGCTTATCTTACCATAACTGCTGAATTTCAGGGGTTTTTCAGTTTTACTTTGAACCATAACGTCCCTTTAACAAAGTTTTTTTACTGAATTTGATAGGTTTTTAGTAGCGCAACTTAACCATAACGTCCCTTTTAACAACGTTTTTTCACTGAATTTCATAGGTTTTTAGTAGCGCAACTTAACCATAACGTCCCTTTAACAAAGCTTTTTTACTGAATTTCATATGTTTTTAGTAGCACAACTTAACCATAATATCCCTGACTTTATATACATGTAACATAGAACATACTGAACCCCTAGCTAGTGATTTCGTTGTCCGCGGACTACCGCCATGTCCGCGGACATATCGAAAATCTGAGCATGGTGAATGTAAATTTAAATAATGTGCCCCATTTCCCTTTTGAGGTTGGCTCTGAAAAGAGCCATTTTTTTGGAGGGGTTTTTTGCAGATGCTTGACAGACATAACCTTCTCCAAAGCAACCCTTACATTCCAAAACAGAATGGCATTTCCTATAAAAGATAAGGAAATGCCATCTTCTTTAAAATAAACAGCATTACTGGAATCAATATTCTCATTATTACAGAAGAACATACCAGCCCTAAGCATGAAGGCACACATGCATCGGTTGATTACACACCTAGCATTGTTTTGCTCAGGAAAAAAAACTGAACTATTGTCCCATATTGCCCTAGGTACTAATCCAGAAAAAATTACTTTGGCATTTGGAAGGATGTTCATTACTGCTTGAACCAAGTGTTCCAAATCTGCCAACAAAGTAGAGCACTGACATAGCCCAAATGGAACGCACCATAGTGTAAAACTATCACATGGGGACTGTTGATCCTACACATATCTTCACAAACTTGTACAATTCCCTGTACATTGCAATCTGGCACATTGCTCCACACCACCTCCACTCCTTTAACATCAACATTATTTGCAACATGCTTGCATTGAGCATACTGTTGTAAACCATGCACAAACATATCTCCAAGCACCAACACCCTGACTTTCTCCACTTCTGCCATCTTCACTACACACAGTCTCTTTGAACACAAATCCACAACCTCAACATCTGATTGGCTGATCCCTACAGTCTTCTTTCCATGCTTGATTTGCTGGAAAACCCTGGATGTAGCACGCCCTGTCCGCGGACCGCATAACTCTTAGACAGCCCTTCTACCATTTCCACTTCATTCTCTGTGCCATTACCTCATTGGATACAGCTAAGCAGGCACACAATATGGAGAACGTCCTCAGAACACCCCCATTTTGTTTATTTTCGAACATTTCAGGACACCGCGAGTGTTCTTAGAACAATTTCAGCTTGACAACAAACAATACAAACAACGTCTGCAGGACACCCCCTGCGAACATTCCAGGACCCCACGAGTCTTCTTAGAACACTTTCAACTTGACACCGAATCCATTCTGTTTATTTACGAACATTTCAAAACAGCCGTGTTGTCCGCAGAAAAATTGAACACAACAAAAGTGTCTAGCACATAAAAAACAGAACATTGAACCTATCTCATACTCCCCCACCCTCCCCAAACACTATTACACACCAACACACTCCCCTAAATACAATTTTTAATCCAAGTTTCACCGCGCTGTCCGCGGTCGTCCGCGAATGCAAGATGGCGGACGCCACAGAAAATCTGACGTGCTTCACGCACCACGCCTTCCAATCAGTGAACACGTTGCATGTCCGCGGACATCACGCAAGCCGCTCAGCCAATCAGGGCACTGTCCGCGGAGCGAACCGGGAAGTCCGTCCACGGAGCGAACGGAGATATCACAAATTTTTTTGCCTTACATTTTGGTCATTTAAAAAATATATACTGGACGGATTTACACCAAATTTGCAAAAGCACGCTTTTGGGACCAAGCCCCCGCTCCTGCCGCAAATTTGGTGTAAATCCGTCCAGCGGTTTGGGCTGTAGGCGTGCGCAAAGTTTTTTCCCATTATTTCTATGGGAAAAAACAAAAGTTTTGGGATCCCCCCTATAACTTTGCCCCCCCTGGACCAAACCTCTCCAAACTTTGAGTTCGCCATATACCTTTTTTGCAAAGTTTGGTGAGGATTCGTCCAGAGGGAGCGAAGTTATAAGCCACCCAAAAAATGTTCTTCCTATGGAAACACCAACTTAACCATAACTACATGGACGCTACTGCGTCCATGTAATTCAATGAAAAAACTTTGTTAAATGGACGTTATGGTTAAGTTGAACTAATAAAAAACTTAGAAATTCACTGAAAAAACTTTGTTAAAGGGACGTTATAGTTAAGTTGGACTAATAAAAACCTATGAAATTCAATGAAAAAACTTTGTTAAAGGGACATTATGGTTAAGTTGCACTGATACATTTGTGGACTTTCATGGTGAAAAACACCCTTTTTTTGCCTCTTGCAGCCATATTCCACCCCATCCTCCTCACCCCTCACCTCCCCAGAGATTATTTGACAAGTGCAATGTTGTGTTTTTTAATATATTTTTACTGCGATGTCTGCGGACACCGGTTGCTGTCCGTGAATCCAAGATGGTGGCCATTTCCAAAAATCTGACGCACTTCACGCCTCACTCCAACCAATCAGCGAACACGTCATGTGTCCGCGGACATGATGCAAGATGATTATCAAATAAGTGTCCTGTCCACGGAGCGAACAGGGAAGTGTGTCCGCTCCGCTTTTACACTGAATTTTTGGTTGTTTTAAAAAAACAAATATTGGATGGATTTTCACCAAATTTACGAAAGCACACATTCGGGACCAAGCCGCTGCTCCTACCGCAAATTTGATGAAAATCCGTCCAGCGGTTTGCGCTGTATGCGTGACAGACATTTTTTCTCCATTCAGTCTATGGGAAAAAAATACATTTTGGGACCCACCTATAACTTTGCCCCCACTGGACCAAACCTCACCAAAATTAAGAGTGGGCCATATACTTTTCTTGCAAAGTTTGGTGAGGATTCATCCAGGGGGAGCGAAGTTATAAGCCGCTCAAAAAGTACTCTTCGTATGGGTTTAGCAGCTGAACCATAACTACATTGTCGCTACCGCAGACCATGTAATAGTTTGCTTTTTAGTTTGAATGTGCTATAAATTATTGCTTCTAAGACAGTTTTCTTTGGTAATTCACAACTCAGGTGACGTTTCAGAATTGTTATGCAATTGGTTAGGACTCTACGATAGAATGGTTTTTGTAAAATTGATTTTTGGTAACATTTTATTCAGACCTCATTGACATTGAAAGATATGGTTTCTATGCCTGTTGTGTTTATCGGGGGGCTCACCTTCTGTTTAAATAGTTTTAGGAGCTCATTGTTTACCTCTCTTTTTTGACGGTGGTGGAGGAACGACATTTCTGTTGGTGGCTGTTGTGGTTGTACTTGGCAAGATGGAAGTTATTTATTCTCTTGCTTGCACATTATCTATGAATTGTTTTAGTGGATGGCGAGTGTTTGACTCTACCTTGTTTTAATATGCACAATGTGTAATTTTTTCCCTTCAGAGTTGAATTTTAGTTGGCATTTTTAGTATCTGTTGGAGAAAAGAAAGAATATGTATATTGGATTCTAATAAAGTGTGTGGTATTTTAATATTGTTATTGATTATTATTTTCTTGTAGGAGATGGATTTTCATATGTTCATTTTTAATGATGGGGATTAGGAGGACCGTAGTATTTGGTATTGGTTCCCTTGTTAGCACATTTCAGAGTAATGGGTTTTAGTTATCTAATGGGCTTCAGGGATAAGAAAGATAGAGTTGAGTCTTAGAGTACCTTGATGAGGAAAAGGGAGGTAATGATACTGTAACAGATTACCAATAGGGTACGGGATGAGAAAGAGGGGTGGGGTTATTGTAGCATATTTATAGTTGTGTAGTTGCATGATGAAGAGTGGGGTTGTTAGAATTCCACAGACCACAACTGGTGGACTGGACCAAGGATTAGAGAGGTGAGGGTTGTATAATGAATTACTAAGGTGGTAGTGAGATGAGGACATAATACCTCATAAGTTTGCCGGTCCTTAAACAACGTTACCAGCACCTTTTCTGGACTGGCAAACTACAAGTCTGCCGGTACGGGAAGTGAACTCAGAATGCTGTTCGTTTCCATCCAGGTATTTAGTTGTTCTAATAATATATTGGCGAATAGTTTCTGGCTTATATCAGTCATCGCAAAAAGCCGATAATTAGATGGATTAAGTCTATCCCCTTTCTTTCGTATCAGCACCAGAATAGACTTACGCCAACTGTCTGGTATTAGACCAGTCTTAAGAATTTTATGGAAATATAATTGTGACAACCTGGCCCAAAGATACGGATTGTCCTTAAGGACAAGGTTACAGATACCATTGGGCCCAGTGCCATGAGATGCTTTAGATTTTATTATTAATCTTTCTAGATTTTCCACAGTCATCTCTGTTTCTAATTTACCCCTTGATAGCAATCCCACCTGGGCCCGGACCACAGGCACCTCTACCTTCAGCTCCATCATTACATTTTCAGAGGGGGAATACAGGTCTTGTATATGTTTGATCCAACTTTCCTGTGAAATTGGATTACGTTCGGTGTGAGTAAAGGATTTTCTAAAGCTATTGAAATTGCGCCAGAATTTTACCATGTTGTCCAATCTCAGCCACAAAAATAGATTTTGCCATCTACGGTTTTTATAGATGCCTCATGAGTTTTATGCCAGTTTCTATATTTTGTGGCTAGATTGGTCAGTATATTCTGTTTAATATTTGGAGATAGCTTCATATCCTTTTTGACAGCTGTGCTATCCCTGCGATGTTGATTCTTTCTTTCTAGGATCACTCCATCGAAGGGTTTATGGCGATTGTCATGAACATTATCAGTCTGCTCTTTTCTAGGGTTTATAAGGGATGGAAACAGAGCCTTAACCATTTCCTTCAAATTCCAACCAGCTGCTATTAACATAGTTTCAAATATTTCAATATTATTGTTTAACATACCATTCACCAGTTTCATGTCGTTATTTACCCAACTAATTCTATTGCCTTCGAACTGTTTTGTTATTTTGGCACATTTCTCAATTGACCATGGGATAGCTTTTAGATCCATTGGCCAGCATTGAGTGCCATGATTGCTGACCCTATTTTGGAGAATAGTTATTGGGCTGCATAATCAGCTCACTTCCACATCCACCATGACATTGGGCCTCATTATGAGAATGGAGGTTCTGCCTCCGTTCCGGGCTCCATTACCGGGTTCCTGCAATGGGGACATACCAGGATACTCCGACATAGGAGGACCCGGTAATTCCTCCTTGCAGGAACCCATCCCCATTCCCATTTGAGCCCCCATAGGGCTCAATGGGAATGGGGAGGGAGGTAATAACGGGCAGATTAAATCTGCCCCATTATTGCCTCCCTCTTCCCCTCGCGGTACCTGGAAAGCACGCCTGGTTGTACCAGGTGTGCGATCCGGGTCCCGCAATCGGAAGCTCATAATCGGTGCTCCCCGAATGAAGGGGGCTGGTCCCGTACCGGCCCCCTTCATTACGGTAGCCATCCTTATAATGAGGCCCAAAGTCAATTATCATTATGTGGTATGAACCCGAGAAATTCAAGATCATACATTTGATAAGTTTGTACCAAGAGTGATTCTGCCCCACATTATTACTGGAAGGAAGAAAAAATGGGAGGAACCCTCTTTTTTGGTGGGGGCCTGACTCTTGAGGGTTGAGAGGTACAGAGATATAGAGGGGAAGAGTCAGCGGCTACCCAGGCCTAAGGCGTGACAGGGGGTCGTAATAATCCTTGCAGGAAAGCTAGGAGAATACTACCTTGAAAAAGAGATCACCGTAGAGTTAAAAAAACAGGAAGATTTATTTTGACAAGAAGACATATTTACAGAATTCTTTATGTGCCGTGGCACATAATGTATGCATACTTTAAGTACATTTATAATCTGCATATCGGTGGGTTAGTAATTAGTGACAAAACTAGTCCATGTATTGTTTACATTCACAATACATTAACATTGTCAACACATTAATTGGTGTTTCTGGTTCGGTAAGTTACAAAGGGCAGTGGCTGGATGAAATGGAGCAGTGCTGCAAAGTAGTACCAAACTGTCTTCATGACATCAAGTCGTGGTGGGACTTAGTTAAGTAAGATGGGCGTCATCCTATAGTTTAAGAATGGAGAACGTATTTAGATACGGTGATGTAAGAATTGACAAATAATGAAAGTGGAGCTGCAAGGAGTCAACCTACCATGTGCAAGTAAGTTGACGCCATGGCGATGGTCTTGTTTGCCCAGCTGTTGATTAATACGGCTGGGGGGGGCAGTCTGCAGAATTCAGATGCCCAAATCTATTTGGAGGGGGTCAAAAATGACAATGCAGTAATTGGCGGTTGGTTAAAAAGTTGGGGTCCAGGTAAACTCTTGTCGTGCGTGGGTTAGTGATTCGTTTTCGAGTAAGGACCATCTTAATGAGTGACCTTCATGGGTTTTGAGTGCATAAATAAGGCAGAGAACTGTGCTTATGCGGTTGTTTACAAAAGTCGGCCAAAGAGACGTGACTAGCTCAGAAAGTGTTTAACAGTGCCTCAAGGTGCAAGGAGCTTAGCCGTGCCTGTGCGATCGGTGCAGGAGTTGGGGAGGACGTGTATAATAATTGCCCTGTGGAATTGTAGGTGACTAGGTCATAATGAGTTAGAGTGGATTAATATTAAGACGGGGATCAAGGAGTGAGAGAGTCCAGACCCTTTGTGGATTGGCGCTGTAAAAACGGCAGTGAATCAAAAAAGGTGAGCGGACTAGTTCTTACCTGTGCCGAACTGAGAAAGAGCTGTATCACTGCAGGCTGTTTGTGCGCATGAGTGCCCTGGAGGACAGTTATTTAACCAGAACGAGGCTAAAGCAGGGCCCGATCGCGCATGTGCACAAGGGCAGTGTCCGAGTGCTAGTGTGCATGCATAGCGCTGGGGCGTCAGTCCTCATGCAAACCAACGTCAATAGTGCATGAACTTGTATTTAGACACAATAAATACTGGTTGTAGAGAACAACAGGCATAGTCATGTATGACAGCATTTTGCATGTGAGCTGGTCATAAGGCCAGGGCTGTACACTGTTTGAAACGAACATAAGCATGTTTTTTGTCTTAATAGTTAACACAAACGTCATCTCATCTGGAGACTCTGATATTGCAGAAAAAGGGGAGAGACCCAATGGTGACTTTGTTGTAAAACATCCGAAACATGAAATGTATAAGCGAGGTAAGCGAGAGTCATCAAAATAATCATATCATGAAGGAATATGTAATTGGTGTGGCTGCAGTGTCATAGTTGTAAAGCATCTGAGCATGCAAAAACATGAAAAATCATGAAAAACCACACACGCGGGGTAAGAGAGAGTCATCAATGTAACAAAACACATGATTGGTGCGGTTGCAAAAAAATGGTACATGTCAAAAGGGCCGATTGCGGTTTTTTGGAAACAATCGGTGCAGACTTGGTGGTTACAGGAAAAAGTATTGCAACATATTTTACATTTGGCTTAGCTTATCGCATTGATGTGGAAACCCTGATCTATTTGTTGAAGAAAAGGTTCCATTCAATGGAAATATTCAAGCCTTGTCTGACAGAATCAAGGCGGTAAATCCATTTTTGCTCCAGTTTGCGAAGGGCAAGGTCTCTATTACCCCCACGGAAGGGGTTGCCCACTGTTTGCAGTATTGTCCAGAAGATATCGTTGTGGGTATGTTTCATGGTATGAAGTGTGCCACTAGGGGTTTGTCTTCTACTTGGTTGCGTACACATGCCCGATGTTCACAGATGCGTTGTCTGATTTCTCTCTTGGATTTGCCTACGTAGATGAGGTTGCAAGGGCATTTGATGATGTAGACTGATCATTTTGTTTTACAATTGGTGAAGGAATTTAGGGTCCACAGCTTTCCTTTCAAATTGATTGTCTTATTACTGTCCAACAGGTGTAAGGATCGCCTATTAAAGTCTCCGGCCAGCAAAATGTGGGCATGTGGTGAAGTCTCCGACCATCGGGATATCGCAGCTATTAATACGGATTGTATGGATGTGGTGTGGACCCCACCCGATGGACCGTAAATGTTGATGATTAGAATTTCCACAATAGGGATTGTAGGAGTCTGCAGTATTCTGATTAATACATTCGAAGACTGTTTCCAATTTATGAAAGGCAACAATCTTAGATGCTGTTATACTCATATTTACCTCATTTATTCAACTGCACATGTAAATTAATTATTTACAAATTCTGAGTGTTATTTATGCAATTGCAAAGGGTTTTGAATCCGATTGGATTTTAATTGTGTTTTCTGCCTAGTATACCTGACTCCTTACTGCTCATTTCTATCCACTCAAAATAGGGGTTTGAGGGAGCATTGCCGAGGGAAATCTTAACTTGGATGCTATCTACCTGAACAGTAAAATTGCTCTCATTCATATGTGCTTTGGATATGTTATAGTAGAAGGTCAAACGTAGTGTATTTGATCATTTTCCCTTGTAATTATCACCCCATTGGTGATTGCTACCCAATATTAAATGTGTGTGATTTCCTTTGAATTTAAAATGAATAAATATTGTATTACCACCCACCGGCCTGGTTCATGGTCCATTGTGACCCGGGGAATTTGTAAAAGGGGGGTGTGAGACGGGTTGGGAGCCAGTTCAATCCAATTTCTAGGAAATAAAGAAAAAGTATTTTAATTGTGCGCTACCTCCTAGGTTAAGGGCAACAGTCCTGGTCTGGTGTGTGATGCCCAGTTGGAATCCTTAACAGATTGGGGGCTTGTGCCGGGATTTGAGGAAAGTGTTGCCGCCTGTAGCAGCTTAACACAGCAGGCTAACCTTCAAAGTAGCGATACTTTGTGTGGCTAGAAAGCTGTGTTATGCTGTAAAAAGCGCAACACCAAATCAGAAACCCTAAGTACCAGGCCTGTGTGTAAAACTAAAGCAAAATCAACACCAAATTAGACAAAAAGCAACAGAATACAGGTTACCCTTATATAAATAAATTAATAAAGAAACAACCCTTTCCAAAATGACCACAGTAGAGATCAACATGGCTAGGCAGCACCTTCTGCACAGGTTATTCATCAGGGGGAATGGGCAGAGAAAGATGAGGAAGTCTGGCTAGAAGAGATGATACAACAGGTCACTGCCATGGACATGGATATGTGGCAGGACGGTGGCCTATTACATCAAGCTTTGAGCGAGTTGTACGTGACTCCAGAAATTAAAGAGGAGCAGATTAAAGTTTTCAGAATCACAGCCTACATGTATCTCCATATGGGAGTGATGCAGGCAAAACATGAAGGAAACAGAACCCTTGCGCAAAACCAGTCCGGGCTCTTAAACCAAATCCAGACTGAATTAAAATTAGTGGAAGAAAAATTGGAAAGATTCTGAGGTAGAATCTGGAAATTACATTAAACAGCTAAAAGAGGACTTGGCTCTACAACAACAAAATAATTCAGAACAAGAGACCCATTTACATGCACTAAAAGAGGAGTGTCAGGAAAAGGTTGACTGAAACTAAATCAACTACTAAAATATAATAAAGTTTTCTCAGAACAAATCATTGTGTTACAAAAGCAGATTGAGAAAGTGGAAGAGGAAAGTAATGAATTAATTATTAAAGAACTCCACGTGCAAGCATAATTTGATCAAGAACGCCAGAAATTAAATGCTATCAAGCAACAAAGGGACAACCTGGCTGAACAGAGGGGCACCCTAAATCAGGAGAAAGATGCCCTATGTCAGGAAGTGTGCAACCTAAACACAGCACTACAGAAAAGAGAGTTAGGACTCCAGAAACTGAATTAACTAAAAGTAGAATAAGAAAAGTTATTGGAGAACACCAGACAAGTAGAAGGTACTCTGGAAGAGAACACCCAAACTAAAAATGCGCAAACTCAGGAGGTGAATCTCCTGCAACAAAAATTGTCTCAGTGTTCACAAACCATACAGGCAGCACAAAAAGACAATGAGGCCCTCTGTGAGGAGAACAATAGACTCCACAAGCAGGTGGCAGCTCAAGATCAGGTAATAGAAGCCAGTCAAGCCTTGATAGCTGAGCAAATGGCTAAGACCTTTGCCTACTATCAAGAGGTAGGAGCTGAGCAGGAGAAACGAGGGAGGCTGGAGAAATAATATGCCAGGCTAAATCCGAACTTGAGGGACCCAGAACAAGTAGAGAGGGACAGAGCAACCCCTGATCACAGTGTAATGCCCTCTGTACTAAGGGCCTCAAACCCACTTACAAATTTGTATGCCCAGGGCATTGCTGAATTCATGTCCACCAGTTCACAAGAACTGGGTGTCGCGGGGCAGCCAGACTTAAATAGGCCTGGCATGATGGTGCTGACATGTCAGTGCCCCTCAGAAATTGATGGGCGGGCGTCCCTGTATAGATTCAAAAATGTCATGGCTGATGTCTCTGACCAGGAAGCCTCCTACGAGGAGAAAGTCAGGGAATTAGACTTACAGAAGCACTACCTCCAAAGGGACTATTTGGTTCAAATTGCAGAAAAACAGAATTAAATGAGGCCCCAAAAGAGCATTCTGAAGACCTCCACCCAATCAGGGCAGTGGGGGGATCCTCCGCCAACCCTGGAAGCAAGGAGGAGTCAGAAGACTATTCTCATGTGCACCACAGGCGAGAAGAAACTGGGCCCCACCATTCTGCAAGCCCCTCACAAGCTTGGAGAATCAGTGTGCTCCTAGAATATAATGAGGAGACCTCCAACAGTAGCAGCTCGGAATCTGAGGGTGAGTGGACTCGGGTAACGTGCCAAAAGAATGCAAATAAACAGAGAGTTATGGTGAAATACCCCATTAGGCAGTACAAGGCCATTAGGAATGTCATAACACCATACCACAAAAACACAAAATATTCTGTCTGGGAGCATCTGGAACTCTATGAACAAATGATGGACACTTTTCACATCAATGATAGCCAGAACTGCATAGATTATGCTAAATCGACATTCTCATCGGACTACTCCAGCTTCTTTGATGGACTTGAAGATCAAAACCATTCAAGATGGTCCACCTATAAGGCGGCCAATTTGAAGCACTTTTCCACCCACAGAAATACCCAGGAGGCTCGCAAAGCGACCTACAATTTGCAATGAGGAGACGATCAGGCCCCAAGAGAGTTTTTGCAGGAGCTGAAATGCGACTTTGCACAAACTACCAGGAGGGTGCGCACTAATTACCGAGAATTCATAACCATTTATTTTCATGCACTCCCAAAATACATAATGACCTAGCTGGTGAGGGATTTTCATAATAAAATATCCCTGGACTGGGTAATAGAGCAGGCTACCCGGATCTATGAGGTCTACAAATCTGCAGAAAATAAAAATCAGATAAAAAAAACAAATCAACCAACACTCCTGCTGCTGCTAAGGTGGCAGAGGTGAAGGTTGCCCTTATTTTAGACCTAGAAATGGAGGGGCCTAAAAACAAACAGTCCCAAAATCAGTCAAATCAGGGGCAAAGAAGGCCATCTGATCAATCAGCATAAGGTAGCAGTCAGGGAGGTAACCCCACCAATGGGACCCCTAACTCTCCTGATTACATAAGTCCCAGATACAAGGGCAACCAACCTATCTTGGGGTATGTATGGACTCCCCAAGCCCAAGGGGGGATCCAACCAGGTAAGTACTATCCCAGGAAACTTCCCTCCTAACTTCCCTCAGGAGGGCAGCAATCCACCAAATCCAGGGTTAAGTTTCTTTCCCCAGTACCTACGAAACCCCAACCTGCAGGACTACCCTCCTTTCTTTCCACACTTTCAGGAGCCCAGACTAACCAATCCGGGAGAGGAGAGGCCAAGGGTGGAGGTTTACCAAAATTCCAGATACCCAGGGTACTCCAGAAGAAGGGATAGTTACCCTTCCCGTGAACCACCTAGGTATGAACAGAGACTCCCATGCCAGCCGGAATGAGTGTCCCAACTGGAGCGCCAGGTCCAGAACCTCACACAGGATCTGAGTTGCATGTTGAGGGCTCAGCAGAACCCTCAGATGAACATGGTGGCTTAGAATCCCCCAAACCAATGGTCTGGCACCCCAGAACAATGACAGGGAGAGAACCCAGACAACTCACCAGTTCCAGAGGAGGAGACAAAGGAGGAGGGGGGATGTAAAGCCCTAGAGGAAGCTTCCTTCCTCACCCATGAAAAGCCCCTCGACACCCCAGAACCGGAAATAAAATCTCCTGTCCCCAGAAATCTGAATGAAGTCTTTGTGGGCATGGGGACTGATTCAGAGTCACCCATCCCTGAACCCCAGAATTGTCATCCTGAGAAAGAAATATTAATGGAGAGATCCTACTCACAACTTGGCTCTAGTGACTGCCACAAGGTAAGATAAGGGCAGCACAGGGAAAAAGGGGATTCCAAAATCCCATCTATTTCTGGATGTCAAATTTTTATTACAGATTCCCAGACTCCGGCACAGAAAATTGTCCAAAATTGCACTGAGTCAGAGTCCAAAATAAAGAAATTAGCCACCCAACTTGCCCAAAATTCCCATAATCTTTTCCCACTTGAGGAGATGGAGGGGAGATTCTATGCCCCCGTTCAAGTGCAAGGGCAATGTGCATTTTCAGCACTGGTGGGCACTGGATCCCAAGCCACTCTTCTGTCAAAAAGGGCTTTTGAGCAGCTAAATTCAGGAAGGGGGGAGAGACACCAGATCCCTCTCACCCCTCTTCACGGACAACTCCAGAACTTCAACGGGAATAAAATTCCTGTCGAGGGAACTGCATATCTGGAAATAAAAATTGGGCGACATAAGGTGAAACGCCCAATCATAGTCATGACTCCACAAGGAACCCCCTGTCTATTAGGGAATGACATCCTTTGCAGATTGTCTCCCCTAATAGACTGTGTAAATAAGGTCCTCTGGACTCAGACTAACTGGCCAATAAAATTAAAACAGAGTGTCAACCATGCTAGTGTAAATGGCACATGCCACATGGTTGAACAGAAATCTGATCATATTGAGTTTCATTTCCAAAATAATCAAATACCTGACGTTACAGTAATTGCTGTAGGACAACAAACTGGTGATGGGAACTCCTCTGCATTCCTGTAAATCACCCTTCCTTCCAGTTTTAAGTGGCATTCCACACTGAAAGGAAATACTTTGACATGTTATGCTGATTCACAATCTGACAATCCAACTCTATAGTCAAAAGTGATGAGAAACCAGCTCAAAGTTTAGCTGACATTCAGAAAATTGACTTGCATGATTGTGCCAGAGAAAACTGTTCTCGAGGACGAAAGTCTCAAAACCCAGGACAAATTGGAGGCATAGCTGAAATTCCCTGCCTAAAGTCTATGAAGAAGACAAGTGCCAGGGGATGCCCACAGTTTATGTGGACGGGTGCTCCTAACATGTTGACAACAACGGGGAGAAGGAACTAGTGGCCAGCATTAGGAATGCCTGGATGAATGATGCCCCGGAGCCCTCCGCTGGGTACAAAATCAGTCCCCGCAGTAGTCAGGTGGCAGAGTTGATGGCATTTCAGCAGGCCATCCTCACTGCCGTCCAACACCAACTCCACAAACTGGTCATAATCACCGATTCAGATTATCTCTGGAATGGGTTTGTGGAGCACCTGGTAAATTGTAAAACCAGAGGCATGCTGTGTGCTAATAACAAACCGCTTAAACATGGCAAGCTAATACAAAATATTGATGAGATGGTCACCTCTAATGGGATGACCATCTATTGGAAGAAGAGTAAGGGTCATTCCTGAATAGAGGGGCCAGACAAAACTGGAAATGACCTAGCTGATCAGCTGGCCAAAACCGGAGGCATCCAGGGGGATTTCCTTGAAATCGAGTCCCGGTTGGGGGAAATCCAGGTCACTGCTATCAAGAGGTCCCAGACAAATGCACACAATTAACTCTCAGCTGCCCAGTAGAGTAGGGAGACCCAAGATGCTGATTTAATCACAGCACAAAAAGGGAATCAGATTATTGGGAAAAATGATCAACACATTGAGAACCCTGAGAACCTCCCTCTGACGGATACCGATTACAAAGAGAAAAGAGGACCTCAGGGTGCTGGTGACGTGTCTCAAAATCTTCCAAATCCAAGACGGTTTGTTGGTAAGGGGATCCATCTCTGGATGTGACCAGTGGGTGGTACCTACCTCATTCTGAAGCCTGATGCTAAGTCCCGCCCATGATACAGCCACAGCCAGTCATAGGGGGTTTCACACTGCTATTAAAATCTTGCGGGAGGTTCTATACTGGCCAAACATGGGGCAGGACCTCAACCAATATTTGAAGGGGTGTCTTGTGTGTGCACAATTTCAGCCAAGTTCACTCACAAATCGAGCTCCCCTCCAGAAGACTTGGTAAAATTTACAAGTAGATTTCATCGGCCCGTGATTCGCTCCTCCAGGGCGAACAAGTACATGTTAACAGTAACATGCTTGTTTACCAAATGGGTGGAATGTCTCACAGCCCCAAATTGCAAGGCAGAAACAGCAGCTGCCCTGATGATCAACCACATCTTCTCGCATTTTGGCAGACCCCAATGGATAGAGTCAGACCGAGGAAGTCACTTCACCAGCGAAGTGATGACTAAGATGTGGGAGATACTTAAGGTAAAAAGGAAACTTCTCATTGCATACCGCCGGTCCTCTAGTGGGGGGAGTTGGGAAGTACAATAGAACAATTGTGAGCATTCTAAAAAAAATGGTGGCAGATTTTGTGCCAAGTTGGGACATCTGATTACCACTTGTCCTGATGGCCATCAGATCTACCCCATCTTCTGCTACCAAGATGTCTACATTTGAGCTAATGACTGGGCGAAGGATGGTGCTACCTCAGCATCTGCTCTATATAACACAAGAGCAGACACAGATAAACGCCTCCACAACAAATGAATATGTTGAGAATCTAAAAAAGCATCTTTTGCGGTTGCTCAGCGGAATCTGGAAAAATCAGCAGAGGGGATGAAGACTCATTATGACTTAAAAACAACCAAAAGGGAATACCAAGTAGGAGACAGGGTCTACTTGTACAATTTTCAAAGGAACCAGACCAAGGAGCGGAAATTTCTCCCTAGCTGGCGCAATCCTTTTGAAAATGTAGATAAAATTTCACCTGTCGCCTACAGAATCCACATACCCAAAGGAGAACTAGCAGAAGAGAAATATGTCCATATTAATCAGTTAAATAGTTGCCACCTCAGACACACTTTGTAACTGATTGAGGAGCCAAGAGAAAGTGAAATAGAGGAGACATCTGGAGAATGAGAACAAGAAAACGAAGTACCAGAAGGGAACAGGTAGGTCCATAGGTTTATCTATCTAACAGGGAGTCATTTTTTTTTCATTACCATTGCAAAAGGGATCACATAAATCGTGGTGTAGTTATCAATAGTTATATGTGTCTTGTAAGGAATTATTTGTGGTTATTGTCTGAGTACTTTAATGACTGTTGTGTATGCGTCCCACTGCTGTCAACCTTCTGAGAAGACAGTCAGTGGGAAAATGTTGTAACCTGTCTTTATTTATTTACTAGATTAGTACTAATTCCGCTCCTTCATAGACCAAGGAGGATTTCCCTGGGGACCTGGAAAGGAAAGACTGCAGGAGAATCAGGAGGCGTTGCTCCACATTCCAACGAAAGACAACAGGAGGATTGTAGCGTACCGCTCCCTGATGGAAGAAGAACACCTGTTGAACCCCACTTTGCCCTACTCTCCCTCAACAAGATGTCTCGAGAGAGTCAGGGAGGCGAATTTGTGGACTACATTTCCCATCCTTGCAGAATTCCCCTCCATCACTAAAATGCAATCCAGCAGTACTAGCAGAATGGCTGCGCTGGCTCCTTTGAGCACCATTGCCTCACATCAAAACTGCATTTTGTGGCTACAAAAATGATGGCTGTGCTGTCTTTGTCAAGCACCTATTGGACAATAGGGAACATAGAACACCCTGAAAATGGCTTCAAGCGGTTTCCTTATGTGCACCAAAGAGAAGAATTGAAAAGCAGCACTGCTTTGCTGTTAGCTCAAAATTTCCCATTAAAAAAGCACATATTTTACATTTAAAATGACTGCGACCTAATGCTCTTTTCCACCGTTTTCAAGAGTACACAGTTGGTTCCAGTGAGACCCAGTTATGCCCAGCCATATTCAGGTTGTGCTCCAGAAAAAGAAAGCATGCAGTGTCAGGCAAGATCTGCAAAATAACATGTTGGTTTCAATGGATCATTATTGGGTCAGATGCCTGTGCATCGGAAACATGACTGGGACTTTGGAAAGATTCCGGAAATGAATTTGAGAAGGCTGCATTTGAAAGTGACATCCCAGCAGAATTAACCCATGTGTAAAATGTGCTTTTGACAAACAAAGAAAATGCTATTAAAAAGTAAAATGTTGAGGTAAGGCCTTGTCTTTGCACAGAATGTGAGGGGGTTTTGTTGGTAAACATATATGAGATATTTAATTCCAATAGATTTGCTTTCTGGTTCTGGAAAGAAAAAATAAATAAATGCATAAATCTACTGTGAAAGCAGCAGGACAGATTTTTCCTGGCCTGGATTCAAAGGATATTTGCTTCCTGGGAACAGCATATTGCCTCCCCCCAAGGGGACCAGCACTGGAAACTATGAATGGACCAAGAGGAAGAATGTCACACGCTCATCAGACTCTGTGGCAGTGCTTCAACCTGATACAACAGATTCTGGGACACATAGGTGTGAATTTGTTAAACTGGGAACCCTCAAAGGCCACTCGAGAGCAACATTTGGAAGTATGTTCTTATATGGGGGACAAAAGCTAGCCCATTTCGGTCAAGAGACTGTTCTGAATTAATAAACATTGGACTTTTATTTCTGCAAAGGGAAAATGCAGTAATTAGAAAGTGATTTTGGGGCATTAAATGTCTTGTAGCTTTTCCTAGAATGTACGGGATGCAAACAGCAGAAAAAGGTAAATCGTTGGAAAAGTATCCATGGTGAAATGTTAGAAATTAATGCAAACATGCTCTAGGATAATATGTACACAGGTATAAAGTTATACATTTTAGGTGAAATATTAAACACCAAAAATGGTGAAAGAATATTAGAAGGACGAAACAATGTTGTACAGACCTGGGAGTTGGAATGTTATGCTCTGTGTGGAATATGTCATTTGCCTATGTAATGTGCAAAGGTGCCACAACTGTAAAAATGTGCAATTTATGTCCTGACTAATTTTTAGCAAAAAATGACTGTGGGATGGCTATGTACCTCATAAAAACACAATCCCATAAAACTGAGTCCCCTCCTTCAGACCCATCTGCTTTTAAGGAGGAGGTGACATAACACAGGCTGACCTATCCGAGTCTTAGGTGTAGGTCTAGCTTAGTCCTGCCCAACAATAAATCCTGTGATGTCACCCGCCTTATAAAAGGGGGAAGCTCACAGAGACAAGGGACACTCTCTTCTGAATTTTCCAGCTCCTGCGTATCCAGATATTCCATATTCATCCTGCCAGATTTCAGATCCCACTGCCAGGACAGAGCATAGCTGACCCTATCCAGGCAGGACCGCTGATCCAAAAAGAAACCCCATTGAAAATCCCAATAACTCAGGGAGAAAGGGGGAAAAGCTGCGGTACCCATTTTGAGAGTATCCTGTGACCAGACTGACTTCTTGCCCTACTATCTGCATGCCAGCTGTACCCTTGCGATCCAGTGACCAGACAGGCCCAGCAATGTCCTTCTAGGAGAGTCCCGCCACATTGACCAGAGACCAGATATTACCTTTGTGCCCACAAACCCGGTTGGCTGTCCCAAACCCAAACTCAAGTGATGATGTGAGTATCACCCCATCCCATAGCAACACATAGCATACCCCATCTTGATACCTCGTCTTTGTTCCACCCTCTAAGTAGTGCCATTAATACCCTGATAACTTGTTTAAAACTGTCAGAATTATCTGTGCATCCTGTCCTTGATTTCCTAGTGTTAGCGCCATTCTTCATCTCCTTTCCATCATTTGTAAGTCCTAATTAACGTTTTGATTAAATAAATTAATTCTCCCTAAAAAGAGGCACACTGCGTGAAGGGTTACAACTGCAGCGTTACTTTTCTATTCATGGGTGGCGTATCTCTTTTCTAGCCACTAAATCTAGTTTCAGTGAGTCCTTTCCTTTCCGAACCGATTTTCTCTGTTAACTGCTTTTACTGTTAAAGCCGAATTTACATTTCCCCTTGAGAATCTCATCCTGTCATTAAGTTAGAGTCACTCTTTCAATTGCATATTATCCCTGTGATGTGCATCTGTCATCCAGCATAAGAACCGCAATCCAATTCTGTCTATTTTACCCATTTTTAAAACCAAAAACATTTAAACTCAAGAAAGTGCAATTTCTATGCGTGTGATTTTGTCTGCACTGTGTTGTAACTTCAAAGTGGATTTTCTGAACTGTATGCCCGTTTTTAATATCTTGCTTTGTAGTTGCTAGTGTTTGTACATCTCTGATACTGTTATGCTCATATTTACCTTATTTATTCAACTGCACATGTAAATTAATTATTTACCAATTTCGAGTGTTATTTATGCAATTGCAAAGGGTTTTGAATCCGATTTTGCCTCTCATTTTGTGGGGGAAGGTCGGATTTTAATTGTGTTTCCTGCCTAGTATACCTGACTCCTTACTGCTCCTTTCTATATACTCATAATAGGGGTTTGAGGGAGCATTGCAGGTGGAAATCTTAACTCAGGTGCTATCTACCTGAACTGTAAAATTGCTCCCGATCATATGTGCTTTGGATATAATATATGAGAAGGTCAAACTAAGTTTATTTCATCATTTTACCTTGTAATTATCACCCCATTGGTGATTGCAGCCTAACATTAAATGTGTGTGATTTTCTTCTATAAATATTGTATTACCACCCACCGGCCTGGTTCATGGTCCATTGTGACCTGGGGTATTTGTAAAAGGGGGTGTGAGATGGGTTAGGTGCCAGCTCAATCTGAATTCTAGGAAATAAAGAAAAGGTATTTTAATTGTGCGCTACCTCCTAGGCTAACAGCAAGAGTCCTGGTCTGGTGTGTGATGCCCGATTGGAATCCTTAACACTTTTGTTTATCCTCGGCAGTTGTGATGATGTCAACTTTCTTAGTCAAGGATGCAATTGTGTCTAGTATTTTCTGAGAGAGTATTTTACTAGCACCAAGCTCATCCATTATAGATGCCAATATTATGGTTTGGGCATCTATCTAACACTCCATTGCGGCCATGTAGTCCTTCATAACCACTTGATCGGCCAGATTTGTTTCATTAGAGGTTTCTGATTCACTATCTGCCCCAAACTCTGTTATGTTGGAAGAGTTCGAGTGTGAGGCAAAGACTGTCATGTCAGGTGTATATGACAAATGTATTATATCATTGTTGTCAGGATTTATCATAACGGGAAGTAGTTTCTCTCCCCCCCATTGAGGATCTTTTGAGATTTATTACCAGATTCAATAGGGAGTTGTTTCTACATTTCAGAGGTTGGAAGTGCCCTGGCAAACGTGATTTCATTCCCACCAATCATCAATGGTTTCCAGCTGCACCACATCCTATACGCAGACAATATGGTGATCTTAGACCGTACGCCAATCGGTCTCCAGAGTAAACTGTCAGCTTTAGAGATCTACACAGAGGAACTTGGGCTAGAAATAAGCATTGCCAAATCTGAAATTATGGTTTTGGAAAACAAAAGAGGCAAGAAAGCCCACAAGTATAGTTCAAGCTGGTTCTTGGGAACAAAGAAACTAGAAAAAGTACAGTACACCAGGTACTTGGGTACAACGATTAATTCCAGTATAAATGATGAACCGATGGTGAAAAAAATCTTAAATAGCTGCAGACAACTAACCTCACAAGGATGTGTATTGCAGAAGAAATTTGGGAAATTCACATGTGAGCCAGTGAGAAAAGTTTACCAAAATAAAATTACACCGATCCTAATTTATGGGGCAGAGAATATGTTTGGCTGTGACCAAAGGATATGGTACAGGTGTGAAGGATTTTCTTGGAAGAAAATTCTCCAAATACCTCAAAGTACGCTGACTGCTTGTGTCCTATATGAAGTAGGAATCTCCACCCTGAATTCAAGGATTATGTGGAATAAGCTACTGCTCTTTAGGAAAACATATGAAGAAGCGAACCTACCACCATTCAAAATCCTGATGGGAAATGAGACAGGAAAAAGAATATCGGCCCTAAGAGACTGGAAATATCAATGTGGTCAGATCCTAAAACAACTGGGGACAGATGAGCTAACACTATGGAACAATCCAGAGTATGTAAAAAGAAAATTTCTCGATCTAGACTGGATTGAAATCGGGAGAGAAGAGCTTCACAAAAATCCATGCTAAACCAACCAGAAGAAGCAAAAATACGGAATACACCCCATAAATATCTGGTTCTATCTCCATGTAAGCGCCTTAGAAGATACTATTTGAAGTTAAGGCTGAATAACTTAGAAACAAAAGGAATTCTGATAAACAGGCGTGTCATTCCGAGGGGCAATGGACTATGCCGATTTTGTGGGAAGGAAGAAGAAAACTTAAAACATCTCATCCTAAATTGTTTTGAACTAAATGGCCAACGTGAAATCTGCCTGGGAAAGGTGATGATAAACTACCGGACGCTTTCTGCGGAGGAATGGTGGAAACAACTGCACTTGACAGAAAGTAACTCAGTGTGGATTGCGTTGACGAAATTCCTAGTGCAAATACAGAACTACTTAGAATCGAGTCCAGTGGTCTCGAAAAGAGAGGCCTATACGGAGATAAGTGAAGAGAGCAAATTTGTAGATGAGATCCAGATTTAAGAATAAAGGAATGAGTGCCACCTTCGAGATCTACCACAAGATAGTATCTAAGGAGCCGACCGAAATAAGGCTAGAGAGGAAATCATATAAAGACGAAAGATGTATCTTTTTGTATGTGTTTTTTTTAAAAAAAATTCAAAAGTTTGTACAAACTAAATGAAAATAAAAAAAAATAACAAAAAAAATAGGCAGTTGTTGTTATCAATTGAATCTGCCAGATGTTTTTTGTTTTCTTCCGCTAATGTTATAGATGAATGTCTAGCCACATGGCTGTCTCTGGCACTGAAAAATTCAGCTTGTGTGAGAAGATCGCACTTAGAGCTTTTTATCGCATTATATCTGGTCCCACTTCGTAGATTAGCACGTTTGTGCTGTACTCCAGCCTTCCGTAATATCCCCTTGCATGTCATTCCTCAATGTATATAAATTCAGGAAGCTCTTGTTGTGATTTACGCTATAAGCAGCCTCAATAAAAATGTTTGCGTTCAAGTCAAGCAAATGCGGGATGGGGAGAGATAACCACGCTTTACTTCTTATTGTCAAGTGACCATTATGTCGAAGGTTTGAAAGTGGCAGTGAGGTTCTCAAGTTTATAGCAAAGAGTTGACATGTTATGCTTTGCGTATATCTATTTGATTTTAGAGGCGAAACAGACGTGAAAGGAGTTGGCAGATTTAAAAAGATGAAACACGCCCACTCACAGTGGCTTACCTCAATACTTCATTTGCCTTTCACCAGAATATTTTCAGGTTTTATTCTCAGCTCGTAATGCAACTCCACGGTAATCCAATAGTCCAGGCATCCAGGCGTCCTCGCGTCCACCCAAACACCAGAACACACTGCAGCACAATGCTGCGCTCCGCCGACCAGGAAGCTTTTAAGGGCATAGACACCTCACTTACACAGTGTCGCAGTGTAGGCAGAGTAAACAGACTCAGCCCGAGTCAATAGAATGTGATTCTACTTCCAACAGCGCACCCCTGCGCTCCATCGACCAGGAAGCTTATGAGGGGATAGACATCTCCCTCACACAGTGTAGCAGTGTAGGCAGGGTAAACAGACTCAGCCCAATTCAATAGAATGTGATTACAGATCCAAGAGCACAACAAGAATGCAAGATGTAAAGCACACCCACCTAGATTCAAAATGTTCAAAAAGGAATACAAGGCAGTGCACACAATTGATGCAAGATGTAAAAGCACACCCACCTAGATTCGAATTTTACAAAAAGGAATACAATGCATTGCACAAAATGGATGCAAGATCTAAAAGCACACCCACCTAGATTTGAATTTTTCAAAAACGAATACAATGCAGTGCACAAAATGGATGCAAGATGCAAAAGCGTGTCCACCTAGTTCGAATTTTTCAAAAAGAAATACAATGCAGTGCACAAAAAATGGATGCAGATGTAAATGCACACCGTCCTAGATTCAAATTTTTCAAAAAGGAATACAATGCAGTGCCCAAAATGGATGCAAAATGTAAAAGCACAACCACCTAGATTAAAATTTTTCAAAAAGGAATACAATGTAGTGCACAAAATGGATAGATGCAAGATGTAAAAAAAAAAACACACTATGAAATGAATTTACCAATTGTAGAACACAGGGTGCTTTAGCATAAAGAGGAGGTCAATGGAGAAGGCAAAATAGGAATGGCACAGTTACGGATCAAAGAGATTGCTGGAAGAGGCAAAATGACAGTTCAGCCATCACTCATGTTTGCCCAGAAAGGGGGTCTGGGGTGCTGTGGTCCAAGTTCATACAGGAGCAAGGCATGCACAGGAGGCTGCAGCATTGTTTGTGGGGTGGCAATGTGGAGCCCAATCAGACACGGACAGGCTAAAACAGGGCTTTTGCTAGTTGGCCTTTGGTGACGGGGCCAGCTAAAGCCTCTTGGCTCCCATGGTTGGCCCTTATGGAAGGACACAGGCCAATCAGTGAGGCGGATGGCAGCCAGGACAGGAACTCATGTGCAGGCGAATATGGCGGCCATCAAAGGGAAGGCACAAAGGACCACAGCATGTACAGCCCAACCTAGACTTTTAGAGAAATAAATGCACAGAAGCGAATCAGTTCATGCCCAACTAATACTTAGACAAAGGTTATGAATATAATAATGAGTTACTGTAAATGATAACTAGACATATTCTTGCCCTAGCCAACACGTGTTTCAACTCTTCTTAGTCTTTCGCAAGGCTTGACAATGGCAAGTGTATCTTTTTACATTTGTTGTTTACACAGTTATGTAAAATGGTTTAGACAAACATATCTAGCAATCTCTTTTAGAACATTACTCATGTGACTACATCTTGAATAAATGGTAATCTTGCCAAAATCATGTTGTGTGAGTAGAATTCACAAGATTATGCTGTATAAAAGTGTAGTTGTGCCTGCATGATTTTAAGAATACATAAACTCCAATTAACGAAATGAAGGATATCTGGTTAAAGATCATCTTTGCCATGCTCGGTGTTCAGGGTGTTTTCAGTGCTGTTCTCTAGGGTCCTCTGACCCTTTTTCACATCCATAAAGATGGCCCTGTTACTGATGTTTGCACAAGTTACTGTAGTTTGCTGTCTAGTGGGCCTCACCTTATCTTATCTTTCTTTTAGAATTACATCATGCATCTATCCCCTACCCCAGACAGTTCCATGCAATAGGAGTGGGCTATCTGGGTGACTGAATGTTTGGAAAACTTAAATGGATGGGTTAAATGTTACATAGTGAACACTCATGAAGGTATGAGAAATCTGTTTATGCTGGAATCTATTTATGATGCCTGCTTTCCTGAGGTGAGACAGTACTTGGCTGACTCTAAGGAAATTGATCCAAAGAAGTTAGCAAGGGCTACTCACTTGTGGGTTGCCAACAGGGCTACTCACAAGGATTCTGGGGTAACTCAGAAGATGGATGAGGGGAAGCAGCACAAGAAAGATACCAAAGATAATTCTAATAATTCCATTCCAAAAGAGGGCCACAAACATAACAAGGGTATACCACAAGGGACAAACCAGAAGGAGGTCAGAACAAACCCCCATTCATAAAGACATTTGGTAAATGTTATGCTTGTGGGTCAACTGACCATGTGAAAGGGGATCCCAGATGTAAGGGTACAATTTCAGGGGTCCACTCTGTCTCCTTAGCCTTCTCCCCGTGGATGAAGTCCCAATGGCAAGTGGAAAGTTTCACTTACTGGCTGAGAAACCCATGAAGTCTCAGCCAGTGTTTCTTTAGTATCCCTGGGTCTGTGGGAACAACAGAACTTAGATGCGTATAACTCCATTCCACACAATACTAAAGAGTAATACAAAGACAGTGTTCTTGTGAATGGTCAGGAGACCCCTGCCATTAGAGACACTGGGGCCAGCATAATTGTAGTTTATGAATCATTTTTCAAGGAAGAGGATGTTGCTAAGGCACCCAAATTCCTAACTAATCTTGCTGGAGGCCCTGTCCAAATGATTCCACCGTTACCAGCTCTCATCCAGTGCAATGACATGACTGTCCAGATACCTGTAAGTGTGCAGAGTGAAGTACCTGGGAGAGTCCTGTGGGGAATGACTTAAAGAATCTTGGAGTTGTATCAAGCACCCTCCCAGGCCTCCCAGCAAAAGGAAACAGGAGCAGACTAGGAGGGCAAGAGAGAGTACCTTAGGGGGCTCTCCAGATGAGATTATAAAGGAAACTATACCTCCCAGTCCACAGTATTTACTTACTGCAATTTCTAAGAAGAAGGAGGAAAAGGGGCAACCTAAAACCTCCAGGAAGAAACCAGCCAGCACTCCTGTGCTACCAACCAGGACATCCCTGAGGACTGTCGAAAGTCACACCTGTGACTCCTCCACCAGCTGAGGCCGAGTGTGTGGAACAACCTTGTGTGGTTGAATCCGCTGCTGAGGAATCATATCTGGAAGAGGACCTTGCTCCTGTTGGAGATCTGGATCCTGCAGACCATCCTGAGCTGCAGTCTTTACTGGCAGAAGGTGGACCCTCTAGGGCAGACTTCAGCAGAGGTCAAAGAGAGTGTCCTACTCTTGAAGGTCTTCGCCAACAGGCAGCTTCCCAGCTGGATGGGCAAGAGCCATGGAAGCATATGTTGTACTGGGAAGATGGCCTCTTCTACACTGTTCCAACTTAGTCTATCCCAGTGGACTACAAAAGATGTGTAGTGCCTCTTGAAAGCAGACTCCAGTTCCTACAGTTATCCCATGAGATACCTTTGGCTGGTCACTTAAGTTTTAAGAAGACCAAGGAAAGGCTCTCCCTATATTTCTACTGGCCTAAATTGGGGTCTGATGTAGATAAGTTCTGTATGAGCTGTCATACTTGCCAAATCTCTGGCAAGAGTGGAGCCAAGAATGTGGCACCCTCGGTGCCTCTCCCAGTGGTGCGGGTTCCTTTTGAGAGGGTAGGAATTGACATTGTTGGTTCCTTAGACCCTCCCACATCTTCAGGAAACAGGTTTAGCCTGGTTTTAGTAGACCATGTTACTAGGCATCCTGAAGCAATACCTATGAGAACTGTTACATCTTAGGCTGTTGCTAAGGTCCTACTTGGTATTTTTACCGGGGTAGGTTTTCCTAAGGAAGTTATTCCCTGACAGGGGATCCAATTGTATGTCCCATTACATGCAGGCCATGTGGAAAAACTGTGGAGTAACTTACAAGTTCTCAACTGCCTACCATCCTCAGACAAATGGATTGGTAGAGAGGTTCAACTGTACAATGAAGCGCATGATAAGTGCTTTAGAGGAGCACCTTCTACTGCCATGCCGTCTCTTTGCTTATAGAGAAGTCCCTCGGAGGGAAATGGATTTAGTCCCTTTGAACTTCTTTATGGCCATCCAGTTAGAGGCCCCTTGGCACTAATTAAGGAGGGGTTGGAGAGTACTCCTTCCCCCAAGCCAGTGAGAGTCACTGACTATGGGATAAGTCTCTGGAGGAGAATGTCACACATGATGGCAGAAGCATCAGACAACTTGAAAGCAGGTCAGGCTTTGGTGAAGCATTGGCATGACCAGAAGGCCAACATGGTTGAGTTTACTCAAGACCAGCTAGTTCTCGTTATGGTACCTACAAGACAGAGGGCCTTACAGGACAAATGGATAGGACCCTTCAAGGTTGTGGGAAAACTTGGAGAGATCAATTATCTAGTGGACTTAGGCAATCCTAAGAGGCTCCCAGAGTCTTTCACACCAAAGGTCTAAAAGCTTATGTCTCAAGACCAGAAGTGGGAGATTTGCTTCTAGCTTCAGCTCAAGAGAAGGAGGAGAGTGAACCTCTACCTGGCCTACTCGGAGGCCAGCATTTAGATGATTAAATAGAAGGAGTTAATCTCTCTTCTAATTTGACAACTGAACAACAGGAGGAGTGTAAGTTTCTGTTAAATCAGTTTGCCTCCCTGTTTTCACTATCGCCAGGCTTGACCCCTTGGGGCCAGCATGATATTCAAACTGGTGACTGTTTACCTGTTAAAAACAGAGGTTACAGGATGTCAGATCATGTAAGATCCCACATAAAGGAGGAGGTCAACAAGATGCTTGATCTCGGGGTAATAGAGCCCTCTACCAGTCCATGGTCTAGTCCAAGTGTTCTAGTACCAAAGGCAGGATCCAAGAAGTTGATATTCTGTGTGGACTATAGAGCTCTTAATGCAGTCACCAAGACTGATGCCCACCCTTTACCAAGGATATATGAACTGGTGGATAAACTTGGTTCAGCCAAGTACCTCAGTACATTTGATCTCACTTCAGGCTATTGGCAAATAGCACTGACCAATCGTGCCAAGAAAAAAACTGCATTCTCCACACCAGCAGGCCTCTCCCAGTTCAAGGTAATGCCTTTTGGACTAAAGAATGCACCTGCTACATTCCAAAGGATGGTTAATCAAGTTCTGAATGGGATGGAGGACTTCTGCATGGCATACTTGGATGACATTGCAGCGTTCAGCCCTACTTGGAAAGAACATGTTGACCACTTAGGATATGTTTTGCAGGCACCTGAGCAGGCCCATCTGACCATAAATGCTAGTAAATGTCAAATTGTCAGAGTAAAGTGCTCTACTTTGGACATGAGGTAGGAGGAGGTGAAATCAGGCCATTGCCTAGCAAAGTACAAGCTGTACACGACTGGGCCACCCCTACTACTCAAACCCAAGTGAGAGCCTTCCTAGGCATGGGCGTAATTTTAGGGGGGGGCAGGGGTGTTAGTCGCCCCCAACTTTAATGGCACACCATTTTATCCCCATTCATTTGGCTGGGGCACCTTTTCTTCAGATGTCATGTCCCCCCAACATTTTCAGCAAAGTTACTCCACTGTTCGTAGGCCTCACTGGTACCATATGAACTTCATTGAGAACTATGGGACCATAGCTTCTCCCTTGAATTTGATCTCCTCTCCCAAATTCCCTAAAAAGGTCAGGTGGAATGAGGAGTGCACTCAAGCATTTGAAGGCCTAAAGAAAGACCTTTGTTCAGCTCCAGTCCTAAGAGCTCCTGACTATAACCAAACCTTCATTGTGCAGACAGGTGCTTCAAATACAGGTATAGGTGCAGTCCTTAGTCAACTGGATGAGAAAGGTAGGGAGCACCCCATTTGCTTCATAAGCAGGAAGTTAAAGGAACCAGAAACAAGGTGGGCAACCATAGAGCGTGGGTGCTTTGCTATTGAGTGGTCACTGAAGAAGTTTAGGCCACAGGGGAAAACCCAAAACTACTGAGATGATCAATCAGCCTCAAGGGTTTGATTTTACCATTGATCACAGGTCTAGGTGTCACCACCAAAATGCTGATGGTCTCTCCATATTGTTTGACCGACTGGAGTAAGGAGATTCATCCAGGAGTGGATTAAATCCTCCTGTCCCTTGGTATGGGGGGGGGGGGCGAGTGTTAGGGAGAATTCTCCAAATGTGCTAATTTCCCCTACCTTTTGAGATCCAAGCAACTTTGCTGGATTTCTAGGATTTGATTTTTCTACCTGGGAAGAGTGTGAGCTTTTCTTTCCCCACTCTTCCATGTATTTTGTGTGTGTTGCACTTTTGTGTTCTTTGGTTATGGAGTTTTAAAACAACTCCAGTGGCATCATCGTTTTCTGTGTGTCACACAGCATCTTCACTGCAGTGGCACAGGGATGTCCTTTAGACTTCCCAAGGTTTAAATACCTTCTCTGGGACTGACTACCATCTCCCAGAGCCTGTAAAGTTAAATTGACTTTACTAGTCTCTTTAAATTTACTGACCCAGCACACCCTATCTTCCTATAGAGTGCTGGAGGGGTTGCTTAGCTTACCCTGAGTCAAAACACTCATGTAACAGTAAAATGTTACCCTTTCCTAGTTTAAATTGCTGGTGGCAGTGGTTTAGATCAAACTACCATCATTTTTCCCGACCGTTAACAACTGCAGCTAAAAATCGGGTCAGCTATGTTTTTCAATAGGCGTCCAAGACCTATCTGTTAAAACAGACTCCGGTCATCTTTTTTCACCATTTCTTTTAGGAAAGGTCCTTCTTGTGTTTGTCTCTGCGCGCCAAAGCAGCTTTAGTCCCTTTGTTTGTTGGTCTTTGGTGATATTCAGTGCTGAAGCCCTCCTCTGGCGCCTGAGTGTCTGGGGTGGACAGGATGTGAGGGAGGTGCTCCCTGTGCGTAGTCTCTTCGGAGACCTGAATGCACTCTGGCATGATTGGCCGGCTGGCTGTCCAGCAAGGACAGCCACCCTGCTGTGTGAGTGACAGCCAGGCTGGAATGAATGGGGGAAACTGTTTAAAAGCAGGTCTCTGGGACTTGGAAAGCAGAGTCGACCACAGGAAAGAAAGAACCGAAGACAAGCTGAAGGAAGAGGACTGCTTCAACTCCTAGATGACCGGTGAAGCCCTGCTGCAGGTCAGAATTGCCTAAAACTCCATCGACAGAGATGACTTTCAAGGTTAACTTCTTCCCTTGAGTTTGGTGGGAACAACCAACTCGCAAGCCACATGGACACTGTCCCCATCTGGTCGAATTTTCACCAGAGTGCTGTTGAAAACCGGATAGCCAGAGGGAAGGAAACCAGCTTGTGGACTTTAAGGCCCTCACACCTTAAACTGAGGTCTTGCTACAGCTTTTGGCCTCATCCCTGGGCAGTGCAGGAACCTCCTTGAGTAAGTGTATATTTCAATCACTGTATTTGTTGGTCCTTTGTGTAACTTGTTCTACTGCTCACTTGCAGGAACCTCCTGACGTCCTCTTTCTTGTCCCCACGACTGAAGCTCAGGAACAGTGAGATCTGCTTGAAACTGCCAGGAACAACTGCCTCAGCTACAGATTTCTTCATTAACAAGGTACTGTGCTAATCTTTTCGGTCATCAAGAAAGTGCGTGAAACTTTCCTCAACTACGAAGGCTTGTCCTTCCCTAAACATTTGTCAAATTTTTCACCTAGCCAAATTTTTCTAAACTCCGTGGCAAAGACTTTACCGTTATCTACCAGAACTGTGCTATCCTATACAAAAGACTCTGAACCATTGACCTTGGCCCAGGCTTAGTGAGAGAATTTCTGGTTGTAGTTAACTGAAACCCTTTGCCCTACCTATGAATGTATTTGGGCGGTCTATTCTTATAACCTTGTCTTTTTACCCCTTTATTAAGTATCTGAAGTGCCATTTTGCTCCCACTTCATTTGGAGCTAAACTTGATCATTTACTTACTGGTTGTATTTTGTGGTTTATTAGTGTGTGATATTGAGATGCTTATGCTAGTGTAATGTGTTCTAACTGACCGAGTAAATAAATGTATATTCTTTTACCAAGAAACCTTGAGTAAGTGTATATTTCAATCACTGTATTTGTTGGTCCTTTGTGTAACTTGTTCTACTGCTCACTTACACTCTGGAGATAAGTCTGGCTGCTCAGCCATCACTACCACTTTACTGTTTAGTACAGGCTTGTACCAAAGGTGAAATTGTGCTTACACTTGTAGTCCTAATTGCCTGTAGTGTTCCCAAAGTGTACTGCAGGTGATTCTGCCTAACACCTTTTCATGTCAGAATTCTCCTCATAATAGTACACCAGCAAAAACTTGGAAAGGCAGCGTAGAATGAAGCACCTTGACAAAAGGCCAGTCTATACAAGCATACTCAAACCTCTTTAAGCTCCTGGAGGCATGTAGTAGACATATACTGCAGAAGTAGCTGTAGCTACATAGCAAAATGTGTAAAAAAAAGTGTAGTTTGATATCTTACCTTTCATTCATTGATTCATGTAACCATTTATAATAGCAACGCGCTTAGCAATGACTTAAACAGCGTATTCCTTCAGAAGAAATACATGCATGCACACATGCTTACATAGTTAGTTTTGATTAAACACCAGGTCAGTGCAAGCAGAGTCGACCACTGGACAGAAAGAACCGAAGACGAGCTGAAGGAAGAGGACTGCTTCAACTCCTGGATGACCGGTGAAGCCCTGCTGCAGGTCAGAATTGCCTAAAACTCAATCGAAAGAGATGCCCTTCAAGGTTAACCTCTTCCCTTGAGTTTGGTTGGAACAACCAACTCGCAAGCCACCTGGACACCGTCCCCATCTGGTCGAATTTTCATCAGAGTGCTGTTGAAAACCGGATAGCCAGAGGGAAGGAAACCAGCTTGTGGACTTTAAGGCCCTCACACCTTAAACCGACATCTTGCTACAGCTTTTGGCCTCATCCCTGGACAGTGCAGGAACTTTCTGATGTCCTCTTTCTTGTCCTCACGACTGAAGCTCAGGAACAGCGAGATCTGCTCGAAACTGCCAGGAACAACTGCGTCAGCTACAGATTTCTTCATTAACAAGGTACTGTGCAAACGCCGTCAGAACATCTTTTCGGCCATCGAGAAAGTGCGTGAAACTTTCCTCAACTACGAAGGCTTGTCCTTCCCTAAACATTCGTCACATTTTTCACCTAGCCAAATTGTTCTAATCTATGTGGCAAAGACTTAACCGTTATCTACCAGAACTGTGCTATCCTATACAAAGGACTCTGAACCATTGACCTTGGCCCAGGCTTAGTGAAAATAATTGCTGGTTGTAGTTAACTGAAACCCTTAGCCCTACCTATGAATGTATTTGGGCGGTCTATTCTTATAACTTTGTCTTTTCACCCCTTTATTAAGTATCTGAAGTGCCATTTTGCTCCCACTTCATTTGGAGTTAAATTTGTTAATTTACTTACTGGTTGTATTTTGTGGTTTATTAGTGTGTGATATTGAGATGCTTATGCTAGTGTAATGTTTTCTAATTGACTGAGTAAATAAATGTATATTTTTTTACCAACAAACCTTGAGTAAGTGTATATTTGAATCACTGTATTTGTTGGTCCTTTGTGTAACTTGTTCTACTGCTCACTTACACTCTTGAGATAAGTATGGCTGCTCAGCCATCACTACCACTTTACTGTTTAGTACAGGCTTGTACCAAAGGTGAAATTGTGCTTACACTTGTAGTCCTAATTGCCTGTAGTGTTCCCAAAGGGAACTGCAGGTGATTCTGCCTAACACCTTTTCATGTCAGAATTCCCCTCATAATAGTACACCAGCAAATGCTTGGCAAGGCAGTGTAGAATGAAGCACCTTGACAAAAGGCCAGTCTATACAAGCATACTCAAACCTCTTAAAGCTCCTGGAGGCATGTAGTAGACGTATACTGCAGAAGTAGCTACATAGCAAAATGTGTCAAAAAATGTTTGTTGGATATTTTACCTTTCATTCATTGATTCATGTAACCATTTATAATAGCAACGCGCTTAGCAGTGACTTAAACAGCGTATTCCTTCAGAAGAAATGCATGCATGCACACATGCTTACATAGGTAGTTTTGAGTAAACACCAGGTCAGTGCACGATCCCCATAAGCATAAGATATTAGTAGGCCATGAAATCAAATCCATTTTTATTCTCCATACTCAGGGAATAAATGGCAGTCTGCCTAAGAACCAGGGCACAAACAAGTATGACGTAGAGTCCTTGACTTAGATCCTACATTGATATTTTGGCAAGATGCTTCAGAGCAACTTGTGATGGGCTGATCATTTAGCAACTTACTAAAGAGGAGCTACCATTCATATTATTGACATACATCACACAAATGAAGGAAGGTACTTCTCAACATTATACATGTTAGAATTAGAAGCTGAGGCCTCTCTACCAAATGACAACATTTTTATGGTAAAAGATTTCCAGGTTAGCAACCCTATGAATACCATGGCAGCTCCTATACAGCTGGATGGCTGGCTTGGTGTGATGGTGTTATGCTGAGATCCTGTCAGAGGGTCAAGGGGTGTCTGTTTCAGGCTGCACCTTTGAGTCATGATTGGGATTATAGTATTGCAATGGAGTCTGTTTGACTAAAAAATGTTCACCAGTTCTGGTCTTTTTCTTTTTGATACAGTGAATTGTGCTTGGCAACGTATATTGAGATCACATATATTGTATTGCATTGCTTGCCTTATTGATTGAAGCTCTGGTTAAGTTTGATAACCCTGGAATGCCTTCATATAGTGCAGCTCCAAATGAATTGAGCAGTGAATTTTTACTTTGATTTTCCTTAGCAGAAAGAATAAGTGATTTGTGTCTTTGTCAAAAGGATATGTGATTTAAACCACATGTGGGGTTGGAAAGAGCTTTTTATGGGATTGAGGACCATCATTGCGAACTGATGTAGAATGATTTGATTACAGAGAAGAGACATGTTACTTATCAAACAAATATGTTTGCCCCCTGTGTGAGAACAGAGGAACAATTGGAAGGTTGTTTAAGACAACAAGTATGTTGGAACACTGTGCTATTATAGTAAAATTGTAACAAGGGATTTGTATGTGTAAATAGAAACTTCTTTTTTTACAGTGTTAGTCATTTTTGTCTCTGAGGCGTTAGTACAGTGAAATGCTAATTGACAACACTGTGTTATGCAATGCATAATGCCTCTCTCCATGAAGACTTTATGTTTTGTCTTTTTCTATCCCTACACATATGTGCATTAAGAGCAACAAGTACCTATCATGGACGTGTTGCAGAACCAGTGAGAATGAAATCAGATGTAAGGATTGTACATTGATAGAGCTGTGTAAGTGAGTTGGGAAGGCAAATGCACTTTTAGCCCCCTGAAACCAATTATAAATCATTGGAGCAAGAGAATAATATCGAGTAATGAAAGAGACAAGAGGAGATGTCCTCTGGGTTCTATTTCAGTAACTGGTATTTTACCTGTCACATAGAAGAGCACTAGAACTTACTCTCAGCTAAGCTCGGAGAATCGCCCCCCCGCCTTAAGCGCAGAGCTTTTACTGGCCAGGTGATCCAAAGAAGGGACTAGCAACACCTTCTCCTGGGTTCTGTGTTTTTATTCACATGGGGTTTCTTGAGTATCTTGTTCTACTTAATAAACCATATGTAAATAGTTTCTGCTAATCCTTTGGACTAAGTTCGGCAGTTCTTTTAGGAAGCTTGTAGCTTCCTTGTCCTCTTTCTTAGAGATTTTCTTTGTTCTGCTGAAGTTCCTTCTCACTTCCTTGTAGGACTCTAGACACTCCCCCCCTTGCATTTGGTTCGTTTCTCTTCCTGGCCTCATGGGTCTTGACTCTCCAAACATCACTCTTTGGTTTCTGTTCTTTCTTATCTTCGGGATGTGGGGTGGGCTTTCCCTTTTCCAAAGGTAGTAAGATTACAACTCTTTTTCCCTCACACTCTGTCATTTGTGTTTCTCTCTATCTCATTAATATAGTTCAGATTCATCTGCTTATTTCCAATTATTTTCCCCTTAGTACTGGGACAAGTTTACTTTTAAATTATACTTAGTCCCTTTTAATTTTCTAGTATTTCTGTTCCCTGTATTACCTTCTACGTGATCTGGTTTATCTGAGGCAAAACGAGTGGAGATTTGGGTAGCGGATACCGTATGTGAGAACTGGTGGTGATGTACAGTAGTGTAAACTGTGATTTGCAGCAGAGGAAAACATACTGTATCGAGAGAGGTTAATGACACTGACAAAATTGGTAATGGCTGAAATATTTATTTAGTTGTACTCACCACTGCACAACACAGTACCCACTGAAAACCATTTTAACAGAGCATGGGAAAACAATTGTTGATAAGATCAACTACTGCCCAGGCATTAAGGTGCTAATACTGTTCAAACATGTGGTGTACTTTGTGCAGGGTCAGCAGTAGCACAAGTGGGTCAACTTTAAATGCACTAATAACAAGTCTGAGCTGACCTTTCTTCAGAACAAAACTATCCCTGACTTCGTACACACAAAATGTGAAGGTGGGCATTCTCAGCTGTGTACAAATGAATCAATTAATTGTTGCCTGTATAAAGAACACATATCTGGCCCTCACTCTTTTCAGAGGCCCCCCATCCAGCCCTTTCCCTGAACACCTGGCCATTACCCCTGCAACACACATGGCTTGTCCCTTTTCACTCGAACACTGTTATTTAAATCCATCCCTATCCTCCTTGCCTTGACACCTAGCCCCTCACCTGCATCTGTCCCTCCATCATTAGCTCCTTCACCCACAGCATCAGCATTGCACTGCATGTGCCTGCACACCACTGACATCTCACCCTCCAGTCCCACCCCTCCCACTACAGGCTACATGAACCAAAAACACCACTCTATTTACATGTGTGTTGCATTGTTTCTCCTCCATTCTTTGCAAGTGCGATTTTAAGGACCATGTTGATGTGGTCTATAATCCACTTGCCAGATGTCAGAACCCTGAAGCAAAACTTACTGATTCCATGAACCAGTTCAGCCTTATTGGTGGGCCTATGGGCATGACCTTAACTACTGTAACAGACTAGGGACAAAACAAAACAAAAAGAGCACAGTGTAATAGTGCAAAAGTCTCTGTTATGTTGCTTTTCTTTTGTAAAGTGCTAAGGATCCATGAGTATTAGAGATGTCGGGTGTCTTGACCCACGTTTGAACTATTATGCTACAACATTTGGTGCTGTGTGCTTAGAAAATCCAAGATGGCGGAAAAGCCCACATTTGCGCCAGAATCCAGGAAAACCATGCAGTTTTGCACACACCAAAATGGTCGCCTGACCTGCCACCCACCAGTGCAAAGAAAGATGGTTCTGTTCAAAATCTGTTTTTATTAATGTCAAAAATTGCTAAGATCATGGGCACAAAACCACCAAACAAAATCCAACTCTGGTTGAGTGTTCTACTTTACTCTACTGCATATCCACATCAATGCCATGTCAAGCAAGGATCATATACTATCAAGTAAAATCCTTTCTTTTTGAAATGTATTAATTCAAGACAGCTCCCAAAAATAGGTGCAGTACCGGCATTGGACACTAACCTCTGACATTTTTTTCTCTACCTGTGGTGTCCCCCAGGGATCTAACCTCTCCCCCTGGCTGTGCAACCAGTATCCGGCTCTTCTTGCTCACCGCATCGCCGCTCTATGTCCCAACTTTCAGTGCTACGCGGATGATACCCAGCTCATTTTCAGGCTACCCTCGGCCTCCTCTTCCCCTTCCCTCATCTCTGACTGTCTCTCTGCTATCCAGGAATGGTGTGTTGCCAACGACCTCTGCCGTAATGCCAGTAAGACTGAGATTCTACTTATTGGCACACCCACTCCCTCCTTCCCTGCAGCTCTCTGGCCGGCCTCCCTTGGCCCTCTTCCTGCGCCTACCTGCAAGGCAAAAAACCTTGGGGTCATCTTCGACTCCACACTCTCTTTCTCTCCTCACATATCTGATGTCTCTAAGAAGTCACACTACCAGCTACACCTCCTCAGAGGTATCCTTCCTTTCCTCTCCTTCCCCCAGAAGCTCACTGTCTCCAGAGCCCTGGTTCTCTCGAAGCTGGACTACTGTAACAGCCTCTATCTAAATCTTCCTGCCTCTACTCTCCGCCCTTTGCAACTCATCCAGAACAGGACTGCGAGACTTGTCCTTGGCATCAAGCCCAGGGACCGGATCTCTTCGGGACTGAAATCACTACACTGGCTCCCAGTGGCTGCGAGGATTAAGTTCAAAACCCTCTGCATTGTCCACAAGGCCTTCTGGGGCCTTGGCCCAAAATACCTTCAACTCTCTCTTCCGAAATATCTTCCTTCTCAAGCTCTTCGCTCATCCACCTCCAACTACCTCAGGGTCAGCCGCTTCTCCAAGCAACGAGCTGGGGGTAGATCTCTCTCCACAGCAGGGGCCTCCCTCTGGAACAGCCTTCCTGCCTCCCTGAAACTTGAGGAGAACCATCTCCGGTTCCGGAAGCACCTCAAAACCTTCCTCTTTGCCTCCGCTTCCTCTCCCTCTCTCCCCTGCTAAAATCACTGTGCCTGCACTGAATCTGCTACTGGGCCACTCACCGATCTTGGTCCTTGGCCCAGTCACTCTTCCCTGCACTGCCTACCTGCACTACGGGACTGTCTCTGTATCCTACAGCCCCTTCTCCCGGCACTTACCTTGCACTTGACACCAGCTGGCCCTATTATTTATCTTGTATTCTACTAACCATGTACTGCACTTTCCTTGCACTTGCCACCAGCTGGCCCTAATATTTATCTTGTATTCTACTAACCATGTACAGCACCTTTCCCCCTCTCCCCATCCCCCTTGCACTTTTCCCAGTCCCCTCTACCCTTGCACTTGCGCGATCTGAATGACACCTGGCCTAGTAGGATTGTTGTCTGTCTCCCCTTGTTCCCCCCCCCTGCCTCGTTGCGCCTTGAAACACTTGGGTATAGGCGCGTTACAAATGCCATATCATATCATATCATAACCGGCACTAGCGATTTAAACTCTGATAGGAGAACTGTATTTCAGGAGTTGCAAAAGGATCCTGAGCTAGCTGGGACTTCAAGGCTTGCTGATTAATGAGAATTCTCAACTCCTGCTGTTCCCAGGCCCTCACAAAAAGGCAGCCTGATTCAATACACAGTTCAAGAGGCCTTCTATTCATGGGAAGTCTTAACACCTAGAATTCCCAGCAACAGCCCAGGATATCACATGGCCCTGTTGATTGGGAAGGAGGGGACTTCCCTGCAGCCTGCAGGAAACAACACAATAGACTCTTTCAATTGAATAGAATATGCTGATTTGATGTGTATCTGTAAACAGTGCTCTGCCTGGAAGGAAGGACATGTGATCTCTGACTCACCAAGTTTCTGGGGGCGGACCCAGACACTTTTGTGAATTGAATTGAAGGCAAATATATGTTTTATAAGAATACTGATAACTAATTGTAACCAGATGACAGAAATGTACAATTTGGAAATCCTTAATATGAAAAACGTACCTACAATTTGAGTCTAAACTCAATTCCGTACGATGTTTTGGGACCGAACCCCGCTATTTATTAAGATTGCAGACACTGTGCTTATGCTAGAGACCTAGTAAATTACTGTAATATGCCCAGAAGCGGGGGTGTACCTCTGCGTAAATTTGGGTAAAAGTCCAATATTGGAAAACCAATCAAAAACGAAAATAAGTTGTCATTTCTGAACCCAAGCTCTTAGGAAGATCTGAGTTGGGCAAGAATGTACCTTAATTCGTCTGTGATGTGTACATGTAATTTCAACAACTTGTGTACCTGGGAAGCATGTGTGGTTATGAAAAATCGTTTTTCTAAGTAAATGCAAAGGGGAGGGACTTCAGCCAGCCATAAAAATAACATCACTCTGACTCATCCTGACTCACTACTTAGTTCCCCAGTGAGAGCACAGAAAATTCTCTAGCCTATCAGGATCATGAGAGGGTGGGGCATAGAAAGTCAGCATCCCCACCCACTTTCAAAAGACATAAAAAGAGCCACTAAAACCCAGGAAGGGACATTCACTTTCCACTTCAAACTGATTTCTTGCAAAGCATTTTGCCAGACCAGACAATATCCAGAAGACTCCAGGACCAGAACTTAGAATCCAGACTCCAGAAGTTGTAGTAGAGGGGCCTGAAACACCAACCTTTTTCAGCAGGCCTCAAAATCTTGTGCAACCTAACTCCACTATTCAACAGCCGGGCTGTGCTGTTTGATTCTGGCTAGAACCCTGTGCCAGTACCCAGAAAGCAGTGCTGTAATCCAGAATCCACTTGATCCAGACCAGTAGAACCAGAGATCCAGATCGCCGTGCAGTGCCGAGTGCCAGACCAGACCAGCAGAGCAGAGTTCACCCAGACCGCTGTATTCAGAACTGGTACCAGAGACCGTCCATGGCGACGGAACCGCAGCTAAACCTGTTTAACAGATCGGTGACAGAGGCCCATTCCTTCCAAGACTAGGAGTGAGTATCCTGAAAACTGTGCCAGAACCAATCTCTTACTCTAAAATAATCTGATTCAAACCATTTTAACCTGTCCAGAACTGCATCCTTCCATCTTTTTATATTGCATAGGGGGGAGTGAATTGCCACAAAAGGGAAAGGTGATTACATTTTCTTTTGTTGAAATCATATCAAGGTTATTCCTGTGTTGCATTCTTTTCCATCATTGCATTTCCTTGAAACCATAAAAGTATTCTCTGCTACCTTATCCTTTCTATACTCATTCCTAAGTAATTGAAAAGAGTGTGCAATTGTAACATTACCCAATGTTGATCAACATTATATTCATAAGTGTACTATCAAATATTAATTTATTTATAAAAGTGTGATATATATATTGTTTAATTTTTCCAATAAATCTTTAATTTGCAAACAAACCTACTTCTTGGCTCAGTGAGGTCAGGGGGATTCAAAGAGAGGAGTGTTATATAAGGGTTTATCATCCAGATTATAACTTGTCATAAAAATATATAAATAAGGGCTTCCCTTGTGCATCCCAGACCAGGCATTGACTTAGTTGGAGTGCTTGATTTAAGTCATTAACAGAGCGCTGGAGAGTGCATAAATAGTAAAACATAGAATTGATGTGTATTACAGTAAGTGCCAGGAAAAATGGACATCCAACAGAATAGCAGTGTATTTAAATGTTTATAAAAATGAATACATTAGAATTAGAATGATGAGTGTAGGGCAGTGAATGGCGTAAAGTGCATAGAGCTCACTGTGGGTGCATATCTGGCAGAGAGTATACGTGCCGGCATGTTTGTTTTATGTTATGTTATCTTAAGTTATGTGAACTGTCTTCTCTAAAACTCTAGGTATTCATAAGTTTTAGAGCCCTGTAGAATAAGCATATGATATTGTAAAACATACATGTCCCAGCATGCGCTGCGTTAAGTGCACAAAACTCATTTTGGGCACATATCTGACTGAGACTACTTGTACCAGTGTCTTATGTTATCTTACAAAAGTTAAATTAACTGTCTTTACTAAGGCGCTAAAGAGCCATGAGTGTTGGAGAGCTGGCTAGTGAGCAGATAGTTCTGTAAAACATAGCTTTGAGGTGTGTACAGTATGTGCCATGAGCGACATACATCTGACAGAACACCAAGGACTTTACATTCTTCTTTATAAAAATCAATAACTCTGAATTAGACTGACGAGCGCTGGAAAGTGAATTCTAAAACCGGTCACCTAGCACCTTGAAGAATCGACCTCCAGAGGAAGACAGATTGATGGAGTGATGGGTCTATAGTAGTCATTGCAGGGAGAGCAGTACGAGCACAAACGGACATAATTATATTACAATACCAATGAAATACAAAAAGGAGGTGCATACTAGAGTGAAGGGGAAGCCTGGTATGTGAAGATGAAAGAATTGCCTGTATCATTGCATGATCAAACACAATATAAAGATTGCCAATGTACGCATGGTGGCACCATTAAATGTCACATTATCAGGAAATCCTGTCTCTCTGACCATGAATCTGCCTCCGCGTTCAATTACCAATATGTTCACACCACACTGAATATACCTAGGGAGATGCCTGTACCCACCCACGACAAGGTAAATGTTGTTCATAGAAAAATCTCCCACTTCAAAGACCCGCAATAACACATTGGGCAGTTCATCATCATAATTCAAAGTGTATTCGGATTAAACATCCATCAAACACAAACATCAAATACACATATGAATCAGGTTATCAACAGCCAATTTATCACATTGCAGTATAAATATAAAAGCAACATTTGCAAACTCAAAACCTTCAGCAAGTGTGTTAAAACTTTATATTGCAGGACAATTAAAACATTTTCTATCCCCTTAAAAACCCCTTTCCCAGATACGTTGCTCTTTTCAAATAGGACAGGAGGGCCCAAGCAGTCAACTCAGATTCTGCCGTCAGAAGGAAAAGTAATGGTGACCTATAAAGTTGAATATTAGTAAACTTGACTACCTGCAAGATGGTGGACCTTCTGATATCCCCATATGCTGGACAAAGTAGTAAAAAATGCGTCAGGTTTTCCCTTGCCACTCCACAAACGCTGGGCAGCTTGGATCATTAAGGAAGCGTGGCCACTTTTCCGTGTAGCCCCTTAACTGTAGGCAGTCAACCCTTACCCATGTTATAAGCCATCTATCCTTCTTTTTTGAGGCCCACACAAGGTAAGGCAGGATCTCAGACACCCTGCTTATCAGCACGTGTTGACTTTCAGAGTAGGTTGACTGTTCCATGTTGGCCTGCTTTGCATGTATCCCCCAATACAAAGCCTACTTATAAACTCTCAGTTGCATGGGTGGCAACACTGCATTTGCGGGAAACCAGACCTGAATGTTACTGGAGCACAGGGACTCCTTCCCATAAACCAGCCATGGGATTTTACACCATCTTTCCCTACCCATAATATACCTGATAATAAAGTGGCATAAGGTTGCATGCTCGTTTGCCCATTGGCATAGCCAAAAGAAACTAGGAGCAGCTGCCCATTGGTCCTTTCAAAACTCCATCCCCAATTCTCTATGGACAGATGCACAAAGGATTGAGCCTGGGAGGCCCAGAAGCTGTGTGAGGAATTTATGTTCTTTCCCCTGGAGTTCCACAGCGTTTGTGTGACCCCATAATGGTGCTCCATATAAAATGGCCACCTTTGTGCAGCATAATCATTCAGGATTGATTTCAGGGGCTGGCCTTTGCACCTTGTTAAAAAACGGGATATTCCTGCTGTTTGCTTGCTCATTTTCAGAGACAGTTCTTTTCAGGTGAGCATTGCTAATGACAGCCTTTGAGAATCTAACCCCTAGGTAGTCAAATGTTTTGACTCTTGGGATGATTTCCCCATTACAAACCATGGGGAGCTTCTTAGCAGGCCTCTTTATTCCTACACACCCCATCACTGCTGACTTGGTTGAATTGATTCTTAACCCCAGCCCACTCATAAAGGTTGCGTAGGTATCGATCAAGGCCTGCAGGGCCCTTGTTGTTCTGGCTATAAGAACCATGTCATCGGCATAGGCCAGAACCGGATGGGCCTTACCTCCCAGACTCAAATAGTCTGTGTTGGTACCCCCCAGGGCCTTCAGGAGCCCATTAATGTATACTGTAAACAATATTGATGCAAGCACACACCCCTGCCGGACACACATCCCGACATTGAAGCACTCTGTGCACTCCCCCCCCGGGCCAGTGCGAACACTGGCCAAGTTTTCCATGTGAATCTCTCGCACCACAACCAATATTTCTTCAGGGCACCCCAAGGACCCCAGCACGGCCCACAAATTAGGTCTGTCAACTTTATCAGAGGCTGTGCTTAGGTCTATGAAGGCACGATAAACCGCCTCTGCCTTACAGAACACAAAGTTGGAGATAAGGAGGTACAGATTAAGGCCCTATTCCATGGTTCCCAGCCCTGGTCGAAGTCCAAATTGAATGTCAGACAGGACCAACCCTTCCGAGAGCCAGTAATCTATGTGACCCAACAAGACCCATCCAAAGATTTTAAATGAAGTGCATAGTAGTGATATTGAATGGTAAGACATCGGGCTAATGGCATCTCCTTTTTTAAAGATTGGAAAATAATGGCAGATTTCCAGGATGGTGGGAATTGGCCAGAGATTAGGTGAGCATTATAAGCTAGGGTCAAGACCGTTGACCATAAGTCAATTTGGTCCGGAGGGTATTGCATCTGGTCCGGGGGCTCGGTTACAGGCCTGTCCCCTAACTGCTAGTGAAACCTCTTCAAGTTTAAAACATAGGGTCAATTTGCTATGCCGCTCCTCCACTGGTGCACTACTGGCTCCAAACAGAGAGGCAAAACACCCAGGCTTCCACTCCTAAATGGGTGCCAATATGAGCCTCTTTTGAGTTGTAAACCGGCCCCCCTTTACAAATTCCCAAAATCTTTTGGCATCATTGATCCTAGTGGCCTCAGGAAAGCCTCTTCTTCAAACTCCATTTTTCTGCTCTCTATCACTAAGCGATAGTGGACTCTTGCTAGGATGATCTTACCTCTAGAGGTAGCCGGAGATTTTAGAGCATTCAGGAGGGCTTGTATAGTGGTCTTACAGGCTTGGTCAAACCATCCCAACCTTTTAATATTTCCTCTGGAATTATGCTCTTCCACAAAACCCCCAGTAAGGGCCCCTAGGATGCATTTGAAGTGCTCCACCACCTGCACTGGTTTGGCCATGTTCTGGAGAATACCATGGAGTTCCAGAGTCAACCCAGCCATAATATTCAAATGCAGGCCTGATTCCCAAATTCTCCCCCAGTTTACTCTTCTTTTAGGAACAGCTTATGTTTCCACCGGACTGATTGTTCTGTCAGGCAGTCCTCCCTCCAAAAAATACCTATTACTTTCAAAACTAAGGGGTTGTGGTCGCTATTACCATCTGCACCACCTCAAAACTTACTATGTCCCGCAGTGACCCAGGGGGGTCTTTTTAGACCTCCAACAGGTTTAAATATATTCTCTGTGATAAACTACGGTTTCCCAGAGAATGTAAAGTGTAATTGACTTTACTAGTCTTTCCAACTTCATAGACCCAGCACACACCATTTTACAATGGAGTGCTGGAGGGTTTACATAGTATCCCCTCTGTCTAAATAATCATGTAGCAGTAAAATGCTACCCTTTTCTATTGAAAAGGCTGGTGGCAGTGGTTTTACAATGAACTACAATGATTTTTCCAACCGAGAACACCTGTAGCTAAAAATCACAGGAGTCATGTTTTTCAAGATGGAGCCTTAAGCACCTTTGTTTAAACAGTTCGCAGTCTTCTTTTTTTGCCGTTTCTTTTTGGAAAGGTCCTTCTAGTGTTTGTCTTTGCGCACCAAACCTGGTTTGGTCCCTTTGTTCGCATGCATTTGGCAGGCTTCAGGGCTGAAGACCGCCTCTGGTGTCTGAGTGTCTGGGGTGGGCAGGAAGTGAGGGAGGTGCCCAAAACTCCCTGTGCTTAGTCTCCTAGGAGACCCAAATGCACTCTGGCGTGATTAGCTGGCAGACTGTCCAGCAAGGACAGCCACCCTGCTGGGTGAGTGACAGCTAGGCTGGAATGAAAGGGAGAAACTGTTTAAAAAGGCGAACCTCTTGGACTGGAAAGGAGAGTCGACCACTGGAATGAAAGAACCAAAGACGAGCTGGAAGAGGACGGCTGCTGCAACTCCTGGACCATTGGTTTGCCCGGTGAAGCCCTGCTGCAGGTGCAAACTTCATTCGACAGAGAAGCTCCTTCAAGGACGGCTTCTTCCTTTGAGTTGGTGGGACCAATCAACTCATAAAACACCTGGATACCATTCTCAAGGCTGGTTAGGATTAACCTGGAAGAGGGACACCAGTTTGTGTTCTTAAATCTACAGCTACTGGAACTGAAGTGACACCATCTTGTTTGCTTTCTTCAACGATCCCGTGCAGTGCAGGAGTCCCCCGATGTCCTCCCTCTTGTCCCCATGACTGAGGCTCAGGAAGAGTGAGATCTGCAGGACCTGCCAGGAACCACAACTTCAGCAACATTTGTTTCTTCATACAAAGGTACTGTGCCAACCTGATTGAGAGAATGCCACTCTTGCAGTAAAAGTATGTGAAACTTTATCAACTTCAAATTATTCTTTTTCATCTAAACTACTTCTGAGAATTTTTGCAAAGACTTACTTTACTGTTTGATACCAGAACTGCTCTTTCCTATCCAGAACACTAGCCCATTGACTTTGGTCTGCCTATTGACTTGAATTGAACTGAAAATATGTGCACTGCCTAGAAAGTATATGTGATCTATTCTACTTACTTTTGTCCTTTTTATTCACTCCTAAGTAACTGAACTGCCATGTGTCTCCTACTTCAGGGGAACTCAAACTGTCTCAAAAGCTTAGATTTTTTGTATTGAAGTGTATTGGTATATAATATTAAGTTGCCTCCTTCTAGTGAAATATTTTCTAAATGATTGTGTACCTTGAGTATAAGTGTCTGCTTGAACCACTGTGATTGAAAGTCCTCTGTGTAACTATTTTTACTGCTCACATTCACTCTTGAGATAAGCCTGGCTGCTCGGCTCGCTACCAAAAACTGTGTAGTACAGACTTATAACAAATATTGATTTGGCTTAACCTGCATTCCTAATTGTGTGTAGTGGTCCCAGAGGGTACTGCCTGCAATTCTGCCTAACAATGTTTACCCGGGATATCATCACCCCATTCTGAGTTTAAAATCCCCCCCCAGACAAGCCTGATCTGACTACTCCCCCCTTTCTCCTGGTACTTATCTACAAACCCCTTAACCTTCTCCAATCAGTTCACCTCCACCTTACTGGGTAGGTAACATTTCCATTTCCATTTCCATTCCATTTCCATTCCACAAGGACCAGAGTAGTAGAATTGTCCATTTCCTGCATGAACCCTTCAACCCTGGAAGATGTGTCCACTAAATATATAAATACATAAACAAATACTCTCACTTAAAAGACCCCCAAGAACACAATGGGCAGCTAACATTTCCATTCCACAAGGACAAGAGAAGTAGAATTTTACATTTCCTGCATGAGCCCTTCACCCCTGGATGATGTACCAATCAATTATATGCATAAGTACATAACCAAACACAAGAATACATAAATAAAGGGGGCTGAAGATTAACCTGCTCATTTGCTGTCATTGAGATTTGCAATTTTGGCTGAATTACAGTTCCTGCTTGACAAACACCACACCACGCCATCATTTCTTGGAATCGTACTAAAATATCAACCAAATAATGGCGACATTGATTTTACAGCGCATTCGCACCATATAAAACATCTAACTCCCATGAGGAGGGGGGTAGCCCAGGGGCAACAAGTTCATCTGAAAGCAAGCCAACACAGCACAACACAGGTTCAAATCCCGATCCTTTGCTTAGAAACCAATCTCTGGTATTAAGCGCATTATAAATGAATAACTATTATAAATGACACTGACTAAGGGAAGCGGGGGTTGCATGGATGTCCCCCTCTCCCCATGCTCTGTGTAATGGGAGTTGGGGGTTGCGTGGGTGTCCCCTGATTCCATTAGCGGGGGGAGAAGATAGTAAAAAAAAAAAGAAAGATGTCACAGGGCTAGAGGGGAGTCGATGGCACACACATAGGTGTGCCGCTAAGAAGGTAAGTAGGTTGGAGGAAGACGGGTAGTGGTATGCGTGAAAGAAGTGATCTATGTGATCACTTCGCCTCGCCATAATGGAAGCCAGCGTTTTCAGAGCTGACATTTACGGCAGCGCAGTGATCACATACATCCCAATTCTTTACAGTCCATGGTTCCCAACTACTGAGGCTTCACAGGAATCTCTCACCATAACATCTCCACAGTCATGTCTCCACAGAGCTTGCAAGATCACCCAAATCTGTAGCCTGTTTAGCTCATATACTACTGATGTTCATAATGTATTGTGATATTCAGTGGTTCACTATCAAATCATTAAGATTTCATACATGTAAAAGCATGACAACTGTGGCTACACAGCCCAGAAAGGTTCTAGTAAAAGAATATTACTGATGAGCTGCTGGATAAAGGTCTCACGGCAGCTAGCTCTGATGTCCATGCTCTACTGCTTCAAATGGCACTCTGGTGCAGGATTTCCCTGTGTCCATACACTAGTTAGATTACCACATTTAAACAAGAATCCACATTTCCAAGACTCTCATTTCCCAGCTTTCATTTACCAAAATATCAGCTCCAGTAGAGCCTTCTTCTGCACTCCAGCCAAGGTTTCATAATAGAAAAATTGTCATACATAAAGATCAATTGGCCCTGGAGAACAAACCTCTTGTTGTCACGAGATTCCTCACATTATGTATGGGCCTCCCTTAACAGAGTGGCTTAAACATAGTATGGCTGCTGAAGAGAAAAGTTGTGCCTCTTAGCAAAAAGTCTACCATTAAACATAGGAAGGGGAATACCACAGAGAGGGTGGAGGAAAGAGAAATAAAGTGCTCTCATTAAGCACATATTTTGAATCTTTTTTATGTCAGGATGATGTTGTGGCAATGTTGTTGCAGATGTGTTTGATGAAGTGTTATAACTATTTCAATTCACTGAAAAAACTTTGAAGTGTAGTTAAGTTGAGCAGTTGTAACGCAACCAAACCCTTGAAATTCAGTGGTTGTGCGAAGTCATGACCAGCATAACTTGGCACGTTCCTGTTGCAAAGCCAATGAGCGCATACCTTCAATAAGAGAAGGGATTCACAATGACATACAAAATGGCATTTTCTTTTTCTAACCAATCATTTAGTGGGGCTTGAAAAACTTTTTATTTGGAAAATGTCATCCGAATCCATCCCGCAAGTAAAAGGTTATTAACCTTGCTCAGCCTTTCTGCTGCAAAAAACACCAATGCCGATATAAAGGCTTTAAGGACCAGAGACCCCCTTAATTGTCCAATATTTTTAAAACAACTGGATGGATTTGCCTCAAAACAGTCAAGAAATGTAAGTCAGTGCTTTATGCCCAAGTTGTTTCTTATTTGGTCTAAATCTGCCCAGCGGTGTTTGCTTTACAGCTGTTCAAAAACTGCACTTTTCTCCACGGGAAAATGAACGAGCTGAAAACAGTGAAACATTCTTATTTTATAAGATATTGTTCCCAAAGGGTACAGTTCAGGGGATTTGGGTGTGGGGAGGGGGAGGAGGCTTGACAAACCTTTTGTGTTGTGAATGTCATCCAAATCCACCCGGCAAGTCAAAAGCTAGTAACAATATAATTGGAGGGGTGGGGGGATATTGCTGCTTTTTCATTTCTGAAAATCCTGTCAGCCTCACTGCACCAAAGCACCATGGGATAACTATCATTTTGTGATAAGGGGGCACCCCTTCTCTGTCATATATGTAAAAATAAAAAATGGATGCAATAACCCCAGACCTTCTCTACTGGAAATCAAGTCAATGCTTCATGCCCAAGTTGTTTTGGACCTATTCCAGTCCCATCCAGCGGTATTTGCACTGCGCTTGAGCAAAAATGTGATTTTTTTTTCTGTGGGAACCTTAATGGATACTAGGCCAAACATGTTTTTTTTTTTTGTTTTCTTAATAATTTCTTTTAATGGAACATTCCCCAAATGTTATCTGGGTGAAGGATGGGGGAAGGGATTTAGTACAATTTGTTTCACTAAATTTCAGCCATATCCGTCGTATGAGTCAAATGTTATTAGCAATTCATTTGTGGGGTGTCCTATTGAACTTGATACTTAACTATAGTTCAGTGTGACCTGCAAAATCTCTATAAAAGCCTGGAAATGTCTTCTTATTACAAGCTATTTGTGACATCACAATTGACCTATAATATGAAAATGACATTGCAACCACTCTGTAATCAGTTATGACGCTTCAGTTGTGAAGTCACAATGTGGTGTTAAGCCAATTAGCAACCCAGGCTACCAAAGCGGTAATCCGGGGTGCTATAAAAAAAAGGATTTCCCTTCATTCAATCAGACAGCGAACACATCCCATTGACCAAAGGAACGTCCTTTACAAAGATGGCCTCCATGGAAAGGGAAGGCAGACCTCTGCCGAAACAAGTTAAGCAGGAAGGCAGAAAAAAGAGGATGAAGGGTGCGGGGGAAGATGGCAGCGGGGGGAGCCAGCCGTCAGGAAGCATGGAATGTGGGCTTTCAGGAATTCCAGCTGTCACTGCATCACTAAATTAAAGCTGTGAAAAGGTTTTCAAATTCCTTGCCAGCATAATACTTTTGTGTTTCACTTTACAGACATTAATTGACAAGGAACTGTTTATGGTACAATGTTTAATTTGTGCACTGCTCAAGTTTAACACGTTTGAGCAAGAATATTCTTGTTATTAATTACTTTAAAGTACAAAATGAAAACTTTTTTGATACATGTAATAAAACTGCTAAAACTGTTTTTTGCAACACATTAGGAGCTGCCTTTTTGCTTTTTTTTTAAACACATAGATTCTATATTGCTTATATGGAGCAGCAAATGAAAGATTTAATACATTATGTTATGCAAGAGAGTTGGTATTAAAAGGAATGATACAGTGTGGGCATATATTGCAAAGAAAAGCATAGCCCCTACCAAACATTCACAGTCACCTTGGAGTTTCATGGCCTTATAAAGGAACTCACCCTTCGGCCTTGTTCCTCTTTTTGGTCACAAAACTCCTCTGTGACTTGCAAAATCCTTATAGCATATGGTATAACATACAGTAGTGGGTATATTTTTATATATCAAAACAAACATGCCTGAAAGTGTTTCACATTTCCCAAAGCATTCACATGCACTTAATCGTAAACCTATGCCTTACTGGTTACCATATGTGACCACTTAAGGCCCAATTCATGGAAATATTTGCTTGGAAAATTGGGGATGTGCACGCCATTCAGTGGGCAAATACCCATTCGTCGATTCGTCAAGAGCATGGGTGAGGCCTGCACAGAGGGCGGAGTAGGAGCGGAACTTGGAAAATGAGGAATACACAATGGAAAAAGTGGGCATTACGAGAGACGGACCACAGGCAGTCCACAGCATGCCCACACATGCACATGGCAAAGTGTATTCATGGATGTGACTGCACAACCTCTCACTTGTGAAATACCCAAGCAAATCCCTCGATCTCTCTGCCACCTGAAGGCAGGTGTAAGACCACTTGCGCATAGGATTCACATGCATGAGGTGAGTTTGCATGTCAGATTTAGGGGTGCATGCATGCAGACAGGGTTCTGATAGGACTTGGGGGTGCACGTACAATGCATAGTGAGGTGCTGGGCTAGTTTACAGGGGTTCGCGTGCAGATTATTCGTGTTTTACCCGATTTATGACATCTCATATGCATGTTGTTGGGTGCCGGCAACAGTTTAGGGGGACCCTCCGTAGGATCCCAAGATACAGACTTGCTTAGGGGGCGACACTACGCACTGTTTGAAGGGTGCATGTATTCGCCCCAGGGTGGGCACACAAATGTAGCTGTTCTGGCAGTTTGTGATTTGTGTGTGGGTGTGTCAGGGGCGCTCAGGGAGCAACTTGCGAATACCGTTACTTTGGGCAATAAAGTCCATGAATACACAGGGGGCGCTTTTTTTATTCTGTGCGAAGGCTCACGCAGTGTCGTTCTCAGTGTGCAGCAATTGAGGGACAAATGTGCACTTTTACATGAATCGGGCCGTTAGTAACCAATAAGTGACCTCTATATGTGACTGGATTAAATAAAATCACTGCAGTATACAGTAGCTTGTACAGCCTTTAAACTGGCATTGCTGGGAAAAGAATGACAATTTCTGTGAGATTGTAATTCATAATCCACAACTGCTGCTATACCTGACTGAGAACGTAGTTTTAGTCAGCAGAGACCCGAAAAGCAGGGCCTCATGGGTGCATTCTTCAGACGAATTGTACCTAACCCACAGTAGGTGTTATGAAATGAGTAAACAAATTCCATTGCAATCTTCATAAATGCCTACGAGACATAGTAGTAAAAAACTGCCTTCGTTTGAGGCTAGGTCCCCAGTAGACAACAGTGGGGGAATCATATACTCAGTAATTGAGTAAGTATAGGGTTATCTGCAGTTCAAGCATTAAAAATACCTTTTAAAAACACTTCATTTATTGGTGAATTGATTGGTTTAGATGAAAAAACATTCTAGAAATTGATACATGATAATAATAACCACTATTAGACAAGTCAATGTAAATGTTAACTGTTCTATTCTGCCCCAAATGGTGTGCTGGTACGCAATGTTATGTAGTAAGCGTGAGAGAAATCCTGTAACTGGCTAATGTATACCTGTAAACTGCACTAAACAAATACCCAAACTAAAATCAACAAATAAAATTAAACATCACCAAAATAAACAGTTTATGACTTTGTGTTCAGTCATATTTGGGGTTAAGGAGGTGAACTTGAAAACATGTAGGGCCTCATTATAGGTTAGACAGTTTTTTGTAGAGAAGGACTGCATGCCACAATCACCGCAACGCATGTGGTACATTGTGGAATGTGTCTCTTTCCAAGAGGTTTAGCAAGTTTGCCACAACGGATACAGATTTTTAGAAAGGTCACATGAGGTATTATTCGGAAATATGTGTGCATTATTTGTTATTGTTCCTCTGATCCCTGTCCACCCTCATTTTGAGGATGAACATAGATTATACAGGGCAGCAGCTAATACTGCTGCCGTATACGTTTTTTAAAGGCCCATAAGGATCAACCTTAACCCTTGTGTGCATTGCATGCCGAAGGTGGCGAAAGAAAGCTTCATAAATCAAGAGATGACTTCTTCACCCACTTTGATTGTGCTGATAAAAACATCTTGTTGCTGCATTAATGGGAACAGTTTCCACTTTGCTTCAGTACTGGTAAAAAAATGGTAAGCAAACCTTTGGGGAGTGTTTATATGTTTTACCCCCACCTATTGTCCTCATAGCACAGTGGTAATTGTAACACGAGGTAATTCCACCAAGCCCATAATCAGCTGGGAGGTAAACACAGTTGGTGTATCGAAATAACTAAACACTTCGTGTGTTTGCCATTTTCATGGGATCCGTAGAAGGGTGTGATGGGCGTGCTTGGAGGTACCAAGAATATAGCGGCATTAATTTTGCGAACACAGTTGAAATCTATATAGTTCTCTGGAAAAGGTTTTGCGCAAAATCCTCAGTCACTCAGGTTGTAACAACCCTTTCACCTAAACGACCCCTTTTACTCGCCCGTTTTATTATTTGATTGCCGCGGTCAAGTTTTTTAAGATTTACTTAAAAAAAAAAAAACCTGCAGACCTGCCATATTGATGTCTTTCTCTCCCTGGGGGGACAAGTCGACACTAATGGTCCCCAGCTGTTCAAAGGGTATGTTAGAAAGAAAGCTAGCTTTACGTGGGCAACAGAGGTGTAAGCAATGTTCTCAGGGTTATCTGCTGATTAAAGCACCACAAACATCATTCTTATACAAAGAAGCCACCTACCCAAAATAATCATCCAGCTTTTAGCAAGCCTGCAAATTACAAAGTGAAATGTGAACAAAAAACCGATCTTTTAAAGCAAGACATGAGATGTTTGAATTTGGTGTGGAGGGCTGCTGGAGCAGAGGACTTTCATTGTGCTTGTCTTGCATCACTGATAATCCTTTTATTTTATTCATGCCTCCGGCTTCTTCTGCTTGCCAAAAGCGGCAGGACACAGTCCATCCAGGATGATTCCAGTGGTTTGGCTCTGACACTATCCGCAACTCATCACTTCCCAGAAACAGTGGGGCCCTCTTGTGATATTGCAGAGTGAGCCTCTCTGGAATCGTTCAAATGCTTGCTCCCCACATGGGTTGCTTCATTAAATATTCTTTTAAGGCAACAATAATAGCAATTGCAAGATTGCATTCAAGCCATTTGATAACATCCAACCAAGAGAGCGAAATTCGAACGTTTCCTTCCCTAAAGTTATCAGCAGGAAGCAAGCTGGCTCTGTATTGTCAGGAGTTCAGAGAATTCCAAGCATTTCATCACATTCATGGGGGTCTCTGGAAATGGCACATTAAGCTGTCGATTTTAAGAGGCAGAATGCATAGCACATTATGTGTTTCTTTATTGTATGTATCCGTGTTTCATTTAAAAAAAGTTGCAAAATGTTGGTTGTGGAATACATATCACAGACATAGATTATCGTATTTAAGAATGAGGACGTGTTGCGCTCTGCATTCCGATGATTTTTCTTTTGAGAATATAGCCATATGAAATGTATCGGTACAAATTGGAAAAGATGGTTGCATTTAGACAATTAGGCAAAAGACAGATTGCACAGTTGGCAATAGACAAAAACCACCGTATTTGATTCTTAGGGTCAATTATATAGCGGGCACTGTAATGCAGTGAGTCAGCACAACACGCAGGGGAGAACTGGGACAAAGGCAAGTACGAGACAGCAACAAAGAAAGTGGCACGCCCAAAACGGTGCCCCACAATCGCAAGCCCCAGTGCTTTACAGCTTTCTGCCAAACACTGTTAGGAAGCTATTTTTGATGCATATGGAACACCGCTTTGGTCTTTTAAACCACGAGTAGGCCCATTTTTCCATGGTCAGCATCAGGAACTAACTCACTTTTAGGTAATGGCAAGTGAAGGTAAGACACAGTGGGCCTCATTACACGGACGGCGGTGGAACAAGGTGCTATTAGCACCTTGGTCCATGCCGGTAAAATACCGGCACCGCCTTGGTGGAAAGGGGAATTACCGCCCTATTCCAAGGTTGGTGGGGCGGTAGTTCCCCCTTCCCCCATTGCCCTTCCCCATTCCCATTTTTGCCCCATAGGGCATAATGGGAATGGGGAAGGTGCTACTTACGGCACCGCAAATTGCGGTACCGTAATTGGCTCCCTGGTCCCTTTGCGGGTTGGTTTTTAACGCCTGCAAAAAGCAGGCGTTAAATTCTCCAACCCGCAAAGGGACCTCGTAGTAAAGCGGTAAGGGTTTACCGGTACTGGTAAAATACCGGTACCGGTAAACCCTTACCACCTACCGTGTAATGAGGCCCAGTGAGTTTAAAAGACGTGCCGGGGATCACACACTTAATTTACATGGTAAAGTCAAAATACAAAGGTTGCCCACAATTGCAAATGACAAAATTATACTTGTCTTAATAAACTGTATGAGTACCAGTGCTGCCTAAGGGAGCCTAAAATCTGCTCTTAAATGAATTACGAAGATTGGATTGCATATTACCTCTAGATTTAGGTTCTCAGAAAATGCATCATCCATCCTCCTGATATTAATCTTGCTGTTCATTTTCTCTCAGCCAGCTTCTCTGGCCACCTCCTACTGATGTTCACCAACCTTCTCACTATCCTCTATTGCCACTTCTTCCTGATGTTCACCATCCTCATCCTTATCTTCCACCTCCTTCTTATTGTTTCCAAGCTCTTCCCCAAACTGCTGCCACTCCTTTTCAATATTACTATCAACACTTCCACCTCACCTCCATCCTCATCCTACTTGGCCTCTCTGCCTCATGACAGCCTTATCTCCACGTTGGAATTCTCAGATCACATCACTTACTGCACTCCACTCTCCTTGCCATCTATCTTTCACGCAACCGCTGATTCCAACCCTGTTATCTCTTCCACTATCTCCTTTCCTTCTGGCCTCCTGGACTCCTCCCTCCGTACCCAAGTGCTGAAACCCTGGGTCCTCTTCAACAGCAAATTCACGCTCAGACACTTAATCACTGTCACTGCTAACATGGGCAGGATTAACCATCTATGTATCAGGACAATTAATCTGCACCTCACTCATCCACTAAACACTTGGCCAGCATCTCATATTTACCCCGGTCTTCAGCAAGCCTGACTACCTCTCTAGCCTTCTCCTAGACCTCTCCCTCTACTCATTTACCCCTTTTAACAAACTGCACCATTTTGCTACACATACCTCTTATGTCCTACTGCGATTCTCTCCTTCAGATTGGCCACAGATGCTTGTCCCAGTTCAAAGACCTAGCAGAATGTCGCTGAAGGAAGATCAAGTGGTTCTACACTAAGTGGACCATACCACAGAAAAAGTTCAAGTTCGTTCAAAGCTAGTGAAGCACATAGCCGAACTCTCTCTGGGGTGTTATATGTATGCAGCCATACCACATCACCTTCCTTGGTATGGCTGAATGACTGAGGCAGGTCCACCTATACTCCAATAATGCCATTGTCTGAGGCGCTCCCACTCATTTACAGGTTCATAGCCTCTGTACATTAATTTATAATGCAACATGCGGATCCCCAAGTTCTAGAAATAAAAGTGGGTGTCATGAAATTCTAAATGCAATGTTTGACAGGTCAGCCAGAGAAGTTCACATGTTACACTATTACTGTATGACATGCAGGGAACCAATCCTATCTCTAAATCATTAATCATGAAACGTCTAACTACATCATGAAAAGGGATCTTGACTATCATGGGGTTGCCCAATGCCTGCATATGTAATCTGTTTAATTTAAATTAAATGCGGAGTGAGTAACTGAGTGTTCTGCAGTGGATTATTGCCATTTGTTCGTGGAGCTCTGTGTGTTTGGTAGTCTGTCTTCGCTGTCCATTGCAGCAACATTGGTGACAGCTCCAGAAACTCTTCATCTACCTAGCCGCACACGCAGAGCATGTAGCGGAGTGAGTAAATGAGTGCTCTGTGGTGTATTATTGCCTTTTGTTCATGGAGCTCCGTGTGTTTGGTGGTCTGTCTTCTCTGTCCATTGCAGCGACGTTCGTGACAGCTCCAGAAACTCTTCATCTACCCAGCCGCACATGCGGAGCATGTAGCGGAGTGAGTAGATGAGTGTTCTGTGGTGTATTATTGCCTTTTGTTCATGGAGCTCCGTGTGTTTGGTGGTCTGTCTTCTCTGTCCATTGCAGCGACGTTCGTGACAGCTCCAGAAACTCTTCATCTACCCAGCCACACATGCGGAGCGTGTAGCGGACTGAGTAGCTGAGTGTTCTGCGGTGGATTATTGCCCTTTGTTCGTGGAGCTCTGTGTGTTTGGTAGTCTGTCTTCGCTGTCCATTGCAGTGACGTTCGTGACCGCTCCAGAAACTCTTCATCTACCCAGCCGCACAGGCAGAGAGTGTAGCGGAGTGAATAGCTTAGTGTTCTGCGGTGTTCGGCGAGGGACATGAACAGTGAGTAACCTCCCTTTTTTGACCTTTTCTAAACAAGGATAATACCCAGTCCATTTGAATTCGTATCCATTGATTATAAATCTATAAACTATCACAGCCTGCCAGCAGTAGCTCTATTGTAAGCCTTCGTGTGTTGGCTGACACGGAAGAGCTTTGAATTGAGACACCTTTCTCCCACGCTGTTTGTGTCTTTGATCTCTAATATGCCTGGGAAAGCACAAGGAAGGAATAAACATTACAATCTCCGTAAAACTAAACCCTATGGAAAAACAACAAACACCAACGCCGCATTTATGAGTAGTGAATCGCCAGTAAGTGGAGAAAAAGCGGAGATGAGTAAAGGTCCTAAGAAATCTACCATATTGCCTGGTAGATCGCCCATCCAAATAACTGACTTTTTAAAACCTGATAGGAGGGACATGATGATAGATTTCAGAAAATTACTGCCCAAGTGCATGCAAAGGTGTGAAAGGCAACTTGAGTGTGGCGTCTGTTCCCTCCTTTGGCACCATCAATGATAATTCCTTGCTGGAGTTGTGTTATCGCCTGTGGGTTCTAATCAGGTGGCAGCGGAGCAGGGCAATAATTTGAGTCATGTGGGGGGCGATATTAATAATGGTAGCATGGTGAGGGAACACAATGAGCACCAAGCGGCTGCAAGACTATCTAGTACTCCCTCCCTTCTCCCACTATCCAATGTGCCAGAAACACAACCTAGCATTATTAGAGAAGAGGTGGGTAAAAATAATACCCTCAATCATGAGGGGTCTGCGAGGGAAATCAATGAATTTGATAATAACGCTAATATGCCTATGATTAGTATATCCACTCCCTCGCTTAACCTACTACACTTTGCCCTTAAAATTCTGATTAAACTATGTGATCATTTCTATTCCCAGTCCCAATTACAAAGTGAATATTTAAGCATCCTTATGAAAAATAGCAAGCTGATGGACCATAATGAGGAATATGAAGATGATGAACAGGACGCAATTGAGAAGGAGAAGACTAATAATTCAGTGGTGATTGTGGAACCTATAGCTAAGCAAATCTGCCCTGAAGAGCTGCCTGTTAACAATAATTCTAGGAAAAAGTCCAGAAAAATAGACCGAATTAGCAAGCTGCAGCAGGATAATATCAAAATGTCCGGAAAAAATACGGAAGATGAGATTGTTCCCTGCCATCCCCTCAATTCCACAACGACTTCTTGCAAAGAATTGAAAGGGAATAAGAGGCGTGCCCGTAAATGGGCAAATCGGAAAAAGAAGAGACAAAAAATGAAATCTGGTATGTTAAAAAGTTGGCTATTACAAAACAACAAAGCAAATAGGAATAAAGAAGTGACTTTGGATGAAGAATGTGCCGACTCTGAAAGTGATCTTGAAGGTTCATCGATCAGCTTGGTCACGACACACACTAATGATAAGTTGAAAAATACTAAGAAAAGGGTGAGGGTTAGTGTGGAGAATAAGTATGCCCCGCTCTAAGAGCATGAGGAGGTAGTTGTTGATCCACGGACTGTGACGATAAATGAAAAACTTTATAAAAGAACAAAAAACCCCATTAACAGAGCTTGCTTGTTAGTATTATTTGCAACAATCCCAAAATTAAGAATCTTTAAATCGTGTGATTTTGAATTTATTCAACCAATAAGGAGGCAGTTTGGAGCAATATCTAGGGTACATTGTGTCTTACCAGCCATAGCTAAAGTCATTAGAGCTCACAAAGAATCACTTGACTTTCTGGGATATGATTTGGACACGGAGATTATAGATGAAGAACAGCGAAATGAATGTTTGCACTGTAAAATGGATAAACCTGAAGAGCAGAAAAATGTTGTACATAAAGAGGAGTCTGAAAATCAAGTGGGGGTACGATGGTTACAACAACTGGTAGATATAATGAAAAAGTCTTGCCCATGAGTTTGCTCAATTGTGTCATGGAATACTAGGGGGCATGCCCATTTTATTAAGCCAGGGCATTCTCTAGATAGAATTTTAAGCCACCCTATTTGTTTTACTTCAGGAGACTGGTTGGTAAATGATTTTTTAGTAGACACACATGTGTTATTTCAAAATCATGCAAATAAAGGCCTTAAGGGTAGGCCATTTGGTGGCCTCATTATAGGAGTTAGCCATGATTTTGAATCAGAAAGACTCACGCCTACTGGTATAAATGACAATGTACTAGCTGTTGTAATAAGTAAGAAACAGAAAACTCATGGTGCTAACATTTTAATCATTAATGTCTATGATCCACCCTGAGGGGTAAAAACAATAGCCAATTTTGACACTATCGATGAACTTATTACAAGTTGGTTGTCTGATACAAATAACTCGATGATTGATTTAGGTGGAAGCATGAATGCACAATGTGGTACCATAAATATGAAAGATAATTTCAACAATTTAGCAACAACTAACACCTTAGTGAGTACAAAATGCAATGCGCAGGAGAGACTATGGAAAAGGTATATGGAAGAGTGGGGCTTTAGTTTTCTAAACGGGAGAACCGTAAGTGATACCCCTGGGAAATGCATGTGGATATGTGGAAAGAAACGTTCCACGATTGATTATATATGGGGGAACACTGACTTGCTTAACATTGTGTGTGATTTTGAAGTTCTAAATAACGGTGATAGTGACCGTGCCATGATATGTGGGAAATTGAAACTATCCATAGAGGAAAAGATTATGAGCTGTACAAGTAACATTTTTACCAATCATAAAAGGTACAAATATAAAATGGAATACAAAAAAAATTAAGATAATGGCATCTAAAGTATATCCACTCTATGAGTCAATATATAAGCATGCTGATAATTTGAGTGGGGATAATATAGAGAGTGTGATTAAAGCGATAGCGATAGATGTCGCTTCAGTTAAAGGTACCCCTAAGACCATGAATGCAAAGAAGGCTAACCGTTCCTATGATGGAGAATTGTTGGTGGTAAAGCGTAAATATCGCTGCTCATTGTGCAAATTGAGGAAATTAAATATGGATTCTTTGGAGTTCACCAAAGAGATAAAAAGGTTGAAAAATGGTTATAGTAACTGGTGTAAGCATAGAAGATGTGCCAAGTTGAATACAAAATGGCAGACTATGCTTAATACCCTTCAACACAATAAAACTAGCTCTGTGTGGAAAGAACTGAATAAAGTAAGAAATGAACAAAAGGCAAGTATCTTTAACCCCATAGGTGACAAATTGTGGAGTGCGTATATTTGTAGGATGATGTATGAGAAAAATGACTTGGCTCAGTATTAATAGCGGTGGATGGCCGTTAAAATTCTCTGTCAAATGTATAGAAGAAATCATTGTAAAGTTGAATAAGTCATGAGGGCCGGGTCCTAATGGACTTGCAAATATAGTGATGAAATACGATCCCTACCTATGGAGCAATTTGCTGTTTAGGTTGTTCACCAATGTATGTAGGGAGCGCTGCATCCCTGAATCTTGGAAGAAAGCTATTTTAATACAGGTGTATAAAGCCGGTGATAGAGCCATGCCAGAGAATTATCGGCTACTGTCGATCTTAGACTCGACTAGAAAGGTGTTCACAGCGATTGTACTGGAACATATTAATGATTGAGCTCAAACCAACTGCCTTTTGCATCCCTTTCAAACTGGGTTTAGACAAGGTACAAGCATGACTCATAATATTCGAGTATTGGATGCAATAACTACCAAAGGTACAACCAGTAAAGTGTATAGTGACTGTGAATGTGACTTTTGTATGTGACTTTTGTAGATTTTAAATCTGCATTCGACATTGTTGATCGAGGTAAATTGTGGGAAATGTTGATGACGTTGGCATGCCCTAGTTGGCTTGTAGATATCCTGGTTAAATTACATGAAATCAACAGTGTACAAATTTGTCTTGATTTTGAGGGCAACTTAACACAATCTATAAGAGTGAATAGAGGAGTGAAACAGGGATGTCCCTTGGCCGCTCTTCTATTCATCTCTATCTAGCAGATCTGATTAGACGGCTAGCAGCAAAAGCCAGTTACCCCACTAAATTTGAAAATTTCATGATATCTGCTATGCTATACGCAGATGATTTAGTGATGATAGACCACGCATTTAGAGGGATGAAAGCTATGCTAGAAGAACTTGGCAGCTTTGCAAAAGAACATGGATTGACTATCAATGTGAAAAAAACACAGGTCATGCTGTTTTCTTGCAAGAGAGTTAACAAAGTTAGGGTAATGTTGAATACACAGAGGTGTATAAATATTTGGGAGTCCTTTTCAATTGTAAAATTGGGTACAGATTTTTGATTGAGAATAAAGTTAGACAGCTAAACAAATCACCATGATGGTGAACAAATGTGTAAGAGATTATGCAGGATACTCTGTGAAAGGTATATTGACATTATACCACCAATGGTTTACGCCAGTCTTAGTGTATGGTCTTGAAGCCATTACTTTTACCGACCTCTCTTTCTTAGATAGGATTGAAGGACAATTTTTGAGAACTATTCTGGGTGTGCCTCGTTCGTGCCCAATCCAATATATTAGGGTGGAACTGGGCCTCCAGTCCTTGAGTTCTATTGTAAGACAACAACGTGGTTTTCTAGTTTTGAAAGCAGTGTGTCCATCCAGAAAGCAAACTACTACCGATCATATGTACACATGTTGCTAAAATAAATATGTGTCTAGTTGCTGTGAATATTTTCATGAGTTTAAGTGGGTAGCAAAAGTGAATCAGTGTGGATATTTTCTTGCAATCAAAAAAGCTTTTAAGGCTAAGGCTAAAAGAGATGATTGGGAGAGGAATTTTATTTGTATGTATGAACTTAACATTTTTTAATATATTGAATGGATTTTACATGCGTACTTTAAAGCACAGAGGTACCTAATACAGCGCCCAGACCCGCGGGGTTCGTAATTTTAGGCTGCTAATGAGAACCAACCAACTTCCGGTGAAATCCACCTCTGGTCACCAATGGAAGATTATGAAAAAGGACAGATATTGCTGCATGTGCCAAAATGTTGACATGTTAGAAACTGTGAGGCATGTGCTAATAAGCTGTCCTGAAATAAGAAAATATTATATGGTGAACTATGGTCATTTTGTCCATAATATGGAATATGTACAATCAGTAGATTACTTAACCTGGTGTTTGAATGTGCAATCAGAAGCTGTGTATCTGCCCTATATAGAGTATGAATAACTGTTCCGCCTATAAGTGAAAGCTTCTAACATATTTGCAAGGGTCTTGTAAAATAGTTTTAGATAAATGTATAGCATGATTTTTAAGTTTTGAAAAAACTGATTGAAAAGTAATATGTATGTTTGAGTATTTTTGTAATGAATTAACTTTGAGAAAGTATGAAGGTATGTATAAGTTGTAGTTTTATGAACTGAAAAACAATTAAATAAATAAATTAAGTTCTGTTGTTTATGTCTCTGCACAACAAATTATGGGTATCACTAGTGCTTTCAACTACACCAACCATTTTCAACTACTTTACTTGAGAGGGACATTTGGACATACTTCACGTGAATGTGGCATTTGTACATATTGTATTTTTATTATTATTATTATTATTATTAGTAGTAGTATTATAATAACTTTTCACAAGCATTTGATACTGTGGACAGAGATATCATTGGCTACACTAAATAGAGGTAAACTATACATAAAATACAACTGGCTAAACCGAATTCCCAACTGGATATTGTAAAGTCTGCACTGCTTGAAAACAAATGGGCTGCATTGCAGATTGTTTTTTTTAAAAATTAGGTGTTCTTAGATAAGATTGGATGAAAACCCCACCGGGAGTACGGTGAAGGTTATATTATAAAAACACTAAAGAATAGTGCAGACAAATGGGATTGGGTGGCTAGTCATGAGAAAGTGTCTACTATGCATATGCCTGGATGTATTTTGCCTATAAAAATCCCCAAATGTATTTAAAACTCCTCCCTTCTCCTGTAACACAGAGGATGTTCATGGACCTATGACTTCATAGAATATTTTAACTTTTAATGCAGATGGGGTTAGTAATAACATATCAATAGTAGTGTTGGCATTATTTCAAGATGGTATAGCAAGAGTCAAACCAATCATTCAGGATTGTATCTTTCCTAATTTCGCACAGTGTTTTTAGTGGATCGAATAGGGAGCCACCACATGCTAATATAATTTTCCTTAAAACAGTTAAGATCTTCCACTCTATGAAGGCCGGAAGGGAATGAATCCTGATTTGTACCTCATAATTGCTATTGGCCCTCCAACCGGCAAGCGTTAAAACCTTTTCCAAAAAAGACCTTCACATTGCGGCCATTGAAAGGATTTATGAGATATTAATATATCAGCTCCATAAGTCAGAATGGGAAAAACTTTTAAGGTGTAAAATGTTAATACCAGTAAAAAGAAAATCGCCCATATCGCAAATTCATTCTACTGGCTTTAGAGGCCATCTCCACGTGTTCTGTTTCACAATGGTAAATAAGGTCTTTCTGTTGCCACTCCACATTTGGAACCCTAAGTAGACAAATGCTGGCACAACCTCCAATTCAGAATAATTCAGCTCCCACTTAAATTTGATCATGGTTCTTTTTTTGAGGCTTGCATGATTAACACTTTGGTTTTGCTTATGTTGAGAGATAGATAACATATATCACCAGGGAAGACAATTGCTTTTTTAGCCCAATCAGAGTCTGATCAATGGTCATCAGGACATTCCCATATGCTAACCAATTCACATGGGCCCAGCTACTTTAGGGGCAAATTACCTGATCTTTTGAAAGGTTTTCCCAATGTCAGCTATAATCAAATTAAAAAGAATAGGGGCCAACATGCAGCCTTGTTTCAGCCCCCGCTCTATAAGAATGGGAGAGGATAGGAGCCCCTCAGCATTTACTCTAACCTGATGAATGTACCAGTATGTAGGGATCGTATAATATCCACAAGATAAGGGTGCATCCCCATTTAAGCAATGTAGTCCAAAGTACACTATCATAGGCCATAGAAAAGTCAACAAACGCTACACAAATAGCCCTACCATTCGAAATGGCACCATATTTATAGAGGTGCAATTAGTCCTTTAAATTACGCTTGGAGCTCTTCCCCCCCTAGATAACTCCCAAACACCAGATGATACTCACTTTCTAACCCTCTACAAATAATGTCTATGATCAGATTCCCAGCAACAGACAACTAGTAAGGCGCCCCAAGAAGCTAATCACATACGCCAGCAACAGCTGCACCACCGTGACTAGCCCCCACACGAAGTCACAGCCAGCGCAGAGCCACACACTACCAACTCCCCTACCCAGAAAGTACCAGAGATCAAGTCACACGCATACTAGCTACTAGTCTCTCGCACCTTATTCACTGAATGCACCAATACTTGAACCTGCAAGTTCAGCCGCAAGTGCTTTGTAGGCCTTGCCCTCTTCCGGGTACTGCCTTGCACTATGCTACTTACAAATAGACTCAATCTAAATGTTAAGGGCCTGATTCACAGAACATTTTCCTATGGGATTGAGCCATTATAAAACACTTCTGCGAATCTGGCCCTAAATGTCTAACTGCCTAACACATTGCGCCCTAACTCAATCTAAATGTTTAACTGTCTAACTGCTCAACATAGTGCGACCTAACTCACCAATTACGCCCTTCGCATATGCACCTTGGCTATTCTAACTGCTTTACATCACAAGATCAGAAAATGGACTAATTCATAAATGTTTATTGCATAGTCAATTATCAAACAGAATGTGTAACACTCACATTTGTAAAAACCACCTTGCACTGTGTGACCCGTAAAGTGACCCTTGGCAAAATGCTCTAAACTGCACCATGCCATTGCAACAACTTTGTAATTGGCTCGCACTACACAAACCGCTAACCTACCGCATCTAGAATGTACTAACTGCATTGCATGAATTGCGCTTCTTAGCGTATTTGGATTTGTATTTATTTATTTATATAGCGTGCCTGGCCCAAAGGCACCTGGGCGCATATATTTAAGTTATAACCATTTTGCTGGCACTACCAAACCATCTCTTGGTGAAGGGCATTAACCGCACAATTTCACTGCATGACCTATACTAGTTACTAGATTAGAGTGCAATTAGCCTTAACGCTAACTTAGCTCCTTTTGTACCTGTACCCAATGCACTGAAATCGCACTTGCTTTCAGCCAATCACACATCATTCCACCCATTCATGCCTTACCTAACAGTGTTACTTAGTGCTAACCGACCTGTCACAGACCACGCTTCAATCACCCCTCTTACCCATAGCTGCAGCCATACCTTTGTCTGCCCCCACCCATACCACAGTTGTGTCACTATGATCCAACCTACCTGCAAGCACTCCCTTTCAGACAGTCCTTACCCTAAACTCAGCATATCACAAACCCTGACCAACTACCTATGCACCATCACACTATCTATTTTGCCTAACCTGGCCAACTCCTGTACCACCCCCCCACTTGCTTCCTACAATTTGCTAACACTCAAGACCTCAGCCCACCCCTGCGGAGGAGGCCACATAACTATCCCATCAATATGGAGATGGAAACCAATCAGTGCCTGTCCTTGCAACCTAAACTCAACCTTGGCCAACCTGGCCCCTCAGTCACCAGAAACAGCAGGCTTTCAATTCAAACTAGGTTCAGTAGGTTCCTAATTTCAACTACTACTCCCTCAATTAGCTGAAGGGATATGCATCTTAACTACAGAACACCCATCCACAGGACTAAGACATCTTAACCCACAATTTCATTTCTATCGCTCACACAAGACTGACCCCTCATGCACATTAATTCACAACACGAACCCTAAAGAAACCATGATCCAAGGAGCCCTCATTAATGCAAGATCACAACTTGCACATGCCCTAGACATCGCAGACCTTATTACCACTAACAAACTTGACTTCATTGCCATCACTGAATCCTGGCTCCATGCAGCACCAGGCCCAGCCCTCTTGCTCGCTGTCCCTGAAAATTATACCATTTTCAGAACTGATAGTCCCACCAATAAAGGGGTGAGCATACATCATTGCCAAGAACTCGCTTAACATCAGAGAAATTCCCAACCACACTTTCCACTCAGGCGAACTACTATCCATCAAAATTACCTTAGTATCAATGGCTACTTTGAACACTCATCTGATCTATAGACTCCTTTCCAAAAACATCAAACCTAGTTCACAAACCCTAATATTGGGAGACTTCAACCTGGACTTTAATGATCCCAAGGATAACAATGTCTTATCTCTTGCCAACGCCATCACAACATTAGGCTAGACTCACAGGATCAACACCCCTACACACATCAAAGGACGCACACTTGACTGGCTTGCTGACCTTAACTTAACACAAACATGATCTCCAATGCTCAATGCCCATGTTCAGACCCTCACATCAACACATTTAATATTGCCAAGAACTCCAGGTCTAACATCCCGCTCCTGTGGCACCTGCCGCCCTATCCAGAAATACTCACAGTGAATAATATCCTCCCTCTACTAAACTACATCACAGCATACCAAGACATTAGCTCTAATGACCCCTCAATCTTGGTTGATATACACAATCAAACCGTGCTAGCGGTCATTGACAAAGTAGCTCACCTATTCTTGCGCAAAGCGAAATCATTAGCTCACCTCAACTCCTGGTACACTCCTAACCTAAAAAACTAACTGCTGAGGCTAACTGAAAGACATTTCTGACCGAATTAAATAAAGCAGCCTTTGCAGAGGCCTCTAAAAATTACAAACAGGCAGTCCTTCAAACAAAAGGTTCCATATACGATGAGAGAATAACCAACAAAAAATCAGGAACCAAGGAACTCTTTGCCATCCTTAGAGAACTCAAAACGCCAGTGCCACCTCCAGAGGTCTGCCTCAAAGATACAAGCTGGTGCACTGGCATTCAAAAAGCCCTTCTCGACAAAATAACCCTCCTTCAATCCAAAATTGAAAATTAATAAATCAACCTTAAACCTGCTCAACAACCTCAACCAACCTCTAGTCATGCCATTCTTAATACTGCCACATGATTGAAATTCCCACCGGTTATGAACACGGAGGCCCTGAAAATCAAAACCAGTCTCAAACCCTCAAGATGCAAAGGTGACCATTGCCCAGCTTTGCTTGTCAAATACTGCGTGACTGAATTGACACCTTTCATCACAAAATGAATCAACGCTTCCTTTGAAAGAAGCACCGTCCCAACCAATCTTAAAGATGCATGGGTCCTCCCCCTACTAAAAAAAGCTACACTAGACCCTAACATACCGAAAAACTATCGACCTATAACCACAGTGCCCTTCCTCCTTAAAATAGAGCAGTGCACCTCCAGATCCAAAACTATATGGAAACGAACAAACTCCTCAGCCTACGTCAATCAGGCTTCCGCCCAAGACATGGGATGGAAACAGCATTATTGGACCTGAAAATTCAAATGGATGCGTTTAAAGACAAAGGCAAGTTAGCCCACCTTCTCCTGCTTGACCTTTCCGCAGCATTAAACCTAGTCAATCACAATATACTCTGTAACCATCTAGCATCATCAGCACACTTCTCACCTAAAGTCATACAGTGGATACAATCCTTCCTTACGGAAGACATGAGAGTCTTCTCATCTAGTGCAGCTGCAGTGCCAGACCCGGTCACCTGCGGTGTACCTAAAGGCTACTTTGTCTCACCTACACTCTATAATATATTCACTAGACCACTATTTGACCGTCTTGACAACTTGGGTGTCACCTACACCAACTGCGTAGATGGCAATCAAATCCTCATTCCTATCTCAAGTGCCTACGACATTGATTCGGTTTCACTTAACGCAATCTACTAAACTATCCAGGCTTGGATGGCCCAACACAGGTTATGCCTTAGTGATGAAAAAAATAAACTTCTACTCATAGGATCACAATACCACCTCAACAAACTTGATGATTCCTTTAAAGCGTTCAATATAGACGGCAACACCATCAAGGTATTCAAGGCAGTAAAAACCCTTGGCTTTTATCTAGACTCTACCCTTTCCTTAACTAAAGAAGTCAACGTCACAGACTCGGCAGCAGCTTCCACATCGAAGCTCATTAATGCCTGCAGACCCTTCCTGTCACCTGATAGCTGCTTTACACTTGCCAGAGCCCTCATCTTGTGCAGACTGGACTATTGCAATGCCCGCTACGCGGGTACCAAAACACAGAATATTAAAAAACTAGAGATGATCCAAAATAATGCCCTCAGAGCAGCCCTTAACATCCCCAAGCATATTCATATCTCCATGACTAGAAGGAACACACACTGGCTACCTGTCCAGGAGCACATCCTCTTCAAAACTCTCACTCTGATGTACAACTGCCTGCAGAAGTCAGCCCCCAAATACTTAGTAGAGAAATGTACTACCATCCAATCCAATAAACATACACGCTCAGCACAACTGAACATGCTATCCACCCTCAGATTGAAATTGCAGAAAGCTGGAGGTAGCAGCTTCCCAAGTAGTAGCTGCCAAACACTGGAACACACTATCAGCTGTATCTAGGGCAGAAGCCTTCTTCCGGACCTTCTGCAAACCTTCTGTATTTATGTAACCATGTAACAATGTAACTATTGTGTTTGTTTTATTTTTCAAGAACAGCGCCCACATGCCTTTGGGTTGGGTGCTCGTTATACATTTCTAAATGATAAATAAATAAAAACCATTCAGACAGGTCCCTATACCTTTCGTGAACCCAGACTGGTGTATATCAAATATCCCTTTTTCCCCTGCCCAATTAGTGAGATGTCTTAAAACTAGTGATGCAAACATTTTGCTGGGGACGTCAAGCAGCGTGATGAGTCGATAATTTATCGGGTTCAACCTGTTACCATGGAAATGGAACTAAATGAGTGATCAATATGTGTTCATATATTGCACACAATATTGACTCCCATAGGGAAGGGTGACCCTTCAAGGTGACATCTGAAAGACCATCTGGGCCTGGGACTTCAGAATGCTTACTTCTAGTAATGATATTATATGTATCCTCAAGTTCCAGTGCACTTTTTAGTCATCCGAATTGAAGAATCTCATCAACGCATCTCATCACTTTTTGGCCCCAAATTATCTCAGATATGCCAGTGATGCAGCTGTGGATTACACTGTCTATTGTTTCACCACTAGTTGTCTCCATGCCATTCATCAGGGGTCTATGTTTCTACACCTGCATGCTTCTACATCTACCCTGTACACAAAACTCATGGACACAGCATTATCAGGCACATACACGTTTAGGTACATGTCATTATTATACTGCTGATGGACCCCTAGATCCTTAGCAGAGGAAATAGGAGATTTGGATTCAATCATCCACATTACGCAACATATGTTGCAACATATCAAGGAAAGCGTATGCACACCTTAGACTAAGTTCCGATTTACGAGGTGGGGGAGAGTATCTTTCACGGGTTCAAAGCACTGGAACTATTGTTCCAGCTCCAGGTGGAGAGGAACGCATGCCTGGAAAGGGGTTCTACCAACTTGCTTTCTGTAAGTGCTCTCTTCCTGTCCACTCCATTACTGAAATCAAGGCTCTGGGGGTGATGAAATAAGGCAAAGGGCACATGTCATCACAACAGTGATTTGAACCCTTGCAGCAGGCTTTCTGCATACCAATCCCCTGTGGCAGTTTGCCTTTAAAAGGAGAATAATGTTCCCTCATTCTTTTATTCATCTTTGCATCATCAGAATAAGAATACACTTTTGCATGTCTTTTGGGACTGCAGTACATTCCAAAATTCTCTGCCATAGGTGTGAAGACAGAAGTCACACAAGGCAGAGGAGAGCTCTGTCACCTTCACATCACCAGTATGTAGTAGGGTTGACTGCTGTTGGACCAGGGCCTCACTGTGGCTACACTTGTACAGAGAATGAACCACCGGAGGTGATGAAAGTCCTGTAGGTGGCACCCATATTCCCTGGAGATAGAGAGTGAGCAGAAGGACTCAACTTGGTCTGGAGCCCCTGCCGTTAGGGGGTTCAACAACCCAAAGGCCCAAGAGAAGCTGGAATTGTGTATCACCAATTCAAGCAGTATGTGAGACATGTTGACCCTGTTCAATCCCATTTCAGCTGACCCATGACTTGTGGTGCTGCTTCTGGCACTCCATGACCTTCTAGGTGCAAACCTGCATTTTAGAGCTGTCTCGATGATGCCTCACACCAGTGAAAATCACCACCTCAAAACTTGATCCAACGGAATCTTGCCTCGACCCGCCCTTGACTGTGGACTCAACATGCTGGAAGCCATTTTGTCACTTGCTGACTTGACCAAACTGAGTCATAATTTCGACCTGATTCTATCACTGACTCAAACCTGCTGGCACCCATCGATGTGTAATTGACACTGGATGATCCTGACTTATTTTGTTCTGACATTGACTTCACTGAAGAAAAGCACATAAAAGGCAAGTTCAATGCTGCCAAGCACCCTAGAGAAACAAATAATGTACCGTGCCCAGTCCAATTTTTGGGACTATACTGAGTTATAATCCCTTCTGCCCTGCCCTTTTCTTCTAAGGCATTAATGAAAATTGACATTGTGCCAATTAAGGGGGTAATTCATAGAATTTAGCGCATAAGTGGAGCACACGGCTGGCGCACAGTGTGCGTGTGCGATTGTCTGCACCAGCCGCGTGTGCTAAAATCCATTTCCGCGCACAGCGTATTCATGGATTTTAGCTACCAAAACCAGCTGTGGCGCACAGTGGCGCAGCAACCCTGCAGCAGCGCCAGTTACCCCCCCAAGAACGCCCCTCGCGCAGGGAAAAGCCATCAAAATCCCCAATCCAGTGAAAAGGGCTGCGCTAACCCTGTACCAGTATACATGGCAGGCCACACAGCACACGGCAAGCGGGGAGCGTGTATTACTGGGGTTCGAGGGAAGTTTCACACGCGATTGGCCCTGTGCAAGTGGGGTACGTGTATTACTGGGGTTCACGGGAAGTTTCACACGCGAAAGGGCCTGTGCGAGTGGGGTACGTGTATTACTGGGGTTCGCGGGAAGTTTCACACGCGAAAGGGCCTGTACGAGCCGGGTACGTGTATTACTGGGGTTTGCGGGAAGTTTCACACGTGAAGGGGCCTGTGCGAGTGGGGTACGTGTATTACTGGGGTTCGCGGGAAGTTTCACACGCGAAAGATCCTGTGCGAGCAGGGTACGTGTATTACTGGGGTTCGCGGGAAGTGTCACACGCGATTCGCCCTGTGCGAGTGGGGTACGTGTATTACTGGGGTTCGCAGGAAGTTTCACACGCTAAAGGGCCTGTGCGAGTGGGGTATGTGTATTACTGGGGTTCGCGGGAAGTTTCACACGCGAAAGGTCCTGTGCGAGCAGGGTACGTGTATTACTGGGGTTCGCGGGAAGTGTCACACGCGATTCGCCCTGTGCGAGTGGGGTACGTGTATTACTGGGTTTAGCAGGAAGTTTCACACGCTAAAGGGCCTGTGCGAGTGGGGTATGTGTATTACTGGGGTTCGCGGGAAGTTTCACACGCGAAAGGCCCTGTGCGAGCGGGGTACGTGTATTACTGGGGTTTGCGGGAAGTTTCACACGCGAAAGGGCCTGTGCGAGTGGGGTACGTGTATTACTGGGATTCGCGGGAAGTTTCACACGCGAAAGGTCCTGTGCGAGCAGGGTACGTGTATTACTGGGGTTCACGGGAAGTGTCACACGCGATTCGCCCTGTGCGAGTGGGGTACGTGTATTACTGGGGTTCGCGGGAAGTTTCACACGCGAAAGGCCCTGTGCGAGTGGGGTACGTGTATTACTGGGGTTCGTGGGAAGTTTCACACGCGAAAGGGCTTGTGCGAGTGGGGTACGTGTATTACTGGGGTACGTGTATTACTGGGGTTCGCTGGAAGTTTCACACGTGAAAGGGCCTGTGCGAGTGGGGTACGTGTATTACTGGGGTTCTTGGGAAGTTTCACACGCGAAAGGGCCTGTGCGAGTGGGGTACGTGTATTACTGGGGTTCGCGAGGAAATTTCACACGTGAAAGGGCCTGTGCGAGTGGGGTACGTATATTACTGGGGTTCGCAGGAAGTTTCACACGCGATTGGCCCGGTGCGTGTGGGGTACGTGTATTACTGGGGTTCGCGGGAAGTTTCACACGCTAAAGGGCCTGTGCGAGTGGGGTACGTGTATTACTGGGGTTCGCGGGAAGTTTCACACGCGAAAGGCCCTGTGCGAGCGGGGTACGTGTATTACTGGGGTTCGAGGGAAGTTTCACACACGATTGGCCCTGTGCGAATGGGGTACGTGTATTACTGGGGTTCACGGGAAGTTTCACACGCGAAAGGGCCTGTGCGAGTGGGGTACGTGTATTACTGGGGTTCGCGGGAAGTTTCACACGTGAAGGGGCCTGTGCGAGTGGGGTACGTGTATTACTGGGGTTCGCGGGAAGTTTCACACGCGAAAGGTCCTGTGCGAGCAGGGTACGTGTATTACTGGGGTTCGAGGGAAGTTTCACACGCGATTGGCCCTGTGCGAGTGGGGTACGTGTATTACTGGGGTTCACGGGAAGTTTCACACGCGAAAGGGCCTGTGCGAGTGGGGTACGTGTATTACTGGGGTTCGCGGGAAGTTTCACACGTGAAGGGGCCTGTGCGAGTGGGGTACATGTATTACTGGGGTTCGCGGGAAGTTTCACACGCAAAAAGTCCTGTGCGAGCAGGGTACGTGTATTACTGGGGTTCGCGGGAAGTGTCACACGCGGTTCGCCCTGTGCGAGTGGGGTACGTGTATTACTGGGGTTCGCAGGAAGTTTCACACGCTAAAGGGCCTGTGCGAGTGGGGTACGTGTATTACTGGGGTTCGCGGGAAGTTTCACACGCGAAAGGCCCTGTGCGAGCGGGGTACGTGTATTACTGGGGTTTGCGGGAAGTTTCACACGCGAAAGGGCCTGTGTGAGTGGGGTACGTGTATTACTGGGGTTCGCGGGAAGTTTCACACGCGAAAGATCCTGTGCGAGCAGGGTACGTGTATTACTGGGGTTCGCGGGAAGTGTCACACGCGATTCGCCCTGTGCGAGTGGGGTACGTGTATTACTGGGGTTCGCAGGAAGTTTCACACGCTAAAGGGCCTGTGCGAGTGGGGTATGTGTATTACTGGGGTTCGCGGGAAGTTTCACACGCGAAAGGTCCTGTGCGAGCAGGGTACGTGTATTACTGGGGTTTGCGGGAAGTTTCACACGCGAAAGGGCCTGTGCGAGTGGGGTACGTGTATTACTGGGATTCGCGGGAAGTTTCACACGCGAAAGGTCCTGTGCGAGCAGGGTACGTGTATTACTGGGGTTCACGGGAAGTGTCACACGCGATTCGCCCTGTGCGAGTGGGGTACGTGTATTACTGGGGTTCGCAGGAAGTTTCACACGCTAAAGGGCCTGTGCGAGTGGGGTACGTGTATTACTGGGGTTCGCGGGAAGTTTCACACGCGAAAGGCCCTGTGCGAGTGGGGTACGTGTATTACTGGGGTTCGTGGGAAGTTTCACACGCGAAAGGGCTTGTGCGAGTGGGGTACGTGTATTACTGGGGTACGTGTATTACTGGGGTTCGCTGGAAGTTTCACACGTGAAAGGGCCTGTGCGAGTGGGGTACGTGTATTACTGGGGTTCTTGGGAAGTTTCACACGCGAAAGGGCCTGTGCGAGTGGGGTACGTGTATTACTGGGGTTCGCGAGGAAATTTCACACGTGAAAGGGCCTGTGCGAGTGGGGTACGTATATTACTGGGGTTCGCAGGAAGTTTCACACGCGATTGGCCCGGTGCGTGTGGGGTACGTGTATTACTGGGGTTCGCGGGAAGTTTCACACGCTAAAGGGCCTGTGCGAGTGGGGTACGTGTATTACTGGGGTTCGCGGGAAGTTTCACACGCGAAAGGCCCTGTGCGAGCGGGGTACGTGTATTACTGGGGTTCGAGGGAAGTTTCACACGCGATTGGCCCTGTGCGAATGGGGTACGTGTATTATTGGGGTTCACGGGAAGTTTCACACGCGAAAGGGCCTGTGCGAGTGGGGTACGTGTATTACTGGGGTTCGCGGGAAGTTTCACACGTGAAGGGGCCTGTGCGAGTGGGGTACGTGTATTACTGGGGTTCGCGGGAAGTTTCACACGTGAAAGGTCCTGTGCGAGCAGGGTACGTGTATTACTGGGGTTCGAGGGAAGTTTCACACGCGATTGGCCCTGTGCGAGTGGGGTACGTGTATTACTGGGGTTCACGGGAAGTTTCACACGCGAAAGGGCCTGTGCGAGTGGGGTACGTGTATTACTGGGGTTCGCGGGAAGTTTCACACGTGAAGGGGCCTGTGCGAGTGGGGTACATGTATTACTGGGGTTCGCGGGAAGTTTCACACGCAAAAAGTCCTGTGCGAGCAGGGTACGTGTATTACTGGGGTTCGCGGGAAGTGTCACACGCGGTTCGCCCTGTGCGAGTGGGGTACGTGTATTACTGGGGTTCGCAGGAAGTTTCACACGCTAAAGGGCCTGTGCGAGTGGGGTACGTGTATTACTGGGGTTCGCGGGAAGTTTCACACGCGAAAGGCCCTGTGCGAGCGGGGTACGTGTATTACTGGGGTTTGCGGGAAGTTTCACACGCGAAAGGGCCTGTGTGAGTGGGGTACGTGTATTACTTGGGTTCGCGGGAAGTTTCACACGCGAAAGGCCCTGTGCGAGTGGGGTACGTGTATTACTGGGGTTCGTGGGAAGTTTCACACGCGAAAGGGCTTGTGCGAGTGGGGTACGTGTATTACTGGGGTACGTGTATTACTGGGGTTCGCTGGAAGTTTCACACGTGAAAGGGCCTGTGCGGGTGGGGTACGTGTATTACTGGGGTTCGTGGGAAGTTTCACATGCAAAAGGGCCTGTGCGAGTGGGGTACGTGTATTACTGGGGTTCGCGAGGAAATTTCACACGCGAAAGGGCCTGTGCGAGTGGGGTACGTGTATTACTGGGGTTCGCGGGAAGTTTCACACGTGAAGGGGCCTGTGCGAGTGGGGTACGTGTATTACTGGGGTTCGCGGGAAGTTTCACACGCGAAAGGTCCTGTGCGAGCAGGGTACGTGTATTACTGGGGTTCGAGGGAAGTTTCACACGCGATTGGCCCTGTGCGAGTGGGGTACGTGTATTACTGGGGTTCACGGGAAGTTTCACACGCGAAAGGGCCTGTGCGAGTGGGGTACGTGTATTACTGGGGTTCGCGGGAAGTTTAACACGTGAAGGGGCCCTGTGCGAGTGGGGTACATGTATTACTGGGGTTCGCGGGAAGTTTCACACGTGAAAGGTCCTGTGCGAGCAGGGTACGTGTATTACTGGGGTTCGCGGGAAGTGTCACACGCGGTTCGCCCTGTGCGAGTGGGGTACGTGTATTACTGGGGTTCTTAGGAAGTTTCACACGCTAAAGGGCCTGTGCGAGTGGGGTACGTGTATTACTGGGGTTCGCGGGAAGTTTCACACGCGAAAGGCCCTGTGCGAGCGGGGTACGTGTATTACTGGGGTTCGTGGGAAGTTTCACACGCGAAAGGGCTTGTGCGAGTGGGGTACGTGTATTACTGGGGTACGTGTATTACTGGGGTTCGCTGGAAGTTTCACACGTGAAAGGGCCTGTGCGGGTGGGGTACGTGTATTACTGGGGTTCGTGGGAAGTTTCACATGCGAAAGGGCCTGTGCGAGTGGGGTACGTGTATTACTGGGGTTCGCGAGGAAATTTCACACGTGAAAGGGCCTGTGCGAGTGGGGTACGTATATTACTGGGGTTCGCGGGAAGTTTCACACGCGATTGGCCCGGTGCGAGTGGGGTACGTGTATTACTGGGGTTCGCGGGAAGTTTCACATGCGAAAGGGCCTGTGTGAGTGGGGTACGTGTATTGCCCGGGTTCGCGGGAAGTTTCACACGCGATAGGCCCTGTGCGAGTGGGGTATGTGTATTACTGGGGTTCACGGGAAGTTTCACACGCAAAAGGGCCTGTGCGAGCAGGGTACGTGTATTACTGGGGTTCGCGGGAAGTTTCACACGCGATTTTGCTGTCAGAGCGGGGTACTGTATCCAGTGTGGTGCGCGGGGAGTCCTACATGTAAATTGGCAGTGTGGGTCCTCCCAGGTGTCCCCTCTACCCCCTCCACGGCCCCTGCAGGCAGCCCACACCACAGGGGACTACCCTGCACCCCTGGTCCTGTCCCGGAGGCAGCCCATCTACCATGGGCATGCCCCCCAGCCAAGCCACATGTCACCTTGCAATATGATCACCAACTCATGTCCCCCTGCACCCCCACCCCCCAGCAGTGAGGGGCACCTGCCAGCAGGCACCCACTCATGTCCCACACATGTCCCCCTGCACCCCCAACCCCCAGCAGTGAGGGGCACCTGCCAGCAGGCCCCCACACATGTCCCCCTGCACCCCACCCCCCAGCAGTGAGGAGCACCTGCCAGCAGGCCCCCACTCATGTCCCACACATGTCCCCCTGCACCCCCAACCCCCAGCAGTGAGGGGCACCTGCCAGCAGGCCCCCACACATGTCCCCCTGCACCCCACCACCCAGCAGTGAGGGGCATCTGCCAGCAGGCCCCCACACATGTCCCCCTGCACCCCCACCCCCCAGCAGTGAGGGGCACCTGCCAGCAGGCCCCCACTCATGTCCCACACATGTCCCCCTGTACCCCCACCCCCCAGCAGTGAGGGGCACCTGCCAGCAGGCCCCCACTAATGTCCCACTCATGTCCCCCACCCACTCACCCATCCAGCAGTGACATGCCCATCGCATGACACAAACCAAAAGTCAACCATGTACATCAACACATGTCCGTCACACACACACACACACACACACACAGGTTGCCATTGATTGAGTAAACCCGCATGTCAACATGCATGAACCCAATGAGTGAATCACACACATTGAAGTAAAAGATCAGAATGTATTAACATGAAAACCAATTGAAAGTACTTAAAGCATAAAATAATGGCAAACATGAAATGAAATGCATGTCCAAATAAAAAAAAAAAAAAAATCCTCAAAAAAATCCAAGTAATCCAAAAGACAAATAGCCAAAACTCTCTGTCCACCAAACCAAATCCAAATGAAACGCAAAAAGGTAAATCCATTGATCCATGGTGAAATTAAATTAAAATGTCCAAATAAATCCAACGTCCAACTATGTACAATACAATTTTCAAGGGTCCATGAGCCCAACAAAACAAATGAAACCTATCTAATAACCTACCTAACAAAAAAACAATTTACAAAAGTGTGGGGCATAGTCCAAAAGCCCCAAAATAAAAAAAAAGGAAACCTAACAATATAAACTATTTACAATAACGACGGGCAAGTCCTGCGGCTCACTCATTGATGTTTTCGGCCAGGGCATCATCGAACTCCATGTCTATTTGCTGGAGGCGGGCCTCTGTCCTGGCCCCGAGGTCTCGCAGGGAGGCACTCATGGCCTGTTCCAATTCCCTGCGAGTCGCCTCGAGGCACTCTGCCCGCCTCAACGCGTGGAGACCTCCTCCCTGACAATGGTGAGCCGCACCTCTTCCGCCCGCTGCCGCTCCGCACCTATACGCTGGCCCAACCGCAGCCACACGGAAGAAACATCCATTCCAGGATCCTCCTGCCCTTTGGCCAATGCCTGTCCCCCTGATTTCGATGGCCCCGAGCCATCATTGCTCCCACCTGGAGCCTGCTCCTGCTGCTGCTGCTTCTGCTGTCCATGTGCTCTGTCCGATGATGCCTGCACATCCTCCATCAGCTGGTCTCCAGTTGTGGTGTCCAACCCCGCTGGACCGCTGACTCCCGACTGTGGCAGGGATGGGATCTCCACCAAGCTGGCTGTGTTGGTCAGGCCAAGTCCACAAGGGGCCCTGGTGGAATCTGGGCTGGAAGACGGCAGGGAGAACGACTGGCACATAGTCTACACAGAGGAGGAGAGGTCCACCAGAGTGCACGTCACATGTAGGAACCCACCAACCAGGGCCCCTCCCAACAGTGCCACGTCGCGACGCTGCTCTTCGTGATGGCATGCGTTCTCTGCCCAGGAACAACGCACGTCATCACGAATGTCACACGTGCGCAACGCGACACCAATCAGGACGGAGCCCATACGTTCATGGGACCCCTCGTCCGCAGGTAGTGGAGAGGCAGATGACATGGCACTCTCCCCTACCTGCGGACGGGCCTGCGACGGGGCATCCCTGCTGGTGCATGGTGGTGCGGTCACAGGGTCAAGGATAGGGACATGCACAGGCCCCTCCGCAGTGACCTGTGCTGCCTCCTGACCCTGGCCCTGGACTGCACCACTTGCACCAGTGGTACTACCCCCACCAGGCCCCATGTGCGGCTCAGTAGCGGGCTCCTCCTCCTCTGTGGAGACCACCAACCTGGATGTCTCCTTACCGTCTTCTGCCATTGCAAGCCCCTGTGGGGGCTCACCCGGCCCTTCCGCCACAGCCGTAGTGGCAGACGCGGCACCAGCCCTCTTGCTCCCAGATGATGGCAAGTCCTGGGAGGGTGGTGGGCCTTGCGTCACCGCCCGGTGGAGGCATCCCCGCCACTTGTCTCCACAGCGCCGTCTCCACCCTCTTCTTCACTTGACACTGCGTAGAGGGAGACATAGAACACAAGCATCAGTGTACAGTACAACATTCCCCTAGACAGGAAGCAATAACACATGAGTTGCAGTGTCTAACGTCACTTCCATCCTGTCCCTCCACAACACATGGGTGAATGCACGCAACACACATGCATGAACAGGCACGGCGCATGCAATCAACATCAGCATTCATGTACAATGGCCTCTATTAACCAAAATCTTGCCTTCAAAACTCACATGCCTCATGGCTCACACTGATCCCAAGCACACACATCACCGGAGGGTCATCATGCCTTGCACACCACAGACACAGTGGATAGACACAGTGCATACAACGGTGACCGCACTGCATGAGTGAATGTACACATCATCACAGACATGTGTCATGAATCCATGGCGTGCCAAAGTCACACACACACTTCTCAGACACACACACATGTGCACCATACATGTACATGACAGCAGCACCCATCCCTCACACCCCCACCATGTGCAAGAACAGACACTGGTATGCTTTCATGTGTGCATTTGCCATACAGCTACCCATGTTGCATTGTAACTCATGCACCAACCATGTGGTTCACACATTACTGGTCTCACATGCATGACCATGATGTCCCTGCACACACACATCCATACATGGCCTATGTCACACATAGAGGCAAGTATCAGACTACCATCACACTGCAACATGCCCTGTCTCACACACCAATGCTTGGCCACTTACCGCTCAACTCCAGACGGGTCTTCCTCTGCAGGATCTGGGTGTGGAGCGCTGGGCCTACACGTTCCAGGACCCTCATCTGGATGTCACTTATGCTGACCCGGCCCCCCTCCGCGAGGCACTGTGCCTTGTAGAGGGTCCTGGACCTCAAGTCGTCCCAGCGCTTCTTGACGTGCTTTATGTCACGGGTTGCCACCCCCTCCGCGTTGATGGCAACCACTACGTCGTCCCAGATCCTCTCCCGTCCTTCCTTGTTGGTGCGTGATGTTCCAAAGAGGGCATCAAAATGCCCCAGGACATGCTCCACCAGGACACCAACTTCCTTCACACTGAAGCTGGTGGCCCTCTGCCTCTCTGGCTGAGTTCACCAGTGGTCTCAGATGGTGTTTGCCCCGACATGGCGACCCCCGAGGCAGGCATGGGTGGGCAACTGGGTCCTGGGGCTGGGCTGTGGAGCGATGGTATCGCAGTCGGGAGTCTTCTGTTCCAGCAGGGGTGGACACAGCAACTGGAACCCTGGCTGACGTGCAGGCACCAAATAGCAGTGCACGTGGGCAGCAGGCAGGCAGGCAGCAGCAGATGGCAGGTGGGAGCGTGCTCAGGGCTCTGGGGGGCAGTAATTTGGCGTTCTGGGCAGGAGCATGGTCTTCCGTGTGTTGTTGCGTGGCCAGCTTGTTACGGAGTGATTGGCACGTGAAAAAATTGCACGTCAGAGTGTTTATGGAGGAAAGGCCCTTAGCGCGTAAGCGCGTCAGCACGCGTACACGATTTCATTGGACCAAAGGACCTTAGCGCGCAAGCGCTTCTGTGACGTTACGCGCGCGGGCGTTTCCCTCCTGACGTGGGCATAGCGGTTCAGCGTGCTTGAAAAAACTGCACGTCTGCGTGTGAATGCGTATAATCCGAGGAAAGGGCATACGCGCGTAAGTGACATGACGCGTGCAGGCGTTTCCCTCAGCACGGGTTAAAGGTGAGCAGGGCCAGCAGTTCGCTGTACGTGCCTTTCGTGGAGACCGACGTGTGTTCCTGCTTCGTGTTGTTTCGCACGCCATCACAACTTCACAGCTATCAAGGACGTATCTCTTCTTTTGGCGGGGGTATTGGCTACGCGTGTTTTTCTGCATCGCACTAGTCAGACGGTGAGTCGCGCACGCTATTTTTCCCACTGCGGTTGCCCCTGTGTATCGCACCCATTTTCAAGGTCATAGTAGCCTGCGTGTCCCACGCGTATGCGTTTTTCATGTTACTGGGTGCCACCGCGTACTGCGGGAGGTTGATTCCACGCACGTAGGCTGCAGGGTTGCGTGCACGGTTTTACTGCAGTTTTGGGGTACCTGAGCGTTGCATGACCCGTCAATACATCACCGGGGTCACATACAGCCTTGCAGGTGCAGGGGGGCTGTTAACATTGCCCAGGTCAATTGTGGTGTACACCTCCCATTGGCACTACTCCATCTGTGCCGGCACTACTACATCTGTGCCATGGTTGGGAGGCCACCAAAGGTGAGGGGCGCCTCAGCTGGGCGTCCTCCTCGTGGCGGGCGTGGTCAGGGACATGGCCGGGTTGACAGGGAGTAGGGGGACTCCAGGGTGTCCAGGGTGGCCGCAGAGGGGGAAGAGGCAGGGGTGCGCCACTTGAGCACGATGTTGTGCCATGTGTCGGTGCAGTCATGCCACCACCCTCTGTGGTTCCGGGAGATGCAGCTTCTGCATCTGGCACTGGCGCCCGTGTGACCCGGCAGTCCGTTTTATCGACTGTCACGGGCCCAAGGGTAGTGGTAGCTGCAGGTCGAAGGAGTGGGAGAGATGCCGGACTTTGATGCCCAGTCCAGTGAGTGTTGATGCGTGTTTGTTGAGGACGTGTGTGTTTTACTTGTGTGATGTGTTGTGCATGAGTGCCACTACATGTCACGTGTACATGGTTATGATGTGCGAGTAATGCAATGCTTCTCTGATGCATGTCTACTCTGCTGGATGGTGGACATGTGGAGCAGACGGGGACTGTCCACATCACCACCTTTGCACCCTAGTCACATGCTGGTTACCAGTATGCCCCTCCTGTCCATGTTCCAGCTCACTGGCACTTCTGCACGTAGCGTGGGGTGACCGTCCTCTAAGCCCAGGAACTATGCATAGCATGACTGACGTGCATGTGTCCTCTGCCTGCAAGGGGGTAGCCAATGTAGGCATGCTCCCTTGCCCCTCAACCCCCTGCTCTGCACCCCAATTCCATCTGGCACTGGTCTGCTACAATATTGCCCTTGGTTACTTCCCTGGTCATGCCTCCTGTGTACATTCTAACATCCAGCGGCCAATCTGCCGGACATATCCATTGAGGTACATCCTTAGTACTTGATGCAGGGTGTCTCACTTGGACTGTGCAGAGGTCAGATGCCCCGCAGGGACATGAGTGCCCATTCATGCTTCATGTGCATTTCACGCATGCCCATATGTGTCCATGACTGGATGATCACTGTTACACAAGTCCATGATGACCCAAATTGCATGGCATTTCATCTGCCTTCCCATGTCAACTGTGGCTCAGTAATGCGTTGCACACATGTTTAGGGTCTGACAATCTGTGTGGGTCACAGGCCTCAGCCTGTTTAATGGCCAATGACTCTGTCCAACTGGTGTAGTGTCTTCTTCACACGTGGGTGTACTCCATAGGTTTCATCATGTGTCCTGCTTACTGTCCCATCATCATTTGCTGTGTTGTCACTTGACTCACATGATGCTGTTGATGCTAGTCAACACTGTCTGTCAATACACAGGTCTATGGTCAGCATTTTGATACCATGCTAGGCATCCCTGCTTTTGCACTTGGGGTGAGGGGTGGTTTGCTTGTAGATATGCTACCCATTGAATGCACATTGCACGTGATGCTTGAAGTTGACCTTGCACTGCCTTCACATTTTCTGACACACACCATGAAGTCCTTGTACATGTAGATAGTGAGTAACATACATATTTGCTGCAATGCATAGACCCACTACAGTGCACACTGCCACCTTTCCACAAGTCTAATCACAGAGGCATGCATGCCAGGTTCTATTTTGTGTGTCACATGTCTGCCTGATGTGTTTGGTGTCGGTGTGTGTGTGTGTAGTGTGCTTCTAACATGTGTAGTGACCTTTTTCCTCTCTATTTCTCAGGTGATGACGCAATGGAGCCGGAGGATGGTGTTGTCATGCCAGGCACAGGGTTGTTATCACTACATCAACCCAGCACAAGTGGGGGTCGTGGGGTGGTAGGCCACGAAAACCACCAAGTGCTACAGTCCATCTTGTCTCTGGCTGCCTATGAGTCCAGCGCTGATGAACACTCTGACGACCAGGTCGAGTTGGATGAGCATCAGGTCCATATGTCAAGGGTGAGTGATTCTGATGTGGACACTCCTCTGTCCGCGACACCTGCACTGAGGGGTCAGACAGCCTTGGAACCTCCGCCCGTGGTGGATTGGGACGTAGGGTCACCCTCCATACCAGTCACTGATGTGCCTGGGACATCACGTTGACAGGGGCATGTAGTCGTGCAGCCGCGGGTGGAGCCAACACAACAAGGACACCCAGTCCTTGGGTCCTGCAGGGGTCAAGCCCAGCAACGCGGTCGCTGCGCGCAACTGCTGTATACTGAGTGGGAGCAAGACATGGCTGCAAATTCTGAATGCCAGGGGGCAGCAATGGAGAACATCGCTGAGAGCATGGAGCGTGTGGCCCAATCTGTGCTCTCCCCTGCTAGGCAGGTGCTTCTCCAGCAGCAGGCGGCACGGTCCACGGCCCGCTCGCTCAGGCTGGGCATGGCGGCCTCAGACAGGGCACGCCAGGCTGAAATGTTGTCTCTGCATGAAGCAATTGCTGCTCACGCAGAGGCACACATGGAGGCCCTGAGGGAGGAGTATGCTTCCCTCAGATCCACTCGGGGTGTCCTTCTGATGTCCCAGGGGGAGCGGGCAGAGGAGAGGTATGCACAGCTTGAGCGTACCATCTCAGCTGAGCTACATGCTTGCCGGGAGGTGCAGTGGTTCTCAAGCCAGGCCTTGCAGGATGAACTCTGTGTTACACGTGCTACCTTGCAAGAGGAAGCACGTGTATCACGGGAGGTTCTGCATGCAGACCTACATGTCATCACCACACAGAACCAGGCTCACCCATCCAGCAGACCTGCTGCCGACGAGGGGCAAGCTGCGGCTAGGCATGGTCATGCTCCTGTGCCACGTCCTCCTTTCCAGAAAGAGCCAGACTTGGACGACAATCTATCTCCCACATAGGTCGGGCTGTGCAGGCGTTGAGCCCATGGAGGTTTTTTTTCCTCAGCATCATCGCATGTGGGTGTTGACCAGCACCCTGTACCTCCCTCCTCCTGGGTGCCCCCCCCCCCCCGGGTCGTATGTGGCCATTTTTGATTTTTCTTTTAGTTTAGTTAGTTAAGTTTCTGTTTGATAGTTAGTTTAAATAGGTAAAGTAGGTTTTTCATAGTTAGTTAATATAGTTTAAAATTGCTAGTCTATTGTGCTTTCATGTGACGGTGTGGTGCTTTGTGGCTTTTGAAAGCATCCACTGTCTGTTCCAGCTGGGCCCTTCAAGCGTGTCTTGTGTATGTGTTTGCTGCTTGGGGTTCTTGACTCACATATGCCACTCCTGCTTCCCTTATCCATGGGCTCGCAAGGATGGTTTGGTGTAACAGCCTATTACACAAGGGCAATGGACTGTCATATCTGTGGCATGTCTGCTGCTGTGGAACTTGTGTTAACACCCCTAGTGGGGATGATTGGGGTGTAATTGTCCACTGTTTTTCTTTTGCTAGATGGGTGTTTAATGATTCATGTGTACATTCATTGCTATGCATTGTGTAGTATGTTTCTTATCTTTAATGAACCTGTGCTTGTTGCAAATCATGACGTAGAAAGTGTGTTCCACACTGTTGCTGTGAAAGACGGACTGATGGTGTGATTTCTGATGTACGTCTCTGACATGGTCCAGTCATGTAATGCCTGAAGAGACACACACAGATGAATATTAAGCATTAATCATGTGTTTCATGCACTTTCTGCAGGAGGATGAGCCTCAAGACCACCTTTGCCAGCAGATGTGGGCCATTGGACGTCTGGAATCAGGACATGTTTGGTGCTGCCGACATGCGCATGTGTGCGCAAGCAGAGGCACAGGGATTGCGATCATACATCCGAAAATCGATGATGTGTTTCAAGGGACTCCAGGCAAGGTGAGCAGCACAGGGGGTCACAACACAGCAAACCTTCCACCTGGCCAGTTGAACATGCATGCTTAGTAGCAGCACTGACGGTGAACTTGGACAAATATTGGTGTAGAAGCGAGCAATACAGCTCAGATGTGTTAGTGGACTGATGGCTAGTTGATGTGAAAGTTGTCTGGGGCACCTGCAGGAGCAGTGGCACATACCCTCCGGTCCACCATGGTCGATTGAGGCACTTGTATTAGCCATGTAGCGTTCCGAGACATGGAATGAAGCAGCTCACAGGGACAGACAGCAAGGGACAGACTCGGGTGCAGTGCATTTCATTTCCAAGTAGAAATTGATACAGGCACTGGCTACTTTATTTTGGTCATGGTGGTACAGGACTTGTTCTGAAGTCAGACCTTACTATATGCGACTGTCTGCTTACACAGGGAACATTGCATGTTGTGTGAATATTGACACATTGGTGTTCCATTTGCCACGCACCCACCGGTGCCTGACTTACTGCATTGACTGTGTATGAACCATCAAAGGGGTAATGTTACGTATGGGTATGACGCATCCTCACAAGTTTGTCTGTTTGTAGTGTATTTTGTTACTTTGGGGCATATTTGGTGGTGTGTTTGTGTGTTTTGGGCACACACAGATTATTAACTGTGGCTCTCTTTGCAGCATTGAAATGCTCCTGTTACTGGACCTGAGAGTGCGCAGGCAGGAGGCCAGCAATCACCCCAGAGATAAGTTTCTCTTTGACTTACATTTCAGTAATTTGGTGCTATGTGCATGTGAACAAGTTTGATCTAATTGTGTATGTGTAAATGTGTGTACTACATTTTTGTGCATTCCCTACTTTCCCGTGTCAATCCTACTCTCCTCTCCTGCCCCTCATTCCGGTTATCCAGTATGCCAATGCCTGTCCCGACTGCATATCCCTGGCCCTCCTTCCCCACCAGGGTCTCAGAGACCTGTGTGAGTTAGACCTTGCAGGCACCCAGACCACGGTGGGGGTGGTTGTTTCGTGCCACTCCTGCGCCTGTACACGGGAGCTGTGACAGTAGACATCCGTTCGTGGTGCATCATTCTATGTTATGTGCCACACATGGTTCAGATCCTGTTGCGACATTGGGCCTCATTACAACCCAGGCGGTAAGTTACCGCCTGGGTCGTACACTTACCACCATGGTGTAAACTATGTTTACACCATGGTGGATGGCGGATTTACCGCCCCATTCCAAGGTGAGTGGGGCGGTAAATCCCCATTTCCCATTTTACCCTTCCCCATTCCCATTTTTGCCCCATAGGGCATAATGGGAGTGGGGAAGGCGCTAATTACGCCACCGTAAATTACGGTGGCGTAATTAGCACCATGGTCCCTTAGCGCCATGGATTTTAACGCCTGCAAAAAGCAGGCGTTAATATCACCATGGCGCTAAGGGACCTTGTAATCAGGCGTTAAGGGTCGGCGCCGTTTACAGCGCCGTTAACCCCTTAACGCCTGACTCGTAATGAGGCCCATTGTTTTACTGTGCTTCCTTGGTTGTTAACATCATTGTGGTAGTACTTGGCCTTTGTGGCATACTGCTACTTCAAGTCATCTACTGGAGGCTGTTCTGGTTTGTTTTAATGCTTGGCTTATGTGTTGTCCTGCTTTGAGTTCTGTTGGATTTTGTGCTTTTGCAAATCTAGGTGGACTCTGAGGGTGCTGGCAACTTTTTACACACAAGGTGGGAAATGGTGACAAAGGGGAAGGGTGATCCTGTGGCCAGGTGGAATTCAAGGATGTCGGATGAATAACCCAGATGCAGTTGTTCAGTGGGTCGTAATGATTTGTGAGGGAGGGGGGGTGTTTTGTTGTTGATAGTTGCCTTGCCCTGCAGTGTGATGGGCACCCTGAAATTGTAATTGTGCTTTCCTATTTACATGATGTATTCTGCTGATCAATGTCTGTTCATGTGTTGTGTTTACCTTTCAGGTGTGAGGGGTTAGTTGTGATTTTACATGCTGGGGTATACACATAGTGAATGTTCACATGTGATGTGTAGAGGACACTGATGGTCACTTGATTTCACATGCATATGTTGAGTGCATGTCCCTACTGACCCACACACTCGCACTTTGATCCACTACATGTACAACCACCCTTACATGCCCACGTGTACACTCTGGTTGCCTTCTGGTGCCCACTGTGTCCCTGCAGCACATGTTCTATGACCATTTGTGGATCCTGTACATGCCTATTTTGTTTTTTTTTAATGTAGTTTGTCGCTTAGATGTGATGCTCAGGGTGTGCATCACACACAATGGCTGTTCACTGTGCTGTGCGCTGAGCAGTGTGTTGCAGGAGGTGAACACGGCACACAGTAGCTGCAGTGTTGATTTTGCAATGCACATTGTGCATGTGGACAGGCATTCATTGTTATGTTTAAAATACAACTTTTGGAATGCATTTGGGTATGACTTATTTTTGGTGGGAGGTTGTTGGTCAGTCATTTCATCTGATTCCATGTCAGGCATCATTGTCTGATGCCCATTTACATTTTTCACATGGCAATGTGTACCTTTTTGGTACTGTGTTGGTGTATGGCTATTGCTTGCCATGTCATGTTGTGGTTTCGGAGGGTTTGAGTGACATACCAGTGATAGACATGGCCTGTTTTGCAGGTCTGTGTGATTCACACCTGGCATGTGTGCCTTTTGGTCACACAGGATTGCTTGTGTTTAAGTAGCTAGGGATGCATACAATGTGGCAATTCCAAGGCAACAATCTCAGGGTGGTAAGGTTGTGAAAGTTGACTGCCTCTTTGTGAAAGTTGACTGTCTCTTTGTCATCATCGATTGTCACCTGGTATGTGCCAGGCCTGTGTGCACTCCGGAGGGTTGGGAGTTTAGGTGAAAAATCTGGCCATAAGCTGGGTCTGGGCTTCCTCGCCACGTGCCCTATCCCCTCCAATGGGCAGCGCCTGTGCCTGTGGTTGGGGATGTGGGTGCACCACCATGTCCACCGGTACGCCCTGCCGTGTTGCAACATTGTGCAGGACACATGCTGCCACAATGATCCTGCACACTACTGGGGGTGCATAGAGTAGCTGCCCGCCAGAGCGGTCAATGGAGTGGAAGCGTGACATGAGCACTCCGAATGTGCGCTCCACTATGGCCCTGGTTGCAATATGGGCCGCATTGTATCTTACCTGGGGTGGTGTAGTGGGGTTCCGGATTGGCGTCATCATGTGGTTGCTCAGAGGGTAGGCACTGTCCCCTGGAGAGGTGATAATGGTTGTGATTATTGGGGTTTGTGTATTTGTGTGTGTGTGTGTGACATGCATGCATGTGCATGGGCATTTGTACTCACCTATGAGCCATGTGTCGCCATGCTGCCCAGCTTCCAGGGCCCGGCTCAGGGCAGAGATTCTGTATTTGAAACTGTCATGGGTGGAGCCAGGGTAGTTTGCATAGACAGAGGTGATGATTCCCTTTGCATCGCATACCACCTGATCATTGATGGAATGCCAGTGCTTGCGGTTTCGGTAGATGTGCTCAGTGGCCCTAGGTGGACGTAGGGCCATATGGGTGCAATCTATGGCACTGAGCACTTTGGGGAAGTGTGCCACCCTGTAAAAGTCCTGGACAACGGCCTGCCTTTCTGCGGGTGTTCTGGGCATGTATATGTGCCTGCGGACTGAGGGGCGCGCTGTCATGATTGCCAATACCTGGTGTAGGCAGCGTGACTGTGTGGCCGGTGAGACCCCCCCCACTATGGCAGTAGTCCGCTGAAAAGACCCTGTGGCCAAAAAATGCAGGACATTGAGCACCTTCTCCAAGGGGATCAATGCTTGGGAGCTGTTAGGTCATCTTCCCACTCCCTGACGAGGTCTAGGATGATATGGGGTGGAAACCTATACCTGCCATAGACCTGGTCGTCAGGCACCCCAAAAAGGCTTGTCCGTGGTGAAAAAATGCGTGCCCTGGCTATTCTCCTCCTCCTGCGGTGTCCCACAATCAGCGCTGCGACAAATGGAGCATTCATCGTAGCTGTATGTACGTGTTTGTTGTTTGCGCGCACTTTTATGCTGTGTGCGGGGATGCTTCCACCTGCCTTCGTGTGGTGGACACATTGATGCCTGTGCGCGTCTTTTGCCGTGCGCGGGTTTCCCGTATTCGAATCCATGAATACGGGTTGTTTGCGTGCGTGTAGGCGTTCCGTGTAGTTCCCTGCAGTACTTCCCCAGTTACGCCTTCTTTTTCACGCGTTATTCCCCATTCCGCGTGTTACGGCCACTGTTCCGCCCACTTTTGTTGTGTGCGCTGCGCTATGTGCGCTTTCGCTGTGCACTTAGCGCATGCTGTTTGGAGACGTGTGCGCCAGCGTGCGCCATGCACGGATTTGGCGCACAACCAGTGGGAAAGTAGCGCAGCGCCTTCCTTGAAACACAAGCGTGCGCGTGCGCTTGCTTTCTTCCGCTTGCGCCTCCTTGCACCTGCTTGCGCTGGGATTTTCGGCGCACTTTTGTTCCATGAATCGGCCCCCATAAGTCTTAACACTGCTGTTCATCTACCCAAAGTGCAATTCTAAAACATCCTTAACTTTCCGAGTTTTCTTTACAAGGTGGGTTTTTGCTTGTGTTTTTATTTCGTTAATTGCATTTTATTGTTTGATTAAAAGTCTATATTGTTATAGAAACTTGATTGGAAATTATTTTATTTTGGAACCATTGTACTTAAGTTGCTTAGGTTGATACTGTTCTCAGCTCACACCTCTCCTGAAGATATTCTTGTCGCTCGGCCTGCACTAACACACAAGGCAAAGGAGGTATACCTTACAGGCTTTGCCTGTTTCACCTTTATGATTGGGATCATTGATGGCTTGGTAGTTGTGTGGGGATGAGTAGGCAGTTTGGCCACTACTCATCTCTTTATTCCTGCTGTGCAGTTATCATTTTGTCATTCTCTGCCTTTTCTCACCTTCAGTTTGGGTGAGGTGCCGGATGGGTGTAAGGATACACCAGATCTTCATAGGGTCAGGAAGACAGCAGCCTTTAGAGGCAATGAGGAAGGTCCACATGGCTTCTAACACCTCTGTCTCAATGTCAATACCAGACCTGGCAATCATGTACATCCTTGGACCAATTAGTCAGTCTTGCCTGATCCTGGGGTGGAGGTTGGGAAAACAGGGTTACCAAGATGGTCTCTCTGCCTCTACTTAAGCCCTGGATTGAGCAAGGAACTAGATGCCTGGATGGGCAAATCAGGTCTTCTGAGTGTCAGGATGGATGCAATCTTTACATTGAGGGAGGAAGGATCATAAGGGTTTTAACTCCTCTGTCTCAATTTTAAAGGCAAGATCCAGTGATTACGTGAGCCCCTCAACCTATCAGAATCAAGCTTGAACACGGTAGCAGGGTGACAACTTTACCATGGGGGAGGGTGAGACGGCAGGGTCAGTCACCCCCAAGATGGCAGCCAAACCTCTACTAAAGTCCCAGATTGTGTGAGTAGACAAATGGATGGATAGGAATACCAGGTTCTCTTGAGACCAGGAGGTCTGCAGTCTTTAGAGTATTCTTTCATTGATTGATTCATAGATTCATGGGATTATTTCATAATTATTTTGTCATAGTGTACCAAGTTGAGTACAACTATCAAGGCTTTGCACCATAATACTCAGGTCCAATTGGCCTTTTCATACTGGATAGACAGAAATCACCCGGCTGTAATGGATTTGATATGCACATTGAAAGAGGCCACAGGCCACAAAACCTCAATTCAGTCTGGGTTCTTTTCAAGAGGTTATCACATGATTCCTTATCCATGGAGCAGCCCAGTAAGTATTGCAATTGAATGAGTGGAAAGCCATCAAATCAAAGATACCAGGCACTTATGAACACAGCCAGCGACCCACCCACATATTAGAGACCCTGATCTGGCTTTATGAAATAAACAAAATGAAACGAGGCACCAACAAAAATAAATGGCATTGATCTGAAAATGACCAATGACTTGATTATCAAAAGATGTTTTTCTGTGATGTTTCTTGCTTTGCTTCTAGTCTCTATCATCCCTTTGCTTAAAGATGGAAAACGATAGTTTGTACAACCAATCTGATTATTGCCATTGTAGGTTACTTTAGGCCATAAAAGTTAAAATAAAAAGACATTGCAGTACCAAGCTACTAGACTTCTCCCTTTTCCAATTCAAGTGCTTAAACCTGCAGTGCTATTCTCACAAAGACCACAAAAGCATGCATAAGCAGAAACAAAGGATGTCACCATGCATCACCATCCAACATTTCCCTGAGGGGCAGGTGATAATGTTTACCAACTGTTTATTTTGGTAAAACGGTCAGCTGAAACACAGTAATTCACAGCAGTCAGTAGAGTCAATATACAGGAACCGTCTTTTCCACCACAGACTGTTCCAACAGATTTGTATTTATCATGTGTATTTTGTGGCAAATTAGGAAGTGTTTGATTTAGACTGATAAAATACTGCAAATGTGGCAGTGACTATTGTATTATTATTATTTATTTGTGATTTTTAATTTACAAACCTTTCATTGTCTAACATAGTCAATAGGTAAATATAAAACATCAAGTTGTATTACATTAATTCCAGTAAATAGCTCAAAATTACAATAAAATATTCTCAGATTACACACATCTCATAAAATCATATACAATATGTCAAATTCATGCCACAATTGTAAATTCATTTTTGTTCAATTCTAACTTGTCACCTATTACGGTCACTTGCCGAAATGCCATACAATTTGGATGAAAACTGAAGTAAAGATAATATTAATGGCGTATGCTCACCACACATCAACCTAGTCCACAGGGTTTCTAGTGTGACCTCCGACATCTTTTACACATATTTAAAAAATGAGTAGATATTCACTCACTAAGGGCAGCCGGGGCAGGGAAAAAAATTGCCACAATTTTCAGATTTTCACGACAATTAGGGTACATACAGAGTGTAGAGTTCCTCTCCGATCTATCTAAACCAACTCTGGGCCCTATCACTTCCAAGGTAGGAATGATATTAAACCAAAATCTCTTCTACCCCAGTCTTAAGGACGGTGCAGGAAATATAATGATCCTTACGCCAGTGTAGAGTGTAAGTGGTTTCAACCCAGCACTCCACCTAAGTCAATGCCTAGTATGGGATGCCCAATTGAAACCCTTATTTATATATTTTTATGTCAAAAGTTCTTTTATTTCTGGATGATGAACACTTATATAACACCCCTCTCTTTGAATCCCCCCGGTCTCACTGAACCAAGAAATAGGTTTGTTTTGCAAAGTTAAAAGATTTATTTAAAGAATTGAACAATATATATATATCAAACTTGTATGAATATGAACAATATCTGAATATCACACTTATGAATATTTCTACAATGATCAGCAATGGGTAGTATTCCAATAATCAACAATCTCTTTAATCAATTAGGAGTAGGAATAGTAAGAACAATGTAGCAGAGAATAAAACTTTGTGTGGGTTCAATGAAATGCAATAATATGAAATTAATGCAACACAGAAATGAAACTTGATATGAATTCAACCAAAGACAATGTAATCACTCTTTCCCCCTGATACTACTCACTCCCCCCAATATGCAATATGAAGAGATGGAATGGGGGCACACAGGTTTCAGGAATAACAATCAACCATTGCAGTTTCAATCCCAATTCCCCTCAGCAAGCTTAGAGAGAACAGGAATGATTTTAAAACAGGTCAAATGCTTTTAAATGTGATTTGAAATGAATGGGAAAATGCTAAAAATGACTTTAATTCACTAAATAAGATTCAGAACTAGTGAGAGCCGCTTTGAATTGGTTCAGGTAGACACTACCAATGAGGTGTGAATGATTGGCAGATGGAAAAAGAAGTTCAAAAGTTGAAAGCAAGAAATAGCTGTTTTTACATGTGGAGAAATTGAGAGGAAAGCAAAATCTCGGCAAACTTTTCAGCGCACTAAAAAGGCAATTACAGGAAAACTGCAAGGAGTCGGAAAGGAGTTGAGGATGTTAGCTTCAAAATGGCATTTAAATTTTGTTCCTAGCTTGCACGGTTCAGAAGTTACAAAGGTTTTAGTAAAGGTCGATTTTTCAGAAAAGAGTCAAGATTTCAAATGAGAGATGCGCTATTTGAAGATTACAAACAAGGATTTCTTAACACTAAGGGAGGCTATGAAGATGCAAGATACCAACGGTACAGCCACCAGTCCAGAGGCGCCTCTGTCTGATCTTTGTCCGCTGCGACACTTGCCTTCTTCAGCAAAAATATCAGCGCAAAGATGATTATCACTACAATTATCACAGGATCATGTAGATGAGAGAAGGATTCAGGATAGACACAAGAGATTCTACAATGCAGTTTTGGATATGTTGGAATGGGTTGGATAGGATTACTTAGAACTAATAGGTTGGATATGGACAGTTCTATCCTAAATACTCACAACTATGGTTTGGAATGGGCCCGTCAAAGATCTGGTCAAAGGTTTGGCTGGAATTCGTTCGCCACCGGACATGTCCCAGGCACTTGGTTCTGCTCTCAGCAAGGCACTCTGGTCTGCACGGCCTCTTGGACTGGATCTGATGGGTTCTAGGTTACAGCTTTGCTGGTCTGATCTGGATCTTGGGTTCTAGCAAGGGTTCTGGGCCAGAAGCAGCCAGAACAGCAAAGCTAGATTGGTTAGGCCCCGCGGAGGTTTAGGGGTTAAAATCAGGTTGCAAGATTTTTAAGGCACGCTGAGAAGGGTTCAGCTTTTTCGGTTGGGCCTCTGCTTCAGGGTTCTGGAGTCTGGATATGGGTTCTGGAGTCTGGATCTTACTTCAGAGTGATTCGCCAGTCGATCAGTGATGGGTGAATGTGTGTGTTGCCTGTCCTCAGCAGTCCCTATTTATCCATTTTCCAAAGGGGTGGGGAGGCTGATTATACTAGGCCCAACCCTCTAAGAATCTGACAATTCCCTCTCCCCTGATTTGAGAAGGAACAGAGTGTCACGATGTGTCAGAGTGACACTGTGTTTATGGTCCAAAGAAAAATCCTCCCCTTTGCTTCTGTTCCAGAAAATCTATTTTTCCTAAAAAACATATTCACAATATCCCCAACTTGTTAATATTATATATACACATCACAGATTAATGAAGGCACGTCTCTGTTCAAGTCCCATCTTCATAAGAGTTTTGGTTTACAAATGACAATTTTTCGCGCTTTTGGTTGGTTTCTCAATGTTAAATCTGCACAACCTTTTCCCTATGCATGCACACACCCTCTGGACATATTCCTGTACCTTTTCATATTTTTCACATAATCACAGCTGCTACAAAGTCCACATTTTGATAGTTCAGTCTCTGAACATCGCAAAAATTCCAGAGTAGTTTCTACTTGTGAGCAATATTTTAATTTTAATAATCTCTAAATTCCCTATTTTTGCCAGTTCGGTACATTTTTTTATAAGTCTTTTCCTCAAACATGTCTTTCCTCCAGTTCAAAATCCACATCTCAGTCTGGGCCCGCCTCCAACGTCTTGGCTGAGCCAGAGAGTCACATCGGCTTCTTCCTGCCAGGGCTGGTTTCAGTTCATTCCCGAATTAGCATTTCCATTCAGTTCAAGGGAGTCCTTTGTCTGCTAGCAGAACAACAGGCCAAAGTCCCCCTCCAAGTTTCTTTCACACCAGCCTTCTAGTTTCTTAGCAGAGAGCAGGGGGAAATATTCCTTTGTTGGGTAAAAGGATGTGGAATGTCTTTGAATCCCAGGCTTTAATTCACTTTGTACACCAAGTTTAACAGTTTTGTCCTAAAATACAAATTACATTTTTAACAAATATCCACAAATCTCTTAATTTCAGCCTTCTTAAACTATAGAGATTTAATTGTAGCAACCCATCTTGCTTTTGATAGGAAGTCTTTTCTTTGGCATATTTTGGTTCAATGTACAACTTTAAAATGACAGGTTTAAGATTTCCAGCTTCTGACAGAGGCGAGTAACGGTACTGGGCCCATTTTTGACATATTTCTTTCCAGCAAGCATCTTTAAAGGTGGATTTTTCTTAAGTTAGAAGGTACTTCTGTTGACATTGTATTTATGTGGATTCTTGAAGTAGAATGATGTTTAACACCCAACAAGGAGGTTAGAACTTTTGTGTGGTTTGTGAACCATGATTTTTGCAAATTTGACAACCAAGAAAAATGGATTTCCAAACAGCTCCGTGTTTCTTTTGACAATCAGAGTTGCTTTTTCAAGTAGTATCAGGCTACTCTGTAGGTAGCCCAATGGTAGGTTTTGGCAGTGGTCTTCTGTGTTACCACTGACATGGGCAAAAGTGGATTGGCAGCCTATTTTTCAGGTTCTCCTGCGCACTTCTGGGTGATTTTTAGCGAGCAGAATGCTTTCCGGCAGCCATTTCTGATGTTTCTGATGCAAGCAATGCACAGTGATGTTGCAGGGCATGTACTAGTGGGTTAGAACATCCCACAAGAGTGGCATATTCTTTAAACAATACCAAGTCAGTGAGCAATTTCTTAGTGCAAAACCAGTCTCTTTTATCTATTTTGGTATTAATAGCTGTAGGATTCATCATCAAAGCCTCCTTGTTATATCACAGTTCCTCCAAAATGCACGCATTTGTTTCTTCAAACGTGTTCTGAACTGGGATAGATCTTTCATTTAAGCAAACATATAAATCCTCAAAGTGTTTTGAAGAAGGGCTAAGATTTTACCAAAAATACACAAAAGCTTCTAACGAAAATATAGTTCCCAAGGAAGAAAGAAATAGTTAGGGAGACAGTAAAGCACCGGGAGGATAGATATTTTGGGGGTAGAAAATGTGTTGCATTAGATGGACCTTTGGGGATTGGAAACGCATTACACTTGACTGCATTATGGGGATAGGAAATATGTCAGCCATAGCTGTAGTTTGTGGTAGGAAATGTGTTGCACTTAGGTGGATTATGGGGGTGTGAACAGTGTCACACTTGGATGGATTTTTGGGGGTAGGAAATGTGTCATACTTGGATGGATTTGTGGGGGTAGGAAATGTATTGCACTCCACTAACCATACTAAAAATTCAATATTTTGTATGCTCACCATCAAACGCTTAAATAAACACAACATCTACTGCACCACAAACCGCACACATTTCATGATACCCAACATGAAACGAAACACACATACACAAAGCAACCATGCACAATCATACCTCGATACACCATGACAGCTTCCAGCAAAAATGCGCCAACGCTCAGTGACCGTTTTTTCTGAACTGAAGCTGCCAACAGCATATGAAAGCTCTCTTGCTCTTCTCCCTCTCAATATGACTAACAACCCCACAACCCTCATTCCATTGCAGAACTGCCAGAGTGCCAATATACCACACAAGTGGCAGAACTTTGTGGTACAAGACTACATAACATAACATATAAAGGGCGCAGGGTGTTATGCTCCAATGCAGTGCTGGGGGTCGAACCCGGATGCTCAACGAGTGTAGGACAGTTGCCCCAAGTCAAGACACTGAGCAGGGAGCACAGGTGAGGAGTGTAAAAGAGGGGGAAGGAGAGCGTGGAAAATCTCTCAACAGTGCCAATACTCCTCATTACTCAATGCTGAATGCTGTACATTGAATATGGAATATTCAATCACTGAACCCCAAACTGCTCTTTTGCTATTCCAGTTAACCCATGACTGACTAGTGCTGGCGACAATAGCAGTTGCCATGGATGTCATGGCCTCCCCTGTCTCACCCTTGCCCCACTCTCTCCACCCAATCTCTCCCTTATTCACTAACGAAGGACATTTCTATCTGTAAAACAGAGGCTAGTGGATCAGCCTCACCCAGATGGTGTCCCAGGTAGTGACAATCCCAGATCCCAGAGCCCCCTGATGATAACAGGAGAAGCCTATAATCTGATGAAGTAAATCCATGAATTCCTGGGATTGGCATTGGGGTAAAAGGCAGTGGCTAACCAAGAACACCATTGCAAGGGGAACGTTTCGATAAGAGCACTGTTATATGCAGAGATGGTCCCCCAGAAGAAAGCACAGCCACAAGCGTTGCACTCCCTTTGACTTTGCAGAGCAGGAGGGGGTCACCCCAGATAAAGTCCCTCTGGGGCTATGTGACCTAATTTCAACTCCTATGGTTGTCCACATCCCCTTGCTATTTTACCTATAAGCCTTGAACCTAAGCCATGTCCCTTGATGAGCTACCCAGAGGATAAACCCCAGGCGAAGAACAATTGTTCCCCTCCTTTTGTATTACCAACACCTGTGTCACCAGCTAATTTCAACATGGAGCCACTGAATGCAGATGGCTTAGCAAAAGGAATACCTAACTTCCCATCGACAGGTCCACCGAAATGGGGAACCTCTAATCCAACGATAACCTCCAAAGCACCACCAGGAATCAATGCCTGCAATTTACTCGACGTGGAAGGTCTGTGCACTAAAAATGGTCACTTGCTGGCAAGTAACCCCCTTGCTATACCTTCACTTGCAACACCATCCACCAGCATCCCAACCTTCGACCTGGAGCATACACCATGGGCTGCCATTGCTCCTGGGTCCTTTTAGAACTGGAGGCCCTTAAGAAACTTGTTTTACTAGTCTTAGACAAGTCCGAGACATTGGAAGATGTAACAGAGGAACACTAAGGGGCTCGAACCAGGGATTAGGAAATTGTGTACTACCCCCCTAACAGACCCGATCCAGCCCGCCCTAAGCGGCCCCATGGTGCCCACTTGTGTGTTATTGGCTAAATAGCTTGGGGGTCAATCCAACATTGGCATTAGCTCGATGCCCACTGATGACTCGATAGATCCTTCCAAAATCTCTTTGTGGGGAGATCTTGAGGCTCCTCTCCATGAGGGCAGGAATGTCCAGTGAGGGGGTATGGCACGGGGGGAGTATGTGCATTGGTTAATAAAAAGACAACTGTTCCCCCAAGCTCCAAGGCACTAAACTCACAGGCCCCAAATCTACAAATCCCCCAGAACCAAGACCCTGAATACTGAAGTCCATGGAGGCCACGAAGACCAGGGGCGGTCAACATGCACAGGATACCCAAATGCTCTGTCACCAAGCCTGAATCAAGAGCCTCTATCACAAACAAGTTCATCCACTGGTTGCAGACAGTGCATGGGTGGCGGTCATTGATCAGGGAGGACATTATTTGGTGCAAAAGACTACCAAACGTTTTTGGAAGCCTGTATGACTCTATCCGCATAGAATTAAGGGACTCTAACTTGGCTAGTAGCTTGTTGGGAATTGATATCCAGTGGGGCCCAAAGCCCAGTACCTCTATCGTCATTAGTGCCTTTCCCTCTTGGAAAAGCACCGACCTTATGGGAATCCTGCCCGTATTGGGAGCTGGTCCCAAGCCATTCAACCTTACCGGAGCCAATCTAGCTGAACTAGGGCCAATATCCGAGGAAGTGGGAATTCATTGATGTCTGTTTTGAGTTCTGTTGTATGATATAATCTCTGTGTTGTGCGACTTTTACGGCGCTCAGCCTAAATAAAGTTAACGATGATGATATGCTCATTTTTCTAATCCATGACAAAAGCAGCAGACTTTTAAGTGGCATTAAAAGAAAACTTATTAATTATTCACTCAGAATTCTAAACAGTCCAACTGTACCTTGATTTCACAGTGCAGAGTTCTGGTTGATGAAGGTGGGGAGCGACTGGCAAGGGAGGATCAGGTGTTGGTATGTCATCTATTTAAATGTGTGCGAGCCATCGAGAGCATTGATTTAAATATATCATTGCGGCTGACGCAGTTTAGCATTTCAGTTTCAGTCCATTTTTAACTGATCTTTTCTGCAAAAGAAATGTTGGACTTCCCCTGTTACAGAGCAAAGGAACTTCTAGGTCATTTTAACAATGTCACTCACCATCATTGAGCATGTTAACAAATGTAAGTATCGAAAGGCAATTGTGCCAAAAATTTAAATAATGTTAGGACACATAAAATAACTATTATCATAGTAGACACAGTGATAGATAAAGGGCGGAGGAAGTGGCCCCTACCCCCTGACTCCGCTTATGTCCCTCTGCCATGCACAAAGCAGTGAAAATGTATAGGTTGGTGTCCCATGATGAGTATTCTGTCCCTCTGCCACCACCATTAAGGGCTGGTTTTAGACCAGATTTCACCCAGGCGGGAAGCATCTTTGGCACCCCTCTTTCCCCAAAAATGACAACAAAAAGACACACAGCGCTTGTAGACAAAGTGAAGAAAAAAAAAGAGACACGCAAACACAGTGCTTGTGTCCCCAGATATGATGGCCTGCAATACTCAGAGTGCCTCCAATCCCCTGCTCCGAGTGCTGACAATATTCCCAGATGCACCCATAGTGCACAACACCACAAACTTCAGCTGCCCTCCCAGCTTCAAGTGACACTTCGCCATGAATATCCACCCACCTTGGATGACCCACTTAACCTGTATGTCTCCCTCTAGAACAGCCTCCCTGCCTCTCTGAAACTTTAGGAGAACCATCTCCTGTTTTGGAAGCACCTCTTTGCTTCTGCTTTCTCTCCTCTCACCTGCTGATATCCTGGCTGAATCCGAATCTGCACTGGTTACCTGGCTTCCCTCTGATCTCGGACCCAGGTCCACCCCCTGCCAGTTGCACACCTGCACTGCCCCCCTGGCAACCCTTGCACTTGGGGACTGTTTCTCTATCCCTACAGCCCCTACTGGCACTTGACACCTGATGTCTGCACTTACCCTTGAACTTGCCACCAGCAAGCCGCACTCTTATTTTTTGTCTTTATTATTTTACTGTTAACCTATGTACTGCATTGCTCCTTTCCCCCTGAACTTTTCCCCTTCCCCCCTCCCCTGCACTTGCGCAATCTCAATGTCACCCAGCCTAGTAGGATCGTTGTCTCTGTCTTCCCACTGTTTCCCCTCCCTTGCCTCGCCGCACCTTGAAAAACTTGTGTATAGGCGCGTTATAAATGCCATATCATATCACAGCACTGCACGCATCACCCAGCTTAGTGGGCTCCCAATGATCAGCTACATATAGCCTTCCATTGACCCAAAATGTCTCTAAACCCAGATCTTTTTTAAAATATTATTCTTTATTGTGTCATTTGGGTATTAAACAAGCATTAAACACAGTACAACAACAATACAACAATAAGTAATTACAACACATTATGGCAAAAAAATTGAAAAATCACACATTTTATATATATAAATAAATCATTAATGACTAATAAAATCATAAAAAGATATTTTTCATTCCACTAATTTCGAAAATGCTTTTCATACAGAAAAGGCTCTAAACAAATTATTCCAAAATTGGTCCGAGTCAATCAGTCTAAAGTCTGTGCAAATGTTAAGATATCCTCTTTTAATAATAGTTCTCCATTTTCTGAAAGGACATTAGAACATGTCTATATATTTCAATAGACTTGCCACATAGTCGACACCAACGACCTTCACGGGGTAGACCTCGCCAAGCTCCCAGATGGTCCATGGCTCGAAGTAAGTTGAGACACAGCCTTAAAATTAGGCGCTACAGTGTTTTCAAGCACATTTTGGTTAGATAGAAAAAATGTGTATCAGCCACAAAATCTTGGGTAGCCTATTCGGCATATCTGGTCCCCAGAAAGACCCCAAGACCTGCATGTCCCTTCCAGCCTTGTGTTCCTCCACTCCATGCATGCCCCCCCATCATTAAATCCCACCAGCCTCAGAGCACTGAAAGCCTGCATGCCCCCTGAATGCTGCACACCCTCACCAGCCATGCATGTCCCCAGAACATAGGGTTAATGTTGGCCAAACATCTGGGGATAGAGGGCGGTGCCCCACACATTTGGGGATATCTAAAGCAGTGCATTTTAATGTCCATTTTTAGAAAGGAGACTTTGCCACTGCTAAAACCATTTGCATACACACTAAAAAAATAAAGTGCACAATTATAATGCATTATAGACAGTCACTGTCATTTAGTAAGGCCTCGCGTCTGTTCAGATATGCTCTTCTTGTCTTGATTTGAATGATGTACATTTTGGAATATTAAAGAGATGGGAGTGTAATTTTCTTATAAAAATCTGGCTGAGAACGACTGAACTCTAACTTAGGGTTACGTGAATTAAGAGCTATGAACTCTTTCAAAACAAACTTTGACGTTTGCAATAATCAATACTGGAAAGTGCTCCCGAATAGCACACCTTTCAATTTCCCAATGATGTTTAATTTTCCCGCAATTCCTGTTAGTTAGACTTTACATTTTTAAAGCCAACTATACTTCCTTTAGCACACAGTTGTATGCATTTCACTCCACACTTAATAGAACAGTCATAACAATCTGCTTGGTAATATTCAGAGCTCTACAATTTTATAAACACAGTATGCTCCGGTCCAGTATGCACACTTTGCAAGTTTTTACTCTGTATTGTCCAGGGCCCATAGAGGGTTTTTAGCACATGTATTTCCACATTTCCACCTTACGTGGCTGCTGGTGCTCCAATATGCGCACAGGTTGTTGCTACAGCAGTTGGACACTGATTACACTAGGTTACACTTTGTGAGGAATCCTGCAGATCCCTCACCAAAACCCTGCCTAAAGTCTCCTCCAGGTGACCAGGAGAGGGGAGAAGCTGTCTGATCCCAATCCTGGGGTGGTGTACTGTGGGAGGATCACCTGGGTGGAGACAGGGCCCAGGGTAGTGAGGAGATTCTGTGGGATGATACACAGTATTTTTCCTCTGACAGGGATATTCATACCACCATTCCAGAAGAGGTTATGGCTTATTGTCGCTCTAATGGTGTTCAGCCATTATTTAAAACTAATGTGGTAAAACCTAAGATTGTAACATCTAAACCTATTACATCAAAAGAACAAATATTGTTTATACCCAAACTCAAATGCCCTCCTCAAGAGCTAGAGAGAATGTTGCATTCTCTACACCTTCTGTTTCTAATAAGATTGAAACCGTTAAACCCTCTTCTAAAAATACTAAGGGAATTAAAAAGACCCTTAAAAGTATAAAAGGAGTAGGAAAACTGAATTTCACTAAAGTGAACTACATGTCCCAGAATACCACAGGGACTGAGATGATGAAGAGGGCTGAGGAGGCATGCAGAAGTGGAGGACAGGCAAGTAGGCATAACAGCCTTTGCCAAGATCAAACAATTAACAGTGAGGGCCTGTGCCTGAAATAAATTGCCCCACCTGAGAGGCATACATGGCTGCAGCAGGAAGGAGCAGAAGGAATGAGCTGTAGCAGGAACAGGAAAGCTAGGTTAGGTATAATTTCACTTACTGCTATTTTACCTCTACATTTGTGGACCCCAAACTTTTAAATTTTGTTTCAGACTCCTGTACGGACTTCGGCCAGTATAGCACAGTCTTCAGTTGCATTCCACTAGGCTTTTGCTCATCGTTATGGGGAAAATTACTTTTCCTTCAGCCAGTCAGTACTGGACAACTTTGTTTCTCTTAGTCTTAGGACTTGGTTGCAACTTTTGACAACTGTGTTTCAGTGTGCAAAGTACATTACTGTGCCACGCACTGGGGTCCTTGCGTTTTTGGGCACTAGTCATCCACTAAGGATTTTTTGTTAACTGGACAATGTGCCTAGAAGTAGACTGGTAGTGGTAGCAGCAGACGTTTTTTCCATGTAATTTTACGAACTTTTACCAAGCCATACCGCACTTACAATGTTTGGCTCCTGACTGTGGCTAGTGTCTATCATGGTCGTGCCACAAGGTCTTTTGTCTTCTCCTTTGGCCATTTTTCCGTTGGCTTTCCTCCTGATCTTTGTGACCCGAGGAGTCCTTATTTGGGCAATCATTCACCTGCGAAAGTTAGCGCTTTTCGCGGGCTAATGTATGTCATGTGTGGAGGTAGTTAACCAGGAAGTGGGCTGGGACTGTCTGGCCCTAATCCACACTACTGGTGCCAGGATGTCTGGTGTGCATGTGGACATGCAAGCCACATTGGTCCCTGATTGGACAACTGCTGGTGTGCATGAATGGACAGATTTCCTCATTGGCCAGCTGTGTGTGAGCATGCCCTGGAACTTAAGGATTTGGGGAAGGGTCCTGAGTGCAGGACCGCAGATCACCCATAGGTCTGAATCTACCCATACATGGAGCCAAGTATACAGAGAAGCAAAGAATATCCAAGGACCATCCGAAACCACGCAGAGAAGGTTTGGCACCCTGAGCCCGCTGTTGTGAGCCCTGCTTTGTACTCCATCTCTGAAAGCCTGCAGAGTTGCTTCAACCCCTTCGAGTGGTGGGACAACCACTCTTGATACTTCCTTGGTGCCCTGCAAACCAGCCTTCTCAGAAGTGTCCCTAGGTCCTCCAGTGGACTGACAAGCATGTACATTGGCACCTGTGCTGTAGCGCTGCTTCATCAAGTTTCGGCTTGAACTTTGGCGAAACCCTAGTCCACACTGCAAAGCACCCTTTTGCCAAATTTGTCCCAGCTTCTTTGTGCCGCCAGTGAGAAGTGTGCATCACTCCTTGAGACTTGGGTGCCCTTCCGTAACTGTGTGACAGTGGCGGTTGCTGCTGGTGACCTTTCTACCTTTCTTCAAGTGTCCTGAGACCTGCTGCATTGGTGATTTCTTTGTACTGCACTCGTGACGAGAGATCCAGCTCCAATTGTAAACTGGGCCTGCATCCACACCTGCAGCACCTGTGCATCTTGAAGCTAAGCCAAGTAGGGGATTCCGTACTCCAGGCGACCTTCTTCAAACCTGCCAACTGTAAGGGGTTTTGTCTTTGGACTATTACCTAACTTGGCGGTATTTTAGTATCATGGTAAATTGGCAGTATCTTAGTGGTGAGTATATTCATAACACTGCCCTATATGATAAGACTAACCTTCCCCCTTTTTATAATTATGCTCTGTTCTAGTGTTGATTATAAGCATGTTTACCCAGACCTAATACATTTAGCAGAAACAGAATATTACCAGAGGTTTTGTTGATGACTTATTTACAACATCAGCTTATCATATAGAAAGGTGCTGTTCAGCTGCAGGATGCACAGCTGAACACACTCACACAAATACATTTGCTTTCTGACTTACTTTTACCATTCCCTCATTTCATTTCATTTTCTACCCCTGACGGTAAATATTTGTTTTACCACCCTGGTGTAGGCACTAAAGAGCTTCCTAATTACCTCCCCTCATCTAAAGAATAATCACCAGGGACATAAAAAAAAATTAAAAAATTATCGTGGCACCAATACTGTTTTCACTACTATTTTTAATTATTTTGAGATAATGTCAATTACAATAAGGAAACAAAAATATTTAAGTTCTTCATAATACATTTGCTGATTCTTGCCAAAGCATTGACACTGCCGTGGTTATCCAAGAGACAAAAATATAAAGATGTTGCACAAAGATGTAAATAAAAAGATGTTGCACAAATCTTTTTCATTTTTCGTTATTTCTCAGTGTGCGAAAGAAAAACCAAACAATGCAAACAATGATTCAGTTGAAACTAATGATCTATTTCTGTCTATCTGGCTACACAGATAATTCTCTTTCGTTCAGCACTCTCCTCAATTTACAGCCACTTACGTTGGATTCTAAAGTTTCTGTGCTTTATCTGTATGGCCCCTTCTCAATCCTGCTTATCTGCGATGAAGTGTTACGAGTTCCGCGCTGCCTTTTTGCGCCCCAGAAAGACGGTCTTGGATTCGCAGCAGTCTTCAATGCTGGGTCATCAAGAACCCAAAACCCTTCAGCTCACCTCTATGTATCTCTCCTGCCTGTCAGTCAAACTAAATCTGCCCTCTTTCTGATTTTTTTTTTTTTAGCAATTTCTAGACTTTTGATCCCTCTTCAAATGACCTATAAAAGTTTATATGTTTCTCTTCTTGCTTCCTGCACAAACAAAGAACTCTCTGAATGGAAGAAGGCAGCCTATTCACAGTTCAGTAACTTTGCTGAACATGTTGGTGGGGGACATGACACCTGAAGAAAAGGTGCCCCAGCCAAATGAATGGGGACAAAATGGTGTGCCATGAAAGTTGTGGTGGACAAACACCCCCGTCCCCCACTAAAATTACACCCATGCCTATTCATCATTTGCAGCACATTTCCTTCCATGGAACGAAAAGAGAGAAGAAAAAAATAAAACAGAATTTCCACCCGTGCTCACTTACATTGCATTGCAATGTTAATCAGGAGGACTAATTAGTTAATGGGGTATCATTTAATAAGGGTAGTTAGTTAACTAATCTGGGATATTGTCTTCAATGCAACATTACGCAGATGGCAATTCTATGGTCACTTTACACACATGCTCAGTGCATTTTTAATCTGCACCTTATATATGTGCACAGTGCATTTTGAATCTGCTGCCTTCTTGCAATCATTTTCTTTTTTTACCATTGAAGGCCCAGTTCACTGCCATAATGAATTCAATTTGTCATTTTAATTTTATGGCTTCACCTTCATAATTTGCTGTCTCTTTTTGCATTCATTTACACTAACCCCACTGAAAGTGCTGTCATGTAATCACTAATCTGCTGTTCCCATCTGCACCAATTTTACTTGCTGCTTTTATTGAAATCACTGCCATAGGCTATTACATACCCTCCTTTTCTGACAGCTGTGACCACCTGCAATGTCATAGCGGGAGGAACAACAATCCATTAGCTAAAATGCATGTGTTACAGGACAGCTCTCCTTTCCCATCGTTGCCAGTAGCATGGCCAATACCCTCATCTTAATGGTAAGGGCAATCAGCCATCCCCCCATTAATACAACCAAGTTCACCAGACACACCGTACCTCTCTCTACCTAGGTCCCCCAGTTGAATGTGTTTACTTCCATCACGCCCAGGCTATTCACAGTAAAATTGTTCTTTTTCAAATGAATTCTAATGGTGTGTCTTTTCTTGTAGCTCAACACAAATTCAACATCCGGGTCAATCGGGAAAGTTCCTCAAAAAAAACCAATGTTTTCCACCTTGCCCTCCTACAGTTCATCAGCAACATGGAATAAAGTCAATCCCCATATTGACACAATCGTGTCCTTCGGAATACATGTGTAAAATACACTATACTTTAATTGTTTGACAATGAAAGATCCATGATTCAAATGGGTGATTGTATAATTTTTCAAAGACGCACTTACCAACCACCTATTTTTAATTAGCCTAGCTTGTGACAGTTCCTCAATCCATGAATTACTAATGACCACTTCACATCCCCCCAATAACCACGGATCAGGTTTCAACCCGCAGATAGCATCTGCCGCATCAGGAGCAAATGGTTTACCTGGACACATGTAATTCTGCTCTTTAAACTTTACACATGTTTCCAAATTCGGAATCAAGTAAACAACAGGCTCCCAGGACTGAGATGCCACCACCTCTACGGTTTTGATCTTCACATATTTGTCATTCTGCCAAAATCCCACATTGAGGGTCATTACGACCCTGGAGGTAGCCATGCCGCTATTTGCGGCATGACTTCGCCCATTCCGGATACCGGGTATGGGTTCCTGGAATGGGGAAATACCGGGCCATTCCGACATTGGAGGGCCCAGTATTTCCCCATTCCAGGAACCCAGACCCTGTACATCCCCATTCCCATTCAAGCCCCCATAGGGCTCAATGGGAATGGGGAGCATGCTAACAATGGGCCCGTTAATGACGGGCCCGTTGTTAGCATGCTGGACCACTCGTGGGGCCCGCTAAGGACATCTGGTAAAACCAGGTGTCCTTAGCAGGTGCCGCGAGCGGACCTCGTAATGAGGTGGTAGGGGGTTAACAGGGCCGGCAGCTCTACTGGCCCCATTAACCCCCTACAGCCTTCCTCGTAATGAGGCCCATTGGGTACTAATTTAGTCTGGTATATGAGTTCAGGAGCAATATATGGGATGCATAACAAAAACCCAATCTCCATTCTCTCCATACTTACATACAATGGTATTGCACTTCCCATCTCAAATGCAATCTTGATGTGTATCATTTCCACTTCTCTTTGTGTGATTTTTGGTATAATTTGATGGATGATCTCAGATGATAAAACGTACAATGGTATGTGCCCCTGAATTAATTGTGAAATGTCATCTCTCCCATGTACTTTTCCAATAACCTATCAGCAGGATTGACTATATTTATGATGTCACTTAACATCCGGTCATGTTAACCACATCATTTGTGCTGTGTTGCATTATTTCAGTCTGCTCATTCAATATGATAGCAGTCTCATTTACAAAATTCACCTGTCAATTTAGTCTGCCTCTGATTTCATCTAAGGTCCTTTGAATTATGTCTAAATCAATTGTTGCGTCTTGGCACTTAATGTCCCCACAGAAATTGCCTTGGCTGTAGACATTGTCGTGCCCACTACAGCCCCAATAATAGTCATCACCATAAGCAAAAATGTGCCCCGCTTCCCCCTTCTTTTTGTACATCAGATTAATTTGCAAAGGTTTTTCCAACTACATGGCAATATCTCTGACTGATTGCTGAGCAAACTCTTTTCCCAGCTCCAACCATTCCCTGATTTGATCAGATGCAATCACAGACTTATTTATGAATCTCTCAACTATTTTATCAGGGTTTATGTTTATATACATATTCTGGTACAACAGCCTTCTGTTTCCCAGGATGAATCCAGGTGCCTCTTCCACTGCAATTCCAGATGCCAGTCCGGGTTCAATGATGTGCTCCTGCGACTTTAATTCCTGACACGCCTACAATGAGTAGCACAGCAAGTATCCAGTTCTCAGATCTGGTCATCATCGCCTTTTTTTCTGTAGACTTTGTCTTCACCCCATTCTCTGGTCTGGAGGCTTTCCTGGGGCCTCCTCCCGTGGTCTCCGATCCAGTGACCTCCCATGGTCCATCATCTCAAGGAACCGCCCCTGCCAGGGTAATGTATTAGTAGTGTGTAAAGTGAATAGAAAAGAAACAGGTTAAGTATATAGCATACGACAATTGTCTATCTCTCTCCTAGTACAAGGTCTGAAAAATAACTCTGGATGCTTAACACCATGGCTCCCTGGATTTGCCACGTTTGATACCTGCAGCCAAACACAATTTACATTGTGCATCAATATAATTCCCAACAAAATACACACTCTCAATACAATATTTCACATCTCCATTCTCCCTTGCCATATCCCATTGCTTACTTGAACCCATGCAGAACAATCTTACTACACAACATTATGATAGCTCAGTCTGATTCAGCGCCTCTTCATGAAAAAAATACACCATTTTTAAATGTTATATCTGGCTCTGTTCACTTCTGCTTGCTCACCAGGCCATATTTTTGTTTACTTGTGGAGTGAAGTCCTGAGTATGTTACCTTACACATGATCTCATATCACTGTCTCTCTTGTACCATGAATCAGTATCTGTTTACTGTGTCTGCTAGCAGGCAAACCTATTATATGTTTTCATGATCTTATGTTTACCTTAATCACACTGTCAGCTTTATATTCATTGTATTTATTATATTCAATTAGTCTCAACTCGCTCAAGCCTTCTCACCTCATGCTTTGGGTGGCAGGGTTTAATTTGGTTGACATGAACAAATTGCTCTGTCACCACTTCATCCTCCTTTTTGATTATTTTATATACCCCAGGGGATATTTTATCTACAATTTCAAACGGCCCTTGCCATGCCACGAGAAATTTAGAATTTTTATGCCTGTTCTTCCCAAAGTGGTATTTATACACCTGATCACCTACTTTGTATTCTCCGACAGATGCCTTTTTATCATAATAGGTCTTTGCACCATCAGCGGCTCTATTCAGATTCCGCTGCGCAAATGCAAATGCATGCTGTAAGTGCTTCCTCAATTCTTCCACATATTTGTGAACTGTGGCGGCACTCACAAGTGTTTGCTCGTGGGTCTTGTACAATCTATGTTGTGGCAGTACCATTGTTCTCCCTGTCAATGCCTCATGAGCGCTGATGCCTGTTGCTTTAGCAGAGGTTGATCTAAAAGCCATTGATACTAAAGATAACCATAGATCCCAACTGGAGCCTGCTACACATTTCTTTAGTATATCTACTATAGAGCTATTGCTCCTCTCTACATTTCCTGAAGAAGAGGACCTATAGGATATGTGCAGTTTCCTCTTTACCCCAATATCTGCCACACCTTGCTCATCAAGGCACTAGTGAAATGACTTCCCCTGTCTGATTCTATTCTTTGGGGTAACCCAAACCTTGAAAATATGTGATTTACCAACAATGTGGCTGCTGTTTGCACACTACAATCTGGTGCAGGAATGCACTCCACCAACTTGGATATTAGACATACCACCATAAACAAATATTTATTTCCCCTGGACAATCTTTTTAAAGGCCCAACATTGTCAATTTACATTGAAAGTGCTGTCATGTAATCACTAATCTGCTGTTCTCATCTGCACCCATTTTACTGGCTGCTTTTATTGAAATCACTGCCATAGGCCCTTACACAAGTTTGACCCTGCTGTGCGCTAAGGGTGGTGAGTAATCATACCCCTTACCACTGGCCCCTAGTTCATACAACTCCCTTTTATGCAAAAAGGATCCTGTGTGGTCCTTGCCTTGACTTGATATGATAATGATATGATAAGTCATTTATAAAGTGCCTGTACACAAGTGTTTCTAGGCGTGGCCTTGGGTGCCTTCCTCTTCCTAATGCCATCTGAAAGTTGAGAACAGCTTTTTTCTCCACAACAGATCCTCGTCTGACTCTTGGAACCAAATTCTCCATACTCCAGTATCCTCTTCTAACTTTTCCTCCACCATAAATATTTTACTTTGTAGCTTTATGCATCACCAAGCACTTTTATTCATGAACTTGGCACTGAGTACAAGGCTCCAATCTTCATAGGGCTGGACTTATAAAGTTAGGGATATCCATTTCTGGAGTTGACAATTGTGTTAAAGTTTGTCTGCTTTGCCTCCTCAAGGTTTTGGCGGGAATCCACACTTTACCGCATTGGCCAAAAAGTCACTGTATACATTTTACATAGTGTGCGTTTAAGTAGTGTTATTACTGTGTTTTTTATTATTCACTTGTGTTTTTTATGGGCCTAATAAATTGTTTATCTTTGACACACCACTGTTTAAGGGTAAATCTTGGCATCCTACTGTGTGTGCTCATCCAAGACCTCAGATCACCCCACTGCCTCCGACACTTAACCTTGACTCTTCTCCAAGCTACCTTGAATTGTCCTGGCTATCTCCACAGAAGTTTTTCCTGTTTCACTAACAAGGTTGGCCTCCTAAACATCTGTTCACCATAGCAGAGTTTAGAAAACCATTCTAACAAGTCATAGTAGAAGGTCAAAAGCACAAGGCTGGCAGTTCAATAGGAAGTGTGATAACTGAAAGGACGCCGGAACGAGAGAAGAGCAGATTACAAGTGCAGGTTCTGAGTTGGCCCTTTGTTCACAAACCCTGCCTGGCCATGGCTAGACTGAAAGACACATGGAGATTGAAGGTCTTCCCATGTGTGTCTAGTGGCTGTGATTGCAAAGCCGAGATCCTGCTGCAACATGAGGCCTGTGTGCAGAAGCAAGCCAAGGAACTGAGGAGTGTAGGAGAGTGCCCGTGATAGAGGCTGGATCAGAGACACCCATGCTGAAGAAGGGTGTGGGTCCCAAGAGTGTCTAAAGTAGTAGTAGAAAGAAGAAAAGTCAGGAAGTAGAAGCAGTGCACAAACACAGTGTTTCTGGAGCTGGTGAGTGAAGCAGAAATGCTCTTGCTGGTAACTGCTACTAGCTCAATTATAACTTGCCTAATAGCAGAAGTGAGTGGAAGTTATTTGAAGTTGTTCATTGCTGTGAAAAGTCCAAATAACAAAGGAAATGTATCACACAGACACATCTCATGCTTGTGTAAAGGAAAACACTTTCCATTTTCATTGTTGAACTTTATAAACCTTTCCGGAGTGGCAGTGTGTCTCCAATTAAGAAGGGGAACACTTTATTAAACCACTCAGAAAGTTTTTAACTAACTTCCACAAACTGTAACAAGGAATATGACAACAAAGAGAGGTCGCATGTGGATAATTGTGATTCCCAACCAGGGTCAACGTATCATTCCTTACTAATTAAAGGGAATACAAGTCCTTACAGTTCTTTAACATGGATAATCTCCATCAAAGATTGGTTGTGTGTACCTTAATCTGTTTCTCTTGTGAAGCTTCAACCTTGTAACATTTAGAACAAGTACGTTATGAATGTAGAGGTTGCCGAAGTACATAGAAGAACAAGCATTGTCCAAGCCAGAAGGCGAATACTTTCTATAGTGAAACCAGCCCTATTGAAATCTAGCCACCTGTATTTTAAAGTTGTTGAAGTTGTTTAAGGTCCAGTGTCCACTTATACAAGTGTGACACAGCTGGAAAAGTGGAATTACAGCTTTGGATAAGCTACTAGAACCAAGAAGGTGTGAATAAAGCTGGGGAAGGGAGCTGGCTGCAGTCTAGTGCTGAGACTGTTGAAGCTGAGAGAGAAGCAGTCTGGAAGCAGAGACAGATTATACTGGTAGCAGCAAGACAGGCAGAAGAGACTGCCCTTTTCTCATAACATACAAAAGAAGAGTGCTTTGCTTACCTGTGGAGGGCGAAGAGTGTTTTCTTTAAATTGCCTAAGGTACCAAGTTGAAGCAGAACTATCTTAACTGTTGTTGTCTATACTACTGTCAGTGAATGTTGTATTAAAATTGGTTGAAGCAGTGGCCTTATGTGGAGCAAAGGAGCCTGCCTCCACAGTAATAGTAGGAGAAGGGGACTGTCAAGAAGAAAGCAAAGAGGCATCCTGACAAATTATACTAAAGACGCTGCAGAGATGATAAACATATGGACAGTTGTTGAAGCAGAAGTAGTCCTTTTGTCTTTGAACTGTAACAATATCATCCTTGAAGAAGGATATCCAGGATTACCATTATTGCTGTTTTCTTTTAGAACTCTCAAGAACTGATTCAAGACTGATTGAAGAAATATTACAGAAGGGGCTATGGTGTTATGCTCACTTTGTCTCTGCAGGGATGTCTGGCGCTGATGCATGGAGTGTCTGCTTCCCTGGTTAGAGGCACTGCATGTCTTTTGTTGCATGGACGGGCCTTGAGTCAGCTCCTACGACAGGGGAAAGGGTGGTGAGTGAGAATGTCTGTGCCTGCCACCTGTGACCCCTGCTCCTTCCACACGTGTTCCCCACTCTGGGGTGCTCTCACCTTGTGTATTTGGTTGGTGGGCTCTCCTTCTTGATTAGTCTCAGCAGAGGCGCAATGTCCTGTAGGATCCAGTTACTTCACCCTTGAAGTTGAGTGGCAACCTAGTACTGCTGTGGTCGCAACTCGTGTTGCTTGTGTTGCTCTGCTTGTAATTGTCAGTGTAATCCATTGTATTGTATGTTGTCTGTGTCCAGTTATTTGTGTTGTCCTTTGCTGCATGCCACAGTCCATGCTCGTTTCACTGTTGTGACTTGTGTCGCTGGTGTGGCACTAAGCCCTCCTCGGTTTGTGTTGGTTTGGTGCAACATGTGTGAGTGGCTGAGCCAGTCGATCAAGGTGGGCTACCTTGTGTGTAAGGGGCCAGCGCGAGCTCAGGTGCGCTTTTTGTGTGATTTAACCTGTTCTTTCACACAGAAGCAGTGAGTAATGCGCAGCGGTGACAGGGCGTGATGAATGAGCTCAGCGGTTAACCTTGTTTTCCTTCTCTTGCTTCTGCATGTGCCGGCAACCAATGAAAGCTGGAGTCCTCGATGAAAGCTGGAGTCCTTGACGAACAACCGTGTCGTTGCTGGAGGCACAGGTAAGTCAGAGTAGGTGAGTATGCGAGGCCCGATGGTCTCCGGCTTTACTATGCAGGTTTGTAGAAGATCACTGGCAGGAGTTCCCCAGAGAGTGTTACGCTGCTAACTGCAGAATAAAGCGAAGCATGCCTTAGGGCTTTGGTGGGGCTTATATAGCCCCCCACGCCCTGCCACTCCCATTTTGCAATTAATTGGAGAAGCTCTCTGCCACACCCATGATTGCAGACTAATGCACAAGCTAATGGCTTTAGAGCCACACCCTTAACTGCAATTAGCACATAAGTCAGTCACTCAGTGGCAGACCGACTATACCTGTGTTTTCCTTGAGGTTAGCTCCATGAGCCTGGTGCCAGAGGTGCCAGGACTGGGTCCAGGTGGCCCTCCTTTGAGGCTTGATCCAGATAGGGCCCTTAATGTGCCCCAATGTTCCCACTGCTGCTGGGTTGGGGTGATCTGGTCTGCTCACCGTGACATACGGGAGATTTGTTAGCTCTGTAAAAAATGTAAGGGGGAATCAGTTTTGAGCAACATTGGGAGCACAATCAGTGGTGATAAACTCAGCAGCTTTTTTATCTGGATGCTAGTTTCAAATATGAAAATGGATGGATAAGCACTTGATGCACTTTATCACTTTATACTAATGATGATGAAGTAATGTTGATTGTGAGATTTTGCCAGTGAGATCAATGAAATTGCTTATGCTTTTATATATTTCAAGAAGGGTTTTATAGTGTTGATTATGGTGTATTCAAAATGTAATGTTTCTTTACACATGTTTGAGATCGTTATATGATATTCCTTTTAAATGTGCATAAAGTTTTGTTATTAAACTAATGCACAATAAAAAATAAAAAATAAAAATAAATGAATAAGTAAGCATGGGTGTAGCAGGGGTCCATCCTGTTCTACGCACAGCTTCATTGTGTCTACAGGGCTCAATGCAGGTCAGTGTTTCAAATGGACTGGTTCTAATCATGTTCAGTGCCTGCACTTCTAATTCTCTGCATTATTGAGGATCAGGACTTCTCCAAATTTAAGGAGAGTACTGGTACTCCATAACATGGCCAGGATAGGCATCGGTGGCCAAATGTTCGTATTTAGAAGTCATCCGTGCACATCAGCTATGATCAAGTATTTGCATCCCACTTGTTTCATAGTTCACTGTCCACTGTTGCTGCAAGACTGAGACAAAAACACTTGACACAGGACAATACAACACAACTGTAACAATGAAAGATAAACTTTTCTGCAGGATTCGAACAAGGCCATGCAGGCGAACCTGACTTGAGGGGTCAAACAAGTGCACTTCATCCAAAACAGGAAATCGCAGCTGAAATACTGAAAGGTGGCACACTGCGGAAAATGGACTGGACACCACAGCTGCAGAAATGAAGTGTGACACTCAGCTCACTGGGAAGTATTCACTACTGAAAGATTGCCACTCAAACAGATGTATTTTATGTTTTTTTAATTGTAACTTCTTCCGTGCCCCACCAGCTTACATCATTCTGTTTCCCTCTCGGTTCTTCTCCCTCCTCTTCTCTGTCCAGTCCAATCTCCTGGATTCCACCATCTAACCTCCTGCATACACTGGAATTCTACACACCTCCCTTCCTTATAATGAGAAACACAACCAATTATACCCATCATAGGAACAACTAAATTACTACTACTAAACTGTGTAGAGCAAACTGAGGGATTCTAAATCCTCATTGTCTTGATTACTATGGTCATGCAACAATCCTGAACACAAAACACTTATTCAACTCGCATACTCACTAAGATACAATAGGCCTCATTATAAATTTGCTGGTCCGGTAACAACGGTACCGGTAAGCTTGCCGGTACCATTGTTACGGGATGGCAAAATATGAGTTCTGCTTGCGGGTGCCTTCCCGCCCACCATGTCTGACCTGGTGGGCGTGCCGGCACCTGCAAGCAGAGCATGTCGGATGCACCGACACCATACTGAATGGTGCCAGTGTATTCGACCTCCCCATTCTCATTGAGCCATATGGGGCTCAATGGGAATGGGGAGCATTTTTTTCCTGCACCCGCGAATGGGCAATTACCAGGTCTGGCTGGGCCGTAATGACCCAATAATTGCCCATTCATGAGTGCCGGAAAAAATTGCAAGTTTGGCTGCAGCCTGACGGTTTTACCGGCAAGGCTACCGCCAAACTTGTAATGAGGCCCAATGGTTTGCAACATTCCCTCTTGGGTCTCTGTCTTTCTCCATCATTTCCACTTCTCCGTGCTTATACATCTATTATTTCATCATCCATAAATTCTTGCCCACCCTATTTAGATTCCATACCTTGCCATCAGAGGTTTGAACTGTTCCATATAAATTTGTAACAACACTAATAGGTTTGGATCAACTCTGTCCTGCTACTTTCTTCCCTAGCGGAAGATCTGTTTGTACTGAATCTCCCTCCTCAAAATGGATTTATTTTGTCCCCTTATGCAAATCAAATATGGCTTTGTTGCCCTCATGTTTCTCTTAGATTCTTTCATGAACAGTATCAAAATCAAACATTCTCACACTAGCTCTCCCCACCCAAGGCCAGTACAGACTAGTATTTGGCTTCCTGCCTCTAAGCATTTCGAAAGGAGACACTCCTGTAATGAAATGGAATATGGATCAATACACCACCACGGTGTCATCAACTGCTATTTCCAATCTCTTCCTTATAATATGCTCCTCATATGTTGTCTTTGATGACACAATTAAGCCTCTCACCTATTCCATTTGTTTCTGGGTGATATATTGAACTGGTGCAGTGTTCTATGCCATTATCTTAAAAAAAAAACACTACATCTCCTCAGACACCAGCTGTACTCAATTATCCATTACTATTATTGAGGGATATCCCCCTCTTTTAAAAATAGTTTCTAGGAATCTAATGAGATCTCAGGTACAGATATTCTGCACCCAGGATGTTTCCACCCACCTGGATAGCATGTCTACTGAAACAATGCAGTATTTCAAAGTCCCTTGACTCTTTACTGGACCTACAATATCTAACCCCACATGTTCCCACGGTATGGAGGGAATAGTCATCAGAGTCATAGGCTTAGTCCTACCGGTACACCCCTTTGCAGAATGCTCACACACATTGCACTCTCTAGTCAGACTCTTCACTTGCACATCCATTCCTGGCCACTGTTGGGGAGCAGGGACGTAAATCCCAGGCCCCTCCGCAATTTAGGACAAGGTGATTGTAGAAGAAGATGTTGTAGGGGAGCTTGGAGAATGGAGTGGTAAGGGGTGTCACCTATAGATGCTGGATTGTAGTGGAAATTTAGTGAATTATTTTAATAGTATCACATGTTTAATGAAACACCATGTTAGAAGTTACACTCCATCTTGAAATTGAGGCCTAGGGCCATAGCTCTGCATGTATGCTCACATCCCGTCTCAAGGGTTAGAAGGGTGTATGTGCGTGTTCTGCTCGTAGCCCTGACAGCTCTGCAGAAGGATAATTTCCTGAAGACACACAGCTCTTTAGTGTGCCTTATCATTAAAGCATGTAACCCAGAAGGAATGTGACCTGCAAGGCCAAGAGAGTGCAAGAATGGACCTTTGAAGAGCTTCCCCACGAGAAGAGGGCTGAGGGCTTTAGGCCTTCGCAAGTCCGGAGCTTTAAGTTATAGCAGCCTCGGAGCCCCAAGCCCACGACACAAACATGTGAGTGCACTGACCAGTCTAAGACCCCTGGCCATAAAACTGTTAAGTAACCAATCGATCAGCAGGATCAGAGAACAAGGAGAGGCTGCCCCCATGATTGGTTCATGTGATTTGTGCTGCAAGGTGTCAGGGGAGAAGGTAACAAATGTAAAGAGGGTGGGAAAGTTGTGCAGGCACCAACGTGTCTGGGATTGGAGCGGGGGTTCATGTAGTTCTGAGAAGTTATCACAACCTCAAAGGTAGCCGCCTCGCTCATGTCCTTGGTGCCAGGTTCACTGTAGAGCTTTGAAATATTGAAGTGTGCAAACAAATTGCCAATTAGAGCCTTCATACTTGATGATAGAAGAAGAAGATCCCCAGGTGGAAAATGGACGGAAGATGCTGGGACCAATCGCTTGGCATCCCATATGGAGCAGGCTATATGTGTATAGGATCGCATCAACCAGCTACCTGGATTTGTAACTTAAGTGTCACTTGTGATGCTGTGTACCTTTAAAACCCATTGTTCATGCTGTTTTCGTAAGAGCGCTTCATGGCAGCACAGTTCTTTGCTGGCACCCACTTGTATTTTTGTGATAATAAACCTTGTTCTCCTTGCAAGAGGTGTGCTGGGCCTTTTTCCCTAGTGGTTTGTATTTTTCTGGTTTGTGCATTGAGGGGCTTCTGTACGCCACCAATAGTCTTACTAATGACCCTCATGTGCCATGCTTAATATTTCTATCCTCACACGCTCATCATAAAACATTCTCACAGCTTCAGGAACCATTCCTATTTGTACGTATTCACACTTCAGTCTACCCTCCAATTTCTACTTGAATTCCTATAACATGGTATAAGACACCATAGCCACACACCATGCCATTTCCGTCATTACTTCCATACCAATATTTAGTACTTGATCATCATCCTCATCATCCTTGTTCTATTCTTCAACTAAATAAGTCATATGAGAGAGACAATCAGCAGTCCTATACCAGGCATATACTCAACATCCCACATATCTTGTTGCAGCCCTTTAACCCACTTCATTATCATAAACACAATGTTTATCTAGTCCTTTTATCATTTGGATCCCCTTGAAAGGTTTATGATCTGATTTAACTGTAAACCGTGTCCCCCATAATATGGTCTGAATTTGGCAATCGCCCATTTGACCACTAACAGTTGTTTCTCTAAAGTAGAGTCATTTCGCTCTGCCTCTTTAAGCACTCTGGAAGAAAATACTAAGGCGCACTCCTTCCCTTTATCAATCTATGATCACACAGCTCCTAAAACATGGTTGTTGGCATCTGTAGTTAAAATGCTCCTCTTAGCAGGGTTAAAGTTACTGAATGGAGGAGCTATGCCTGACACAAATTCAACATCTTGGAATTCCAACTCACATTCTCTATCCCACTGAAAGCTCACTTCCTTTTGTATACCAATCTTCTCGTGTTGTGCCTCTTAGTGGCAAAATCTGGAATTAATTTGGAGAAGCACAACACTGGTTTCATTATGAAAGTGTGGATACATGAGCCGCAAGGACATTGTGGCCACTAATATTAAACCTCATGGCATCCTTATACATTGAAATAATCCCCAGCTTTTAATTGATGTTTTGGAAAGGGTGTCTCTCAGGTACTATACATCAATTCAGCGATCTTAAATCAATACAGAGCCTTGCCTTACCATTAGGTTTGGGCACCACTACTAAATATGAAACCCATTCTGCCAATTGCACACTTTCTATTACTCCTTGTCTATCCATCAATTCTTACTCTGCATTCACTTAATTTCTTAAGTTGATAGAAACATTCCTCACTTTACGTGACACAGGAACTGAATTTGCTTTCACCCTGATCTTTTGCATGTAGTTGTTCATGCACCCCAACTCATCCTTAAAAACTTCATGATGAATATATCCCTTCTACTCCATGGTACTCTCAGTTTTATTCTGCCCATTGGATGAGTATATGGCTTCCTCAGCATTGGGGCCCAACTTGATGTTTAACTTGTTTTAATGTGACTAAATAAGTAATGGATAATTCCTTTAATTGATGCATAGACCTTTCTTTTTCCGCTACGATCATTGAGCTCCATTGTGGCCCAACACTATCCAAGTAGATCTATGCATTAACCACCCTATGCAATGGGATTGATGTCAATCCTGTTTAAAGGAACCCTTCAACGTAGTTGATTTTCAGAAATCTTGTTGGGCATCAAGGTGTATTTGGCTCCTGAATCTCTCACCATGTCAATATATTTCCCTTCAATATTCATTGCTGTCATGGATTTCTCAGCATCAGCGTCCTCATCCTCTATGGTTCTGATTGACTGTGACATATCATCCACTATGTATGTGGACTCTTCCAGTTCCTCACACAATTCATGCACACAGTTGGTAGTGTATGGTTTGCTTCAGCAGCAGTTTGTGAAATGCCCTCTTCTATTTAACCTTTTGCACTAAACCTTTACGGCTGGGCCTTCCTCACTGTTGAAAAGGGAAATAGACTGTTGCATTGGAAACATTTGTTCCTCTCATCATTTCCTGCCTTATCCCTGAGGCCAGGTTTCTTCTTGACAAATTGTTTTTTCTTCTCTATCTTCTTACCCTGCACAGCCAACACTTCCACTGTTTGGTCACTTTCCACTTTCTTCCCTTTTGGTTTGGATCTATTATCCAATTCCTTGACACACTTGTGAGTTTGCTCAACTTCCTTCACCACTTTAATTACTTCTTCTAATAAGGAATTACTCTTTGACCACAATGCCTCTCTTACATTCACATGATGATGCCAAACCCTTTGGCAGTGTGATGTACTCTTCTACGGATTCATTAATTTCTTGTTTCCTCTTTCAGAAGTGATACTCTCCAAAATAATGCTCACTTTGTTTTCTGTAAATATTAGAAAAAATATAGGCATAAACATTTTTGATGCCATGGGGGAGAGCTGGTAACAGTCAATCTTAGTTTGTATCCATGCCCGCTGCCCCACTGGCCTTATCTATTCACAGTGCCTACTGGCCTTTTTAGCTCTGTGCTGGCAAGCTCCAAAGATGATGCTTGAAGTAGTTTTAGTGATGTTTGTGTCCAGATCCATCAAGAGAAAAATCAGGGCATTAGCCCAGCTATCCAAAAAACCTTGACTTCTTAGAAAAGGTATGATTTGTTGCAGCCTAAAATAGTCATAAGCATGGTATGCTTAAAGGAAATGGAGAAGGTCTTCTTTCTCCATCATGAAAATTGTAAATTTTCGATTCAACTCATTCTTTCTTTTGTTAGTGATGGCAGCTAGAGGTAAAGTGTTGGCTTGGGCAACAGCAAAAAGTCATCTCATTTGCAAGTGTCAACAGATATGGTTGGTGGTCTCCTCTTACAATAAATATGTCGGCCCAGGGTATATGTGTCAGACCAGCCAACTCCTCCTCCCCAGACTTCCTTGTCTTTCCCCTTGGTATTCTTTGAGTTTATGCAGTAAGGACCTGGTGCCACTGTGAAGAGTAGTAATTAATCCCAGACCCAACAATGAACATGCGTGAATGGCAGTTTGTTGGGAACATTGCCGGGCACCTCACAGAAGATATAATGCATGTGTGAATTGTGGCAGGGAAAACGTAAGGTCCATTCTTCTAAAACAGTTCCACAGTTTACGCACTGAGGCATATGAATGGCTGTGACGCACCAGACCATGGATGAACTTGCAGAGCATTCAAACATAAGAAGTCTTGTAAATGACAAGCGCATCTGTAACAGTATTAACTATATGCTATCGCTATTACTGATTCGCTTTTGCTCCCGCAGTAGACAAAGTCCATGCAATAGTCAGCAATAGGCGCTCAAGGCAGTAGTTTTGCAGTGTATATTTTTTCCGTATGCTCTCTTCAAGCATAGCATGCAGTCTGTCTGCAAAGTATAAAAAATTCTTCATGGCCAGCTACTCAGTTGGGCTGCTGGTGTAGTTTGTTTCTCATTCATTGCCAGTGACAGATACGCCCTCAAACAGCTGTGTTTTAAGTTTCTTTATTTTATCTTCTTTAGTGCCCCACTGACTTACATCTTTCTGCCTCTCTCTCAAATCTTCTCCCTCCTCTTCTGTCTCCATTCCACTCTCCTGAATTCCACATTCTTATTGTTTTGTATAGAAGTAGTCATTTACATAGTGCCATTTCCCATTTGTATGGCTTTAATGTGCTTTGTGGTAGAAACACCCTTGGAGACCGAAGTCCAGGATGAGAAAGTTCTAAGAGGAGGCCTAATATGTGTGTGTGCATTTGGCCAGGATTAGTCCTTAGGAGGGCTGGAAAAGCTCCATAAAGCAACCCAAGAGATCAGGCATGTGGAAAAGTGCTGAGGAAGGTCATGCCAGAGAGCTAGTTCTGGTGACTCGATATGTGCCAAGCTAGACCACATTTTTCATAGGCAAATTTTATGACCAGCTAGACCGAATCTGTCATAGTTGTAGCTGCATTCTAGAGTGCATGATTGGATAGTCCACCAAAGTAGTCCATTTATACATACCCTTAGCTCGGATGGATCTTATCTTTGATGTTATAGTGTCATCCGACCTTCTATGAAAAAGAAAAAGCCAGCTACCTTTGTAGATTTGTCTAGGCACTATGGACCGGCTACCCTTAAGTCTACCAAGTCCAAAAGACTAGTTGTCCTGGAATATCGTCTAGATGGGACAGAAAGGCTACCATAAAAACTAGGCTAATGGGATTCTCTGAGCACAATAGACTGGTTACCTTAATCCTCTTACAACACATCTTCCACATTCTACAAACACTAACCAAAGTAGTCAAATAAATGTAATATCGAGGATACCTGCATATAACCACTGTGCCTTCCAATCTATAACTCAAGCAGTGAAAATGCAATGGAAGGTTACCAACCACATTTCTGGGGGTCATGCATGGGCTAAACTTTGAAAACAAAATTGTTCTAAGTGTACCACATGTGTTAACCTCCCTGTGCTTTATTCTTGTTGCAATGCCAGAGTACTGGCCTATCTTGGTATGACCCCATGGCTGTTCTTACAGGTATTGTAAGTGGGGTAATATGAAACTGTGAGGTCCAGTAGTAAGACCCTGGAGCAGTGACAAGCTATCCTGACCGATATTTTAGCAAAGAAGGGGCACTCCTAATACCTCTTCTTTGCACACTTAACAGTCTGTCCACAAAAGATTTTAGGTGCATATGGCCTGTTCTCCCGATAATCTTCTGCTAGGGACAGGACATCATCCTAGACACCTGTGTGCCACATGCCTACAACGATTGCAACACCCTTCATACCCACCCCAACAATCCATCTAAGTGCAACTCATTTCCTACCCCCAAATCCATCTAAGTGCAACTCACTTCCTACCCCCAAAATCCATTTAAGTGCAATTAATTTCCTACCCCCAAAATCCATTTAAGTGCAAGACATTTCCTAGCCCAAAAACCATCTAAGTGCAACTCATATTCTATCCTTAAAATTCATCTAACTAAAACACGTTTCCTACCCCAAAAACCATCTAAGTGCAACTAATTTCCTACACCCAAAATCTATCTAATTGCAAGGCATGTCCTACTCCCAAATGTCCATCTAAGTGAAACTAATTTCCTGTCCCAAACAAACATCTAAACGTAATTTGTTTTCTACCCCCAAATGTTGATCTGATTGCAACTCAATTCCTGCCCCCAAAATCCATCTAAGTGCAATTAATGCCCTACCCCCAAAGTCCATCTAAGTGCAAATCATTTCCTACCCCCAAAATCCATCTAAGTGAAATTCATTCCCTACCCCCAAAATCCATCTAAGTGCAATTCATTTCCTACCTCCAAAATCCATCTAAGCACAACTCATTTCCTACCCCAAAATGTCCATCTAAGTGCACCTGATTTCCAACCCTCATAATCCATCTAAGTGCAACACATTTCCTACCCCCAAGATCCATCTAAGTGCAATTCTGTTCCTACCCCGAATCAATTTAAGTATAACTAATTTCCTAACTGCAAAACAAATCCATCTAAGTACAACTCATTTCCTATCCTTCTACGTGCAACTCACGTCCTGCCCCCTAAAAATCCATCTAAGTGCAACTCATATCCTACCCCCAAAATCCATCTAAATGAAATTCATTCCCTACCCCCAAAATTCATCTAAGTGCAACTCAATTCTTTCCGCCAAAATCCATCTAAGTGCAATTCATTCCCTACCTCCAAAATCCATCTAAGCACAACTCAATTCCTACCCCCAAATGTCCATCTAAGTGCACCTCATTTCCAATCCCCATAATCCATCTAAGTGCAACACATTTCCTACCCTCAAAATCCATCTTAATGCAACACAATTCCTACACCAAAAAGCATCTAAGTCCAACTCATTTCCTACCCCCAAGATCCATTTAAGTGCAATTCTTGTTTTACCCCCAAATCCATCTAAGTATAACTAATGTCCTACCTGCAAAATAAATCCATCTAAGTGCAACTCATTTCCTACCCCAAAAATCCATCTAAGTGCAACTCATTTCCTTTCCATCTACATGCAAATCATTTACTACCCGTAAATCCATCTAAGGGCAACTCATTTCCTGCCCCCAAAAAACAATCTAATTGCAATTTCTTTCCTACCCCCAAATGTTGATCTAACTGTAACTCATTTCCTACCCCCAAAATCCATCTAAGTAGATTTCTGTTATAGTGTTGCCTTGGATGGAATGTGATGATGTCAAGTGGAATGTTCTCTGCATTGCATTCTGTCAGTGTATTTGTTTAAATTTGCTGGCATTCTGAAGTTAGACAGTTGAAGTCCAGCAATATTGGGTGTGGCTGTGTCTTGTTATGCTGGGGGTATTTAATGATTATAACTTATACATAAAGTCTTCTTAAATGCTACTGCGTCTGAGTGTCAGCAGCATAATGTTGGCAACAAGGATCTCGAACCAGACAGGATCCCCAATGAGTTTAAAGAAGAGGTCACCCTGCCGCTCCATTTCTTAATGTTGCAGCGGCCAGCGAGGGACTACACTGCCTCTGTATACATACATTCTGTGTGTGTGGCCCAGGAAGATAAAGCAGCTGTTGCCAGCAAGTAAGTGATTGCGTGCACCCGTCGTCATTATTTAAATTATTAATACAAAGTTCCTGCCCCAACCGCTAGAAAAACAAGGTCCCGGGGGTTCCCGTTTAAAAAAAACATATCACTAGTGTGATATAATTCAACAACCATTATGGAGAGGTGTGTACTCACTGCCCAGGAGGCCTCCTGTCCTCATCCACAGACTTCGCCCCACCCGCGGGGAAGCCGTAGATCTGCAGCGCGCGCCTACCGTAGTGCACGGTATAGGCGTGAAACTGAAAAAGAGAGTCCCACTCACAAGTAAGAGAGGGGAAAGGAGATTAGTGCTGCATGCACGGCGAGGAATGAAAGGAATGCACAACTAGAGGAACAGCAGAAATGAAAAAGGGAGGCAGACACAGGGTCTAAAGAGGATCCACAAGTGGCACAGTCAGAATAGGAGTGGAGTAACGCCCACGTGAAGCGGGAGCACCTCAGTGCCACAACATATTTTGGAACTATTGCAATTCTACGATCTGCAAAGGGAAGAGAAATCTTAGAACTGATCAAGTGTGCATAAATTTAAACCCTGAGAGTGTGAACCAAAGGAACCACTTAATATGGCAATGTCAAGTGTGTCAGGTCCACCCATGTTTATGGCCACACCTGGCCTGATGAGAATTAAGTGGTCGCAATGGAAAAAAGGATTTTTGCACTACCTCAAGGCTGCAGGAGGCAATTCCTTTTCCAATGAAAGAAAGTTAGACCTATTGATGCACTATCTGGAGTATCAATGCCAGAGGATTTTTGAGACCCTACCGCAACCTCCAAATGATAGTGAGGGTGACTCCATAAAATAACTTGAAAGTGCATTGCTCCGACTGGACATACATTTTAACCCAAAAACCAGTACTATTTTGAAATGATTTAATTTTTGCAGGAGAGTCCAGGAGCCAGGCAAGTCAGTCGAAGAGTATGTCACGGCTCTACATCACCTAGCATTGTCATGCACATTTCAAGGGGCTTATGACAAACATATAAGAGACCAATTTATGAATCATTGTGGGTCTGATATAATTCATGAGGAGTTATGATTAAGGGATGAGCCCACCCTTGACAAAGTACTGGGGATAGCCTAAAGAGTAGAACATTCCTTGGTGTGTGTTGCCAAAATAACAAAAAAAGAAACTAACGAAGTGAAGACAGAAGTTCTGAGTGTGGGGGAGTCTAAGAGCAAGGAGAAAGGGAAGGAGAGAGAAAAACAAATTCCTCGAAGTGGGGTGGAGGTCAAGGCGAGCAAACAGAAGGGAGAAAGAGAAGAATGTGTATGCTTTCAGTGCACCAGTAATACTCATCTTGCTGCATCAGTGATATATCGGGGAAGGAAAGCCACCTGCACAAAATATAGAAGGACGGGACATTTTGCGAACTGCTGTAAAAATTATCAATTCAACCAATTGAACCAGAGGAGAGTACTCTATGTTAATGAGGAAGATGGACAAAGGTCATCAGATGAAGTGTTGGAAGATCCTGTAGAGAACATTACTGTTAACACCATCAATGTTGTGTGTAATAGAGATCATGACAACACGTGTGAGCGCCCGTATGCGTGTGTTAGTGTTAATGGTAGAGAGGTCTAGATGATGGTGGATTCAGGGTCAAAGATTTCCCTCATGTCTAGGGATGTGTTTGAGAGGGATGTAAAATGGGATATCTGAAACTTATTAACCCCTGATATAAGACCTCGGGGATATAATCAGGATTGACCTGCTGGGGTATTTCATGGGGGAGTTTGAATTTAACGGGCGGCAAAGTGAGGGAAAGGTGTATGTGACCAAGAAGGGCCTCGCATTGTTGGGGTGAAGAGAACAGAAGAGGTTGAGGATGAGGTTGGACCCAGTGAGGTGTTGCATGTGGGGTGTACGGCAGTGGAGCCACACCCCAATGTGTTTAGGAGGGGAGTGGGGAGAATCAAATGGGTCCGGAATCAAATTATTTTGAGGAAGGGAAGCATCCCGGTGGCGGCCAAATTAAGGCCTGTTCCACTGACACTAAGGGAAGGAGTCAAGAAGGAGTTGGATAAGTTGTTGCAACCAGGCATCATTGAGAAAGCAGGGGGGTGGATTGGACCTCGCTCTTAGTACTTGTCAAACATAATTCAGCAGAATTGCAGTTGTGCGTCGGTTTGCGTTTGCTGAACAAGTGTGTGTTGGTTAACCGACATCCTCTTCCACATATGGGAGAAATGTTAACCAGGGTGGGACAAGGAAAGTGTTTTCTAAGCTGGATATGGCATCGGTGTATCAATAGGTGGAGTTGGAGGAAGGGTGCCGGAAGCTCACAATGTTCATTATACTTGAAGGGGTCTTTCAATGCAGACAGATGCCCTTCGGTTTGATATCAGTTTCATCGGTCTTGCAAAAGGTCATGGACAGATTATTTGGAGGGATGAAGGGAGTATTTTGTTTTCAGGATGATGTGCTTGTCTGCGTGGAGTCCAAGGAGACCATGATAGGGTGCTAGACAAGGTACTTGAAATATTTGAGAAGGCTGGCATTATACTGAGGGAGGAGAAGTGTAAATTTGAAGTTACCAAAGTGGAGAACTTAGGACACAAAGTATCTAGGAATGGGGTAATCCATAAAGATAGCTGGTGGACGCAAAGAAGTTAAACGGTTGGTTTAATAAGGTGGAATTAAGGTAGTTTTTAGGGATGACAGAGTTCTACCGGAAGTTTTTCATTAATTATGCGAGCAAAGTAATTGAGTTGAGAAAGCTATTAAAGAAAGGAATGGAATTTGTGTGGTCTCAAAAGTGTGAAGAAGAGTTTGTGAGTTTAAAGGAAGAGATTGATTTGGCACGTCCTTTGCACTAGTTGCCCTAGTGTAATCACCGTTTATGCATCGGAAGGTGAAATTGTTGTTGTATTAGCTCAGGTGGATACTTGAAGAGTTGAAGAGTAGAGTTGGATACTGGAAGAGTTGTTCAGGTTGGAGCGAGATGTGGTGCCAAGGGGTATACAGAATAGGGTAATTGATTTGGCTCATGGTGGTCATATTGGGATTAAGAAAACCAAGGGCACTTTGCGAAGCGACTATTGGTGGCTGTGTTTTGACAAATATATTGAGAGGAGGCTGATAGAGTGTCAATTGTGCATTAGATCTGGTAAGGGAGTTGAGGTGAGAAAACAGCATCTGGTGGAATTTGATGTCCCAATGGGTGTCTGGAGAGATCTAGCCATGGATATTTTGGGTCACGTGGATTTGAGGTATGGTAGGGGTAAATACATAGTGTTACTGATGGATTTTTTTCTAGGTGGTGTGTGTTCAGTATTGTGAGGGATATCTCTGGTGAAGCCATGGTTAAAATGATCCAGTAGGTATTTGCTAGGGAGGGTGTACCAAAAGCATTCTAACAGATAATGGTACACAATTCACAGGCGGGTGTTTTGTCAAGTATCTGGAGAATTGTGGGGTGAGGCATAAGAGATCGGCATTATACCACTCTGAGACAAATGGGTGTGTTGAGAGGATGAACAGGTGTGTCATGGAGAGCGTTCGAATGGCTGAAGAATGTGGGTATGATAAGAAAGTTGATATTCAGGAGAGATTGTTTGAAATGCAAATGTCGATGCATACTGTTACGGGAATATGCCTGTTTGAGTTGATGAGGAGTCGCAAACCAAATACCACGGTTAGTCTGCCGTGGGTGGGTAGAAGCAGGGAGAGTGACCATCTGGTGGATGGTGTGAGGAGAGTGTTAAAGGAGAAAAAGGAGGAATGGGTGACTCAAGAGAATGCAAGACGAGGTAAGAAGGTGTTGAGGGTTGAATGTGGTGACATGGTAAGGATAGAAAAGGGTGTTGTGAGGAAGAAGGGTGAACCGTTGTATTCAGACCCTGTGAGGGCCGTGGCTGTGTTGAGAGGGGCAGTGCGTGTGTTTGGTTGACAGGTTTGGCATAAAGACAGAGTAGCGGTTGTGAGCAGAGGTGTAGTGTGAGTGTGATTAATATAAAGGGAGGGAGATGTGTTATAGTGTTATCTTGGTGTTATAGTGTTGTCTTGGAAGGAATGTGATGATGTCAAGTGGAGTGTTCTCTGAATTACATTTTGCCAGTGCTTGTGTTTACATTTGCTGGAATTCTGAACTTAGACAGTTGGAGTCCAGCAATATTGGCTGTGGCTGTGTCTTCTTATGCTGGGGGTCTTTAATGATTATAACTTATAAATAAAGTCTTCTTAAATGCTACTGCATCTGAGTGTCAGCAGCGTAACAATTTCCAACACTCCAGATTCCATCTAAGTACAACTCATTTCCAACTCCCAAAATCCATCTAAGTGCAATTCATTCCCTACCCCCAAAATCCATCTAAGTCCAACACATTTCCTACCCTCAGAAATCCATATAAGTGCAACTCATTTCCTACCCCCAAAATCCATCTAAGTGCAGCTCATTTCCTACCTCCAAAATCCAACTAACTACAACACATCTCCAACCCCCAAAAACCATCTAAGTGCAACTCATTTCCTACACCAAAGATCCATCTAAGTGCAATTAATGTCCTACCCCCAAAATCCATCTAAGTGCAACACATTTCATGCCTTCAAATTCCACCTAAATTCAACACAATTGCTACACCCAAAAAGCATCTAAGTGCAACTCCTTTCCTACCCCCAAGATCCAACTAAGTGCAATTATTTTCCTACCCCCTGAATCCATCTAAGTACAACTAATTTCCATCTCAAAAATCCATCTAAGCGCAATTGATTTCCTACCGCCCAAAATCCATCTAAGTGCAACTCATTTCCTATCCATCTATGTGCAACTCATTTCCTACCCTAAAAATCCATCTAAGTGCAATTCATTTCCTATCCCCAAAATCCATTTAGGTGTAACTCATTTATTTCCTACCCCCAAAAATCCATCCTAGTGCAATTCATTTCCTACCCCCAAAATCCATCTAAGTGCAATTGATTTCCTACCCCCAAAATGCATCTAAGTGCAACACATTTCCTGCTGCCAAAATGCATCTAAGTGCAACTAATTTCCTACCCCAAAATGCATCTAAGTGCAACTCATTTCCTACCCCCAAAATCCATTTAAGTGCAGTTCATTTCCTACCCTCAAAATGCAACTAACTACAACACATTTCCTACACCCAAAAACCCATCTAAGTGCAACTTATTTCGTACAGCCAAAATCTAAGTGCAATTTATTTCCTACCCCCAATATCCATCTAAGTGGAACAAATTTCCCACCATTAAAATACATCTATGTGCAACACAATTGCAATGACTTTCCTACTCCCAAAATCCATCTAAGTGCAACTGATTTCCTCCCCAAAATGCATATAAGTGCAACACATTTCCAATCCGCAAAAACCATCTAAGTGCAACTAATTTCTTACCCCAAAATCCATCTATGTGCAACTCATTTCATACCCCCAAAATTCATCTAAGTGCAAGACATTTCCTACCAACAAAAGCCATATAAGTGCAACTCATTTACTACCCCCAAAATCCATCTAAGTGCAATATATTTCCTACCCCCAAAATGTATTTAAGTGCAACAGATTTCCTACCCCCATAAACTATTTAAGTGCAACTCATTCCTACACTAATATCCATCTAAGTGCAACTCATTTCCTATCCATCTACGTGCAACTCATTTCCTACCCGCAAAATCCTTTTAAGTGCAACTCACATCCTGCCCCCAAACATCCATCTAAATGCAATTCATTTTCTTTCCCCACATGTCCATCTCATTGTAACTCATTTCCTAGCCCCAAAATCCATCTAAGTGCCAATCATTTCCTACCTCCAAAATCAATCTCCGTGCAACACATGTCCTACCCTCAAGATTCATCTAAGTGTAAGACATTTCCTACCCACAAAAACCATCTAAGTGCAACTCATATCCTAACCCAAAATCCATCTAAGTGTAACTAATTTACTACCCCCAAACTCCATCTAAGTACAATTCATTTCCTACCTCCAAAATCCATCTAACTGCGACAGATTTCCCACCCCCATAAAACATCTAAGTGCAACTCATTTCCTACTCCCAATATCCATCTAACTGCAACTTATTTCCTATCCATCTACGTGCAACTAATTTCCTACCGGCAAAATCCTTTTAAGTGCAACTCACATCCTGCCCCCAAAGGTTCACCTAAAGCAAATCATTTCTTTCCCCCAAATATCCACCTAATTGTAACTCATCTCCTAGCCCCAAAATCCATCTAAGTGCAATACATATCCTATACCCCAAATCCATCCAAGTGTGACTCATATCCTACACCAAAGATCCATCTAAGTGCAAATAATTTCCTACCTCCAAAATCCATCTAATATCAACACATTTCCTACCCTCAAAATTCATCTACGTGCAACACAATTGACATACCCAAAAAGCATCCTTTCCTACCCCCCAAAAACCAGCTAAGTGCAACGCACTTCCTACACCCAAAATCTAAGTGCAATTCATTTCCTACCCCCAAAATTCATCTAAGTGCAACAAATTTCCTACCATCAAAATCCATATAAGTGAAACACATTGCCTACCCCCAAAAACCATCTAAGTGCAACTAATCTCCTACACCAAAGATCCATCTAAGTGCAGTTAATTTCCTAACCCCCAAAATCAATCTAAGTGCAACACATTTCCTACCCCCATAATCCATCTAAGTGCAACACAATTGCTACACCCGAAAAGCATCTAAGTTCAACTTCTTTCCTACCCTCAAGATACATCTAAGTGCAATTCTTTTCCTACGCCCTGAATATATCTAAGTACAACGAATTTCCTACCCCGATAATACATGTAAATGCAATTCATGTCCTACCCCCCAAATGTACATCGAAGTGCAACTCATTTCCAAATTCATGTAAGTGCAATTAATTACCTACCCCCAAATCCATCTAAGTGCAAGCAAAATCCTTTTAAGTGCAACTCACATCCTGCCCCAAACATCCATCTAAATGAAATTAATTTCCTTCCCCCAAAAATCCATCCTAGTGCAATTCATTTCCTACCCCCAAAATCCATCTTAGTGTAACTGAGTTCCCACCCACAACATGCATCTAAGTGCATCTTATTTTTTGCCCCCAAAAGTTATCTAAGTGCAACACATTTCCTACCCTCAAAATCCATCTACGTGCAACATATTCCCTACCCCCAAAACCATCTAAGTGCATTTAATTTCCTACCCCCAAAATCCACCTAAGTGCAACATATATCCTACCCTCAACATTGATCCAAGTGCAACACATTTCCTACCTATAAAAACCATCTTAGTGCAACTAATTTCTTACACCCCAAATCCATCTAAGTGCAATTCATTTCCTACCCCCAAAATCTATCTTAGAGATGCACATTTCCTAATCCCATAAACCATCTAAGTGCAACTAATTTCCTACCCCCAAACTCCATTTAAGTGCAGTTCCTTTCCTACCCTCATAATCCAACTAACTACAAAACATTTCCTACACCCAAAAACCACCAAAGTGCAACTCTTTTCAAACAGCCAAAATCTAAGTGCAATTAATTTCCTACCCCCAAATCCATCTAATTGGAACACATTTCCTACCATTAAAATACATCTACGTGCAACACAATTGCTACACCCAAAAATCCATCTTATTGCAATGACATTTATAACTCTCCCAAAATCCATCTAAGTGCAACTGATTTCCTACCCCAAAATGCATATAAGTGCAACACATTTCCAATGCCCAAAAACCATCTAAGTGCAACTAATTTCTTGCCCAAAAATCCATCTATATGCAACTCATTTCACACCCCCAAAATCCATCTAAGTGCAACACATTACCTACCCTCAAAATTCATCTAAGTGCAAGACATTTCCTACCCCTAAAAGCCATCTAACATCAACTCATTTACTACCCCCAAAATCCATCTAAGTGCAATAAGTTTCCTATCCCCAAAATCCATTTAAGTGGAACAGATTTCCGACCCCCATAAACCATCTAAGTGCAACTAATTTCCAACCCCAATATCCATGTAAGTGCAACTCATTTCCTATCCATCTATGTGCAAATTATTTCCTACCCACAAAATCCTTTTAAGTGCAACGCACATCCTGCCCCAAACATCCATCTAAATGCAATTCATTTTTTTCCTCCAGATGTCCATCTCATTGTAACTCATTTCCTACCCTCAAAATCAATCTAAGTGCAACTCATTTCCTACCTCCAAAATCCATCTAAGTGCAACACATTTCCTACCCTCAAGATTCATCTAAGTGCAAGACATTTCCTACCCACAAAAACCATCTAAGTGCAACTCATATCCTAACCCAAAATCCATCTAGGTATAACTAATTTACTACCCCCAAAGTCCATCTTCGTACAATTAATTTCCTACCTCCAAAATCCATCTAACTGCTACAGATTTCCCACCCCCATAAAACATCTAAATGCAACTCATTTCCTACCCCCAATATCCACTTAACTGCAACTTATTTCCTATCCATCTACGTGCAACTAATTTCCTACCAGCAAAATCCTTTTAAGTGCAACTCACATCCTGCCCCTAAAGGTTCACCTAAATGCAAATCATTTCTTTCCCCCAAATATCCACATAATTGTAACTAATTTCCTAGCCCCAAAATCCATCTAAGTGCAATACATGTCCCATACCCCAAATCCATCCAAGTGTGACTCATATCCTACACCAATGATTCATCTAAGTGCAATTAATTTCCTACCCCCAAAATCCATCTAATATCAACACATTTCCTAACCTCAAAATTCATCTACGTGTAACACAATTGCTATACCCAAAAAGCATCTAAGTGCAACTCCTTTCCTACCCCCCAAAACCATCTAAGTGCAAACTACTTCCTACACCCAAAATCTAAGTGCAATTCATTTCCTACCCCCAAAATTCATCTAAGTGCAACAAATGTCCTACCATCAAAATCCATCTAAGTGAAACACATTGCCTACCCCCAAAAACCATCTAAGTGCAACTAATCTCCTACACCAAAGATCCATCTAAGTGCAGTGATTTCCTAACCCCTAAAATCCATCTAAGTGCAACACATTTCCTACCCTCATAATCCATCTAAGTGCAACACAATTGCTACACCCAAAAAGCATCTAAGTGCAACTCCTTTCCTACCCCCAAGATCCATCTAAGTGCAATTCTTTTCCTACGCCCTGAATATGAATAAGTACAACAAATTTCATACCCCGAAAATCCATCTAAATGCAATTTATGTCCTACCCCCCAAATGTACATCGAAGTGCAACTCATTTCCTACACCCAAAATCCATGTAAGTGCAATTAATTTCCTACCCCCAAATCCATCTAAGTGCAAGAAAAATCCTTTTAAGTGCAACTCACATCCTGCCCCAAACATCCACCTAAATGAAATTAATTTCCTTCCCCCAAAAATCCATCCTAGTGCAATTCATTTCCTACCCCCAAAATCCATCTTAGTGCAACTGAGTTCCTACCCCCCAACATGCATCTAAGTTCATCTCATTTCTTGCCCCCAAAAGTCATCTAAGTGCAACACATTTCCTACCCTCAACATCCATCTAAGTGCAACACATTCCCTACCCCCAAAACCATCTAAGTGCAATTAATTTCCTACCCCCAAAATCCATCCAATTGCAACACATTTCCTACCTCTGAAAACCATCATAGTGCAGCTCATTTCTTACACCCCAAATCCATCTAAGTACAATTCATTTCCTACCCCCAAAATTTATCTTAGAGATACACATTTCCTACTCCCAAAAACCATCTAAGTTCAACAGATTTCCGACCCCCATAAACCATCTAAGTGCAACTCATTTCCAACCCCAATATCCATGTAAGTGCAACTCATTTCCTATCCATCTACGTGCAACTTATTTCCTATCCACAAAATCCTTTTAAGTGCAAATCACATCCTGCCCCAAACATCCATCTAAATGAAATTAATTTTCTTCCTCCAAATGTCCATCTCATTGTAACTCATTTCCTACCCCCAAAATCAATCTAAGTGCAACTAATTTCCTACCTCCAAAATCCATCTAAGTGCAACACATTTCCTACCCCCAAGATTCATCTAAGTGCAACGCATATCCTAACCCAAAATCCATCTAAGTGTAACTAATTTACTACCCCCAAACTCCATCTAAGTACAATTCATTTCCTACCTCCAGAATCCATCTAACGGCTACAGATTTCCTACCCCCATAAAACATCTAAGCGCAACTCATTTCCTACCCCCAATATCCATCTAACTGCAACTTATTTCCTATCCATCTACGTGCAACTAATTTCCTACCCGCAAAATCCTTTTAAGTGCAACTCAAATCCTGCCCCCAAAGGTCCACCTAAATGCAAATCATTTCTTTCCCCCAAATATCCATCTAATTGTAACTCACTTCCTAGCCCCATAATCCATCTAAGTGCAATACATTTCCTATACCCCAAATCCATCTAAGTGCAACACATTTCCTACCCCCATAATCCATCTAAGTGCAACACAAATGCTACACCCGAAAAGCATCTAAGTTCAACTTCTTTCCTACCCTCAAGATACATCTAAGTGCAACACAATTGATATACCCAAAAAGCGTCTAAGTGCAACTGCTTTCCTACCCCCCAAAAACCATCTAAGTGCAACCCACTTCCTACACCCAAAATCTAAGTGCAATTCATTTCCTACCCCCAAAATTCATCTAAGTGCAACAAATTTCCTACCATCAAAATCCATCTAAGTGAAACACATTGCCTACCCCCAAAAACCATCTAAGTGCAACTAATCTCCTACACCAAAGATCCATCTAAGTGCAGTTAATTTCCTAACCCCCAAAATCAATCTAAGTGCAACACATTTCCTACCCCATAATCCATCTAAGTGCCACACAAATGCTACACCCGAAAAGCATCTAAGTTCAACTTCTTTCCTACCCTCAAGATACATCTAAGTGCAATTCTTTTCCTACGCCCTGAATATATCTAAGTACAATGAATTTCCTATGCCGAAAATCCATGTAAATGCAATTCATGTCCTACCCCCCAAATGTAAATCGAAGTGCAACTCATTTCCTACACCCAAAATCCATGTAAGTGCAATTAATTTCCTACCCCCAAATCCATCTAAGTGCAAGCAAAATCATTTTAAGTGCAACTCACATCCTGCCCCAAACATCCATCTAAATGAAATTAATTTCCTTCCCCCAAAAATCCATCCTAGTGCAATTCGTTTCCTACCCCCAAAATCCATCTTAGTGCACCTGAGTTCCCACCCACAACATGTATCTAATGGCATCTTATTTTTTGCCCCCAAAAGTCATCTAAGTGCAACACATTTCCTACCCTCAAAATCCATCTACGTGCAACATATTCCCTACCCCCAAAACCATCTAAGTGCATTTAATTTCCTACCCCCAAAATCCACCTAAGTGCAACATATATCCTACCCTCAACATTGATCCAAGTGCAACACATTTCCTACCTATAAAAACCATCTTAGTGCAACTCATATCCTAACCCAAAATCCATCTAAGTGTAACTAATTTACTACCCCCAAACTCCATCTAAGTACAATTCATTTCCTACCTCCAAAATCCATCTAACTGCGACAGATTTCCCACCCCCATAAAACATCTAAGTGCAACTCATTTCCTACTCCCAATATCCATCTAACTGCAACTTATTTCCTATCCATCTACGTGCAACTAATTTCCTACCGGCAAAATCCTTTTAAGTGCAACTCACATCCTGCCCCCAAAGGTTCACCTAAAGCAAATCATTTCTTTCCCCCAAATATCCACCTAATTGTAACTCATCTCCTAGCCCCAAAATCCATCTAAGTGCAATACATATCCTATACCCCAAATCCATCCAAGTGTGACTCATATCCTACACCAAAGATCCATCTAAGTGCAAATAATTTCCTACCTCCAAAATCCATCTAATATCAACACATTTCCTACCCTCAAAATTCATCTACGTGCAACACAATTGACATACCCAAAAAGCATCCTTTCCTACCCCCCAAAAACCAGCTAAGTGCAACGCACTTCCTACACCCAAAATCTAAGTGCAATTCATTTCCTACCCCCAAAATTCATCTAAGTGCAACAAATTTCCTACCATCAAAATCCATATAAGTGAAACACATTGCCTACCCCCAAAAACCATCTAAGTGCAACTAATCTCCTACACCAAAGATCCATCTAAGTGCAGTTAATTTCCTAACCCCCAAAATCAATCTAAGTGCAACACATTTCCTACCCCCATAATCCATCTAAGTGCAACACAATTGCTACACCCGAAAAGCATCTAAGTTCAACTTCTTTCCTACCCTCAAGATACATCTAAGTGCAATTCTTTTCCTACGCCCTGAATATATCTAAGTACAACGAATTTCCTACCCCGATAATACATGTAAATGCAATTCATGTCCTACCCCCCAAATGTACATCGAAGTGCAACTCATTTCCAAATTCATGTAAGTGCAATTAATTACCTACCCCCAAATCCATCTAAGTGCAAGCAAAATCCTTTTAAGTGCAACTCACATCCTGCCCCAAACATCCATCTAAATGAAATTAATTTCCTTCCCCCAAAAATCCATCCTAGTGCAATTCATTTCCTACCCCCAAAATCCATCTTAGTGTAACTGAGTTCCCACCCACAACATGCATCTAAGTGCATCTTATTTTTTGCCCCCAAAAGTTATCTAAGTGCAACACATTTCCTACCCTCAAAATCCATCTACGTGCAACATATTCCCTACCCCCAAAACCATCTAAGTGCATTTAATTTCCTACCCCCAAAATCCACCTAAGTGCAACATATATCCTACCCTCAACATTGATCCAAGTGCAACACATTTCCTACCTATAAAAACCATCTTAGTGCAACTAATTTCTTACACCCCAAATCCATCTAAGTGCAATTCATTTCCTACCCCAAAAATCTATCTTAGAGATGCACATTTCCTAATCCCATAAACCATCTAAGTGCAACTAATTTCCTACCCCCAAACTCCATTTAAGTGCAGTTCCTTTCCTACCCTCATAATCCAACTAACTACAAAACATTTCCTACACCCAAAAACCACCAAAGTGCAACTCTTTTCAAACAGCCAAAATCTAAGTGCAATTAATTTCCTACCCCCAAATCCATCTAATTGGAACACATTTCCTACCATTAAAATACATCTACGTGCAACACAATTGCTACACCCAAAAATCCATCTTATTGCAATGACATTTATAACTCTCCCAAAATCCATCTAAGTGCAACTGATTTCCTACCCCAAAATGCATATAAGTGCAACACATTTCCAATGCCCAAAAACCATCTAAGTGCAACTAATTTCTTGCCCAAAAATCCATCTATATGCAACTCATTTCACACCCCCAAAATCCATCTAAGTGCAACACATTACCTACCCTCAAAATTCATCTAAGTGCAAGACATTTCCTACCCCTAAAAGCCATCTAACATCAACTCATTTACTACCCCCAAAATCCATCTAAGTGCAATAAGTTTCCTATCCCCAAAATCCATTTAAGTGGAACAGATTTCCGACCCCCATAAACCATCTAAGTGCAACTAATTTCCAACCCCAATATCCATGTAAGTGCAACTCATTTCCTATCCATCTATGTGCAAATTATTTCCTACCCACAAAATCCTTTTAAGTGCAACGCACATCCTGCCCCAAACATCCATCTAAATGCAATTCATTTTCTTCCTCCAGATGTCCATCTCATTGTAACTCATTTCCTACCCTCAAAATCATTCTAAGTGCAACTCATTTCCTACCTCCAAAATCCATCTAAGTGCAACACATTTCCTACCCTCAAGATTCATCTAAGTGCAAGACATTTCCTACCCACAAAAACCATCTAAGTGCAACTCATATCCTAACCCAAAATCCATCTAGGTATAACTAATTTACTACCCCCAAAGTCCATCTTCGTACAATTCATTTCCTACCTCCAAAATCCATCTAACTGCTACAGATTTCCCACCCCCATAAAACATCTAAATGCAACTCATTTCCTACCCCCAATATCCACTTAACTGCAACTTATTTCCTATCCATCTACGTGCAACTAATTTCCTACCAGCAAAATCCTTTTAAGTGCAACTCACATCCTGCCCCTAAAGGTTCACCTAAATGCAAATCATTTCTTTCCCCCAAATATCCACATAATTGTAACTAATTTCCTAGCCCCAAAATCCATCTAAGTGCAATACATGTCCCATACCCCAAATCCATCCAAGTGTGACTCATATCCTACACCAATGATTCATCTAAGTGCAATTAATTTCCTACCCCCAAAATCCATCTAATATCAACACATTTCCTAACCTCAAAATTAATCTACGTGTAACACAATTGCTATACCCAAAAAGCATCTAAGTGCAACTCCTTTCCTACCCCCCAAAACCATCTAAGTGCAAACTACTTCCTACACCCAAAATCTAAGTGCAATTCATTTCCTACCCCCAAAATTCATCTAAGTGCAACAAATGTCCTACCATCAAAATCCATCTAAGTGAAACACATTGCCTACCCCCAAAAACCATCTAAGTGCAACTAATCTCCTACACCAAAGATCCATCTAAGTGCAGTTATTTCCTAACCCCTAAAATCCATCTAAGTGCAACACATTTCCTACCCTCATAATCCATCTAAGTGCAACACAATTGCTACACCCAAAAAGCATCTAAGTGCAACTCCTTTCCTACCCCCAAGATCCATCTAAGTGCAATTCTTTTCCTACGCCCTGAATATGAATAAGTACAACAAATTTCATACCCCGAAAATCCATCTAAATGCAATTTATGTCCTACCCCCCAAATGTACATCGAAGTGCAACTCATTTCCTACACCCAAAATCCATGTAAGTGCAATTAATTTCCTACCCCCAAATCCATCTAAGTGCAAGAAAAATCCTTTTAAGTGCAACTCACATCCTGCCCCAAACATCCACCTAAATGAAATTAATTTCCTTCCCCCAAAAATCCATCCTAGTGCAATTCATTTCCTACCCCCAAAATCCATCTTAGTGCAACTGAGTTCCTACCCCCCAACATGCATCTAAGTTCATCTCATTTCTTGCCCCCAAAAGTCATCTAAGTGCAACACATTTCCGACCCTCAACATCCATCTAAGTGCAACACATTCCCTACCCCCAAAACCATCTAAGTGCAATTAATTTCCTACCCCCAAAATCCATCCAATTGCAACACATTTCCTACCTCTGAAAACCATCATAGTGCAGCTCATTTCTTACACCCCAAATCCATCTAAGTACAATTCATTTCCTACCCCCAAAATGTATCTTAGAGATACACATTTCCTACTCCCAAAAACCATCTAAGTTCAACAGATTTCCGACCCCCATAAACCATCTAAGTGCAACTCATTTCCAACCCCAATATCCATGTAAATGCAACTCATTTCCTATCCATCTACGTGCAATTTATTTCCTATCCACAAAATCCTTTTAAGTGCAAATCACATCCTGCCCCAAACATCCATCTAAATGAAATTAATTTTCTTCCTCCAAATGTCCATCTCATTGTAACTCATTTCCTACCCCCAAAATCAATCTAAGTGCAACTAATTTCCTACCTCCAAAATCCATCTAAGTGCAACACATTTCCTACCCCCAAGATTCATCTAAGTGCAACGCATATCCTAACCCAAAATCCATCTAAGTGTAACTAATTTACTACCCCCAAACTCCATCTAAGTACAATTCATTTCCTACCTCCAGAATCCATCTAACGGCTACAGATTTCCTACCCCCATAAAACATCTAAGCGCAACTCATTTCCTACCCCCAATATCCATCTAACTGCAACTTATTTCCTATCCATCTACGTGCAACTAATTTCCTACCCGCAAAATCCTTTTAAGTGCAACTCAAATCCTGCCCCCAAAGGTCCACCTAAATGCAAATCATTTCTTTCCCCCAAATATCCATCTAATTGTAACTCACTTCCTAGCCCCATAATCCATCTAAGTGCAATACATTTCCTATACCCCAAATCCATCTAAGTGCAACACATTTCCTACCCCCATAATCCATCTAAGTGCAACACAAATGCTACACCCGAAAAGCATCTAAGTTCAACTTCTTTCCTACCCTCAAGATACATCTAAGTGCAACACAATTGATATACCCAAAAAGCATCTAAGTGCAACTGCTTTCCTACCCCCCAAAAACCATCTAAGTGCAACCCACTTCCTACACCCAAAATCTAAGTGCAATTCATTTCCTACCCCCAAAATTCATCTAAGTGCAACAAATTTCCTACCATCAAAATCCATCTAAGTGAAACACATTGCCTACCCCCAAAAACCATCTAAGTGCAACTAATCTCCTACACCAAAGATCCATCTAAGTGCAGTTAATTTCCTAACCCCCAAAATCAATCTAAGTGCAACACATTTCCTACCCCATAATCCATCTAAGTGCCACACAAATGCTACACCCGAAAAGCATCTAAGTTCAACTTATTTCCTACCCTCAAGATACATCTAAGTGCAATTCTTTTCCTACGCCCTGAATATATCTAAGTACAATGAATTTCCTATGCCGAAAATCCATGTAAATGCAATTCATGTCCTACCCCCCAAATGTAAATCGAAGTGCAACTCATTTCCTACACCCAAAATCCATGTAAGTGCAATTAATTTCCTACCCCCAAATCCATCTAAGTGCAAGCAAAATCATTTTAAGTGCAACTCACATCCTGCCCCAAACATCCATCTAAATGAAATTAATTTCCTTCCCCCAAAAATCCATCCTAGTGCAATTCGTTTCCTACCCCCAAAATCCATCTTAGTGCACCTGAGTTCCCACCCACAACATGTATCTAATGGCATCTTATTTTTTGCCCCCAAAAGTCATCTAAGTGCAACACATTTCCTACCCTCAAAATCCATCTACGTGCAACATATTCCCTACCCCCAAAACCATCTAAGTGCATTTAATTTCCTACCCCCAAAATCCACCTAAGTGCAACATATATCCTACCCTCAACATTGATCCAAGTGCAACACATTTCCTACCTATAAAAACCATCTTAGTGCAACTCATATCCTAACCCAAAATCCATCTAAGTGTAACTAATTTACTACCCCCAAACTCCATCTAAGTACAATTCATTTCCTACCTCCAAAATCCATCTAACTGCGACAGATTTCCCACCCCCATAAAACATCTAAGTGCAACTCATTTCCTACTCCCAATATCCATCTAACTGCAACTTATTTCCTATCCATCTACGTGCAACTAATTTCCTACCGGCAAAATCCTTTTAAGTGCAACTCACATCCTGCCCCCAAAGGTTCACCTAAAGCAAATCATTTCTTTCCCCCAAATATCCACCTAATTGTAACTCATCTCCTAGCCCCAAAATCCATCTAAGTGCAATACATATCCTATACCCCAAATCCATCCAAGTGTGACTCATATCCTACACCAAAGATCCATCTAAGTGCAAATAATTTCCTACCTCCAAAATCCATCTAATATCAACACATTTCCTACCCTCAAAATTCATCTACGTGCAACACAATTGACATACCCAAAAAGCATCCTTTCCTACCCCCCAAAAACCAGCTAAGTGCAACGCACTTCCTACACCCAAAATCTAAGTGCAATTCATTTCCTACCCCCAAAATTCATCTAAGTGCAACAAATTTCCTACCATCAAAATCCATATAAGTGAAACACATTGCCTACCCCCAAAAACCATCTAAGTGCAACTAATCTCCTACACCAAAGATCCATCTAAGTGCAGTTAATTTCCTAACCCCCAAAATCAATCTAAGTGCAACACATTTCCTACCCCCATAATCCATCTAAGTGCAACACAATTGCTACACCCGAAAAGCATCTAAGTTCAACTTCTTTCCTACCCTCAAGATACATCTAAGTGCAATTCTTTTCCTACGCCCTGAATATATCTAAGTACAACGAATTTCCTACCCCGATAATACATGTAAATGCAATTCATGTCCTACCCCCCAAATGTACATCGAAGTGCAACTCATTTCCAAATTCATGTAAGTGCAATTAATTACCTACCCCCAAATCCATCTAAGTGCAAGCAAAATCCTTTTAAGTGCAACTCACATCCTGCCCCAAACATCCATCTAAATGAAATTAATTTCCTTCCCCCAAAAATCCATCCTAGTGCAATTCATTTCCTACCCCCAAAATCCATCTTAGTGTAACTGAGTTCCCACCCACAACATGCATCTAAGTGCATCTTATTTTTTGCCCCCAAAAGTTATCTAAGTGCAACACATTTCCTACCCTCAAAATCCATCTACGTGCAACATATTCCCTACCCCCAAAACCATCTAAGTGCATTTAATTTCCTACCCCCAAAATCCACCTAAGTGCAACATATATCCTACCCTCAACATTGATCCAAGTGCAACACATTTCCTACCTATAAAAACCATCTTAGTGCAACTAATTTCTTACACCCCAAATCCATCTAAGTGCAATTCATTTCCTACCCCAAAAATCTATCTTAGAGATGCACATTTCCTAATCCCATAAACCATCTAAGTGCAACTAATTTCCTACCCCCAAACTCCATTTAAGTGCAGTTCCTTTCCTACCCTCATAATCCAACTAACTACAAAACATTTCCTACACCCAAAAACCACCAAAGTGCAACTCTTTTCAAACAGCCAAAATCTAAGTGCAATTAATTTCCTACCCCCAAATCCATCTAATTGGAACACATTTCCTACCATTAAAATACATCTACGTGCAACACAATTGCTACACCCAAAAATCCATCTTATTGCAATGACATTTATAACTCTCCCAAAATCCATCTAAGTGCAACTGATTTCCTACCCCAAAATGCATATAAGTGCAACACATTTCCAAAGCCCAAAAACCATCTAAGTGCAACTAATTTCTTGCCCAAAAATCCATCTATATGCAACTCATTTCACACCCCCAAAATCCATCTAAGTGCAACACCATACCTACCCTCAAAATTCATCTAAGTGCAAGACATTTCCTACCCCTAAAAGCCATCTAACATCAACTCATTTACTACCCCCAAAATCCATCTAAGTGCAATAAGTTTCCTATCCCCAAAATCCATTTAAGTGGAACAGATTTCCGACCCCCATAAACCATCTAAGTGCAACTAATTTCCAACCCCAATATCCATGTAAGTGCAACTCATTTCCTATCCATCTATGTGCAAATTATTTCCTACCCACAAAATCCTTTTAAGTGCAACGCACATCCTGCCCCAAACATCCATCTAAATGCAATTCATTTTCTTCCTCCAGATGTCCATCTCATTGTAACTCATTTCCTACCCTCAAAATCAATCTAAGTGCAACTCATTTCCTACCTCCAAAATCCATCTAAGTGCAACACATTTCCTACCCTCAAGATTCATCTAAGTGCAAGACATTTCCTACCCACAAAAACCATCTAAGTGCAACTCATATCCTAACCCAAAATCCATCTAGGTATAACTAATTTACTACCCCCAAAGTCCATCTTCGTACAATTCATTTCCTACCTCCAAAATCCATCTAACTGCTACAGATTTCCCACCCCCATAAAACATCTAAATGCAACTCATTTCCTACCCCCAATATCCACTTAACTGCAACTTATTTCCTATCCATCTACGTGCAACTAATTTCCTACCAGCAAAATCCTTTTAAGTGCAACTCACATCCTGCCCCTAAAGGTTCACCTAAATGCAAATCATTTCTTTCCCCCAAATATCCACATAATTGTAACTAATTTCCTAGCCCCAAAATCCATCTAAGTGCAATACATGTCCCATACCCCAAATCCATCCAAGTGTGACTCATATCCTACACCAATGATTCATCTAAGTGCAATTAATTTCCTACCCCCAAAATCCATCTAATATCAACACATTTCCTAACCTCAAAATTCATCTACGTGTAACACAATTGCTATACCCAAAAAGCATCTAAGTGCAACTCCTTTCCTACCCCCCAAAACCATCTAAGTGCAAACTACTTCCTACACCCAAAATCTAAGTGCAATTCATTTCCTACCCCCAAAATTCATCTAAGTGCAACAAATGTCCTACCATCAAAATCCATCTAAGTGAAACACATTGCCTACCCCCAAAAACCATCTAAGTGCAACTAATCTCCTACACCAAAGATCCATCTAAGTGCAGTTATTTCCTAACCCCTAAAATCCATCTAAGTGCAACACATTTCCTACCCTCATAATCCATCTAAGTGCAACACAATTGCTACACCCAAAAAGCATCTAAGTGCAACTCCTTTCCTACCCCCAAGATCCATCTAAGTGCAATTCTTTTCCTACGCCCTGAATATGAATAAGTACAACAAATTTCATACCCCGAAAATCCATCTAAATGCAATTTATGTCCTACCCCCCAAATGTACATCGAAGTGCAACTCATTTCCTACACCCAAAATCCATGTAAGTGCAATTAATTTCCTACCCCCAAATCCATCTAAGTGCAAGAAAAATCCTTTTAAGTGCAACTCACATCCTGCCCCAAACATCCACCTAAATGAAATTAATTTCCTTCCCCCAAAAATCCATCCTAGTGCAATTCATTTCCTACCCCCAAAATCCATCTTAGTGCAACTGAGTTCCTACCCCCCAACATGCATCTAAGTTCATCTCATTTCTTGCCCCCAAAAGTCATCTAAGTGCAACACATTTCCTACCCTCAACATCCATCTAAGTGCAACACATTCCCTACCCCCAAAACCATCTAAGTGCAATTAATTTCCTACCCCCAAAATCCATCCAATTGCAACACATTTCCTACCTCTGAAAACCATCATAGTGCAGCTCATTTCTTACACCCCAAATCCATCTAAGTACAATTCATTTCCTACCCCCAAAATTTATCTTAGAGATACACATTTCCTACTCCCAAAAACCATCTAAGTTCAACAGATTTCCGACCCCCATAAACCATCTAAGTGCAACTCATTTCCAACCCCAATATCCATGTAAGTGCAACTCATTTCCTATCCATCTACGTGCAACTTATTTCCTATCCACAAAATCCTTTTAAGTGCAAATCACATCCTGCCCCAAACATCCATCTAAATGAAATTAATTTTCTTCCTCCAAATGTCCATCTCATTGTAACTCATTTCCTACCCCCAAAATCAATCTAAGTGCAACTAATTTCCTACCTCCAAAATCCATCTAAGTGCAACACATTTCCTACCCCCAAGATTCATCTAAGTGCAACGCATATCCTAACCCAAAATCCATCTAAGTGTAACTAATTTACTACCCCCAAACTCCATCTAAGTACAATTCATTTCCTACCTCCAGAATCCATCTAACGGCTACAGATTTCCTACCCCCATAAAACATCTAAGCGCAACTCATTTCCTACCCCCAATATCCATCTAACTGCAACTTATTTCCTATCCATCTACGTGCAACTAATTTCCTACCCGCAAAATCCTTTTAAGTGCAACTCAAATCCTGCCCCCAAAGGTCCACCTAAATGCAAATCATTTCTTTCCCCCAAATATCCATCTAATTGTAACTCACTTCCTAGCCCCATAATCCATCTAAGTGCAATACATTTCCTATACCCCAAATCCATCTAAGTGCAACACATTTCCTACCCCCATAATCCATCTAAGTGCAACACAAATGCTACACCCGAAAAGCATCTAAGTTCAACTTCTTTCCTACCCTCAAGATACATCTAAGTGCAACACAATTGATATACCCAAAAAGCATCTAAGTGCAACTGCTTTCCTACCCCCCAAAAACCATCTAAGTGCAACCCACTTCCTACACCCAAAATCTAAGTGCAATTCATTTCCTACCCCCAAAATTCATCTAAGTGCAACAAATTTCCTACCATCAAAATCCATCTAAGTGAAACACATTGCCTACCCCCAAAAACCATCTAAGTGCAACTAATCTCCTACACCAAAGATCCATCTAAGTGCAGTTAATTTCCTAACCCCCAAAATCAATCTAAGTGCAACACATTTCCTACCCCATAATCCATCTAAGTGCCACACAAATGCTACACCCGAAAAGCATCTAAGTTCAACTTCTTTCCTACCCTCAAGATACATCTAAGTGCAATTCTTTTCCTACGCCCTGAATATATCTAAGTACAATGAATTTCCTATGCCGAAAATCCATGTAAATGCAATTCATGTCCTACCCCCCAAATGTAAATCGAAGTGCAACTCATTTCCTACACCCAAAATCCATGTAAGTGCAATTAATTTCCTACCCCCAAATCCATCTAAGTGCAAGCAAAATCATTTTAAGTGCAACTCACATCCTGCCCCAAACATCCATCTAAATGAAATTAATTTCCTTCCCCCAAAAATCCATCCTAGTCCAATTCGTTTCCTACCCCCAAAATCCATCTTAGTGCACCTGAGTTCCCACCCACAACATGTATCTAATGGCATCTTATTTTTTGCCCCCAAAAGTCATCTAAGTGCAACACATTTCCTACCCTCAAAATCCATCTACGTGCAACACATTCCCTACCCCCAAAACCATCTAAGTGCATTTTATTTCCTACCCCCAAAATCCACCTAAGTGCAACACATTTCCTACCCTCAACATTGATCCAAGTGCAACAAATTTCCTACCACTAAAAACCATCTTAGTGCAACTCATTTCTTACACCCCAAATCCATCTAAGTGCAATTCATTTCCTACCCCCAAAATCTATCTTAGAGATGCACATTTCCTACTCCCATAAACCATCTAAGTACAACTAATTTCCTACCCCCAAACTCCATTTAAGTGCAGTTCATTTCCTACCCTCATAATCCAACTAACTACAAAACATTTCCTACGCCCAAAAACCACCAAAGTGCAACTCTTTTCAAACAGCCAAAATCTAAGTGCAATTCATTTCTTACCCCCAAATCCATCTAACTGGAACACATTTCCTACCATTAAAATACATCTACGTGCAACACAATTGCTACACCCAAAAAACCATCTTATTGCAATGACATTTATAACTCTCCCAAAATCCATCTAAGTGCAACTGATTTCCTACCCCAAAATGCATCTAAGTGCAACACATTTCCAATCCCAAAAACCATCTAAGTGCAACTAATATCTTGCCCCAAAATCCATCTATGTGCAACTCATTTCACTCCCCCAAAATCCATCTAAGTGCAACACATTACCTACCCTCAAAATTCATCTAAGTGCAAGACATTTCCTACCACCAAAAGCTATCTAAGTTCAACTCATTTACTACCCCCAAAATCCATCTAAGTGCAATAAATTACCAACCTCAATATCCATGTACGTGCAACTCATTTCCTATCCATCTATGTGCAACTTATTTCCTACCCACAAAATCCTTTTAAGTGCAACTCACATCCTGCCCCAAACATCCATCTAAATGCAATTCATTTTCTTCCTCCAAATGTCCATCTCATTGTAACTCATTTCCTACCCTCAAAATCAATCTAAGTGCAACTCATTTCCTACCTCCAAAATCCATCTAAGTGCAACACATTTCCTACCCTCAAGATTCATCTAAGTGCAAGACATTTCCTACCCACAAAAACCATCTAAGTGCAACGCATATCCTAACCCAAAATCCATCTAAGTGTAACTAATTTACTACCCCCAAACTCCATCTAAGTACAATTCATTTCCTACCTCAATATCCATCTAACTGCAACGTATTTCCTATCCATCTACGTGCAACTAATTTCCTACCAGCAAAATCCTTTTAAGTGCAACTCACATCCTGCCCCCAAAGGTTCACCTAAATGCAAATCATTTCTTTCCCCCAAATATCCACCTAATTGTAACTCATTTCCTAGCCCCAAAATCCATCTAAGTGCAATACATATCCTATACCCCAAATCCATCCAAGTGTGACTCATATCCTACACCAAAGATCCATCTAAGTGCAATTAATTTCCCTCCCCCAAAATCCATCTAATATCAACACATTTCCTAACCTCAAAATTCATCTATGTGCAACACAATTGCTATACCCAAAAAGCATCTAAGTGCAACTCCTTTCCTACCCCCATCTAAGTGCAAACCACTTCCTGCACCCAAAATCTAAGTACAATTAATTTCCTACCCCCAACATTCATCTAAGTGCAACAAATTTCCTACCATCAAAATCCATCTAAGTGAAACACATTGCCTACCCCCAAAAACCATCTAAGTGCAACTAATCTCCTACACCAAAGATCCATCTAAGTGCAGTTATTTCCTAACCCCCAAAATCCATCTAAGTGCAACACATTTCCTACCCTCATAATCCATCTAAGTGCAACACAATTGCTATACCCAAAAAGCATCTAAGTGCAACTCCTTTCCTACCCCCAAGATCCATCTAAGTGCAATTATTTTCCTATGCCCTGAATATAAATAAGTACAACGAATTTCCTACCCCGAAAATCCATCTAAATGCAATTCATGTCCTACCCCCCCAAATGTGCATCGAAGTGCAACTCATTTCCTACACCCAAAATCCATGTAAGTGCAATTAATTTCCTACCCCCAAATCCATCTAAGTGCAAGCAAAATCCGTTTAAGTGCAACTCACATCCTGCCCCAAACATCCATCTAAATGAAATTAATTTCCTTCCCCCAAAAATCCATCCTAGTGCAATTCGTTTCCTACCCCCAAAATCTATCTTAGTGCACCTGAGTTCCCACCCACAACATGTATCTAATGGCATTTTATTTTTTGCCCCCAAAAGTCATCTAAGTGCAACACATTTCCTACCCTCAAAATCCATCTACGTGCAACACATTCCCTACCCCAAAACCATCTAAGTGCATTTTATTTCCTACCCCCAAAATCCACCTAAGTGCAACATATTTCCTACCCTCAACATTGATCCAAGTGCAACAAATTTCCTACCACTAAAAACCATCTTAGTGCAACTCATTTCTTACACCCCAAATCCATCTAAGTGCAATTCATTTCCTACCCCCAAAATCTATCTTAGAGATGCACATTTCCTACTCCCATAAACCATCTAAGTACAACTAATTTCCTACCCCCAAACTCCATTTAAGAGCAGTTCATTTCCTACCCTCATAATCCAACTAACTACAAAACATTTCCTACGCCCAAAAACCACCAAAGTGCAACTCTTTTCAAACAGCCAAAATCTAAGTGCAATTCATTTCTTACCCCCAAATCCATCTAACTGGAACACATTTCCTACCATTAAAATACATCTACGTGCAACACAATTGCTACACCCAAAAATCCATCTTATTGCAATGACATTTATAACTCTCCCAAAATCCATCTAAGTGCAACTGATTTCCTACCCCAAAATGCATCTAAGTGCAACACATTTCCAATCCCAAAAACCATCTAAGTGCAACTAATATCTTGCCCCAAAATCCATCTATGTGAAACTCATTTCACTCCCCCAAAATCCATCTAAGTGCAACACATTACCTACCCTCAAAATTCATCTAAGTGCAAGACATTTCCTACCACCAAAAGCTATCTAAGTTCAACTCATTTACTACCCCCAAAATCCATCTAAGTGCAATAAATTACCAACCTCAATATCCATGTACGTGCAACTCATTTCCTATCCATCTATGTGCAACTTATTTCCTACCCACAAAATCCTTTTAAGTGCAACTCACATCCTGCCCCAAACATCCATCTAAATGCAATTCATTTTCTTCCTCCAAATGTCCATCTCATTGTAACTCATTTCCTACCCTCAAAATCAATCTAAGTGCAACACATTTCCTACCCTCAAGATTCATCTAAGTGCAAGACATTTCCTACCCACAAAAACCATCTAAGTGCAACTCACATCCTGCCCCCAAAGGTTCACCTAAATGCAAATCATTTCTTTCCCCCAAATATCCACCTAATTGTAACTCATTTCCTAGCCCCAAAATCCATCTAAGTGCAATACATATCCTATACCCCAAATCCATCCAAGTGTGACTCATATCCTACACCAAAAATCCATCTAAGTGCAATTAATTTCCCTCCCCCAAAATCCATCTAATATCAACACATTTCCTAACCTCAAAATTCATCTATGTGCAACACAATTGCTATACCCAAAAAGCATCTAAGTGCAACTCCTTTCCTACCCCCATCTAAGTGCAAACCACTTCCTGCACCCAAAATCTAAGTACAATTAATTTCCTACCCCCAACATTCATCTAAGTGCAACAAATTTCCTACCATCAAAATCCATCTAAGTGAAACACATTGCCTACCCCCAAAAACCATCTAAGTGCAACTAATCTCCTACACCAAAGATCCATCTAAGTGCAGTTATTTCCTAACCCCCAAAATCCATCTAAGTGCAACACATTTCCTACCCTCATAATCCATCTAAGTGCAACACAATTGCTACACCCAAAAAGCATCAAAGTGCAACTCCTTTCCTACCCCCAAGATCCATCTAAGTGCAATTATTTTCCTATGCCCTGAATATAAATAAGTACAACGAATTTCCTACCCCGAAAATCCATCTAAATGCAATTCATGTCCTACCCCCCCAAATGTGCATCGAAGTGCAACTCATTTCCTACACCCAAAATCCATGTAAGTGCAATTAATTTCCTACCCCCAAATCCATCTAAGTGCAAGCAAAATCCGTTTAAGTGCAACTCACATCCTGCCCCAAACATCCATCTAAATGAAATTAATTTCCTTCCCCCAAAAATCCATCCTAGTGCAATTCGTTTCCTACCCCCAAAATCCATCTTAGTGCAACTGAGTTCCCACCCACAACATGCATCTAAGTGCATCTTATTTTTTGCCCCCAAAAGTCATCTAAGTGCAACACATTTCCTACCCTCAAAATCCATCTACGTGCAACACATTCCCTACCCCCAAAACCATCTAAGTGCATTTAATTTCCTACCCCCAAAATCCACCTAAGTGCAACATATTTCCTACCCTCAACATTGATCCAAGTGCAACACATTTCCTACCTTTAAAAACCATCTTACTGCAACTCATTTCTTACACCCCAAATCCATCTAAGTGCAAATCATTTCCTACCCCCAAAATCTATTTTAGAGATGCACATTTCCTAATCCCATAAACCATCTAAGTGTAACTAATTTCCTACCCCCAAACTCCATTTAAGTGCAGTTCATTTCCTACCCTCATAATCCAACTAACTACAAAACATTTCCTACGCCCAAAAACCACCAAAGTGCAACTCTTTTCAAACAGCCAAAATCTAAGTGCAATTCATTTCCTACCCCCAAATCCATCTAATTGGAACACATTTCCTACCATTAAAATACATCTACGTGCAACACAATTGCTAAACCCAAAAATCCATCTTATTGCAATGACATTTATAACTCTCCCAAAATCCATCTAAGTGCAACTGATTTCCTACCCCAAAATGCATATAAGTGCAACACATTTCCTATCCCCAAAAACCATCTAAGTGCAACTATTTTCCAACACCCAAAATCCATCTAAATGCAACTAATTTCTTGCCCCAAAATCCATCTACGTGCAACTCATTTGACACCCCCAAAATCCATCTAAGTGCAACACATTTCCTACCCTCAAAATTCATCTAAGTGCAAGACATTTCCTACCCCAAAAGCCATCTAAGTGCAACTCATTTACTACCCCCAAAATCCATCTAAGTGCAATAAATTTCCTATCCCCAAAATCCATTTAAGTGCAACAGATTACCGACCCCCATAAACCATCTAAGTGCAACTAATTGCCTATCAATCTACGTGCAACTTATTTACTACCCGCAAAATCCTTTTAAGCACAACTCACATCCTGCCCCAAACATCCATCTAAATGCAATTCATTTTCTTCCCCCAAATGTCCATCTCATTGTAACTCATTTCCTACCCCAAAATCAATGAAAGTGCAACTAATTTCCTACCTCCAAAATCCATCTAAGTGCAACACATTTCCTAGCCTCAAGATTCATCTAATTGCAAGACATTTCCTACCCACAAAAACCATCTAAGTGCAACTCATATCCTAACCCAAAATCCATCTAAGTGTAACTCATTTACTACCCCCAAACTCCATCTAAGTACAATTAATTTCCTACCTCCAGAATCCATCTAACTGATACAGATTTCCTACCACCATAAACCATCTGACTGCAACTTATTTCCTATCCATCTAAGTGCAACTAATTTCCTACCCGCAAAATTCTTTTACGTGCAACTCACATCCTGCTCTCAAAGGTCCACCTAAATGCAAATCATTTTTCCCCCAAATATCCATCTAATTGTAACTCGTTTCCTACCTCCAAGATCTATCTAAGTGCAATTCATTTCCTACCCACCCAAAATCCATCTAAGTGCAAATCATTTCATATCCATCTATATGTAACTCATCTCCTAACCCCAAAATCAATTTAAGTGCAACAACATTATGCCCCCAAAAATATATCTAAATACAATTAATTTCCTACCCTCAAAAGTCCACCTAAGTGCAACTCACTTCCCTTAATTTCCTACCTTCAAAATTCATCTAACTGCAACACATTTCCTACCTTGAAAATCCATCTACGTGAAACACATTTCCTACCCCCAGAAACCATCTAAGTGCAATTAATTTCCTAACCCCCCAAAATCCATCTAAGTGCAACACATTCCCTGCCCTCAAAATCCAGTGCAACTCCTTTCCTACCCACAAGATCCATCTAAGTGCAATTCTTGACCTACCCCCTGAATACATCTAAGTACAACTAATTGCCTACCCCAAAAATCCATCTAAATGCAATTCATGTCCTACACCCCAAATCTCCATCTAAGTGCAACTCATTTCCTACCAGCATAATCCTTTTAAGTGCAACTCACATCCTGCCCCAAACATCCATCTAAATAAAATTAATTTCCTTCCCCTAAACATCCATCCTAGTGCAATTCATTTCCTACCCCTATAATCCATTTTAGTGCAACAGATTTTCTACCCCCAACATGCATCTAAGTGCAACTCATTTCTTGCCCCCAAAATTCATCTAAGTGCAATTGTTTTCCTACCCCCAAAATCCATCTTAGTGCAACTAATTTCCTATCCATCTATTTGCAACTCATTTCCTAACCCCAAAATCCATTTGAGTGCAACAACGTCATGCCCCCAAAAATCTATCTAAAAGCAAATGATTTCCTACCCCCAAATGTCCATCTAGGTGCAACTCATTTCCTATACCCCAAATCCATTTAAGTGTAATTCATTTCCTACTCCCAAAAACCATCTAAGTGCAATTCATATTCTACCCCATAAATCCATCTAATGGCAACTGATTTCCTACCCATAAAATCCATATAAGTGCAGCTCATTTCTAACCGTCAAAATCCATGTAACTACAGCACATTTCCTGCACCCAAAAACCATCTAAGTGCAACCCACTCCTACACCCAACATTTAAGTGCAATTCATTTCCTACCACCAAAATTCATCTAAGTGCAACAAATTTCCTACCATCAAAATCCATCTAAGTGAAACAGATTGCCTACCCACAAAAACCATCTAACTGCAACTAATCTCCTACACCAAAGATCCATCTAAGTACAGTTAATTTCCTAACCCCCAAAATCCATCTAAGTGCAACACATTTCCTACCCTCAAATCCATCTAAGTGCAACACAATTGCTACACCCAAAAAGCATCTAAGTGCAACTCATTTCCTACCCCCAAGATCCATCTAAGTGCAATTCTTTTCCTACACCCTGAATATATCTAAGTACAACTAATTTCCTTACCCTGAAAATCCATCTAAATGCAATTCATGTCCTACTCCCCAAAATTACATCGAAGTGCAACTCATTTCCTACACGCAAAATCCAAGTGCAATTAATTTCCTACCCCAAAATCCATCCAAGTGCAATTCATTTCCTACCCCAAAATCCATCTAAGTGCAAGCAAAATCCTTTAGAGTTCAACTCACATCCTGCCCCAAACATCCATCTAAATGAAATCCATTGCCTTCCCCCAAAAATCCATCCAAGTGCAATTCATTTCCTACCCCCAAAATCCATTTTAGTGCAACTGAGTTCCTACCCCCAACATGCATCTAAGTGCATCTCATTTCTTGCCCCCGAAATTCATCTAAGTGCAACACATTTCCTACCCTCAAAATCCATCTAAGTGCAACACATTCCCTACCCCCAAAACCATCTAAGTGCAATTAATTTCCTACCCCCAAAATCCATCTAGGTGCAACACATGTCCTATCCTCAACATTGATCCAAGTGCAACACCTTTCCTACCTCTAAAAACCATCTTAGTGCAACTTATTTCTTACACCCCAAATACATCTAAGTGCAATTCATTTCCTACCCCCAAAATCTATCTTAGAGCTACACATTTCCTACTCACAAAAACCATCTAAGTGCAACACATTGCCCACTCCCAAAATCCATCTAAGTGCAACTAATTTCCTACCCCCAAACTCCATTTAAGTGCACTTCATTTCCTACCCTCAAAATCCAACTAACTACGAAACATTTCCTACACTCAAAAACCACCAAAATGCAACTAATTTCAAACAGCCAAAATCTAAGTGCAATTCATTTCCTGCCCCCAAAATCCATCTAATTGGAATACATTTCCTATCATTAAAATGCATCTACGTGCAACACAATTGCTACACCCAAAATACCATCTTATTGCAATGACTTTTATAATTCTCCAAAATCCATCTAAGTGTAACTGATTTCCTACCCCAAAATGCATCTAAGTGCAACACATTTACAATCCCCAAAACCCATCTAAGTGCAACTATTTTCCAACACCCAAAATCCATCTAAATGCAACTAATTTCTTGCCCCAAAATCCATCTACGTGCAACTCATTTCACACCCCCAAAATCCATCTAAGTGCAACACATTTCCTACCCTCAAAATTCATCTAAGTGCAAGACATTTCCTACCCCCAAAAGCCATCTAAGTGCAACTCATTTACTACCCCCAAAATCCATCTAAGTGCAATAGATTTCCTATCCCCAAAATCCATTTAAGTGCAACAGATTACCGACCCCCATAAACCATCTAAGTGCAACTCATTTCCTATCAATCTACGTGCAACTTATTTCCTACCCGCAAAATCCTTTTAAGTGCAACTCACATCCTGCCCCAAACATCCATCTAAATGCAATTCATTTTCTTCCCCCAAATGTCCATCTCATTGTAACTCATTTCCTACCCCCAAAATCAATGAAAGTGCAACTCATTTCCTACCTCCAAAATCCATCTAAGTGCAACACATTTCCTAGCCTCAAGATTCATCTAAGTGCAAGACATTTCCTACCCACAAAAACCATCTAAGTGCAACTCATATCCTAACCCAAAATCCATCTAAGTGTTACTCATTTACTACCCCCAAACTCCATCTAAGTACAATTCATTTCCTACCTCCAGAATCCATCTAACTGCTACAGATTTCCTACCACCATAAACCATCTAACTGCTACTTATTTCCTATACATCTAAGTGCAACTAATTTCCTACCCGCAAAATTCTTTTAAGTGCAACTCACATCCTGCCCCCAAAGGTCCACCTAAATGCAAATCATTTCTTTCCCCCAAATATCCATCTAATTGTAACTCCTTTCCTACCTCCGAGATCTATCTAAGTGCAATTCATTTCCTACCCCCCAAAATCCATCTAAGTGCAAATCATTTCCTATCCATCTATATGTAACTCATCTCCTAACCCCAAAATCCATTTAAGTGCAACAACACATTGCCCCCAAAAATATATCTAAATACAATTAATTTCCTATCCCAAAAGTCCACCTAAGTGCAACTCACTTCCCACACCCAAAATCTAAGTGCAATTAATTTCCTCCCTCCAAAATTCATCTAAGTGCAATTAATTTCCTAACCCCCAAAAATCCATCTAAGTGCAACACATTTCCTGCCCTCAAAATCCAGTGCAACTCCTTTCCTACCCACAAGATCCATCTAAGTGCAATTCTTTTCCTACCCTCTGAATACATCTAAGTACAACTAATTGCCTACCCCAAAAATCCATCTAAATGCAATTTATGTCCTACACCCCAAATGTCCATCTAAGTGCAACTCATTTCCTACACCCAAAATCTATCTAAGTGCAATTAATTCACTACCCCCAAATCCATCTAAGTGCAACTCATTTCCTACCAGCATAATCCTTTTAAGTGCAACTCACATCCTGCCCCAAACATCCATCTAAATAAAATTCATTTCCTTCCCCTAAACATCCATCCTAGTGCAATTCATTTCCTACCCCCATAATCCATTTTAGTGCAACAGATTTCCTACCCCCAACATGCATCTAAGTGCAACTCATTTCTTGCCCCCAAAATTCATCTATGTGCAACACATTTCCTACCCTCAAAATTCATCTAAGTGTAACCCATTCCCTACCCCCAAAAACAATCTAAGTGCAATTCATTTCCTACCCCCAAAATCCATCTTAGTGCAACTAATTTCCTATCCATCTATATGCAACTCATTTCCTAACCCCAAAATCCATTTGAGTGCAACAACATCATGCCCCCAAAAATCTATCTAAAAGCAAATGATTTCCTACCCCCAAATGTCCATCTAGGTGCAACTCATTTCCTACACCCCAAATCCATTTAAGTGTAATTCATTTCCTACTCCCAAAATCCATCTAAGTGCAATTCATATTCTACCCCATAAATCCATCTAATGGCAACTGATTTCCTACCCATAAAATCCATATAAGTGCAGCTCATTTCTAACCCTCAAAATCCATGTAACTACAGCACATTTCCTACATCCAAAAACCATCTAAGTGCAACCCACTCCTACACCCAAAATCTAAATGCAATTCATTTCCTAACCCCCAAAATCCATCTAAGTGCAACACATTTCCTACCCTCAAAATCCATCTAAGTGAAACACAATTGCTACATCCAAAAAGCATCTAAGTACACCTAATTTCCTACCCCGAAAATCCATCTAAATGCAATTCATGTCCTACTCCCCAAAATTACATCGAAGTGCAACTCATTTCCTACACGCAAAATCCAAGTGCAATTAATTTCCTACCCCAAAATCCATCCAAGTGCAATTCATTTCCTACCCCAAAATCCATCTAAGTGCAAGCAAAATCCTTTAGAGTGCAACTCACATCCTGCCCCAAACATCCATCTAAATGAAATCCATTTCCTTCCCCCAAAAATCCATCCAAGTGCAATTCATTTCCTACCCCCAAAATCCATTTTAGTGCAACTGAGTTCCTACCCCCAACATGCATCTAAGTGCATCTCATTTCTTGCCCCCGAAATTCATCTAAGTGCAACACATTTCCTACCCTCAAAATCCATCTAAGTGCAACACATTCCCTACCCCCAAAACCATCTAAGTGCAATTAATTTCATACCCCCAAAATCCATCTAGGTGCAACACATGTCCTATCCTCAACATTGATCCAAGTGCAACACCTTTCCTACCTCTAAAAACCATCTTAGTGCAACTTATTTCTTAAACCCCAAATACATCTAAGTGCAATTCATTTCCTACCCCCAAAATCTATCTTAGAGCTACACATTTCCTACTCCCAAAAACCATCTAAGTGCAACTCATTTCCCACTCCCAAAATCCATCTAAGTGCAACTAATTTCCTACCCCCAAACTCCATTTAAGTCCAGTTCATTTCCTACCCTCAAAAACCAACTAAATACGAAACATTGCCTACACTCAAAAACGACCAAAGTGCAACTCATTTCAAACAGCCAGAATCTAAGTGCAATTCATTTCCTACCCCCAAAATCCATCTAATTGGAACACATTTCCTACCATTAAAATACATCTACGTGCAACACAATTGCTACACCCAAAAATCCATCTTATTGCAATGACTTTTATAATTCTCCCGAAATCCATCTAAGTGTAACTGATTTCCTACCCAAAAATGCATCTAAGTGCAACATATGTCCAATCCCCAAAACCCATCTAAGTGCAACTATTTTCCAACACCCAAAATCCAACTAAATGCAACTAATTTCTTGCCCCAAAATCCATCTACGTGCAACTCATTTCACACCCCCAAAATCCATCTAAGTGCAACACATTTCCTACCCTCAAAATTCATCTAAGTGCAAGACATTTCCTACCCCCAAAAGCCATCTAAGTGCAACTCATTTACTACCCCCAAAATCCATCTAAGTGCAATAAATTTCCTATCCCCAAAATCCATTTAAGTGCAACAGATTACCGACCCCCATAAACCATCTCAGTTCAACTCATTTCCTATCAATCTACGTGCAACTTATTTCCTACCCGCAAAATCCTTTTAAGTGCAACTCACATCCTGCCCCAAACATCCATCTAAATGCAATTCATTTTCTTCCCCCAAATGTCCATCTCATTGTAACTCATTTCCTACCCCCAAAATCAATGAAAGTGCAACTAATTTCCTACCTCCAAAATCCATCTAAGTGCAACACATTTCCTAGCCTCAAGATTCATCTAAGTGCAAGACATTTCCTACCCACAAAAACCATCTAAGTGCAACTCATATCCTAACCCAAAATCCATCTAAGTGTAACTCATTTACTACCCCCAAACTCCATCTAAGTACAATTAATTTCCTACCTCCAGAATCCATCTAACTGCTACAGATTTCCTACCACCATAAACCATCTAACTGCAACTTCTTTCCTATCCATCTAAGTGCAACTAATTTCCTACCCGCAAAATTCTTTTAAGTGCAACTCACATCCTGCCCTCAAAGGTCCACCTAAATGCAAATCATTTCTTTCCCCCAAATATCCATCTAATTGTAACTCCTTTCCTACCTCCAAGATCTATCTAAGTGCAATTCATTTCCTACCCACCCAAAATCCATCTAAGTGCAAATCATTTCCTATCCATCTATATGTAACTCATCTCCTAACCCCAAAATCCATTTAAGTGCAACAACATCATGCCCCCAAAAATGTATCTAAATACAATTAATTTCCTACCCCCAAAAGTCCATCTAAGTGCAACTCACTTCCCACACCCAAAATCTAAGTGCAATTAATTTCCTACCTCCAAAATTCATCTAAGTGCAACACATTTCCTACCTTGAAAATCCATCTAAGTGAAACACATTTCCTACCCCCAGAAACCATCTAAGTGCAATTAATTTCCTAACCCCCAAAAATCCATCTAAGTGCAACACATTTCCGGCCCTCAAAATCCAGTGCAACTCCTTTCCTACCCACAAGATCCATCTAAGTGCAATTCTTTTCCTACCCCCTGAATACATCTAAGTACAACTAATTGCCTACCCCAAAAATCCATCTAAATGCAATTTATGTCCTACACCCCAAATGTCCATCTAAGTGCAACTCATTTCCTACACCCAAAATCTATCTAAGTGCAATTAATTCACTACCCCCAAATCCATCTAAGTGCAACTCATTTCCTACCAGCATAATCCTTTTAAGTGCAACTCACATCCTGCCCCAAACATCCATCTAAATAAAATTCATTTCCTTCCCCTAAACATCCATCCTAGTGCAATTCATTTCCTACCCCCATAATCCATTTTAGTGCAACAGATTTCCTACCCCCAACATGCATCTAAGTGCAACTCATTTCTTGCCCCCAAAATTCATCTATGTGCAACACATTTCCTACCCTCAAAATTCATCTAAGTGTAACCCATTCCCTACCCCCAAAAACAATCTAAGTGCAATTCATTTCCTACCCCCAAAATCCATCTTAGTGCAACTAATTTCCTATCCATCTATATGCAACTCATTTCCTAACCCCAAAATCCATTTGAGTGCAACAACATCATGCCCCCAAAAATCTATCTAAAAGCAAATGATTTCCTACCCCCAAATGTCCATCTAGGTGCAACTCATTTCCTACACCCCAAATCCATTTAAGTGTAATTCATTTCCTACTCCCAAAATCCATCTAAGTGCAATTCATATTCTACCCCATAAATCCATCTAATGGCAACTGATTTCCTACCCATAAAATCCATATAAGTGCAGCTCATTTCTAACCCTCAAAATCCATGTAACTACAGCACATTTCCTACACCCAAAAACCATCTAAGTGCAACCCACTCCTACACCCAAAATCTAAATGCAATTCATTTCCTACCACCAAAATTCATCGAAGTGCAACAAATTTCCTACCATCAAAATCCATCTAAGTGAAACACATTGCCTACCCACAAAAACCATCTAACTGCAACTAATCTCCTACACCAAAGATCCATCTAAGTGCAGTTAATTTCCTAACCCCCAAAATCCATCTAAGTGCAACACATTTCCTACCCTCAAAATCCATCTAAGTGCAACACAATTGCTACATCCAAAAAGCATCTAAGTACACCTAATTTCCTACCCCGAAAATCCATCTAAATGCAATTCATGTCCTACTCCCCAAAATTACATCGAAGTGCAACTCATTTCCTACACGCAAAATCCAAGTGCAATTAATTTCCTACCCCAAAATCCATCCAAGTGCAATTCATTTCCTACCCCAAAATCCATCTAAGTGCAAGCAAAATCCTTTAGAGTGCAACTCACATCCTGCCCCAAACATCCATCTAAATGAAATCCATTTCCTTCCCCCAAAAATCCATCCAAGTGCAATTCATTTCCTACCCCCAAAATCCATTTTAGTGCAACTGAGTTCCTACCCCCAACATGCATCTAAGTGCATCTCATTTCTTGCCCCCGAAATTCATCTAAGTGCAACACATTTCCTACCCTCAAAATCCATCTAAGTGCAACACATTCCCTACCCCCAAAATCATCTAAGTGCAATTAATTTCATACCCCCAAAATCCATCTAGGTGCAACACATGTCCTATCCTCAACATTGATCCAAGTGCAACACCTTTCCTACCTCTAAAAACCATCTTAGTGCAACTTATTTCTTAAACCCCAAATACATCTAAGTGCAATTCATTTCCTACCCCCAAAATCTATCTTAGAGCTACACATTTCCTACTCCCAAAAACCATCTAAGTGCAACTCATTTCCCACTCCCAAAATCCATCTAAGTGCAACTAATTTCCTACCCCCAAACTCCATTTAAGTCCAGTTCATTTCCTACCCTCAAAAACCAACTAAATACGAAACATTGCCTACACTCAAAAACGACCAAAGTGCAACTCATTTCAAACAGCCAGAATCTAAGTGCAATTCATTTCCTACCCCCAAAATCCATCTAATTGGAACACATTTCCTACCATTAAAATACATCTACGTGCAACACAATTGCTACACCCAAAAATCCATCTTATTGCAATGACTTTTATAATTCTCCCGAAATCCATCTAAGTGTAACTGATTTCCTACCCAAAAATGCATCTAAGTGCAACACATGTCCAATCCCCAAAACCCATCTAAGTGCAACTATTTTCCAACACCCAAAATCCAACTAAATGCAACTAATTTCTTGCCCCAAAATCCATCTACGTGCAACTCATTTCACACCCCCAAAATCCATCTTAGTGCAACACATTTCCTACCCTCAAAATTCATCTAAGTGCAAGACATTTCCTACCCCCAAAAGCCATCTAAGTGCAACTCATTTACTACCCCCAAAATCCATCTAAGTGCAATAAATTTCCTATCCCCAAAATCCATTTAAGTGCAACAGATTACCGACCCCCATAAACCATCTAAGTGCAACTCATTTCCTATCAATCTACGTGCAACTTATTTCCTACCCGCAAAATCCTTTTAAGTGCAACTCACATCCTGCCCCAAACATCCATCTAAATGCAATTCATTTTCTTCCCCCAAATGTCCATCTCATTGTAACTCATTTCCTACCCCCAAAATCAATGAAAGTGCAACTAATTTCCTACCTCCAAAATCCATCTAAGTGCAACACATTTCCTAGCCTCAAGATTCATCTAAGTGCAAGACATTTCCTACCCACAAAAACCATCTAAGTGCAACTCATATCCTAACCCAAAATCCATCTAAGTGTAACTCATTTACTACCCCCAAACTCCATCTAAGTACAATTAATTTCCTACCTCCAGAATCCATCTAACTGCTACAGATTTCCTACCACCATAAACCATCTAACTGCAACTTCTTTCCTATCCATCTAAGTGCAACTAATTTCCTACCCGCAAAATTCTTTTAAGTGCAACTCACATCCTGCCCTCAAAGGTCCACCTAAATGCAAATCATTTCTTTCCCCCAAATATCCATCTAATTGTAACTCCTTTCCTACCTCCAAGATCTATCTAAGTGCAATTCATTTCCTACCCACCCAAAATCCATCTAAGTGCAAATCATTTCCTATCCATCTATATGTAACTCATCTCCTAACCCCAAAATCCATTTAAGTGCAACAACATCATGCCCCCAAAAATGTATCTAAATAGAATTAATTTCCTACCCCCAAAAGTCCATCTAAGTGCAACTCACTTCCCACACCCAAAATCTAAGTGCAATTAATTTCCTACCTCCAAAATTCATCTAAGTGCAACACATTTCCTACCTTGAAAATCCATCTAAGTGAAACACATTTCCTACCCCCAGAAACCATCTCAGTGCAATTTATTTCCTAACCCCCAAAAATCCATCTAAGTGCAACACATTTCCTGCCCTCAAAATCCAGTGCAACTCCTTTCCTACCCACAAGATCCATCTAAGTGCAATTCTTTTCCTACCCCCTGAATACATCTAAGTACAACTAATTGCCTACCCCAAAAATCCATCTAAATGCAATTCATGTCCTACACCCCAAATGTCCATCTGAGTGCAACTAATTTCCTACACCCAAAATCTATCTAAGTGCAATTAATTCCCTACCCCCAAATCCATCTAAGTGAAACTCATTTCCTACCAGCATAATCCTTTTAAGTGCAACTCACATCCTGCCCCAAACATCCATCTAAATAAAATTAATTTCCTTCCCCTAAACATCCATCCTAGTGCAATTCATTTCCTACCCCTATAATCCATTTTAGTGCAACAGATTTTCTACCCCCAACATGCATCTAAGTGCAACTCATTTCTTGCCCCCAAAATTCATCTAAGTGCAACACATTTCCTACCCTCAAAATTCATCTAAGTGTAACCCATTCCCTACCCCCAAAAACAATCTAAGTGCAATTGTTTTCCTACCCCCAAAATCCATCTTAGTGCAACTAATTTCCTATCCATCCGTATGCAACTCATTTCCTAACCCCAAAATCCATTTGAGTGCAACAACGTCATGCCCCCAAAAATCTATCTAAAAGCAAATTATTTCCTTCCCCCAAATGTCCATCTAGGTGCAACTCATTTCCTACACCCCAAATCCATTTAAGTGTAATTCATTTCCTACTCCCAAAATCCATCTAAGTGCAATTCATATTCTATCCATTAAATCCATCTAATGGCAACTGATTTCCTACCCATAAAATCCATATAAGTGCAGCTCATTTCTAACCCTCAAAATCCATGTAACTACAGCACATTTCCTACACCCAAAAACCATCTAAGTGCAACCCACTCCTACACCCAAAATCTAAGTGCAATTCATTTCCTACCACCAAAATTCATCTAAGTGCAACAAATTTCCTACCATCAAAATCCATCTAAGTGAAACACATTGCCTACCCACAAAAACCATCTAACTGCAACTAATCTCCTATACCAAAGATCCATCTAAGTGCGTTAATTTCCTAATCCCCAAAATCCATCTAAGTGCAACACATTTCCTACCCTCAAAATCCACCTAAGTGCAAGCAAAATCCTTTAGAGTGCAACTCACACCCTGCCCCAAACATCCATCTAAATGAAATCCATTTCCTTCCCCCAAAAATCCATCCAAGTGCAATTCATTTCCTACCCCCAAAATCCATCTAAGTGCAATTCTTTTCCTATGCCCTGAATATATCTAAGTACAACTAATTTCCTACCCCGAAAATCCATCTAAATGCAATTCATGTCCTACTCCCCAAAATTACATCGAAGTGCAACTCATTTCCTACACGCAAAATCCAAGTGCAATTAATTTCCTACCCCAAAATCCATCCAAGTGCAATTCATTTCCTACCCCAAAATCCATCTAAGTGCAAGCAAAATCCTTTAGAGTGCAACTCACACCCTGCCCCAAACATCCATCTAAATGAAATCCATTTCCTTCCCCCAAAAATCCATCCAAGTGCAATTCATTTCCTACCCCCAAAATCCATTTTAGTGCAACTGAGTTCCTACCCCCAACATGCATCTAAGTGCATCTCATTTCTTGCCACTGAAATTCATCTAAGTGCAACACATTTCCTACCTTCAAAATCCATCTAAGTGCAACACCTTCCCTACCCCCAAAACCATCTAAGTGCAATTAATTTCCTACCCCCAAAATCCATCTAGGTGCAACACATGTCCTATCCTCAACATTGATCCAAGTGCAACACCTTTCCTACCTCTAAAAACCATCTTAGTGCAACTTATTTCTTACACCCCAAATACATCTAAGTGCAATTCATTTCCTACCCCCAAAATCTATCTTAGAGCTACACATTTCCTACTCCCAAAAACCATCTAAGTGCAACTAATTTCCCACTCCCAAAATCCATCTAAGTGCAACTAATTTCCTACCCCCAAACTCCATTTAAGTGCAGTTCATTTCCTACCCTCAAAATCCAACTAACTATGAAACATTTCCTACACTCAAAAACCACCAAAGTGCAACTCATTTCAAACAGCCAAAATCTAAGTGCAATTCATTTCCTACCCCCAAAATCCATCTAATTAGAACACTTTTCCTACCATTAAAATACATCTACGTGCAATACAATTGCTACACCCAAAAATCCATCTTATTGCAATGACTTTTATAACTCTCCCAAAATCCATCTAAGTGTAACTGATTTCCTACCCCAAAATGCATCTAAGTGCAATACATTTCCAATCCCCAAAACCCATCTAAGTGCAACTATTTTCCAACACCCAAAATCCATCTAAATGCAACTAATTTCTTGCCCCAAAATCCATCTACATGCAACTCATTTCACACCCCCAAAATCCATCTAAGTGCAACACATTTCCTACCCCCAAAAGCCATCTAAGTGCAACTCATTTACTACCCCCAAAATCCATCTAAGTGCAATACATTTCCTATCCCCAAAATCCATTTAAATGCAACAGATTACCGACTCTCACAAACCATCTAAGTGCAACTCATTTCCTATCAATCTACGTGCAACTTATTTCCTACTCGCAAAATCCTTTAAAGTGCAACTCACATCCTGCCCCAAACATCCATCTAAATGCAATTCATTTTCTTCCTCCAAATGTCCATCTCATTGTAACTCATTTCCTACCCCCAAAATCAATGAAAGTGCAACTCATTTCCTACCTCCAAAATCCATCTAAGTGCAAATCATTTCCTATCCATCTATATGTAACTCATCCCCTAATCCCAAAATCCCTAGCCTCAAGATGCATCTAAGTGCAAGACATTTCCTACCCACAAAAACCATCTAAGTGCAACTCATATCCTAACCCAAAATCCATCTAAGTGTAACTCATTTACTACCCCCAAACTCCATCTAAGTACAATTCATTTCCTACCTCCAGAATCCATCTAACTGCTACAGATTTCCTACCCCCATAAACCATCTAACTGCAACTTATTTCCTATCCATCTAAGTGCAACTAATTTCCTACCCGCAAAATTCTTTTAAGTGCAACTCACATCCTGCCCCCAAAGGTCCACCTAAATGCAAATCATTTCTTTCCCCCAAATATCCATCTAATTGTAACTCCTTTCCTACCTCCAAGATCCATCTAAGTGCAATTCATTTCCTACCCCCCCCCCCAAAATCCACCTAAGTGCAAATCATTTCCTATCCATCTATATGTAACTCATCTCCTAACCCCAAAATCTGTTTAAGTGCAACAACATCATGCCCCCAAAATTCTATCTAAATACTATTAATTTCCTATCCCCAAAAGTCCACCTAAGTGCAACTCACTTCCCACACCCAAAATCTACGTGCAATTAATTTCCTACCTCCAAAATTCATCTAAGTGCAACACATTTCCTACCTTGAAAATCCATCTAAGTGAAACACATTTCCTACCCCCAGAAACCATCTCAGTGCAATTAATTTCCTAACCCCCAAAAATCCATCTAAGTGCAACACATTTTCTGCCCTCAAAATCGAGTGCAACTCCTTTCCTACCCCCAAGATCCATCTAAGTGCAATTCTGTTCCTACCCCCTGAATACAGCTAAGTACAACTAATTGCCTACCCCAAAAATCCATCTAAATGCAATTCATGTCCTACACCCCAAATGTCCATCTGAGTGCAACTCATTCCTACACCCAACATCTATCTAAGTGCAATTAATTTCCTACCCCCAAATCCATCTAAGTGCAATTCATTTCCTACCAGCATAATCCTTTTAAGTGTAACTCACATCCTGCCCCAAACATCCATCTAAATAAAATTCATTTCCTTCCCCTAAACATCCATCCTAGTGCAATTCATTTCCTACCCCCATAATCCATCTTAGTGCAACAGATGTCCTACCCCCAACATGCATCTAGGTGCAACACATTTCCTACCCTCAAAATTAATCTAAGTGCAACCCATTCCCTACCCCCAAAAACAATCTAAGTGCAATTCATTTCCTACCCCCAAAATCCATCTAAGTGCAACACATTTCCTACCCTCAACATTGATCCAAGTGCAACACATTTACTACCTCTAAAAACCATCTTAGTGCATCTCATTTCTTACACCCAAAATCCATCTAAGTGCAACTCATTTCCCACACTCAAAATCCATTTAAGTGCAGTTCATTTCCTACCCTCAAAATCCAACTAACTATGAAACATTTCCTACACTCAAAAACCACCAAAGTGCAACTCATTTCAAACAGCCAAAATCTAAGTGCAATTCATTTCCTACCCCCAAAATCCATCTAATTAGAACACTTTTCCTACCATTAAAATACATCTACGTGCAATACAATTGCTACACCCAAAAATCCATCTTATTGCAATGACTTTTATAATTCTCCCAAAATCCATCTAAGTGTAGCTGATTTCCTACCCCAAAATGCATCTAAGTGCAATACATTTCCAATCCCCAAAACCCATCTAAGTGCAACTATTTTCCAACACCCAAAATCCATCTAAATGCAACTAATGTCTTGCCCCAAAATCCATCTACATGCAACTCATTTCACACCCCCAAAATCCATCTAAGTGCAACACATTTCCTACCCCCAAAAGCCATCTAAGTGCAACTCATTTACTACCCCCAAAATCCATCTAAGTGCAATACATTTCCTATCCCCAAAATCCATTTAAATGCAACAGATTACCGACTCTCACAAACCATCTAAGTGCAACTCATTTCCTATCAATCTACGTGCAACTTATTTCCTACCCGCAAAATCCTTTAAAGTGCAACTCACATCCTGCCCCAAACATCCATCTAAATGCAATTAATTTTCTTCCTCCAAATGTCCATCTCATTGTAACTCATTTCCTACCCCCAAAATCAATGAAAGTGCAACTCATTTCCTACCTCCAAAATCCATCTAAGTGCAAATCATTTCCTATCCATCTATATGTAACTCATCTCCTAATCCCAAAATCCCTAGCCTCAAGATGCATCTAAGTGCAAGACATTTCCTACCCACAAAAACCATCTAAGTGCAACTCATATCCTAACCCAAAATCCATCTAAGTGTAACTCATTTACTACCCCCAAACTCCATCTAAGTACAATTCATTTCCTACCTCCAGAATCCATCTAACTGCTACAGATTTCCTACCCCCATAAACCATCTAACTGCAACTTATTTCCTATCCATCTAAGTGCAACTAATTTCCTACCCGCAAAATTCTTTTAAGTGCAACTCACATCCTGCCCCCAAAGGTCCACCTAAATGCAAATCATTTCTTTCCCCCAAATATCCATCTAATTGTAACTCCTTTCCTACCTCCAAGATCTATCTAAGTGCAATTCATTTCCTACCCCCCCAAAATCCACCTAAGTGCAAATCATTTCCTATCCATCTATATGTAACTCATCTCCTAACCCCAAAATCTGTTTAAGTGCAACAACATCATGCCCCCAAAATTCTATCTAAATACAATTAATTTCCTATCCCCAAAAGTCCACCTAAGTGCAACTCACTTCTCACACCCAAAATCTAAGTGCAATTAATTTCCTACCTCCAAAATTCATCTAAGTGCAACACATTTCCTACCTTGAAAATCCATCTAAGTGAAACACATTTCCTACCCCCAGAAACCATCTCAGTGCAATTAATTTCCTAACCCCCAAAAATCCATCTAAGTGCAACACATTTTCTGCCCTCAAAATCGAGTGCAACTCCTTTCCTACCCCCAAGATCCATCTAAGTGCAATTCTGTTCCTACCCCCTGAATACATCTAAGTACAACTAATTGCCTACCCCAAAAATCCATCTAAATGCAATTCATGTCCTACACCCCAAATGTCCATCTGAGTGCAACTCATTCCTACACCCAAAATCTATCTAAGTGCAATTAATTTCCTACCCCCAAATCCATCTAAGTGCAATTCATTTCCTACCAGCATAATCCTTTTAAGTGTAACTCACATCCTGCCCCAAACATCCATCTAAATAAAATTTATTTCCTTCCCCTAAACATCCATCCTAGTGCAATTCATTTCCTACCCCCATAATCCATCTTAGTGCAACAGATGTCCTACCCCCAACATGCATCTAGGTGCAACACATTTCCTACCCTCAAAATTAATCTAAGTGCAACCCATTCCCTACCCCCAAAAACAATCTAAGTGCAATTCATTTCCTACCCCCAAAATCCATCTAAGTGCAACACATTTCCTACCCTCAACATTGATCCAAGTGCAACACATTTACTACCTCTAAAAACCATCTTAGTGCATCTCATTTCTTACACCCAAAATCCATCTAAGTGCAACTCATTTCCCACACTCAAAATCCATCTAAGTGCAACACATGTCCTACCCCCATAATCCATCTAAGTGCAACTCATTTCCTACCCCCTAAAAACCATCTAACTCAACTTTGGCACAGCAATATCCTACACACTGGAATGCTACAACTACCTTTCCTGATTAGGTATTTACTCAGGTTACTCATGAACAACCCCATTCCCCAGCCTCATAGTATGACACCTGCTTTATAATCCTTTTATGCTGAAAAGTGTTATTCGTTCCGCATGTTTCCCAATTGCCCTTAGAGAGAACACCATATACAAACCAAACATCTGCATTTCACACAGCAAGCTCCTAAGCAAATGTATTACCCTACACAAGTAGATTTAAGTATTTTCCATGTCTCAAACAGTATATAAGGCACTATTGAAATCCAAGGTAGGCACACCTATCACTCCACATTTGGTGTAACTTCTAGTCAAAATGTTACATTAGATTTTTTGGACATGCCCTCCATCTGATGAAACAATCCTGATGTTTGTGTCTGTAATTCTTTATATAGGCACTTGTCAGGTATTGGCATCAAATGACCAAGTAATCCCATTGTTAATCACATCGCCATCAGGCATTTACACCATATAGATACTCATTCCAAAATCTACGGGAGCCTTTTATTTCACAATCCTTTTATTTAGGTGATTCCAATGCCTTGTTTTTGTCTCAGAGGACATACTTTGTCAGTCTTTTGCCTTCTGTTGATTTTTATTAATAGTATACATCGGAAATGTGCAATAAATATGTGCATATTACATGTACACCTTGCTTCTATCATTATTATCATATCATGTTTGTTTTGTTCTTAATATAATACTGGATGTATTTGGGTTGTATGCTGTAATGTGTAGCTTTACTTACCAAATCGCAAAAGGGAAGTGAAATCCTATTTATTATTATTATTATAATTATTTATTATTATTATTATTATTATTATTATTATTATTATTATTATTATTATTATTATTATTATTAGGATATTTATTGAGTGTAGACCTAGCTTCACGAAGCAGTGGAGTGCTTTACAATCATAAGGGCAAGAATAAGGCTTGGGAGCATAGAAACCAGGGAGTAGGGTTCTAACAGGGGAGGGTTGGCAATAGTCAGCAATGGATCTACAAGTGACCATGGGATAAAACACTGGGGATCAGATCATTCAATTTCAGGTAAGGTGGGGAGGGAACAGTGTATGGGCCTAGGTGTTAGGGCGGAACCATTCCTTGAAGAGGAGGGTCTTGAGCTTCTTACTGAACTGTAGAAGCAAGGGGGTGAGTCTGATATTTATGCAAAGGTTCCAGAATCTTGTGGCATAGTCCGAGAAGGCATGTCTTCTGTTTGTTGCCTTCCTGCACCGGTGAGAGTTCAGGTCTGCACATGTCTTTGCTTCTGGTGGATCACAGGCCTCTGAAGATACAGAGTTTCTCCAAGAGGTAGCCTTGTATATGATGCAGCAGGATTTGTAAATGTTGTAACATTTAAATTAGTAAAGTAGATTATACCCACTAGCATCTAATTGACTTGGATGACGATGAAGGGGAGAAAGAGGACAGCTTATTTAATCATGATGTGGAACTGTTGTTCCAATTATGGGCACCATGACACAGGGCTATCAACGTCAAGAGATGAGCTGTATTTAATGGTTAAACTTGGCTTCATACCTAGAGCTTCACAAAGCATGCTATTAGATGTTGTACACTTCTGAATATGTCGGGGTACTTGTATTTTGCAGCAAACATCCTGTCCAGAGGTATGGTCTTAAAAAACAAGAAATTATATGACATGGTCCTTGTGGAGAGAGCCCTTCTTATTTTGGAATTCCTTGAGAAATTTGGCATTCGGATTTTCAATATCTAGCATTTATTAAAATCTAAATGTTCTGTTTAGGGGGCTCCAAAATGTGTCCAAGACCCCTAAAATCTTGAAGATGGCGCTAGTAAACACTACAAAACAAGAGAGGACGTAAAGCAATTCAGTGTCATTAGTGCAAACCAAACTCAGTTTTCCTTTTTTTTTTCTCTCAGTCGCTCCTTAGGTTCCCTGCATATGTGCAAGGCCGGTGCTATCACTAGGCAAGGTTAGGCGCTTGCCTATATGTGGAAATGTTAGAGCGGCAAAATGCTGCTTCAACACCTCCACACTAATTGTATACTAACTGCCTTGCCTGTGATAGCACCAGCCCTGACTGTCTGCAGGCTGAGGCTGGCTGCAACAGCAGCAGACCAGGTGGCACTGCCACACTGCGAATGTTGGGGTTGGGTCAGGGTCACGAGTGGCATGGGCGTGGCAGCGCTGGCAAGGTCAGGCAGCTGTGCATTTCGCTCCACGTGGCAAGCCATGAACGAAGCACCATACGTGCCCCTTCGATTCTCAACCGATCATCTTGATGGTCATGGTGTGAGTCTATCAGGGAATGCTGCAGTGCACTGTGCAGCCTGGCTGAGCTCCCTGCCATGAGCCTGTTAACTTGAATTGGTAAACTATCCAGACCGTCCATTAGACGTGGTGGCCTGCGCACCCTGGCTGGAGGCCGGCAGCAGCCTTTTGCTGTGTGGTGCGCCAGGCCAGTGAGTACCTATCGCGTAGGCCACCCATTCTGGACGCAGCGGCCCCTGCTGTGCTGTGAGAGCGGCCCTGGGGCTGGGCCCTGCTTGTACTGGAGCCTGTGCTGAGAACAGTCTGATGTCATGCAGGTGAGGACTCCAAACTAATTGTATACTGCCTTGCCTTGATAGGATCGACCCTGCTTCCTTCGCACACTCCCTCCTCCTCTTCAAATCCCCCTAGCAGGAACTGGTACCTGCGTTAACATGTGTGCTCTGTTGTACTGCGCGTGCAACACTAGTAGACTGGCACTGTGCAGATTGCATGCTCATGTGTGCCCTGTGTCTTCTTCACACTCCACCACAAGTGCATCCCCTGCAAATACCTTTAAAACATAGCTCGGGTGGCACACCCATTTGTACCCTCAATCTAAATGCACTGACTATAATAGTGGAAAATAGTACAGAGTGTAGGCAGAGGTGCGTGCGTACAATATATAATGTATTAACTTAGCTCACTTTGTTAACATTCCTGCTGTAGACGCCCCGCCTGGGTGCAGTGCAAACCCTTCCATTCAATGGCTCTAATGCAAGGAGGATCGACTCCACCGTTCAACCTTCCAAGGTCAATCAATAACATGGCTGCAATTTCCTTCCTTGGGGCAACACTTGTTCTTGACAGAGCCAAGACCTCGAATAATGTTGTCAGTCCCTTACGCTACACATTTGGGGATTCGGAATATAGTTTTTCAACGCATCCAGTGGAGCTGGAGGCAAGAAATTCACAGAATGCCCCACGTGGAAATAAATACGGGATGTTTACTGAGACCCTGGAATGCAGGCAATCGCAGTGTCCCTGCAGATCGTACAGTCTTCCTGATTCTCGGACATCGTTTTAGTGATTACATGAAATGCGAGGAACATGGCCAGGCTGAGTTGCCCCATCTGCCTTTGTGGGACACTCGTGCCCATTTGAGCTTGCAGTCCATTGTCTACCTAAATCCATGCTAATCCCTATGGCCAGCCATTCCCACCCACTTCCTGCCCAAAACGCATCCACTCCTGGGATGTCTTTGAGCTTGCATTACTCAAGCAAATAGGCCCATATCGCCCGAGGTCATCTCAGAATCGGCCCTCTGCCCCATCAGTCAGGCTGCATCAACTGCAAAAGATGTTTTGGGTAAGTGCAGTTCATTACTGCTCGGTCGCAGGTCTGCTCAAGTAGGTCACTTTGAAATACAGTTGTTGCTTGAAAAAGAAAAAGCGGAGTTGGGGGATGTGAGGAGTGCCGGCTCATCACACTTGCCCTAGTACTGGAGTGCAAGGTAACCTTTTTAAGGGAACATCATGACACTAATTTATTTATTTTTAGTTAATGTATTGTCCATTTATACAGCCCTTATACACAGGTGGAGTGCTTCAAAGCACTTCAAAGCGGAAAGGGAACAAGGAAATGCAGTAATCACTCTTAGGCCTTGAAGTTTCAGAGTGATTGACAGAAAAACTAGCCTACTCGGCCTGACAGCATTTCACCTAGTGAAAGTGCATGAAGTGTTACAGTAGCGACCAAGCTAGGGAGAAGGGACACAAAACGGTGGGGGACAGGACATTATTCAGTGATTATCATGAATACCAAAATAACTAATACCATTATAACATACCCAAAATAATGAATTCCAAAATACTCAATTCGGAAAGAAACAAAAAAAGGGGTTTGGAGGCGGGATAGTGGTTTTGGGGGTGGGTGAAAAGTATTAAGAACAAAAAAAAGGAGGGCTTTTGGGGCAGAGACCCTCCCCCAAAAACAACAATAAAGAAATGTGTTATTTGGGAATTCGTTATTATGTTATTTATTATTATGGTATTAGTTGTTTTGGATTTGTTATAATTAAATGTAACCGACAGGACAGAGAAACTAACTAGTCCTGGTACATTTAGGTCATGCATGCATACAGACGGAGGTGCGAGGAAGAGGAGCCTGGGGAGGAACAAATGATTCCAGTCCAGCAGGGCCCTGGGTTAAGTGCAGAGAGGTTGCCCCGCTCATGGAACGTGATCTGAAAGTGCAGTAATGCTGAACATAGTGCAGTGGCCCGGGGGCAAGTGCAAAAGATTGGCGGGGAGCCTGGGACCTGTAAGGGTCTGGAGGCGAACCAGGCAGCCAGTCAGCAAAACTAAACAGAGTTAGGGAGGAGAAGGAGGGTGAAGAGAAAAAGAATGGAGGTTAGCAGGGGAGAGGGAGAGAGAAGGAGGAAGAGAAGAGGAAGGTATTGAGGAGTTTATGGAACTTAAGGTGCTCTGGCTAAAAATGGAGAGAGGCAGGGAGGCTGTTCCAGAGGGAGGCACCTGCAGAGGCTAGACATCTACCCCCAAATCTCTGTTTGTGAAAGTGGCTCACCCACAGAGAGTTGGAGGAGGACGATTGGAGGACGATTGGAGGACTCTAGAGGGAGATTAGTTAGGAAGAGAGCGTTGTAAATAGTGCAGGCCCCGGCCCCACAAAGCCTTGTGGATTGTGCAGAGGGTCTTGAACTTGATCCGTGCAGCCAGGGGGAGCCAGTTGAGGGATTTCAACACCGGAACGATGTGGTCCCTGAGCTTCAGGCCAAGGATAAGACTTGCAGTTATGTCCTTGATGAGTTGTAGAGGACAGATAGTAAAGGTAGGAAGATTGAGAAAGACTGTTGCAATAGTCCAGCCTAGAGAGAACAAGGGCGTGCAAGGTGGTGAGTCTCTGAGGGAAAGTGAGAAAAGGCAGAATACATCTCAGGAGGCGCAGTTGGTAGTGGGACTTTTTGGAGATGTCTGAGATGTGAGAGGAGAAGGAGAGATGACCCCTTGATTGTTTGCCTCATTGGTATGTGAGGGCGCAGGGCCTAGGGAGGTCGGTCAGTGTGAGAGTGGGAAAGCAGGAGCAGGGGTCCCAATGAGTATGATCACTGTCTCACTGGCATTCAGGCAAAGATCTTTACCAGCAAACCGAGACTGACCTGCAGATAGACAGTCAGGAATGAGCGAGGAGGAGTAGGCTGAGGGTAGCCTGAAAGAGAGCTGTGTGTCATCCACATAACACTGACAGTAAGAGGTAAAGGTAGAGATCCTGTGGGCCAAGGGGGCCGTGTAGATATTGGAAAAACCAGGGGGATAGGTTAGATCCCTGGGGGACACCACACGTAGAGAGAGTAATAGAGGAGAGAAAAGACCCAAGTTCCACCTGGGAGGGCCAGTCAGAGAGAACAGAGGTGAGCCATGCCAGGGCCTGATCTGTGATCCCCAAGGTATCACAGAGACGGGTGATCAGAATGTTGTGGTTTACCATATCGAAAGCAGAAGAGAGGTTGAGAAGAATGAGGACAGAGGGAGAGTTAGAGTCAAGATTTGAGAGCAGGTCTTCATAGGTTTTCAGAAGAGCAGTTTCCGTGACTCTGGATGCTCTAAAGCCAGACTGATGGTCATTGAGACAACCAACAGATTTGGCGTGGAGGGTAAGTTGAGTGATAGGAAAATAAAAAAAAGCTAGACTGTTTACTTTACTTTATCAGCCAGCATCAGTCATCATTACAAGCAAAGCCTGATTTGTGCATCCATGTGTACAATAAGTGTCACACTGACATGAATGCTCCATGCACAGTGAAAGATTCCCTTTGAATAATAACCTTGCACAAGCAATTAGCTTTCGGTTGCTGTTCCTGGCCATCTCTCAACCTGCCATCACCCGCATATGTGCAGCTGACTCACAACTGCATCCGAGTGCCTTCACAAGGCAGCCCGCCTGCCTGGATACAGTGTACCAGCGACATGCTAGTGCTCTTACAGTTTAATGTGAAGAAAGTGCATTGGAATCCATACACAGAAGAAGACATGAGCAGTGTGTTAGGTGAAGGTAATGTAATGGGTTGCAGCAATCAGTAACAACATGGTGATGGCTGGTTGAAAATGGTTAGGACCCAGAAAGATCGTGGAGGGGGGCAGCAATCTGACAGGTTGCATAGGGTGGCAAAGTTCCTTGCACCGGCCCTGCATATGTGTTTTTGTGCACACCAGTGCACTGGCTGCAAAATACATGTGGCTGTTGTTGCCACAACATATTTTTAAATGTTGGGACAGACTGACTGCCTGCCATGTGTTTATGTGATTCCCAATTCCAAGTTGGATGGGTTATAAGAAAACATCTGATACTCATGATACAGATTTGCCTTTATTCAAATATTGTATTCAATTTACAAAACGTAATTCTTCCGATTATTTAAAAAACAAAAAAATCAGTAAATCAAGAGTGATGTTTGTGTCACATAATATTTTATCTTATGATTTGGTATTGTGTAGCAGTTCACTGCAAAGTGCAGGAATACATGAATAATACCGCAGCAATATAGAAAAGTAGCATGTGCTTCCCTTGGCTGCTACACACGATGAGTTTCACTTAATTGCAAGTTGACCAACCTATCGCTTTGTGGTACGGTTTTCAGAGTACTTGATATCACTTTCAATTACTATATGCATTTCTAATATGTCTACCTCTTTTAAACAATCTGACTATCAGAGATCTATAAAAGTCGTAGGTACTTAAAAAAAACAAATGCATTCTGCAGACTGGAACACACTTTGAATATGCGTAGCTAAGCTCTGGAATTAAAAAACCTGTTTCGTCCCCCCTACCATTCTGTACTCCTGCATTCGCACAGAAGAGTATTTCTTGTCTCTTAACTCTGTTAGCTGCCTAGTAGCGTGAAGGACCATATTGCAGGTTGTCCAGCCAGCATCATTGTGCCACGGAGCTATTATATTAGCCTTCTATTAGAACTCCAGGGTTCAACCAGAGCTACTAATGAACCTTTCTGTTTTTTGATTATGTCCTTGCACAGGTCTGCTTTTGAGTGCAAGGCAGCATCGATGGGCTCTTTCCTTGGACCCAAGAAGCAGGTTCATCTTAGGGGCAAGCTCTGGGAATCACATTCCCAAGTGGCAGGATGAGGGCGAGTCACAAATAGCTGGGGTCTGGAGGAGCCTGTTTGATTAACTCGGAACCCTGGTAAACACTGATAGATGTACACTTCAATCATGGGCTCCCTAGCAAGTACTGAAAGGGTGTAGCCCGCAGAGGGCCAACCACCGCTCACAGGAACAATCTACGTCAGTGTCTTCGGCAGAACAGCATAAGATGGGGAAGACATGGGGCTGTCAGCCCACATATCTTCTATGAAGGCATAGATGGATCACAAGTTATCTCGTATCAGATGTGACTAGCCCATCCTAGTGCTATATGTATTCTTAATATTCTGCTACCTGTAGTTTTCCTTTCCCCACTATAAAGCCAGCACCTCAAGCCCGAAAGTACAAAGTAGAAAACAGGACAGGATGTCCTACCCTAGCCTGTCATAGAAAGAATTACAACAAGCCTGTTGCCTCAGGTTCAACCCTTCTAGGCATTTATCGTCTGCTCATCACACCAATCCCTTGCTCAGGACAATGGTCCATTTCCTGCGGTCCCATCACCTGAGGGGATCCAAGCCCTTCAATGAAATTTCACAGACACTTCAAGGACAAGCAATGGGGGGAGAGATGTATTATTGACACAACCTCCCAGATGTTGCTCTTATCCCTCTGCTCGATGCCTCTGGCCTTACTAGGCCAACCGAGTATAAAGAGTTTAGCCTCACTGTAGGAGCTAGGCTTACTAAAATCTGGAAATTCTGTGGTAGCTGATCATAATGAAATCTGACTTTGTAGTCCAAACTGCACGTATGGAAGATAACCACCCTGGGGTAGCTGGGCAAATTAGAACCTGTACTTGCAAGAAGAACTGAGCCTCTGGAATCTGGTGCTAATGTGCACTGCACATGCTTGACTCAGGTTCTATTGTCCTAACTGTGCATAAGAGAATCTGAACATACTGTGCATACAAAGCATAATGGAACACAGGCGTATTGTGCTAACTGAGCACATGGATATCTGACTTTACTGTGATAACTGTGAATACTTGTATGCAGTATTTCTATTCTAGCTAGGTCACACTGAATCCAACTCTGCTGAATAAACGGGCAAAATGGAATCTGTCACTGCTGTTGAAATAAAGATTATGAAACCTGGCACTGTAAACGTTCACAGACTCAGTTTCAGTGGAATTATAATAAGGCTTTATTTGAGGTTTTATGCTAAATAAATAAGTACTAAAGTAAAATGGGATATGAATTTAGTCGCTGCGGGTTCTCTGCTTCCTCCACTTCCTCCAACCGACGTCATCTCACTCGCTCACCCGTTCTGTTCCAGAACCCGTTACTTCATTCAACACAATACTATCCATCCTCTCACGAACACCCCTTACAGTTTACTCATCACTCTGCATAGTCATCTAGACTCCTTGGTCTTTGATAACTTCTCCCGAACTTAGAATATCTTGGATGTTGCTACTGCAGTATCTGTATCTTCTGACAAGGAACAACTAATCCTGTCTCTGTTCATCTCCTCAACCTTTCTCCCTTCCCCATCCCCCATCAGAGAATCATCACTCTTCTGTTGTTCCACACTCTACCATCCTTTGTTCTTACAGCATGTTTGAACACTTCCACTACTTCAATTGGTTTGGACCATTGACACCCGTTGTCCCTCAGGACAACTGGTAATTTGATCCTAAACCAACATCCAACCTCTGGAACTTTGGCTTTCTTCAAATGCCTGTTATCTTGCTGTGACTTATTACTTAATTGCTTCTTCCTAATGTTGTCCTCCACAGCATCCAGCTCCACCTCCATACAAGTCACCTCACCCATCCAACATGGAAAAAATGTGGTGCCAGCCTTCCTCCCGCTGCTAAGTTCAATAGGGGACACCCCAGATGTGCTGTGCAGCATGAACCTATGAGCCACAACTGTCCTCACACGTTCCTTCCAATCTCTCATGAACCCATAGGCCCTTTAAGATGAGGTAACAATATCTGAGATGGATCAAGAATCAGACCGACTCAGGAAGTTGGCAAAAACACAACTGTTTTAATGACACTTTATTAAAACAGGGAGTACAACAGACATCAACGGACGCCACACATGTATTCTCTCTCTCCAGAGTCTCGATGCATCATATACAAAAACACAACTTTATACTATAAATGTGTCATCACTGACATCATACTATGTGGCAAAATAATAAAACCTACACGGTTTGTGATAGGCTTAAGGAGAACATCTATGTATACTTTCTATGGGGTATGGAATTGTGATTGGATCTCTAAGGTCAGGTGGACAGCTATGCCCACCCCTAGTGCAAGTCATCTTCCGTGTCAACATTCTATCAGCTTCTCAAACTATAGGGCTCTTTGCTACGTGGCCCTCTATGATTGGTTGGCACGCTTGTACCCTTTCGGAATATTCTACCTGCTAGCAGCATGCAAGCTGGTACCCACGGTGCTTGGGGTTGGCTCGATTATACCTTCTCATCCAATTAGCCCAACATCCATCATCACTTCTGCGGTCTGCCATTCAATTAATGTCTTTGAACTCGGCCTTGAAAAGGCTCACTGTGCCTGAGAATAAAAGGGAGTGATAGCATGGCCTTATCTTCTTGTCTCGGTGTAGCTCGCCTCAAAGTTTATTTTCATCTGACCATGTGACGGGAGACCACGTTTTGAGCTCCTTGGCTGCATTTAATACTATTAAATGAAGAAAACCTGTCAGTTCTAGTGTTTTTCCATTACACCTCAAACATGAGCTTGGCTCGCTTCTCACGTTCATTGTATCTTCTCAAGTAGATAACCAGGTTCATGACAGCTTCAACTCTTGACACAGGGCCAGGCAAGCTTTCTCTAATCTTCCTTCCGTAATCTTCCGTAAGCTATTTTATTCTACTGTGCCACACTTTCAGCCCTTCCATTCATGGGGTCCAAGTATGCTAAAATGCATCGTGGAACATCCAGATTCTATACACATGTATATGTATTAGCGGCACCGCCTGCAGTTTATTCACTACATATAGCCAGCCTTATGATTACTTGGTCTACTTGCGTTACAGCATCTGTTCATTTATGAAACGGCTTTGCATTTTCTTCAGTGCTTCTCTGCACATGCAATCTTCATTTTGCTACCAAAATGTTGCTTGATTCTCTACTTCGCCATCAGATTCTAGAAGGTCTATATACTTTCTTCATTGGCATCACTTTTAGGTGCGTCATTTCTGCTTCAAGCGGCGTCACCTGTCTTTTCTTTCACTCATCTTCACACTTCTTCCGGAACTTCCTTCAGGAGACTGTAATTGCTCTGCAGATACATTATGTAGGGTTTTCTCAAAAGTTACTTTGTTTCAAGGACTTTTCCTGGTATAGGTACCATTATTGGCTTTGTACAGAATGGGGGCAGAACTTCCTTCAGAGGTACTTGGCTCCTCCTCTACACTCACATTTGACCATGCCCACCTAATGGCTTCCTTTATCTCTCCACGATCCCATTTGTCTGGGGGTGGTATATGGCACTGGTTTTGTGTTTAATGGATCTTTCCCTCAGGTACTCTTCCATTTCCCTTGACTTAAATTGCAAACCATTATCCGTCAATGGGGCTGATTCATGGAATTATGTGCGCTGAAAAATGGGCTTTGTGGGCCATTCTGTTCGCAGATCCCCATTTGTGAAAAAGGGATTTGCGGGCAGAATGGCGCACAAAGCCCATTTTTCGGCGCACATAATTCCATGAATCAGCCCCAATATTTCTTCTGGGTAACCCTCATGACCACACAGCTCTTCCAGGAACTCAATCACGCATTTGGTCATTACATGCAGAATTACCATCAACTCTGCCCATCTAGTCAACACATCAATAACAACAACACAAAAGGTCTGACAGCCCCCACTCCAAATAAGACCCAGTACATCAATAGCTATCTTCTTCCAGGGTCTCTATGGTATGTCTGTAAGAGCCACTGGATACTTCTCACTCATGCACACTTTATCACAGTTAATACAAAGAATACAAATTCTGATGGTTCTTTCAATCTGCATGTCACATGCTGGCCACCAATAGGTATTTCTTATTCTGCATTTCGTTTTCACGATCCCTTGATGACCTTAATGTCCAAGACTTCTTCCCTGATTCTTTCAGGCGACACCAGCTTATCTACTCTCATGAGACAGCCATCTCAAACTCATAGTTCATCCCTCACATTCCAGAAGCCTTCCATTCCTGCTTCTTGCATTGTTTCACTTTCTTCTAGGCCTTTGACAATGAGAATCAGTCTAGCATCTTTTGCCATTTCCTCACACCATTCTTGTTTTGATATTCAAGTTTCATATATTTCACAAATCATCTCCTGTTCTTCATCATCGTCCTTAGACTCTATAGTATTTGTCATCCTTGACAGGCAATCTGCTGCGTAGTTTCTCAGTCCCGGAATATATGATATTGTAAAGTGAAATTATTGCAACCTGGATATCCTTTTTCTTATCCTACCAGATACTTTGTCTGGGCCCTTCATCGAGAATTCTTTAACCAGCAGTTTGTGATCTGTATGTAGTTCAAATCTGGTTCCCCACACAAAGCGTCTGAATGTGTCAGCAGCCCACCTGATGGCCAGAGCTTACTTTTTGATGGGTGCATATGTCTTTTCTGATCCTTTCAGTAAACGAGACGCAAATGCTACTATGTACTATTTCCCTTGATGAATTTATGTCAAAACCTGTCCTGATCCTACATTACTTGCATCTGTCGTAATCACTGTGTGTCTCCCTCTCTCATAATTTTGTAATGCTGGTGCTGTTGTCAAAGCTTTTCTATGTTTTGAAATTGATTCTCACAACCTTCATCCCATGTTATTTTTGTGTTCATCTTCATCATATTCCTCAGAGTGACCTTGTGATCTGAAAATCCTCGTATAAATTTAGAATATTATTCGGCCATACTTAAAAATGTCCTGAACTATTCCTTGCAGCTCGGTGTGGGCATGTGTTCTATTGCACTGGGTAGGTTCTTCAAGTATTCAATTTCTTTCCTATTGATTTTTGTTTTTTCTTTTTTGAGCGTCATTCCGAAATCGTGCAATTTCTTGAACACTCTCTATAATCTTTTGTTATGTTCTTCCTCTTTATCAGCATATACTAGGATATCATCTTGGAAGAAGATGAATCCTTCCTCTCAATCAAAAATTTGATACATTATTTTCTGAAATACTGCGTTATTGGAACAGGCCTGGTGTGATGTATGCAGTGAAATGCCTCGACTCTTTGAGAAGTTTTATTTGATGGTAGGCAGCAGTAAGATCAAGGGTTGAAAATACCTTTGCGGAGCCCATTGTCGAAATCAACTCTTGGATATTAAGTAGAGGATGTTTTTCAGGAATCAGACACTTATTTAATTCTCTTAGGTTGATGCACAAACTTACTTTTGCTGAACTCTTCCTCACCACCACTAACAGGGACACCTATTGCAATGCATCATTCCTTTCGATAATTCCTTGTTCTTCCAATTTTCTTAACTCCACTTTCACCTCATATCTCATGGAAATCGGAATATTACGTTGTTTCTGGGCCACCGGTTTACACCCTTGTTTCAGCAGAATGCAATGTGTGAATCCTTTCACACAACAAATCTCATCTTCACATATTTCAATTTGTATCTTTCCTTTTTTTTGTCTGGGAATTAGAAAAACTGAATCTACTGCATTCGGATCTAGGTGTACCTTAAGTAACCTTTGATGTGTCCAGCTCATTGGTGGAGATGATCCTTTCTTTGAGACATATATGCTTCCTTCAGCCCATCTCTCTCTGAACCCTAAAGTTGACTTGAACCACATATCAGGTCGATTTCTGCACCATCATAGGCTCTCAGCTTAATGTCAGCTTCGTGCCAATACTTTGGTCTAGATTTTCTCCATATTACCTCTGGAATTAGTGTGTATCTGGCTCCTGAAACTACCATCATAACTATCGTGTTGCCATTAACCAGTATGGTGGTTTTTGGGCTATCAAACTCTTCATCTTCACCTCCTACTGCTGACACATGTTCTTCACCTTTGTCACTATCTTCATTTCCAATCCAATTCATTATTGTGATTTTATTTCTGCAGGATGGACTATCACATCTGTAGCATGTTCTCGATGTAGTCCGTCCCCTTCCTCGTTGTCCACTTCCACCACGTCGGAATTCTCTGATTTGACCTTGAACCCTCTCTCTATTCATTGTTTCTCTAGTATCTCTGTTCTCCCAATTATATTTTTTGAGCCTCGGTACTCTATTGTCGCTGTTACTTCTCCTTCTCATGTTGTGGTTACTTATACCTGCAATCGCTTCTTCATTGGATGGCTGCAGTGTATTAACTGAGGTTGTTTTAACTGTAATTTATTTTACTCTACTTTCTAAAGTCTTCACACACTTCTCAGTGTGTTCAACTTCCTTAGCTATTCATAGGACTATGTCTAAAGGTGGGTCATCCTCAGTCCATAGTTTCTCTTGTACTTTGCTACTGTTGCATTCTAGCATAAATTGATCTCTCAATCTTTCTTCCAATTTTTGATTGAGTTTACATGTCCTAGCCAACTTCCTAAGAGCTATGATGTATTGTTCAACACTTTCACCTTCATCCTGTATTCTCTTCCCAAACATATATCGTTCCAAAATAGTGCTTACTTTTTTCTCATAGTGTTTTGTTCATCTTTATTATACACTTCTCATATTCATTCATATCCCCACACTCATCAGCCATCAGTTCAGGTAAGTATTCAAATTTCTCTTGACCTGCTGGCCCTAAACAATGTATGAATTCAGATTTCTTTCTTTCTACACTGTAATTTTGGCAAAGTGCTCAAATGTTTTGAGGCATCTTTTCCATGGTAATGCAGGATCTCCAACAGGTAAGAACATTGCAGGTGGTGGAACACTGTTTAAGACATGTCTCCTGCTCCCCTCAGATTAGCCGTTATAGTGTAATTGCAAATTGCAAATGCAGATGTGCAATTAAGGTGCTAGATTCTGCTATATATTTGTCACTGTGGTTCGTTTCATGAACTAGATGTGATAGCTTGTATGGGAAATAAAATGTGGCGGTCTCTCTCTTTCGATATTTGTTTAAAACAAAACATGGGAAGAGGCTCTGTCCACTGTATGACTGCCATTAAAGTGTGTGGCCTTTCATAATGGCCACCTGTTGAATGAGCAAGCTCACGTTCTAAGGCCCTTTATTCTAATGTTTCCTGATGGCTGATGCAACACGATGGGTTCCTCATGCGCGGCACAGCGCTTATATGCTTTGCTGCGTATGCCGCTTTCATTCAGGCTCCACGACAGGGCATGTGTCGGCCACTCTTACCTGCGCAATGTTGTCTGGATGCCACTTGCTGTGCTCGATAGAACGTGGATTACTGCTGAGCGGTGTTCGGGTAGGATCCACGTCGTCACTTAAATCGTTCATGGAAATGGTTTCAGTGGAATTATATTAAGGCTTTATTTGAGGATTATGCTAAATAAATAAGTACTAAAGTAAAAGGGGACATGAATGAAATCGCTGCAGATTCTCTGCTTCCTCTGTCTTCCTCCAACTGTGGTCTTCTCACTCACTCGCCCCGTTCCGTTGCAGAATCCGTTACTTCATTCTACATGATACTACACACTGAAATTCTAATTGGGTATAATGCACTCTTCCACTGCTCGCCTTTAAATTGGCATAATATAAGTATGTGAACCGGGCATTATGAAATCTGACACTTTTGTGGCAACCTACTGCAAGGGTAGAAATCGTTAACTAACTGGATATAATGATATATGGCACTTCTTGCTTTTAAGGGCATGAAAGAATATGGTAATATTGTGTTTAATGGAATCTGACGCTACTTTGTTAATTGTCCATAATAAATGTGTCAATGCTGTGCTAACTAGGAAAAATGTAATATAAGCAGACTCCGGCTAACTTGCCAAGTGATTTTGGCAGTTTCTCGACAGTTGTGTGAGCACTTGAGCGTTGGATGACAAAGGTATGATAACCACATTCATTAGCCCACACTAAAAAAGCCAGCTTTGGTGAGCAAAGTATGCTGGTCTGTAGCAGGCTCTGAGTTCCCTCCGCCCTTCACCCACGATTAACAGAGTTGTAAGTGACTGTTTCTTCCAGCCCCAAAGACGGCCACCTCTGCCTTCCTTCAAACCTAGGCCTTGGCATTGATTTCACCGTCTACTCAAGGCTGGACTATGCAAACAAGGGTGTTAGTGCTTTCCCTGCATGCCTGATTAACAGATGTCATGGAACACAGGATGCTGCTGTGTGCTCGATCTGCGTTGCCATCAAAGCCCTTGTTACCAATTCTCACAGGTCCTTGTCTGCCCTGGCTGCGATTTGCCAAGTACATCTAACTAAAATCGGATGATTACCACTAAAATGCCATCTCTCATGATTTCCATCCTGGACAAATCACAAGACTGTCTCTTACCTTACCAAATGTGGAGATCTTTGAAAAAAGGATGACTTTGAGGCACTATATGAAAAGGGCATTTTCGGCATTGGGGTGAAAAACACCTCATGTTTATTAGGAAGCAATGGGCAGTTATGTTGCAATAACAATAAAAGTAGAGATAATCAGACAAGACCATTGTCATCTTTAGGTGTTCTCATCGTTTCAGAGCATTTTCAAGGCTGAACAATAAGGACGTATATAGAGAACTGCAATTAAATGACCAAACATGGAAACTAAATGTGTACTTCCCTCGCAGGTCCATGAATTACAAGTGGAAACCCGAGATGTTTTGGCCAGAGGTTCATAGTGGTGCCAGTAGAGGTTCACAGTGGTGCCAGTACTCAGTCTGGGTGGATAGATCAGATGTTAAGAGCTCAATGTGATGTGGAACAGACCTAAGCTTCACAAGTTTATCCCTCTTGGCCTGACGCAGAATTTTAACATTCCGAGGTCATATTGAGTATCACTGAATTGGGTAATAATACATGTTTTAGAGCTCTTAGAAGCAGAGGGCATGCTCCATGAAGCGACGTATGTGAAAACCTGACATATTCATGAATCTAATGCCCCATTGATCTGTCCCAGCATATCATTGAAGAGCTGGCTGTCAATACCTTGAAACATTGGATGTTTTGTATTCCTTACTATCAATATTGAAAGTTTTCACAACGTAATACATTTGCAAATTTAAAGAACCCACAGCGACGGTGCAGTATAATAAGCTCTGTAAAACCACCCAGTCGCCCTAGTGTCACCTCCACGGGGTCAGCTTTTACTCACTGTAGTGATGTTGCAGGATCAAAATGGGAAAATGCTCTTAAAAAAGGATTTCCCCATGGAAGCCACGTTTCCCTCAACTCACAGTATAGACCTTGCCATGCCCCCTCAGCCTGTGTCTTGCCTCTCTAGCAATAACGATGTCTCTCCGAGTCAGGAATGTACCCTGTGTACTTCGGCTACAGACCGTACATTGTGCTCAAAGTGATCACCAAAGGTACCCTCTGCCCTAAACCCCTCTCCCCCCAGTTACAGTAACTTGGTACAATGTGCTTCTTTTTAGGCGTTTGTGAACAAACCGGATAGAGGAACGTGGTGTCAAAGGATCGCACAAACTCCCTGAAAGTCACTGATTTATGTGTGCATACTTGTACGAAATCAGAATTAATAAATTCCCTTTTCTCACATAAAGATGGGTTTTGTCAGAACTGCATGGTTTATGCACTTTGGCTAGTCATACCAGATTCCCTCCCTCGACAAAATGGTGTGGTCTTGGGCACATAGTTTTACTGGTTGTCTTGAATATAGTTTTTAAACACTGGCTAAGGTGTGAATTCACTTCTGATAACTTTGATGTCTACATGTACCATGGCGGATAGGAATGCCGCCGCCATCATGGGAAAATGAAAGGGGACTCCGACTCTTTAAGAAAGTAAAAGGTACCATACGCACCCTTTCTATTTGCATTGAGGAAGTGCGTGCAGCGCACCCTGAGGTATGACCAGGCCACGGCCAGGCCACAGTCAGCCCCTTGTTTTGCTTTTGTTATTTTTTTATTTGACTTACTTATGTGTGTCTGTGACTGTCTGTCACTGACTGAATTACCTGTTCGCGATGGCCCGGAATGTGTCAACAACTAGTCCTCCTCTCTGTGCCTCGGTTGGCTGGGCCACGCGCAGGCTGCCTGGACTGGTGGCACTGCAGCATCCAGCAGCAGGGAGCTCCAGCCCGCTCCTCGCAATTCGTAAAATAGGCCTGGTTGCAGGCACTGGCACGAACATGGATTTCCTTCGTCCAAGAGCGGTCAGACCATCCACCTGCTCTGTGAGTCCTCCTGTGGCCTCTCTTGTGCTGGGGCACCGCACCCAGGCCCAGCCAAGCTCCCACACCAGTGCCACCATGATGTGCATGATGGTCAGCCTGAGCCTCTCACACACGTCACCGGCCGCCCACACCCAGAACAAATTGTTGCAACGTACAAGCAACTTGCAAACGCAAGTGTACCTTTATTGTATATGTGTTAGTTTCACAACAGGCTGCCTCGGCCTCCTAGCACCACGCTGGTGGATGGCTTGGATCAGGGAATGGCCTGGCCCTAGGTCACTGGCAGGCCAGCACAGCCTACCCTGATGCATTCATCAAAGCAAAGTTAATAACTAGTTGTTCACTTCTTTTATGAATGCATCTGCTGTGCAGGCTGGCTGCTGGAGGTCCGCAGCAGCCAGGAGGGAAGCAAACTTAAAAACCGGCCCATGGTGGTGGTTTGAAACCAACCCCAAGGTCTCCAAGACATTTTGGCCTGTGATCGTGGCTGAATGCCCGATAGCCCAGTGCGCACCTGCGCCGGCTTTGCCATGCAAGTATTTACGGTGCTATATGGCAGCACAGGCTCCTTTGTGAGTATGGGCAGAGATGGGGGCTGTAATGGGGCGGTAAGGGCAGTGTTTGAAGGGGCATCAAACGGAATAGGAGGAGCAGGAAAGTGAGTGAAAAGGGGCAGGTGAGTGAGCAGGGAGACGGGTAATCGACAAAGGAGAAAGGGGTGACCTCCTTCAAACCTGGAGAATGTTTGATGGGCAGGGATGAAGGAGAGGATGACCCTTCAATGTAAGGACGTTGGCAGAGCTAAGCATGTTTAGGGGCAGTGTCAAAAGGACCCGCAAAGTAAATGTGACATGTGAAAGTCATTGAACCCATGGCTATATGAAGCCGATGCCTGAGAAATACATAATGTAAAACTATTGGGTTTGGCAATGTGTTTATCTCCTCCCATCTTTTAAATTCATCACTAAATCACGAAGAAAGAAAGAAAGAAAGAAAGAAAGGAGGAAAGAAGAGAGGAAGGAAGGAAGGAAGGATCGAAGGAAAGAAGGAAGGAAGGAAGGAAGGAAGGAAGGGAGGGAGGGAGGGGAGAAAGGGAACGAGGGAGGGAAGGAAGGAAGGAAGGAAGGAAGGAAGGAAGGAAGGAAGGAAGGAAGGAAGGAAGGAAGGAAGGAAGGAAGGAAGGAAGGAAGGAAGGAAGGAAGGAAGGAAGGAAGGAAGGAAGGAAGGAAGGAAGGAAGGAAGGAAGGAAGGAAGGAAGGAAGGAAGGAAGGAAGGAAGGAAGGAAGGAAGGAAGGAAGGAAGGAAGGAAGGAAGGAAGTTAGTTCCTCTGCTACCCATGACCCAATAGTGGGGTGTAGGATGCGTTTGTGTGTGTCTGTCTAATGTGAACTAACCTCTGCAAAAGGAAATCTGTGAAAAATAAGAGAAGTGAAAAATAAGTGTTATCCCATCGATTGCACACTTTCCTTACCTTCCAATTTACTGCCAGTCCAAAAACATATTTCAGAGAATAATATTAGCAGCAAACATATTAACTACGAAAAAGACAGCTTTTGTAACCATAATTACATTTTTTCATTTAGTTTGCATGATGGTTTGGGAGGAAGACATCATAATAAAGACACATGTACAAAATGTACAATAAATCAGCATCTTAATGCCATTCCCAATAACACATAGACGTGTAGTTCAACGATAAATAAGATTTTTTATTTGGTGGCACAGGCAGCATCAAAGGATAAAATATACTGCTTTCTGTAAAGCTACTGTGCCTGAAAGCTGACACTGAGAAAGAAATAATGAGTAACAAGTTGAATCTTTGCACAGAGCAAATCAAAAAGAAATCCTGCTGTCAAGATGGCAGGGACTTATTAGTCATAACATTTCCAACAGGAGGCAGCAGCTAGAAAACCATAACAATACAAAATATTATACCATTTATGAAGTCTATAGACCACTGAGTGGGAGGAATTCCTTCTGCGAGCCAGCAAGTGCCAGCTCATTAAACAAGGCCCACACCTAATATAGCTTAGAAGTGTCAAAAAGAAAGGTTTCCTATGAAGATGACGTACAGCTCTGCCTGGTGCCTTCATCTCAAAGGTCTGCAGTATAATGATTGAATTAAGCACTGCAAGTAATTAACAAGGCTTTCATTTAAAACAAAATCAGAATTGTCCTGAAATTTGGAGCAATCATCTCATAATTTGTGCCAATGAGCAAGCTGTGTGTCTTTTCATAGTTAAACCTATTAACAATTCTAATTTGCTGTTAACTTGGATCGATTAATGTTTCAAAAATGCAGTGTGGAGTTTAATTTAATAATAGTACCCTGTACAAATGAAGGGCGGCCTTTTCATGCACATTTTGTAATTATGAATCAAACCCATTTAGGTTGTTTTATGTTAATTTTCAAGACTGAAAGGTGGTACTGTTGACATGTCTGACACCATTCACATATACTAGATTATATCACCGCATCTATTTATTGTACAGTTGGTTAAACACATTGAGGTATTCAAACAATTTTCAGACACTTCTTTTGGCACCATCTCCAAAGAACAACGATCCAAATGAAGCCACAATATTTCCAGATTGATAACAAAAAATTGCAAGACATACAAAACTGAAAAAACAGGCATTTCCCTGCTATCTACCCTACGTTCGAAACAAGCTACCAATACAGATCAATTGGCCCCATTCCATTCTACACTTCACAATGGGCCTGAAGATCCTACCCTTCAAAGGACACCTGGGTAAACACTGATTGTGACAATTAAACCTTTATCCCTTCCTTGCTCTCACTGCCCCACCTGTACCCTATTCTATCTGTGAACCTGCTCTGTAACCACCATCCCCCTATGTGCAGCATTCATTGGCTTCTCAGCCAGGTTTGTTATGTATAAATCCCACACATGCATACAAAGATAAGGTGGCCCACTAAAGTTATACACATCACCATCAACTGCACATATGGGAAAATGTGTTAAACCATTCAGGGAAAATCAAAAAGTACATTGAACCCTTGCAAGAGGCGCAGGTTTAGAGTTTGCACTTTACAGTTCTACATTTGCAGGAGTCGATACGTTCCACCAAATAAGAAGAGCACAAGTTGGAATGTCTGTGAATTTGAATTTGATCTGCTTATCTCCACTGGGAACATGCAATCCATTGTAAACTTGTATGCTGTTCAAAACTCAGGAGATACCAAGAATTGCATAAGCAAGCAGTTCTAGATTATCCAATAAAATAACAATAGTACATAGGGATGCGTTTTGCTATAGTAATAGCTTCTACCCTGGGGGTTCATCCAACCTCATGATGCTCCACCCCTTTCTAATTTCATTTTTGATCATTGTTTTAATATAAATGTTATTTAATTTCTTTTTCATTGGTTTTTGAATTATCTGTTTCTATTATTCATTTACATCCCAAAAGTGTGCAATATGTAGGGTACAACATGGGAGCAATATATAGGCCAACGACAAGCAGACAGTCCCCCGTAGTCTGAACAGCTGGACCCTCAGGTGGGCCCAGCTGATCCAAACAACTAGCACAGTGATAGGCGTGTGTGGGCATGTCCAAATGACCAGAAAGCATGCTCTAATGGATCTGGTAATGGAACATTTCCCTAGAGCAATCTTCAGCATGGGTGGGGTCCACGTGTGTGGTATTTGTTCAGATTTTGCTCAGACACTTCAAGCTGTAAAGGATAAACTGCATTTGATGAAATTACAGCTGAACAAAATGTGCATTATCAATACAATAGACAATAATGTACCTTGATAATATGTACATGCATTTTATGAACAATAAAATAGTCCTACAATTTCAAAATTGTATTTATATAATGATATAATCAAAGCTTTCATTAACAAGTCATATATGATGCTATGTCTGATGTCATCAGTTATGTCACATATGATGTAATTAGGGATGTCACCAGTGATGCCATCAGCTATCTAATCAGTGATCTCACATATAATGTAATTAGTCATGACATCAGTGATGTAATGTCTGATGGCATCATTGTGGTCATATGCTACGCAACAGGTGGCAGCAAGTTAAGGTAGCTTAGCCAGAATTGTCTGTCGAATTTCAAGGATTTTGTTGCATTCAATTTTCACCTTAAGGTCCATGCAACTAAAGTTTTTTCCCTGAATTTCAAAGGTTTTGTTACAATATATTGCTCAACTTAAATTCCCTGCAACTAAAGGTTTTTCCCTGAATTTTGAAGGTTTTGTGAAACCTGAACTGTTTGCTAACTAAAACTATTTTCATTGACTTTTAAAGGTTTTACTGTGGAAAAGTTTATACATTATCTTTCCTACAATAAATGCAGGGTTGTGCACACATTACAAAACCACTTATTTTCTGCAAATAATATTGCAATGAAACAGATAAAACAGCAATTATTCTTTATTTTTGCTTACAAGAATACTCCTCTTAATTCTCCTAGCTGAGTCAACATGAAATCTGTCAATGAGAATGTAAAATATTTTATAATGGAAATAAAAAGAAGACTGGTTACGTTTAGTTTTCATAATAGTACTGTATGAATGCTCAATGTATTATTAGTACTCAACCAATCAAGGTTGTGACTATTAATCATGTTGCTGTAGAAGAAAACAACTTCTTGTTGGAGAGAAAAAAAACGACTTCTTCCAGCAAACTAAAATGTGTGACATTCTTACTTTTATAACAATAGTGTTTGAAATGACTATAGCAGTGCTAAACTATAATGTTTAACATTTATAATAATACTGAGACTTGTGTCATTCAACGGTTTCTAAAAACATCATTACTATGTGATATACATACTACTAATACATCCTTTTCCTACATGTAATTTTACTTTGTACACAAATAGCTACACAAATAAAAAAAATACTCTATTAACACATCTAAAAAGTTATTCCTAATATCATTTTATGCTTAAACAAAATAACAGTGTATTTACACAAAAAAGTACACTGACAATATCATCACAATAAATAACTATATACAAATAGCTTAAGTTTCACGTTTGTGCAAACCTTTATTTTACTTTACTATATATAGGATTTGCAGAGTAGTTGATGAACCTTAAGGAAACCGAGACACATAACCTGAGTATGTCATCATTTTTACTAAATATATACTGCCATGCCAACATTGTATCATTATTTTGAGTGAAAACCTTTTAATGTAAATCATACTATTATATAAAATAATAGGAAGACAGATACAATTTTAAAGTATCACTAAATACGTAGATAATTAATAAAAAGAAATTCAGAATCTGTGTTAATTGTCATTATAATACCTCTTGTAAAAACTGTGTGTGTCCTTATTTCGTCCACCTAAACACATAAGAAGTTAATGACAATATTCTACAATCTATACTTCAAAATACAAACCTGCTGTAAACCATTCTTCTTCTTTTTAAAACATTTCTGTGACTTTTCATTATATCACTCTTTACAACTGTGTATTTGTTTCCTATGTAAACAGTTATCTTAAACTACACTCCCCAACACTCAAAATAATGTACATGGAACCAACCTATATAACCTAGTACTTCCAGGAAGCACTATCACATGTACAAATATACAGAATGTTTTACAAAATAAAGCAGTAGAAGATTACTCGTTTTTATCTTTTCTAGCATACTGACCTTCTGCTGAAGAAAATATTTATTGATATCATATTTCAAATGACTAAATGTGTGGACGGTAATTTTTAAAAATATACCATTGCAAATTTCTCCTGTTTAGATATACTTAATGTGTATTTATATTGTCATTGCAGATATACACAAATACTTAAAACATTGTGTTATAATATTATTAAGTGGGCATTCTTTTAACCCTTCGTAAATCTAGGTTTGTGTGAAACTGTACAGTCATTGCACACAAGCCAACCTAATTCTGTGTGCACCCATGTCGTGAAATGTCTGCTATGAATGGAAACACCCTCACGAAATATAGTTGCACATGTTTTAAATGTTTTCTTGCTAATCAATATCTGATCATTTTTAAAGTTTAACATGAACATATTATTCTTCCTTCCATCAATTGTATATCTCTGTAACATCACTAAAAGGTACTTATTATACTGTAGATTTTTATAGTGATGATTGCAAATCGCAATCACACTGACTACCAGGGGCGTTGCTAGGTGGGGGCTAAAGGGGGTATAGCCCCTGATCTTTTGGTTGTAGCCCCAGATAGAATCTCAGAGGCTACAGCCAAAAGACTAGCTAGCCCCCAGTCCCAACAGTTCAGACATCAGCTTAGCCCCGGGTCTTTTCCAGACCTAGCAACTCCCCTGCTGACTACATCTCATATCATAAGCTTTTATTACCAGCGCAGCAAAATGTACACTTTTCTGATCAGGTACTGGAAGATATAAAAACCTTTCCAGAGCATCACAACTAATTTCTTGTTGATGACATTGTGGACACTCATGGTTCCACTCATAAATACTTCTACCAAATTATCTACACTTACTGTGTCCTTCACTAATACCTCAAAAATACTCACTAAACATTCTTGAGTGTTCTTATTGAGTATATTCTAAAAAAAGCTCTCTTCCAGTTTCAACAGCTACTAAATACCAAATTGATATTGCCAAATGTATGCCTTGTGGTCTTTCATCTATCAGCAGTTTAACACTTGAAAGTTGCAAACATAGGTTTTTGTCTACTGTTGGAGCTACTTCTTGCATGAGTGGGGTCCTTTAAAACAACATACACAAAGCTGCTTTTCAGTAGCATTCATCTCCTGTTTAATTACTACATCTACAGTGGGAGTATTTCAAATCGATTTTACTTTCCAACACTGTCAGATTGCTTTCCTTTACAGAATGTACAGGAACCATTTTCTTTGAATGTACCTTCTTTACCTGTCGCTGATTTTACATTGCAATAAGTCTTACAGGATTTGGTAATAAGTCAAGATGATCAGCATACAGTACATATAACCTGTTGTATTCTTCAATATATGAAATATGCGCGCATTTCAACAAGTGGCTTTTCTCAAGTGGCTGTTACGGCTGTGGGAGACTACGAGCAAATATCGTTGGATCCTTTTATTTCTGGACACATGGTATGTGGATAAGAAGATCAAGCCTAAAGGATCAACTTTTATAAACTATTGGATATACGTTACTCACATAGCCTTATCTTATCTTTTTAGGAGTGTTTCTATACTTAATTACGCCCCAATTACAGCACAAACTTTAACCACACCCACTTGCTTTAAAAACAGATGTGCATGCGCATTCGGCGCACGCCCATTTCAGCAAGTGGCTTTTCTCAAGTGGCTGTTATGGCTGTTAGGGCTGGAGACTGGGGGCTCGGGCCCAGAGATATCTGCTTTTTGCTATTTGTTTTTTCAGCAAACACACCCAACTGTTGGGAAATAAATCTTTACTACTCTTTTAAAGTGAGGCTTACCTTGCTCCAATTGTCACATATTGCCAGCAGTTTGGAGGTAAGCTACGGAGCGACTGTCTGCAATTATTTTAGGCTTCTCTCGTTATTGTGGCTTTGTAATTGTATCCTCTTTATTCACTTTGAGTAGCATTATATTAAAGCCAACCGAAAGCTCTTGAGACAGCATCATACATATTGCTGTTTGTGGTCGCGAGGCTTAATTATAGCGAAGATTTGATAGACAGATACCGTGCTGTCTTTACTTTGCATTGCATATAGAATACTGCAAACTGGTACACTAATCTTTTAGGATGTTAAATTAAAATACTCCACTTTTAACTGATGTGATCGAATTTAGAAATAATTATTTATTATTAATTTTTAATTTATTGCTTAGATCATTTTTTAACCTGATATAAATATTGAATATAATAGGTTTTCAATTGTTCTAAACACTGTAAGCCTCACTGTTAGGCTGCCCTCTACAGCCTAGTTAACCCATTTTGCACTACTTTCTGTATCTTGAATTATTGAAATATATTACCTTCAATATTAGATCTCGGATATTGGCTACCATTTCCTTAGTGTAATGGCTCCCAAACTGAGATCAAACAAAAATGGAAAGAAGAAGGGCACCATAAATAACTCTACTACTATTACCCATAAGACTAAAACTCCTGTTTTGAAAGATAATAAGAATACTAAGGAAAATACCACCCTGGAGCAACCCAAAATATAAGAATTCTTGACGAAAATAGATCTGGTCAAAGATTTTACTAGGGGAAACGTTATCCCCACGCCTAGAAACAGTTATATGATCGATAATAATTCTTTATTAAATCTTTGTCATGATTCCGGCGTTACTTTATTGGCCTGTCAATGGGCCCAGTTCCACTACAATTAGAGAAAAGTGTGGAAGAAACCAGTAGCATGAAAAATATTATTGGTACAAATGTAACTATCACACTGGACCTGGAGAAGTTGGCACAGGATAATATTCCTATATCAGTTGAAGATGATACAAATTTCTCTTGGAATGATTCTGAGTTAGCAAATGAAAATATGCTAGACATGAGGAGTAAAATGGAATTTCTCATAGTCACAGTAGATAGTATTGTGTATCTGCACTAAACTTATAAATGAGCAGCAAATAGTGAAAGATCTTGTAATTATGGTGAATGAAAATATGAAAGAATTGTCAAAAGTGATCCCTACAGAATGGGTACAATTTTAGAAGTTAGTTGGTGAAAACGCCTCCATAGTTGTCATATATGCTGGGGAACAGGCAGGAGCAAGATGGGTTAGAGCCTGGCAGACTAAACACGCATTGCAGGCATCCAACATCCATTAGCTACACTCTTGCACTCAGGTGCATTTCACAGTTAGCCCCGGCCCCCTTAAGGGATTCTGATTGGCTCAGGCACACTTCCTGCACATTCAAGATGGCCCCAAGGAGATTTCCTGTGAATCTTGTGAATACCAGGGCACGTTCTAGCCTCTGGGTGTGGTTGGCTATATAAGCCACGCCCAAAGGCAGATCCGTGCTTCGTGTTGCAACTGTGGCTTCGAGCAACACGCTTACCACGATCCTCGACTCTTTCCTTCCTCTGCTTCCTCCGCGCGCACGTCCTGGATCTCAGCATCTGGAAGAGAAAGACAGCATAGGAAAAGCAGTACCTGTAAGCGCCTTCGCTGCAATCCACCTTCTTCAGCGAGCGTGCGCGCAGACAGCAGCATCACTTACCCGAATCTTGGAAAACTCTAAGGTAGCGTTCAGAGTTCTTGCACGTGCCTCCTTCGTCAGATCCCTCCGAGAACCACCGAAGATCACCTGTGAAGAAAGAAAATAACAGGATTAGAACTAGTAATCATCTTGTCTACCGCGCGCAGAACTCGCCGCATAGCAAGGTCTCTCAGTGACGCGCTGAATAACCAGAACCAGTGAAGCAACTGGAACCTGCAACCTGGAACTAGAACTTACCCGCCAATATAACCTGAACCAGTGAAGCAACTGGAACTAGAACTTACCTGCAAATATAACCTGAACCAGTGAAGTAACTGGAACTAGAACTTACCTTGCAATCTGAAACTAGAACTTACCTGCAAATATAGAACCAGTGAAGCAACTGGAACTAGAACTTACCAGCAAACACCCCCAAACCTAACAAAGTTCCAAGAGTCTCAGAGATACAGCGCCCCTGCCTAGATCAGGATAGAGAGCTCGCCAAATCTATCCTAAAGTTGAGCCACACCCCTAGACTTCTATCACAGTACACACACGGGAGGAGGGGAAGGGGGATTTGATGAGGAATTATTGTCTCTACGGTAGGGTAGCCAGGAACTTATTGCTTATGTTGCCACTTTCAATCGCCTGATTGCTGAATCAAACTGGCCTGATGAAAAGTGTATCACGTTGTTTTACCTAGGTTTATGAGGAGAGATCAAAGACGTCCTAGCCCAAGTAGTGAACCCTCCAGATAACTGCTAATTATATAGATTTGGCTATGCAACTAGATCACCACCTACAGAATCGTAAGGCAGATCGGGCCCGTACGGAAGGTCGGACAATTTACATACGGCCTAAGAAAAACATGACCCGGCAACACACAGAATCACATTCCGAACCCATACAACTGGGGGTTCTTCGTGGACCTCTTACTAAGGCTGAACAAGAACGAAGACGCCAGGAACAACTATGTTTGTATTGTGGCCAGTCAGGTCACTTTCTTCTAAACTGTCCCGCAAAGCCACCACGAAAGACAGTAGGAGCTATGGACAGTGTCAAAGGGAAAGATGAAGAGGTGGGAAATGCTGATGCCCGGAAGACTTAGAGGTCGGTTTGTCGAGCACAAGAAAGATTCGTCTGACCTCTCATTTTGCAGTTCCAGTGGTCTTGGCATCCCAGCAGCAACCAAACAAGATGCACGCACTTGAAGCGTTCATTGACAGTGGCGCTATCAGGAATTATATGGACCTGGAGACTGCAGGCAGGATAGGGTTGCCCATTTGCACAAAGAGGAATGCTGAGAATGTGACGTTAGTGGACGGAACTCAATTGCTTTCTGGCCCAGTAACCCAATGCACCGCCGATATCACGTTAATTTGCCAAGACGGCCATAGGGAAAGCATTTCTTTTGATCTTATCGCGGCCACCCAGTTCCAGTTGATACTCAGCATACCCTGGTTGGAACTGCACAATCCACTTATAGAACTTTAACCTTCTCTAGGGAATGTAACCACTGTTATAACCAGGATTGGGAAGGGAGACACCCACTACCAGCATCCTTTAAGGAAATATCAGGCTTAGGTTTAATAGGAATTTTACCTACGGATTATCAAGAATTCCAGGATGTTTTTGCCAAGGAACAAGCCAACACCCTACCTCCTCACAGGGTTTATGATTGCCAAATTGATCTGATACCTGGGGCACAGATACCCTGTAGCCGGATTCATGACTTGACCGAAAAGGAAAACGCTCACCTAAAGACCTATTTGGCAAACGGTTTCATCAGGCCCTCTAAGTCCTCGGCAGCCTCGCCGCTTTTCTTCGTTCCCAAGAAAGAGGGTGACCTACGCACGTGCATCGACTATAGGGTCTTGAACCAGGTAACGATAAAGAACAGGTACCCATTACCATTGATCCCAGTACTACTCGACCAGGTGCGACGAGCCAAGATATTCACGAAATTGGATCTTTGCGGCGCCTACTATTATTACGCGTCAAAGAGGTTGATGAATGGAAGACCGCCTTCCGGACCAGATACGGTCTATTCGAATACCAAGTGATGCTCTTTGGGCTTTGCAACGCTCCAGCAGCATTCCAACACTTCATGAACGATGTTCTCAGGGAACTCCTGGACGTTTGCGCAGTTGTATATATCAACTACATCCTTATATATTGGACCAATGTGCAAGAACATGTGACGCACGTAAGAGCTGTGCTTCAAAAGTTAAGGGAAAACCATCTATACACCAAGCTCCAGAAATGCTCATTTCATATCACTGAAGTAGAGTTCCTGGGTTTTGTATTATCACCAGGTGGAGTTAAAATGAACAACTGCAAAGTGGAGGCAATCGTCACGTGGCTGTCAACGACATCAGTAAAGGGAGTGCGGAGTGCAAAGCTTCCTCGGTTTCGCGAATTTTTACCAACAATTGAAAACTGAATTTTCGCACCTGGTTCATAACAAACAGGTACGTTAGTACAGGTAGGTAGACCCGGGCGGTACGAGGACCGCGCTAGTGTCGGGTTGGTGCAAGGTCAGGAGAGCGTCAATATGCACTTTGATAATAAGTTCACGAAGTATGGTAATCCAATAAATGTCCCAAAAATCCAGTACAAGGAAATATCCCACAGAGCAGCAGGTAAGTGGTACAATGTAGACAGAGGTGGTGCTGGCAGGATCACCCAATAAATAGATACAGGAAGTTACCTGAGAACACACACTTCCAGACGAGGGTTGGAGCAGCTGAGGTGTTCCAAGTAGCCGCTAGTGGGTAAACTGCGAGAGGCAGGAAGAACAAAACAATAATGTTCCGCGTCTGCTGACGGCAAGACAGAGCGGGTAAACTGCGAGGGGCAGCAGCAGCAGGAAAAAACAATCCACTAGCGTTCCGCGTCAATACCAGGAGATCACGACAATGATAAGGGGAAAAGAAGGCAGTCCAGAAGCAGTCCAGGTCAATAACATAGCGATCTGTAAATAGTGCCAAAAGAAGATAAGGAGTAACAATCCAGAAGTCAGGCGTGGGTCGGAACCAGGGAATGAGGTCAGGATTTCATGACAAGGGTTTCATGAAGAAAAACGGATGTAACCACAATAGCAAGAAACAGCATCAACGAGCCCTTTGGAAGGCAGCGGTTTTAAACCCATATGGGGGCGTGTCTTGCTGTACGCCTTCCACATACGAGACGTGTCAGCTGACACGGGTTCCGCCGTAGCTTGTGCAGGCGCCATGGCAACCTGTATCTGCTCCACAAAGGAGCTTGCAAAGGAGCTTGCAAATGAGACGTACCCCGCAGGAAAGCTCGAAGTGTAACACCTGCTATGCAAAAAACAAAAATTTGAATGGACACAAGAAGCAGAAGAGGCCTTCCAAGCCTTAAAGGACAAGTTTATCTCAGCACCGGTGCTTCAACACCCACAACCAGACCTCCCATTGATCATGGAAACAGATGCTTCCGGCGTGGCTATGGGGGCTGTCCTATCCCAACAAAATCCGAAAACAGGGTGCTTACACCCTGTAGCGTTCTGGTCCAGAAAGTTTATCACAGCAGAACTGAATTACGCAGTTACCGACAAAGTACTACTGGCCATTAAAGACGCCCTGTCAGAATGGAGACATGACTTACTTGGGGCCAAGCACACCATCACCATCATAACGTATCATCGAAACCTACGGTATTTACGCTCTGGAAAAGCACAGTCATCCCGGCAGCTCTGATGGACCCTATTCCTGTCTGAGTACCACTTTGTGATTTCATATCGACCCAGAGTTAAGAATGGCAAGGCTGATGCCCTCTCTCGCATAGGCAAGGGCAAAGACACCAACACCAGCCCCGATCCGGTGGACATCATTCCCGGTCATAAAATCCTAGGGCTTTGTGGGGGATCTCCCACGTCGTTTGAACTCCTGCAACAAACCGTTAGAGATACTTTCCCAGAAGACAAAAAGAAGACCTGGAACAAAAGAGGAGAACAGTTCACCATATGCAATGGTTTACCTTACTACCAAGGTCGTCTTTTACTCCCCACTTGTACTCTTCAAGAGGCAATTATGACCAACTAGCATAACTCGCCTGTGGACGTCCATCCAGGGCTTACCAAGACACTTTCGAAGGTCAAGAAACATTACTGGTGGCCGACATGGTGGGAAGACATGACTAAGTTCGTAAACTCTTGTGAGGTATGCACACAAAATAAAACCTCCAGACAGAAACCAGCTGGTCTATTACAACCCATGGCAATACCACCGGCACCTTGGCATGCCATCTCAATGGATTTCATTACAGATATACCTTTGAGCTTTGGATATAACACCATAATAGAAGTCGTCGATCTTTTCTCCAAGATTGCCCATTTCCTAGCGTTAAAAGGAATCCCTTCATCATCAACCTTAGCACAGGTTTTCCTTGAGTACATCATAAGGGCACATGGATTCCCCTCGGTGATTATTTCGGACAGGGGAAGTCAATTTGTGTCTTCCTTCTGGAAAAAATGCTGCGCTCTGGCAGGAACCAAAATCTGATTGTCAACCAGTCACCATCCCCAAACCGATGGCCAGACTGAATGTACTAACCAGACCCTCGAACAGTACTTTCGCTGCCTCTTACATCAGACCAATCAAGATTGGACTGAACTCCTATGGTTGGCTGAATATGCTTATAACAACTCAATCCATGCTTCAACACAGCAGACTCCCTTTTATACATTGTATGGCTGAAATCCACGAACCTCAGTGTACGACCCACCGGAAATGATTGAAATGCCCGCGGTAAAAAAGTTACATGAGCGAATAACACAAGCAGCACAAGAAGCAACCAGACATTTACTGACAGCCAAGGCTACCGAGAAGAGATATGCAGACCAAAACCGGAGGAAAGCTCCAGATTACCAAGCAGGGGATTCTGTGTGGTTGGCAACTAAATATATGGCGTTGAAAGGGCCCAGGAAATTTCAGCCAAAATACATCAGCCCATTTACCATTGCAAAAGTAATGAACCCCGGAGCCATGAAACTAACCCTACCATCTAATATGCGAATAAACCCAGTATTTCACGTCTCATTATTAAAACCTGTACATCCTGGCCCTCCAATGCAAGTTCCCCAGACACCAATGGTGGTTGAAGGAGAAGACCCCAAATATGAGGTAAAACGTATCCTGGACTCTAAGATCGTCAAGAAGACCCTATACTATTTGATAGATTGGAAAGTGTACGGACCCCATGATAGGTCATGGGAACCCAGGGAGAACATTCACGCCCCTCGTTTACTCTGCAAATTTCACAGGGACAATCCCACCAAACCCACGGGAGAGGGTACACCGTTAGGAGGGGCCTTGAGGGGGAAGACTGTCATATATGCTGGGGAACAGGCAGGAGCAAGATGGGTTAGAGCCTGGCAGAATAAACACGCATTGCAGGCATCCAACATCCATTAGCTACACTCTTGCACTCGTGCATTTCACAGAACGCCCCGGCCTGCTTTAGGGACTCTGATTGGCTCAGGCACACTTCCTGCACATTCAAGATGGCCCCAAGGAGACTTCTTGTGAATCCTGTGAAAACCAGGGCACGTTTTGGCTTCTGGGCGTGGTTGGCTATATAAGCCACGCCGAAAGGCAGATCCGTGCTTCGTGCTGCAACTGTGGCTTCGAGCAACACGCTTACCACTGTTGGGTGTCTTGACCCATGTTCAAGTTATTATGCTGCCACATTTGGTGCGGTGGGCTTAGAAAATCCAAGATGGCCGAAAAGCCCACATTTGCGCCAGAATCCAGGAAAACCACGCTGTTTTGCGCACACCAAAATGGTCACCTAACCTGCCACCCACCAGTGCGAGCGTGATGGGCCAGAAGCGCCATGAGTGAAACGTGGTGCAAAAGGAAAAAAACAGCAGTGCCTGTTAGCTCAGAAAGTGCTTTGAAATCACCTTTGTTTCTCTGAAATGTAAGCTAAAAATGCCTATTTTAAACATTGCAAGATATTCAAAAATCTCACTGAACACCAGCAGACATTTGGCAGAATGTAGTCTTGTGTGCATACAAGATCCGGAATGATGAAGAGCCCAAAGCAATGTTTATAACAAAACTGGCTGAGCTGTGGATGTCAGCAGCTTAACTGAAATTGGATTTAAAACCACTAAAATCGAAATGTTTCAAATAAATGAGTGACCTACTTCTGAGTGTCACATAGGCTGCAACTGTTCAAAGGTCATAGTTTTGAACTTAGAATCAGCTATCTAGCTGCATGTGTAAAAATTGTAAGTTTGATTTGAATGAAGAAAAACTGGGAACAAAAGTGACATTTGGCTGAAGCCTGGCTTGAAGAGATTGAATTCTGCCCGGCAACTACCCCCGACAGGAGTAGAAACTTGCCCGGCCACTGCATTTGCAGGCCTGGCTGCCTTCTGCTGTTCCCACCAAAAGGAGATTACACCTCTCTGACTGAATCAGGGGAGGAGCACATGGGAGCAGGGAAACAGAACAATGAGCCTTCCTTGGCTCAGGCAAATGTTAAATTAGGGGGGGTCGTAAATGGCTTCCTCTTGGGAGAAACTGGGATGAGCAATACCTCTGTTATCCACCTGAGTTGGAGGAAGTGGACAAACCAGAAATTCCACCATGTGCTTTGGGAAACCACACCCCTCTGGGCCAGAGCATAATTTTAAAAAGATGGATAATTCATAGTACGGACTTGTCCAAATTATATAATTAATATCATTATTCTTGTGATTTTTCTGTGCACATTTTAAGAGGTGTTAGGACTCTGTGGTATGTTCTGGGGGGTAGTAGCGGAAAATAATATATTACTCCGAATGTCTGCATGTTAAAAATCTGACACTTTATCATCTGATGCCCATATTCCTTGTGCATATTTCTGTAAATTCTGGAAAAGTTTAGAGGTTGTGTTCTTGATGAAAAGGGCAGAATTCTGTCATAAGTGGACACGACATCTTACAAAGACAGGGATCGGATGGTTTGGTGCTACAGAAAATATGTTAACTGGACATATAATATTAGAAAAATGGTACATAGTTAAATATGTATTTGGATCAAAAATAGATTTGTGTGCAAATGACAATGGGAGTGTTCTTTCTGTATGCCATAAAATTAATGCCTGATGACACTCCATTCCTTCCCCCAATCAAGGGAGAGAGGAGAGCTTGGTCAATGATAAGTTGTGAGGGGCAGGCTTAGTTATGCCCATTCACACACCCATTTTCAAAACACATAAAAAGAGACTGCTTTGGACAGGCAAGACATTCACTTTCCATTTTCTTGCAAAGCATTTTGCCGGACCAGCCAATATCCAGAAGGACCATCTCCAGAACTTAGAATCCAGACTTCAGAACTTGTAGCATTGAGGCCTGAACCACCATCTGAATCATTTTTTAACAGGCCTCAAAACCTTTTGCAATTTATTCAAGCAGCAAGGCTGACCTGTTTGATTCTGGCCTAGAACCCTGTGCCAGTACCCAGAAAGCAGTGCTGTATCCAGAATCCACTTGATCCAGACCAGCAGAACCAGCAGACCCAGACCAGATCGCTGTGAGCAGAACCGGTACTAAAGACCGTCCGTGGCGACAGAACCGCAGCCAACCTGACCAGATCTTGACGGCCTATTTCAAATTTATAGTGTGAGTACTCAGCTAGAACTGTGCCAGAACCAATCTCTTAGTTTAAAATAATCTGATTCAAAACATTTGAACCTGTCCAGAACTGCATCATAGGAATCGTGTGTTCATTCTGTCATTTCAAAGCTGTAAAAGTGTCATTTTGTCATTCTGAAGTTTACTTTCATTTCGAGAAACTACCTTCACTAAATCGTCTCTATCTTTTGAATCGTAGGTGCTATGAACGAGATTTAACTTTCATTTAAAAGCTAAGATTCTAGGCTTTCCAAGAAGGCGTTCTATTCATTATAGTTGTTCCGTAATCGCGCTTGACGCACTTGGAAAAAGTGCCACGATTTGCAATTTGGTCCAATTAGCTCCTGTAAAATAACCGCTTTGCTTGAACTGCTAAAATTCGTCTTCAACCTGCTAATCCGTCATTGAGCATCGCGAGTGTGACTTGACGTAATCTTAAATAGCTATCACCTACCCTGAACCTCCTATAGGGAATTAAAAGCATTTTTAGCATATTTTACTTCATTGCCACCACATTTAAAAGGATTTGCCTGCTTTAAAATCAGACCTGTTTTCCTCTAAGCTCGCTGGGGGAAACTGGAACTTTGTATTGCATTTTGTTTGTGTTCCTGAAAATTGTGTGCTCTCCTTGCATCTCCTTCTATTGCATAGGGGGGGGAGTGAATTGCCAACAGGAAAAGTGAACATATTATCTCTTGTGAAACCCCATCAGTTATTTCTGTACTGCATTCTTTCCATCATTGTTTTTCCTTGAAACCATAAAAGCATTCTCAGTTACCTTTTCCTTCCTATACTAACTCTTAAGTAATTAAATCAGTGTGCTAGTGTAACATCATCCATTGTTGATCACTGTCATATGCCTAAGTGTGCTATCAAATATTAATTTATTCATCAAAGTGTGATATGTAGCCGGGGATTCTGGATTAGATCTATCACTTGTGCAGATTAATACGGGGTGCTAACTGACAGGATACATAATCCTGTTGGATCACCACACCGTGTTACACTGTAAAAACACCCCTCAAAGGAACGCTCTAAGGAAACGGTCTGTTTTGCAAAATAAAATTCAAACTTCTGTAAGTCATGAAGGAAATCAATTTCCAGAATGACGACCTTGGTAGATATCAAAATAGCCAGAGAACACCTCTTACATAAGCTATTTGTGAGAGGTGAGTGGGCTCATCAGGACCAGGCGGTCTGGTTGCAGGCAATCGCACCCCAGATCACTGAAACAGCGTCAGACAATGGAGAGATCAGGGTCCATTACATGTGGCCCTGAGTGAGCTATATATGGCCCCTAAAGCCAAAGATGAGCACGACAAGATTGTCAGGATAGTGGCATATTTATATTTATATATGGGAGCCATACAAGACAAATGTGCTCAAGGCCAAGATCTGGCAAATAGGCAACTGATGGCATTAGAGGAGGCCCAATCTGACCTGGTCTCTTCCGAGCAGAGGCTGCAGAGGAGCCAGGAGTCAGAAAATGAGAGTAGACAGTACATCATTAAAATAAAGGAGGATATGGGTATCCTGCAACAGGAAAAGTCTAACCAGAATACCAGATTTCTGGCCTTGCAGAAGGAGTACCAAGAAGGTTTGGATACCCTACTGCAGAGCCAGAAAAAGCTGGAGCAACAACTAGACTTTAACAGTGCATGCACAGAGCAGGCAGCCACCCTGCAAAGTCATCTAGATAGGGAAAAGGCAGAGAGCAATAAACTGATTTTGAAAGACCTGGATACCCAGGCAGAGTTTGATCAAGAATGCCAGAAAGCTGGTGCCTTTCAAAGGCAGAGGGACGACCTGGCGGCACAGATGCAGGCTCTTAGTCAGGAAAGGGACACCTTAGGCCAGGAAGTCTGCCAATTAAAAGAAAAAATTGAAGAAAATCACTTGGCCCTCCAGGGACTTGGTGACCTCCAAAAAGAGCATCAGAACTTGTTAAAGCACACCAGGAGGGTGGAAGATGCTCTGGCAAGAAAGGAACAGGCCAGTAGGGATGGGACTCAGGAGGTAACCCTCCTGCAGCAAAGACTAGCCCAGTATTCCAGGACCAACCAGGAAGCGCAGAGAGAGAATGAGGCTATCTGTCAGCACAATGATAGGCTCCAGCAACATGTAGCCATGCAGGAGAGACTGATGGAGTCTAGTAAGGCCTTAACTGAGGAACTGAAAGCCCAGGTTCTTGCATTGCAACAGGGAGCAGGGGCTGACAGAGATGAAGTTCGCTGGGAAAGGGAAATACCTGAGCATAACCTCAGGAGCCCTAGTACCAGAGGCCTTCATCTCTCCCAGTCCTTGGACTCTGCCACCCCCATGTCCCCTGGCGCACATGAGCACAGGGCCACAGGGATGGCAGATTACTATCCTGCCAAAAGTATGGGGCTCATAGGCCAGTACCACCCAGGAAAGGATGGGCGGACATCCTGGTATGGGCACCTAAGTACAGTGCAATTTAGTGGGGAACCCCAGGGGAATAGGCCCACTAAGGGCATCCTGAAAACCTCTGCCCAGTTAGGTCAGTGGGGGGGGTGTCCATCAAATCCTGGCAGCAAGGAGGAATCTGAAGACTCCTCTGAACGTCACAGGACACAGGAGGCCAGGTTCCCGCATTCTGACAGCCATTCCCAGGCTCGCAGAATCCGGGAAAACCTGGAAGATCAGACGGGCACCTCTGGGAGCAGTGCTTCTGAGTCAGAGGATGAATGGACCAGGGTTAACCGAACCAAAAAGGCCAATAAGGAAAAAAGGGCCTTGCTTAAGGACCCCTTAAAACAGATTAAGGCAATAAGGAGTGTCATCACGCCTGATCACAAGAACGCCAAGTATTCTGTTTGGGAACACTTGGAGCTTTACGAGCAAATGATGGAGACTTTCCATTTGAAAGACAGCAGTAGCTGCATTCAGTATGTCAAATGGACATTCCCCCCAGAATACTCCAGTTTCTTTGCGGGGCTGGAGGACCAAAATTCTTCAAGATGGTCCACCTACAGGGCGGCCATCTTGAAACATTTTTCTGTTCACAGAAATCCCCAAGAGGCTCGCAAGGCAGCCTACAATTTGCAATGTGGGGAGGATCAGGTCCCACAAGAATTTGTGCAGGAGTTAAAGCGTGCTTTTGCGCAGACTACAAAAAGGGTACGCACGGACAGTAAAGAGTTTGTAAGTACGTTTTTCCATGCCTTTCCCAAATATATAATGACCCAGCTCGTGAGAGATTTTCACGAGAAAAGATCTTTAGACTGGGTCATTGAGCAAGCTACCCGCATCTATGAGGTGCAGAAACCGGTGGAAAATAAGAATCAGCCCAAAAACCCCAAAACCAACAGCACCCCTGCTGCTGCCAAGGTGGCAGAGGTAAAGGTTGCCCCCGTTTTAGATTTGGAGATGGGGGGGCCTAAAAACCTGCCTGCACTGAATAATTCACAGCCCAGAAGGCCCTCGGGCCAGTCACAGACAGGGAGTCAAGGAGGTAATCCCACAAATGGGGTCCCTCGCTTCGCTGACTATGTAAGTCCATGCTAAAAGGGAAAAAGATCCATCCTGGGTTACGTGTGGACTCCTCCAGCCCAAGGGAGGGGATCCAGCCAAGCACCTGACCCAGGGAACGTCCCTCCTAACTTCCCACAGGAGGGCAGAAATTCCCCAAATCCTGGCCAGAACTTGTTCCCCAGGTATCCACCCAACTTCCAGCCCCAAAATCATCTATCCTTCTTTCCCCACTTCCCTGAGCCCAGACCACCTAATCCGGGAGAGGGGAGGCCAAGGGTGGAGGGGTACCCAAATCTTCCCAACCCGGGGTACTACCAGAGAAGGGATAGCTACCCTTCCCAGGATCAGCCCAGGGGAGAAAACAGAACCCCGTATCAGCCTGAGCAGGTTTCACAGTTAGAGCCCCAGGTCCAAAATCTGGCACAGGAGCTGGTTCGCATGCTGAGGGCTCAGCAGAACCCTCAAATGGGCATGCCGGCACAGAATTCACCAAACTCTGGGCCTGGTGCTCCAGAACAATGACGGGGCAGCACCCCGATAACCCACCCATTCCCAGGGAGGAGGCACAAGGGGAAGGGGGGTGTAAAGCCTTGGAGGAAGCTTCCTTCCCCACTTGTAAACAGCCCCTGGAAACCCAGGAACCGGAAACAAAATCTCCTACACCTGAAAGTTTGCCACCCAAGGAGCAGAGAGGAGGTAGGAGAAACAAAGGACCCAAACAGACCCATTTTGTGGAGGCGGTACAGATCTTCCAATTTGAGGGAGAGGGATCCTCAGAGGATCCTGGGAAAAGGATCTTCTCCTTCAGAGATGGGGGAACACCTCCCAAGGAAAAATGGGTCCCAAGAGATTGCAATCCAGACTGGGTAGATGTGGGTATTGAGCTGTCGCCGCCCATCATTCTATCCCAGAATCAACAATACCGAAAACCCCTGGTTCAAACCCATCCTGGTGACTGCCTCCAAAAAGAGGGGGGGGCGGCCCAGAACCGGAACCAGGGGAACCCAGAACTGCATCCTTATCTGATTGCCAACTTTTTCTTCCAGATTCCCAAAACTCCCTGCCGAACGCTGCCCAGTTCTCTTCTCTCTCAATGTCCAAAAACAGATAATTAGGCCACCAGTTGTCCAAAAATGTGCATTATCTGTGCCCCTTTAAGGAGAAGGAGGGAAGATGCCCCGGTACAAGTACAGGAGCAGGGTACAATGTTGGCACTGGTGGGCACTGGATCCCAAGCTACCCTTCTGTCCAAAAGGGCCTTTGATGAACTAAATGCAGGAAGGGGGGAGAATTACCATATTCCTCTCACCTCTCTTCCTGGACAACTTCAGAACTTTGATGGGAAGGAAATTCCTGTTGAGGGGACTGCGGATTTGGACATCAAAATTGGGCGGCGCAAGGTGAAACACCCGGTCACAGTAGTGACTCCAGAGGGCACCCCTTGTTTACTAGGGAATGACCTCCTGAGAAGGTTGTCACCCCTAATAGATTGCGTAAACAAAGTCCTCTAGACCCAGACTAGCCGACCAATCAAATTAAAACAGAGCGTCAACCATGTTAGTTTCAATGGCACCTGCCACATGGTTGAACAAAAATCTGACCAAGTAGAATTTCACTTCCAGAACAACCAAATTCCAGATGTGACAGTAATAGCAGTAGGACAACAGACTGGTGATGGGGGGTCCTCTCTATTTCTGAAAATCAACCTTCCCTCCAGTTTAAGGTGGTATTCCACACTGGAAGGAAATACTCTGAAATTCTTTACTAATCCACAATCAGAAACTCCCACTCCTATAGTCCAGAAAGATGTGAAATCAGCTCAGAGCCTGGCTGATGTTCAGCAAACTGGAGAGCATTTTTTCATCCCTGTTCAGTTAAATGATGGGAAGGACTCTGTCCTCGCCCGAGTGTATGTGAACAACGGTAAGAGCTTCATCAGCGAAACCATGTTCCCCCGACTCCAAAAAGATCCTGCCGTTCCCACATTCAAACTGATAGACAAATGGGAAATGGACCTGGAAGCACCCAATTCCAAACATCTCCTGCCAAGCAGGTGTATGCTCAAAATCTCCATTGGCAACAAGAGCATAGTCCATAATTGTTGGGTCGTGCGAGACGTCACTGCCACCTTTTACTTAGGCAGTGACATTCTCAATCGCTTTGTCATTAGTTTGGACCTAATAAACTTCAAAGATTGGTCCCGATTAGCGGATAATCCTGTGGGCTTTGATGATCCAGAAAAAGCATTCAGGTCAGCTCAATTGCTACCTTATGCAGTTGAAATTTAGGTTAAAGAGGAAGTCACCATCCCAGAAAGGACCCGACAATTCTCCCTGGAAGTGAAAGTTAAAAGAGGACAAAAAATGAAAAACCCTGATGCTTATTTGCATTTAAATGCTTCTCTCCACCAGCAAGGGTTGGTGGTAAACCCAACACCATTAGTCAACATAGAACATGACACCGTTCCAATAGAGGTGGATAACAGCGATTTAAAGAGTATTACTCTAGCCGCGGGCACCATTATTGGAATGGCGGTTGATGACCGACATTTCTCCATTGATCTAGGAAATTAACTGTTAGGACCAATCCCCAAGGACTGTTTTAACAGTGACAGTGATGACAATACAACACCAGACAGGTTCTTTATCCGGCATCTTCCAACTTCCTGGTGTACACTTCCTGCCCTTATGGTAATGAAGATGTGACTTGTGACTTCAGGAGGGATGAGGTGATTTTCCAGGTCAATGAGGGCTGCCTTTCCCACCTGAAGCCTCGAGTCCAAATCAGCACTCTGACCAGGGACTTCTCCACCCAGCTGGAGGAGGCCGCTGAGATAGCAAAACCAGAAGTCTTTCCAGACTTCAGGCAGATGGTGGAAGAGAGAGTCAACCTAGCTGATGCCTGTGTGACTCTGGAACAGAAGCAAAAGTTGAAACAAGTTTTCTTGGATTTCCAAGATCTCTTTGGGGTAGACTCATATGACTGTGGTTGCACCGACATCCACACAACAACAATTCCCACGGACCCTGGCATGACTCCAGTGTTTGTGAAGCAATATTGCTTGCCTCTCGCATCAATGGAGTCCCTTACTGAAATAATTCAGAAACTTGAGCCCCAGGGAATAATCCGTCCAGTACACAGCACCTTCAATAATCTGGTACTGGGAATATTGAAGCCAAACCGCCAGTGGAGACTCTGCGCCGACCTTAGGGAGCTCAGCAAACAGGTCCATACTTCCCGATGGCCTCTTACCTACATTGACCAAGGGCTGGCCCAGATTCAGGGGTCACAGGTATTCACTGCAATAGACCTGACCAATGGATACTGGACCGTGCCTGTCAGTAGGGAGAACCAATACAAACTGGCTTTTACCTTTGGGGGCCACCAGTACACATGGACCCGGACGCCCTTCGGGTTCCTCAACTCCGGCAATGAATTCAACATATTCCTACATAAGGCCATGCCCGACCTGGGTGCAAGGGGTAACCTGGCTTATGTAGATGATGTCCTCATCAAAAGTTCATCTGTGGAGGAACACATAGCGGAGATCCGTTATGTTCTGACACAGTTGAGGGCCGCCAGAGCAAAACTTTCCTTTCAGAAAGCACAGTGGTGTAGAACCTGTGTTAATTTCTTGGGGCATGAGATTACTCCTCAGGGTCTCTGTCCCCAGGAAAAGAAAGTTGAAGCACTTCAGAAACTGAAAGACCCCACAACTCTGCGGGAACTAAGGAGCCTCCTTGAACTGACCAATTACAGCAGAAAGTTCATTGAGGGCTACGCAGAGATCACCAGACCCCTGATTCATCTCTTGAAAGGGGGGTCAAGTGGGAATGGGGTCCAGAACAATCCGAGGCAGTAAGACAGCTCAAAAGAAGCCTCTCACAAGCGCCCTGCCTAGCTTACCCTGTCAGAAACAAGGAGTTTTTCTTGGAGACAGGGTTCTCTAATACATGCTTGACTGCAGTATTATATTAAAAGCATGACAAGGTCAATAAAGTAATCTCCTATGCGAGTAAAACTTTATCCTCTGTGGAGGAAAAATTTAACGATTGTGAGAAGGCACTCCTGGCAACGGTATGGGCATTGAAGAATTACTGCCCGTTTATCCAGGGGGAACACATCATAGTGGAGACTCCACACCAGCCTCTGCAATATCTCCAAAGTGACAGAATCTGGGCCGGAAATGTGAGCAATTCCCGAATTACTTCCTGGATTCTGTCAATGCAAGGCTTTCCTGTGGAGGTCAGATATGGCCAAAACAAGAAGAGTCCCCTCGCGCAAGGCCAGGTCTGGCTGACTTGCATGATTGTGCCAGAGAAAACTGTCTCGAGGATGAAAGTCTAAAAATCAAGGACAACATGGAGGCATACCTTAATTCCCCACACAAAGCCTTTGAAGAAGACAAGTGCGAGGGAATGCCCACTGTCTGTGTGGATGGATGCTCTTACCATGTTGACAACAACGGGGAAAAAGAACTTGTGGCCGGCGTAGGGAATGCATGGGTGAATGAGTCCCCAGAACCCTCCGCTGGATACAAAATTGGTCCCCGAAATAGTCAGGTGGCAGAATTGAAGGCTGTGTATCAAGCCATCCTCACTGCTGTCCAATATCAACTCCACGAACTGGTCATAATCACAGATTCAGATTATGTACAGAACGGGTTCGTGGAGCACTTGGTTAATTGGAAAACCAGAGGCATGCTATGTGCTAATAACAAACCCTTGAAACATGGGAAGTTAATTCAAAACATTGATGATCTGGTCACAGTGAATGGGATGACCATCTACTGGAAAAAGATCAAGGGTCATTCCAAAGTAGAGGGACCCGACAAAACTGGAAATGACTTAGCTGATCAGCTGGCCAAAACCGGGGCCATCCAAGGGGATCTAATAGAGAATGAGTCCCTGTTAGGGGAAATCCAGGTCACTGCTATCACTAGGTCCCAGACAAATGCTCACAATGATCTTTCAACTGCACAATGGAGTAAGAAGACCCCAGATGCTGATTTGATCACGGCTCAGAAGGGGGATCCAATAATTGGTAAGTTTTACCAACACATTGAGGACCCTGAGAACTTTCCACTGACGGATACCGATTTCATTGGGAAATTGGACCTTAGAGTGTTGATGAAATGTCCAAAAATGTTCCGAATCCAAGATGGTTTGTTGGTAAGGAAATCCCAAGCTGGCCATGATCAGTGGGTGGTCCCTACCTCATTCCGAAGCCTGATGTTAAGTCACGCCCATGATGCGGCCACGGCCAGTCATAGGGGGTTTCACACAACACTTGAGATCTTAAGAGAGGTTGCATACTGGCCACACATGAGGCAGGAACTCGACCAATACTTGAAGGGGTGTCTTGTGTGTGCACAATTTCAGCCAACGTCCCTCACACACCGTGCACCTCTCCAAAAGAGGGGGATGACACTGCCATGGTCAGATTTGCAAATCGACTTCATAGGCCCCGTGATTCGCTCCTCTAGGGAAACAAGTACATGTTGACGGTCACATGTTTGTTTACCAATTGGGTGGAATGTCTCCCGGCCCCAAACTGCAAGGCAGAAACTGCAGCTGCCCTGATGATCAACCACATCTTTTCGCGTTTTGGTCTACCCCAAAGGATTGAGTCGGACAGAGTTAGCCACTTCACCAGCGACAAAGATGTGTAAGATACTGGTAGTTAAAAGGAAGCTACACATTGCTTACTGACCGGCCTCTTCTGGAGCAGTGGAGAGATACAACAGAACCATGGTGAGCATCTTAAAGAAGTTTGTGGCAGATTCTGGGCCAAGTTGGGATATCCGATTACCTCTGGTCCTAATGGCCATCAGATCTACCCCTTCATCTGCAACTAAAATGTCACCATTTGAGCTGATGACTGGGCGCAAGATGGTGCTTCCCCAGCATTTGCTCTACAGGACCCAAGAGCAGACATTGATAAATGCCTCCACAACTCATGAGTATGTGGAGAATTTAAGGAAACACCTTCAACATGCTTTTGCCTATGCTCAGCGGAATCTAGAAAGATCAGCTGATAGCATGAAGACCCATTACGATTTAAAAACTACCATGAAAGAATACAATGTGGGAGACCGGGTCTATCTATACAGTTTCCAAAGGAACCAGGCCAAACAGCAAAAATGTTTGCCTACCTGGAAGGGGCCTTTTGAAATTGTAGACAAGATCTCCCCAGTCGCTTACAAGATCCGCATCACCAAAGGCAGTTTGGTGGAAGGGGAAGACAAGTGGGTCCATATCAATCAGCTAAAGTGTTGCCATCCCAGGCACACTCTGCAGGAACTGGAGGAGTCCTCTGCAATACCAGACGGTGCCGCTCCAGAGTAATTCAGTTCCAACCCTAAAATATCCCACATATAGGGCCTCATTACACGGATGGCGGAGAACCATGGCGCTATTAGCGCCATGGTTCATGCCGGTAAAATACCGGCACCGCCTTGGCGGAAAGGGGAATTACCGCCCCATTCCAAGGTTGACGGGGCAGTAATTCCCCCTTCCGCCATTGCCCTTCCCCATTCCCATTTTTGCCCCATAGGGCTCAATGGGAATGGGGAAGGCGTTAATTACGGTACCACAAATTGCGGTACCGTAATTAGCTCCCTGGGTCCCTTTGCGGGTTGGTTTTTAACGCCTGCAAAAAGCAGGCGTTAAATCCCCCAACCCGCAAAGGGACCTCGTAGTAAGGCGGTAAGTATTTACCGGTACCGGTATTTTACCAGTACCGGTAAATCCTTACCGCCATCCGTGTAATGAGGCCCATAGTCTCTAAAATATTATGATTCTTGAATGAAAATGTCTCCTGATTAGATCTGGTTTTAAAAAAAAATAAGAATGTAAATGTCTATTGATTTATATAATGTATATGCCGCCCCACTGTATCAATAGTGGGGGAGAAATGTCTACGAATAGGTATTGCCGCTTTGCTTTGTCATCCTAGGAGAAAGAAAGCCTGGAGACTGGCCACGGAAGACGACCAGGGGACCGGAAGCAAAGATCCGAGGGGCCCGGGGTCCCGGCCAATACTCCCATGAGGACCGGCGAGGAGAACCGATCGATCCACCCTGATGGAAGAAAAGATGCTGAACTTTGTCATCTGCGGAATCGGAAGAAGATGGTGTGGACATCCCAGTGCGTGGATCAAAACATCCTTTGCACCCGACTCCCCCTCGACTCAAAATCAAAGTGCTGTCGGGTGGGGGGGCTTGTTGGGTGTCTTGACCCACGTTCAAGTTATTATGCTGCCACATTTGGTTCGGTGGGCTTAGAAAATCCAAGATGGGCGAAAAGCCCACATTTGCGCCAGAATCCAGGAAAACTGCGCAGTTTTGCGCACACCAAAATGGTCGCCTAACCTGCCACCCACCAGTGGAAGCGTGATGGGCCAGAAGCGCCATGAGTGAAACGTGGTGCCAAAGGAAAAAACCAGCAGTGCCTGTTAGCTCAGAAAGCGCTTTGAAATCACCTTTGTTTCTCTGAAATGCAAGCTAAAAATGCCTATTTTAAACATTGCAAGATATTCAAAAACCTCATTGAACACCAGCAGACATTTGGCAGAATGTAGTCTTGTGTGTATACAAAATCTGGAAAGATGAAGAGCCCAAAGCAATGTTTATAACAAAACTGGCTGAGCTGTGGATGTCAGCAGCTTAACTGAAATTGGATTTAAAACCACTAAATGTTTCAAATAAATGAGTGACCTACTTCTGAGTGTCACATAGGTTGCAACTGTTTAAAGGTCATAGTTTTGAACTTAGAATCAGCGTTCTAACTGCATGTGTAAAAATTGTAAGTTTGATTTGAATGAAGAAAAACTGGGAACATAAGTGACATTTGGCTGAAGCCTGGCTTGAAGAGATTGAATTCTGCCCGGCAACTAACCCCGACAGGAGTTGAAATCTGCCCGGCCACTGCATTTGCAGGCCTGGCTGCCTTCTGCTGTTCCCACCAAAAGGAGATTACACCTCTCTGATTGAATCAGGGGAGGAGCACCTGGGAGCAGGGAAACAGAACAATGAGCCTTCCTTGGCTCAGGCAAATGTTAAATCAGGGGGGGTCGTAAATGGCTTCCTCTTGGGAGAAACTGGGAGGAGCAGTGCCTCTGTGAGCCACCTGAGTTGGAGGAAGTGGACAAACCAGAAATTCCACCATGTGCTTTGGGAAACCACACCCCTCTGGGTCAGAGCATAATTTTAAAAAGATGGATAATTCATAGTACGGACTTGTCAAAATTATATAATTAATATCATTATTCTTGTGATTTTTCTGTGCACATTTTAAGAGGTGTTAGGACTCTGTGGTATGTTCTGGGGGGTAGTAGCGGAAAATAAGGTATTACTCCGAATGTCTGTATGTTAAAAATCTGACACTTTATCATCTGATGCCCATATTCCTTGTGCATGTTTGTGTAAATTCTGGAAAGGCTTAGAGGTTGTATTCTTGATGAAAAGGGCAGAATTCTGGCATAAGTGGACACAACATCTTACAAAGACAGGGATTGGATGGATTGGTGCTACAGAAAATATGTTAACTGCACATATAATATTAGAAAAATGGTACATAGTTAAATATGTATTTGGATCAAAAATAGATTTGTGTGCAAATTGACAAGGGGAGTGTTCTTTCTGTATGCCATAAAATTAATGCCTGATCACACTCCATTCCTTCCCCTAATCAAGGGAGAGAGGAGAGCTTGGCCAATGATAAGTTGTGAGGGGCAGGCTTAGTTATGCCCACGCACACACCCATTTTCAAAACACATAAAAAGAGACTGCTTTGGACAGGCAAGACATTCACTTTCCATTTTCTTGCAAAGCATTTTGCCGGACCAGACAATATCCAGAAGGACCATCTCCAGAACTTAGAATCCAGACTTCAGAACTTGTAGCAGTGAGGCCTGAACCACCAGCTGAATCCTTTTTCAGCAGGCCACAAAATCTTTTGCAAATTATTCAAGCAGCTGGGCTGAGCTGTTTGATTCTGTCCTAGAGCCCTGTGCCAGTACCCAGAAAGCAGTGCTGTATCCAGAATCCACTTGATCCAGACCAGCAGAACCAGCAGACCCAGACCAGATCACTGTGAGCAGAACCGGTACTAAAGACCGTTCGTGGCCAGAGAACCGCAGCGAACCTGACCAGATCTTGACGGCCTATTTCAAATTTATAGTGTGAGTACTCAGCTAGAACTGTGCCAGAACCAATCTCTTAGTTTAAAATAATCTGATTCAAAACATTTGAACCTGTCCAGAACTGCATCATAGGAATCGTGTGTTCATTCTGTCATTTCAAAGCTGTAAAAGTGTCATTTTGTCATTCTGAAATTTACTTTCATTTCGAGAAACTACCTTCACTAAATCATCCGTATCTTTTGAATCGTAGGTGCTAGGAACGAGATTTAAATTTCATTTAAAAGCTAAGATTCTAAGGTTTCCAACACTCCTAAAACTTTCTATTCATTATAATTGTTCCGTAATCGCGCTTGACGCACTTGTAAAAAGGGCCTCGATTTGCGATTTGGTCCAATTAGCTCCTGTCAAAATAGCCGCTTTTGCTTGAACTGCTAAAATTCGTTTTCAACTTGCTAATCCCTCATTGAGCATTGTGAGTGTGACTTGAACTAATCTTAAATAGCTATCACCTACCCTGAACCTCCTATAGGGAATTAAAAGCATTTTTAGCATATTTTACTTCATTGCCACCACATTTAAAAGGATTTGCCTGCTTTAAAATCATACCTGTTTTCCTCTATGCTCGCTGGGGGAAACTGGAACTTTGTATTGCATTTTGTTTGTGTTCCTGAAAATTGTGTGCTCTCCTTCCATATCCTTCTATTGCATAGGGGGGGAGTGAATTGCCACCAGGGGAAAAGTGAACATATTATCTCTTGTGAAACCCCATCAGTTATTTCTGTACTGCATTCTTTCCATCATTGTTTTTCCTTGAAACCATAAAAGCATTCTCAGTTACCTTTTCCTTCCTATACTAACTCTTAAGTAATTAAATCAGTGTGCTAGTGTAACATCATCCATTGTTGATCACTGTCATATGCCTAAGTGTGCTATCAAATATTAATTTATTCATCAAAGTGTGATATATATGTATTGTTTAATTTTTCCAATAAATCTTTTAAATTGCAAAACACACCTACTTCTTGGCTCAGTGAGGTCAGGGGGATTCAAAGAGAGGGGCGTTATATAAGGGTTTATCATCCAGAGTATAACTTGTCATAAAAATATATAAATAAGGGCTTCCCTTGGGCGTCCCAGACGAGGCACTGACTTAGTGGGATTGCTGAATTGAAGTCACTTGACACCACGATCCTCGACTCGTTCCTTCCTCCGTTTTGTCCGTGCGCACATCCTGGATCTCAGCATCTGGAAGTGAAAGACAGCATAAGAAAAGCAGTACCTGTAAGCGCCTTTGCTGCAATCCACCTTCTCAGCGAGCGTGCGCGCAGACAGCAGCATCACTTACCCGAATCTTGAAAACTCTAAGGTAGCGTTCAGAGTTCTTGCATGCACCTCCTTCGTCAGATCTCTCTTTGAACCACCGAAGATCACCTGTGCAGAAAGAAAATAACAGGATTAGAACTAGTAATCATCTACCGCGTGCAGAACTTGCCGCATATCAAGATCTCTCAGTGATGTGCTGAATAACCAGAACCAGTGAAGCAACTGGAACCAGAACTTACCTGCAATCTGGAACTAGAACTTACCCGCCAATATAACCCAAACCATTGAAGCAACTGGAACTAGGACTTACCTGCAAATATAACCTGAACCAGTGAAGCAACTGGAATTAGAATTTACTTTGCAATCTGAAACTAGAACTTACCTGCAAATATAGAACCAGTGAAGCAACTGGAACTAGATCTTACCAGCAAGTAACCCGAACCTAACGAAGTTCCAAGGGTCTCAGAGATACAGTGCCCCTGCCTAGTTCAGGATGGAGAGTTCGCCCAATCTATCCTAAAGGTGAGCCACACCCTTACACTTCTATCACAGTACACACACGGGAGGAGGGTAAAGGGGATTTGTGCCGTATCCAGGAAAACTAAACAGCTCACTTCTCTTTCAACAGAAACCAGTAGTACCACTCCACTACTCTGGGGAAAAGGTCCGGAAGACATCATGACTCCCGCAGAGACCCATGTGAGTGTGACAATAGTAGTGCAACGATGGGATCTGAGCAAACTCTGTAATTTGGTAAATGAAGATATTTTAGAGCAGAGTGGTAATGAAGTAGAAAAAATAGCTATTGTTGACAAAGAGATAGTGGTAGAAAGTAATCAAACAGCTGAAACAGAAAACGAGGAAGTCTCAGGACAATCTCAATGCCACAGACGTAGATTGCACCGCAAAAGAAACTATAAAAAAAGGATCCAGAAACAAATGTAAAACAGACAAATCTAAAAAGAAAAACAATATAAAAAAGAATAGTTTGCACTTAGCAGAAACCTCTTTAAACGACATAGAATGTATTGAAATTGCAAATAGATTTGAATTAAATTCAAACAACTCAGAGAAAACTGGTGGTGCAAACAATACTAAACCAAAGGATAAAGCTCTGGTAAAATGGCTGACAGGAAACAGTAAACCACCCACTAATGAGGAGATTAAAGTACCCCAATCTAACGAGGATATTATTGATATTGAATGAAAAAGTATGTTGCCTGATAAGAATAACTTTGAGGAAAAGGGGGAATTAACTGTGAGATTTTTGGATATTCCGGTGAATCTGGAAAGGTGCTGCATTAAATGTAGGGATAGGGAGATTTATGATATGGAAATGGAAATGTAGGCCATGAGTAAAAACAGTAGGGATAATGAAAGGTGTAGTTTGAATGAGGTTGGAGATAGATAATTACTGGCAAGAAATAGAGGTAAGAGTATACAAATTGTAGAGAAAAACCCCAGAGAAGATAGTCAACTTAATAGATATTGGATATGAGAGTACTTAGATAAAGTGCCCCAGTTACAATCTATTCAATCTTCTGATATTGAAAGAGTTATCTTACCTGAAGTGGAGAGCTGACACAACGGGGCAATCGTTCAATTTGGTACGGCTGTAATTATTGAACTACGTAGAGAACATTCAGGGGGAGATTTGGAATAACGATTTTGAAATTATTATGTGCAATAACATTGAGGAATCTAGCATTAAAGAAATAGATTGATATGTTTAGGCACTCAACTGAACACAGGCCTTGAAAAAAAATTGAAACCTATGATATGGATACCAGATGATAATTATAGGATGGAATATTGATATGAGGAACCTACTATCCCAATCACAATAATATCATGGAATAGTAGAGGCTTCTGATCTATCCTACAGAAAGAAAGCAAGCAATTAATAAAAAGTAGTGATATATTTTCGTTGCAAGAGATGTGGGTTTTAGGTTCCATAGTTATGGACGGGTATAATATCTTGAGGAAACATGCTATAGCTGGGAATAAGGGTAGACCTATGGGGGGCCTCTGTATTGGTGTAAAATCTCTTTTTAATATCAGAAAATATGAAAAATGTGTTGTTTCCAACTCAGTATTGTGTGTTATCATAGAAAAAATGTTCTCTGCTAAAGATCTGTTATTGATTAATGTCGACTCTCAACCGGGTGCGATTGACTTTGAGGAAATAGAACAAGTTATTAGAGGCACAATTAATGGATGTTTAATGGAATCACCTAACGTGCACGTCATGCTTGTGGGAGACCTAAACTGTTATTGTGATGCGGCCCTGAAAAAAATGGAGGATTCGGCAGAAAGATGTGGTGACTATGAGGTAGCCCCCCTACGAGTTTAGGTAATATGGTCGTTGGATTGAAATCTTCTGCACAAATTAGAAATGGCATTGTTTGACTGAACTTGCTTCTGAGCTGGGATTTAAGCTTCTTAGAACCAACTTATAGTGGTGTAAAACATAATACATGGAGCAATGGAAAAGTGAGTTTCAGACTCAATTATATGTTCACAGACCATGGCTTGGCTAGTAAAGTAAAAAGGTTTGAGCATGTGCCCACCCTCCTTAGTGATCACAACATTTTAAAATGCCTTTTTTATGGACAAGTGGTAAGAGAGAATAATAATGGGGAACGTTTGAACATCCAATGTAATGGCGCGGCCAACAGGATATGTTGGATGGAAAAAACCTAACCAAATTTGATGAGTTGTTTAACATCTTACCTATAGAAGAACAGGAGATAGCTTTAAATGGTTTAAAGGTGAGTGGGGCTCTATTGACCATGTTGATTAGCACAAATAGTAGAATTACATTGACTCAAATGAAGGGCAAAAAAACAAAAAGACACAAGAACCTTTACGATTGGGGCGTGGCTTGAGCAGCCATGGAGTAGGACGTGCTTCCCATGGAGCTCCGGAGGATCCAACAGATGATCCGTACAAACTACCTTTAAAAGTGTGCCACTGGTTCCAGAATCAATCACACACGCATGGGAATGGATGCTTCGCTCATTGTATAAAGATCGAGAAAAATCATAAGCGGGAGTCTGGAGGAATTGCTCGATGAACGACGGCAGCGGCTCGGTCCATTGTCACACAAGATGGCCAACAACAAAAGAAACAAAACCAGGGTACCCAAAGAGGACGAATAGAGGCGGCGGCCACGGGGAAAGAACGACAATGGCGAGGGGAAGGCGGAATACAAAAACCCCCAGGGGCCGTAGGTCTTGAGTCGTGAAAGCTTGGGTGCTAGCCCGGACGGCAGGGGCCCAGAGGGCAGCAGAGGTGTGAAAATGCAGGCCGCACCACGACCAGCACGAGAAGCGCTCGCTCGGCATTGAACTAGCAGCGGCGAGAGGAGGTGGAGGTTGGGACTGCCTAGAGACCACCGCGACAGTCGGTAAAGAGCAGAAATTGCGGCTGGGGAGACACTCGGTCGCTGAATCGTGATAGGGAGACCCAATAGTAACCAGAAAATGGCAACGCGAGGGGCCGTGGGCAAGAATAAGAACAAACAACCCACGATGGACATTTTTGCGAAAGCACAACTGTCTCCTGCGGCCACCTCAATCAAAGGCCCGATGGCACAGGCTGAGGGCGCGACAGCGGCTCATAATCGTCAGATTTTGGAAGCCATTACGGAGCTGAAGGAATCTTGGGGGGTTGCGATGATGGACCTACGCACTTCCCTGGAGGCTAAAATTGAAGCAGTGGGCATCGAAGTCTCCCTGCTGAGACAGGATGTCTGGGGACTGGCGGAACACACAAGCAGCATGGAGGGCGTGGTGAAATCTAATACAGACACCAGCGCCAACAATACAAAAGAGATCCATGTCCTCAAGCAACAGGTGGCCAACTTGGAGTCTTGAGCAGAAGAAGCAGAAGGGAGATCGAGGAGAAACAACATTCGTGTGGTGGGTCTGCCGGAAGGCGAGGAGGGCCAGGACCTGACTGATTATATCGAGAACTTACTCCTACAAGGAATCGGGGCCTGTACACTCTCGCAAGGATTTGTGGTCGAGCGTGCACATAGAGCCCTCATGTGGAAGCCGAGACCGGGGGCCCCTTCACGAGCGATAATTGCCAAAATACTGAACTACAAAGACCGGGAAAAAATATTGGAGTATTTTCGGAAAGGCGGAACAATCGAGAGGGCCTGGAGCACTATCACGGCATACCCGGATTACACTATGCTGGTCCAGAGGCAGCGGTACAGCTATGTAGCCATCAAAAGGATGCTGTGGGCGGCTGGGATAAAATATATGCTGCTGTACCCTGCGAAATTGAAGGTTGTGTATAAGGGCAAAATGCATTTTTTTGACACTCAGGAAGAAGCGACAACATGGTTGGACCTGCAGGGCTGCCCGGATCAAGACACGGAGGAGACACAAAATGGACGTGAAAAGTGACTCAGACCAGTATGCATTTTGCTATGGTAGCGAGCGAACATCCTAGGCAAAGGCTGAGAACGATGGGCCTGGATGTGGGAGGCTGATATTCGATAACATATTGCAGATTGTTAGAGACTTGATGGACTAGAATATAGTAGCGGTTACATGTATTTAAACTGTATAGCAATGTGTTCTTCTTTGATGTGCTATTGGAGCGGCAGGGCGGTTGCACCCTACCCCCCGAATTGTAGTTGTAGTTATAGTAGGTTGGCCACTAGGGCGGCCTCACCCTGCAGAGGTTCGAGTACAGGCGAAAGCCGGAAAGAGCTAGATGCGGGGGAGCCTGAGATCCAGGGATGGAGCTGGGCAACAGTTGGGGGGGAGAGTGTTGGGGAAGGGTTGGGAGGCAGGGGGGAGAGAAAGTGGGAAGTTCGGTGTGTTTTTGGTTAACAGGGTTTTAGAAGAGGATGCGAGCCTATATAGATTGGAATGGAACTGAAGGTTACACTGCACCTGGGGGGGAGGGAATGGGATCATACCAGGCCATGGGGGACCTTAAAATACTCACATGGAATGTGCAGGGGCTTAATAGCTATTTAAAAAGGAACAAGGTTATGCTGTATCTGCGCAGACAGAAAATAGATATTGCATTGCTACAGGAAACCCACCTTACACGTGAGAAGATGGACACGATTGCGGGAAAGTGAAAGGGGGTGTTGGTGGGCTCTTCGTACTCGGCCTATGCAAGAGGAGTACTTATATGGGTGGCGCCACATGTCCCGTTTCAGCGGTTGCAAGTGGACGGGTATAATATCTTGAGGAAACCTGCTATAGCTGGGAATAAGGGTAGACCTATGGGGGGCCTCTGTATTGGTGTAAAATCTCTTTTTAATATCAGAAAATATGAAAAATGTGTTGTTTCAAACTCAGTATTGTGTGTTATCATAGAAAAAATGTTCTCTGCTAAAGATCTGTTATTGATTAATGTCGACTCTCGACCGGGTGCGATTGACTTTGAGGAAATAGAACAAGTTATTAGAGGCACAATTAATGGATGTTTAATGGAATCACCTAACGTGCACGTCATGCTTGTGGGAGACCTAAACTGTTATTGTGATGCGGCCCTGAAAAAAATGGAGGATTCGGCAGAAAGATGTGGTGACTATGAGGTAGCCCCCCTACGAGTTTAGGTAATATGGTCGTTGGATTGAAATCTTCTGCACAAATTAGAAATGGCATTGTTTGACTGAACTTGCTTCTGAGCTGGGATTTAAGCTTCTTAGAACCAACTTATAGTGGTGTAAAACATAATACATGGAGCAATGGAAAAGTGAGTTTCAGACTCAATTATATGTTCACAGACCATGGCTTGGCTAGTAAAGTAAAAAGGTTTGAGCATGTGCCCACCCTCCTTAGTGATCACAACATTTTAAAATGCCTTTTTTATGGACAAGTGGTAAGAGAGAATAATAATGGGGAACGTTTGAACATCCAATGTAATGGCGCGGCCAACAGGATATGTTGGATGGAAAAAACCTAACCAAATTTGATGAGTTGTTTAACATCTTACCTATAGAAGAACAGGAGATAGCTTTAAATGGTTTAAAGGTGAGTGGGGCTCTATTGACCATGTTGATTAGCACAAATAGTAGAATTACATTGACTCAAATGAAGGGCAAAAAAACAAAAAGACACAAGAACCTTTACGATTGGGGCGTGGCTTGAGCAGCCATGGAGTAGGACGTGCTTCCCATGGAGCTCCGGAGGATCCAACAGATGATCCGTACAAACTACCTTTAAAAGTGTGCCACTGGTTCCAGAATCGATCACACACGCATGGGAATGGATGCTTCGCTCATTGTATAAAGATCGAGAAAAATCATAAGCGGGAGTCTGGAGGAATTGCTCGATGAACGACGGCAGCGGCTCGGTCCATTGTCACACAAGATGGCCAACAACAAAAGAAACAAAACCAGGGTACCCAAAGAGGACGAATAGAGGCGGCGGCCACGGGGAAAGAACGACAATGGCGAGGGGAAGGCGGAATACAAAAACCCCCGGGGGCCGTAGGTCTTGAGTCGTGAAAGCTTGGGTGCTAGCCCGGACGGCAGGGGCCCCGAGGGCAGCAGAGGTGTGAAAATGCAGGCCGCACCACGACCAGCACGAGAAGCGCTCGCTCGGCATTGAACTAGCAGCGGCGAGAGGAGGTGGAGGTTGGGACTGCCTAGAGACCACCGCGACAGTCGGTAAAGAGCAGAAATTGCGGCTGGGGAGACACTCGGTCGCTGAATCGTGATAGGGAGACCCAATAGTAACCAGAAAATGGCAACGCGAGGGGCCGTGGGCATGAATAAGAACAAACAACCCACGATGGACATTTTTGCGAAAGCACAACTGTCTCCTGCGGCCACCTCAATCAAAGGCCCGATGGCACAGGCTGAGGGCGCGACAGCGGCTCATAATCGTCAGATTTTGGAAGCCATTACGGAGCTGAAGGAATCTTGGGGGGTTGCGATGATGGACCTACGCACTTCCCTGGAGGCTAAAATTGAAGCAGTGGGCATCGAAGTCTCCCTGCTGAGACAGGATGTCTGGGGACTGGCGGAACACACAAGCAGCATGGAGGGCGTGGTGAAATCTAATACAGACACCGGCGCCAACAATACAAAAGAGATCCATGTCCTCAAGCAACAGGTGGCCAACTTGGAGTCTTGAGCAGAAGAAGCAGAAGGGAGATCGAGGAGAAACAACATTCGTGTGGTGGGTCTGCCGGAAGGCGAGGAGGGCCAGGACCTGACTGATTATATCGAGAACTTACTCCTACAAGGAATCGGGGCCTGTACACTCTCGCAAGGATTTGTGGTCGAGCGTGCACATAGAGCCCTCATGTGGAAGCCGAGACCGGGGGCCCCTTCACGAGCGATAATTGCCAAAATACTGAACTACAAAGACCGGGAAAAAATATTGGAGTATTTTCGGAAAGGCGGAACAATCGAGAGGGCCTGGAGCACTATCACGGCATACCCGGATTACACTATGCTGGTCCAGAGGCAGCGGTACAGCTATGTAGCCATCAAAAGGATGCTGTGGGCGGCTGGGATAAAATATATGCTGCTGTACCCTGCGAAATTGAAGGTTGTGTATAAGGGCAAAATGCATTTTTTTGACACTCAGGAAGAAGCGACAACATGGTTGGACCTGCAGGGCTGCCCGGATCAAGACACGGAGGAGACACAAAATGGACGTGAAAAGTGACTCAGACCGGTATGCATTTTGCTATGGTAGCGAGCGAACATCCTAGGCAAAGGCTGAGAACGATGGGCCTGGATGTGGGAGGCTGATATTCGATAACATGTTGCAGATTGTTAGAGACTTGATGGACTAGAATATAGTAGCGGTTACATGTATTTAAACTGTATAGCAATGTGTTCTTCTTTGATGTGCTATTGGAGCGGCAGGGCGGTTGCACCCTACCCCCCGAATTGTAGTTGTAGTTATAGTAGGTTGGCCACTAGGGCGGCCTCACCCTGCAGAGGTTCGAGTACAGGCGAAAGCCGGAAAGAGCTAGATGCGGGGGAGCCTGAGATCCAGGGATGGAGCTGGGCAACAGTTGGGGGGGGAGAGTGTTGGGGAAGGGTTGGGAGGCAGGGGGGAGAGGGAGTGGGAAGTTCGGTGTGTTTTTGGTTAACAGGGTTTTAGAAGGGGATGCGAGCCTATATAGATTGGAATGGAACTGAAGGTTACACTGCACCTGGGGGGGAGGGAATGGGATCATACCAGGCCATGGGGGACCTTAAAATACTCACATGGAATGTGCAGGGGCTTAATAGCTATTTAAAAAGGAACAAGGTTATGCTGTATCTGCGCAGACAGAAAATAGATATTGCATTGCTACAGGAAACCCACCTTACACGTGAGAAGATGGACACGATTGCGGGAAAGTGAAAGGGGGTGTTGGTGGGCTCTTCGTACTCGGCCTATGCAAGAGGAGTACTTATATGGGTGGCGCCACATGTCCCGTTTCAGCGGTTGCAAGTGGTGGCTGAGACAGACGGGAGGATGGTTATGCTGAGGGGATTGGTAGAGAATAGGGAGATAAGTATTGTTAACACGTACGCCCCGAACCAGAACACGGCGGCGTACATTAGGACACTGAGTGCGAACCTGAGCGTGTGTGTGGGAAGCGCGGTGATCTGGGGAGGGGACTTCAACTGTGTATTGAACCCGAGGGTGGATAGATCGGATGGGAAACTGGATAGACCGGCCCCTGCAGCCAGGGCGCTACAGACACTGCTTGATGAGTTTGGGTTGGAAGATGCATGGAGAGTGTAGCACCCTGGGGAAAGGCAATATTCGCATTATTCTGCCCCACAGCAGTTATCAACAAGGCTGGACTATGTCTTCGCATCACCTGAAATGATAGCGGAGATTGTGCACATAGAGTACAGGGCCAGGGTCCTCTCGGACCACTCGCCCCTGATTCTTGCGTGGCAATATTGCCCCCCGAGGGCGAGGATCCCGACATGGCGCATACGATCAGAGGCGTTGAGAGACCCCTTCTTTAGAGAAGATTTACAGGAGGAGATAGTAAATTATTTTGAAACCAATACTGGGAGTATGGACTCGGCGGGGACACTATGGGAGGCCTTTAAAGTTGTTATGAGGGGGGAGGCCATGGCGAAATCCAAGGGCCTACACGGTGGGGTTTCAACAGAACTGAGGGAGACGGAAGCAAAATTGGAAGAGGCCTTAAAAGCCAGCGACGATACAGCGGAGAAACTAGATTTGATACTTAACTATAGAGAGGGAAGATGGTAGCGTAGAGGACACCCAGGAGGGGGTTAATCAAGCGTTTGTGGATTATTATAAAGTGCTATACGGGGAAGACGGGTAAAGTACCCGGGCAATGATAGAAGAAACATTCGAGGATATGGGGCTGCCCAAGATAAGTGAGGAAGAAAGAGAGGAATTGGACTCCCCGATTACCCTGGAAGAACTGGGGGAGGTGGTGAGGCAGTTGCCTACTAGTAAGACCCCGGGGACAGACGGGCTCCCAAGCGAATTTTACAAGATATATATAGAAGAGGTCCTCCCCCGCTGCTAGAGATGATAAATGAGGCGTTCGAGGCGGGCCGGCTGCCGGAGTCACTGAGAGAGGCTGTTATAGTACCTCTCCCTAAACCAAATAAACCAGGGCGCAGCTGTGGTTCCTTCAGACCTGTGTCAATGTTGAACCAAGACGGCAAGATATTAACTGCGGTCTTGGCGAATAGACTGAAAAAGGTCATTGGTAAGTTAATACATCCAGATCAAACGGGCTATGTCCCCCATAGAAACATCAAGCGAAACAGGAGATGGGAGAACCTCTACTTCGCTGACAAGGAGGAAGTAACAACAATAATATACGCAAAGTGTGTCAGCGGAAAAGAGCCAAATTTGGGAGGAACCCGTCTATAGAGCTGGGAGAGGAGCACCCAAATTCGGAACCACAGATCAAACCATCCCAAAAACAGAAACAGAGAAATTAGAAACCATGAATATTTTATTTGTATTTCATTGTATGTTTGAAATATACATATTAAATCATTTTTCGAGCTCATTATCTGAATAATACCATTTAATTAGAAAATTGAAAAACACAGTACTTTTCTAAAAACACCACTGATAATTCAGTCAATACTGACTTAATGTAGCCAAGCAGTCTGAACGTCATGCCGGTTGAAGGGGATCATCCAGCTGGCGGTCAGAGGCTACGGCCACATTTAACAATATAAGAACCGCTGCAGCTAACTAGACAAGGCAATGTTGGTTACTTCTAAAGTTAAGGCCATCAGAAAAAGGGGGGGTGCCGTACGTCAACTACTATACTGTCATGACCTATTGAATACACTGGGTCCGACATATAAACAGACAGTAGTTTCGATGGTACAAGGCATCTAAACTGATTCACAATTGATGCCCATCTTCTTCAGGACGGTGCACTCCCATCAAATGTATGCTACAAGATTTTATAATGTGGAAAACTGCATATGTAAGGCGATAGTGCATTCAGCTGTGGAGATTTGTGCAGGCTGAATCCATAATTTTGCCATTTTCTCAACCTGTAACGCTGGTCACCTTTTCCCGAATGTAAATCCTGAGAAATAAATGTAGGCCAGCAGAACCAGTTCTCTATGAAGTAGAACTGAATAAGAATAAACAAGGCGAAGAAAACATTGATCTTGACATTGTGTTGCAGGCGACAGATGGCATCAAGGCGTCTGCAAAAAGTTGTCCTAAACAATGTTGGCGTCTTGGAATTGCATACATCCATGCCCCTGGGATTTCAATGAATCCCCCCCATAGAAACATCACCAACAATCATAGGTGACTTCAGAGGATCATTGAGTTTGGCAGCGGAAGTGAGGAGGAAATGGCAATCGTGTCCTTGGATGCGATCAAAGCCTTCGACTCTGTCAAGTGGCCGTGGCTGCTGGTGGCCCTGAAACACTATGGCTTAGGGCCTGGCTATGTAAGGTGGGCGGAGATTTTGTATAGTGAACCGCTGGCCAGAGTAAAGACGGGATCTGTGATATCAGAGAGGTGGCAGCTTAGTAGGGCTACTAGACAAGGATGCCCGTGGTCCCCTATGCTCTACATTTTGGCCCTGGAGCCTCTTGCGATCTATTTGAGGCAGCAATATGACACCATAGGCATCGAGGTGAACGGGGAGCGGCATTTGGTCTTCCTATATGCGGACGACATGTTGCTGTATGTGCGGTATCCGGAGGAGAACCTCCAGTACATTTTGGAAGTGCTTGGGAGATACGCTGTGCTATCAGGCATAGCTGTGAACCCCCAGAAGTCTAGTCTGTTCCCGTTGGGGGGGTATACATGGGTTCCAGTGGAGAGGTTACCGGTTTTACAGGTACCATGGGCGGTTAGTACTTTTCGGTACCTGGGGATAGATATATATCACACTGTGGGGGAGGAGCATAGGTGTAATACAGAGGTGGCAATCCAAAAAATTGAGAAATGCATGCGGTTTTGGGCAAAGCTGCCTTTGGCGATGATGGGGCGGGGAGCGATGCTAAAGATGGTGGTCCTGCCAAGGCTCCTACATTACTTCGGGAATATTCCGTATCTGATTCCTAAAGGGTTTTTTGCCAAACTGAATAGCATGTGTAGGGATTTTCTGTGGCATGGCACGCGTAACAGAGTGGCCTTATGGAAGCTCCAGAACTTCCATGACAAAGGGGGTATAAAGCTGCCCAATTACGAGGCGTACTATGTGGCCAGCCAGTTGCAATATGTTGCCAAATGGCTATCTGATGAAGAGACCTCCGAATTTAGGCTGTTTGGGCGGGATTGTGCACCCTTTTATTTGAAAGAAGTTATGTGGGCACCCAGGGCGGAGATGGTGAGGCACCCTAAATTGATGCTGCTGGGGTGGAAGGTGTGGCGCAGAGCATGCCAATTGATGGAGAACCCGTCCCCATGCTCGCGCCGATGCCATTGGTGGTATTGACAGGGGCAGACGCTCAGCTGCGACTGATACTCCGGACCCACTGGGAGCCGGCTGGGGTGCAACGATGGGGGATATTTGGCAGGGGGGCTCTTGTGTTAACTTTGAGGGGCTGCGGGAGGAGGCTGGGTTGCATGAAGGCCAGTACATCACGTACCACAGAATGGTACAGAGGATTAAGAGAATGTGGCCCGAAACTGTGTTGGAGGAAGAACTGGACGCCACCATCGACGTTATATATGATATAGCTGAGGGGGGCCATGAGGTCTCCAGACTGTACGAGATGTTGATGTCTAAACTGGGGAAGGAGGTCACGCAGCTGAGATTGGGCTGGTAAACAGAGGTAGGGGCCCAAATGGGAGATAGGATGTGGGAACGGGTGCAAAGGTATCATAAGAAGGTGTCTATAAACACAAGACTTAAACAGATACAGCTTTACATAACACACAGGGCTTATATGACGCCTTGGAGGATATCGAGGTTCGAGAATGCAGGTCGGCAAGCATGCCCCAAGTGCGACGAAGAGAACGCAGGCATGGTGCATATGTTTTGGTCATGCCCGATCATAGAGAGGTTCTGGAGGGGTGTAAAAGAGAAACTAGAAGGAAGAGGGGTCAAGATAGTAGTGGACACGGTATGGGCCTGCCTGCTGGGGCGGTTCCCCAGACCACGGAAACTCAGGCATGTAAGCAAACTAAGGGACTTGGCTTATGTGCTTGCAAAGAGAAGGATTGCCATGGGATGGAAGTCATGCCACGTGCCGAGGATAGAGGTGTGGTGCAAAGACTTGCAAAAATGGGCAGAAGCCGAAACCATAGCATGGCAAGAGGCGTGCAGCAACAGGGGGGAGGAGGAGAATGAGTCCCTGATGGCTTGGAAATCACTGATAGCCGGACTGTTTGGGTCATTAGATGACCCGACTGAACCTGTTGAGGAGGAGACCGAACCACAGGGTGTGGAATCTGATGACTCAAGGTGATAGACTCGCAAGGGGGGTGGGGTAGTGGGAGTAGTGGTTAGGAAATTTAAAAAGTGTAATGAAACTGTTGAACATGCACTGTTTGTTTGGTTTTATTGTTTGTTTGTTCAAAAATGTAATAAAAACTTTAAAAAAAAAAATACATTTAAAAAAAACCTTTACGATTACCAGATCCACAAGAAGAAAATTATATTTTGAAGGCTAATATAAATAACATTTTAAAAGATTTGGATCTCCATAATCCACAAAAAATACTAGCTATCATAAATCTACACACAAAATACAAAATATGACTCAGGGCACATAAGAACTTTATACAAAATGCAAATTGCAGAATGATCCTGTCCCTATGTCGAACCCATAATTCGAAAATGTTTTGATATTTATACAGACAGTATCTCACTGAGGAAGCTGATTCCTATGTTAACATTATTTCCTTAGACACATGGATGAAGTATATTACCATTCTTTACTTCATAGAAAATCAGCCTGATGTTATGCAGGAACTAGGGTTGGCTGGAGAGGACAGGATCTTTCCCTTTGGTCTACATAACATTTTAGACATTATAAATAAAATGAAAGCATCAAGGGCTCCGGGGCCAGATAAACTAGCAAACATTGTCATCAAATGAAACGCATTGAAATGGGCAGAGCTACTGTTAGAGCTCTACGCACAAATTTGGAAAAGTGGAAATATCCCAGAGAGTGGGGGAAAAGTGATATTTATTCCTATTTATAAAAAAGGAAATAGAAGTGGTCAAAATAACTATCAATTACTGGCTATGGCCGACTCTAGTGGCAAGATTTTTTGCTCCCTTTTACTTCATATTATTAATACATGTATTAAAGATAACAGGCTTCTTTCACCTTTACAAACAAGCTTCAGAGCCGGCTTTAGCACACTTGATAATATGGTAGCTCTTAACTGTATTATCGGGGAGACGCAGAAACATAAAGGCTCTATGCTCTATGTATGTTTCATAGATTTTTCCAGAGTCTTTGATTGCGTTATTCATGATAAGCTATGAAGTTAGCAAACTGGAAAATGAATCTGCTGGTATTGCATCTCTTGGGAGAGATGTATAGAGATACAACTGTCACCATTTGCTTGAATGAAGGAATAACTAGATCCCCATCCATGCTAACTAATTTGGGACTTCAACAAGGATGTGTCACCTCTTCGGTGCTATATAACTTATATGTAGCAGATATGGGGGAAAGATTTGTTAACCCTAAAAATGTCCCACTAAAGATTGAAGGGTGCCATATTAGTTGGCTGTTTTATGCAGACGATACTGTGTTGATGGATAAGACCCCGGTAGGCCTGCAGAGGTCATTGGATTAACTACAATGGTACGCTGCAGAAAACAACCTGAATATCAATGCTGGGAAAACAAAAATTATGATTTTTGCGGGGAAAAAATGGGAACAGTAATAAGCAAATGTTCCAATGGAAAATTGAAATAGTGGAAGCATACCCATATTTTGGCATGCCAATTTGCGAGAATCCGTCTCTCAAACACTATCATTACATGATAGAAAACAAAGTTTCCAGAAAATTGAATGTGATTAGAGCATACATAGCGTCTAAGGGAGGGCATTCAGTGGAAAGCCTCCTGGAAATGTATAAGAGTTGCATAGTCCCTGGCACTGTGTATGCTTTGGAATCACGAACATCTAGATTCTTGGCGCATCTGGGAAAAATGAAGGGAAATTATGGAGACCTCCACTGGAGTTGCCCAGATCTACCCCAATTGAAGCTATCAGATGTGAACTGGGACTTACTTCACAATCACATTATGGAAAATCAATTGTTGTAAGTTGTACATTAACATTTTATCCAAGGTTTATAGTTTTGCCAGCCTGTTGAAACTGGTTGGAAGCTGTATGTTCAAGAAAGATGATAATAATGTTTTCTTGAAAGATTTATTGAATACCTCGCTCAGCTTTCTAAAAGAAATCAATTTAAATTTACCTCTTGAATTTGTTGAAATAGAACACCTACTTAAAATTCTGAAAAGAAAAGCAATTCAGTGGGACATGTGCAAAAATGTAGCCTTACTTGGAAATAAGAAACGATTTACAGAATACTGTTTACAAGGAATAGAAGTCTCCAAACTTTACTCTCTCAGGGAAAGCATGAGTTAAAAATCTATTTATTCTAATTGTGAGATATTTTATATTTTATATTTATTCCATATTAGATAAATGATGAATATGAGAAAATTGTCTTAACATAATTTTAATTGTGGAGTTCTTAAAATGCAATACTGTATTGTATTTGCAAATTGGCATGATGATTTGTTGATCGAATTTGAGCTATGTATGTAAGATTGATTTATTTGATATTTTTGATATATTTGTATAAGATTGATTTTAAATATGTGATGAATTTGAATGTGTATAACTGTTTAAGGTTTAATTAACCAATAACACTATAAATAAATACAAAAAATATATGAAATGCCAGCTGTTACTTTTACCTTATCAAAGTTTAATAAAAAACAATCCTTCTTTATCTTTTTTCTTGTGACAGTGCCACATATAGCGTTCCTTCTTTGAACACTGTGTGATCTATGTCTATCAGTGCAGCTTCTAAAGGCAATCCTTGTGATTTATGCACACGTACTGCATATTTTCTTTCAAAAGCATATGTTCAAAAATCATGAACAATGCCAAAGTACGGCAAATCAAGTCAAGTTCCTCTACACAATTAAACTTAACTAAAATATATTATATATTTGTACTCTGAGGAAAATTGCAAATGCAGCCACTCTCCCCATTGCTCCATTCACCAGACCAATTTCAACATTCCGGTTATGCTTTAACATAAACTTTGCCAGTGGTACCATCAACAAAAGACAGAATGCATGTTGGCATGCACATTGGCCAACCCAATTACGCAAATCCCAAACCCGTATGCTGTGTGTGTCTCCTGCAACACACCGCTCAGCACACAGCACAGTGAGCAGCCATTGTGTTGGGGATACACCTTGAGCATCATATAAAAAGGACAAGCAACAAAAATAACCCAGTGAGGCATGTACATGATCCCCAAATGGTAAGTGATCATGCAGTGCAGGGACACAGCATGCCAGAGAAGGCAATCTGAGTGCACGTGTGGGCATGGAAGGGTGGTTGTATGTGTGGTGGAGCATTGTGTAAGTGTGTCTGTCAGTAAGGACATGTACTCAATACATGCATGTGAAATGAAGTGACCCTCAGTGTCCTGTACACATCACATGTGAACATTGCCCATGTGGACACCCCAGTATGTCAAACCACAACAATCCCCTGACACCTGAAAAGTAAACCCAACACAGGAACAGGCATTGACCAGCAGAACACATCATGTACATAGTACCCCACAATAACAATGTCAGAGAGTGCCCAATCACTGCAGCCCAAGCGTACTGTCGGACAACAAAAGGCCCTCCCTCATTTACTAATCACCATGACCTTCAGAAGAACTGTGTCTGGGGTCCGTCGGCTTCTTCCTTCTAGCCTACCTGGCTTCAGGATCCCCCTTCCCCTTTGTTTCCTTGTTCTTCCTTTTGTGTAAATAGGGTCCAGCCCCCTCAGAGGCCACCTTGACTGGTAAAAATACCAAATTGAAGAGAAATCCAAGCAGACACACCTCCAAACCAGGGCAAAAGCCTCTAGGCACCAAAAAACCCTGGAAGAGTCTCCAGTAGATGACTTGAAGTCGCAGAATATGGCCAAGCACATATCCAAGCAGAATGATAGAACAACTACCAAGGTAGCACAGTTGAACAATGGGTCAACAGGATGGGTAGCAATTTGAGTACACAATAATCAATGACGATGCCACAACTGATGGGTAGTGTCACAGCTACGGTCTCCAGGCACAGGAGTGGCACAAATCAACCACTCCCTCCACGGTCTGGTTGCCTGCAAGGTAAAACTTACACAGGCCTCCGAGACCCTGGCAGGGAAAGAGGGTTAGAGATCTGTTGGTTGGATAGATATCGGTATTTAGGATAACCGGAAAGAGGGTCAGGAGAGGGGAGGTGTATGGGCAAGGGAAAGTAGGGAGAATACAAAATACAACAATTGACAATTACACATACTAAATTAGAGAAACCGTGTTCATCATGCACATTGTACAATATGGCTCAAAGGCGGGCCAAAGAGAGACTTATCTCTGGGGTGAGTGCTGGCCTCCTGCCTGCATACTCTCAGGTCCGGTAACAGGAGCAGTTCAATGTTGCAAAGAGAGTGTGAGTTACTATTCTGTGGGTGTTGCCTCACACACACATAACACCATTCATGCCTCGAATTTAGTGACTCCTCCCCAAACAAGCACTCTTGTCTGCTGCTTCGTTCATATTTTTTTGCTTTCCCCGGTAATGGTTTATACACTGTTCATGCGGTAAGGTAGCCGCACGTGGCTCTGCGGTAATCGGAAGACCAGGTGTTAAGAATCACACATGATAGTATGGGCCTTTGATGTGCTGCTAGCTGCGTGTGGCGAGATGTGATTTCAACGTGGGCACAGTTTTGTAATTCTTGGCCCGGTTTCTGCTGGGAAAGGCATTCTGGAGGCTCCCTTTCCTGCAGAAAGGGCATACAAGCCTTTTATAAGGCTGGAATCTTTTCCGTGTGTGTTTCTTTATGCTGCTTGTTACTGGGTCATGTCTGAGACCTACAGCTGACCTCCTCCCACACAACCCCGGGGTCTGTACCCTGACAGGTAGAGCTGGAACTTGAGTAAAAAATAACCAAGGAGGCTGGCACAACTGGATGGTTGAGCTGAACCACAATCAATCCTTGATAGTGTGAACGAAGAAAGGCAGAGACAGCAGCACAAGCCTGGAAAGGCACAGTGAATGGGAGATAGCCAGAAACAGCTGACAGCAAGTTAAGAGCCACAACAGTTGAATAGCATTAGTAAAAGCCAAAAGTCACCATAAAGGCATGGATGTAATAGATGAAAAACAGGAGGAGCGACAGAGAAATGCTGCGGAACAGAAGTGTACTGAGGCAAACCAAGGCAGTGTAAGAGTACGTGGAAATAGCTGCCCGAGAGACAGGCGGACAGATCTGCCACAAGGACAGTAGCAGGAAGAAAAACCGGGACTAAAGGCACGAGAGTGCGAAAAAAAAGTAAAAGAGCTGTAGTCCAGTAGGAAAACTTCTCCGTCAGGCAACAGCGAAGTCCAAGAGGGAAGACAGATACAAAGTGCCGTCCAAACGGAACGGAGCGGAGTAGTAGTATATGCAGACATCTCAGGTGAAGACTGGACTGGACTCTTGTGTCACATACCTAATGCATCCTCCTTTGCCACAATCCCCATGGGCTGAACTCAACACGTAACTACTCGACTTGACATTGTCACCACTCGGCCCCCTCCCACCATTTAGCTGTGAAAGTTTGACTTTCACAGCTAAAGGGTGCAGGCTACCGTCTACAGCATGAAGTGCATCAAGCACGTATACAGGCAAGAAATGAAAATACATCACAATTAACATCAATAAATGGACAGTTCAAAAATGTACTCACCAAAATTGATTGCAGACATGCCATGGAGAAAACATCCATAATCCCCACCAGGAGTGTAAACACAAGCAGTACAGCAGTAGACAGGCCACAGATATGACGAAAGTCAATGCCCTTGTGTAAATTGTTCTCACACCGAACCATGCTTGCAAGCCCATGGAAAGGGGAAGCAGGAATGGCATATGTGTCAGTACCCCAAGCCACAAACACATTCATGAGACTAGCTTGAATGGGCCCAGCTGGAAATGACAGTGGATGCTTTCAAAAGGCACAAAGCACCACACCGTCACATGAATGCACAATAGACAAACAATTTTCAACTATTTTTTTTCAAACTCTTTTTATTAACATTTTATCCAACAAAACAAGAGCAAATAGACTCAAGCAAATAGGCACAAGGTGCAAATGCATATCAGTAAGAAAGGCTGAAGAGGTGGAGAAACGTGATCTAACTAATTAAACTAATAAAATAAAAAATGGCCACATACGACCCGGGGGGAAGGCACCCAGGCGGGGGGAGGTACAGGGTGCACTTCAAAACCCACATGCGATGATGTTGAGATAAAAGAAAATCTTCCATGGGCTCAACGCCTGCACGGCCTGACCTGTGTGGGAGATAAGTCGTCGTCCTGCTCACCCTCTGGATTGAAAGCAGAAGGTGGATGTGGCACAGTACCCTGACCACGCCTATGCGCAGCTTGCCCCTCGACGGCAGCAAGTCTGTGGGACTGGTAAGCCTGGTCCTGTGCGGCGATGACACGTAGGTCAGCATGCAGCACCTCACATGATATGCGTGCTTCCTCTTGCAAGGTAGCACGTGTTACACAACCGGTAGAGAAACCAGTGATGAGGTCAACTTTGGACATCGATGTGACCCATCCTAAACTGATGACCACTTGAGCAATCTGTTGTTGTGGCTTTTCATATATATTTATTATATATCTCTCTCTCTTTTTTATGAAGACAATAAGTAAATCAATTGTTATGACTTTTTTAGGATAAAGTTTTAACTTACATGTATTATTGTGATGTATGTATGAATGGTTATTGGATGCCTGTGTATGAATGATATGGATTATATGTGAAATTATGTGAAATTATGTGTTCTTAATTTCTTTCCTGCGATGTAAAATTGTTGAGTGCTTTGATTAATTCTCGATTAAAATTTGATATTTAAATAATGGATCAGGTTCAATTAAATTTCTTGATTCCTTTGTCTCCAAAATTGTATCCTCTGGATTTTTTCCGTAATTAGTAATGTACTAATACCCTGACCCAGAGTGTGGGGTTTCCTGTGTCCTTCAGATAAATATATAAAATTCAGCCCTTGGTTGTGCAGGTTCTTTTATTCTGTTATTGACTGTGTGTTTATCCTGTTGAGGAATTTGTTTTGACATTTTTGTGCACTTTGCATGTGCATTGGTGTACCCCTTTCTAGTGCTGGAGAGTATCACACCAACATGGCTGAATCCGACACCATTTCTTTTACGGAGGCACAGATAGCTGAACTCATCGAGGGTCCCTCATTTTTTGAAAACTTGCAATTACCCATACAAAATCAAGGGTCTACAAGTGAATCTCTGTTGAGATTGAAAAAGAAGCAATTTCGTACTGAAATGCACGGACATGTACTAAAGGAATATTTAAAATCAAGTATTATTCCGCAGGGATTACAGGTGAAAATTATCCCATGTCTATTTCTGGATGACAATGACTATAAGATAGCATTTAGTCAAGTAGCTACCAAATGTAGCCGGGACCTCTTGGTGCTAACTATAACAAGAGCCCAAAGAGTAAGTGGTAAGATCTTGGAAACTCTATTGGAACAAGAGAAGTCTTTTTTGACAAATACGCTAATTACAGAATCTAAACAAAAACTAGAGCAGATTGATAAATCTTTTCTAGAGTTTAAGAACTTAACAATTGAAAAAAAGACTAATAAACTAAAAAAAGACATCTCACTCTTCAAAAAGGAATTGGTATATCCATACCTTGCAGAAGATTTTATTCCCCAAACATTTTGGAAAACTAACATAAATCAGAATATAGGTCCTAAAAAAAGATGGGTCACTTTTTCAGACACGTCGTCCAGTAATTCGGGCAATGATAATCCTAATCAATCTTTGGGCGACCCCCCTTTTTGAGGAAGGGGCGGCCGAAAAGGCCGCAGAGCAGCGCCCCAAGGCCGAATGTCCCGGGGAATGCCCATGCAAAACAATCCGGGACAGGGTATGACACACCGGGACTTTCAAACCCGCAACCGGGCTTACAGATGGTAAATGAAATATTATCAATCTTTAATCTCTCATCCCGCATATTAACAACATCGGAAACATCAGTACTTAAACGTGGCCTATCGTTTGTTCCATCGCAGAATCCTAGTGCAATGGCGTTGATAAGTGGAATTAAAGAATTTCTACGTAAACTTAGACTTCGGTTCTATTTTATGGACCATATAATACTAAGGGAGCCTAACATCTCCGGTCTCTCAAAACCTTCTTCATTCACTCCGATTTTGAGTGACCTTCCCCCTGAAGTAGCCATCTTTGAAAAATTGGTTCTTAAAGAAGTATAACAGCAGATCCGTTATTACAGACACCAATCAGATCCAAACTTAGATCTACTAGAACTCCAGGCCATTAAGACACTGGCCTCCGACCCCACCATAGTCATAAAAGCTGCTGACAAAGGCGGGCGGATAGTAGTTTGGGATGCCAATAAATATGACCAAGAAGTGCTCAGACTTCTCTACATTCCAGGTCATTACACCAAAATAGCACAAGATCCATCGAAGTTGATTAAACTTAAAATACTCCAACTCACGGAAGAAGCTAGCCAAGCAGGTTTCCTTTCGTTAAAAGAAATTGAATACATCAACCACTCAGATGATCGCATTTCTCTGTTCTATATAATGCCCAAGATGCATGAAGATATTCAAAATCCCCCGGGACGTCCAATTGTTTCAGGGTGCGGATCGATTCTCGAACCACTATCGAAGTACATCGATTTTTTCATCAAACCCTTGGCCATGGCAACACCTACTTTCCTCTTAGATTCCAGAGATGTGATTAATTTGGTAGAAAATCTGAACTTTGATTCCGACACACAAATATTGGTTACATTAGATATTGAAGCTCTCTATACAAACATACCCCAAGAAAGAGCTGTACAGAGCTTAGAAATCATACTCAATAGACAACCATTTCCATATGGTGTTCCTACAAATTTTCTGTGTGAAGCTGCCAAGTTAGTTCTAACCAACAGTTTTTTCAAATTCAAGGAAGAATTTTTTCTACAAACTAAAGGGACTGCTATGGGCTGTACTTTTGCCCCAAATCTAGCCATCATCTTTATGGCTCTTCTTGAGGAAGAAAAAATCTTGGTAAACTCAAATCCGTTCCGGCAACAGATTAAGTTATATCGCCGATACATTGACGACATACTCTTAATATGGGAAGGTAATACTCAGTCTTTAATTCAATTTGTGGATAGGCTCAATAAAGTTGATTCAGATATTCATTTCACGTTTGAGTACTCCACTACGAGGATTGCTTTCTTAGATTTATCTATCTTTGAACAAAGAGGTGTCTTACGAACTGAATTATTCAGAAAGACAACGGAAAGGAACACCACACTCTGTTTTGAGAGTCAACATCCCTCCAGCTTACTACGGAACGTACCCTTCGGTATGTTCCTACGGTTACGCCGGAATTGTTCTGATATTGATAATTTTACCAAACATGCTATTGTCCTAGAAAATAGACTATTAGAACGAGGCTACCCTAAAAAGCTTATTAAACACTCTAGAAAGAGAGCCCGCTATGCAAATCGAGATCTGCTACTATTACCTAAAAATGAGAACATCAAAAAAGAACAATTGGTTTGTGTCTCGACCTATTGCCAATATAGTAATACCATTAAAGGCATCCTTTTAAAAAATTGGCGGGTTTTGAAGGCACCCGGCATGATCTTGCCAAAACCCTTATTTGCTTTCAAGAAAGGCAAAAATCTAAAACAAAAAATGACACGTGCAAGTAGAACCCCAGCTAAACCAACCGCGATTAGGGACACCAACTTTAACCAAGTGATAGGGCATTACCCATGCACGTCATGTACTGTCTGCAAGTTCTAAAAAAAAACGACTTCTTTCATAATGGAAAATAAAACCTGGGACTTACGCACCTTTACAACGTGTAAAAGTAAAAACGTCATTTATGCAATTTTATGTCCTTGCAAAATGATGTATATTGGAAAAACCACGAGAGAAGTAAGTACCAGAATTAACGAGCATCGCTCAAAAATTAATACCCGGAATCCAAATGCTCCTATGGTAATCCATTTTGTTCAAATGGGCCATACTGCGGAACAAATGGAGTGGTTCTGTATTGAAAAAATAATTGCCTCCAACGTAGCCCAAATGACAAAAAAACTGGCTTACAAAGAACAATTATGGATCTTTAACCTAAAAACTTTAACTAATGGTTTGAACACACTAGAACCAGGGTTTTCATATTCCTAAAGGGTATCCACAATTGAGACGATGACGTGGGAAATCCCTTGGGTCCCGCCCACCGCAAGCCTTCTGATGCCACAGAGAACGAGAAAAACAGGCCGGCATACCATTCATAGTCCGTTTTTTACCTTGATTGACAAGTTGCAGTCACGTGAGTGGTCCTTTGGTCACGGGTCTCTCCTATCGCGGTCAACTGACTGCGCTAGAATAGTATTTAAGAAGCAGTAGGAATAGTTCTTATGTCGCCAGAGGGGTGCCGTTGGGTTACGGACTTGACAGACCTTGCGAGCGAGCATATTTTCAACAGCTCGTCCCGGAATAGTAAGTAGATTCTCCCCTTTTCTTGCTAGAAAGCATTTATTATTATTTTTTCAGCCACGAGTCGCCCGGTATTTAATAGGTTTGTATACAGTGAGTTTTCGGCCCCGTTGAATTGTATATGCCTCCGGCTGCTGACATCCTTCCAATGCCGGGAACTCTCCCGTTAGTAACGTGAGCCCTGGCGATTGATTATCTTCTCTCTGGGAGTTTTACCCGAATTGTTATTGTGATTCGCGCGACTTAGCTTTGCCCCAACTCGACCTTATCAACATTTTTGACCTTTCTCTCATTCATATAGCGAACGGGAGAGTTGTGAATCCCTGGTTGTACCCCTTGAGTCTATGAAAATTAATATTGGAGGATTGATCCTTTACTCCTAAATGGTGTTGCCTGCATGAAAAAACAGCTACTGCAGGATTGAACTATTCCCATATCTCCGGCTGACGGTTAAGCAGTACAGACCTGTTGGGACATCGCATATTGGTATAGCTGGTACTCCTGTTCTTCATATCAGGAATTTTCAGCTGTCTCTCTTTCTCTCTCTTCATTTATGAAAGTTCGTTATTAAAAATTAGGCTTATGGACGCTCGCACAGCACACTGCTTGTATAAATAGATCACACGAGATTAACACATGGGAATTCACATCTTCCTACTAACTAAATGGGTCCGCTTGACAGCCACGAGTGGTGGATTCTCTCTGCACTTTGGGGCATCAACGACCATGGTAGCACTGTTTATAGCATGCAAAGTACCCCCCTTGGAGTCATGGTACAAGGCCGGGGGCAGGTTGTGTTTGATTTTAAACCACTTTTAATGAATATGAATTGGTTGATAATTGGGGGGTTTCCCTTTGTTTTTTCTAGTGACTCTATGATGAGGTCTCATATATGTATGTTTCCCTGTCTTTTTAGAGTTGAATTGTTATTCTCCTGATGAAGGCGTAACTCAATTAAAGTTAAATACGCCGAAACCGGTTGAGAAACCAGTGATGAGGTCAACTTTGGACATCGATGTGACCCATCCTAAACTGATGACCACTTGAGCAATCTGTTGTTGTGGCTTTTCATATATATTTATTATATATCTCTCTCTTTTCTATGAAGACAATAAGTAAATCAATTGTTATGACTTTTTTAGGATAATGTTTTAACTTACATGTATTATTGTGATGTATGTATGAATGGTTATTGGATGCCTGTGTATGAATGATATGGATTATATGTGAAATTATGTGAAATTATGTGTTCTTAATTTCTTTCCTGCGATGTAAAATTGTTGAGTGCTATGATTAATTTTCGATTAAAATTTGATATTTAAATAATGGATCAGGTTCAATTAAATTTCTTGATTCCTTTGTCTCCAAAATTGTATCCTCTGGATTTTTTCCATAATTAGTAATGCATGGCTTTGCATGACATCTGGAGCACCTTCCGGCATGCACGTAGCTCAGCCAAGATGGTATTCTCAAGCTGCTCCAACCTCTCCTCTGACCGCTTCCTCTGGGACATGTTGAGCACACCCAGAGTAGATCTGAGGGATTGATGGTCATCCCTCAGGGCCTTCTTGTGTGCCTCTGCGTGAGCAGTAAGTGCTTGACGCAGAGACACCATTTCAGCCCAGCGTGCCCTGTCTGAGGCCGCCATGCCCAGCCTGAGTGAGCAGGCCACGGACTGTGCTGCCCACTGCTGGAGATCCACCTGCCTAGCAGGGGGGAGCATGGATTGGGCCACACGTTCCATGCTCTGAGCGATCTTATCAATTGCTGCCACCTTCTGTTGTGAATTGGCATACATGGATTGCTCCCACTCAGTATACCCCAGTGGCGCATGGCCACCGCGTTGCCGGACTTGACCCCTGCGGGGCCCAAGGAGCCGTGGTCCTCGCTGTATTGGCACTGCCCGCGACTTCAGGACTACATCCCTCCGTTGACGTGATGCCCCAGGCACATCAGCAACTGGTGTGGAGTTTGACCGTGCATCCCGATCCACCACAGGTGGAGGTTCCAACACTGTCTGGCACCTGACTGCAGGTTTCGCAGACAGAAGATCGTCCACATCAGAATCACTCACCGTCGATGAATGGACATGACGCGCATCCAACTCAACATTGTTGTCAGAGTGATCATCCAAGCTAGACTGATTGCCAGCCGTGGACACGATGGTCTAGAGCACAAGTGGGTTCTCGTGGCCTACCACCCCACGACCCCCACTTGTGCTGGGTTGCTGATGTAATAGCAACCCTGTGTCAGGAATGACATCACCATCCTCCGGCTCCATTGCGTTATCTGTAATGTGGAAAAAACAAACATGAGTACACATTTCAGAAGCACATAACCCACACACACATAGACATCACATCGACAGCCAACACATGAAGCAGACATGTCACACATAAATGAAATTCCGGCATGCATCCAGTGGCATTGATATGCAAACACATCCCAAAAGCAGAAATGGATGTGTGTAAATAATGAAGCATACACATGTACTGAATGTAGTATATCACCTCCATCACACACCACCTCTGTTAGGCACATGTCAGAGGCAGAAATGACAGATGGCAACAAAGAGAAGGCACATACCATAAGCATGTCTGAACTGCCAAATGGCCACAGCAGCAAGTGAATCCAAACAGACATGACACACGTAATATGCATGTACACAAGCATCACTAAATCATCATCACCAATATAGCTACATCCATCTGCAGCTCAGCCCGTACCGGGCGTCATGGGCCATATAGACATAGTGAATGTCCCAAGCAAAGCGAGGGCCTGCAACCAGGCATGAGGGACCAGTACGGTCCGAGATGTCGGCCACAAAGCCTCCAGAACACTCAGGGCCTGATTAAGCACATTGTGCATTGATTGTGCCCTAAACTATTACTCAGTGTGTCAAATCATCATGGCCAGGCCCCACCAGAATAGCTTAGTTGGCCTGGGCGTACACATACTGCATGACAGTGCACCTTCAGGATTGTGCCAGTTGAACATAACGGGCGCAATGCTGAAATCTCCACAGCATTAACGTTAATCAACTACATATCAGTCATTCAACATAAAAGCTGCAGAGGACACATGTGTAAATGAACACTATCACACGCACACATAAGTGAGTAGCCGCAATGTTGCACTACACAACGTTGAAGCTGCTTGCATATGCCCATGTGAAAATGTTCAAAAACACCCGTGTCCATATACACCCGTGTGGTGATTATGAACAGGATCCTATACAGCAAAGCAAGCAGCTACAACACTGCTTGCTTTGATGTATGTGAAAGTGTACACATACACACATGCAGGCAGCTCCACAGTCATTACAACCCGATTGGCAGGCTATAGTCAATCTGCAGCCTATACCAGTTAGTATAGGCCGCAGATTGACCAATCAACTTTGCTAAACACCCGCTAGGGTGTTCCAATACTGCGTAAATGTGTCACAGGATGCACCTGAGCCCGTGCCTTTCATGACAGTGAAGGGATGACAATCTGACCATACATGCCAGGTCACTTTGACATTGCAGCAGTGGGTATGCATGTAGAACGGTGTAACATGGGTTGGTGAAGTGCAGAACATGTGTATGTTACCGACTATCTACATCAACAAGTACATTATGATGTCAATCAATAAACATGAAGGCAGTGTAAGGGCAAGGTCAGGCATCACGTGCTATGTGCATGCAAGTGTTTGCATGGCTATAGGCAATGCCCCCCCTTAGTGAAAATGCAGAGAGGCATTGCATGGCAGTGAAAGGTTGACCAGAGAACTGTGTATTGGCAGACATTGTTGATTAACGTCAATTACCTCATCTGAGTCAACTGTCAACACAGCAAATGAGAATGGGACAGTAAGCAGGACACATGATGAACCCTCTGTAGTACACCCATTTGTGCAGAAGTCACTACACCAGTGCCCCACACAGACCATGACACCCTAAACATGTGCGTGATGCAGGACTGAGCCAGAGTGGGCATGGAATGGAAGATCAAAAGCCATTAAATGTATGTCATCATGGGGGCGTGGCTTGGACAGCCATGGTGTAGGACGTGCATCCTGAAAAGCTCCGGAGGATCCGACATATGATCCGTTGAAGCTACGCTGAAAAATGCCTCAAGGTTCCTGCAAATAACAGTATGGCTGTCAGAACATGTGCTCCGTGCACAGCGCGAGGATCAAGGGATTCAGCCGTTGCTATCCACAAGTATCCATCAAGAAAGAATTGCGACCGTGAGATACATTGTCTCAAGATGGCTGCCAACAAAGGAAGGAGAGCAAGGACCACCGAAGCGGCCCCGTCGGGCTGGCAGAAGATTGCGGAAGGCGGCGAGCACTGGGCAGCATACGGTCAGCTGTCCCAGTGATTTCGAGTGGAGCTGCTGGCTGGGGGGGATGATCCGTGCTGGCGTGCTGATCTTGAGGACTGCTGGCCCGCGACGCGGACTGAACTGGAGCCCGAGAGCAGAGGGCGCGTGCAGCGGGGAGAGCTGGCGCACAAAGTTGTGCTGCCCTCGCTTGAGTGCAGCGGGTCCTTGGCTTCGCGTGCGCGAGTGGGGCGACACTACGGTGGAAGGGCCGGAGACCCGGGCTGCACAGCAGCGGGTCACCGTCTGCGTGAGGACACCGCAGTGGGCAGCTGGGTTGGTCTCCGAGCCCACATTTCACGTTACTTCCAACACAACTGTAAGGAGCGGCGTTCGAAGCACGGCGGTGATCTTATGAATATTTAATGGGATGGACGCCTGGCAGCAGTGACTGTGGAGACATAATACAGAGACATCGTATAGGCTCTGCTGGAAGTGGCCATTTTGCGATTATTGGTCGCCATCACAAGAAGCAAGGCTCGCACTGCGGGTCCAGCCGGCTGCGAACATAATTGGTGGGTGCTGCACATAAAGAGTCTGGAGGTCAAGTGACTACACCAGGATAGTGTGGCCCCCAGGATGCAGTGTGACACCTAATGCGTGGGAGGACACAACCCACTCTGGAGTTGGGGCTTAACACACAGAAGCTGACGCTGAGGCACCTCTGGGTCGACCACCTCACACCTGGAAGGGAGCGCTGCTGCCGAGCTCACACAGATAAGCAAGACTGTATATCTAAGGCTAACTGACGTCTGGGGCAGAATAAAGGCTGCAAGATGTCCGGGCGAGGGGCCGTGAGCAAAAACAAGAATAAGCAACCCACGATGGAGGAATTTGCCAAAATGCAAGAACCTCCTGCGGCCACAACGCCTAAAGGCTTAACAGCACCAGGGGAGAGTGCCGCAGTCACTGACAACCACCAAGTACTGGCGGCCATAACGGAGCTGCGAGACTCATGGGGGACAGCGATGTCAGACCTGCGCACTTCCCTGGAGGCTAAAATAGACGCGGTAGGTGTAGAGGTTACCCTGCTGAGGCAAGATGTCAGGGGGCTGGCAGAAAGAACGCGCAGCTTGGAAAGTGTGGTCAAAGCCAATACCGACACCTGCACTGGTAACGCGAGGGAGATCCATGTACTCAAGCAGCAGGTAGCTAACTTGGAGACTCGAGCGGATGAGGCGGAAGGAAGGGCGAGAAGGAACAATATTTGCGTGGTGGGACTGCTGGAGGGAAAGGAAGGACAGGACCTGACAGAATACATTGAGAGTCTACTCTTACAAGAAATAGGGGCTGGAAAACTCTCGCAGGGATTTCCGGTAGAGCGCTCACACAGAGCCCTTATGAGGAAGCCTAGGCCTGGGGCCCCTCCCCGACCGATTATCGCCAAAATACTGAATTACAGGGATCGCGAGAAAATACTGGAGTTTTTTCGTAAAGGAGGGACGATTGTGAAGGCCTCAAGCACGGTCACAGCATTTGTTTGTTTGTTTGTTTGTTTTTATTACTTGTATTGCGCACCAGACCCAGGGGTAACCGGGCGCATTTTTATAAGACAGCTTACAGCTTAGTTACAGGAAAAACACATGGCAAAAAGAAACAAGAAATATACAAGGAATATATGTACACAAAATACACAGCAACGTATTTACAGTTCTACATTAACAGGCGGTAACTGCTGGGCAGTAGGTGTGTGCAGAGTGCAGAAGTGGAGAGGGCTGCAGGATACATCCAGGCGGGATGGTGGTCTGTTATTTGTCTGCGTCTTTGATCCACTTTGTAAGGTTGTGTCGGAAGGTGAAGTATGGTTGGTTTGTCCGCAGGGTGGGTGGTAGGGAGTTCCAAAGTTGAGCTGCTTTAACCTGGAAGCTACAGCCACCGACTCTGGCTAATTTAAATCTGGGAGTTGAAATGTTGTTAGAGTTAACAGATCTGGTGAGTCTTGTAGGTTTTGTTCTCATAAATCTTGCAGAGAGGTAGCATGGTGCAGCATTGTTTAGGCATTTGTAAACAAGTGAGGCCACTTTTAGCTAGATTTTCTCCTGAGTAGAAAGCCAGTTGTTGGCCCTTCTGAGTTCGGTGATGTGGGGTCTCCTGGGAATGCCTAGTGCTGCTCTAAGCGCGTTGTTCTGTAAGATTTTAATTTTTTTGATAACTTCTTTGTTGGCCCCAATATAGAGCGAGTTGCAATAGTCCAACTTTGATAACACGAGCGCTCTCGCAAGTGTGATGCAGCTATTGTTGGACAGGAAGGGTTTGCCTGCTCTTATCAATTTGCAGGTGTAGGCGGTGGCCGAAGCCATCGCGTTCACCTGCTTGTTGGATGAGAGGGTAGAGTCCAGGTAGAAACCCAGGGTTTTTACCTCGTGAGCGGTTGTGATTTGGTTATTATCTATGTTAAAAGAGGAGTAGTTGGGGCCTAGTTTTTTGAGGGTGGCGGGTGTGCCAAGGATAATGATCTCAGTTTTGTCATCATTCAGGCATAGTCCATGAGTGGCCATCCATGCCTGGATGATGAGATACACCATGTTCACCAAGGCCAAATCCTTATCATAATCACCAGTAAGTGGTAGGAGAATCTGAATATCGTCTGCATGGTTAGTGTAGGTGATACCAAGAAGGTCCAGATCATCGAAAAGGGGCTTCGTGAAGATGTTGTAGAGTGTAGGGGAGACGCACGATCCCTGGGGCACGCCGCATGTAATGGGGATAGGGTCTGCTGCCGCAGTGGTGGAGAAGACTCTCATGGTCCTATTATTGAGGAAGGATTGGATCCAGTCTATGGCTTCTTCCGAGAAGTGCGCAGCCATGTCCAAATGCCTACAAAGGACCTTGTGGTCAACAAGGTCAAATGCAGCTGATAGGTCCAGAAGGAGGAGCAAAGCTGGTTTTCCTTGATCCCTTAGCTCGTCAATTTGTGCTTTTAGATCTAAGAGGGCTGTTTCGGTTCCGTGCTGGGGACGGAAACCAGACTGCCGTTCTCCTAGCAGGTTATTAGTTTCGAGGTGTTTCTGAATTTGAGAGTTTGCCAATTTATCTATGATTTTTAGGAGGAATGGCACAGTGGTGATTGGGCGGTAATTAGTGGGTATGGCTTGGTCTAGCGTCTGTTTTTTAAGTAGTGGGAGAACCCAAGATTCTTTTAAGTTACTTCGTATAGATCCTGTAGTGAAAGAGGCGTTAATGAGTTTTGAGATAAAGGGAGCTAGGTCTCTGGCTGCGTCCTTTATCAGTTGGGCTGGACATTGGTCCCCCTGACAGTTTGATGGTTTTAGTGACAGAATGATTTTTTCAGTCTCAATAATAGAAACTTTGGAGAACTTGAAGTGAGGAGTGTCAGTGTTATTTTTGGGGGGCGTATCCTGACGTATCCTGACTATACAATGCTGGTCCAAAGACAGCGGTACAATTACGTGCCGATCAAAAGGAGGCTACGAGCGGCCGGCGTAAAATACATGCTTCTGTACCCTGCTAGATTGAAGGTGGTGCACAAGAGTAAAATGTATTTTTTTGATTCGCCTGAAGAAGCCACAGCATGGCTGGACCTGCAGGGTTGCCCGGAACAAGACACGGAGAGGACGCAAGAGGGACATGATAATTGACCAGTACACTGTGTGCATGCTTATTAGGCACAGTGCGAGCACCGCAGTAATGCATTGCTGAAGCCTGATACTGTTGGGTGTGCCTACGTATGGTTAATACTTTATCAAGATACCTCTGGCTGGAATGAACCTTGAGGGCTGGAATATAGCAATAAGTAGGCATGCGTAAATTGCGCAGCTGTGCGTAGCAAAACTGTAGCGATTAGGAGCGGCAGGGCGAGCACACTACCACCCGATTTATAGTATTAGTTAGGTCATCAATAGTGTGGTGACACCCTGCTGGGGTCTTGGCCTGGGGTTCCAGGGGAGGTCCAAACGCGGGGGAGCCTGAAATCCAGGGATGGAGCTGGGCAATTTTTTGGGGTAGGGTGGGGCGGGGGGGGGGATGTGTGCAGTGGTTTGTTGAGGGAAAGGGGGGAACGGGAGGGGTGGGGGGAGGGAAGTGGAGTGGGGAGTTTGGTGTGTTTTTGGTTAAAGGGATTCGGAATTTGGGAATGAGCCTATGTAGAGGAGTATGGAACTTAGAGTCGGACTGCGCCTGTGGGAGGTGGAATGGAACTTGGAGATGCCATGGGGGACCTTAAAATAATAACATGGAATGTGAGGGGACTAAATAGTTATTTGAAAAGAAATAAGGTTATGCTCTACCTGCGCAGGCAAATAATAGATATTGCATTTCTACAGGAGACTCACCTGACACGTGAGAAAGCGGATACGATTGCTAGAAAGTGGAAGGGAGTGATGGTGAGCTCATCATATTCTGCTTATGCTAGGGGAGTGCTTATTTGGGTGGTGCCGCATGTCCCATTCCAACGGTTACAAGAGGTGGCGGAAGCAGATGGGAGGATGGTCATTTTGAGGGGACTGGTGGAAAATAGGGAAATAAGCATAGTAAATACATATGCCCCGAACCAGAACACAGCGGCATACATCAGGACGTTGTGTACTAATGTGAGCAAGTGCGTGGGAAGTGCTGTGATTTGGGGAGGGGATCTTAATTGCGTAATTAACCCGAGGGTAGATAGGTCGGATGGGAAGATGGATAGACCTGCTCCTGCGGCTAAAGCACTGCAGACAATGTTGAATGATTTTGGGCTAGTGGACGCATGGAGAATGTGTCACCCCCTAGAGAGGTAATACTCACATTACTCTGCCCCACAGCAGCTGCATACGAGGCTGAATTACTTCTTTACTACGTCTGAAGTGTTAGCAGAGTTAATACAAATAGAATATAAAGCAAGGGTTCTTTCGGACCACTCGCCCCTGATTCTCAAATGGCGATATTGCCCTCTAAGAGCAAGGATTCCGACATGACGCCTGCGAGTGGAGGCATTGAGAGACCCCCTTTTTAGAGAAGACATGAGGGAGGAGATCGTAAATTATTTTGAGGAACATACTGGAAGCGTGGATTCAGCGGGAACACTGTGGGAGGCCTTTAAAGTTGTGATAAGAGGGGCAGCGATAGCAAAATCTAAAGGACTACAAGGCGGCATTTTGGCTGATTTACGGGAGACGGAAGAGAAACTAGAGGAGGCTTTAAGGGGTGAAGATGATACTAAAGAGAAACTAGAGTTGATACTTATGTTGCAGCAGAAATGTGCAGAGCACTGGGACAGACTGTGTAATCTGAATTATAAAAAGTATGTAGAGAGTCAACACGCGGGGCGGGATAAACCAGGTCGACTCTTGGCATGGCTGTATAAGAGTGAAAATCCCAGAGTCACGATCAGGACCATTACAAGGGAGGATGGTAATGTAGCGGATACTCAAGAAGAAGTTAACCAAGAGTTTGTAGACTACTATAAGATATTATAGGCAGACCATGGGGAGAGTTGCTGAGACACGATAACAGAAACACTGGAGGACATATGGCTGCCCAAGATAGGTGAGGAGGAAAAGGAAGAGCTAGATGCACCAATCACCTTGGAGGAACAGGGGGAGGTAGTGAGACAGTTACCTACTAGCAAGACTCCAGGGACGGATGGACTCCCGAGAGAATTTTATAAAGTATACATGGAAGAGATTCTCCCCCCGCTGCTAGAAATGTTGAATGAAGCGTTTGAGACAGGAAGTTTTCCAGAGTCATTGCAGGAAGTTTTCCAGAGTCATTGAGAGAAGCGGTTATAATACCGCTACCCAAACCCAATAAGCCTGGGCATAGCTGTAGCTCATACCGCCCCTTGTCGATGCTGAATCAAGACAGCAAAATACTGACGGCTGTATTGGCAAATAGACTAAAAAGGGTCATTAATAGATTAATACACCCTGATCAGACGGGATATGTCCCAAGCAGGAACATTTCCAATAATCACAGGCGACTCCAGCGAATTATCAAAAGTAGTAATGAACATACAGATGAGATGGCGATAGTGTCCTTGGACGCAATAAAGGCCTTTGATTCGGTCAAGTGGCCATGGCTGATGGCGGCCCTAGAGGGGTATGGGTTGGTGCCTGGATATGTACGGTGGGCGAAAATACTGTATAGGGAGCCGCTGGCCAGAGTTAAGACAGGATCGGTGATATCGGAACGGTGGCAGCTCAGCCAGGGTACCAGACAGGGTTGTCCGTGGTCTCCAATGCTCTATATACTGGCCCTGGAACCTGTAGCGATATATCTGAGACAACAATATGATACAATAGGCATTGAGGTGAAGGGGGAAAAGCATCTGATTTCTCTACATGCAGATGATATGTTGCTGTACTTGAGGCACCCGGAAGAAAACCTCCAATATATCCTGGAGATAATGGATAGATATGCGGGTCTTTCTGGTATAGCGGTGAACCCCCAGAAGTCAAGCATGTTCCCGTTGGGCAGGTATACGGGGATTCCGGTGGAGAGGTTACCTGTATTGCTGGTGCCATGGGCGGTTGGTACGTTCCGGTACTTAGGGATAGACATTTACCACACTGTGGAAGAAGAGCATAGGTATAACACGGAGGTGGCTTTAAAAAAAATTGAAAATTGCATGCGGTTCTGGGTGAGGTTGCCCTTAGCAATGATGGGGAGGGGAGCGATGCTCAAGATGGTGGTCCTGCCTAGGCTCCTGCACTATTTTGTGAACACACCATATTTGATACCTAAGAAGTTCTTCATCAAACTGAACGGTATGTGCAGGGATTTTCTGTGGCATGGCACATGGAACAGAGTGGCATTATGGAAGTTACAGAACTTCCACGAAAGAGGGGGGATAAAATTGCCCAACTACGAGGCTTATTATGTGGCAAGCCAACTGCAGTATGTCGCCAAATCGCTTTCTGATGAAGAGACCTCTGAATCCAGGTTGTTTGGGCAGGATTGTACACCCTTTTATTTGAAAGAAATGATGTGGGTACCCAGGGCACAACTGAAAGGGCGTCCCATGATGATGTTGCTGGGGTGGAAGATGTGGCACAGAGCGTGCAAGATGATGGAGAACCCATCTCCATGCTCTCCGCAGATACCACTAGTTACATTAACGGGGGCGGATGAACAGCTAAGGAAGATAATCAGAAACTACTGGGAGCCGGTAGGGCTAGCAACCATGGGAGATATTTGGCAGGAGGGCTCAATCATTGCCTTTGAGGGGTTACGGGATGCATCTGGGTTGCATTCGGGCCAGTATATTGCATACCATAGAACGGTGCAGAGAGTTAAGAAAATGTGGCCTGAAACCGTGCTAGAGGGAGAACCAGATGCCACTTTAGATATGATCTACGACATAGCGGAAGGGGGACACGAGATATCCAGATTATATGAGATGCTGATGCTCAAAGTGGGGAAAGAGATCACCCAGCTGAGATTGGATTGGGAAACGGAAGTGGGGACTCCGATGGAAGATAGGATGTGGGGACGGGTACAAGGGTATCATAAGAAGGTTTCCAGAAATAATAGGTTGAAACAGATACAACTGTATATCACGCACAGGGCATATATGACACCCCAGAGGATATTTGCGAATGTGGGACGGCAGGCATGCCCCAAGTGTGATGAGGAGAATGCGGGCATGGTACATATGTTCTGGTCGTGCCCGGTCATTGCACGCTTTTGGAGTGATGTGGAACGGAAACTGGCCAAGAAGGAGGTCAAGATCATAGTGGATATGGCGTGGGCTTGTTTGTTAGGGGGGTTCCCAAGATCTAAGAAACTAAAGCATGTGAGCAAACTGAAAGATTTGGCATATGTGCTGGCGAAGAGAAGAATAGCCATGGGATGGAAGACATGTCATAGACCAAGGGTAGAGGTGTGGTGGAAAGACTTGCAGAAATGGGCGGAGGCAGAAACTATGGTATGGCAAGAAGCAAGCAGTGCTGGGGGATTGGAGGGGACAGAGTCTCTGATGGCCTGGAAAGCGCTAATAGCAGAGCTGTTTGGGTCAATTCCGGACCCAGATGAACCCACGGAGGGTGAGAATCTGCCACAGGATGCAGTTACGGAATATGAAGATGGTCAGGCTCGGACTGGGGGGAGGGGCAGGGAAGCAGTGACCTGATGTAAAATGTATAATGGATCTGTTGATATATGCACTGCCTGTTTGGTTTGTATTGTTTTGTTGGAATTAATAAAAATGTTTAAAAAAAATAAAAATGTATGTCATCATGGACACGTACTACTATGATCATCCTGCCAAGGACACATAGGGGCATGCATGGAATGCACATGGAGCATGAATGGGCACTCATGTCCCTGCGGAGCATCTGCCATCTGCACAGTCCGAGTGAGACACCCTGCATCAAGGACAAAGGATGTACCCCACAGTATGTGTATGGCAGGTTGGCAGGGGGAAGTGTGCATGTACACAGGAGCGTTGAACAGGCCATTGCAGTAGTCCAACATGTTACCCACCAGTGCCATGGTGAAATTGGGGTGCAGGGGGTTGAAGGGGCAAGGGAGTATGCCTATGTGGAGTACCACATGCAGGCAGAACACACATGCACGTCAGTCATGCGATGACATAGTCCGAGTGCTGAGTGGAAAGATACCCCAGGCTACATGCAGAAAGGACAGTGAGCTGGAACATGGACCGGAGGGGCAGCCGGGTGACTAGCATGTGAGTACGGTGCAAGTGTGGTGATGAGGACAGTCCCCGTCTCCTCTACATATCCAGCATGCTGCACAGCAGGCACGTATCAGTGAAGCATTACATGACTTGCACATGAGAACCATGTACACATAGCATGTAGTGGCAGTCAAGCACAACACATCACACAAGGAAACCACACATGGGATGGACAAACACGCAACAACACTCACTGGATGGGGCATCAAAATCCAGCATCTCTCCCACTCCTTCAACCAATTCTGCCGGGATGAAATCTGCAGCGATCAACTTGTGCGGAATGAGTTCTTCCTCCTCAGGTGGTGGCCCACTGCCAGTCACCCGAGTCATGGCATAATTGGAGGCACGCTTTAGCTTAGCACAGCGTCAGAGGTCCTCCCAAAGCTTTTTCCACTCCTGAGCTGTGCGCACCTCATGTCCGAATGCACTGACACCCTCCGCAACATGCTTCTAGTGGTCCATACGCTGGGCAGCATAGTGTGACAATTTGGGATCACTAGCATCTCACGTTCGTGTCCCGACACATAGCCCACAAGGAAGTGCAGTTCCTGCTTGCCGAAAGGCTTCTTCCCCGACATGCCGGAGGGCAGAGCCGTGTCTGGGGTCGCAGCCTCTTGTGCAGGAGCAGCCTTCCTCCTCTTGGGCAGTGATCTGGACCCTGACTGGCAAATGCCACCCTGATCAGTAGGGGCAGTGGCACTGGTGGAACTAAAACGGAAGCCCTGACTTGCGTCATTGGCTGCTGGGTGCTTTTGATTGGACCCAGCGCAGCAACAGCCGCTGTGCCAAGGTCATTGACCGAGACTGTCCTGGCTAGCAGACTCACAGCCGGGTTCGTGACGGCTGCATCTGCCCATGCAGTTGCCAAAACCCGGCTGCTCGGGGCAGCAGATGAAAACACTGCCCCAGGGACATGTGCCTCGGTCAGAGCAGCCCTGCGTGCACTTACCACGTGCCTCCTGACCACCTGGAAATCATCCTGGGACTCTTCAGGTGTCAATGCAGCATGCGCTGGCTGACCCTGAGCCTGGGCAGTGGTGGCCACAGCTGCACCTGCAGCTACCACTACCCTTGAGCCTGTGGAAGTCAATGAAACTGACTGCTGGGTCACATGGGCGCCAGTGTCAGATGCAAGAGCTGCATCTCCCGGAACCACAGGGGGTGATGGCATGACTGTACCAACACGTGGCAGAACCTCCTGCTGAAGTGGCACACCTTTGCCTCTTCCCCCTCGGCAGCCACCTTGGACACCCTGGAGTCCCCCTACTCCCTGGTCAGCCTGGCCACGTCCTTGACCACGCCCACCACATGGAGGATGCCCAGCTGAGGCGCCCCTCACCTTTCGTGGCCTCCCAACCATGGCACAGATGTAGTAGTGCCAATGGGAGGTGTACACAACAACTGTCCTGGGTAATTGGGGTGAAGTGGGTGGGGTACTAGATGTAAACAGCACCGCTATGCGCCTGCAAGGCTGTATGTGACCCCAGTCAGAAAGTGACAGGTCACGCAATGGTCAGGCACCCCAAAACTGCAGTAAAACCGTGAACGCAACCCTCGGTAGCCCACGTGTGTGGAATTAACCTCCCGCAGTACGCAGTGGCACCCAAAAGCACATATGCATGGGACACGCAGGCTACTATGACCTCGAAAACGGGTGAGCGATACACAGGGGGACCCGCAGTGGGAAAAATAGCGTGCGCGACTCACCGTCTCACTAGCGTGGTAATGAAAAACACACAAAGCCAATACCCCCGCCAAAAGAAGAGATACGTCTTTGATCTGCTGTGAAGTAGTGATGGCACGTGAAACAACAAGAAGTAGCAACACACGCGTTGGTCTCCACGAAAAGCACGTACAGCGAACTGCTGGCCCCGCTCACCTTTAACCTGTGCCGAGGGAAATGCCCACGTGCGTCACGTCACTTACGCGTTTAGGCCCTTTCCTCGAATTACACGCATTAACACGCGGACGTGCTGTTTTTGCACGTGCCGATTCACTATGTACCTGTGCCGAAGGAAACGCCTTTGCGCGTCAAGTCACTTATGTGCTTACGCGCTAAGGGCCTTTCCTCGAATTACACGCTGACGTGCTGTTTTTTCACGTGCCAAATCACTCTGTATCAAGCTGGCCACGCAACAACACACAGAAGACCACGCTCCTGCCCAGAAGGCCATTTTCCTGCCCCCCCCAGAGCCCCAAGACGACTCCCACAAGCCATCTGCTGCTGCCTGCCTGCTGGCCACGTGCCCTGCTATTTGGTGCCTGCTCGTCAGACATCTGCAGGGGTCCAGTTGCTGTGACCACCCCTGCTGGAACAGAAGACTCCCGACTGCAGTTCCATCGCTCCAAAAGCCCAGCACCAGGACCCAGTTGCCCACCCACACCTGCCTCAGGGGTTGCCATGTCGGGGCAAACACCATCTGAGACCACTGGCAACTCCCAACCAGAGAGGCAGAAGGCTGCCAGCTTCACAGCAGGAGAGGTTGGCATCCTGATAGAGCAACTCCTGGTGCATTATGATGCCTTCTTCGGAAGAACATGCACCAACAAGGATGGACAGAGGAGGATCTGGATGGACATTGTGGTTGCCATCAACACGGAGGGGGTGGCAACCCACAACCCACCACAGGTCCATAAGCGCTGGAATGACTTCAGGTCCAGGACCCTCAGGAAGGCCTGGCGCCTCTTGGACGCAGCGGATGCAGTGGGGTGCCGGGTCTGTCTTACCAACAACCAGATGAGGGTCCTGGAATGCATTCGCCCAGTGCTTCAACTCCAGGTCCTCAAGAGGCACACCCGTCCGGAGTCAAGCGGTAAGTGTCCATGCGTACTGATTGGACACAGTGCATGTTGAGGTGTGCCAGGAGTGTGCAGCTTGGACATATGTCTGGAAAGGCCCATGTATGGATGTGTATGTGCAGGGACATGACCCTGCTGCATGTGAGTCCAGTCATGTGTGATGTACATCAATGGTGTATGTGTTCCAAAGCATGATGCACAACTGCATGTGGAGACGCACACATGTTAGCATATCTGTGTATGTACTATGCCATGGTTGGGGTGTGACACATGGATGCTGGTTCCACCTTCATGTACGTGCACACAGTACATGTGCATGTGTTTGTGTTTGACATGTGTGCGACTGTGATACGCCATGGATGCATATGACACAGACATGTAGGAACCTGATTGGCAGATGTGACAAAGTTTCCGATGATTGCACTGTGACATGTGGTGGAGATGTACAGATGCATGTCTGTCTGGTGGCGTGTGTGCATGTGTTCGGCACTCCCCATGTTGCTTGTGACGTCATGCCAACCTTTGGATGTTCATGCTGGTGTGTGTGTATGGATGCTGCTGCCTGCTGCACCCTTCCTGTTAATTTGTGCATGTGTGTGGGTGGGTTCAAATGATATGTGTGTTGGGGAGTGTGATGCCATCTGTGAAGTTTGACACTGCCACTCATGTGCAACTGTCATGTGTGTATCAAACCATTGTACAGTGCCCTGATGCCTGTGTTCTGTCTCTACCTGTCTGCAGCGTTGACTGATGAAGAGGGCGGGGACGGTGCTGTGGAGCACAGCGGCAGAGATCCCACTGCCAGCAGAGACGCAAGGCCCAGCTCCCCTCCCAGGTAGTCATCTCTTCCGGGAATGAGGAGTCTAGTGCCGCATCCATGGCCGCAGCTGCCGAGGGACAGTCCAAGAGGTGGAGTTTGGAGGTTGACTCCTCGGCAGCAGTAGAGGCAGCTGAGCCCCCACAGGGGCCTACAGAGGAAGATGGCACAGAGTCATCCAGGTTTGTGGGGGGTTTGGTTGAGGAGGAGGCCGTAGAAGGCCCACACATGGGGCCTGGAGGGGGGATTCCATTGGTGCTAGTGGTGCAGTCCAGGGGCAGGGACAGGAGGCCGCCGCGGAGGTGCCTGTGGGTAATCGTGTCCCCATCCTGTGACTGCATCATCCGGCACCAGCAGGGATGCCTCCGTCCAGACCTGTTTTCAGGGAGGGAATGCGCATACAACAACTGGCCTTCCTCTCCCTGCATACGTTGCAAGCCGTGACCGTATTGAGTCTGTCCTACCTGGGGTGGCGTTGCGAAAATGTGGTATTCGAGATGCAGGGTTCTCGTCTGGACAATGCACGTAATTTTGAATACATCTTTGGCCGCGTCTACCTACTAGGACAGGTCTTCGGCACTGGGTTCATCCGTGTGCTGGATCTTCTTGCGACGCCCTCCTCAACTGAGCCCCCTATGCGCCATTTGTCCTCCGTGCCATCTTCTGGCCCAAGTATCACCTGGGCCCCCTGTGGAGCTGCCCCTGAGTCAGCGGCCAGGTTGGTGGAGGACACATCCCTGCCACAGTTGGGAGTCGGAGGTCCAGCAGGGGTGGCCACCCCACCAACTGGACCCCAGCAATAGGAGGACATGCAGGTATCAACATGCAGGGCATGTGCACGTCAGCAGCAGGCTCAGGGTGGGAGCGATCGTGGCTCGGGGCCATCAACATCCCATGGGAAGGCATCTGCCATCGGGCAGGAGGATCCAGGATTGGGAGTGTATTCCGTATGGCAGAGGTTGGGCCGGCAAATAGATGCGGAGCGGCGGTGAGCGGAGAGGGCACGGCTCACAATGGTCAGGGTGGAGAACTCCATGTGCTGGGCGTTGAGGCAGGCTGCGTGCCTCGAGGCAACTCACATGGAGTTGGTGAAGGCCATTGCTGCATCCCTGAGAGACCTCGAGGCCAGGGAAGAGGCCCACCTCCAGGAGATTGAAGTGGAGTTCGTTGATGCCCTGGCCCGGGACATCAATGAGTGAGCCGTCCGACTACCCCGCCACCTTTGTAAATAGTTATGTAGATGTAGGTTTCCTTTTTTTTTTCTTTGGGGCGCATGGACTATGACCCGCCTTTTTGTAAATATTTATTAGGTAGGATTTTGGTTAGGTTTCCTTTGGATTGTTGGGCTCATGGACCCTTCGATATTCATTTGTATATAGTTATGGACCTGGATTTACATTTTTTTTTTACACATGGTGGAATACTTTGCTTTTTTGGAACTTTTGATTTTGTATTATGGACTGACACATTGGAGCCATTTTACTTTGGATTTTATTGGTAACAGCCCTCATTTTTTAAAATCATTTTTGGACCTCTGGGCTTAGATTCTTTTTTTTTCTTCTTGTGTGTTTTTGTTTTATACATTTAGTTTATGATTTAATGCAGTTTTTTTCTCTACTTTACTTGTGTGGTCTTCTCTCATTCGTTTTATGTGTCGCCATTGTGTGGGTCAGAGGGACATGTATTTATGGACATGCTGGTTATTTGGTTTCTATCATGACATGGAGAATTCAATGTGGAGTGGATGGAATGCTTGGTTGGGTGTTTGGACTGGGGTGGCGTGGGGTGGCATTTGGGTGGCCATAAGGGCCATGGCTCTGGATTGCGATGACATGTTGGGTGGGGCGATATGAGTCGGGGACTGCTGGCAGGTGCCCATCACTGGGGGTGGGGTGGGGGACATGAGTCGGGGCCTGCTGGCAGGTTGCTGTCAATGGGGGTGGGGGACATGAATCGGGCCTGCTGGCAAGTTGAAGTCAATGGGGCTGGGGGGCATGAGTCAGGGCCTGCTGGCAGGTTGCTGTCAATGGGGTTGGGGTGGGGGACATGAGTCGGGGACTGCTGGCAGGTGCCCATCACTGGGGGTGGGGTGGGGGACATGAGTCGGGGCCTGCTGGCAGGTTGCTGTCAATGGGGGTGGGAGACATGAGTCAGGGCTTGCTGGCAGGTTGCCGTCAATGGGGGTGGGGGGCATGAGTCAGGGCCTGCTGGCAGGTGCCCATCACTAGGGGTGGGGGACATGAGTCGGGGTCTGCTGGCAGGTTGCCGTTAATGGGGGTGGGGTGGGAGACATGAGTCGGGCCTGAGTCGGGGGCCTGCTGGCAGGTTGCCGTCAATGGAGGTGGGGTGGGGGACATGAGTCGGGTCCATCAATGGGGGTGGGGGACATGAGTCGGGGCCTGCTGGCAGGTGCCCATCACTGGGGTTGGGGTGCATGCCCATCACTGGGGGGGCATGAGTCGGAGCCTGCTGGCAGGTTGCCGTCAATGGAGGTGAGGTGTGGGACATGAGTCTGGGCCTGCTGGCAGGTTTCTGTCAATAGGGGGTGGGGTGGGGGACATGAGTCGGGGCCTGCTGGCAGGTTGCCGTCAATGGGGGTGGGGAGGGGGACATGAGTGGGGGCCTGCTGGCAGGTGCCCATCACTGGCGGTGGGGTGGGAGACATGAGTCGGGCCTGCTGGCAGGTGCCCATCACTGGGGGGGCATGAGTCGGAGCCTGCTGGCAGGTTGCCGTCAATGGAGGTGGGGTATGGGACATGAGTCTGGGCCTGCTGGCAGGTTGCTGTCAATAGGGGGTGGGGGACATGAGTCGGGGCCTGCTGGCAGGTTGCCGTCAATGGGGGTGGGGAGGGGGACATGAGAGGGGGCCTTCTGGCAGGTGCCCATCACTGGCGGTGGGGTGGGGGACATGAGTCGGGGCTGCTGGCAGGTTGCCATCAATAGGGGTGGGGTGGGGGACATGAGTCGGGGCCTGCTGGCAGGTTGCCGTCAATGGGGGTGAGGTGGGAGACATGAGTCAGGGCATGCTGGTAGGTACCCATCACTGGGGTGGGGTGAGGGACATGAGTCAGGGCCTGCTGGCAGGTTGCTGTCAATGGGGTTGGGGTGGGGGACATGAGTCGGGGCCTGCTGGCAGGTTGACGTCAATGGAGGTGGGATGGGGGACATGAGTCTGGGCCTGCTGGCAGGTTGTTCTCAATATGGGGGTGGGGTAGGGGACATGAGTCGGGGCCTGCTGGCAGGTTGCCGTCAATGGGGGTGGGGTGGGGCGACATGAGTGGGGGCCTGCTGGCAGTTGCCCATCACTGGAGGTGGGGTAGGGGACATGAGTCGGGCCCTGCTGGCAGGTTACCGTCAATAGGGGTGGGGTGGGGGACATGAGTCGGGGCCTGCTGGCAGGTTGCCGTCAATGAGGGTGGGGTGGGGGACATGAGTGGGGGCCTGCTGGCAGGTTGCCGTCAATGGGGGTGGGGTGGGGGACATGAGTCGGGGCCTGCTGGCAGGTGCCCATCACTGGGGGTGGGTGGGGGACATGAGTCGGGGCCTGCTGGCAGGTGCCCATCACTGGGGTTGGGGTGGGGGACATGAGTCAGGGCCTGCTGGCAGGTTGCTGTCAATGGGGTGGAGTGGGGGACATGAGTCAGGGACTGCTGGCAGGTTGCCGTCAATGGGGGTGGGGTGGGGTGTGGGAAATGATTTGGGGCCTGCTGGCAGGTGCCCATCACTGGGGGTGGGGTGGGGGACATGCGTCAGGGCCTGCTGGCAGGGGCCCATCACTGAGGGTAGGGTGGGAGACATGAGTCGGGGCCTGCTGACAGATTGTCGTCAATGGGGGTGGGGGACATGAGTTGGGGCCTGCTGGCAGGTTGCTGTCAATGTTGGTGGGGTGGAGGACATGAGTCGAGGCCTGCTGGAAGGTTGCCGCCAATGGGGGTGGGGTGGGGACATGTGTCAGGGCTCCCAAGTGCATGGTGACCTGTGGCCTGCCTGCGGTTCATGGTCTGGGGTGATGGGCTGCCTTTGGGGCATGGACTGGGGTGATGGGCTGCCTGCGGGCATGCCCAGGGGTGATGGGTTACCTGCGGGTCATGGTCTGGGGTGATGGACTGCCTGTAACACATGTGTATAAAGATGGTTCCTATGAGGGTGAGATAAACCCCATAGACATTAAACACAAATAAATAGCCTAGAACACACATAGCAAATATGCCTAAGAGTGGGAAAAAGAGTCACACTCTTAGCAGGAGAAAAAAACAAACCCTTCAAATCCAGCAAAGCTGCTGGGGGACTCTATAGGTAAGGGAAATTAGCCATCAAATGAGAATTCTCGCTAACAGCATTCCTATCTCTTTTTAAGTGACATATGTTATTAGGCAATTTACCAGTTACATGGTGTTGAACAGATGTAAGGACACTATTTGCTTGACCAACTGGACACACAGGGATAGGAAATCCAAATCTGCACTTCATGTAGTACTTGTCTTTACTTTTACATTTTCTTTGCCAGATCTTTCCACACATGTGAATCGGAAACCTTTTCTCCTTGTTCCTTAGATCAGCATTCATATAAAGAGCAGGGATAGAACAAGTAACATATTATTTAATAAATTGCATTACTCAGCTATCACTATCTCTACCAAACTGTGGAGCATTTTCAATCCACATAAACCAACGGTATATGTGGAACTCCCATGCCTGGTACTCTTTCCTCCAAAAGTAATGTTCCACAGTGCCTAGTGGACCATTTTCTTTATTACATATAAAATGTAACATTGTTAGAAATCGGTGACAGAAGAACCTAGAAACACTAACAGTGTCCAGGGCAAACAATTCTGCCGATGTCATGTGTACTATAACTTGGATTATATCCCAGCCATAATCAGCACAATTTAAATTCACAAACCAAGCAAGAAAACTCAAGTTTCAGAGCATGCATCTAATCTCAGAATGTATTCTACACCAATATTCTTTAGTTGCTCTCATGGTTGCAAGGATATTGGAAATGTTCCCTTCTAGAACTGCATTCTTTTGTTTTACCTGTTACAGCATCTCATTTGCAGAAACATTTAGAAATGTAGATCCTGTCTGAAGTGTATGAGCAACAGAATAGCAAAGTGTTGAAAATTCACTTGCATACATTGATTGAAATATATATTCAATATTGGTGTGGAATCTTGAATATTCAGAATAGATACTTCTACAATGGAATTCTGAACAGGAAATGGAGACTTAATGATGAACCAATTAGCCACCTTTTCCAGTGGTAAACAACCATTGGGTACCAATGAGCTTCTAACATTTCTTTTGAAGGAACTAACTGGTGCACATTTTGGTTATTTCATTTGATATAGTTGAAGACTATCACCCATCACTTCTTGTGAGTGTAGAGGATGAATGGTGTAATGCTCATACAAGCTGTTGCCTTCTGCAACAGTAAGACATTGGAACTGACCTTCACTGTTCTTGTTTGTTAATCCACCTTCAAGTATAGACAAGTCTGGTACATTCAGACAGTCTTTATACAGGTAATTGTGATTGACTAGAAACTCTAAAGCTCCCTTAATGTTAACGATATCTAGAAACAGTTATCATTCACTAAAACAAAGACTCATTAATGTTACATTTCACTCCCAGTGTCCTTACGCTTTCTTGCAAACTGAGAGGCAAAAAACGCACGTGCCTTTCACACCTTGCACTAATGACTTTTTAGGTAGGGTTGATGTGTTTGTTTGTAGTTTAGCAATAACCTGGATAGAATTAACAGTTTTCAATGCAATCACCTCAAACATGTTCAAATTTGGAAGCACAGCAGGAATTTCCGGCACAACCATGCTGTTCTATATGTTTTTTGTATGAATGTTTCTTCTTTGTAATACATTTAAACAGTATTTGCATACAAATAGTGCCTCACTTGTATTAAATAGCTGTTCTACAAACAAATACATAAAAAGATCCTTCCAAACTTCTTCTACAGAGTCTTTCACTTCCTCTGGAATGTACACTTTCTGTACTTGCTCTCTGTAGAATGTGTGCCAACCGGACATTCACACAAAGTCAGGTCTTTCGCTTGAAAAAGGCTCAAAGATTGCCGTTCATTGTCCAGACTCATGAAAAATTAGATCCTTTGAAAGCATAGAATCATCATGTCCACTTCCTACAAGTGGTTCTTCTACATAGAAGTAATATTTCAAATAAGTGGTTTTTACTATCTCAAAAGTACAAAGTAAACTTTCTACACATCCAGTGGTAAAAGTCTTATTTAACACTGCAAGTGACACACATGGTGTTTTGCACCAATACAGTTTAAGAAGAAGATCATTAATTTTGTTGTAATGTGCAGCCAGCAGAGAGTGACCCAGAAGTCCAGTTTAATCATGAAGTTCACAGTCATCCATTTTCTGCAGCATCTTCATTTGTCATCGTATATTATCGTATTTGTGTACCATTTTTAAGAAATTCTTTAAGACTCTACAAGAGGGCTTGCCAATATTACACCTAAAATTACATTTCCATACTAGATCTTCTTTTCTTACTTCTACTGAACACTGTCCGGATATATCTTCTTCACTTGTTCTTGATTTTGGATTTCTTCTCTTTCAGAAATCATGTTTACTTTCGATTCATAACCACATCCAGTCTCTGCCATAGTAAGAGTCACATTGCATTGTTGAATGTAACTCTCTTCACTAGCAAATCTTTCTGTGTTCGTAGTGTGTCTAGAATGTCTTTGTGACTTTAATCAATTTATTTAATTTGTTCAACACTAAAATGAACAATTCCCTTTTCACATGAAAAGCCCTTGTAATGATTCCTTCTAATTTCTTTTTCTGCAAGAAATGCTTCACCACATGAGTTGGATGTAATTTCATACTTCTCAAAAGATTTGAGAACACTCAAGAGTGAAAACATTTTTATGGACAACCTTAATCCTGTTTCTTACAAGTAAAGCACTACTTGTTTGTATTTGTTTAACTACCTCCCGTCTCCTCATGCGATGTAATGCTAGTTGTATTTTTTCTATTAACAGCCTTACTTAAAATCTGATTGATTCCATTTGGTCCAGTAGTTGACATGGCTTCTCTCTCTCCTACTCTCTCTCTAAGCAATTTACATGCTGGTAGTTCCAGTAGCTTGTTGCAATTGAGTTTTCTAGAATTCTTCTGAAATTCTGACATGTATGTTAGGGGGGTGGTATCTTTTTTGAATAACAGGGATATTGAGAGAATTGGATAGGCAGGAATGCTTTAAACTACCTTGCTTTTTAAAAGATTCATCCTGGACTCTTGTGCATTTTCAATTCATGATACATGCATGCTCAGGGTGAATTAAATGTATAGATACCCGACAACATTTTATTTCCAGATCTCCTTTTCTAATGCTAGAGCTGAGCATTACTAAGTCAATAAAAGGAAGTCCTCTAATCTTCCACGTATGTGTGCTGTACCAATTCTCTGCCAGTGGTTGTCTGGTGCCTTTGTTCTTGGTTCATCAAAGATGTTCCATGATTTCTGACTCTCAGTTGTATTTTTGTACTACCAATACACAGTTGCTAGCGTAGCCCACATAGCAACTTTTACAATTTATAAATAATTTGCTGTTAACCATGAAACCACTTACAAACATTAGTTTTGTCTTATCGTTAGCATAGCATCATCCTTTGCAAGAACCACATTTGTAAAAGCCAATGGCATCTTGATATAAACAGGTTAAGGTCTTTTCCTTTCTAACCTCAAAATGATTTGAACTTAAAAGATTGCAAATAGTTGGTGCCAGTCTATGTATTAGTATTAGATATTTTTTAAGGTACAGTTCAAGAATAGGATCAATACTAATAAGTTCAAATTTTATTTTCAGATGTTCCGAATAAACGTATTATTTGTTGATTATTGAGTAATACATTTGGCTTCATTATTTGTTTTGATATTTTGACGATTTAGTTGGTTAATTAATTATTCATGTTTCATAGTGTCAGCTCATTGCACTATTAATCAGGTACACATTGGAACCTCTCTCTAGAAATCTGTTAGTTATCTCCTTTTTCTTAAGATCATAGTGAGATGATAAACTACGTATTTTCTTAGGTTTAATGACTTCTCAATGAGGGATATTTATCATTACCTTGGGACGGCGGCAGCTATGTGCATGTAAGATGGAATTTACCTCTCCATGGGTTTTCTATGTAATGTTGTCATAATTGGATTCGATTCAGGAACAATTTCCAGAAATAATTACTGTGTGCAAGAAGACAACCACCTTATTGCTGTGTTGGTGGATGAACGTTAGTCTGAAGTCATTGTTATTAAGAAAATGTGTGAATGTATTAAGTTAATTGCCTTGCAAAATGAAAAGGATCTCATCTACATATCTATATATCCACTCCATTAAATAATGTGCTTCTTATAATGGTTATTCTCCTTAATGGCATGTTGACATTACAATAATTAATTTAACCCATTTGATAACATAGTGGCATAGTTGGTGCCCGTTGGCACTCCTCTGTATATCTGTTTGCTGAAAAAAAGTGTTATTTTTCATTCTGAATTCCAACATTTCTATAAACATTTTATGATGTTCAAACATAGTTGCAGGTTTCTTGCCCAATAATTATTTGATAGCTTCTAGTGCTTTACAATGATGTATTTAAGTGTGTAATGCAATCACATCTAGGGTAAAAAAAAAATAATCCTTTTGCCAACGTATTGTTTCCAATATTTTCAATTTATGAATTGAATTTGTTATCTATGATTTCAGTGTGGCATCCATAAATTGTGAAAATTGGTCCATTTAATTGTGACATGCACTCTGTCAGACATCCTATGCCACTAGCAATTGGTCTCACTAGTGGCAATACATCAAAGGATTTGTGGATTGCTGGTAAGAAATTTGCTCATCCTCTCTGAGGGTCAGACGCATTCCAAGCAGAGAATTTGGGCCGGATCTCTTTCATCAGCTGGGGCCTCCCTCTGGAACAGTCTCCCTGCCTCTCTCAAGCTTGAGCAGAACCACCTCTGGTTCTGGAAGCAACTCAAGACCTTCTTTTTCACTTTCACTTAATATCTTCCTCTCCCCTGCTAATCTCCCTGATAGCTCCGCTCACTGGTCACCTGTCCACCCCTGAACTCGGGCCCAGGCTCCTGCATGTCCAGTTGCCTTTGCAGTGCCTTTGGGGTCCCTCAGCACTTATGGGTCTGTATCTGTAATCCTACAGTCCCTTCTTTTGCACTTAAGAGCCAGTCTCTGGCAGCACTCATTGAGTCACCTGCACTTCTCCTCAACCCCCACTCCCTCCTCCCCTCTTCCCTGCACTTGCGCAATCTGAATGACACAAGCCCTAGTAAGATTGTTGTTTGTCCTCCTTCTGTTTCCCCCTCCTTGTCTAGTCACTTATAGAAACACTTGTGTACAGGCGCGTTATAAATTACTTATTATATCATATTGTGGGAATCACTGGATTTGTTACCTTAAGTACTTGATACTCCTAATCATTAATAATATCCAATTCATACCATCATTCAATTACATTGAACAAGTCATGTTTGGTGACATTTTACTATTATTATTATTATTATGGTATTTATTGAGCGCAGACCTAACTCAGAAAAGAAATAGGATCATGTTGTACCTAACAACCTGCTAAATTCAAATGTTGTAATGCTAGCTTAATAATGTAGTCAGATTTGTCCAGAAAAACAATATTTCCACCCTTGTCTGCTGTTTCAATATTTATATCTTCTTGCATTTTAACCTTAGAAGTGCCACAAGCCAATTCAATCGGCCCTGGCATTCTAATGTAAGTCCTACAGCCGATACCATCAGCCTTATGGTCCATCCCCAAATGGGAGTAGAGTTCTGTTGTCCCCACCTCTCCTATCCAACCCACAGAGGTTCAACATGCTTCATAACTACACCTCCTACCACATTTGACATATTTTGCCATTAGGGCAGGAAATGAATGGGCAAAGACTGCTTCTGCCACGATTGGAGAGTGTGCTGCTCTTTCAGCTGGCTTGAAACTGTCCAGAAGCCCAACCTTCTGTGGGAGGTGAGCTTTGCTGTTTTATCTTCCCTTGATCGGAGTGATTCCTATCCCTCATTCAAAACCAACAACCACACCCCCTTGAACAATATGCTTCATATATTTATTTCTTTAATTTATTATTTTAGTATTTGTAAGGCGCTTATACAACAAGTGGTGTTTCAAGGTGCCATAAGACAACAAACAGGAGGGGGGGTTGGCAAGGGATAAAGATACAATAGCAGTCCTGCTAGGGCTTGTGACATGCAACTGCAGAACAAGAAGTGCGAGGGAGGGGGGAGGGGGAAGTGCAGGTCAGTGCAATAAAAGTGCTATGGTGGGAAGGGAAGGGGGAAGTGCACGTGTAACAGGGAAGCCCAAGGGCAAGTGCTATGGAAAGCAGGTAAGCTCAGGGAAGGGGGGTAAGGGCAGAGGGTGCCTGGGACTCTGTAGAACTCAGAAGGGAGCCAGAAGCCAGCCATAGATGAGGATGAAGGAGTTGGCAGCGGAGGGGGAGAGAGAAGGAGGAGGAGAAAGGGAGGGTCTTGAGAAGCTTCCAGAACTTAATGCGATCTGGCTCAAGCCTGAGAGGGGCCGTGAGACCATTCCAAAGTGAGGCTCCTGCAGAGGAGATACATCTACCCCCGCCCCACTCTTTGCTTAGAGATGCAAAAGCAAAGAGTGGGGTGGGGGCGCCCCTGGGTGCTGTGATATTCAGCACCCGACAGGACCGGTACCTGTGGGTGTTGGGGACTGCCATGGACATCCGACAGGACCCCTGGTGCTATGGGACATCAGCACCATAAGGTGGGGTCACAGCCTGCCAGGCCCCTGACCATGCGGACCTAGGCTGCCATCCTGGCTTGCGGGTCCCACGGCATCAGGGCATGCAGGCCTGTGCCTCCACGTGTAGGCCTGCGGCCTATATCAATAATGAGACACGGACTCAGTCATTCCTCTTTGGGAGTCTGCAGCCGTTCTGCCTCATGTGCCTGCAGGAGCTCCTTTTATTAGCTTGGGCCATGACAGAGTCATGGCCCATCTTAAAGGGGCAATACACGTGGGAGGGACACATCCCCTTAAAGGGGCCATGCACATGGGAGGGTCACCCATCACAACAGTGGTGTGTCCTGCACCGAACTCTTGTACGGCGTGCTACCCTCCAACTGTCTGTATATATGGTTGCCAGGTTACAGAGGCTCATGCGTGCCTTGTTGCACGTTTGGCCATCTTTGTGTGGGACTAATTGGGTTGCCATGGGATATCATGGTAGTGTCCATCAATCTATATGTTTGTTTCTCATTTGTCTAATATTCTAGGAAATGGTGATTATAATGACCACATTGTATAGTGGTGATCGGATGAAGGCAGAGTGCTGTACCCAAAGGATTCGGGTGCATATGCCCTGAAGAGATGCTGGTTGTCATCATGCTAGAGGCATGACAAACTATTCGTCATGGACAGGAGAAGGGGCGAGGAGCCTACAAAATCGTCTGGGTGCCCCATTCCTGCCCAAGTTTTAAATGAAGGATGAGTAGTACCTCAATTTGTAATTAGATGATCTCCACAGAATGGAAGTGTACCTCACCGTCGTCTTTGTGTGGGACTTGTTAGGTTGCCATGGGATACCATGGTACTGTCCATCAATCTATAAATTTGTTTCTCATCTGTCTAATATTCTAGGAAATTGTCATTTTAATGACCGAATTATATAGTGGTGATCAAATGAAGGCAGAATGCTGTACCCAAAGGATTCGGGTGCATGTGCTCTTAAGCAATCCTGGTTATCATCACGCTGGACCCATGACAAAGTATTCGTCACGGACAGGAGGAGGGGCAAGCAGCCGAAACAATTTGGCTGGGTGCCCCATTCCTGTCCAATTGTTAAGAGAGGAATATTAAGAAATTAGTAGTACCTCAATGTGTAGATAAGTAATCTCCACAGAATGGATGTGTACCTCAACACCAGTTCTGGGATCTAGTGGTACCATGCTGATATGCCTATATTGTTGTTTTACCCAAATTGTCAAATTCCAATCTCATCCCGCCATGCTACTTCAGTCTATCTCGTGCTGCATATCTCTTTGATACCAGGATGCCTAACAGTGTCAAAATGGATATTCACCTCAGCGGTTCAGTGTCTTCCTCACAATCTTGCGTCAGTTTCCATCTCTCGCACATCTTATTATGGAAATATCACAAATGCATAGACCATAAAGATACTAATTGTAATTAGAACCCTATGTCCTGGCATCAAAAGATCTCACAATGTCAAATAGTAGATATGTAGAATATACCATAAGATGCATTCTTCAATCATTACTATTTACAATATACATATATAGACCGCCTGCATTTTTCACCATTGCATCGCAGAAAAAGCCACTGCAGTACTGTACATTGTTGTCATAACATGGTTTCATAATCCTCAGTGCTTTACCAATGTCAAAGGATCAATTAAAGGACAACAGAGTATGTTACATGCTAAATGGTACTATAATCCGTCGACATATTAGCCCAGTCTCATTTTGCTCTGGATGATTAAACAAAGCACATAAATTCTGACTCCCAATTCATGCCCCTTGGGTGGATAGAATCCAGAAGGTGAATCCAAAGGACTCCCCTTTGTAGTAACTTTCTGTGCAGGTCCTTGCCCCTGCCTCCCAACTTCACTTGTTTTAAAATCACACATTTAAGTTGGGTAACTGTGCCTTGCTTCCATGAAATGCATCACTACAGGGGATTTGGAGTTCTTTGTGCGAATGTTTGACTTGTGTTCCGTCCATTGGATGTTGGCTTTTCTCATTGTTATACCAACAACGACTAATGATACAGGTTCATAAGTAAGAAAGCATAAGTGGGTAACCAAATGCCCAAGGTTGTTGGCTGCATCACTTGTAGTGGGTGGACCTTGTGGTCCGGCAACTGCACCTAGACCTAGACCTAAGAAAAAAGCAATCTATGTGAACTATTAGAAAACCTGAAAGGTTACAAAGTTGAGCTGGAATCATTATTGAAAGCTGAGAGATTTAAATTGACTGTGGCTTTGAAGCTGGAAGAGCTGTCTTCTTGGGGAAAGGAACCCTGAGACTTTCTGAACTGTATTGTCCTTGGGGAAGGGAACCTCAAGGTCTTCTTGAGTAGTCTTGGGATTGGGGAAGGGAACCCCGAGGGCTTTTTTGGAACTGTAAGAACTTGGGGAAGGGGACACTGAAAAGCAAGCCAGGAGCTAGAGGAAGCTTGGAACTTCATGTTGAACACTGCTTCTTTTATTCCTGACATTATGAGGGAATATCACATGGAAAGAGACAACTCTCGGAGAGACGTCATGACTTCGTTGGACAAGATGTGCTATATCCCCCTTTCCCATAAGGAAGACCCTCTGATACCCAAGACCCTAATGGCCTATTGTCAGTTGCTTGTTCCAACTTGTAGAAGAAGTAAAGGAACCACTTCTTCATATTTTTCTGGTCAAGCACCCACCTATGACATAAACACACAAAGCTCCAACACAACTCTTTTTGCTTCTGAAGCACCTTTATGTAAAATCACTGAGAATAACTCTTTAAACACCATGTGTCCAATGACACCTATGAACTTCAACTCCCAGAATTCCCCAAGTACTGAGATGAGGAGGATAAAGCAGCTTGAACAAGGTAGCAAGAGCTCTAATCACAATATGAAGTCTAGTTGTTTTTAAAAATCACCTGTTCATGGGAAGTTCAAACAAGGCCAGTGCACTACTGAATGAGGCAGTGCAGGAGAACACGTTGGCTCCTATACCGAAGCTCACGAACACAAAGATCATGTACCAGTGTGGTGGAGCTGAGAAAGCTGCCAAATTAGAGGGAGAAACACTCTGCCGGAGACAGAAGCGATGTGGAGACGAGACAGAGGTTGTGGGTGCTCTGCATCCCAAGGAGGCAGTTTTCCCCATTCCAGGACCTGAAGAGAAGCAGGCGTCTGACTGCGTAGCCACAAAGGAAGGCGGAAGGATGTCTGCACACTCGAGTGTGGAAAGCTGGTGAAAGCAACATGCTACAGAAGCATGAAGCAGAACAGAGGTGCTGGAAAAAAACGGCAAGTCTACCCGAAGCCAGTACGTACCCCAGGGCGTTCTGCGACGATTTGAATGTGATACCATTGCTAAAACGACATGAAGATTGTTTAAATGCAGAAAAGACAAAGCACAATCCCCAGTGAGCTATGGATGCATGAAATACAAGTGTGGGGCAAGTTTTAAAAAAACCTTATCACAAACATATATACCAAGCCAAGAGCAACACATACAGGGGATAATTCATGGAATAAATGTGTGCCGAAATCAGTGGTGCAAGCAGGCGACGTGCACAGCGAAAGCACACAACGTCAGTGCACACATCAAAAAGGGACGGAACAAGGGGTGGAACACGCCAGAATGGGGGACAACGCGTGAAATAAGGGCGTAACAGGGGAAGTACCGCTGGGAAGTACACGGCACGCCCACACGCACGCGAACTACACGTATTCATGGAATCGAATAGGGAAAACCCGTGCACGTCAAAACACACGCACATGCACAATTACGTCCGCCACAAGAAAGAAGGCAGAAGCGCCCTCGTGCAGCATAAAAGTGCGCGCAAACGACAAACAAGCATATACAGCTACAATGAATGTCCCGTTCCTCGCAGCAATGATCGTGGGACACCGCAGGAGGAGGAGAATAGCCAGGCCCCGCATTTTTTTACCCAGGACCAGCCTTTTTGGGATGCCTGATGACCAGGTCTATGGTAGGTATAGGTTTCCACCTCATATCATCGTAGTGCTGGTCAGGGAGTGGGAGGATGACCTCACATCGCCCACCCTGTACTCCCAAGCATTGAGCCCTCTGCATTTTTTGGCCATTTTTTGGGTCATTTCAGCGGACAACTGCCATAGTGGGGCGGGGGGTCTCACAGGCCACGCAGTCACGCTGCCTACACCAGGTGTTGGCAATCATCACTTCGCGCCCCTCCGTCTGTAGGCACATATACATGCCCAGAACACCTGCAGAAAGGCAGGCCATGGTCCTGGACTTCTACAGGGTGGCACACTTGCCCAAAGTGCTTGGTGCCATAGATTGCACCCATGTGGCCCTACGTCCACCTAGGGCCACAGAGCACATCTATCGAAACCGCAAGCACTGGCATTCCAGCAAATATGCAGGTTGTATGCGATGCCAAGGGGATTATCACCTCTGTATATGCAAACTTCCTTGGGTCCACCCATGATAGTTTCATATTCAGAATGTCTGCCCTGAGCCGGGCCCTGGAAGCTTGGAAGCATGGCGACACATGGCTCCTAGGTGAGTACAAATGCCTGTGCACATGCATACATGTCACACACAGACAAATACAAAAGCCCCACTAATGACAACTATTATCACCTTACCAAGGGACAGTGCCTACCCTCTGGGCACCTACATGATGACGCCCATACGGAACCCCACCACACCACCCCAGGTAAGATACAAGGCAGCCCATATTGCAACTAGGGCCATAGTGGAGCGCATATTCAGAGTGCTCAAGTCATGCTTTCACTCCCTTGACCGCTCTGGTGGCCAGCTTCTAAATGCACCCACAGTAGTGTGCAGGATCATTGGGGCAGCATGTGTCCTGCACAACATTGCAACACGGCATGGCGTACCGGTGGACATGGTGGTACCCCCACATTCCTAACCACACGCACGGCCGCTATGCATGGGAGGGGAAAGGGCATGTGGCGAGGCAGCCCGTACCCAGCTTGTGGCCACATTTTTCACCTAAACTCCAACCCCTGCGGAGTGCACACAGGCCTGGCACATACCAGGTCACAATTGATGATGACAAAGTGACAGTTAACTGTCACTATCTTACCAACCTGAGAATGTGCCACATTGTGTGCATCCCTAGATACTTAAACACAACCAATCCCATGTGACCAAAGGGAACACATTCAAGGCATCCCCCCCTTGCTAAACAGGGCATGAAAGGACTGGCATGCCACCCAAACCCTCCCAACACTCCTCAACCCTGACTGCCACACCATACCATGGCATGCAATGTGAAAACATCCAACTATATGCACAACACATGACACAATAGTCATGAAGTGCCATGTGAGAAATGAAAGTAGTCACCAGACAATTATACCTCACACGTATTCGGAAAGAAAGGAGTGGCCAAAACCTCACACCCTGAAAACAGTGCCACAAATGCATGCCACCAGTCGTTCAAGAAACAAAAGTCTGAATACCTTTCGCCATGCACACTGGATAATAGAAAATGGCCATATCAAACACTGCACACTGCACAGCACAGTGAGTGTGCATTGCATTTGTGAAAACCCCTCTGCATCATTTCAAAAAATGGCATACAACCAAATATCACCCTTTCATGCATGTCACGATGTGGGTTTTCTCATTCACTTACACCCATTGTGTGTGTGTGTGATGGACATGTATTGATGTGCATACTTGCCATTTGGGATGTATCATGTAATGGGGATTTAAATGTGGGGTGCATGGGATACTTGGTTGGGTGTTTGGACAGGGGTGGCGTGGGGTGGGATTTGGGTAGCCATAAGGGCCATGAGTGTGGATCGTGATGACGTGTTGGGGGGAACATGAGTTGGGGCCTGCAGGCAGGTGCCTGTCAATGCTGGGTGGGACATGTGTTGGGGCTCGCAATTGCATGGTGCCATGTGGGCTGCCTGTGGGGCATGCCCATGGTGGAAGGGCTGCCTATGGGGCATGGCCAGGCTGGATGGTCTGCCTGTGGGTTCTGGCCGTGCTGGATGGGCTGCCTGCAGGGCATGGCCAGGGATCCAGGGTAGTCCCCTGTGGTGTGGGCTGCCTGCAAGGCCTGGGGAGAGGGGAGGGGGCACACCCGGGAGGACCCACACTGCCAAATCGCGTGCAAAACTCCCTGTGCACCCCTCAGAATACACGCACCCCTCTCGCGCTAGCGAAATCGCGTGTAAAAGTTCCTGCGCACCCCTCAGAATACACTTACCCCTCACGTGCTAGCAGAAATGCATGTAAAAGTTCCCGCACACCCCCGAAATACACGTACCTCCCTCCCCAAGGCCTATCGCGTGTGAAACTTCCTGTGTTCCCCACAAATACACGTACCACGCTCGCCCAAGGCCTATCACGTGTGAAACTTCCCACGCACCCCCAAAATGTGTGCAGGCTGCCCATCCACCCACCCCATGCCTCATAGGGGGACTTTTTCCACGCAATTTACCTGGCACGAGAGGGGTATCTGTATTCAGAGGGTTGCGTGGGGAGTTTTACATGTGATTTCGCTAGCGCGAGAGGGGTACGTGTATTCTGAGGGGTGCACAGGGAGTTTTACACGCGTTTTCATGGTTTAGGGGCTGTATGCTGGTCCACTGGCCTTTGCGCCATATACTGGATCTGTGCGCTGTTCATGGCGCACGGGGCGGGGTTGGCGGCGCGACTGGCGCTGCTGCACGGTCGCTGCGCCACTCTGCACCACAGCTGGTTATGGATGTTAAAATCCATGAATACCATGTGCGCTGAAATGGGTTTTGGCGCACGCGGCTGGCACAGACTGCTGCACGCGCACACTGTGCGCCAGCTGCGTGCACCACTTGTGCGCCAAATTCTATGAATTACCCCCACAGTATTGGTGATACAGAGAAACTGAGAAACATATGAGAAGCCCTAGGTAAAGCAAGATAAAAGGTAACTGAAACGCATACAAAATCCTGGCTGGGGAGTACACCAGGCAAGGGAAAATTACATAAATAGTCCGGGCAGCAGAGTGCACCCGGCAAATGCAATTGCATGAAGAGTTCTGCCAGGGGAGCATACTAGGTAGTTTGCAAAGCTTCCAGAAATAGTAAAGAAATACAGTGTTTTCTACAAAGGGGAAATGTGTATTAAATAAAGACTGTTACAGAACTTGTTGCCTAAACAGGAACCTTGTGAATCAAGTAGAGACACTAAGGAACTCTTAGTAAAATAGACTGTTATCCTACTTAAATATTTCAGGGAAGGGACCGCCCTCTGGATCCAACAGCTTCCACCTTGGAGAATATTTTGGTTTGAGCATTTCTTACTTTCAGTTGTGAACACTTTTTTGCCAATATCAAGTTGAAGATATTTCCTTACACATTTTACTGTTTTGTTTGTAGGGTGAGGGCCAGGATAGGACGTTTAGAGCACAAGTACGGCTTTTCAGTTATTGACATCCTGACACAAACAGATCCTTAGTTTTGGTTTTAGGCAGGGAAGTTATTCTTTAGAGTAGGGTCACAGAGGCATTTTCCCAATCCATTATTATTTCATATCATGACAACTTTATGTCCGGCTTTCATTTCTGAACCCTCACACTCACCTTCCCTTGCACCGCTCTATGAGCCCCTTACTGCCCTCACCTGCCATAACACTTCTCCATCAGCCGCTCGCTGCCCATGCCTGCCCTAGCAGCTTTCCATCATGCCTTTGCTGTTTCCACCTGCCCCAGCACCGCTCTACCAGTCCCTCACTATACTCTCCATCACATCTTTATCAGACCCCCACTACCCAACACCTATCATTCTGTCCCTCACTGCCCCCACATGCCCCAGCACCATTCCATTAGCCCCTCCCTGCTTACACAACTCCATCAACCCCTCACTGCCCCAACTTGCCCCGCGCCTCTCCTTTAGTCCCTTGCTGTCCTTATCTCCGCAGCACCATTTGATCTGTTGCTTGCTGCCCCACACCTCTCCATCTGTCCAGCATCTTTCATTTAGCCCCTTGCTGTCCCAGCACCTCTCATTCAGTTCATTGCTGTCCTTATCTCTCCCAGCACCATTCCATCAGCTGCTCACTGCCCCACACCTCTCCATCTGCCTCTGCCCTCGCTTCCCCCAGCACCTCCATCATCCCCTCACTGTCCATATCTCCTGCAGCACCTTTGAATCAGCCCCTCACTGCCCCACACCTCTCCATCAGCCGTTCACTGGCCCCACATTGAACTCATATTGTTTTAGCATAGGCAAATAAACTAATCTGGATGTTCTTTGACCTGTAATCTTTCTCATAAACAATGACCACTATAAAAAGGGGCAAGCTGGAGTATTTGGAATCTCCAATGGTCTGGTAGGGGTTGCTTGTGTGTCACATTGTGGTGTGTGGGTGGCTGACAGGATATGTGTGTGTCTGTTGTAATACAAGTGTCTGAGGTATTGGGATTGTGAGGAACTGAGGATGTGAGCTTGGGATTTGGGTGTTCTTAATTGGAGTGGATGTTTTAAAGAGGTGTTGTGGTTGTCCAAAGGGATGTGGTTGGATGTCTAATTGGTTGGAGAGAGACAGGACTATCCCTGCCGAGGATTGTCTAACAGGATTATGATGTTGTGTTGGGTGCTTTGGGTGTCTGAGGAAGTGTGTTAGTGTCCTGTGTGTGTGCTAGTGGAGTTGTTTGATGAAGCGTGTATGAGGCATTTGAGTGGCTGACTGTATGGTGCAGTGTAAGATGCAATGATGGTGTGTGCCTTCACACCTGGGTTAACATTTACCAGGCTGCATATATATTTAGCATGTGATGTAAGCTGAATTGGATGAGGTGCATCTGCTATAAGTGTCTAATGTAACTGTTGGTTATCTGATTGGTCAGTGTTCGATTGGGGTGGTGGGTTTATGGGTTGTCTGAAGTGGGTGTGTTGTGATCTGGAGGAGTGGTGTGTGTTTTTGTGTATGTTTGCCTGTATGTTTGTCTGTCTGATTAGGTGAGGTATGTATACAGGACACATTTTAAACATAGCAGCTTCAAAGAGGGTGTAGTCTTAGCTATAAGGACACAGAAACGTACCTACGTGAACAATGTTCCCCTTCCCCAAGCATAGATAGAGGACTCACAATAGCATTCATGGCATGTCAAAGTGCCCAAGCTTGGAGAATGATTGGAAGCAACGAGAACGGAGGTCATGCCATGGCATTGAATAGATAATGGGTAGAATTTATAAGCTACTAGAAAGGGCCATGCTTGCTAACTGTGAGAAATCTGAGGGTGTCATCACTTCTTTTCCCCCATAATCCTCCTCTCAGCTGGTCAGGGAAACGCCATTGCTTTTGGATCTGACACTGGGGGTGGATGGAACTTGGGGAGTGGGGAGAGGATGTCTTTAGTTGAGACATGATATCCGCCATTCCCTTTCCAAAATGAACCTTCTATCCCTCAAGCCTTTGAAGGCTACTGTCAGCCTTTTCCCTTTTCCCCTTTCCCTTTTCTTCCTTCTGAAATGTCCCACATAATTATCACCTCAACAGTGGGACGAGGAAGAGACCAACTAGGAGGACACATCCTCATTTTGGTGAAAGAAACCCATATTCACCTTATATTGTTAATACAGACATACATTAATCAAGTACCAAGACGAGTGAGAGACAGCACAGAGTAATGCACACTTCCTTTTCAAACCTCCCCAAAAATCACTTTGGTACTGTGATGAAGAAGAGGGCTATGGAAGTATACTGTTGGAATGGCCAGACATGTCCAGCTAATAGGTTTCATGAAGATCAGGCAATTGAACTAAATGACCCACACCTGGGGTCCTTGACAGTCCCCATAGGTACAAGAAGCCTGGCTGCACAGCAAGGGGGAGAGCATGGAAAGGAACCCAGAAACGGGTTGCTGGCAGGAGCGGGAGCCGAGAGCAGTATTTAGGGATGTCCTGGCAGATGCCTGTCACGAGAGGGTCAAGCCAAGTGTTGGGCAAAATTAAATAGTTCAAGGAACTGCAGGTTAAGAGAAGACCTGTACTGGCCAGAGCCAGAAGAATACACAAGGTGTAACAAAGTGTACAGTCGCAAACCAGGCCATGGTAAAGTATTGGAAGAATAACAATGATGAAAGGAACAAGTTCAACTGCTCAAGGAAAGCAATGGACAATTGTTGATGGAAAGCAGATAAGAAGGGGTATCAGTTGCGTGACATGTGATGGGTGGACTGTGTGGTCCAACAACTGCGCCTAGTCTGAGGGCCCTTTATCAACGGCTGCCTATATAATATTGAAGCCAAGAAACAGACTTGAACCAGTGAAGAGTACTAATGACAAGAGAGCTGGGAAGTATCCCAAGGAACGGTATTGTTTTAAAAATCTGGAAGATTTGAACTCATAGAGAAGGGAGCCCCAGTCTTTTGTGAACTGTTTTGAACTTGTGCAAAGGGGAGCTGATCACAAGCCAAGAGCCGGAAGAAGCTATACACTTTCTTTTTAACTTTTGAACACTATTCATTTTGAAACTGACATCCCTACACATTTTATGGAGTTAGTTGTGAGGGAAAGTAGAGGTTTTGGATACAGTAATTTCATTTGGACATCCTGATGCAGACTATCCTTAGTTTTCTTTAGGTAGGAAAATCCCACATTAGCATGGGGCAAGTTAGGCATTACTCCACCTTGACTTTTAAGTTAAATAAAACGTTTGAGTACACATTTGAATCTGTTGTCTGTGTCTTGCTTCATGATGCCTTCACATAACACTGAGTGAGATTATTTACTTATTTATTTATTTATTTATTTATTTATTTATGTATTTGTTTATTTATTGGATATTTGTAAGGTGCCTTTACAACAAATGGTGTTTTAAGGCACCACAAGACAAAAAAGGATGGGGGAACAAGGGACAAAGATAATAATAACAGTTAGGCCTTGTGGCATTCGGATTGTGCAAGTGCAGTAACGAAGTGTGAGGGAGAGGGTGGAGGAGTGCCTGTCTGCAAGAATGCGAAGTGCTAGGATGGGAAGGGAAGTGCAAGGTAGAGGTAGAGAGTGAACATGAGTGTGGAGGAGGGAGGGGAGAGGGCAACAGGGGCTAGGCCAGTGCTAAGGGGATGCCAGGAGGGAAAGTGCCAAGGATTTGCAAGTGGTGCAGAGGATGAGGGCCCAATGCTAAGTGCAAGGAGGGGGAGGACATAGCGCTCTGTAGAACTCAGAAGAAACCAGGCAACCAGTCAATGTGGCAGACAGGAGAGTTAGCAGGGGAGGGGGGGAGAGAAGGAGGAGGAGAATAGAAGGGCCTTGAGAAGCTTCCAGAACTTAAGGAGATCCGGCTGAAGTCTGAGCAGGGAAACCATTCCAGAGGGAGTCTCCTGCAGAGGAGAGAGATCTATCCCCCACTGCCTCCTTAGAGAAACATCTGATCTGCAGAGAGTTGGAGATAGAAGACTAAAGCTCTCTAGCAGGGAGGTATTTAGGAAGAGAGAGTTGGATATAATGGGTTCCCATGACCCAGAAAGCTGTGTGGTTGATGCAGAGGGTCTTGAATTTTATCCTACCAGCAACTGGCAGCCAGTGGAGGGATTTTAGGGTTGTAGCGATGTGGTCCCTTGTATTGCGGCCAAGATTAAGTCCTGCACTCCTATTCTTAATAAGTGGAAGGGGAAAAGGGAGGATAAAGGAATATTGAGGAAGAGGCTCTTGTAGTAGTCCAGCCTAGAAAGGACCAGAGCTCTGGAGAAATTGAGTTTCTGGGGGAAGGTGAGGAAAAGGAGAATGCCTCTGAGGAGGTGTAGCTGATAGTGCGCCTTTTTGGCAAGGTCCGCGATGTGAGGAGAGAAGAGAGAGGAGTCAAAGAGGACACCAAGGTTTTTTGCCTCACAAAAGTTTGAGGGACGTGGAACCATCGAGGGCACCTAGAGGATAGTGGGGAAGGTGGGAGAAAGGAGTCCCATTGAGAAGGATGTCAGTCTTAGTGGCATTAATGTAGAGATCATTGGAAGCACACCATGCCTGAATATTAGTCACACAGTCAGGGATGAGAGACGAGGAAGAGGAGGCACTAGAGGAAAACTTGTAGGATAGCTGTGTGTCGTCTGCATAATACTGTAAGTGAGGAGAGAAGGATGAGATCAGGTGGGCCAGGGGTGCAAGGTAGATGGTGAAGAGCCACAGCGAGAGGATAGAGCCTTGAGGGATGCAGCAGGTGGAGAGTGTGATATGGGAGAGAAACAAGCCCAGTTGAACCTGGAAAGGATGGTTGGAGAGGAAAGAGGGAAACCAGTCAAGTACCAGGTCTATGATGCCATGGGTTTTAGAGAGCCAATTTGTCAGGGTGGTATGATTGACCGTGTCGAAGGGAGAGGTGAGATCCAGAAGGATGAGAACGGAAGGAGAGTTGGAATCGAGATTTGAGAGTAGTCATCACAGATGTTCAGTAGAGCAGTTTCCGTGCCTCTGGGTGCTCTGAAGCCAAACTGGTGGTTGTGGAGACAACCAACAGATGTGTGTGTTGGATCAGTTGGGAGATGAACAGCTTCTCCCGGAGTTTGCCTGGAAGGGAGTAATGGAGACAGGGTGGTAGTTAGCAGGCAGTAGAGGACTTTTTTGAGTGAGTGCTTGAGGTGTAGCGGGACAGAGCCAGTGGCAAAGGAATAATATGGGAAATCAGTTGAGGCTGGCGCAAGGGAGGCAAAGTTGTCCTTGATTGTTCTGGAGGAGCAGAGGAGTACCTGTTTTGAGGAGACTTTCATAGAGAGGACTTGTGTAGCGACCTCGTCCGGTGTTAAGGGGTGTGAAAGATGAGAGTAGGAGGGAAGGGGGGCAAAGGAGGCATGATTCCTAGGAAGGGAAGAGGGGGATGGGGAGAGGAGTGGAGGAGAGTGAGGACAGGATGTCCTGAGTTTTGGTTAAAACTTGGGAGGCCACTCAAGTAGAGAGGGTCAGGGAAGGTAGCGGAGAAGTGGAGACTGAAGAAGGATTGGCAAGTTCCTTGCAGATTTTAAATGGTTTGCCTGTCTTGTTAGTGTCTCCAGAGATGCAGACTTGGATATGGGCCCTCTCTTCTTCGAGTGGATTGAGAGTCTGTATTGACTTTGGAGAAGGCACCAGGCCTGTCTGTCAGAGGATGTGCCTAATGCCCGCCACTTCTGCTCAGCAACTCTGCATTTGCGTTTCAGAGAGGCTAGGTTAGAGTCATACCAGGTTTTGCCGTTGGAGGTAGACTTTGTGTGGATCCTCATGACAGGGGCAGGAATGTCCAGGGTGTTGGTGATAGAGAGGTGAAGAGATGCAAGGGCAGAGTCAGTGTGGGAGTCTGGGGCAGGAGTGGTAGGTGAAATGAAAGTGGTGGCAAAAGCAGTAACTGCCACTTGCTTCATTGGTCGATTAACAGAGAAGGAGACTGCCAGTGCAGGCAGAGGCTTAGCCAGGGGACCTAAGAAATCCCTAAGAATTCCAGGTGAGTGGACAGGAGAGCATAATCAGGAGAGAAGGGTAGTGAGAGAGTTGGAGATAGGGATGTCTGCTGAGATAAGAGCATCTAAGGTATGTCCAGCTGGGTGCGTCAGACCGAAAAGATGAATGGTGAGGGAAAGAAAGTCACATAGACGGCAGAAGAGCCCCGAGGCCGAATCAGAAGAGTCCAGGTGAACATTGAAGTCTCCATGAAGGAGAAGCTTGGAGGAGGCAAGGAGAGAAGAGGAGAGGTCAGACCACTCTGAGAGGAAGAGGGAGACTGGAACAGGGGCCTTGTAGATGGGCCTAGAGTCAACAAGAGGGTTGGGGAGAGACCTAGCCTGCAAAATAAGGAAGAGTAGGTCTGAGTGGGAATGATAGTAACAGGAACTCATTCAAGGAAGATCAGGGCCACTCCACCTCCAGAAGGCTTAGGCCTTGGCTTAGAGAGGATCTTGTAGCCCTCAAGGAATAGTGTGTCAAAGGCAGTGACAGAGCTTGCAGTGAACCACGTCTTAGTGAGAGTGAGAATGTCAAGATCAAAGTCTTTAAGAAGGAGACAGATATCAGAGGAGTTCTTTAACAGCAGAGCGAGCATTGAGGGTAGCTCGGTGAAGCTGGTTGCCACCTTTGAAGGTCCTCCGAGAGAGAGGTACAGGGATGTGGTACCCCCATTGGTGATGGTGAAGGGCCAAGAGGGGTGGCATACAGAGGAGAGGCAGGTGAAGGGAGGAAGTTGATGAGGGCAAAAAACACCTATTAAGAAGAAGGAGGTTGGTCTGACAGCCACGGGCCATGACAGTGCCATTCTGATAGACAATAATGATGCACCTAGAAGATGAGAAGCCTACCAAGAGTACTTCCCATCTTGTGCCACCATTAATGGGTGGCAACAAGAAAGGGGAGAGGACAGAGACCATATGGGGAGCAAAAAAGAGGATGTCTGTGACGGTCGGCCTAGAAGAAGCATTGACATAGGTGTCAGAGATGGGCAGGCCTTGGTTGGAGACCAGGAGATCTTTTTTAACTTGTTCCTTCCAGGCTTCGAAAAGAGAGGTATTATAGGTGATAGAGTAGCAGTTGCAGTAAATAGGGGAAATGGAGAGCACAATTGAGTTAGAGAGCAGGGAGAGGGGAGGGGGCAGGAGAGAGGAGGAGAAACTACACGAAGCACGATGAACTCACCAAGCAGCCTAGCAGCAAGACGAGAGCTAAAGTTTTCAAATGGAATTGTTATAAGTTAGCAAAGAAACAAATGATTTTGTGGTGTGCAGTACGATCAAGGTGCTAGATTAATATACGTCAGGCAACACTGTAGCTATTTAAAACATGGGTAGAAATTGTTTTAAGAACATACCCTCACTTTTAGGTGCTGATCATTTTGAAATTTTTAGAGACTAAAAATGTTGACAGGTTAGGCACGAAATGATTCAATAAGCTAGACGGGAGCACACACGTTGGAAAAGGTGAAGCTGAAATTTGAGCCGATCTGCACATTCTACACTTGGCACATTCATATCTTATCATTGAGCAAGGTGCAATTATTTGTGCATGTTTGACTTTCATTAACTACATTAATTATTATAATTATTTTTTATTTAATTACTTACAACCCGCTTAATACCCAGAGGTCCTGGGAATCAAACCTGTGTTTCTCCATGTCATCTTGCTTCCAAGGCGAGCACGTTTCCCATGAGCTATCCTCCTAAGGCAAATGACCTGTGTGGTACAACTAAGTGTAAAAGTACCACTCACAATATCACTCCACTTGACAAGATTTAAAAACAAAACTTTATAGAAGCATGTTATTGAAAAGGATAATGAATATGGCTTCATGTTCTCCATTAAGGCAAGTAACATATTAACTGGTGTGAGCTTTAAAGATTTCATCTGAATTTTCTATTGCTTTTTAAAGCTTTAAATACATCCAACAAACATACCCGTGGACTGTTATTCATGAACTGAAGAAGTACATCAGAAATTGTAAATCATGCAAACTATTTCATGTGCCAAATAAGTACACCTGAACATATTCTTGCTATAAGCCTGTGACATTTGCTTGGTTCTCTTCTCTAAAGGACCCCTTAACTCCAATGCATGCAAACAAAGGAAGATCAGGCAATGGGCTAAAGCATGCCACCAATATGTGAGAAGGTGTGAGTGTGTGTGGCGTAAGGTTGCAAGAGGGTTCAGTGAATGGAGAAAGTCCATCTGTGGTCTTTTTGTGGAGAGGGAAAGGACCATACATCCTACTCCTCCTCCAAATACCTTATCATCTGATTTCCAATGTTTTTTTCACAGTTAATGCCCATTGCTGTTTCAGTGTCCTAACAAATTGGCATCAGAGAAGTTCCTCTGTCGAAGCGTCATTATGGACGCTGCTGGCTGTGAATTACTGCTATTTTTGGTTATCTACTGCTAGGTAGGAAAGACCCTATTCCATTATTCTTCCTACATATTTGTAACTGACCATGTGCTTTAATTGTTTATGGAAGGACATATGGCCTAGGTACAACCCCAGGAGCAGCACCCACCTAGCTACTTGACAGAAAAAAGCAGTGCAGAACATAACATAGCATCAACCAGGTGGTGGGAGGAGTTGGCTAGTATTGTGGGGCATGCTTGTGAGCAGGTTTCTATGTGGCTGTGTGAGTGTATGCCCTTATTTGTTATGTTGTACAAGCCATCACTGGTGAAATTCGATGTAGAATATCCGGTGTGAGTTAATGAGGGAGATCTGGTGAGAGATATGTGCCTGTGATGGATAGATGATGAGTCTGTGCTGTGAGTGTGTGTGTGTGTAGGCAGAGGGCAAACTACCCTTGTGGTGGTAAGGAGAAATTAATAGACTTACAAAGCGTTCCACTATCAGGCCTGCCTCTTTTGACCTCCGCTCTTCATTTACAGGTAGCACTTTTTTCTGGCTTGCCTGCATCAGACCAGCAGCCAGTTTTAAGGAAGACGAAAGCCACTTCTGAGATCCTGCTGCTGAGATTCTCTGCATCCAGTATGAGCTGGATGATTTCCACGTTTACTAGATACAAACAATGAGACTGTGTGTGCTTAGGTGTATGTTTATCAAGGTATGTATCTTTGTGTTTGTGGTCAGACGAAGGTGAATGGGAATCAGATGTTCAGCAGGGAGAGCAGGGAGTAGCAGCTCCACCTCCCACTCCAGTAGCAGCAACAGAGAGTACACCATGACGCCTTGGGACACGCCGTGGTAATCGCATGGCCATAGTAAGTAATAGGAAAGAGATGGAGGAGGCCCCAGTAAAAGCAGGTGTAACTCAATTTCGGTTGCTCCAGAAGGTTCAGGGAAGGGCGTATTATGTCTCGTGGTCATACATGGACCAGAATAATTTGATGAAGATGCTTCCTTGGCTCACTGCTGGAGCGGGAAAGTGGATTTATGCATTAACTTTTGGTGTCATGTTGGCCATAGGGGACATGAGAAGCGTATTCACTGTTCTAATGAGAGAACAGGCAGACAAAATTTGGAAGAAAGAAGGGTATCCAGGAGTTCAGTTGGGCGGCCCTGCGTGTTATGTATCCTGATAGACCTGATATAAATTCTATTATGACCAAAACAAGGATGTTAGACAATGATCCTGCCACACACATCCAGTTAATTCAAGAGATGTGGAGGGCATAGATGGGAGAAGCATGAGATAAGAATTGTTTTCCACATGCTAAAAAAGAAACTTACTAAGGAAGTCCAGCATGATCTAAACAAAGTAGAAGGGGTAGAGGTGAAGAGTGGGCCAAAAAAGTTCATACACATGTTGTGCATTTTTGTAAAAGGAGGAAGGAGAAGGAAAAGGAGAGTATAGAGCAGGCACAACCGCAGAGGCCAAGCTTGTTCAGAAAAAGCTAGTGAAAAATCTATTTGGAAGGAACAGTGATTACCAGCTGCACGTAGGGACAGCAGGGACTATTGGGGCAACCGGTATATAGCGAATCGGGTATGATACAAGGTTGGATGGATGGGTATGCTCCCGGTCCAAGGCATATGAGAGGGTTTCCGAGGGGTAGGGAAATATTTTCATGAGGAAATTTGATGGGTTTAGATTAATGGGGACCCGGTTTAACAGGCCGATGGGAAATAACTATGGAGAGTTGTATGGGGTTCAGTGTTGGTCGTGCAATGGCATATAACTATGGAGAGTTGTAATGGGTTCAGTGTTGGTCGTGCGTAAGGATTGGATACATGGCACAAGATTGCCAAAGCAGGCCACAATATTTTAATGTAGGAGCTTAGCAAATGCAACCACTGACCATGCCATATGCCCCAGGCTCTGGGCAATCGCAGCAGGCATGGGTTAAACAGAACCCAGAGACTGGGGCTGCACAGACCTATGTGATTCAACTACCAGCACAGGCACCACTACAGACATGGGAGAAAAATCCTTTACCCCAAGGAACAGTCACTCATTACAAACGAGCAAGTGTTCTTGGAGGGAATCCTTTACAGCTCCCCGGTGCTAATATGTACCAGGATTAGAACAGACCACTGGGATCTCTAATGTGACCAGTCCTGTTCATTATGACCAATCAGAAGAAGAACCGCAGATAGCTGTGCAGGTAGGTGATTCAATGACAGACTTAATTGACCTCAAGACACAAATTGACGAGCTCAACGACAAAGGAAAAACCACCATTCTGCTCCTTCTCGACCTGTCAGCTGCCTTTGGCCTGGTGGACAATGCAGTTTTATGCAAACACCTATCATCGGCGGCCCACTTCTCGAGTGAAGCCATAGGTTGGGTCCAGTCATTCCTCGATATTAGAACTATGAGAGTTTTCTCCACATCGGTATCGGCTGACCCAATCCAGACAGCATGCAGTGTCCCACAAGGCTGCTGTGTCTCGCCAACTATGTATAATATATTTACCAAGCCCCTATTTGACAAATAGGACAGACTGGGTGTCACCTACACGAATTACACAGATGACACCCAGATCATCATTCCCCTTTCGAGCAACTTTGTCTCGGATACGGGCTTGGTAAGTGAAATATATATTCCTCATTCAGGCCTGAATGACAATAAAACAGAGATCCTGATTCTTGGCTCCACTACGAATCTAAAAAAACTTGACACTAATAATTCTGCTTTCAACATCGATGGCAATTTAATCACAGTAGTCAAAGAAGTGAAAATGTTAGGATTTTACCTTGACTCCACCTTAACTCTGAGGAAACAGGTAAACTCCCTGGCATCATCCACTGCCTATACCTGTACACTATTAGATCATGCAGACCATTTCTGACACAAACCAGTTGCATTATCTTCGCCAAGGCCCTAATACTATCAAAACTCGATTATTGCAATGCCCTATATTTGGGAGCCAATAAATACATCACTAATAAAATCCGGACACTACAAAATAATGCCCTCAGAATGCCCCTGAACCTACCTACTAGAGAACATGTATCAAATATGAGAAGAGATCACCATTGGTTAAAAATAAGTGACAGGATCGTACTTAAAACAGTCTCGCTAACCTTCAAGTGCCTTAATAACACAGCTCCCTCTTACCTTATGGAGAGAATACTCAGAAGAACTTTGACTCGTCCCTCCAGAGCGGCTAACTCCCACTGCCTACAGATACCTAGATGTAGGTTAAAAAAAACAGGTGGGAAATAGTTTCCCGGTAAAAGCTGCCCAGTACTGGAATGCACTCCCACTTATTTTAGAATAGACCTGTCTTACTACAGCTTTAGACATAATACTCTTAACTGGATGCGAGCCAATGACCAGTACGACTAACCAACATGCACTTGCCTCTGAATCTTCTCCTGTACTTGCTTGCACCTCTGTACCTGTGTACCCGGCCCCCTACTGTATTGTTTCCCGACTCTTGTATTCATGTATGTATGAACCTCATGCGATCCTCCAATATGCAATGTATGTATGTACCTCACCTTACCCTCTCTACTTTGTAACTAAGCTTTATGTATCCTTTGTACTCTGTTGTACCCAGTTACCTAAGGGTTCGGTGTGCCCTACAAATCAATAAACAAACAAACAAACAATGTTTTCATTCATGGTTCATAGAGTGGCTATGAAATTCTGCATCAAGGAAGGTGAGTTCCCCTTGTCAGGGAAAACAATGGACTCACATGGATTCACTGGGGCTATCCTCTCAGTGCATTATATTGGATATGTGCCTATTAAGGTAGGTAGGTACACAGCATTTATCTGCTACTTTGTTCTATTGCACAGATACCCCAGTGAATTGCTTGGTCAGTGATCTCCTCAGTCAACTCAATGTTGATTGCTTTCACAGGTATAGCATGCATACTGTAGAGAAAGTGCAATAATGGTAGTACGTGTACATTCAACTTTGTTTCTTTATGAGGTAATGGTTTTGTTGAGTTGGGTCCCAGGAATCAGAGATTAGAAATGGTGGGCACCGATTTAATTTTCATTTTGGCCTACTGTGCCACAGGAGGTGACACTGGGCACCATTGTTACAGTTCTGCTAAAAGCAGTAGTTATCAAGCAGAACAGGATGGTTCCCTCAGGCACTGACGAAAGAAGGAAGAGAGTGGTGCACAGTTCTGTGCATCGATCCAACCTTATTGCTAAGGGATGTATCTGACGAGCAATTGTCCGAAGACACCAAAGACACAGTAGAGATGGTTTTTGAAATTGAGGTGGCTTGCCAGATAGTGATAGAGCAAAGGGAAGTATCACAGACCATTCTCATGGCTACAAATACATCGCCATGTTGGAACAAGGATTTGAAGAAAGTGCTGGACCATTTATGAACCAGCAATCCTCATGTTGTGGGGCTGTTAAAGAGGTTTGAAGCAGTGCAGATCAAATTGAAACCTGGCGTAATATTACCACAGGTTAAGCAGCATCCTATGTCTAGAGAGGCATACAAAGGGATATATTACACCATTATGGTGTTGGTGATGCAAGCATTAATACAAGCTTCTGTGTCCCCGTGTAACACTGCTATCTACCCTGTGAAGAAAGCAAAGGTATTACGTTTGGAGGATGATCCAGGATTCGTGCTCCCTCAATAATATTGTTGAGTCAAAGGTCACGGTGGTACTGAATCCTGCTACCATTCTCTGTAATATCCCTACTGAGTTGACCCACTTCACAGTGATTGATTTGAACAATGCATTGTTCTAGGTCCCCTTACAACTTCATTCTCAGTACCTCACAGGGATTACGTATTGTGGTCAGAGATCTGAGCACACAAGGTTGCCCCAGAGGTACTGCTCCTTCTCGACCTGTCGGCTGCCTTTGACCTGGTGGACAATGCAGTTTTATGCAAACACCTATCATCGGTGGCCCACTTCTCGAGTGAAGCCATAGGTTGGGTCCAGTCTTTCCTAGATATTAGAACTATGAGAGTTTTCTCCACATCGGCATCGGCTGACCCAATCCAGACAGAATGCAGTGTCTCACAAGGCTGCTGTGTCTCGCCAACTATGTATAATATATTTACCAAGCCCCTATTTGACAAATAGGACAGACTGGGTGTCACCTACACGAATTACACAGATGACACCCAGATCATCATTCCCCTTTCGAGCAACTTTGTCTCTGATACGGGCTTGGTAAGTGAAATATATATTCCTCATTCAGGCCTGAATGACAATAAAACAGAGATCCTGATTCTTGGCTCCGCTACGAATCTAAAAAAACTCGACACTAATTATTCTGCTTTCAACATCGATGGCAATTTAATCACAGTAGTCAAAGAAGTGAAAATGTTAGGATTTTACCTTGACTCCACCTTAACTCTGAGGAAACAGGTAAACTCCCTGGCATCATCCACTGCCTATACCTGTAAACTATTAGATCATGCAGACCATTTCTGACACAAACCAGTTGCATTATCTTCGCCAAGGCCCTAATACTATCAAAACTCGATTATTGCAACGCCCTATACTTGGGAGCCAATAAATACATCACTAATAAAATCCGGACACTACAAAATAATACCCTCAGAACAGCCCTGAACCTACCGACTAGAGAACATGTATCAAATATGAGAAGAGATCACCATTGGTTAAAAATAAGTGACAGGATCGTACTTAAAACAGTCTCGCTAACCTTCAAGTGCCTTAATAACACAGCTCCCTCTTACCTTATGGAGAGAATACTCAGAAGAACTTTGACTCGTCCCTCCAGAGCGGCTAACTCCCACTGCCTACAGATACCTAGATGTAGGTTAAAAAAAACAGGTGGGAAATAGTTTCCCGGTAAAAGCTGCCCAGTACTGGAATGCACTCCCACTTGATTTTAGAATAGACCAGTCTTACTACAGCTTTAGACATAATACTCTTAACTGGATGCGAGCCAATGACCAGTACGACTAACCAACATGCACTTGCCTCTGAATCTTCTCCTGTACTTGCTTGCACCTCTGTACCTGTGTACCTGACCCCCTACTGTATTGTATCCCGACTCTTGTATTCATGTATGTATGAACCTCATGCGATCCTCCAATATGCAATGTATGTATGTACCTCACCTTACCCTCTCTACTTTGTAACTAAGCTTTATGTATCCTTTGTACTCTGTTGTACCCAGTTACCTAAGGGTTTGGTGTGCCCTACAAATCAATAAACAAACAAACAAACAATGTTTTCATTCATGGTTCATAGAGTGGCTATGAAATTCTGCATCAAGGAAGGTGAGTTCCCCTTGTCAGGGAAAACAATGGACTCACATGGATTCACTGGGGCTATCCTCTCAGTGCATTATATTGGAGATGTGCCTATTAAGGTAGGTAGGTACACAGCATTTATCTGCTACTTTGTTCTATTGCACAGATACCCCAGTGAATTGCTTGGTCAGTGATCTCCTCAGTCAACTCAATGTTGATTGCTTTCACAGGTATAGCATGCATACTGTAGAGAAAGTGCAATAATGGTAGTACGTGTACATTCAACTTTGTTTCTTTATGAGGTAATGGTTTTGTTGAGTTGGGTCCCAGGAATCAGAGATTAGAAATGGTGGGTACCGATTTAATTTTCATTTTGGCCTACTGTGCCACAGGAGGTGACACTGGGCACCATTGTTACAGTTCTGCTAAAAGCAGTAGTTATCAAGCAGAACAGAATGGTTCCCTCAGGCACTGACGAAAGAAGGAAGAGAGTAGTGCACAGTTCTGTGCATCGATCCAACCTTATTGCTAAGGGATGTATCCGACGAGCAATTGTACGAAGACACCAAAGACACAGTAGAGATGGTTTTTGAAATTGAGGTGGCTTGCCAGATAGTGATAGAGTAAAGGGAAGTATCACAGACCATTCTCATGGCTACAAATACATCGCCATATTGGAACAAGGATTTGAAGAAAGTGCTGGACCATTTATGAACCAGCAATCCTCATGTTGTGGGGCTGTTAAAGAGGTTTGAAGCAGTGCAGATCAAATTGAAACCTGGCGTAATATTACCACAGGTTAAGCAGCATCCTATGTCTAGAGAGGCATACAAAGGGATATATTAGACCATTATGGTGTTGGTGATGCAAGCATTAATACAAGCTTCTGTGTCCCCGTGTAACACTGCTATCTACCCTGTGAAGAAAGCAAAGGTATTATGTTTGGAGGATGATCCAGGACTCGTGCTCCCTCAATAATATTGTTGAGTCAAAGGTCACGGTGGTACTGAATCCTGCTACCATTCTCTGTAATATCCCTACTGAGTTGACCCACTTCACAGTGATTGATTTGAACAATGCATTGTTCTAGGTCCCCTTACAACTTCATTCTCAGTACCTCACAGGGATTACGTATTGTGGTCAGAGATCTGAGCACACGAGGTTGCCCCAGAGGTACTGCTCCTTCTCGACCTGTCGGCTGCCTTTGACCTGATGGACAATGCAATTTTATGCAAACACCTATCATCGGTGGCCCACTTCTCGAGTGAAGCCATAGGTTGGGTCCAGTCTTTCCTAGATATTAGAACTATGAGAGTTTTCTCCACATCGGCATCGGCTGACCCAATCCAGACAGAATGCAGTGTCTCACAAGGCTGCTGTGTCTCGCCAACTATGTATAATATATTTACCAAGCCCCTATTTGACAAATAGGACTGACTGGGTGTCACCTACACGAATTACACAGATGACACCCAGATCATCATTCCCCTTTCGAGCAACTTTGTCTCTGATACGGGCTTGGTAAGTGAAATATATATTCCTCATTCAGGCCTGAATGACAATAAAACAGAGATCCTGATTCTTGGCTCCGCTACGAATCTAAAAAAACTCGACACTAATTATTCTGCTTTCAACATCGATGGCAATTTAATCACAGTAGTCAAAGAAGTGAAAATGTTAGGATTTTACCTTGACTCCACCTTAACTCTGAGGAAACAGGTAAACTCCCTGGCATCATCCACTGCCTATACCTGTAAACTATTAGATCATGCAGACCATTTCTGACACAAACCAGTTGCATTATCTTCGCCAAGGCCCTAATACTATCAAAACTCGATTACTGCAACGCCCTATACTTGGGAGCCAATAAATACATCACTAATAAATTCCGGACACTACAAAATAATGCCCTCAGAACAGCCCTGAACCTACCGACTAGAGAACATGTATCAAATATGAGAAGAGATCACCATTGGTTAAAAATAAGTGACAGGATCGTACTTAAAACAGTCTCGCTAACCTTCAAGTGCCTTAATAACACAGCTCCCTCTTACCTTATGGAGAGAATACTCAGAAGAACATAGACTCGTCACTCCAGAGCGGCTAACTCCCACTGCCTACAGATACCTAGATGTAGGTGAAAAAAAACAGGTGGGAAATAGTTTCCCGGTAAAAGCTGCCCAGTACTGGAATGCACTCCCACTTGATTTTAGAATAGACCAGTCTTACTACAGCTTTAGACATAATACTCTTAACTGGCTGCGAGCCAATGAACAGTACGACTAGCCAACATGCACTTGCCTCTGAATCTTCTCCTGTACTTGCTTGCACCTCTGTACCTGTGTACCCGACCCCCTACTGTATTGTATCCCGACTCTTGTATTCATGTATGTATGAACCTCATGCGATCCTCCAATATGCAATGTATGTATGTACCTCACCTTACCTTCTCTACTTTGTAACTAAGCTTTAAGTATCCTGTGTACTCTGTTGTACCTAGTTACCTAAGGGTTCGGTGTGCCCTACAAATCAATAAACAAACAAACAAACAATGTTTTCATTCATGGTTCATAGAGGGGCTATGAAATTCTGCATCAAGGAAGGTGAGTTACCCTTGTCAGGGAAAACAATGGACACAAATGGATTCACTGGGGCTATCCTCTCAGTGCATTATATTGGAGATGTGCCTATTAAGGTAGGTAGGTACACAGCATTTATCTGCTACTTTGTTCTATTGCACAGATACCCCAGTGAATCGCTTGGGCAGAGATCTCCTCAGTCAACTCATTGTTGATTGCTTTCACAGGTATAGCATGTATACTGTAGAGAAAGTGCGATAAGGGTAGTACGTGTACATTCAACTTTGTTTCTTTATGAGGTAATGGTTTTGTTGAGTTGGGTCACAGGAATCAGAGATTAGACATGGCGGGTAGCGATTGAATTTTCATTTTGGCCTACTGTGCCACAGGAGGTGACACTGGGCACCATTGTTACAGTTCTGCTAAAAGCAGTAGTTATCAAGCAGAACAGGGTGGTTCCCTCAGGTACTGACGAAAGAAGGAAGAGAGTGGTGCACAGTTCTGTGCATCGATCCAACCTTATTGCTAAGGGATGTATCCGACGAGCAATTGTCCGAAGACACCAAAGACACAGTAGAGATGTTTTTTGAAATTGAGGTGGCTTGCCAGATAGTGATAGAGCAAAGGGAAGTATCACAGACCATTGTCATGGCTATAAATACATCGCCATATTGGAACAAGGGTTTGAAGAAAGTGCTGGACCATTTATGAACCAGCAATCCTCATGTTGTGGGAATGTTAAAGAGGTTTGAAGCAGTGCAGATCAAATTGAAACCTGGCATAATATTACCACAGGTTAAGCAGCATCCTATGTCAAGAGAGGCATACAAAGGGATATATTAGACCATTATGGTGTTGGTGATGCAAGCATTAATACAAGCTTCTGTGTCCCCGTGTAACACTGCTATCTACTCTGTGAAGAAAGCAAAGGTATTACGGTTAGAGGACGATCCAGGATTTGTGCTCCCTCAATAATATTGTTGAGTCAAAGGTCACGGTGGTACTGAATCCTGCTACCATTCTCTGTAATATCCCTACTGAGTTGACCCACTTCACAGTGATTGATTTGAACAATGCATTGTTCTAGGTCCCCTTACAACTTCATTCTCAGTACCTCACAGGGATTACGTATCGTGGTCAGAGATCTGAGCACACGAGGTTGCCCCAGAGGTACTGCTCCTTCTCAACCTGTCGGCTGCCTTTGACCTGGTGGACAATGCAGTTTTATGCAAACACCTATCATCAGTGGCCCACTTCTCGAGTGAAGCCATAGGTTGGGTCCAGTCATTCCTCGATATTAGAACTATGAGAGTTTTCTCCACATCGGCATCGGCTGACCCAATCCAGACAGAATGCAGTGTCCCACAAAGCTGCTGTGTCTCGCCAACTATGTATAATATATTTACCAAGCCCCTATTTGACAAATAGGACAGACTGGGTGTCACCTACACAAATTACACAGATGACACCCATATCATCATTCCCCTTTCGAGCAACTTTGTCTCCGATACGGGCTTGGTAAGTGAAATATATATTCCTCATTCAGGCCTGAATGACAATAAAACAGAGATCCTGATTCTTGGCTCCGCTACGAATCTAAAAAAACTCGACACTAATTATTCTGCTTTCAACATCGATGGCAATTTAATCACAGTAGTCAAAGAAGTGAAAATGTTAGGATTTTACCTTGACTCCACCTTAACTCTGAGGAAACAGGTAAACTCCCTGGCATCATCCACTGCCTATACCTGTAAACTATTAGATCATGCAGACCATTTCTGACACAAACCAGTTGCATTATCTTCGCCAAGGCCCTAATACTATCAAAACTCGATTACTGCAACGCCCTATACTTGGGAGCCAATAAATACATCGCTAATAAATTCCGGACACTACAAAATAATGCCCTCAGAACAGCCCTGAACCTACCGACTAGAGAACATGTATCAAATATGAGAAGAGATCACCATTGGTTAAAAATAAGTGACAGGATCGTACTTAAAACAGTCTCGCTAACCTTCAAGTGCCTTAATAACACAGCTCCCTCTTACCTTATGGAGAGAATACTCAGAAGAACATAGACTCGTCACTCCAGAGCGGCTAACTCCCACTGCCTACAGATGCCTAGATGTAGGTGAAAAAAAACAGGTGGGAAATAGTTTCCCGGTAAAAGCTGCCCAGTACTGGAATGCACTCCCACTTGATTTTAGAATAGACCAGTCTTACTACAGCTTTAGACATAATACTCTTAACTGGCTGCGAGCCAATGAACAGTACGACTAACCAACATGCACTTGCCTCTGAATCTTCTCCTGTACTTGCTTGCACCTCTGTACCTGTGTACCCGACCCCCTACTGTATTGTATCCCGACTCTTGTATTCATGTATGTATGAACCTCATGCGATCCTCCAATATGCAATGTATGTATGTACCTCACCTTACCTTCTCTACTTTGTAACTAAGCTTTAAGTATCCTGTGTACTCTGTTGTACCTAGTTACCTAAGGGTTCGGTGTGCCCTACAAATCAATAAACAAACAAACAAACAATGTTTTCATTCATGGTTCATAGAGGGGCTATGAAATTCTGCATCAAGGAAGGTGAGTTACCCTTGTCAGGGAAAACAATGGACACAAATGGATTCACTGGGGCTATCCTCTCAGTGCATTATATTGGAGATGTGCCTATTAAGGTAGGTAGGTACACAGCATTTATCTGCTACTTTGTTCTATTGCACAGATACCCCAGTGAATCGCTTGGGCAGAGATCTCCTCAGTCAACTCATTGTTGATTGCTTTCACAGGTATAGCATGTATACTGTAGAGAAAGTGCGATAAGGGTAGTACGTGTACATTCAACTTTGTTTCTTTATGAGGTAATGGTTTTGTTGAGTTGGGTCACAGGAATCAGAGATTAGACATGGCGGGTAGCGATTGAATTTTCATTTTGGCCTACTGTGCCACAGGAGGTGACACTGGGCACCATTGTTACAGTTCTGCTAAAAGCAGTAGTTATCAAGCAGAACAGGGTGGTTCCCTCAGGTACTGACGAAAGAAGGAAGAGAGTGGTGCACAGTTCTGTGCATCGATCCAACCTTATTGCTAAGGGATGTATCCGACGAGCAATTGTCCGAAGACACCAAAGACACAGTAGAGATGTTTTTTGAAATTGAGGTGGCTTGCCAGATAGTGATAGAGCAAAGGGAAGTATCACAGACCATTGTCATGGCTATAAATACATCGCCATATTGGAACAAGGGTTTGAAGAAAGTGCTGGACCATTTATGAACCAGCAATCCTCATGTTGTGGGAATGTTAAAGAGGTTTGAAGCAGTGCAGATCAAATTGAAACCTGGCATAATATTACCACAGGTTAAGCAGCATCCTATGTCAAGAGAGGCATACAAAGGGATATATTAGACCATTATGGTGTTGGTGATGCAAGCATTAATACAAGCTTCTGTGTCCCCGTGTAACACTGCTATCTACTCTGTGAAGAAAGCAAAGGTATTACGGTTAGAGGACGATCCAGGATTTGTGCTCCCTCAATAATATTGTTGAGTCAAAGGTCACGGTGGTACTGAATCCTGCTACCATTCTCTGTAATATCCCTACTGAGTTGACCCACTTCACAGTGATTGATTTGAACAATGCATTGTTCTAGGTCCCCTTACAACTTCATTCTCAGTACCTCACAGGGATTACGTATCGTGGTCAGAGATCTGAGCACACGAGGTTGCCCCAGAGGTACTGCTCCTTCTCGACCTGTCGGCTGCCTTTGACCTGGTGGACAATGCAGTTTTATGCAAACACCTATCATCAGTGGCCCACTTCTCGAGTGAAGCCATAGGTTGGGTCCAGTCATTCCTCGATATTAGAACTATGAGAGTTTTCTCCACATCGGCATCGGCTGACCCAATCCAGACAGAATGCAGTGTCCCACAAAGCTGCTGTGTCTCGCCAACTATGTATAATATATTTACCAAGCCCCTATTTGACAAATAGGACAGACTGGGTGTCACCTACACAAATTACACAGATGACACCCATATCATCATTCCCCTTTCGAGCGACTTTGTCTCCGATACGGGCTTGGTAAGTAAAATATATATTCCTCATTCAGGCCTGAATGACAATAAAACAGAGATCCTGATTCTTGGCTCCGCTACGAATCTAAAAAAACTTGACACTAATTATTCTGCTTTCAACATCGATGGCAATTTAATCACAGTAGTCAAAGAAGTGAAAATGTTAGGATTTTACCTTGACTCCACCTTAACTCTGAGGAAACAGGTAAGCTCCCTGGCATCATCCACTGCCTATACCTGTAAACTATTAGTTCATGCAGACCATTTCTGACACAAACCAGTTGCATTATCTTCGCCAAGGCCCTAATACTATCAAAACTCGATTATTGCAACGCCCTATACTTGGGAGCCAATAAATACATCACTAATAAAATCCGGACACTACAAAATAATGCCCTCAGAACGGCCCTGAACCTACCTACTAGAGAACATGTATCAAATATGAGAAGAGATCACCATTGGTTAAAAATAAGTGACAGGATCTTACTTAAAACAGTCTCGCTAACCTTCAAGTGCCTTAATAACACAGCTCCCTCTTACCTTATGGAGAGAATACTCAGAAGAACATTGACTCGTCCCTCCAGAGCGGCTAACTCCCACTGCCTACAGATACCTAGATTTAGGTTAAAAAAACAGGTGGGAAATAGTTTCCCGGTAAAAGCTGCCCAGTACTGGAATGCACTCCCACTTGATTTTAGAATAGACCAGTCTTACTACAGCTTTAGACATAATACTCTTAACTGGCTGCGATCCAATGACCAGTACGACTAACCAACATGCACTTGCCTCTGAATCTTCTCCTGTACTTGCTTGCACCTCTGTACCTGTGTACCCGACCCCCTACTGTATTGTATCCTGACTCTTGTATTCATGTATGTATGAACCTCATGCGATCCTCCAATATGCAATGTATGTATGTACCTCACCTTACCCTCTCTACTTTGTAAATAAGCTTTAAGTGTCCTTTGTACTCTGTTGTACCCAGTTACCTAAGGGTTCGGTGTGCCCTACAAATCAATAAACAAACAAACACACAATGTTTTCATTCATGGTTCATAGAGGGGCTATGAAATTCTGCATCAAGGAAGGTGAGTTACCCTTGTCAGGGAAAACATTGGACACAAATGGATTCCCTGGGGCTATCCTCTCAGTGCATTATATTGGAGATGTGCCTATTAAGGTAGGTAGGTACACAGCATTTATCTGCTACTTTGTTCTATTGCACAGATACCCCAGTGAATTGCTTGGGCAGAGATCTCCTCAGTCAACTCAATGTTGATTGCTTTCACAGGTATAGCATGCATACTGTAGAGAAAGTGTGATAAGGGTAGTACGTGTACATTCAACTTTGTTTCTTTATGAGGTAATGGTTTTGTTGATTTGGGTCCCAGGAATCAGAGATTAGACATGGCGGGCACCGATTGAATTTTCATTTTGGCCTACTGTGCCACAGGAGGTGACACTGGGCACCATTGTTACAGTTCTGCTAAAAGCAGTAGTTATCAAGAAGAACAGGGTGGTTCCCTCAGGCACTGACGAAAGAAGGAAGAGAGTAGTGCACAGTTCTGTGCATCGATCCAACCTTATTGCCAAGGGATGTATCCGACGAGCAATTGTTCGAAGACACCAAAGATACAGTAGAGATGGTTTTTGAGACTGAGGTGGCTTGCCAGATAGTGATAGAGCAAAGGGAAGTATCACAGACCATTCTCATGGCTATAAATACATCGCCATATTGGAACAAGGATTTGAAGAAAGTGCTGGACCATTTATGAACCAGAAATCCTCATGTTGTGGGGCTGTTAAAGAGGTTTCAAGCAGTGCAGATACAATTGAAACCTCTGTAATATTACCACAGGTTAAGCAGCATCCTATGATTAGAGAGGCATACAAAGGGATATATTAGACCATTATGGTGTTGGTGATGCAAGCATTAATACAAGCTTTTGTGTCCCCGTGTAACACTGCTATCTACCCTGTGAAGAAAGCAAAGGTATTACGGTTGGAGGATGATCCAGGATTTGTGCTCCCTCAATAATATTGTTGAGTCAAAGGTCACGGTGGTACTGAATCCTGCTACCATTCTCTGTAATATCCCTACTGAGTTGATCCACTTCACAGTGATTGATTTGAACAATACATTGTTCTCGGTCCCCTTATTACTCAATTCTCGGTACCTCACAGGGATTACGTATCGTGGTCAGAGGTCTGAGCACACGAGGTTGCCCAGAGGTACTGTGAATCTCTGAGTGTTTTCAGCAGGGTGGTTCAAATGGATTTGGGGAATTTACATGTGTCTAGTACAGTAATTCGGTACATTGACAATTAAGTAGTTTGTAGCACTTCAGAGGAGTAGTGTAGAGGAGATTCAATACTGCTCCTCATTCTGCTTGCGAGAACAAAGGGGTACAAAGTGGACAAAGAAAAATGCAATACTGCCAGACAGAGGTAGTATATTTGGGGCAAGTGATATCGCCTACAGGAAGGAAGGTAATTCTGAGAGAGCTACCGCAGTTCAGAATGTACCTCAGCCAGTCAAGGTGAAACAAATGGAGCAGTTTGTAGGACTCTGTAACTATTGTGTATCTTGGATTTTTAACTACTCTAGTTTTTGACTACTCTGCTTACACAAGGCCCTTACTGAAGTGGCCTAAGGGAGTGCAAAAAGCAAAGGGTCTGATAGAATGTCTGAGGAAATGGTGACTTACTTTCGGGAATTTAAGGCTGTGATCATCAAGGCTCTGGAATTACAAGAAAACATTCATCTGTTTTCTCACTCAAACAGGCAAGTAATGACTGTGGTCCTGGCCGAGCAAACATTGCTGGGCCATAAACCTTTTGCATACTATGGCAGACTTCTAAACCCAGCTATGCAGTGACAGTTCCCTTGCTGGGCCATAAACCTTTTTCATACTATGGCAGACTTCTAAACCCAGCTATGCAGTGACAGTTCCCTTGTGAACAAGCTTTAGCGGCAGCAAGCTTTTGAAATTCAAAAGTCTTCAACCATTATTATGGGTTGCCCGATGTTATTGTATATTGAGCATGTGGGCTTTGCAATCTTGTAAACATCCAAGTCGACTTTGGCGACCCAAAGAGTCTCGGGTATGGGGTTATTCTATTGAATGCATCCATACATCCTGTACAGTGTCACCTAGTCAATCCTGCAACATTTGTAGCTGAGCCACGTGAAACCTGATATTGTCCATAATTGTGCAACACATGAGGGAGAAGAGGGAGAGAGGACTAGTGTTAAGGAGGATGCCTTGGAAGGAGGTGATGTACTTTATGTTGACAGGTCCTCGACAATCAATCAGGAAACTGGTGAGAGGCATACAGGTGCAGCAGTTGTGGGCCCTGTGGATAAGGAATAACCCGTCAGACTGAAGAAACGGTTGCTTTCACATTACTCTGCGCAAGTGGCAGAACTAACGGCACTTATAGAGGTGCTAAAAATTTGTAAGGGGAAGGCAGTCACCATTTATCCTGACTCTGCATATGTAACCTCCACTGTGCATTCAAGCTTGTCAAGATGGCAGAGAAGAGGGTTTGGAAGATCTGGTGGGACCTCTGTCCAGCATGCTCAACTGCTGTCCAGTCTTGTTGTACCTCTAATGATCTCTGCCTCAATGCTAGCAAGACTGAGATCCTTTCTATTGGGACACCTGATCTCTCTTTCCTCCCTTCACTCTCACCACCCTCTATGGGCTCTCCTCCTTCTCCTTCATCTGAATCCAGAAATATTGGAGTCATCTTTGACCCCTCTCTCTCTTTCTTCCCTCACATCCTGGATCATGCCAAGAAGGCCCAATATCAAGTCAAACTCCCCAGAGGTATCCTTCCTTTCCTCACTTTTCCCCAGAAGCTCAATGTCTCTAGAGATCTGGTACTCTCTAGGCTGGACTACTGCATCAGCCTCTTCCTTAATCTACCCTCTTCCTCTCTATGTCCCCTCCATCTTATTCAGAATAGTTCTGCAAGACTTATCCTTGGCTTCAAGCCCAGGGACTGTATCTCTCCAGCCCTAACATTTCTCCACTGGCTCCCAGTTGTTGCAAGAATCCAATGCAAATCCCTCTGCATTATCCATAAGGCTGACTTCGGTTGGGGGCCACACTATCTTCAACTTGCTCTCACCAAATACTCTCCCTTCAGATCTTTAGGCTCCTCTGGCTCCAACTCTCTGCGTGTCAAGTGCTTCTCTACGCATTGAGTTGGTTGGCCAATCTCTTTCCTTGGCTGGCTCCCTCCTCTGGAACAGCCTCCCCCTTCCTCCATGTCAAGCCAGACCTCCTCAAATTCTGGAAGCTCCTCAAGACATTCCTCTTCACCTCCTCCTTCACCCTCCCGTGCTAAACCCCACAGTCGCTGAGATTGGTGGCCTAGGCACTTATGTGTCTTTCTGGATCCTGGCCTTCTGCCCAATTGCCTTCAGACTTCGGCCCTCTCCCAGCACGTGCCTTTGATGCTGCAGACTTTTCAGCAAAAGAAGCCGCATATTTTCCATTCCCAGAAAATGGAAACACTGTCCCAGCAGGTACAGTTGCCAGCTCCGTACGCTGCAGTCCATTTGCTTCAAATTATAGAAATGCAGGGAAAATCACCTAAGGAGGACCAGGAGCTTTGGGAAAAAGAGAGGATGGACCCTCTCACCCATAGATTTGCTGTGGATGCAGGAGCTTACAAGAAAGGTAGTAATGCCTATAGAACTGCTTCTTGTGGCTCTAAAGCAACTACATTACCTATCTCACACTTCTCAACGACAAATCGTGGCAGACCTCCAGGAGGAATGGCTCATACAAAACCTCCAAGAACAGGTAAGTAAATTTGTGGGGAATTGTATAGTTTGCAGAGAACTTAATCCTGGTAATACCATGAGGTTGAAAAGATGAGTTTTGCGTCAGGCCCTCGGGCCATTCCAAGACCTCCTCATAGATTTTGTGGACATGATCAAGAAATGCAATAATTTTTGTTACCTATTTTTTTGTAGTCTGCCTGTTTTCCCATTGGCTCGAGGCTGATCCCTGTGTACACCCTGATGCTAAATCTGTAGAAATATATTTGGTGAGGGAGGTATTTCCATGGTAGGGAAATTGCAAGATTCTGAAGTCCAACAATGGGACCCATTTCTTTAACTCCTTAACAACTGAGGCGTTTCGCTCCCAGTGCTGAGCCCTTTTTTGGACATTTTGGTATGTCACATTCAAGCCCTTGTAACCCTTTTCTTCCCACATGTAGGTGGTTATAGTGCCCCCAATGATTAGTTGTTTGCTTTAGGAGAGTGTGAGAAAGTAACACATTTATTCTTTTGAGAAAATGGCAATAAAAAGATGTACAATGAAGCCTGTGGTTTTATTTTAAGAGCCAGGAACAAATGGTTTGCCGTTTTGCATTTAGCAGTTTCCAAGATTTCAAGGACAGGTTGGGTGGAAACAAAAAAACATATTTTTACCATCAGTTTTGGGAGAGGTAGGCTATTTCTTCATTTTTTTCTTATAGGAAATGCTTGGAAGGAATGGAAGAGGAGGGTAGGAAATATCAATGGGAACACAGGAAGGAATACATTTCTGAAAAGTAGACACAATTCCAAGTTGAGGATGGGGTCATTTGCTCAGGCCGGGCACCAACTATGTACCTAAAATTCCTATAGTCTGGGAAAAAATTGGAGAAGTGACAGAAAAAAAGTATGTGCTGGACATTTTTGCACTTGTAAGGTAATGGCTTCTGAGAATATTGAGAAAAGAAATGCCCCCCTACATTCCCCTACTCTTCTAGTTAGGAAATCACACATTTTACATAATGTTTCACAAAACAAGCAATACCATTAGCCACAAACAGAGCCATGGTACACAGGATCTTTATGCTGAAGGCCTAAACAGACATATTTAGCATTTGAAAATAAAGAAAACGAATGTGGTGAAGAATGGCAAGCATACATCTTTTGAAAGAGCACAGGCAGACCTTTTGAAGGATAGGTTACTTAAGCAGGTTACCAAAGCATACAGTGCCCAAAGCAGCAACTAAATATAGGTCTTATTTGGGAAATGAAAGGATTGTGTAACAAAGTGAAGTAGGAAATGTATGAAAATGTAATCAAAACCAACAGAAAACAAGACTGTCCTACATTCTCACATTCCCATAGGTGCCCTGATAGAAATTACACTTCACATGTGTGGTTGCACTTAACTGGGCGCAAGGGGGAAAAGCTAAACCACTGGTACATCAAACGCCCTGGGGAAGACTGGATTTGGCTTTGTGGAAAACCCACAGATTTGGGCCTGGGGTGTCGAAGTCACCAAGGAAAACAGGGGACCTCATGCATTTCTGAAAATACAACATCCGTGGAAATCCAAAGAGGCCTGACATGCGTGAATTGCTCTAGAATGTACTACCCAAAAGGGCCAGAAAAGTCCAAAATGTAGGGGAACAAAAAAATCAAATTTTCAGACATTTTTAACCTGGAAACCAGTGAACACGCCGGCAACAATACATGTCCTACGTTCCCACTTTTCCACAGGTGTTCCAACAAAAACTGTACCTCACATGTGTGGGTGCACTGACCTCATCGCAAAGGGAAAAGGCTAAACCACTTGTGCACCAAAGGGCTTAAGAAGACCACATTTTTATTGGATTTGGTCATGTGGACAACCCACAGATTTCGACCTAGGGTATCGCGGCCACCAAGGAAAACAGGGAGGCCCATGTATTTTTGAAAAGAAGACACCTGTGAGAATCCAAAGAGGTCTAACTTGCACAAATCGCCCTAGATTTTATTACCCACAAGGCCCGACAGAGTCCAAAATGTAGGGGAAACAACACGTTTTTCAGGCATTTGCCATCAAGAAACCACCAAAACACACCGGCAACAACATATGTCCCACCTTCCCACATTTCACATGGAGTCCCAATCAAAATGGTGACTCAAATGTGTCGGTGTAATGACCTGGGCGCAAAGGGAAAAGGCTAAACCACTGGTACATCAAACGTCTTGGGGAATACTGGATTTAGCTTTGTGGACAACCCACAAATGTGGGCTTGGGGTGACGCAGCCACCAAGGAAAATAGGAAACCCCATCTATTTCTGAAAAAGAAGACACCCGTGGGAATCCAAAGAGGTCTGATTTGCGTGAATCACCCTAGAATCTAAGACCCACAAGTCCCGGCAAACTACAAAATGTTGGGGGAAAAACATAGTTTTCAGACATTTGACAGCAGGAAACCACCGAAACACGCCGGTAACAACACATGTCCTGCCTTTCCATGTTCCCACAGGTGTCTCAATGAAAATGATACCTCATATGTGTGGGTGCACTGACCTGAGCACAAAGGGAAAAGGCTGAACTACTTATAGATCAAACATTCTGGGGAATACTGGATTTGGCTTTGTGGACAACCCACAGATTTGGGCCTGGGGTGTTGGAGCCACCAAGGAAAACAGGAAGCCCCACGCATTTTTGAAAAGAGGACACAAATGGGAATCCAAAGAGGTCTGACTTGCACACATCGCCCTAGAATTTATTACCCGAAAGGCCTGGCAAAGTCCAAAATGTAGTGGACAAATCACAGTTTTCCGACATTTCCCACCAGGAAACCACTGAAACACGCCAGCAACAACACATGTCCTACCTTCCCATGTTCCCACAGATGTCCCAGAGAAAATGGTACCTCACATGTGTGGGTCCACTGACCTGGGCACAAACAGAAACGGCTAAACCACTGGTACATCAAACGCCCTGACGAAGACTGTATTTAGCTTTGTGGACAACCCACAGATTTGGGCCTGGGGTGTCGCAGCCACCAAGGAAAACAGGGAACCCTATGCATTTCTGAAAAGAAGACACACGTGGGAATCTAAAGAGGTCTAACGAATCGCTGTAAAACTTATTACCCGAAAGGCCTGGCAAAGTCCAAAATGTAGTGGAAAAATCACAATTTTCAGACATTTTCCACCAGGAAACTACTGAAACACGCCAGCAACAACATATGTCCTACCTTCCCACATTCCCAGAGGTGTCCCAAAGAAAACAGTACATCTGTCTGTCTATAGGTCTGCTTACCTGGATGGAAAAGAAAATTGGTTTATGGCCCCCAAGTCCAGCAGCAGCCCCAGGTAGCCCTGCCAGGGTCAACATCCCTCCCCGGGGGGAAAAGCTATACCGCAGCAAGGCCAGAGCTCCAGGACAGCTGGGGGTGCTTCCCCTGGCCTTGGGCACCTCTCTTCAATGTGTGTCCACCGTCCACAAGTCCAGCCGTGGTCCCAGGGAGCCTCGGCAGTGTTCATTCCTCCCCAGAAGGAAGAGCTGTAACACAACCCAGCCATAACTCCAGGATGGCTGGGGGTGATGTCCCCAGACTTGGGCGTTTGTCTCCAATGTGGGTCGATGTCCAAAAGTCCAGCAGCAGTCATGGGGTGACCTGGTGGGGTACCTGTCCCTCCCCAGAGGGAAAAGCTGTAACACAACACAGCTGGAGCTCCAGGATGGTTGGGCATGATGTGCCCAGCCTCAGGTGCCTTTTTCCCATGTGGGTCGACTGTCCCCAAGTCCAGCCGCATTCCTAGGGAGCCCTGGCAGGGTCACCATCCCTCCCCAGAGAAAAAAGCTGTAACGCAGCATGGCCAAAGCTCATGGATGGCCGGGGTGCTGCTTCCAGCTTTGAGCGCCTGTCTCCCATGTTGGTCGACTGTCCCCAAGTCCAGTGGCAGTCCTAGGGAGCCCTGGCAGGGTCCCCATCCCTCGCTGGAGGGAAAAGCTATAACGCAGTCAAGCCAGAGCTCCTGGATGGTTGAGGGAGATGTCCCCAGCTTTAGGCGGCTGTCCCCCATGTTGTTCGACAGTCCCCAAGTCCAGCAGAAGTCCCAGGGAGCACTGGCAGGGTCACCATCCCTCCCCGGAGGGAACAGATGTAACACTGCACAGCCAGAGCTCCAGGATGGCCATGGTTGTGGCCCCTGGCCTTGGGCACCTTTCTCCCATGAGGGTTGACCATCCACAAGTCCAGCAGTGGTTCCAGGGAGCCCCATCAAGTTCCCCATTCCTCTCTGAAGGGAAAAGCTGAAACACGGCATGGCCAAAGCTCAAGGATGGCCGGGGTGTTGCTCCCTGCCTTGGGCACCTGTCTTTATTGTGGATCAACCATCCACAAGTCCAGCGGCAGTCATGGGGCGACCGGGCATGGTCCCCTTCCCTCCCCAGATGAAAAAGCTGTAATGTTGCATGGCCACAGTTGCAGGATGGCCAGAGGTACTGCCCCCGGCCTTGGGCACCTGTCTTTCATGTGGGTTGACCACCCCAAAGCCCAGCGCTGGTCTAGGGAGCCCCGGCAAGATCCACATCCCTCCCTGGAGGAAAAAGCTGTAATGCAGCCCAGTCAGAGCTCCAGGACAGACAAGGGTGCTGCCCCCGGCCTTGGTCGCCTGTCTCCAATGTGGGGCAACCAACCACAAGTCCAGTGGCGGTCCCAGAGAGCCCCAGCATTTTCCCCATCCCTCTATGGAGGAAAAAGCTGTAACAGAGCACAGCCAGAAGTCCAGAACAGCCGGGGGCTCTGCCCCTGGCCTTGGTTGCCTGTCCTCCATGTGCTTCGACTGTCCCAAGTACAGCGGTGGTCCCAGGGAGCCCTGGCAAGGAACACATCCCTCCCTGGAGGAAATAGCTGTAACACAGCCCAGCCAAAGCTCTAGGATGGCTGGGGTGATGTTCAGGGCCTTGGGCTCCTCTCTATGTGGGTCGACTGTCCCAAGTACAGCGACGGTCCCAGGGAGCCCCGGCAGGGTCCCCATCCCTCCCTGGAGGGAAAACCTATAATGCAGCCAGGCCAGAGCTACATGATGGTCGGGGGAGATGTCCCCGACCTTGGGCACCTGTCTCCCATGTGGGGCAAATGTCCCTAAGACCACTGGCAGTTCCAGAGAGCCCCGGCAGGGTCTCCATCCCTCCCTGGAGTGAAAATCTGTAAGGCAGAGCAGCCAGAGATCCAGGACGGTCAGAGATGATGTTCCCAGCCATGGGAACCTGTCTCCGATGTGGGTTGACTGTCCTCAAGTCTAGCGGCAGTCCCAGGGATCTCCAGCATCGTCCTGATCCTTCACTGCAGGGAAAACCTGTAAAGCAGCGAATGCCAGAGGTCCAGCATGGCTGGGGGTGCCGTCTCTCACCTTAGGAGCCTGTCTCCCATGTGTGTTGACCATCCCCAAGCCCAGCGGCGGTTCCAGCAAGCCCTGGCAAGGTCCACATACCTCCCTGGATGGAAAAGCTGTAATGCAACCAAACCAGAGATCCAGGACAGCCGGGTGTACTGCCCTTGGTCTTGGGCACCAGTCTCCAATGTGGGTCGACCAACCACAAGTCCAGTGGTGGTCACAGGGTGCCTCGGCAGGTTCCCCATTCCTCTATGGAAGGAAAATCTGTAACGCAGACCCGCCAGAGCTCTATGACGGCTGCGTGTGATGTCACCACGCATGGGCACTTGTCTGCCATGTGGGTCGATCATCCCCAAGTCCAGCGGCGGTCAATGGGAGCCCCAGCAGGGTCCCCATCCCTCACCGGAGGGAAAAGCTGTAATGCAGCCCAGGCAGAGGTCCAGGACAGCCGGGGGGTGCTGCCTCTGGCCTTGAGCGCCTGGATCTCATGTGGGCTGACTGCCCACAAAGCCCAGTGACAGTCCAGGGGAGCCCTGATAACTTCCACATCCCTCCCTGGAGGGACAACCTGTAATGGAGCCAGGCCTCAACTCCAGGATTGTCGGGGTGATGTCCCTGGCCTTGGACGCCCTTCTCCCATATGGGTCAACCATCCCCAAGTCCAGCGGCAGACCCAGGGAGCTCCAGCAGGGTCACCATCCCTCCCCAATTGGAAAAGCTGGCAAGTGGCACGGCTAAATCTCAAGGACAACCAGGGTGCTGCTCTTGGCCTTGGGTGCCTGTCTCCCACATGGGTCACCTGTCCCCAAGTCCAGCAGCAGTCCGAGGTAGCCCCGGCAACATCGACATCACTCCTTGGAGGGAATAGCTGTAACGCAGCCCAGCCAGAGCTCTAGGACGGATAGGGGTGATGTCCCTGGCCTTGGACGTCTGTCTCCCATGTGTGTCAACTGTTCCCAAATCCAGCTGTGGTCCCAAGGACCCCCTGCAGCGTCCCCATCCCTCCATGGAGGGAAAACCTGTAATGGAGAAGGGCCACAACTCCAGGATTGTCGGGGTGATGTCCCTGGCCTTGGGCTCCTGTCTCCCATGTGGGTCGACCGTTTACACATCTAGCAAAAGTCCCAGGGAGCCCATTGCAGGGTCCCCATCCCTCACTGGAGGGAAAAGCTGAAACGCAGCCCAGTGTAAGTGATTTCAATCTGGCATACACCCAAGTCAGGCCCAGCATTTAGTGCACAAATGAAACCCTTATTTATTTTATCAATAAATTCAATATTTGGAACGATATACCACTCATATCACATCCTTTCTGCTGAGACCCCCCACCCGGTAACACTGAACCAGGAATCAGGCTAGAATGCAAAGGTACATATTTATTTATGTATTTGGAATTTAAATCACAATATATTTTAATAGGTAACAACAATCACCAATGGGGTGACAGAACACTAAATAATGTCTTTAATGCACTAGGAGTCAAATAATGAACACAAAAACAAATGCAGCACAGAAAAGAATATTGTTGTGTTGGTTCGGAACAGATAGTACAATGGTTAGAGGTTCCCCCTGCAACACCCCTCAACCCACCAATAGGCAATTTAAATAGATGTGAGGAGAGAGCATGTATTCAGGAATAAAACAAATCAAACAGAATATCACTCCCACCTTCCCCCTTTTAAACACAAGAGAAGAGTGTAGTTGACTTTTCAACTGTCAGATTGGCTTTGAAATCGTCTGAACAAAAACACCAAGGGGCCGATTCATGGAACAAATATGCACCGAAAATCATGGCGCAAGCGTGAAAAAGCAAGCGCACACGTGCGATTCATGGAAGGCCCTGCGCGTGTTGTCCACGGGATGTGTGCCAACGTCATTGCAACATCCAGAAGGCTGTGCGCGATGCGCACAATGAAAGCGCACAAAGTCAGCGCACACACCAAAAAGGGGGCGGAACACGGGGCGGAACATGCGGAATGGGGAACAACACATGAAAAAGAAGGCGTAACTGGGGAAGTACTACATGGAAATACACAGAACGCCCACACGCACACGAACAACACGTATTCATGGAATCGAATAGGGGAAACCCACGCTCGGCCAAAGACACGCACAGGCCTAAACTTCCAATGAAGTTTGCATCCTGGTGGAGCAAGTCCTGGTGCATTATGATGCCCTCTTCACACCATCACCCGCCGACAAGGAAGGATGGAGGAGGATCTGGACGGACATAGTGGGTACCATCAACGCAGAGGCGGTGGCACCCCGCGACATCAAACATGTCCAGAAGCGCGGGGATGACTACAAGTCCAGGACCCTCAAGAAGGCCCAGCGCCTCTTAGACGCAGCAGATGGAGTGGGTTGCCGGGGCCACCTTACCAACCAGCAGATGAGGGTCCTGGAGCGCATTTTCCCAGTGCTTCACCACCAGATCCTCAGGATGCAGACCTGTCTGGAGTCAAGCGGTAAGTGGCCATGCATTGCTATGTGAAACAGGGCATGTTGCAGTGTGCTGGTAGTTAGCTACTTGCATGTATGTGTGACATGGGCCATGTATCGATGTGTGTGTGCAGGGACATGATGGTGCTGCATGTGAGACCAGTCATGTGTGAACCACATGGATGGTGTATGTGTTACAATGCAACATGCGGAGCAGCATGCGGAATGCACACATGAATGCATGCCTGTCTCTGTCCTTGGACATGGTTGGGGTGTGAGAGATGGTGTTACGCTCACCTGGACCCCACACGGGTGTCGATCGGACCCGGACAGCTGCGGTCTCCGTCAACGTGATGCGTAGTGCAGAGATGACTGTCTGGACTGACCCACCTAGTCTTGTCTGCTGGACCCGAAGAAGTATTTTCCTGCAAGTGGACACAGGGATTAGCCACCTGTGGGTTTTAGTGATGGCCTCCCAACTGTTCTCGCTCTCCCCCACTAATCACCTCCGATATCTCCTTAGTAACCTCACCTTATGTTTGTAAAAGATGAGTTCTCCATCCTGCGTGTCTTGCAGGGGCACGTAGATACCAGTTACTTCACTGGTTTGACGGTGTTGGGAGAGTTCCGATAAGCATTGACTCTGAAGTCCCAGGCGGGATTGGTAAGTATCAAGTTCAAAGAGTTCAATGTGCCCGATGTTCACTCTTGTCCCCTTCCTTCCTTAAGTTGCAACTGAGTTCGTGAGAAGTAGGTCTCGTAGCTGCTGCTGGCGTTCAAGTAAGAGTCTGTGTTACCCAACGCTGTCCGGTAACTATTGCATGCGTTAACGTGTTGTTTTTCTCCCTCTTTACAGATGCGGCATATGAAGATATGGAGAATAATACCGCCGGTGGTAAATCAGGTAAGTCTATGGTGTTAAGAGGTATTTGTTGATTCCCTTGGCTCGCCCTGTTATTCTTGTGCCGCTAGGTGCCGGAGTACGGCGAAGAAATGATGAAGACAGAGAGAAGTTCATTTTCTAACCTTGTCCTTTTCTTCTTCTTTATTCTAGGAGCTCCGGATTCGAGGCGGGCGTGGCAGAAGACTGGATGCTGGCTGCAGGCATGCTGGCGTGGCAGAAGACTGGATGCTGGCTGCAGGCACGGTGAGAGTCACGCTGCTGGATGCAGAATAACACGAAGCATGTGCTGCTGTTTGGGCGTGGTTTAAATAGGCTCCAAAGTAGTCCCAGGAAAGAAGTTCCCCAGGACCACACCCGAGTAAAAAAATAGTCCCTGTAGTAAAATAGTCCCATCCAGGCCTCACGTTGGCTTGGATTTATTTGCAGCATGGTCTGCATGAGGTAAGTAATGTCTATGAGCCTAGCGCCTATGGCGCCAGGACTGATTTATATTATGAGCCTGGTGCCTACAGCGCCAGGACTGAACCCACACAGCCCCTAGCTGGGACTGCTGGGGTTTTTGTAAATGTCTGGATGCCTGCTCCCGAGGCTGATGGGCTTGATCAGGATGCCCAGGGGTAGGCATCATGACAGATGGGTGCTGCTGTCATGGACATGTGTTTTGTACATGTCTGTGTGTCTGAGTAGCGTGTGTGTGATTTGTAAACACCATGGATGCATGACACATGTCCGTGACGATGTGTTGATTCACTGATGCAGCCTAGTCATCCTTGTATCCACTGTGTCTGGGGTGTACGAGGCCAGATGCATGAAACTACGGTGATGTGCGTGCATGTGATCAGTATGAACCATGATGCATGTGAGGTTCAACCCCCCATTGTATGTTTAAACAGTTCCTTGGACATGGATGCAAATGTTGATTGCATGTGCCATGCCTGTTTCCGTATGTGTGTTGCCTGCACTGACCCATGTGTTGTGGAGGGACATGATGGAAGTGACGTTTGACAGTGCTACTCATGTGCTATTGCTTCCTGTCTAGGGGACTATTGTACAGTACCCTGATGCTTGTGTTCTATGCTAACCCTCTACACAGCGGCGAGTGAAGAAGAGGGCGGAGACGGCGCTGTGGAGCAAAGCGGCGGGGATGCCTCCACCGGCTGGCGACGCAAGGCCCAGTCACCCTCCCAGGAATTACCATGATCCGGGAGCGAGGGGACTGGTGCTGCGTCTGCCACTACGGCTGCAGCGGAAGGGGCGGGCGAGCCCCCACAGGGGCTTGTGACAGCAGAAGACTGTGTGGAGCCATCCAGGTTGGTGGTGTGCACAGAGGAGGAGGAGGCCGCTACTGAGCCGCACATGGGGCCTGGTGGGGGTGGTACCACTGGTGCAAGTGGTGCAGTCCAGGGGCAGGAGGCAGCACAGGTCGCCGTGGAGGGGCCTGTGCATGTCACTGTCCCTGACTGCACCACCATGCACCAGCAGGGATGCCCCATCCCAGGCCCGTCCACGGGTAGGGGGGAGGTCCACGTCATCTGACACTCCTCTACCTGCGGACGAGAGGACCCGTGAACGTATGGAGACCGTCCTGATTGGTGTCGCATTGCGCACACATAACATTCATGATGATGGCTGAGCTTCCTGGGGGGACCACGCACATCATCACGAAGAGCTGCGTGCCAACGTGGCCCAGATGGAAGAGGCCATGGTCGGGGGTATCCTACATGTGTCGGGCACTCTGGCGGCACTCTCCTCCTCTGTGCAGACTATGCACCAGTCGTTCTCCATACCGTCTTCCGGCCCAGATGCCACCAGGGCCCCCTGTGAACCTGCCCCGACAAACACAGCCAGCTTGGTGGAGATCCCATCCCTGCAACAGTCGGGAGTCGGAGGTCCAGCAGGGGTGGAAAACCCAGCAACTGGACCCCAGCAGAAGGAGGATTTGCCGACATCATCGGTGGATTCCATCAGCCTGGATGCCGTTGTGCTGGCAGAGGCTGTTGCGTTGGAGGCAGCGGCAGGCTTAACGTGGGAGGCATCATGGCTCGGGGCCATCAACATCAGAGGGGCAGGCATCGGCCGGAGGCAGGAGGTCCCTGGAATGGGAGTGTCTTCTGTGTGGCAGCGGTTGGGCCAACGGATAGATGCAGAGCGGCGGCGGGCGGAGGAGGCACGGCTCACTATGGTCAGGGTGGAGAACACTATGCGCAGGGCATTGAGGCGGGCTGAGTGCCTTGAGGCAACTCGCAGGGAGTTGGAACAGGCCATGACTGCATCTCTGAGAGACCTCGGAGACAGGGAAGAGGCCCGCCTCCGGGACATCGACATGGAGTTCGATGATGCCCTGGCCCGGAAAATCACAGAGTGAGCCGTAGGACTTGCCTGCTGCCATTGTATATAGTTCATTAGTCTTACGTTTCCTTTGGTTTTCTTTTATTCTGGAGTTAATGGACATTGCTCCACTTCGTATATATATAGTTTTTTTATTCATAGGAGTTTTTGGTAGGTTTCCTTTTGTTTGTGGATCATGGTCCATTTGGACTTCCATTGTATATAGTTTCAGACTTGTACATACTTTCTTTTTCTAAATTCACACGAATCAATGTTTTTTTTTAAAATTTGGATTATGTTTTTATTAAGGACATTGGCAATGGACCACTTTTTTATTGGACATGATTTTTCTTATTTTTGACTTCATTTGATTTTAAATATTTTTTTTTCAAAATCTGTCATTGCACATTGGTTTTCAGTTTACAATTCCTCCAACTCAGTTCATAATGTTTTTAATACATTTTGTATAACTTCTAAATTGGTGTTGCGTTCTGTCATTGGTTTTGTGCATGTCTCATTGAACATTTCCTCTTCATGTGTTGCCACTGTGTGGCTCCGTTGTGCATTCCTGCATGGGCATGGTGATTCATTTAGACTATCATGGCATGGGTAATTTGGGAATGGGTTCTGCGGATGGTTGCATGCTTGGGTTGAGGGGCAAGGGGGATTTGGGATGGCTTTAGGGACATGGCCTCTGTTTTGTTGGGACATGTTTGTTGGGACATGAGTCGGGGCCTGCTGGCAGGTGCCCATCACTGCTGGGTGGCTGGGGGTGCAGGGGGACATGAGTCAGGGCCTGCTGGCAGGTGCCCTTCAATGCTGGGTGGGTGGGGCGCAGGGGGACATGAGTCGGGGCCTGCTGGCAGGTGCCCATCAATGCTGGGTGGGACATGTGTTGGGGCTCAGAAGTGCATGGTGCCATGTGGGCTGCCTGCGGGGCATGCCCAGGGTAGATGGGCTGCCTGCGGGAAATGGCCAGGGTGGATGGGCTGCCTGCAGGGCATGGTCAGGGTGGATGGGCTGCCTGCGGGACATGGCCAGGGTGGATGGGATGCCTGCAGGGCATGGCCAGGGTGGATAGGCTGCCTACGAGACATGGCCAGGGTGGATGGGCTGCCTGCAGGGCATGGCCAGGGGTGTAGGGTAGTCCCCTGTGGTGTGGGCTGCCTGCAGGGCCTGGGGAGGGGGCACACCCGGGAGGACCCACACTGCCAAATTGCGTGTATAACTCCCTGCGCACCCCTCAGAATACACATACCCCTCTTGCGCTAGCAAAATCGCGTGTAAACCTCCCCGTGCACCCCTCAGAATACACGTACCCCTCTCGCGCTAGCGCAGGGAGTTTTCCACACGATTTTGCTAGCGCGAGACCGGTACGTGTATTGTGAGGGGTGCGCGGGGAGTTTTACATGCGATTTCGCTAGCGCGAGAGGGGTACGTGTATTCTGAGGGGTGCGCAGGGAGTTTTACACGCGATTTCGCTAGTGCAAGAGGGGTACGTGTATTCTGAGGGGTGCGTGGGGGGTTTTACACATGATTTCGCTAGCTCGAGAGGGGTACGTGTATTCGGAGGGGTGAGCGAGGACTTTTACACACGATTTCGTGGTTGGGGGGCTGTATGCTGGTCCACTGGTCTTTGCGCCATGTACTGGATTTGTGCGCTGTTCATGGTGCACGGGGCGGGGTTGGGGGCATAACTGGTGCTGCTGCAGGGTCACTGCGCCACTCTGCACCACGGCTGGTTATGGATATTAAAATCCATGAATAAGCTCTGCGCTGAAATGGGTTTTGGCGCACGCGGCTGGCGCAGACTTCCATGAATTACCCCCAAATGTGGTAAAAAATGCTTAAATTATGATACATTTCTATGGGAGCCGCTTTGAACAAATGCAAACAATCACAATCAATGATTTAGTCAGAAGAAAACATTTAAAATCTCAAAGTCAAAGTATGAAATAATTTAAAGCTAATTCACACATGTAAAATGTTTCAGAATGTCAAATTGCGGCACATTTTTCCTTGTGCGATTTTCGCTATAACGGGCCAATCACACTATTTCAGTGCGGTTTAGGGTTCTGTGGATAGTTAAGGATGTTAGGTATAAGTAGGAGTTGAACTTTCGCTTCTATCATACAAACTGAGAGAGTTATAGAGGTTTTAGTGAGAGTCGTTTTTGCAAAATAGGCGCGAGAATGGAAAACAGAAATTCGGGTTTAAAACTGACACATAGGTTTTCTTGTACTATGTTAAGGACTATAAAAAGGAGAATGCCACACAGGAATCTGTCATTCACGGCTGCTCATAACCATTCATGTGTGATACTCTAGTTTCCATTTGGTTTGGGAATTACTTTTCTTAATCAAATCAAAAAGAAGTTAGGGTTTAGTAACAAAGATGAGAGAGAAAGGTCCGCGCAAGGATAGTTCTAGCAATACTATGGTTCTGAATTAAAGATGGCATGGGTTAGAACTTGGGATCATACAATGCAGATATATTATGGGTCATTGATCTTTCTATTAATACTTACAGAATAAGTTATTAAATCGGGCTGTCAATTCTGGTTATGGATTAGGTCTGTCAAGGAAGGACAGCACAGCAGGCGCGGGACTGGATCAGCTATGCCGGTCACCAGATTTGCACAGGATCGGTCCTTCTTGTTTCTGGGTATTTCAAATTAGCTGGATAGTGAGTTCCGCAGGCAAGTCTTGTGATAGCAAGCCAGATAGTTTCAGGATACTAGTTCAGAAGGCTTTCCCACACCACAGCGCTACACTGGGTTGTGAGAATAAGTTTGAGGATTTAGGCCTTTCTGAAAGTCAATAGTTCTCTACTGCATTGCAAGAGTCTTGGCATCTGGAAGGATGTTAAAGCTGGATGTTGAATTCTGGAACAAAGTGCTTCGCCGGAATCAGGAAAGTGAGTGAATCAGCGAGTTCCTATGTGTTGTTAGCTGTCTCTATTTATCCTTTCAAATGACATCACAAAAGGGGTGTATGGGCCGACTTAGCTAAGCTGCCCCTGTGAGCTGGGATTGGATCAGGACCTCATCTCCGCCTTGCATCCGAGTGATTGGATCCATGCCGGATGATGTCATAGTTATAGTTTAGCTTTACAGTACTTAGAAACCTCCCCTCAGCCACTAGTGTCAACATTGGATTTTATACTAAATACATATTTCTACATTGGTCACCTCTACACAAATCACACACAAAGATTCCATATTTTATGTAGCATCTGTTCATCAAAATCCTGCAGCTGTGGGATCTTGTTTCACCTTTCTACAGAATTTTGTCCTTTTCACCATGAACACATTTTCAAAATGTTCTGCAAATTTTCACAAATGTGTGTGTTTAACATAGGGATATGTGTCTAAATTTTCACAATTCTAACATTAATACAGTTCACATAAAACCACATATATTGTCATTCCTGTCCAGAATATGTTACACAGTTCTACCGCCTCTTAAAATGTGCAGCCAAAAATTAGACTAATAACTCTGTCCTTTTTATATTTTTGTTGTGTATAGGCATTTTGGAGTTTTTAGCAACAAAGCAAATGTCATTTATAGGCACATTTTGGAGTTTCATTTGCAAAACGCTGCTTCTCTCTCTGCACTCTGTTAGCTGGTCATGGAGCCCACCTGCACCTTTTCTGCAGTGTGTGCTCTATCCCACCACATATGCACCATGGGTGGCAGGTTGTGCATCCATCTTTTTAGTGTGTTTAAACACACAGTTTTGGAGGTTTTTGGTGCACACAAGAGTGTTGCCGCCATTGTTGCTGTTTCTAGCGCCAGAGTGATCAGAGTGATGCTGCATCAGTTATTGGAGTGGGTCAATATATCCCACACCAGCCAGAGGTCCAGGATAGTCAGGGTGTCATTCCTGGTCCTGGGCGCCTGTTTCCCATACGGGTCAACTGTCCCCAAGTCAAGCCATTGTCCCATCCTTCCTCTGAGGGAAAAGCTGTAATGCAGCCCAGCCATAGCTCCAGGGTGGGCCTGTCCCCAATGTGGGTTTACAAGTCCAGCTGCAGTCCCATGGCAAAAGCTATAACGCAGCCCAATCAGAGCTCTAGGATGGCTGTGGGTGATGTCCCCTGCCTTGGGCGCCTGTCTCCCCTCCTGGTCAACCATCCCCAAGTCCAGCGGTTGTCCCAGTGAGCCCCGGTAGGATCACCATGCCTCCCCATGAGGGAAAAGCTGTAACGCAGCATGGCCAAAGCTCAAGGATGGCTGGGACTGCTGAGACCTAGTTTTCATTGTGAATGAATGTGCAGCATTTCCATGGGCTGTACTGCGTGATTTTTGCAACTCATACTGCTGTGAAGGTGGGTGGCAGCAAGAGCTGGCTCCATATCAGCGATGTAAGAAGGAATATCAGCACCCCCCCTATCTCCCACCCACACAGGAGCAGGCTCAATGTATGCCCTAAGTATTCTCAGTTCATTCCAGTAGAAAGGGGGGAGTGAATGAAAACCAGTAATTGTTATTAAGAATGTAAATTAGAATGATTGTTTGTATGTCTGTCGTTGCTCTTGTCATCATGTTCAAAGATGACAAACAGTATGGATGTGACTGGTTTACAGTTATCTAGTATTTTAGAATTTGATGACATACTATTGCGGACACAAAGGAATGTTGATGCTGATTTCCTGGACAGTGAGGACAATGTAAATTTAGACCTGAAAGTAAATGCACTTGGTTTTGCAGCAGACAATGTATGGTATAGGGAGGGAGCTTGGGAGGATAGCTCAGGGGCAAAGCGCTAATCTTGGAAGCAAGACAATACAGAGCAACACAGGTTTGAATCCCGGTTCTGCGCTTAGAAACCTCTGGGTGTTAAGCGCGTTATAAATAACCAATTACAATATAGCCATATGAGGAAAGTGGGGGGAGAGGGATCTGTAATATTTTGCTACATCTGCTCTCTCATACCCCATGCTTCTATTGTCCTAAGAGTGTTAGGGTCCGAGGGCAGTTTCAAGGACAATCAGTCACAGCATCTATTTTACCTATTGAAGAAGAATGTTCAGCTACAGATCATAAAGAGCAGAAGAATGTTCGCTGTATGCAAAGAGTCCAGTTAAGGGGCCATTATCATCCAAACCAATGGGAGCAAAGGGTGAAGAGTTGCAGAGCTGGAAGGATAGGGGTATTCTCAGAAGGGGTGGCACATGTACACCAAGAATGTGGAAATGTGTTTCAGAAATATTTAAAGTATCTGACATTGCTCAAGGAGCCAGATAAGCGTGTTAAAATACAGACAGTTAACGAACGTGGATGCCACATTAGATGATTCCTGACAGGACATCTGTCTACTGGGACACAGAGATTTGCTTGCATTGCTTGATATTGGACTCAGCCAACACAGCATAATTTCAATTTCAGCAAGGTTCAGTTGCTAACATACCACATGGTATACATTTTTATTTATGCATCTTAATTTCAAAATTGAGTGTGGCACACAGGATTCACCTACCGCATGGGATTAATAAAGTTTTGGCTAATGACTTGATAAAGACGATGTGTCGAAACACATGTAGGCTGCTCATGACTGAAATTTCCACCCGACTGTTGTAGAATATCAAAATCAAATGTATTTTGCTAAGCGCATATGACTAGTTTTGGCATTGGTAAGATACAGACTTTTACCCATTTTTCTCTGTGTTTTCAGGGTGATGGCATGGTGCCTGTTGGCACAAATGGGAACCGCAGCTGCATGCTTTGCATCTGTTAGGCGGTACAGCTGTGCTTCTCGATGTATTTTGGACCTTTGGACAGTATGCTTACAGACAATTGCCTCCAGCGTGGTGAGGTGTGTGCAGTTTCACCATGTTACATGTGCCTGTCCTTGTTATTCCTGAGGACCGCTTGATACTTGCAAACCCGAAGTTCAAAGCCACATCTGTGCCCCCTTTGTCCCCTGTGCCCTTTGCATCCCCTTTATTATCACACATGGACACCTCAATGACTTTGCCTAATCGTGGAAAGGAGCGACTATCACGACAGATCAAGAAGTCGAACTACCTCTCGGCGGCATCTTCAAAAGCTGTGATGGACATTTCTTAGAAATATCATTTATTCAGTCGAACTAAGATGTTTTTCTCCTCTCTCCTATTGTCATACATAGATTCCTGGAGACTGCTGCCACGCTGGAGAGCGAGCCGCGGCTAAAGCCGCCATTGATAGTTCCGTCACGTTGCTCTTTCAAAGCATTGCACCGGTCTTGTTGCACACCGCCATGACCGCTGGGAGATATTTTACACTCTCACTGCCAGCAGCGGATGCGTTGCAACCGTCCCGACTTTCCAGTCTCTCTGGTTGATACGCTCGTGTTTTTTCTTTTCGGCTTCACACAAAGCTTTTCCTGTCCTCTCTTGGCTCCTCTCCTCTTTCCCTCTTTCCTTTCCATCTCCCACGCGCGCTTCTCCCTTTCCCCCCCCCCTCTCGCCTTTCGCCTGCTGGCTCTTCCAGCTCCGCCTTGCCACCCTCTCTCTTCCTCGTACCAGGCTTCGGCAATCTACAGCAGCTTACCGCTTCGTCCTCTTTACTCCTTGGAGGCTGTTCCTTTGGGCTCCCGCTCTTGTTTACCTCCTTTAAGTGCTTTGTCCGTCATCTACAGGGGAACGCTCTATCATTTCAACTTTGCATCCAATCAACAGTCAGTGGTGGAAGCCTGGACGACATCAGCAAGAGGTTTGTTCTAAGCCTAGTGCTTTTTCCCCTTTCTCCCATTTGCCTGTCCCCAGGATAGGAGCCACAGGTCTGCAGCTCACAGGCAGTCACTGTGGCTTCTACCCGAGGAAGGCGCTTACCACAGAAGAAGGAGAAGGATTACTGGTTCCGAAGACAGCTAAGTGAAGAACAGTACCCATCAAACTCTTCAGGTGAGGAGGCAATTGAAGGGAGTGGGTTGGGGAGCAAAAAGATTGAGTGAGCCAAGAAATTACTCAAGACATTGCCAACTATAACCTGGGGTACAAGCTGCAGCAAACACAAAGTGGCTCCAGGTGACCCAGTACGAACTTTTGCTATTTATGAATTCTTCTGTATCAGCTTTCAGTACCATCAAGGAAGAACTACAGGTCCTGAGACTCATTGATTTGGAGAATAATTAAATCCTCAACCTCCTAACAGCTATGAAGGGAGCGGTCTCTAAAACGATAGGGAGTACCTGCTGTACAATTGGGCCTTCTAATGATTCAGAGAATGGGACTCTGACACAAACATTTGCCGCCTTTCATAAGCTTAGGGTGGTCATGGAGAATGAGGCAGGAATCACACATTTGTTTTGGGTGCACTCTTGGATGAGCGTAGCTGTTAAGATTTTAATGCCAATTTTTTTTATTTTTCCTTGCTTTGTTTTGCTCTTGCCAAATGCTCCTATGATGATATTCTGCAGAGGTACCGAGAGCAGCAGCAATGATAACTGTGACCCTGACCAAAGCTAGAACCACTACCATTTCATATCACATGGGTACTCAGACTGAAGCTGTCTTATATCCTCCACCAAGTTGGGATGATTGTGTGGAGCAGCAGGCAGATGGTGGGGGGAAGAGTTGGGTTTGTTCTGCAAAGGAGTATGACCATATTGGGACTGAGGGAACGGGGAAGTTGCCGGGATGTTGCAATTTTCCATGTATCGAGCATAGTTAATGAGAATGGAATACGTTACTTTCAGTGTTACCTTAGAAGGCAAAGTACCGACATGAACATTCCAATAACACCTCTCTTATAGAATTGTGCTAAATGGCAGCAGAGCATAAAACACTTTTGGGAGAAGGATTCTAAGGTCATAGGTAAAATTAGAAACCCCCAGACCTTATCTGATCCATAAACTGAAAAACACAAATCAGGTCTCTCAAGGGGATAGCTCACTTGTCAAAATCGGTACCACGGTTGTACAACAAGTCACAAAAAATCACTTTGTGCTTGATTATTGTGAGGTCAAAGATGAAATGTCATAACCTCTCAACCTATAAGAGTAATGGATTATGGAGATCATGTCATTACCTTTCAGAAGACACCACAATTAGGAAAAAACAGCTCTAGGATTACAAAGATATAACCCTAACAACATTTCATGTACTGTATTTTATGGTCAAAGGTCAGATACAAAGACAATGTGACACATTGCCTCACATAAAGACATAACACTTCTGAAAATATAGAGTAGAATCAACTATTTGCAAGAATTCTTTGAATTACAGTTCTGCAATAGAGATTCTTGCAGGAAAAACAGCAAGGGAAATAAATGATGTCAGCCATTTTGAAATGTATGTAAAGCTACCCAGAACCGCTGAGCATATTTATTTTTCCTTTGCATCATATTGCCACTAAGCAAAACCTTCTTTCAATAATGATGCTTCGAAATTATTGGTCTTTTTCTTTTTCATTTTTTTAATGATATTTGCGGATTGGAACAAAAGTTTGCATATGACATTCTTTTGCCCCAAAATAAATTATCGTTAAGTTGCTAATCCCATAGAACGAGCACTTTTTGGGCACCTTATAACTTCGCTCCCCCTGGACGAATCCTCAACAAACATTGAAAAAAAAGTATATGTCGCACTCTGAATTTCTTTGCAAATTTTAGTGAGGTCTGGTTCAGGGGGGCAAAGTTATCGGGGGGGTCTCAAAATTATTTTTTTTCCCATAGACATAATGGAAAAAACTTTGTGCACGCAGGAGCAGCGGCTTAGTCCCGAAAGCGTGCTTTTGTTAATTTGATGTAAATACGTCCAGTATTTTCTTTTTAAATGGCCAAAATGTAAGGCAAAAAAAATTAGTGATGTCTTTGTATACTCCGCGGACAGGACGCCGATTGGCTAGTTGGCTTATGTCATGTCCGCGGAAATGCAAGTGTTCGGCGATTGGCTGGGGTGAGGCATGTCACATTGTTTTCCTGCGCACACCATCTTGGATTCGCCGACAGCGCGGCTGCGAACAGAGGCTAAATGCAATTTTGGGGAGTGTGTTGGTGTGCAGGAGTGCTTGGGGCGGGTTGAAGAGTAAGAGATGGGTCAAATAGTGTATTTGTTTAGGTGGCAGGTGCCCTTGTTGTGTTTGCCATGCCCGTGGTCGTAGCGGCTGTCCGTGGACATAATGAATACACTACTAGCTATTTTACTTTAGTATGATGTTGGTTTTGGGTTGTTAGTACAGCATTGATTATAATTAATATGATCTATAAGCAGCCCACATACCACAGTCAAAATGTTTGGTATTATAGGTGGGTTATGCTGTGGTGGTTGTGGCCAGGGCCTAGAGTCTTGGGTGCATGGCCGAAGGCCATAGACCGTAGGCCATGCACCCAAGTCTCTAGGCCCTGGCCACAACCACTGCAGCATAACACAACAATAGAATCAAACACCCATCAAATATCCACAACCCAAACGTTTGTGTACTGTTTCATTTGTAGATTTTGTATGTGAAGTTTTGGCTAGGTTATGCAGTTAAGATTGTAGAGTTTGTAACAAGGAGTGCAGTGATTCTTAGTTTATTTATTGGATACTTACTGGTTGAGTTTTTTGTGGTTGTATGCAGTTTTTTGATGACATGGGTAACTGGACCAGACATACTTTTTCGATCTCTGTGATAAAAGAAAAGATCACATGTTATGGCAGGTAGTTCATAATGAGTTATTGCATTGCGTAATAGAAATTTCTGTATTTTATTTACCCTCATATTTAGTACTTTACAAGTACTATAGTTCAAACCAGTGTACTGCGCAATTTGCTCAGTTTCTGTGTTAGTTTTCTAAATCATTGAGTCTGTGGGAAAAAAATCCATACTGGAATTAAAAAAAAAAACTTCTATGGTGTGGTACAGTACATTTCTTTCTTTATTTTACTGTTTATTTCTTGTTTCTTGCTAATATTCTATCTTGTGCTTGTTGTAGATTTGTGGGCCAATTAAATACCTGTTGGCGCATTCTAATTGTTTATTTTTGCATTTATGCTATTCATCTATCTGTTGGGTTGTTGCAGATTTTTTGGGGCAGTTAGGTACCTGTTGGTGTATTATAACTGTACATTTCTTGCTTGATTTTAGTAATATTTGTTTATCTGTTTGCTTGTTACAGATTTGTGGGGCAGTTAGATACCTGTTTGCGTATTCTAACTGTATATTCCTTGTTTGATTTTAGTGGTATTTATTTATCTGTTTGCTTGTTCCAGAATCTTGGGGCAGTTAGATACCTGTTGGCGTATTCTAACTGTGTATTTCTTGTTACATTTTAGTGGTATTTATTTATCTGTTTGCTTGTTGCAGAATCTTGGGGCAGTTAGATACATATTGGTGTACTCTAACTGTGCACAGTTTTGAAGTTGAAGTTTTGCTTATGTTCATACACAGATTATGTATTAAATTTTGGTTTTAAGAATACAAGTAAGCGTTTACAAGATTTGCTGGCAATCTGTGCTTTAGAGTAATGGTACTATCATTACATTCAAACCATCCACAATTCTTTTTTATATATGCAGTGTAGTCACCTGCATTAGTTGTGGCTCCTGCGTGGTAGATTATACATATTGTTGTGAAGGTTTATTTACCAAGCTATACTTGACCATGTGTGAATCCAGTCAGCTTACAGTTGTGTTTGGTACCATCTGCATTGTAACGTAAAGCATTACATAAAGCAAAGCATTACTATTATGTATTTACTATGTGTCTGTATTTGTAAGGTGGAGCGATTATCTGAATTGCAGTTAGTGCGTAATCTGCCATGGTTTGCATTTTGTACAAGTTGCTGAAATGGAATGGATTCACAGTTAGGTATGGATACATACACACATCGTTCATTAGGGACTTCTTCCTGTGCCACATGGTTGCAGAGAGTGCATGTATGTTTCCACATGTATGAAATCTGAAAGATTTCATTTATAGGTATGTTTTTGTTTTCCGGTACTTGTAGTAAGTACATTAGACATTGTTGTGGATCTTCTTGTGAGTTTATAGTGAATTTGACAATTCCGGCACAGTAGCCCAATTCTTTTCTTATTGCATGAACACTGTAAGTGTTGTCAGGATTGTTGGTTGCATTTCTATGAAGGACTAACATTTGCAAACACAATTGGTCTGTACTGTGTAAGTAAATGTTCTCAATAATTGGTGGCAATTGGAATATAATATGTATTGCTACATTTGCGTAGCAATTTACAGCAGTTCTATTTGAAAATTTGAATGGACCTGAGAGTTCTGTGTGGAAGTCATTTTTTTGGAGTATGTGTTGCTTCTTTGAAGAAGTAGTTTAGTTACTTTGACCACTAGATTTGTGTTTGATTGTGGTACTTGATGAAGTATTAGTTTCTTATTTTTTCTTTGACGGAATTGTTGTGATATCCTGTATCGTTTGAAGTAGTTTTCTTTTACAATGTTTTGCTTGTTGTGGAACAGGATAGGTTTTCAGATGGGGGTGTGGAGTGAACTCAGTCTATTGTATTCTAGAAAGCAAGGAATATAAGCATTTACTTTACTTGCATCAAAGTTGATTAGAAATAGCCCGTCAAGTGTACGTAAGTGTGATAGTGCTACGTAGCTCATGCCTTCTTTAAAGACTGTGCTACCAATATCTATTAATGCTTTATCTATGGTAAGACCTTGTGATTTGTGAATGGTCACTGTGTATGCTAGAGTTAGTGAAAATTGTTCTCTCCGTACATACATGTCTTTGAAAAGAAGGAAGCGGGCTGTTGAGCATTCTATTCTTTTAACTTCTGATAGTTTGTCAAAGAGAATATTGACAAATTGAATGTTGTTGTCACGTGGGTATGTTTAAAAGCAAACAACTGTACCAAGTGCTCCATTAACTAGTCCTTGCTCCACGTCAAGGTTACGTTTAAGCATTACTCTACAGTTTAAAGATAATTTTAATATTTTCTCCAAACTAGCTGAGTTTTCTAGGGTATTTAGCCTTGTTGTGGCTTGTTGACACATGGGTAGTGTCATACCATGTATGTCCAGTTTATCTGTGGAGCAAATGTCAATTACAGGTTGCATTTCTTTTTTCAACATTGTTTCATTGAATTTGGAACAGCTTGCAAGAGCTGGCATCAAGGACATACAAATGACATTTTTGTGTGCTAATTGTTGCATGACATCAGTAGCACATGAGTTATGGCCATAGAGTGTATGGATGTGCCTGGTTTTTAATATTGATTGTGCTTCTTGGGATAGTACACCAACTCTAAAACCTTTTAAAATGATGGTGTATGTGAGGTCTGCAGTCTGGCACATGTTTTCAGTTCATTCTCTGTATTGGAAATGTTGCCAAAGGTTGACATGGCCTATGCTGCCAATAATTTTACAGCACAGTTTGTGCCCTAAGGTTTTAAAAATAGGTTTAGCTTTCAGTGGTGTCAATTGGTGAAAATCTCTGTAAACAATAATGTGTTTTTCTCCAAAGAGATGGTTATAGTCTGTTTTGAGGGCCTGTTGTAATGTGAGGTAAATCAAAGCCTACATTAGGTTGGATCCCATGCTCACCTCATCTATTAGCAGCATTTTCATTTGTTTGAAAACTCTGCGTAGTTTCATTGCAGCTTCTGTAGAAAGTTTGTAATAGTCTAATTTGTTTAGGTGTTATACTGGAAGGAGTAGTAATCGGTGTAAAATGACAATGCCTATGTTGTAGGCAGCTCAACCTGTGGGGGCAGTTACAACAGCTGACAGTTTATTGTTTGTCAATTGTTGAAGGAACTTGCTGATGATTTTGATTAAGAATGGTTTGGCTGAACCAGCTTCACCACTCACGTATAGCAGTATAGGTGTGTAGTCTTAGCAGGTACAGTTTATATGTTCATGTTCCACACCATGTTCAATTTGTTTTGTTATTTATTGGAAAATGCTACACTGCTCATTGTTCAGTTGTGATTTCAGTACAGCAAAGTCTTCTGTAGATTTTTTATAATGACACATGGGCCCTCATTACGACCCTGGCGGAAATCGAAAAACGATGGCGGAAATGCAATACCGCCATCGAATAGCGCTCGGTGGGACTATGACCCGTCACCGCAAAGTACGAAGCCATTAGCGACACCGTAGTGAACGCCAACGCTAACTGCACCAAGTACGCGCGCGCGCGCCATGCCAAACCGTAAATACCACCATGGCGCAAGGGTACGCGAATTCCGACCCTAGCGGACATGTACCTAACGCCATCAAGCACGGCGGAAAGTACCATTCCGCCATGGTGAGAAGTACGGCATCGCGAATCAACCGTAAACGGCCCCACTGAGTGCCTGTACACCGCTCCCTGCCCACAAAGTACAACTCCCCGTAGGTGCAATGAAGTCACAATGCAACCAGTGAAATGTACAAGTCACCCATGCATGCCAACGAACAAAAGAATCACAAGAGGGGCCAATGGGAGCTGCAGGGCACAGATGGCACGAATACAGAAGCCATTCCAATGGACATGACCACAGTCCCCCACCAAGAAATGCACGCAAACACAGGCACCTGTGACCAGCAATATTCCGAAAATCACATCATTCCACCAGTCCACCTGGCTGACCGGCATCTGTTACACAAAACCCAATCCCCCGCCCCTGAGCATGACAACATTCAAACAGTCATATTGGCAGCCCCCATCCCTGACCTCACTGGGCTTCGTAGGCAAACGCGCCCAGCACAGTACCACGCAACTAAACTCTGAAGCTGGAACCCAATGCAGATCTCCTCACAATACATCGCTCCCCAAATAGGATTATGCCACATCACTCGCAAAGAAGAACGCTACACGGTCCATATCAGAATAGAAATTTAATGCACAACAAAATCACCAAGCCATACAGCCATTAGGCCATGAACTCCAAAACACATTTCACCATTGTGGGCTGCATCCGCAAGAAATGAGCAGCTACTACTTGTGTGACGCCCTGTTCCATCATGGTACACAGAGCCACATTCACGTACGAAAAGGCAACATGGTAGCGCACAGAACCGCAGGGCCGTCCCAATGGGGAGGCACTAGTCCAGCTGAAAGGCCGAAATGTTGCTCCGAGCCACTAGTACTGCGTAAGGGCATGTGGCCCATTGGCGATCGTCCCATAAGATCGTAATGCTGCTCCACTGATTAACACGAAGCAGCAGGTGTCAGGAGTAAAAGCCATCTGCAGGAGTGGCATACAGATGGCAGTGGCAAAAGGGGAGGAGATACCTGTCAACCAAAAGAAAAGAAAAAGAACAAAATGGCCATCAGAACTACATTCGAACAACTCACTCCAATGATCACACTAAATCCACAGCCATATGCATGCTAGCCCACTCCAAAGGATCATCACCACCCCAAAACCACTTGCGACTCATAACCATCTATATCGAGGTGTAAACACCATCACAAACGAGTGTACCTGTGCATGCGTCTGTGAAAACAGAATCCATCCGATGGGATTGGTAACGTGCATGGACACAAGTGTCTGAAGGCGCGTCGAGACAGGGAGGGCTCAACAAGGCCAGATAGACGATGGTCCCACTATGGCAGCCCTGCATCACATAGCGCAGGGGAGGCGGACAGATTCAAAGAAGCCCTGTACATGGCAAACTCTGTATCAAATCATCTGCCCATGCATCCATTCATCATTCCCTCATCCCGGCATAAATACGGCTGAATATTTACTCACATAACATTAGAAATTTCCATTGAGTCTGTGCGCTATGCAGCCTGCAAAATCCACAGTGCCCCAGCCCGTAATTCCAGTGTTGTGAAGTAACATGTATTTGGGAACGTCCGGCCTCATCGCCCACGTCGCTATTGCGCATCCCATACTATTCATATCAATCATTGCATCCTCGCCATGGCCCCTGTCCCAAGGACATTGAACAATAGAACGTTATATTTGCAGTCAGACCTGTGGGCATCTCCTCGCCGCTAGCTGAAAACCGAAAGCGCCGCCCTTCGAATTCCTCATTTGCAACATCACGTCGAAAAGGCATCTGTGGCCGTTTGAAATCACAAATTAATCCATCTAGTGCGGCTGTGTGTGAAAATGGCAACTGCCTTCACCCACGAATGGGACGCCCCGCCCGTCGGTGCAACTCGGTACAGTGATGCATGAGGGCCCACCGTTACTCGAGTACTACGCTCCACTGACCCTTCACAAGTCTGTTCGCGACTGCAAAGATTGTATGTGAAACAATGGGACCATAGCCGAATGTACATATCAACAAATGTTACACGGCCATCGGGTACAAATACATGATTGCAATAGCAAGATGCCATTACTCGAATTGCAGCGTTGTGTGCGGGACGTGCTCGGCCAAAGGGGAGAGCAGCTTGCACAGGTGGAATGAATCACCACAGGTGGAGGCCATACAGCCTGAAAACACATAAATTGCACACCCAGTCTCCTCCCACAACCACACCCACTCCGAAATGCTACCGGCAGGACTCGCGATGTTGGCCCTGGGGGACCTGATAGCACTGCAAGTACTCCAACTCCAGGAAGAAGACGAACACCAACTACAACCGGCCGCACGGAGGAGACGCAGGAGGAGGAGGAGGCCAAGGCAGGGCCAGCAAGGGCCGCCAGCACAGCCACTACCACCACGCAGGCAGCCCGCAATCCCACGCCTCCGAGCACATCCGTTCAACCTCACTGATAAGCAGATCCACACCCTCTACCGTTTGGACCGGGACACCATAGCCGCCATTGTGGACATGACACAGGCTGACCTTGTCAGCATGATAGATAGCCCAACCGCCATCCCACCCCTACTGAAGGTGGTGTCTGTACTACACTTCCTGGCCACAGGCACCTACCAGCACACAGTCGGACAGTTGCATGGCATTTCTCAGCCACTGTTCTCACGGACACTATTGCAAGTGCTCGATGCCCTCCTGCAGCACGCAGACAACTACATCTCCCTACCACTCTCGGAGCAGGAAATTACCAACAAAAAAGTGGAATTCCATGCACTTGCCGGCATACCGGGTTGCATTGGTGCCATCGACTGCACCCATGTGGAATTGGTCGTCCCACATGCCATGGAGGCCCAGTACCGCAACCGAAAACAATTTCATTCCCTGAATGTACAAATGGTGTGTGACTCCAACAGGATCATTACACATTGTTGTGCCCGATTCCCTGGATCAACCCATGATTCTATGGTCTTGAGGAACTCTACAATACCACGCTACATGGAGCGACACGCAGGGAACAGATCCTGGCTACTCGGTGAGTCTCATTTCATGCATGATAATGTGGGGTATGTGAATCGGCAATGACCTGGCAGGAAGGGGGGGGGTGTGCGTACGTAGCAATGGCATTCCACATCATACGTTTATCGTCCACATACAGGTGATGCTGGATATCCACTGAAGAGATGGCTCCTCACACCAGTCCGAAACCCACGGGACCAGCATGAGGAGGACTACAACCATGCCCACTCATGTACCCGTGTAGTCATTGAACAGGCATTCGGCCTACTGAAGACTCGTTTCCGCTGCCTCAGCAGGTCTGGCGGGGCACTCCTGTACCGCCATGAGAAGGTTGCAAAGATGGTCATGGCATGTGTCATGCTCCACAACATGTGCGTACGTAGGAATGTGCCCATGCCCCCTGACGCAGAACTGCAAGCACCTGAAGATGGTCATGATGAGGGTGGGGATGTGGCAGCACCTCAAGGAGTCTGCGAGGCACAGGAGGGCCGTGACATTCGTCAGCATCTCATTGATGCATGCTTCTAGCACTCACGCCTGGTGGCTGATACATGGACACGGTACTCGTGGCACTGTGTGTGTCTGGTACATGCACAATATGGACTGTACGCCTATGATGGCCTAGTACACAAAGATCATTGTCCACACATCTCATTGGTTGATCGTGCACTGTTTATGGCATATGTGATATCATGTTGAACACCCTATCGACCCGCCACCCAAGTGAGCCCAAAAAACCCCCTCCACCCTCCTACCTCCCCCCGAACACCAGTGTCCAAAGATGCTCATTGTCAGTGGGCTGTCGCTATTGCAAGCCCCCTCTGCGGGTATCAGGGGCACCCCTGCCTGTGGAGCGCAGGTTCCTCCCAGATCTACGTTGGGGGCTGCCCTGGACGGAACTTGCAACGGATGATGTCTCTGCCTGCTCACGTCCATGCATGTCCCTAAGGGTTTGTGAGAGCTCAGTGAGCACACAGCGCACTGCGGCAAGTTCGGCACATACGTCTTTGGACGTCGCATGCAGTTCCCCCCTCAGGCTCTCGGTGCTTCTCTCCATTTGGGCTCTCAGGCTCTCGGTGCTACTCTTCATTTGGGCTCTCAGGCTCTCGGTGCTTCTCTCCATTTGGGCTCTCAGGCTCTCGGTGCTTCTCTCCATTTGGGCTCTCAGGCTCTCGGTGCTACTCTCCATTTGGGCTCTCAGGCTCTCGGTGCTACTCTCCATTTGGACTCTCAGGCTCTCGGTGCTACTCTCCATTTGTGCCCTTAGTGTCTCTGTACTTCTCTCCATTTCTGCCCTAAGTGTCTCAGTTGATGTTTCTATGTCTGCCTTAGTGCCCCCACATTCATCGGCATGGTCCTTGAGGAGCGTGGCCAGTTGCTGCTGTTGCACGATTAACTGGTCGAGGGACTGTTGCCTCTGCTGGGCCATGGCCATTTGCGGTGGTGTCACAGAGGGGCTGGTGACCTCATGTTGCCTTGCCACAGGGCTTGTGGGGGATGGCCAGTCGTCGTCTTGTGGGTGCCCCTGCGTGGTATCCTCATGTTGTACGGGATGGGACAGACAGGGGGATTGGGACAGGTCATGGATGGATCTGACTTCGACATCCCCGTCTTCTGTGTCGGAGCATGCTGCCATCAATGGGGTGTCACCTATGGTGCTGCTGCCACCAGAGGCAGTGCCTTCTGTGGCATCCATTGGGGGGACCTGTGGTGGTGGTGTTGTGGGCATGCTGGCTGCTGGGGTGCCTGTTGATGTTCCATCCTCTGTGCTGCCACCTGATTTGTGCTGCTGCCGTGTCTTGATGCGTGCAGCTGAGGTGGAGGGTCTTTGGCCGTTGGTCTTGGCCCTCTTTGCAGGTGTGCCGGTAGGGGTGTCCTGATGCTCGTCGTTTGGATCGGACCCTGTGGTGGAGTAAAGGAGGGCGAGGGTTATTAATGGGTCTGTGGGAATTGGAATGGCAATGTATCACATGCATTGGGGTGGTACCTGAGGGTGATTTGGGTCGGGGCCTTGGAGGTGCTTTCGTTCGTGTGTGGAGTGAGGGTGCAGTTGTTTGGCAGCCTGCAGTTAGGGTGTGCCTGCTGCTCGTGTAGTGGGTGTTTTAGGGGTTTTTAATTATTTATGTATTTATTGTGAGTTTTAAAGTGCGCTATCAGGCCAATGTGTGTGGACGTTCTCCTGGACATGTGTTTCTGTTGCACTATGTGGACACATGGTACTTCACATGATTGGACATTGTGGATTTGGCATTGTTTTATTTGGGCCACCTACCTGATTCTCCGGATGTCTGCACTCCTTTCTCCATCCCTCCGACTCCCTCTATGGTCTCCATTCCAATGGTGGAGGCCCAGATTTCTTCCCAGGGGGTCAACTTGATGGGTGATTCCGATCCTCCCCCGGTGGCTGTGGCAATGTTGCGGTTGGCAGAAAGTATGCTACGGACGCGTATCCGCAGGTCGTCCCATCGCTTTCTGCATTGCTGTGGGTTGCGGGGTGCGGTCCCCACCGCACTTACCCGCTGTGCCACCAGAGCCCATATGGCCTTCTTGTTCGCAAGTGCCGTCCTGGTTATTTGCGTGGAGAAGACGACGGCAGCATTCTCCTGGAGGGTCTCTGTTAGCACGGTGAGTTCCTCACGGGAGAAGTGGACCTGCCGCTTGCGGTCGCACGCTTTCTTCGCTACTTTTCCCATTTTTCTTGGTTTCGCTAGGGTGGATGACGGGTTGGGGTGTGTTTCAGGGTAGTGTTTTTAGTGGTTGTGTGGATTTTGTGGTTTTATAGGTGTACGGCGGGATGTTTCCCGTTCCGGGCCCATGTTTTTACTTCCGTTTCCGTATATTTACGGTCACCGTACTTTCCGGTTGGCGCTCACTGCGGTGTCCGCTGTGATGGGTGGCGGTATTGCACCTAGGGCGCCGTACGGCGGCGGTGTGGGCCGTTTTGGGGTCATTTCCGCCATCGCGGACTTTGCACTTCCGCCATGCCGTGGTGCTCGTGCCCGATGGGTCGGAATGGGCCGCACTTTGCTCCATCGTGCAATGGCGGAAACGCTATTTACGCTGTGGCGGTCCGGTCTGTCACTTTCCGCCAGGGTCGTAATGAGGGCCATGGTGTTTTCTACTTCTGTCATGGCTAATTCTGCCTCATTTGCTATTAGTGGCTGTCCAAGGGGTTCTTGGCTTCCTGTTACAGAAGGTTGACTACTGTCGGGAGTGTCCACTTGTAGTTGGGCCTGGAGTTCTTCTTCAGGTTGCTGTTCATTGTGCAACATTGTTTGGTACTGTGTTAAGTTTAGGTCTGTTATAGAGCTTTCATTTGCTTAGAAAGCATCTTCATAGGAGTCATATGTATCCAGTAACTATTCTTCTTTTCTCCATGGTTTAAAAAGTTGTAGAAGGCACATGTAATACACTTCTTTATGTTGAGGAGTTTTTAATGACAATTTGATATGATTAATTAAGCTGCGTTTGGTACGTTTCACTAAGCTGCCTTCACAATTTACCACTCTGTATCTACCTTTCTTTTCATCAGGTTTAACATTATTTTTGTATGTGAAATTTTGGGCTACGTGGTAGAGAAACATGGTTTCCAAAGTGGTACTCCTGTTTGGGTAGTATATATCCAGTAAATTGATTTTCAAAATGTCTTGGCTGTTGGGATAATTTTTGTCTATTGTTTCTATGTCCTCATATGATTTGAGAACTCTTTTTCTAGATTTAGCAGGACCAAGACTTACTATACTATATTGTCAGATTTTCCATATAAGGCAGTACTGGTTAAACGGTCTGCACCTTCATAGCAGCCATATTCTCTTTGAGAGAGCATTTTTATGTCTAAAGTGTACAATTTCTGTGATAGTGTTTTGTCAGATGATATGTCATCCCAGAGGTCCTGAAGCCCTGTTTTCTCTGCTTTGGTTAAGTAGGTTGTGACATATTGTGCAACTGCAGTGGAATTGTCTGCAATTTACTGCACATCTATGTTTGCATTCCACAGGAGGGCAATGATTGCATTGTAATCATTAATGTATTTTGATTCTTCTGTTCTTTTTATGTAATATGTGTTCTTAAGTGATTTACCTTTGACACTATGTCTGACTGAAGACATGAAGCTGTTTACTTGACCTGTTGCTGAAACTGGTCTAGGGAAACCAAAGCGGCGTATGGTGTAGTATTTCCCTTTTTTTTATATTTGCGACAACAATATTTCACACATTTGTGTATTTGAAATTGTAAAATTTGTGCATGAAGGTCGCTATGTGTTGTTTGTGAAGGGATTTCACAAGTGACATATTTTTGGATGAACTGCAAAACAGTGGCATCACTGTCTTGACCAAATTTAGGAGCATCTTTAATCCATAATAGCATGTGGATGAGTGCTGCTCCTCTGGCTTGGTATTCTATTCTCCAAAAGAAATGTTGAACTTCTCCGAGGGGAGGGACAGTCTTAGTACAAATAAAGTGTAGCAGAACAATGAAGCGATGATGGAAATATCTTGATACATTAACAGGATCTAGAGAGCAGAGTTCTCCAGGTGTTAGTATATCTATGTGTGTTTTGTTTTTGTTTGCTATGCGTAGGAAATTGTGCAAATCTTCCCATGTATATTCTTCACAACTTAATGTAACAAACCAAGTGGGTGGGCCAAGGTTTCTTATCATACAGCATACATCACTGTGACGTTCTTTTGTACCACGCATGTTTGCTAAAAGATGTGTAATACTTGACTGGTCTCGTGCAAAAGGGATGTGACCTAGCAGTTCTGGTTGGACTGTCCCTTTTGGGGTGGGACCAAGCCTGATTTGCATATGGTTTTTCCCCTTCTGTAATGGCTTGGCAGGCGAAAAACGATGGTCTGGAGGGTTGCCCCGAGCAATGCCAGGGGCTAAGATTCAGTCTAAACCTTCCAGCCATCACCTCTTTGTTTTTGCTTTGTCACCCCGAGTGGGACGGGTATGCCCAGACGTGGGTCCCGTGCCTGCTGGGCCTAGAGACCCAAGCTACTCCTCACTGATGAGGCCCAACAAGGCCGAAACATGTTTGGGGATGCTTGTGGTCTTGTGCAAAAGGGATGTGACCTAGCAGTTCTGGTTGGACTGTCCCTTTTGGGGTGGGACCAAGCCTGATTTGCATATGGTTTTTCCCCTTCTGTAATGGCTTGGCAGGCGAAAAACGATGGTCTGGAGGGTTGCCCCGAGCAATGCCAGTGGCTAAGATTCAGTCTAAACCTTCCAGCCATCACCTCTTTGTTTATACTTGACTGTAAAACATCATCTTTTTCTTGCACTTTTTGTAATAATTGCTTAGCTGACATATTTTGAAAATGGGTACCTGATTTTAATGTGTGTGCTACTCCATAGCATAGAGTTGCTAGTTCACTTTCAAAGAGAAGGTGGAATATGTATAATTTTGTCTGAATCTGTGGTTGTCAGAATACATTTGTAAAGAGCGATATTCTGATGCTGTTATCTGTGTTGGTCTATCATCGTACCTTCCTCCTGTTCTAGTTGGAAATGAGTAGAAGAAAGGCACGTGCTTCTATACTTTTTTCCCATATGCTGATTGGAGATCCTTTGGCTTGTCGCATATGGTACGTTTCATGTGCATCATCTATCGCGTCTTTAGAGTGTAAAGGATGAATTGTATAATGATCTAAAATATTGGATTCTGTAGTAGGATTTAGAAGTTCCAATTGAACAGTTTCTAGTGACTCTTGAATTATTTCAATGGTTTCTCTCAGGTTTTCTTCAATATTAATTTCTTTGTATTATTCATTGTTATTTTTTAGATATTGCAGGGTTTCTCTAACTTTATGGAAGTCCACAAGTTGTTGCCAAATTTTTTTGTCTTTTGTAGGTACGCCATTTACTAAGACAATTAAAGATTGATCTATTGGACGTTGCACTACTAGAGTATGTACATTTTCTGTGAGATTTAATGGTAAATAAACTACTTTGCCACGAATGCCTTTCACTAATTCAGAGGGAGGTAATTTTGCTGTTTTTGGTTGGAGGCGTATTATTGCTTGAAATGGGTGCACTCTTTGAATTATGATGCTCTCATATAAATTTAGTTGTTGCAGGGGTTTTGGTAGAGGGTATAGTTATTTGTGATAGCACGTGAAGGCATTTGGTTGTTGTCAAGTTTTGCAGTAAAGTATTAAGAGGTCAGTAATGTCGTATTTGTTTTCTGCTATAAGGCAGAGAGCTAATTGGAACCATTTCAAATCTTCACTGTCTTCTATTTTGTACGTTATGTCTATAGTTTTTGTGGTACTTTTATAAAAAGTCCTGTGGCAACACACAAAGACATGGTTTGGTACTTCAGCAGAGGTACTTTTAAACTTTAGTATTTCTTTTTCATATGTGTTTAATAGAAGGTTGCTTTTGTACAGTAGTTGCTAGTTTGTTGTACATCTATTTCATTTTGTAAGTGGCTTTCAATTCCAAAATATTTTCTCTGGATATGGTCTATTTCTTCGAGTAGTTGTTTGGCTGTACCATGTAGAAGATTATTATTTAAGTTGGCTAGTGCTAAACCAGGACTTTTAGCATAGTAGAGATTTTGGACTAGATTTCTTATAGTTGATGGTGTTGATATCATTTTGATATGATGGAAGGTGCTTTTACAAATTGGCCCTGAAATGCAGGCTAATGAATGTCCTTGTAGTCCAGTGTATTTGCGCACTGGACAGGCATCCATATTTTGTAGTAGTTTCATTTTGAATTTGTCTTTGTTTTTACATACTGATTGAGGAACTGCGTAAAGATTTTTTGGCAATATTACACACTTATGTGCATGGCCATTTGTAGACTGGATGTTTTGGTGCAGTATATTGGGGAGGTGATACTGAGTTTTCTGGGGATATGTTTGTGAGCAGAGTATCTTGTTCCATAATGGTGTTATTAAGTTTTTCATACCCTCGTCCACTGCTATGTATGGTAATTGGGTTTGTTTGCTTTTGTTTATATGCTTCGTCATTAAAATATGGTTCTGTGGTCGTGGTGTGACTTCATTCACCTCCACAGATGTTTAAGAAGCTATTTTTGGTGATATTCCGTTTATTGAGAAGTCTTTTTTGTAGTTTAGTAGTTAGTTTTGTTAGTGGTTTCATCCTGTTTAAAACTAAAATAAATAACTTCCTTTTGAGAAGGATTGCACTGTCTATGAGTGCTTCTAGGATTAATTTTCTACGGTAGGTTTTAAGGGTTGTGCATGATTTCTCTCCTGTTTTTAAAAGGTTCTTAAGAACTCTGTGGCGGAACATTTTTTGTAAAGCATTCTTTTTGGTATCCTTACTTGCCACTACATCATGATTTATATGTCCAGTGTTAGCAGGAGTTGTAGTGGAAGTCTTGTTAATCACTTTCTGTTTGGTTTTACATTTTGATAGAGGAGGGAACGTTTCTGTACTGCAAGCTTGTTTTGTTTCGCTTAATGACTGTATTAGCTGTTTTGTTTGAACTTTTTGTACACAATTTGCTAGAGATGGATGCTTATTGCTGACACTTTTATTTTGATTTGCTCTACTTATGCGTTGCTTTCTACAATGTTGCATTTTGGTAGGCATTCTTTGGGGTCTGTTGGAGAAAAAAAGAAAGTGCGGGTCGGGCTGTTGTGCAGTGTATGCCTGCTTTGTGCATGAGTGTCTGAGTATGATGGTAAGTATGATTGTGGAGGTGTGTGATTGTGCAATGGGCAGGTACATCAAGTTGGGAAGGCTGTTCTTGTATGTGTGTGTTACTATACTGTGATATAAAGTATGTAGCTGGCAAAGGGAAGCACTAATATTGCATCTAATGGTAAAGGGCTAACATATTTGTTTCTTCTACAACACTAAAATGCTAGTGTGTTTGAGTAACAGTTAGAACATCATGTTTGTTTTGTGCTTACTTTTTTGTATGGAAAGAGTAGGTTTCTTCTAAGTCCTTGTTCGTACTTCAAACACTGCTGCTATTCAGGAGAGTGGTGTTCACTGAAAGTGTAAAAGAAAGAGGTTATGGGATATGTGTGTTTATAGCACTTTGTTAATGTAAACATTGTTTTGCACTTTTCTTTGCCTATGCGCATGCTGTATATTTTTTTTAGAATCTGTTAGCTGAATATGTTTTTCAAATGAGTATAATAGTAAACGTCTAGAGCACACTTGTTTTTTTTATTGTTATGTTAATGTATGTTAAGAGATAGAAGAAATTCTCATATGCATTTTGTGCTATTTTTACAGGGTAAATGGCAGAGATTGTACATAAAAGCATTCAATGTATGCCTTTTTGAAGGTGTGGGTAATAAAGCAGAAGGATTTGATATAGAGGCTGTGGTGTTGTTTGATCTGGTAGCCTTTCTAATGATAATGTCTGTGTGCGTGCTTGAATGAAGATGTATGTACTCATCCTGGCTGCTTGTAATTTTATAACACACTGGACAGTCTTTGTCATAATTATACTGTTATTTTTCACATCTTATAATATGAAACAAAATATTTTTAGATAGGTGTGTGTGTAAACACAAATATGGAGAGCAGAAAGCTTTGCAAGTGATTCTTCATCATAGCAGATGGGAGAAATGACAGTAAGTTTATTTCACAGTTTATACAGGGTCAGTAGCATTTACTCTGTTCATATTTTTATTTATTTTGTTTTACATTTTTAAAGCGCTTACCTAGCCCACGGACATCGAGGCGCTGATACAGGAATTTTTTGGTTTTTAGTTGCGTAATTATTTTTTCTTAGTTGTGTATTTATAATGCGCTTAAACACGCAGAGGTTTCTAAGCGCAGACCCGGTTATCGAATCTGTGTTGCTTCGTGTCGTTTTGCTTTGAAGGCACGCATGTTGCAACTGAGTTATGCTTCTGGGATGTATTGTATTTCTAGAAGCGGTGTACATGTACTGTGTAGAAAATATTCATACCTGTAGTCTGTGTTCATGTCTGTGGATGTGCTTGAATCTGCAAGTGGAAATCTTGGGAAGTTTTATCGTAGTTGTTGTTGTAGTTTCTTTACAGTGACAGCCGAATTGTACTGTGATGACAGAATTAGATGTACAGTTCTTGGATGTGATTGGTGGATGATTGTCTGACTGCTTAAGAGTAGCCAATGAGGAAATGGTGCAGAGAGTGCAGTGGAAAGGGTAGAAGGGCTGCCCTCAGTGTTACTTACGCGCTCTGCAGACAGTGTGGTTGTTTGCAGATAGGACATGCTACACTTGGGGTTTCCGAGCATGAAGTGGGTGTGTATTTTGAGGATTAGCCAATCAGGTGTTGAGATTCTGCTTCATATTGAGAGAGGCTGTGTGTAGTGAAGATGGCAGAGCTGCTGAAAGTCAGGGTGTTGGTGGTTGGAGATATGTTTGTGAATGGTTTGGAGCAGTATGCAAAATCTAGGAATGTGGCTAAGCATTTTGACACAAAAGGAGTGGATGTGGTGTGGTGCACTGTATTGAATTTGCAGGCAATTCTAGTAGTTTGTCAGGATGTGGCTAGGTTTCATAGTCCACATGTAGTTGTCCTACACTGTGTTGCTGTACATTTGGGCTATGTTAGTGACCCTACTTTGTTGCAAGATCTACAAAATTTGGTTGAGGCATGCATGAAAGTGCTTTCAAATGCCAAGGTTATATTTTCTGGGTTGACACCTAGGGCAATATGGGACAATAGTTCTGTTTTTTTTGTCCCCAGCAATATGTTGCTAGGTGCTTAGTCAACTGAGGCATGTTTGGTTTTATGACTAGATCGGCCATTACTTTAAGGAAGATGGCATTTCTTTAACTTTTATGGGAAATGCCATGCTCTTTTGGAACGTAAGGGTTGCTTTGGAGAAGCTAATGTGAAGATTTTTGGAGGAAAATAAGAAAAAAGAAATAGAAAATTAAAGGTGTTTCTGAAGTATCTGCAAAAAAAACCCCAAAAAAGGCTCTTTTCAGAGCCAACCTCGAAGGGGAAATGGGGCACACTATTTCAATTTTCATCCCCCGCGCTCAGATTTTGCGATTTGTCTGCGGACAGCACGGTTGTCCGGGGACAGCGCGTATTATATAAAGTGATTTTGGGGGTGAGTGGCATGCAAATGAAACTGAGCAGAGCAAGGGATTGGTCAATAAGGTTTACTGGGCGTGTTGTGTAAGGAGAGAATTTGTCAGTGGGTATTTTTCCTGATAGAAGAGCAGATATCTATGGCTGTGTGTTTCAGAAAGCAGATTGTTTGGATTTTGAGAGATTTGTGGATACATTGGTTGGAGGTGTATGCAGATTGTTGTGGAGTGGCTGCATATTTTGAATTATCTCATGTGGAAATGCACTGGCATGGAGTGCGTGGAATGAAGTGGGTGGATTTGGTACTTCTCTGTGCTTCTTTGGTGACACAGCATCATCCAGACATTATTATTATTCATTGTGGAGGAAAGAGTTTACGACATGTGTCTGGAATCTCTTTGCAATTTGCAATGAAAGAAGGACTTGGGAAAGTCATGGACATGTATCCAAACTCCAGAGTAATTTTTTCCCGTACTGCACAGAGACAAATGTGGCTGCATTCTTTTTCATTTGGTCCACAAATGGAGAAAGCAAGACACAATGTTAACAATGCTGTTTGTGCCTTTTTTGAGAGTTGTTGGTATGTCCTCTTTTCAGAATGAAAACATTATGTTTTGTAGCACACACATGTTTTGCAGAGATGGAGTACATCTTACTTATGCTGGCAATCAGATTTTTCTGCGTAATATACAAAATGCATTGCAACCTTTTTTGAATTTAGAGCAATCTATTTTGCAGTAGGTGTTGACCATTTGAAGTTTTGGAAACACAAAAAAAACACCACAAAAAGGCTCTTTTCGGAGCCACCACTTCCTCCCAGAGAAAAGTGCAATGGTTGTGACAGGGCAGCACTGCACAGTTTTTAGATGTCTGCACGGGGCCCTGCAATATTTATTTGTAACTTCTGTTTTTAAACTGTGAATTAGCCGCTCTGAAAAGAGCCTTTGTTTTTTTAAAATATTTATCTGGGTTTTTTAAACACGACACACAAGGAAAGGAGGGGAAAGGAGGGTAAGGAAGGGACACCAACCACGGGGATAAGAAAGGACAGGTGGAGAGAGGAAGATGTAGGGTGGGCCTTATTCAGATAGGTCACAGACCTTCTGATGCTCCTTGACTGCAGTCTCAAAAACAGTCCGAAGGTTCTCCCCCCTGCAGTGTACTGAGTCGCAGTACATGCACAATATTGTGACCCTTGAAAGGTAAGGGTCAACAGCATCATGAATAGCCTGTGAGGCAGCTGGAGGGATGCACTGTCCCACAGGAGTGTGTTTTGTGGTGACAGGAGTGTTAATGGAGGATGCTGCAGAGGAACTCAACCTACTACGTTTATCGCAAGGTACATCCTTACGAATAGCCCCATTGTGGAATGACTTTAGGTGTCGCTTCATTGATGTAGTACCAAAGCTATACGAACCAGCCTTGCCACGACTCATCACCATGTGGCACTGAGTGCAGATCACCTTGTTCACTTGAGTTTTTGACTTTCCATCAAAGGTGGTAAATAACTGCCACACCCAAAATGAGTGCTAGTAGTAGGGAATTCCACTAGCTCTTCCTCTTCATCCTTTTCATCCGTCTTCTCTAGATCCTCACGCCTGTTCCGCTCTGCAGGCCTTTAGGGACATGATGGTGGTGGAGGGGGTGGGGGTGCTGATACCGAGGCAGTAACAGCAGAAGCAATTAGGAATACCATCTGGAAGTTTAATAACCAGGAACTAGAAATGAGGAACCAAGAACAGCAACCTGCACAATTGTCCTGTTGTAAATCTTGGAAATCCAAAAGCAGAATGAGGATCAGCTCTTGGGTGTGGCCTTTTATAGGGGTGCTAGGGCGTGCTTCGCAGACACCTGCGCCATCCCTGAACACTTCGAACACCAAGAACGGGCTCAAAAAGTTCCAAAAAGTATGTAGATCGGCAGGGACATTGTCTGGGACATGTGCAATCGTGAACCTTTACTGTAAAATACCTTGGATTGCTCACAAAAGCAGTTTTCAAATTTTCGGGGACCCAGACAGTGTCCACAAATAAGGACACATGCTCAGCGTGGGTGCAGTCACATGATGACGTCGCAGGCACATTCACGAATGGGACAGCTGTCCACAGGACACCAAATGCACAGTGATTGTTGTGCGCATGCGTGCGGGTGTTCTACGGACAGTGTTTGGTTCCCCGAACTAATTAAAAGTGCGACACACGTGCGGCGGACAGTTGCGGAGAGGCGCAATGTTCATAGGACCCAAGTGTATGATGCGCATGTGCTTGGGTGTTCTACAAACAATGTTGAACTCCTGAATAAAATAAATGTGCATCAAAACTTTGCGGACAGGCGGACGGGAGGATATGTGTTCTACGGATACATTCATTCTGGTTGCGTACATTACGAACAGCGAGGGAGTTATTAGGACACCCCTATTTTGGGGATTGCAGACAGGTACATCTTGTGTGTTCTAAGGACATTTCTTAATTAAGAACAGTACGAACAGGTATGTTATCCTTAGGACACCCTTATTTGGGTTAATTGCAGACAAGCGGACATCTTCTGTGTTCTGAGGACATCAGCATTTCAATTACGAACAGTACGAACAGGTATATTGTCCATTGGACACCCCCATTTTGGTTAATTGCGGACAGGCGGACATCTTGTGTGTTCTAAGGATACCTCCATTTTAATAACGGACAGTATGAACAGGTATAGTGTCCTTAGGACACCCCTATTTTGGTTAATTATGAACATAAAGGACACCTGTGCTGTCCGCGGACACCCTGGCGGCCTTTAAAAAAAATAAGACACAGGTATATACTAAGAACACATTTAAAATGTTATTATTATTTAACAGTAGAAAAATTAGGAAAGAGAGGGAGAAGCATAAACTGAAACAAATACAGGGGAATTAGGGGTCTGGACATGATGTATGGGAGGGGAGGAAGGGATGGAAATTTCATCGTGCCGTTTTTCTTGGTGGGGAGGGTTTGGGGATAGTTGGCTGGGACATGGAGACGGGGAACAGGTACATGTGGGACAGTGGCATTTAATGTAATGTTTTCTTTAATGTGGTCCACAATACACTCTTTTAGTTGACTGAATTGTTGTAGTAATAAATCCATTTTCAGTTCCATTCATTTGATTGGATCTTCTATTATCTCTTTTGGTACATTAGTTTTATTGGTTGTCTGGTGTGTTAAAAAAATGTGTTTAGTACATATAAAGTAATGGTTATTTTTACTGATTTTTATAGGTTTTTAGTAGCGCAACTTAACCATAATGTCCCTTTAACAAAGTTTTTTTCACTGAAAATATATTTATGTATTGCATGGCCTGCGGTAGCGGCCATGTAGTTATGGTTACATTGCTAAACCCATAGGAAGAGCACTTTTTGCACGGCTTATAACTTCGCTCCCTGTGGATGAATCCTCACCAATCTTTGCAAAAAAAGTATATGGCCCACTCTGAATTATTTTGGTGAGGTTTGGTCAAGGGGGGAAAGTTATAGGGGGGGCCCCAAAATTTCTTTTTTTCCCACAGACTGAATGGAGAAAAAACTTTGCTCACGCCTACAGTCCAAAACGCTGGACGGATTTTCACCAAATTTGCGGCAGGAGCGGTGGCTTGTTCAGAAAGCATGCTTTTGTAAATCTGGTGGAAATCCGTCCAGTAGTTCTTTTTAAAACAACCCAAAAATAAGTCTAAAAAAATTAGACACACATCCCTGTTCGGTCCGTGGACAAGACTCTGATTGTCTTAGAGGGCAACGTGGTGTCCGCGGACATCGGGCACACCCGCTGATTGGATGGTGAAAAGCGTGAAGTGTGTCAGATATTTGGAAACGCCCGCCAACATGGATTCGCGGACAGCGGCCGGTGTCCGTGGACATTGCAGTAAAACATATTATAAAAGACAACATTGCACTTGTCAAACTTATCAAATAATCTCTGGGGAGTTGAGGGGTGATGAGGATGGGATGGGATATGGCTGCAAGAAGCAAAAAAGCTGTTGGTTTTTGCCGCGAAGGTCCACGAAGAGTCTGGATGTTCACAAACAGTCCTGGGAGTTCGTGGACACTTCAGATGTTTGGGACAGTTTTTGGATGGCATATAACTTTGGCACCACTCAATGAAACTACATGACATTTTGCAATTATATTCCGGACCTGACTCCGAATGGGTTTGCAAAGTCTGGTGGGATTCTGCCAGGAGGGGGCAAATTAGAGAGGGGTCCCAAAATAATGTAAAGGCTTATAAATGAGGTGCCATTTGACAAATTTACACTTAATTTGGCAAACTGATAATAGATATAGATATAAATGGTCTTGCGAAGTTTGGTGGAATTCTGTCAAGATGGGTCAAAATTAGAGGGGGGTCCCAAAATATTGTAAAGGCTTATAAATGTGGTGCCATTTGACAAATCTACACAAAGGTTTGCAAAAAGATTATAGATCTAGATAGAAATGTTTTCGTAAAGTCTGAATGGATTTTGTCAGGTGGGGGCTAGGTTATATGACGATTGAATTTGCATACATTTGACACTTTTGAAAAAATAAAACATAGGTGGATTTCCAGCAAACTTGTGTAAGGAGCATTGGCAAGGACCTGAAAGCATGGTTTTGCAAATGTGCCCATTTTTTTATTTTTTGACAATGTCATAATGTAGGTACAAAAAATAGTGATATACCTTTGGTGATTGAGGTGTAGCCTGTGGCGATGGGCAGTGGCCAGATTGAACCGGTCATGGAATAAGGTCATGATCCGGACAATCTGACTACTGGCCAGTACCACGAGAGACAACACATGGGGTTAAAGTGGCATGTAAACTGGGACTGGCTTTGTGGTAAAGTTATTCAAAATTGGGATAGATTTGAAAGGGAAGAAAAATGTGCTTGTGGTTATAAGGTCATAGGGTTCTCTTTTCGCCTTCTCCAGGCTTCAATGGAAAGCGAAGAGGGGCCATGTATGGAACCTCACCTTCCCTGCGGCATCCCGGTGCAGGAAGAAAACACCTTTTATTTTAGCACCCCAGGTTCCCGCTTTGGGAACCTAGGGTGCTAATGGCCTTCATCCCCCATTACAGGGGCTTGAATGTGGGGGCAATGGTTCAGAGACCTTGTTATCCACCCTTGCTTCGCTTGGGCTGATAACTTGGGCTGCCAAGTCGTTATCCACCGTTCCAGTCCCTGGAACGGAGGATGAACACCACAATATTCCCATTAGCATTACACAAAATGCAAATGGAAATGTTGGAAACTCTTATTAAGTCTATATACTTTACTGAGAAATATAAAGTAGATGGAGTCTATAAGTATTTTTTAGTTCTATTTTTTAACTGTGAAAGGTGGTTCCAAATGGAACATTTATTTTGTTGTTTTTGGATGTATTTTTATTTTTGGCAGGTGAGCTAAGAATGAAAGGTGGGGAGGAAATGAGGGAAGAGGCACCAAACACTAATATGGAGGGGTAGGAGGTCAGGGGGAAATGTTGCATGCTTGCTATTTCTAAGGTAGGGGGAAGTGTTTCTCATGCTCCTTGATTACAGCAATGGTGGTGGCTCTTGGGGAGCAGGGATGGCATTAGCTGATGCCATTTTAAGATAAATATCAGTTTTGCTAAAAGTATGTCCTGTGTACTAGATTGTTAATGGATAATGAGTAGGAATAGGTATTGGAGCTGTGCAAGGGACATTGTGAAGTTGAAATTTCCTAGATCAGTAGGAAATGCAGTTCCGAACTGCCCGTGAAGCATGGGTCTTATCATGAAGTGTGGATGGGTTCTCGGACATGTCATCATGCCGTGCACCAACGCATGGTCATGTGGCACTGTCCGGAAGGTCCACAATGAAGTCAGATGTTCATAGACGTCTAAGGATGTAAAAATAGTTGAAATAGTTGCAAAAAGTGTATAGAAGTGTTAAAAATTATTCTAGAAGGTGGGAAATGGCAGAGTTTTAAGGTGACACTTTGTAAATTGGACACAAATATTGCTATATTGTGTAAGTATGATATTAGTAAGTTGTAGGAAAATAGCACGCACTGGTAAAAACCCATGACATTTACTGAAAAAACTTTGTTAAAGGGAGGTTAGGGTTAAGTTGAACTAATAAAAACCTATGATTAACCATAAGATCCCCTTAACCAACTTTTTTCTTTAAATTACAAGGCCCACGGTAGTGGCCGTGTAGTTATGGTTAAGTTGCTAATCCCACAGGAAGAACTGTTTTTGGGCAGCTTATAACTTCGCTCTCCCTGGATGAATCCTCACCAAACTTTGCGAAAAAAAGGATATGGCCCACTCTTTTTGCAAAGTTTAGTGAGGTTTGGTGCAGGGGGGGCAAAGTTATAAGGGGGGTCCCAAAATGCCTTTTTTCCCCATATTGTGAATGGGGAAAAAACTTTGCTCACGCTTACAGCTCAAACCTCTGGACGGATTTGTACCAAATTTGCGGCAGGAGCAGTGGCGTGGTCCGAAAGCGTGCTTTTGTAAATTTAGTGGAAATCCGTCCAGTATTTTTTTTTTTAAATGACCTAAAAGTAGGTCTAAAAAAATGTGTGATATCTATGTCCACTCTGCAGACACATTTCCTTGTTCGCTCCACGGACAGGACACTGATTGGGTAATCGACTTGCGTCATGTCTGCGGACATGCGACGTGTTCGCTGATTGGTTGGGTTGAAGCGTGAGGTGCGTCGTATTGTTTTGATGCATCCTCCATCTGGGATCCGCGGACATCTGCGGACAGCACAGCGACGAACGTGGAAAAATACAACTTTGGGGAGTGTTTTGGTGTGTAAGAGTGCTTGGGGAGGGTGGGGGAGTAAGAGATGGGTCAAATGCTGTATTTGTTTAGGTTGCAGGCATGTGTTCGTCATGTCCGCGCACATAAAAAATGCAGTAGCCCCTATAGCACAGTTAAAATGTTTGATTCTATGGGTGTGTTATGCTGTGGTGGTTGTGGCCAGGGCCTAGAGTCATGGGTGCATGCACCCAAGACTCTAGGTCCTGGCCACAACCACTGCAGCATAAAACACACATAGAATCAAACATCCATCAAATATGCAGAAATCTATGTGTACTGTTTGATTTGTATAGTTTGTATGTGAAGTTTTGGCTATGTCATGTAATTAAGATTGTAGAGTTTGGTAACAAGCACTGCAGTATAACATATCCAAGCAAGTAAACATTTTGGATTGTGGTGTATGGTTAGATGTTTGCTTCAATGGTTGTGTTATGGAGCAGTATTTGTGAGTTGAATTATAATATACTTAATATTTGATTTTTTGTAATTGGATATCTTTTTTTATGACTTGGGTAACTGGAGCAGATATTCTTTTTCAATTTCTGTGATAAAAGAAAAGATCATGTTAGTGTAGGTAGTTCATAATGAGTTATTGCATTGCATAACAGACATTTCTGAATTATTTTGACCCTCATATTTAGTAGTTTACAAACCAATGTACTGTGCAATTTGCTCAGTTTCTGAGTTTGTTTCTTAATCATTGGGTCTGTGGGAAAAAAATCCATGCTAGATTAAAAAAAAACTTTTTCTGTTATGGTACAATACATTTCTTTCTTTGTTTTCATTGTTTATTTGTTGTTTCTGGCTAATGTTTATCTGTTGGTTTGTTGCAGATTGTTAGATACCTGTTGGCGTATTGTAACTGGTTATAGTTTTTTATTTATATTTTCAAGTTGCTTATCTATCTGTTGGGTTGTTGCAGATTTTTGGGGCAGTTAGATACGGTTGTAGGTCAAAGGATCGATAACCAAAGGTTCGAATGGTCAAAGAGTCGACACCAAAGGACCGAAAAGAAAAGGATCGCATTTTTTTTTTTTACATTTTTTTTTGGGGGGAGTCCCCCCAACCCCTGTTTTTTGTGGTAAAAACCAATTTTTTTCCATAAACAAAAAACCCCCAAAAAAATGAAATAAAAAAAATGTGATCTTTTTGTTTTCGGTCCTTTGGTGTTGATCCTTTGACCATTCGACCCTTTGTAGTCGACCCTTTGACCGGACACCGTTAGATACCTGTTGGCATATTCTAACTATTTATGTCTTCTTATATTTTAGTGGTATTGATTTATCGGTTTGGTTGTTGCAGTATCTTGGGGCAGTTAGATACCTGTTGGCGTATTCTAACGGGTTATCGTTTTTTATTTATATTTTCAAGTTACTCATCTATCTGTTGGGTTGTTGCAGATTTTTGGGGCAGTTAGATACCTGTTGGTGTATTCTAACTGTTTAGGGTTTTCTAATTGTTTCATTAATGTTTACGCACAGATTAGTTATTAAAGTTTGGTTTTAAGAATATTAAATAAGCATTTATAAAATTTGCTGGTAATCTCTGCTTTAGAGTAATGGCACTATCATTACAATCAAACCATCCACATTTTTTTTTATATATGCAGTGTAGTGACCTGCATTGGTTGTGGCTCCTGTGTGATAGATTATACCTATTGTTGTGAAGGTTTTCTTACCAAGTGATTCTTGACCATGTGTGAATCCAGTCAGCTTGCAGTTGTTTTTGGTACCATCTGCATTGTAACGTAGAAGCATTAGTATTACGTAATTACTATGTGCTTGTATTTGTAAGGTGGAGCGATTATCTGAATTGCAGGTAGTACATAATCTGCCATGGTTTGCATTTTGTACAAGTTGCTGAAATGGAATGGATTCACAGTTAGGTATAAATACATACACAAAGCGTTCATTAGGGATTTGTTCCTGTGCCACATTTTTGCCGAGAGTGCCTGTATGTTTCTACATGTATAAAATCTGGAAGATTTCATTTATGTTCAGGTATGTTTTGTTTTCCAGTACTTGTAGTAAGTACATTAGAAATTATTGTGGATCTTCTTGTGAGCTTAAAGGGAATTTCACCATTCCAGCGCAGTAGTCCAATTCTTGTCTTATTCCATGAACACTATATGTGTTGTCAGGATTGTTGCTTGCATTTCTAGGAAGGACTAACATTTGCAAACACAATTGGTCTGTATTGTGTAAGTAAATGTTGTCAACAATTGGTGGCAATTGGAAAAGAATATTTATTGCTACATTTGTGTAGCAATTTACACCAGCTATATTTGAAAATTTGAATGGACCAGATAGTTCTGTGTCCAAGTCATTTCTTTGCAGTGAGTTACTTTGAGTAGTAGATTCTTTTTTGGTTGTAGTAATTGATGAAATATTAGCTTCTTTTACTCTTTTTGGAGGATTTGCAGAGAGATCATGTTGCATTTCTGTTTGAAGTAGTTTTCTTTTACAACGTTTTGCTTTTTGTGGAACAGGATAGGTTTTTAGATGGGCGGTGTACAGTGAACGTAGTCTATTGCATTATAAAAAGCATGGAATATCAGCGTTTACTTGCATCAAAGTTGATTAGAAATAGACTGTCACGTGTATGTAAGCGTGATAGTGCTACGTAGCTCATGCCTCCTTTAAAGACTGTGTTCCCAATATCTATCAATGCTTTATGTAGGGTAAGACCTTGTGATTTGTGAATGGTGCTTGCGTATGCTAGAGTTAGAGAAAATTGCTCTCTGTGTACATACATGTCTTTGAAAAGAAGGAATTGAGCTGTTGAGTGTCCTATCCTTTTAACTTCTGATCGTTTGTCAAAGAGAATTTTGACAAACTGAATGTTGTTGTCACGTGGGTATGTTTGAAAGCCAACAACTGTACCAAGTGCTCCATTAACTAGTCCTTGCTCCACGTCAAGGTTACGTTTAAGCATTACTCTACAGTTTAAAGATAAATTTCATATTTTCTCCAAATCAGCTGTGTTGGAGATAGAGTTTTCTATGGTATTTAGGGGGTAATTCATAGAATTCAGCGCACAAGTGGCACACGTGGCTGGTGCACAGTGTGCGCGTGCGACAGTCTGCGCCAGCCGCGTTCGCCAAAATCCTTTTCCGCGCACAGCGTATTCATGGATTTTAACATCCAATACCAGCCATGGCACAGAGTGGTGCAGAGACCCTGCAGCAGCGCCAGTTACGCCTCCAACCCCTCCCCATACACCATGTACAGCGCACATATCCTGTACATGGCACACAGGTCCCCAACCACAAAAACGCCTGTAAAACTCCCCGCATACCCCTCCGAATACACGTACCCCGCTGCGCGGGAAGTTTCACACGCGATTGGGCCTGTGCGAGCGGGTACGTGCATTTCGAGTGTGTGCAGAAAGTTCCACCGCGATTGGCCCTGTGCGAGCAGGGTACGTGTATTACTGGGGTGCATGGGAAGTTTCACACGCAATTGGGCCTGTGCGAGCAGGGTACATGCATTTCGGGGGTGCGCAGGAAGTTTTACACGTGATTGGCCCTGTGCGAGCGGGTTACGTGTATTACTGGGGTGCGCGGGAAGTTTCACACGCGATTGGCCCTGTGCGAGCGGGGTACGTGTGTTACTGGGGTGCCTGGGAAGTTTCACATGCGATTGGCCCTGTGCGAGCAGGGTACGTGTATTTCGGGGGTGCGCGGGAAGTTTCACACACAATTGGCCCTGTGGGAGCGGGGTACGTGTATTACTGGGGTGCGCGGGAAGTCTCACACGCGATTGGGCCTGTGCTAGCAGGGTACGTGTATTTCGGGGGTGCGCGGGAATTTTCACACGCGATTGGCCCTGTGCGAGTGGGGTACGTGTATTACTGGAGTGCGTGGGAAATGTCACACGCGATTGGCCCTGTGCGAGCAGGGTACGTGTATTTCTGGGATACGCGGGAAGTATCACACGCGATTTCGCTGTCAGAGCGGGTTACGTGTATCCGGTGGGGTGCGCGGGGAGTCCCACATGTGAATTGGCAGTGTGGGTCCTCCCAGGTGTGCCCTCTACCCCCTCCACGGCCCCTGCAGGCACACCACAGGGAACTGCCCAGCACCCCTGGTCATGTCCCGCACGCAGCCCATCCTCCATGGGCATGCCCCCCAGCCAGCCCACATGTCACCTTCCACTAGTGATCACCAACCCATGTCCCCCAGCACCCCCACCCCCCAGCAGTGATGGGCACCTGCCAGCAGGCCCCGACTAATGTCCACCATCATCCCCACCCACCCAGCAGTGATAGGCACCTGCCAGCAGGCCCCGACTCATGTCCCCCAGCACCCCCACCCCCCAGCAGTGAGCCTCAGGCCCCAACTCATGTCCCCCAGGACCCCCACCCACCCAGCAGTGAGGGGCACCTGCCAGCAAGCCCCGGCTCATGTCCCCCAGCACCCCCACCCCCCAGCAGTGAGCCTCAGGCCCCGACTCATGTCCCCCAGCACCCCCACCCCCCAGCAGTGATGGGCACCTGGCAGCAGGCCCTGACTCATGTCCCCCAGCACCCCCACACACCAGCAGTGAGCCTCAGGCCCAGACTCATGTCCCCCAGCACCCCCATCCCCAAGCAGTGATGGGCACCAGCCAGCAGGCCCTGACTAATGTCCCTGAGCACCCCCACCCACCCAGCAGTGATGGGCACCTGCCAGCAGGCCCCGACTCATGTCCCCCAGCACCCCCACCCACCCAGCAGTGAGGGACACCTGCCAGCAGGCCCCGACTCATGTCCCCCAGCACCCCCACACCCCAGCAGTGAGCCTCAAGCCCCGACTCATGTCCCGATTTCCCCCAACCCCCAGCAGTGATGGGCACCTGACAGCAGGCCCCGACTCATGTCCCCCAGCACCCCCACCCCAAGCAGTGACGGGCACCTGCCAGCCGGCCCGAATCATGTCCCCCAGCACCCCCACCCCCCAGCAGTGAGCCTCAGGCCCCGACTCATGTCCCAAAAAAAACATGTCCTACCAAAACAGACCCATGTCCCTAAAGCCAACCCTAATCTCCCTTGCCCCCCAATCCAAGCATGCAACCATCCACAGAACCCACTCCCAAATTACCCATGCCATGATAGTTGAAATGAACCACCATGCCCATGCAGGAATACACAATGTAGCCACACAGTGGCAACATGTGACTGAGGAAATGTTCAATGAGACATGCACAAAACCAATTACAGTACACAACACCAATTCTGAAGTAATAAAAAATGTATTAAAAACATAAAGAACTGACTTGGAGGAATAGTAAAATGAGAATCAATGTACAATGACCGATGTAGAAAAAAATATTGTAAATCCAATGAAGTAAAAAAAAAAGAAAAATCACGTGGAATAAAAAAGTGGTCCATTGACAATGTCCATAATAAAAACATAATCCAAAAAAAAAAAACATTGATCCATGGGAATACAGAAAAAGAAAGTATGTACACGTCTGCAACTATATACAATGTAAGTCCAAATGGTCCATGATCCACAAACAAAAGGAAACCTACAAAAAAGTCCTATGAAGAAAAAACTACACACGAAGTGGAGCAATGTCCATTAAATCCAAATTAAAAGAAAAACAAAGGAAACCTAACACTATCTGACTATATACAATGATGGCGGGCATGTCCTGCGGCTCACTCTGTGATGTCCCGGGCCATGGCATCATCGAACTCTATGTCGATGTCCCGGAGGCGGGCCTCTCCCCTTTCCCCGAGGTCTCACAGGGATTCACTCATGGCCTGTTCCAACTCCCTGCGAGTTGCCTCGAGGCACTCTGTCCGCCTCAACGCCCGACGCATGGAGAACTCCGCCCTGACCATAGTGAGCCATGCCCCATCCGCCCGCCGCCGCTCCGCATCTATGCGCTGGCCCAACCACAGCCACACGGAAGACACTCCCATTCCAGGGTTCTCCTGCCCTCTGGCCGATGCCTGCCCCTCTGATGTCGATGGCACCGAGCCATCGTTGCTCCCACCTAGAGCCTGCTGATGTTGCTGCTGTCCATGTGCCCTGTCCGATGCCTGCACATCGTCCATCTGCTGGACTCCAGTTGTTGGGGTGTCCACCCCTGCTGGACCGCCGACTCCCGACTGTGGCAGGGATGGGATCTCAACCAAGCTGGCTGTGTTGGTCAGGCCAGGTCCACAGGGGGCCCTGGTGGAATCTGGGCCGGAAGACGGCAGGGAGAATGACTGGCGAATAGTCTCCACAGAGGAGGAGAGGTCCGCCAGAGTGCCCGACACATGTAGGAACCCACCGACCAGGGCCCCCCCCCAACAGTGCCACGTCGCGACGCTGCTGTTCATGATGGCATGCGTGCTCTGCCCAAGAAGCATGCACGTCGTCACGAATGTCATGCGTGTGCAACGCGACACCAACCAGGACGGAGCCCATATGGTCATGGGACCCCTCGTCCGCAGGTATTGGAGAGGCAGATGACGTGGCACTCCCCCCTACCTGCGGATGGGCCTGGAATGGGGCATCCCTGCTGGTGCATGGTGGTGCAGTCACAGGATCAAGGACAGCGACATGCACAGGCCCCTCTGCGGTGACCTGTGCTGCCTCCTGACCCTGGCCCTGGACTGCACCACTTGCACCAGTGGTACTACCCCGACCAGGCCCCATGTGCGGCTCAGTAGCGGGCTCCTCATCCTCTGTGGAGACCACCAACCTGGATGTCTCCACAACGTCTTCCGCCATTGCAGTCCCTTCTGCTACAGCCCCCTCGCTCCCGGTTGTTGGTAATTCCTGGGAGGGTGGCTGGGCCTTGCGTCGCCGCCCGGTGGAGGCATCCGTGCCACTTGGCTCCACAGCGCCGTCTCCGCCCTCTTCTTCACTTGACGCTGCGTAGAGGGAGACATAGAACACAAGCATCAGGGTACAGTACAATATTCCCCCAGACAGGAAGCAATAACACATGAGTGGCACTGTCAAATGTCACTTCCATCCTGTCCCTCCACAACACATGGGTGAATGCATGCAACACACATGCAGAAACAGTCCCGGCGCCTACAATCAACATCAGCATCCATGTACAAGGGCCTCTGTTAACCAAAATGTTGCCTTCAAACTCACATGCATCATGGCTCACACTGATCCCATGCACACACATCACCGGAGGGTCATGCATCATGGCTTGCACACCACAGACGCAGTGGATAGACACAGTGGATACAACGGTGACGGCACTGCATGAGTGAATCTACACATCATCACAGACATGTGTCATGCATCCATGGCATTTCAAAGTCACACACACACACTTCTCAGACACACACACATGTGCACCATACATGTACATGACAGCAGCACCCATCCCTCACACCCCCTCCATGTCCAATAACACAGTCTGGCCTGCTTTCATGTGTGCATTCCGCATACAGCTCCCCATGTTGCATTGGAACACATGCACCATCCATGTGGTTCACACATTACAGGTCTGACATGCATGACCATGATGTCCCTGCACACACACATCCATACATGGCCTATGTCACACATACAGGCATGTATCAGACGACCAGCACACTGCAACATGCCCTGTCTCACGCAGCAATGCTTGGCCACTTACCGCTCAACTCCAGACGGGTCTGCCTCTGAAGGATCTGGGAGTGGAGCGCTGGGGCTACGTGTTCCAGGACCCTCATTTGGATGTTGCTCATGCTGGCCGGGCCCCCCTCTGCGAGGCGCCGGGCCTTGTAGAGGGTCCTGGACCTCAAGTCCTCCCAGCGCTTCTTGACGTGCGTGATGTCACGGGTTGCCACCTCCTACGCGTTGATGGTAACCACTGCGTCCTCTCAGATCATTGACCGTCCTTCCTTGTTGGCGCGTGATGTTCCAGAGAGGGCATCATAATGCCCCAGGACATGCTCCACCAGGACATCAACTTCCTTCTACTGAAGCTGGTGGCCCTCTGGCTCCCTGACTGGGGGTCGCCAGTGGTCTCAGATGGTGTTTGCCCCGACATTGCGACCCCTGAGGCAGGTGTGGGTGGGCAACTGGGTTCTCGGGCTGGGCTGTGGAACGATGGTATCCTAGTCAGGAGTCTTCTGATCCAGCAGGGGTGGACACAGAAACTGGACCCCTGTAGAAGGCTGACGTACAGGCACCAAATAGCAGGGCACATGGGCAGCAGGCAGGCAGCAGCAGATGGCTGGTGGGAGCGTGCTCGGGGCTCTTGGGGGCAGGAAAATGGCCTTTTGGGCAGGAGCGTGGTCTTCCGTGTGTATTCGCGTGGCCAGCTTGATACGGAGTGATTTGGCACGTGAAAAAATTGCACGTCAGCGTGTAATTCAAGGAAAGGCCCTTAGCATGTAAGCACGTCTGTGCCACGACGCGCACGGGCATTTCCCTCATAACATGGGCATAGTGGTTCAGCGCGCATGTAAAAAAACTGCACGTCCGCGTGTGAATGCGTGTAATCCGAGGAAAGGGCCGACTCGCGTAAGTGACGCGACACACAGGTGTTTCCCTCAGCACGGGTTAAAGATGAGCGGGGCCAGCAGTTCGCTGTACGTGCCTTTTGTGGAGACCAACGTGTGTTGCTACTTCATGTTGTTTCACGCGCCATCACTACTTCACAGCGGATCAAGGACGTATCTCTTCTTTTGGCAGGGGTATTGGCTACACGTGTTTTTCATTATCACGCTAGTCAGATGGTGAGTCACGCACGCTATTTTTCCCACTGCGGGTGCCCCTGTGTATCGCACCCGTTTTCGAGGTCATAGTAGCCTGCGTGTCCCACACATATGTGTTTTTCGTGTTACTGGGTGCCACCGCGTACTGCGGGAGGTTGATTCCACGCACATAGGCTGCAGGGTTGCGTGCACAGTTTTACTGCAGTTTTGGGGTGCCTGAGCGTTGCGTGACCAGTCACTACATCACCGGGGTCACATACAGCCTTGCAGGTACAGGGGGAATGTTAACATCTTGCATCCCACCCCCTTCACCCCAATTGCGCAGGACAATTGTGGTGTACACCTCCCATTGGCACTCCTCCATCTGTGCCGGCACTACTCCATCTGTGCCATGGTTGGGAGGCCACCAAAGGTGAGGGGCGCATCAGCTGGGCATCCTCCTCATGGTGGGCGTGGTCAGGGACGTGGCCGGGGTGACCAGGGAGTAGGGGAACTCCAGGGTGTCCAGGGTGGCCGCAGAGGGGGAAGAGGCAGGGGTGCGCCACTTGAGCACGATGTTGTGCCATGTGTCGGTGCAGTCATGCCACCACCCCCTTTGGTTCCGGGAGATGCAGCTTTTGCATCTGGCACTGGCGCCCGTGTGACCCGGCAGTCTGTTTCATCGACTGCCACGGGCTCAAGGTTAGTGGTAGCTGCAGGTGCAGGTGCAGCTGTGGACACCACCACCCAGGCTCAGGGTCTGCCAGCGCAGGCTGCGTTGGTACTTGAAGAGCCCTTGGAAGATTTCCAACAGGCCAGGAGGGAAACCGTAGGTGCACGCAGGGCTCCCCTGACCAAGACACGTGTCCCTGGGGCAGTAATGTCATCTGCTGCCCCGAACAGCCGGGTGTTGGCAAGTGCAGGGCCAGATGCAGCCAACAACACCCCGGTTGTGAGTCTGCCAACCAGGACGGTCGCGGTCAATGACCCTGCCACAGCGGATGTTGCTGCGCAGGGTCCATTAGAGGGCACCCAGCTGCCACTGACGCAAGTCAGGCCTTTGGTCGTCACTGCCACTCCCTTGGCTCAATCCACCAGTGCTACTGGCCATAGTGATCAGGGTGGCATTTGCCAGCCAGGATCTGCGCCGCAATCCAAGAGGAGGAAGGTTGCACCTGCAGCACAGGCTGGGACCCCACACACAGCCACGACCTCCAGCACGTCGAGGAAGAAGCCTTTCTGCAACCAGGAACTGGACTACCTTGTGGACTACGTGCTGGGCCACAGCCGTGACATGCTAGTGGGTCCTAATTGTCAGACTACGGCTGCCCACCGTGATACCCACTGGAAGTAAGTTGCGGAACATGTGAGTGCATTCGGCCATGAGGTGCGCACGGTGCAAGAGTGCAAAAAGCGCTGGAATGACCTCAAACACAGCGCTAAGGCTAAGCGTGCCTCAAATTACAACTTGACTCTGGTGACTGGCAGTGGGCCTGCACCTGAGGAGGTAGACCTCACTCCGCATGAGTCACTCGTTGCGGAGTTCATACCATCTGAATCGGTTGAAGGAGTGGGAGAGATTCCGGACTTTGATGCCCAGTCCAGTGAGTGTTGCTGCGTGTTTGTTGTGGACATGTGTGTTTTACTTGTGTGATGTGTTGTGCATGACTGCCACTACATGTCACGTGTACATGGTTCTGATGTGCAAGTAATGCAATGCTTCTCTGATGCATGTCTGCTCTGCTGGATGGTGGACATGTGGAGCGGACGGGGACTGTCCGCATCACCACTATTGCACCCTACTCACATGCTGGTCACCAGGATGCCCCTCAAGTCAATGTTCCAGCTCACTGGCCGTTCTGCATGTAGCATGGGGTGACCTTCCTCTCAGCCCAGGATCTATGTCATTGCATGACTGACGTGCATTTGTCCTCTACCTGCATGCGGGTACTCCATGTAGGCATGCTCCCTTGCCCTTGCACCCCCCCTCTACACCCCAATTCCAATTTAGCACTGGTATGCATCAATTTTGCAGTTGAGTATTTCCCTGTTCATGCGTCCTGTGTACATGCTAACTTCCAGCAGCCAATCTGCCAGACATATGCTGTGTGGTACATCCTTTGTACTTGATGAAGGGTGTCTCACTTGGACTGTGCAGAGGTCAGATGCCCTGCAGGGACATGAGTGCCCATTCATGCTCCATCTGTATTCCACTCATGCCCCTATTTGTCCTTGACTGGATGATCATTGTAGTAGGAGTCCGCGACACCTGCACTGAGGGGTCACACAGTCTTGGAACCTCCGCCTGTGGTGGATCGGGATGCAGGGTCACCCTCCACACCAGTCACTGATGTGCCTGGGCCATCACGTCGACGGGGGCATGTAGTCGTGCAGCCGAGGGCTGTGCCAACACAATGAGGACACCCAGTCCTTGGGTCCCGCAGGGGTCAAGCCCAGCAACTGGGACGCCATGCGCAACCCCTGTATACTGAGTGGGAGCAAGACATGACTGCCAATTCTGAACGGCAGGTGGCAGCAATGGAGAACATCGCTGAGAGCATGGAGCGTGTGGCCCAATCCGTGCTCCCCCTTGCTAGGCAGGTGCTTCTCCAGCAGCAGGTGGCACGGTCCACGGCCCGCTCGCTCAGGCTGGGCATGGCTGCCTCAGACAAGGCACGCCTGGCTGAGATGGCGTCTTTGCGTCGAGCAATTGCTGCTAACGCAGAGGCACACATGGAGGCCCTGAGGGAGGAGTATGCTTCCCTCAGATCCACTCTGGGTGTCCTTATGATGTTCCAGAGGGAGCGGGCAGAGGAGAGGTTTGTGCAGCTTGAGCATACCATCTCAGCTGAGCTACATGCTTGCCGGGAGGTGCAACAGCTGTCCAGCCAGGCCTTGCAGGAGGAACTCTGTGTTACACGTGTTACTTTGCAAGATGAAGCACACGTATCACGTGAGGTCCTGCATGCAGACCTACCTGTGATCGCCCACAGAACCAGGCTCACCCGTCTGGCAGACTTGCTGCCGATGAGCAGCAAGCTATGGCTTGGCGTGGTCAGGCTCCTGTGTCATGTCCTCCTTTCCAGGAAAAGCCAGACTCGGATGACAATCTATCTCCCACGTAGGTCGAGCTGTGCAAGCATTGAGCCCAGGGAGGTTTTTTTTTCCTCAACATCATTGCATGTGGGTGTTGAGCAGCACCCTGTACCTCCCCCCTCCTGGGTACCTTCCCCCGGATGTATGTGGCCATTTTTGATTTTTCTTTTAGTTTAGTTAGTTAGGTTTCTATTTGATAGTTAGTTTAATTAGGAAATGTAGGTTTTTCATAGTTAGTGTAATTAGTTAATGTAGTTTAGAATTGCTTGTCTATTGTGCTTTCATGTGACGGTGTGGTGCTTTGTGGCTTTTGAAAGCATCCACTGTCTGTTCCAGCTGGGCCCTTCAAGCTTGTCTTGTGTATGTGTTTGCAGCTTGGGGTACTTGACTCACATATGCCACTCCTGCTTCCCTTATCCATGGGCTCACTGGGATGGTTCGGTGTAACAGCCTATTACACAAGCACTTTGGACTGTCATATCTGTGGCATGTCTGCTGCTGGTTATTGGTTGCATTTCTTTTTTCAACATTGTTTCATTGAATTTGGAACAGCTTGCAAGAGTTGGCATCAAGGACATGCAATTGACATTTCTGTGTGCTAATTTTTCCATGACATCAGTAGCACATGGTCATACAGTACATGGATGTGCCGGGTTTTTAATATTGATTGTGCTTCTTGAGGTAGTACACCAACTCTAATACTTTTTAAAATGTTGGCATATGTGAAGTCTGCAGACTGGCGCATGTTTTCTGTTAATTTTCTGCATAGAAAATGTTGCCAAGAGTTGACATTTCCTATGCTGCCAACAGTTTTACGGCAGAGTTTGTGTCCGAAGGTTTTAAAAATAGGTTCACCTTTCACTGGTGTCAATTGAAGATCCCCGAAAACAATAATGTGTTTTCCTCCAAAGAGCTCTTCTTAGTTTGTTTTGAATACTTCTTGTAATCTGAGGTGAATCAAAGCCAACATTAGGTTGGAGACCATGCTCACTTCATCTATTAGTAGCATTTTCATTTGTTTTAAAACTCTGCGTAGTTCCATTGCAGCTTCTGTAGAACGTTTGTAATATTCTAATTTGTTTTGGTGTTCTACTGGAAGGAGTAGTAATCGGTGTAAAGTGACACCACCTATGTTGTAGGCAGCTAAATCTGTGGGGGCAGTTACAACAGCTGACAGTTTCATGTTTGTCAATTGTTGGAGGAACCTGCTGATGATTTTGATTAAGAAAGTTTTGACTGAACCAGCTTGACCACTGATGTATAGTAATATAGGTTTTTAATTTTGGCATGTACATTCTTTATTTTCATGTTGTACAACATGTGCAATTTCTTTTGTTACTTCTCGAAAAATGCTATGCTGCTCATTGTTCAGTTTTGATTGCAGTACAGTTAAGTCTTCTGTATAGTGACACATGGTATTTTCTACTTCTGTCATAGCTAATTCTGCCTCATTTGCTATTAGTGGCTCTCTCAGTGTTTCCTGGCTTCCTGTTACAGAAGGTTGACTACTGTCTGGAGTGTCCTTATCTAGTTGGGCCTGGAGTTCTTCTTCGTGTTGCTGTTCATTGTGCAACATTGTTTTGTACTGTGTAAAGTTTACATCAGTTATAGTGCTTTCATTTGCTTTGAAAGCGTCTTCATAGAAGTCAAAGATATCTAGTAACTCTTCTTCTTTTCTCCATGATTTAAAAAGTTGTAGCAGGGACATGTAATATTGTTCTTTATGTTGAGAAGTTTTTAATGACAATTTGATATGATTAATTATTCTTCATTTGGTAAGTTTCACTAAGATGCCTTCACAATTTGTCACTCTGTATCTATCTCTGTTTTAATCTGGTTTTATATTATTTTTGTATGTGAAGTTTCGGGCTATGTGGTATAGACACATGGTTTCCAAAGTGGTACTCCTGTTTGGGTAGTATGTGTCCAGTAAATTGTTTTTCAAAATGTCTTGACTGTTGGTATAATTTTTGGCTATTGTTTCTATGTCGTCGTATGATTTCAGAACTCTTTTTCTAGATTCAGCAGGACCAAGACTTATCCATACTATATTTTCAGATTTTCCATACCAAGCAGTACCGGTTAAATGGTCTGCAGCTTCATAGCAGTCACATTCTCTATGAGACAGCATTGTAATGCCTAAACTGTACAATTTCTGAGACAGTGTTTTGTCTGATGATAAGTCATCCCAGAGGTCTTGAAGCTCTGTTTTTTCTGCTTTGGTTAAGTAGGCTGTAACATATTGTGCAACTGCAGTAGAATTGTCTGCAATGTACTGCACATCTATGTTTGCATTTCATAAGAGGGCAATGATTGCATTGTAATCAATGATATATTTTGCTTGTTCTGTTCTTTTTATGTAATATGTGTTCTTAGGTGATTTACCTTTAACACTATTACTAAATGAAGTCATGAAGTTGCTTACTTGACCTGTTGCTGTAACTGGTCTAGGGAAACCAAAGCGGCATTTGGTGTAGTATTTCCCTTTGTTTTTGTATTTGCGAAGACAATATTTCCCACATTTGTGTCTTTGAAATTGTAAAATGTTTGCATGAAGATCACTATTTGTTGTTTGTGAAGGAATTTCACAAGTGACATATTTTTCGATAAACTGTAAAACAGTGGCATCACTGTCTTGACCACATTTAGAAGCATCTTTAATCCATAAAAGCATGTGGATATGTGGTGCTCCTCTGGCTTGGTATTCTTTTCTCCAAAAGAAGTGTTACATTTCTCTGGGGGGAGGAACAGTTTTATTACAAATAAAGTGTAGCATAGCAATGAAGCGATAATGGAAATATCTTGAAACATTAACAGGATCTAGAGAGCAAAGTTCTCCAGGTGTTAGTATATCTATGTTTGTTTTGTTTTTGTTTGATATGCGAGGGATATCATGTAAATCTTCCCATGTATATTCTGCACAACTTAATGTAACAAACTAAGTGGGTGGGCCAAGGTTTCTTATCATACAACATACATCTCTATGACTTTGGAACCAGTATTCTTTAGTACCACGCATGTTTGCTAACAGATTTGTAATGCTTGATTGTAGAACCTCATCTTTTTCTTGCACTTTTTGTAGTAATTGTGTAGCTGACATATTTTGAAAATGAGTACCTGATTTCAATGTGTGTGCAAATCCATAGCATAGAGTTGCTAGTTCACTTTCAAAGAGTAGGTGGAATATGTATACCACATTTTGTCGAACTCTGGGATCGCCAGAGTACATTCGTAATGAGCGGTATTCTGATGCTGTTATCTGAGTGGGTCTTTCATCGTACCTTCCTCCTTTCCCAGTAGGAAAGAGTAGAGGAAAAGCATGTGCTTCTATACGTATCCTGAGGAACTGGCGTAAAGATTTGAAAGATTTTTTGTCAATGTTACACATTGACGTGCACATCCATTTGTACATTGGATGTTTTGGTTCAGTCAGATTGAGAGGTGATATAGAGTTTTCTGGGGATATTTTTGTAAGCAGCATTTCTGGTTCCATTATGGTATTATTAAGTTTTTCATACTGCTATGTATGGCAATTATGTTTGTTTGCTTTTGTTTGTATGCTTCTTCATTGAAATATGGTTCTGTGCTCGTGTTGTGACTCCATTCACCTCCACAGATATTTAAGAAGTTATTTTTGTTGACATTCTGTTTATTGAGAAGTCTTTTTTGTAGTTTAGTAATTAGTTTTGTTAGTGGTTTCATTCTGTTGAACACTAAAATAAATAACTTCCTTTTGAGAAGGATTGCACTGTCTATGAGAGCATCTAAGATTAATATTCTACGGTAGGTTTTAAGGGTTGTGCATGATTTCTCTCCTGTTTTTATAAGATTCTGAAGTACTCTGTGGCGGAACATTTTTGGTAAAATACTTTTTTGGTATGGTAACTTGCCACTACATCAAGATTTATAGGAGCAGTGTTAGCAGTAGTGGTAGCTGAATACTTGTTAATCAATTTCTGTTTCATTTTACATTTTGAAAGCGGAGGCAACGTTTTTGTACTGGAAGCTTGTTTTGTTTCGCTTAATGACTCTATTAGATCTTTTGTTTGAAATTTTTGTACAAATTATGCTAGAGATGGATGCTTATTCTGGACACTTTTATTTTCATTTGCTCTACTTCTGAGTTGCTTTCTACGGACTTGCTGTTTGGTAGGCATTCTTTGGGGTCTGTTGAAAAAAAAAGAAGGTATGGGTTGGTCTGTTCTGCAATGTATGTGTGCTGTGTGCATGAGTGTCTGAGTATGATGGTAAGGATGTATGTGGAGGTGTGTGATTGTGCATTGGGGCGCTACAACAAGTTTGGAAGGCTATTCTTGTATTTGTGTGTTAATATACTGGGGTTCAGATGACAGTAGAAAGTAAGCTAGTGGTGAGGAGAAGCACTTATACTAAATCTAATGGTATAGAATTAAAACAGTTCTTTGCTCTGCAATACTAACATTCTAAGCGCTGTTTTATGGAATTTGTGTGCTGAAAACCAGGGATTTGTGTGCCATTCTGCCGGCAAATCCCTGTTTAACAAATGGGGATTTGTGGGCAGAATGGCGCACAAATTCCTGTTTTTCGGCGCACAAATTCCATGAATCAACCCCACAGTGTGTTTGAGTAACAGTTAGAATATTATGGTAGTATTGTACTTACTTTTTTTGTTTGGAATGAGCAGGTTTCTTCTGAGTTGTTTGTACTTCAGATGCTGCTGCTTTTCAGGAGAGTGTTCTTCACTGCAATTGTAAAAGAAAGAAGTTAGTAATTTTGTGTGTTTATTGCACTGATGTTAATTTAGATGTTGATTTTTATGTTTTTGTAGTAGTATTGTTGTTTGATAACTGAACATATTGTGTGCATGCAGTTTCCTTTGACTATGTTCAGCCTTTATATTTTACTTACAATCTGTTAGTTCAACATGCTTTGCAAATGAGTATAATACTAAGGGCCTCATTACACAGAAGGTGGTAAACCATGAGGTTGCCGCTGGTACCATACCGGTACCACCATGGAGAAAAGGGGAATTACCACCCCATTCCAAGGTTGGCGGGGCGGTAATTCCCCCTTTCTCCGTGGCCCTTCCCCATTCCCATTTTTACCCCATAGGGCTCAATGGGAATGGGGAAGGAGCTAATTACAGTACCGCAAATTGCGGTACCATAATTAGCAACAAGGTCCCTTTGCGGGTCCCAACTTTAACGGCTGGTCCACACCAGCCGTTAAGGTCGGGTCCCACAAAGGGACCTCGTAGTAAAGAGGTAAGGGTTTACTGGTAAAGGTGCCCTTACCGGTACCGGTAAACCCTTACAGCCTTCCGTGTAATGAGGCCCAAAGTGTATGAAACTCACTTGGTTTCCTAAGGCTGTGTTATTGGATGTTAGGAGATAGAGGAAATAATGATATACTTATTTTGTAATTTGTATAAGGTAAATGGCATAAACTCGATAGAAAAGCATGGAATGTATGCATTTGTGAAGGTGTGGCTAATAAAGCAGAAGGATGTGATGCACAGGCAGTGGTGTTGTTTCAGCTGAGAGCTTTTCAATGATAGTGTCTATCTGTGTGAGTGTATAAAGATGCATGAACTTATCCTGGCTGTGTGTAATTTTATAATACCCTACTAAGTGTTTTTCTACAATTATACTGTTATTTCTCCCAACTTTTAATATTACAATTTTTTAGATAGCTGTGTGTGTAAAAAAAGAATTTAGAAAGCAGACAGGTTTGGAAGTGACAGTTGATTGTAGCAGATGGGAAAAATAATAGTAAGTTCATTTTATAGGTTATACAGGTTAAGTGGCAGTTACTCTGTTTATATGCATTCATAAGAGGTGTACATGTACTGTGCATAAAATATGCATACCTGTAGTTTTTATTCATGCATGTGGATATGCATGCAGCTGCAAGTAGAAATCTTGCAGACTTGTACAGTAGTTTTTGTAGTAAGTGCTTTCCAATAATATGAGACTTGTACTCAGAGTGATCAACAGTACATTTGACGTGCTTAACTATGATGATGGAGTTAGATGTAGAGGTCTTGGATGTGATTGGTGGATGGTTGTGTGACTGCTTAGCTGTATCCATTGAGGGAATGGCACAGAGAGTGAAGTGGAAATGGTAGAAGGGCTGTCTAAGAGTTACGTGCTCCGCGGACACAGCAGCTGTCCACGGACAGGGCCTGCCACATCTGGGGTTTTCCAGCAAATCCAGCATGGAAAGGGGACTGTAGGGATTAGCCAATCAGGTGTTGAGGTTGTGGATTTGTGTTGAAAGAGGATGTGTGTATTGAAGATGGCAGAGGTGGAGAAAGTCAGGGGGCCTCATTCCGAGTATGGCGGTAAGGGATAGCGGCCACCGCTAACGAGAGCGGTGGCGGTAATCCCTTACCGCCATACTCCGAGTTCCCTTAGCGCCATGGTGCTTTTAACACCTGCTTTTAGCAGGCGTTAAATACCATGGCGCTAAGGGACCTTGATGTTAATTACGCCACCGTAATTTACGGTGGCGTAATTGACGCCTTCCCCACTCCCATTATGCCCTATGGGGCAAGAATGGGAATGGGGAAGGGTAAATGGGGATTGGGGAATTACCGCCCCGCCAACCTTGGAATGGGGCGGTAATTCCGCCAACCACCAAGGCGCTGCCGGTCCGGGTACGGCGTCAACCAAGGCGTTAATTGCGCCATTGGTTAGCGCCGTACTCGGAATGAGGCCCAGGGTGTTGATGGTTGGAGATATGTTTGTGCATGGTTTACAGCAGTATGCTCAATGCAGGCATGTGCAAACAATTTTGATGTTAAATGAGTGGAGGTGGATTGGAGCACTGTGTCTGATTGAATGTATAGGTTTGTGAAGATATGAGCAGGATGAACAGTCCATATGTGGTAGTTTTGCACTGTGGTGCTTTGCATTTGGGCTATGCCAGTACCCCTACTTTGTTGGCAGATTTGGTACACTTGGTTCAAGCAGTAATGAACGTCCTTCCAAATGCCAAAGTAATTTCTTCTGGATTAGTACCTTCGGCAATATGGGACAATAGTTCTGTTTTTTGTCCTCAGCAAAACATTGCTAGGTGTGCAATCAACCGAGGCATGTTTACTTTCATGCTTAGAGCTGCTATGTTCTTTTGTAATAATGAGAATATTGATTCCAGTAATGCTGTTTATTTTAAAGAAGATAATATATCTCAGAAAGGAAATCCAGAGGAAACAATTTGCAAAAAAAGCGTATTAAGGATTTTATTAAACCTAATACATTTTTCTCTGTGAATTTAATCACGAATTAATCTGCACTCTAACGATTTTACTTTCACATAGCAGGAATATTATAAAAACATCAAAATTTGATAAAAATCATCCTATTAAATCATTCATACATTTATCCACATCCATACAACATCCATCCAAATACTCATACAACTCATCAATAAGTACAGGATAAAAACATATAACAAATATAACAATTCATCCACAATTTCATAGTTATACAAAAAGTTTTTGTGCAAAACAACACATAGTGCAAGGCCACAATAGGTTTTTTAAGTGGTCAGCAACAACAACACACAATGCATGGCCACTGTAGATTTTAGAAGAGGTGGTCAGCAATCGGGACAGGCCAAAAAAGGACTTTGCAAGTGGCCTTATCCTAGGTTTCTCTCAACCGGTTTCGATGTGTATGTCCCATCAGTTCCCTATCCAAAACTAAGATCAAGTGAAAAAGAGAGGCCAAGTGAAAGGAAGCAGAAAAGAAAATGCAAATACATGACTTCGCAAAGCTAAATTGCAGACATAAACTGTTCTGCTATTGTCCTGCTGAAAATCCACCAATATCTACATATATTGGGGTTAAACTCAGGCGTCATGCATGGAGTGCTACCATAAGAAATCAGTGTCCCTAGACCAGGCTGGTGCAGATCATTAATGTGGCAAAGAGTAATGGAAAATTAGATATACACCCAATGGAAAAAAGTCAGAGCCCACATGCAATTGTTTGAAAAAAACTTTTGAAGGGACAACTTGCAAACCAACATTGGCAACTGTAACAGGAATCAATCTGTTGTATACATTTTGTGTGGAACAGAAAACACTGGCATGCAAATTGGCAATGTTCTGATTAACAATCCTGCATTGCAGATGGTTAAGCTCCAATCTGTGAGGGTTTCAAAAGAAATTATATCAGAAACCCTAGCCAGGAATACGTAAAAGTAATTCGTACCTTATTGGTACATAGATGTATTTTACAATATCCATGTAACAGAGGAGGTCTAAAAAGAGCTACTTACCTGCGGATAGCATCCCACGAAAATCGTAGCCGCTTCCCTCATGTGGAAGTGCACTGACATGGAGTGCGTGGAATGAAGTGGCTGGACTTGGTACCTATCTGTGCTACTTTGGAGACACAGCATCATCCAGACATATAATTCATTGTGAAGGGAACAGTTTAGGACATGTGTCTGGAATTTCTTTGCAATTTGCAATGAAAGAAGGACTTGGGAAGGTCATGGACATGTTTCCAAATTCCAAAGTAATTTTTTCTCATATTGCGCAGAGACAAATGTGGCTGCGTTCTTCTTCATTTGGTCCACAAATGGAGAAAGCGAGGCGCAATGTCAGTAAGGCTGTTTGTGCCTTTTTAAGAGATGTTGGCATGTCCTCTTTTCACAATGAAAATATTATGTTTCGTAGCACATCCATTTTTTGCAGAGATGGAGTCCATCTTACTTATGCTGGCAATCAGATTTTTCTGATAAATGTACAAAATGCATTGCAACCTTTTTTGGAATTACAGCCATCCATTTTGCAGTAGGTGTTGAAAATTTGAAGTTTTTCCTACACAAAAAAACACCACCAAAAGGCTCTTTTCAGAGCCATCACTCCCTCATAGAAAAGTGCAATGGTTATGATAGGGCAGCATCCCGAAAAATAAATGTTCGCGAACTGTCTGTGGACTTCTAAAAAATGCACAGGTCCCTGCACTATTTATTTGTCACTTCTATTTTGAAACTGTGAAAAGCGGCTCTGAAAAGGGCCTTTTTTTGGTTTTTGTTGTTTTATTTTTTTGTTTTTTTTTTACACACGACACACAAGGAAAGGAGGGGAAAGGAAGGTAAGGAAGGGACACCAACCACAGGCATAAGAAAGGGCAGGTGGAGAGAGGAAGATGTAGGGTGGGCCTTATTCAGGTAGTGGGCAGACCTTCTCGTGCTCCTTGACAGCAGTCTCGAAAGCACTCTGAAGATTCTCCCCCCCTGCAGAGTACTGCGTCGCAGTACATACACAATATTGTGACCCTCAAAAGGTAAGGGTCAACAGCATCATGAATGGCCTGTGAGGCAGCTGGAGGCATGCACTGTCACACAGGAGTGTCTCTTGTGGTGACAGGAGCGGAAACGGAGGATGTTGTAAAGGAACTCAACCTACCACTTTTATCACAAGGTACAACCTTGCGAATAGCCCCACCATGGAACGACCTTAGGTGTTGCTTCATTGATGATGTACCAAAGCTGTTTGAACCAGGCCTCTCATGACTCAACACCATGTGGCACTTATTGCAGGTGACCTTATTCGCACATGCTTTTGGCACTCCACCAAGAGTGGTAAACAACCACCACACCCAAGACTCACGGTGAGTGCTGGCAGTAGGGACTTCCACTACCTCATCCTCTTCATCCTCCTCCTCTACATCTTCACGCCTGTTCCCCTTTGCAGACCCTTGGGGAGGTGGTGGTGGTGGAGGGGGTGGTGCTGAGGCAGAAGTAGCACCAACAGGAGCAGCAGCAGCCATGTATGCCATCAGGTTTGATGAAGCAATCACAGCAAGAGAAGCAAAGGCAGCAAAAGCAGGTCAATCTTCAATAGTAGAAAGACAGAATGAAGATGACCTCTGGGGTGTGGCCTTTTATATGGGGTGCAGGTGCACGCTCCGCGGACAGATTGAACACCCAAAAAGGGCACAAAAAGTTCCAAAAAGTATGTAGAATGCCATGGACATTGTCTGGGACATGTGCAATGATGAACTTTTACTGTAAAATACTATGGATTGTCCCAAAAAGTACTTTTAAAATGTTCGGGGACCCAGACAGTGTCTGCAAATCAGGACACACGCTCAGCATGGGTGCGGTCACATGATGACGTTGTGGACATGTTCGTGAATGGGACGGATGTCCGCAGGACACCAAATGTGCAGGGACAGTTGTGTGCATGCGTGCAGGTGTTCTACGGACAGTGTTCGGGTCCTCAAACTAATTAAAAGTGCGACACAAGTGTGACGGACAGTTACGGACAGGCACGATGTTCGCAGGACCTATGGGTGTACTGCGCATGTGCGTAGATGTTCTACGGACAGTACGGACACTCCCGTTATAATCACGAACAGTAGAAACAGGTATTGTGTCCTTAGGACACCTCCATTTTGGTTAATTACAGACATCCCGGACAACAAATGTGTTCTAAGAACGGTTCCATTTTGCTTGCAGACAGTACGGACAGGTATAGTGTCCTTAGGACACCTCCATTTTTATTAATTGCGGACATTCCGGACACTGATCGTGTTCTAAGAACAGTTCCATTTTGCTTGTGGACAGTACAGACAGGTATAGTGAACTTAGGACACCCCCATTTTGGTTAATTGCGGACATTCCGGACACCCGTGCTGTGCGCGGACACCCCTACTGCCTTTTTAAAGAAAATAAGACATAAAGGACTGAATTAAAACACACATAATATTTTTTTTATTATATACAAATATAAAATTTATGAAAGAGAGGGGGAAGCAGAAACTGACACAAATACAGGGGAATTAGGGGTTTGGAGAGGATGGATTGGAGGGGATGAAGGGATGGAGGTCTCATCGTAACGTTTTTCTAGGTACTGAGGATTTGGGTATAGTTGACTGGGACATGGAGAGGGGGAACAGGTGCATGTGGGACAATGATATTTAATTTTTTCTTTTATGTTGTCCTCCACAAAATGTTTTAAAAGATTGACATTTTCCATAAGCATATCCATTTTTTGTTCCCTGCGCTGCAGAGCATTTTCTAATGTCTCTTTTGCTATATTATTTACACTGTTTGTATGGTCAGTTAAAAAAAATGTATAAAGTACACATAAAGTAATGATTTTTAATTTGCTTATATAGAGAAGTGTCTACCATTAGTATCACTGTCTTCAGTCATTTCCTCACGTGGGAAATTTTCTTTAGGCCAAATCCAAAGTACTGGACATTTCTGTGTAAAAAAAAAAATATTACTTTTAGTGTACCTAATACGGAATGTTTAGAAATATATAAGAAAAATTAAGTTTACTTACCAGTTTCTGGTAAATTTTGTTGTTACTGTTGTGTAGGTCTACTGTTGCTTCTTGCTGTGCAGTTTCTTTGAGGTAATTGTGTTGGAGGCATATCTTTTTTGTTTTGGTATATTCCATTTTAGTACATGTGCTATTTAAATATATGTTAGATGTGTTACATATATAGGTTCCACTTCGCTGGGGGTATACCTAGACTCCTCACTATCAATGACCAGACAAGTCAGCGCAATCACTTCCTCATCTGCGCACACCACCAAACTTATAAACGCCATCAAGCCATACCTCTCTAAACCTAATTGCCTTACAATAGCCAGTGCAACCATTGGCGCCAAACTGGACTAATGCAATGCCCGCTTAGCAGGCACATCGGCAAAAAACCTAAACAGACTACAAGTCACACAGAACAATGCTCTCCGGGCCGCTCTTAGCATCCCAAGAAGAGAGCATATCTCCCACGCCAGACACTCAGCCCAATGGCTCCCGGTTAAAGAGCGAATCACACTCAAATTCCTCACCCTCACACACAAATGCTTCTCTCTTTCCGCCCGACCTACCTATCAGAGACCATCTCCAAACCCTCCTCCTCACGTCCCATCAGGACGCAATACACCAACCTACTCCATATCCCACGCATCAAAAAAGCCAAAGCCGGTGGCCTAAGCTTCCCCTACATTGCTGCCAAATCCTGGAACACTCTACCTGCTGACATTAGAGCGGAGAACTCACTCCTGATTTTTTGTAGAAAACTGAAGACCTCCTTCATTGCACAATAACTTGTAACACTCGCTAACTTTGTAAATATACTGCACTGTAAATATATACAAATGTCATACTTGTTCCTGTAAATTATATATCTATCATGTATATGCAACTAAGGTATGTCTGTAACAAGCGCCACGATGCCCCCAGGCTGACGTGCGCTCTACAAATCCAAATAAATAATAATGATAATAATGTGTTTATGTGCTGCTTTTTGAACTTGTTCAGTGTTTATATGGCATGATAGAACAATCTAAGATGCCCCCTGAGTTTTTTGGTAGTGTTGATGTTGTCCGCGTCTGTTTGCGTCCGTCTGCGGACATACGCACAGTCTGCGGACATCAAAATCACTAGCGAGGGTTTCATTATATTATCTATGTTACATGTATATAAAGTAAGGGAATCCTAGTAAACATCTATCAAATTCACACTATGTATATGTTTATTCAGTAAAAAAAAACATTGATAAAGGGAGGTTATGGTTAAGTTATGCTATTAAAAACATATGACATTCAGTAAAAACACTTTGTTAAAGGGACGTTATGGTTCGAAGTAAAACCAAAAAAAACCTGTAATTCGCTAGTTATGGTAAGCTAAGCAACCATAACTCGCGCCACCACCGTGCATTGCTAAAACTAACACCCAGGACATCAAAGATGACATCACAAATGTAATTGATGACATCACTGATGACATCACATGTCTGACTCGCTCTTTTTTCCTTTAGTGATATATCTTGGCCAGTAATAATTAGCAACAAAACATTAAAAAAGTTCTATATTTGTAGACTTATACTTCAAATATCTTCTTACAATAATTCACTTACGGTCCACTTAACAAATCTTTGATTTCCTGGGTGTTAGTCTTAGCAGTGCACGGTGGTAGCACGAGTTATGGTTGCTTAGCTTACCATAACCAGCAAATTTCAGGGTTTTTTCGGTTTTACTTGGAACCATAACGTCCCTTTAAGAAAGTTTTTTTACTGAATATATATATTTATATATACATATGTATTACATGGCCTGCGGTAGCGGCCATGCCGTTATGGTCAAGTTGCTAAACCCACAGGAAGAGCACTTTTTGGGTGGCTTATAACTTTGCTCCCCTTGGATGAATACTCACGCAAAAAAGTATATGGCCCACTCTGAATTTGTTTGCAAAGTTTGGTGAAGTTTGGTCAAGAGGGGGCAAAGTTATAGGAGGGTCCCAAAATGTATTTTTTCCCTTAAACTGAATGGAGAAACATTTTTGCTCACGCCTACAGCCCAAACTGCTGGACAGATTTTCACCAAATTTGGGGCAGGAGCGGCATCTTGGTCCTGAAAGTGTGCTTTTGTAAATTTGGTGAAAATCCGTCCAGTAGTTTCTTCTAAAACTACCAAAAAGTGGGTCTCAAAAAATTTGTGATATCAATGTCCGCCCCGCGGACACACTTCCCTGTTCGCTCTGCGGACCGTACACCAATTGGCTTAGAAGACAACGTGGTGTCCACGGACATCGGATGTGCCCATTGATTGGATGGTGAAAAGCGTGAAGTTCCATCTTCACCTGCACACAAAGCTCTTGAGAAGATTGTGTTTGATAAAACTCAATCAAGAGATCTGAAGGGACTCACAGAATTCTGTCACACAGGAGATTTGGAGAAGTTCCACAATATGGCCCTCATTACAACACCGGCGGTAATCAATGGCGCTATTAGCACCATGGTTGCTGCTGGTATTGTAACGAGTCCGCCAATGGTAAATGGGGAAATACCGCCCCATTCCAAGGTTGGCGGGGCGGTAATTCCCCATTTACCATTGGCCCTTCCCCATTCCCATTTTTGCCCCATAGGGCTCAATGGGACTGGGGAAGGCGGTAATTACGGTACCGCAACTTGCGGTACCGTAATTAGCTCGGAAGTCCCATTGCGGGTCCCTACTTTAACGGCTGGTCCAGACCAGCCGTTAAGGTCGGGAGCCGCAAAGGGACCTTGTAATCAGGCGTTAAGGGTTCAACGGCGCCGACACCTTTTACGGCGCCATTAAACCCTTAACGCCTATGTGTCTAAAGTACCGGCCCAAGAGATTGCATTTCGGTATATAGGGTATGGAATCTCGCACACTACTTGCGTTATTAGCGCATAACGAGAACATAGGCAGACAACAATCTAGTGATGCTTCGATACGAAATGGCCTTTGGAAAAAGAACCAAAAAGTGGGTGTCAAGCTAATATACCAGGAAATGTAATTCGATTTCGTGAAAGATCTGATTTTGACTGTGTTGGACTTGCATACTCATGGAATCATTCATGGTTTGGTTCCTAGGACACATACATTGCCACAAAACATTGCAAACATGCCCTCTCCACTGAAAGCAGAACTAATGGAACAGTCTGCATCCCGATACAAATGATTTTCAGCTATTTGTATGTTCAACAATTTTGATCATTGTACATGACCAATGGAAAACATATGTAACTTGAATTTCAAAGCTATCAAAAGTATAAATTGTCCAAATAAAGTGTTCAAAAAATGTCTTTCCAGATTTACCTTGTTTGTCAATTTCTTTTGCATGAGGTGCGCGTTTGAGCACTCCAGATTAGGTGTATGGAAGATGGTTCTGAGCTGGTGCAGGGGTTGGGTCTGAAGGCACAAGATCCCCAAAATACAAAATGCTGACAGGTGGATTATGAATTCCGAGTGTTTTCATAAAATGCGTAAGTCTCTGGAAATTTCACGGCGGTATTGCTGTATGCAAGCAAATAATTTGTTTGTTTTTCCTAAATATTCCTAATGTTACAGTGGTGCAGCAGGAATCGATGCTGTGGGACTCAAGGTCAATGCCTTGAGCTACCTACTCCTTCACATCCTGCCGAGCTAATTTGTCACTTCCATTTACCAAAAGCAAGATAGGCATAAGCCCCTATTGTTTTTTGTCCTTGGAAATAAAGGAGGTTTCATAAGGAAAGGAAAGGAATGGGGTGAGGTATGTAAAAACGTCACACATAATAAGGGTCAGCATTAGAAAACTGGACAAAGTAACATTTCATTTCATTTTTTTGAAAAATTGTTGATCTGACCAGACACTCCGCATTATGCCAAGAGAATGGAAATGCTGAGTATTATGTAAGTTTTACTGTAGACGAATTTGTAGACAAAGGAGTCAAGGTTTCATTTTATGACCGGTATGGATGGCTGGCTAACATTGCAATGGCTTGTTGGTTTTGCCAATTGGTGAGGAGACCCAGAAACAACTGGTGTGTACTTGTATTTGTCCGATGGCACGTGGGCAGTCCAGCACTGAAATGCATGGAGTCCACATATGTGTTTGCACAGGTTCCACCAATGCCCAATTCTAGGCTAATGTTACGTTAAAATGCTGTCATAATTTCCAGATACCGATTGATGGCTTCTTCAACCGGCAGTTGATGATACACCCCAATGGTTGGATGAGCATGTCGCTGTTTTGGGATGATCACCTTGGGCCCATATGCCCTTTCGCAGTACCGGCAATAAGGAGTACCTTGACATCATTTACGGTGGTGTAGCAACAACCTGATGCCGAAGCCTTGCAAATCACAGTGCCTCCATTCAATGAATTTATACCCAAGGGAACACCGTGTGACTCACAATAAACATTTGTGTATCGAGAACAAAGAAAGAAACAAAAAATGTGGTTGAATATGGAAATTGGCAGATGTTCTCGGAGCGTTTATTGTGAAATAAAAGTACATTCTAAATTGCAGAGTATTGCGGTTTACTTTAAAGATAGTGTTTTGTATTCAGAATTGGGATGTGCTGTGCTGTGAAAGGATGTGTGTTGATATTCCGGGTTCTGCATCACTTGACGTCTGGACGTAGGTGATGATTGCCTGTGTTTGGCTACGCTGCACATTAGCGTCATGGATATAGGCAGAGAATATCGCTAGGAATGGTGATGTCAGCTTCAGGGGCGGGGACTATGCTTTAGTGCCGAAAGGGCACATGAGGTTGGGGTGATGCAGCAACGGATAAGATTAGCACAAAATGGCCACGCCCTGCTGCCTGATTTTGCATATGTAAAAGTGAGGAAAACCACGGTAAGGTGCATAGGAAAAGTTTATATGATCGATCAACGTATACTTAAACACACATGCCCGAACACTTATAATTTTGAGCAGAGTACTTCTTTAATGAAACTGCATGAAATTTTGCGATGTTATTCCCGACCGACTTCCGAATGAGTTTGTAAAGTTTGGTGGGATTCTGTGAAGAGGGAGCAAAATTAGAGGGGCCGGGGGTAGCAAAATAATGTAAAGGCTTATAAATGAGGTGCCATTTGAGGAATCTACAATTATTTGGCAAACTGATAACAGATCTATATATAAATGTTTTTGCGGGATTTTGTCATGGGTGGGCAAAATTAAGTTTGGTGGGATTTTACCAAGCGGGGGTAAAATTAGAGGGGGGTACTAAAATATTCTAAAGGCTTATAAATGTGGTGCCATTTGACAAATCTACACAAACGTTTGTAAAAAGACCATAGATCTAGATATACATGTTTTTGTAAAGTCAGAATGGATTTTGTCAAGTGGGGACTAGGTTACATGACTATTGTATGTGAATACATTTGACACTTTTGAAAAAATTAAACGTGGGTGGATTTCCAGCAAACTTGTGTAAGGAACATTGGCAAGGACCTGAAAGCATGGTTTTACAAATGTGCCGTGTTTTATTTTTTGACACAATGGGCCTCATTACGATTTTGGAGGTAGCCATGGTGCTATTAGCACCTTGGCTGCCTCCAAACTCGGGTCGGGTTCCTTGAATGAGGAATTACTGGTTCATTCCAACCTTAGAGGACCCGGTAATTCCTCATTAAAAAAAACCATCCCCATTCCCATTCGAGCCCCCATAGGGCTCAATTGGAATGGGGAAGGAGCTAATAACGGGCCCGTTAATTACAGGCCTGTTATTAGCTCCCTGATCCCTTAGTGGGACCTGCTAAGGGACCTCGGAATGCGGCGGTAAGGGGTTAACGGCACCGGCATCCTTACCAGTGGCATTAACCACTTACCGCCGCACTCATAATGACCCCCAATGTAGGTACAAAAAATAGTGATATACATTTGGTGAATGAGGTGTAGCATGTGGCCATGGGTAGTAGGCAGATTATTCGGGTCATGGAATAAGGTCATGAGCCAGACAAGCTGGCTACCAGCCATGACCACGAGGGACAACGTATGGGGTTAAAGTGGCCATGTCCACCTGGGACTGACTTTGTGGTAAAGTTATTAGCAATTGGGATAGGTCTGAAAGGGAAGAAAAATATGATTGTGGTAATATGATCATAGGATTCTCTTTTTGCCGTCTGCAGGCTGCCATGGAAAGGGAAGAGGGCCCCTGTATGGAACCCTGCATTCCCTTTCCATGGTGGCCATCTTGGAAAAGGATTTTCCTTCCTACAACGGGATGCTGCAGGCGTCCCGGTGTAGGATGGAAAATCTTTGTTTTAGCACCCCGGGTTTCCGCTTTGGGAACCTAGGGTGCTAATGGCCTTCATCCCCCATTGCAGGGGCTGGAATGGGAGGATAATGTTCCGGGGAACTCATTATCCACCCTCGCTTCGCTTGGGCTGATAACTTGGGCTGCCAGGCCGGTATCCCCCCTTCCAGTCCCTGGAACGGAGGATAAATGGCACAATATTACCATTAGCATAACACAAAATGCAAATAGAAATTTTGGAAAATCTTATTGAGTGTACTTTACTGAGAAATATAAAGTAGATAGGTAGATGGAGTCTATACGTTTTTTTTTAGCTCTATTGTTTAACTGTGAAAGGTGGTTCCTAAAGGAACATTTCTTTTATTGTTTTTGGATATATATACATTTCTTTTACCAGAGAGCTTAGAACAAAAGGTGGTGAGGGAAATGAGGGAAGAGACACGAAACACTAATATGGAGGGGCAGGTGGACATTGGGAAAATTATGCACGTGTGTTATTTCTAAGGTAGGGGGCAGTGTTTCTCATGCTCCTTGATTACAGCAGTGGTGGTGTCTGTTGGGGAGGTGGGATGGCATTAGCTGATTCCATTGTAACATAAATAGCAGTTTTGCTAAAAGTATGTACTGTGTACTAGATTGTTAATTGACGGGTAGTAATAGGTGTTGGAGCTGTGTAAGGGAGATTTTGAAGTTGAAAGTTCCTAGATCAGTAGCAAATGCAGTTCTGAACTGTCCGTGAAGTATGGATTTTATCGTGAAGTGCGGACGGGTTCTCGGACACGTCATCATGCGGCGCACCAGTGTATGGTCATTTGGCACTGTCCGGAGGTTTCACAATTAAGTCAGATGTTCGTAGATGTCTACGGATGCAAAACTAGCTGAAATTGTTCAAAAAGTGTATAGAAGTGTTAAAAATGATTCTAGAAGGTTAATGTTAAAGGACATTTGTACTGCGCACTATCACCACCGGAGTGGTCACATGGTGCTCTGGTGACTCTGAAAGAGGAAGGGGGAGCTGAGTTAGTGGGAGGAAGCTGGAAAAGTGCAAGAGAGCAGTGATATGCTGTTGGTAGCCTCAGCCGGTGGGTCTGTTGGCACGGCCTGGGGTGTTTGCGCCCTGTAGTCGTTGTGTACTGTTGTGCGTGTCTATGTTTGTTTTTTGTTTTGTTGTTGCGATGTAGTGAAGTTTGTGCGGTTTGTTGTGCTGTAGGTCTGTGGTTGCGTTTGGTTTGGAGTTTGAGAGGTGTATGCAGAAGAGGAAATTGTTAGTGGAATCGGTTAGTTGGCCTCTCTATCCTTAATTGAGGCACTGGGCTTGTGTAGTCTCCCCAGGTGATGTGTGGGGGCACCCCTGCGCCTCTGTCCTGATCTGGGCCAATTCGGTATTCAAGGTCCTTTTCACATCTGGCCCCAACCTCCACCAGCCTCCCTCACAACCCCATCTGTCCTCACTTCCCACTCATCCGGCCAGTGGACCTGCCCATGTCCAGAAGGTGGGAAATGGAAAAGTGTTAAGGTGGCAATATGTAAAATGGACAAAAAAATATTGCTATATTGGGTAAGTATGATATTAGTAAGTTGTCAGAAAATAGAATGCACTGGTAAAAACCCATGAAATTCAATGAAAAAACGTATGGTTAAGTTGCACTAATCCTCGGACCTCCTGAAGAAGGAACAGCAGAAGGCACACCTAAGAGGGTTCCCATCCCAGTAATATCAAAGGAAGAAAAACAATACTTAGACAGGAAAGCTCAATAGAAGAGGTCAACAAGGCAATTCAGGACCTCCCGAAAAATAAAGCTCCAGGACCGGACGGCTACACTGCACTATTTTATAAGACCTATAAAGATGTACTTGCCCCCATCCTCACACACCTGTTTAACAAATTTAAAGAGAAGGGGAATTTTACCCAATCAATGAATTAGGCAAAAGTCTTGGTATTTCATAAAAAGGGGAAGGATGGCATTAATCAACTTGGATGCAAAATTATACGCTAAGATACTAGCCACAAGGCTGGCACAACTCCTCCCAAAGTCGATCCATCAAGACCAATCCGGTATTGTCCCGAATAGACAAACACATGATAACATCAGAAGGGTACTACACTTAGTGGAAAAAATAGGGATTACACAATCCCCCGCAGGCATGATCGCCCTCGAAGCAGAGAAAGCGTTTGACCGAGTCGAGTGGTCGCTCCTCTTCCAAATACTGAGCAAAATGGGCATGGGCAAAGCATTCATAGATATGATCCGGGCCAATTACAACTCCCCGACGATAAGGATAGCAGTGAATGGGGACCGTCAGAAACAGTGCAAATAGAGAGAGGGACCAAACAAGGGTGCCCACTATCACCCCTGCTATATGCAATATATTTAGAAGCCCTACTGGCAAAAATTAGAGACACGCCGGAAATCAGAGGCATAGAGATGGTGGAACAGGCGCACAAAATAGTGGCATATGCGGATGACATGCTAGCGGCACTAGGAGACCCGGTAAGATCACTCCTGTTTCTTATGCACGAGATAGAAACATTTGGCTTGATTTCAGGGCTAAAAATTAACAGACAGAAATCACAAATCCTGGTACTGGCCGGGAGTAGAACAAACATCCAAGCAGTAGCAGCGGACCTACATTTGAAGGTAGCAAACACTGGGGTCAAATACCTGGGAATCACACTCACGGGAAGAATAGACGAGGTGTATGTCCATAATTATCCACAACTCCTGGAAAAAATCAAAAAGAACGTACTGAATTGGAACCCATTATCAACATCATGGTGAGGCCGGATAACGGCGGTGAAGATGACAATACTGCCAAAAATGATGTATCTATTTCAAGCCCTCCCGGTAAGAATTCCCCCCGCTTTCTTTAACTCACTCACGAAGGTGGTAACAGCATACATATGGCATAATAAAACCCCCAGGGTATCGAATGTGGTCATGACGGCACACAGAAAAGATGGGGGGTGTGCCCTCCCACTTTTTAGAAAATACTACGAAGCCGCACAGCTATGGGTATTGAAAGAATGGATACCAGAAAACGCTAAGAAAATATGGGTGTCACAGGATAGGGTGGTGACGACAACACAGAAAGAGACCTTAACAAGTGATCCAGCCCACTTTATGCCCTTATTTCAAAATCCAGAATTCCCGCCAGGAATGGAAAAGGGGGCGTTCTGGAAATTGGAAGAGGCAGGGTGTAAAATGGTTGGGGATATGTACCAAGATCAGCAGACAAAAACATTTGCGGAATTCTCGACACAGCTGAACCTGACGCCTGACGACAGATACAAATAAGAACAATTGCACCACTGGTTGAGTACACCGCACATAAAATGCACAGCGACAAGGGGTCTCACTCAGTTTGAAATATACATAATGATACACAAAGGAACACACAAGTTTGTCTCAAACACATACAAGCTCTTAAATGCACAAGTCAAAACCGTCAAGTGGCAATACATTAAAAGGTGGGAGAAAATGCTCAAATGTTCACTCCCCAGGGAAAGGTGGGAATATGTATGGGGTGCTATACCGAAGCTGACAAGAGCCATTCAAACTAGAGAAATGTAGATGTAAATGTTGATGCAAAGGCATTATAAGCCAGAAAGACTACATACAATGTATAGTAACTCCCCAGATAGGTGCTGGAGGGAATGTGGAGGAGGGGGGTGTGAACTGGCAACATATCTGATGGCACTGCCCTAAACTACATCAATTATGGAAAGATGTAAAAACCCAAATGCAGAAAATGTTCCTAGGGCCAGCGAGTCTAGGGGAAGAAGTATGGCTAGGGGGCCTATGGAACCCCCGGGACAAACAGCTCAATGTGACACAGAAAAGGAACTTTATGGGCCTATTGATAGGGGCATGGATGAAAATAACTCATAAATGGAAACAGAAAAGCCCACCAATCGCAGTGGATTGGACAAGAAGAGTATGGACATACTTAGCCATGGAGTTTATAACTAACAATATTCAAGGGGAACATCAAAAATTTAGAATGGACTGGGGTATGGCTCTGGAGTATCTGCAAACAGACTATAAAGAGCAATGGCGCACACATAAATAAGAATACTGGACCTTTTCAGTTGAAGTAGAAATAAAGACTTCCCAAAGAGTTTGACTATAGATGAAGATCTTTCTGTGGGGGGAGGGGGGTGGAGGGCTAAGTTTAATGTTGTTAACGAAGTAATAATTGTGATATTGAAAATCAATAAAAACATGATTAAAAAAAGTTGCACTAATCAAGACCTATGAAATTCAATGAAAAAAGGTTAAGGGGATGTTATGGCTAAGTTGCAGCAATGAAAACCTATGAAAATCAATGAAAAAATGTTGTTAAAGGGACGTTATGGTTAAGTTGCGCTATTAAAAACCTATGAAATTCAACAAAAAAACTTATGGTTAAGTTGCACTAATGAAAACCTATGAAATTCAATAAATGAACATTGTTAAGGGGACGTTATGGTTAAGTTACACTAATAAAAACCTATGAAATTCCATGAAAAAACTTTGTTAAGGGGACCTTATGGTTAAGTTGCAGTAATAAAAACCTATGGAATTCAATGAAAACATTTTGTGTAGGGGACATTATGGTTAAGTTGCACTAATAAAAACCTATGAAATTCAATGATAGAACATTGTTAAGGGACATTATGGTTAAGTTGCAGTAATAAAAACCTATGAAATTCAATGAAAAAACTTTGTTAGGGGGATGTTATGGTTAAGTTGCACTAATAAACACCTATGAAATTCCATGAAAAAACTTTGTTAAGGGGACGTTATGGTTAAGGTGCACTAATCAAAACCTATGAAATTCAATGAAAAAACGTTGTTAAGGGGACATTAAGGTTAAGTTGCAGTAATAAAAACCTATGAAATTCAATGAAAAAACTTGGTTAAAGGGACATTATGGTTAAGTTGCGCTACAAAAAACCTATGAAATTCAGTGAAGAAACTTTGCTAAAGGGACATTATGGTTAGAAGTAAAAGTGAAAAACTCCTGAAATTCGTCAGTTATGGTAGGCTAAGCAACCATAACCACGCCACCACCCTGCACTGCTAAGAACAACACCCACGACTTCAAAGATGACATCACAAATATGATTGATGACATCACTGATGACATCACATGTCTAGCCTCTTCTTTTTTGTTCACTGACATATCTAGGCCAGGTAAGTTTATTCACTGACAGTAAAAAACGTAAAATTCAAAAAGTATTACATTTGTAGACGTTGCTATTCTCACATGTTCTTAAAATACTTTTCTTAGAATTCAATCGCATCTTATGATGCACGTACATAGGGGAAGAAGAAGGCCTGAAACACAGCAATCATTTCCATGCGTAAAGATACTCATGTTGGTTATACACAGTCGCTCATGATACTGCCTCTTGTTTACTTACTTTACTCTCCCTGTATAAGCCCCATATTTGTATACATTGTGGTAGTACAAGCATGTAGTAAGTGATGCATTATTACCTACTTAATATATGTTTCACAGCATGCAAAAGTGCGATACAGAAGCATTCACCGTTTTACTATCACACATTGGAAAATTAGAAATATTTACATTTCTATGGTGTATGCTGCAGCCAATGCCTATGTTTCTGTTTTAGTAGGTTCCTGTACTAGAAACAACACTGCAATGCAATGATCTTTGGAGCAATATATTGCATAATCAAGTATGTAGTTCATCACACATCTCCAGATGACCCTGACACTTTTTTTGTCAACATTACTTACACAACCCCTTCTAGGGTCTTCCTATCAAAATTAAATGCACATATGATGTCATCAGTGATGTCATCAATCATATTTGTGTTGTCATCTTTGAATTCCTGGGTGTTATTCTTAGCAGTGCACAGTGGTGGCGCGAGTTATGGTTGCTTAGCTTACCATAACTGGCGAATTTCAGGGGTTTTTCGGTTTTACTTGTAACCATAACGTCCCTTTAACAATATTTTTTCACTGAATTTTATAGGTTTTTAGTAGCGCAACTTAACCATAACGTCCCTTTTAACAACATTTTTTCATTGAATTACATGGACGCGGTAGCGTCCATGTAGTTATGGTTAAGTTGGTGTTTCCATAGGAAGAGCACTTTTTGGGTGGCTTATAACTTCGCTCCCTCTGGACGAATCCTCACCAAACTTTGTAAAAAAAAGTATATGGCCCACTCTGAATTTTTTTGCAAAGTTTGGAGAGGTTTGGTCCAGGGGGGGCAAAGTTATAGGGGGGGTCCCAAAACTTTTGTTTTTTCCTATAGACATAATGGGAAAAAAAATTGCGCACGGCTACAGCCCGAACCGCTGGACGGATTTACACCAAATTTGCGGCAGGAGCGGCGGCTTGGTCCAGAAAGCTTGCTTTTGCAAATTTGGTGTAAATCCGTCCAGTAGTTATTTTAAAAATGACCAAAATGTAAGGCAAAAAAATTAGTGATATCTGTGTTCGCTTCGCGGACGGACTTCCCTGTTCGCTCCGCGGACAGCACCCTGATTGGCCCATGGGCTTGCGTCATGTCCGCAGACATGCGACGTGTTCGCTGATTGGGCGGTGTGGTGCGTGATGCGCGTCAGATTTTCTGTCGCGCCCGCCATCTTGCATTTGCTGCCGACCTCGGACAGCGCGGTGAAACTTGAATTAAAAATTGTATTTAGTGGCGTGTGTTGGTGTGTAAGAGTGTTTGGGGAGGGTATGGGAGTATGAGATAGGTTCAATGTTGTATTTTTTTTATGTGCTAGACGCTTTTGTTGTGTTCGATTTGTCTGCGGACAACACGGCTGTTCTGGAATGTTCGTAAATAAACAGAATGGATTCGGTGTCAAGTTGAAAGTGTTCTAAGAACACTTGTGGGGTCTTGGAATGTTAGCAGGGGGTGTCCTGAAGACGTTGTGTGTATTGTTCGTTGGCAAGCTGAAAGTGTTCTAAGAACACTTGCGGTGTTTACGTACACAAAGAAAATGGGGGTGTCTTGAGGACGCTGTCCGTATTGTCCTCTGGCAAGTTGAATGTGTTCTAGGACCTTCCTTGTGTCCGCGGACATTAAAATGGTTGCAATGCTTGAATCTATGGGTGTGATATGCTGCGGTGGTTGTGGCCAGGGTATAGAATGTTGGGTGCATGGCCATTTGGCCATGTACCCAACACTCTATGGCCTGGCCACAACCACCGCTGCATATCACAGTCATATGCCATGCACCCAAGTGTCTATGCCCTGGCTAGAAGTATCGTAGCATATCACAGTCATATGTCATGCACCCAAGAGTCTATGCCCTGGCCACAAGTATAGCAGCATATCAGACTCATAGTGGCTAAGAACACTCGTGGGGTGTTGGAATGCTCACAGGGGGTGTCCTGGAGACGTTGTCTGTATTGTTCGTTGGCAAGCTGAAAGTGTTCTAAGAACAGTCGCAGTGTGCTGAAATGTTCATACACAAAGAAAATGGGGGTGTCCTGAGGACGCTGTCTGTATTGTCCTCTGGCAAGTTGAATGTGTTCTAGGACCTTCCATGTGTCCGCGGACATTAAAATGGTTGCAATGCTTGAATCTATGGGTGTGACATAGTCATATGCCATGCACCCAAGAGTCTATGCCCTGGCCAGAAGCTCTGCAGCATATCACAGTCATATGCCATGCACCTAAGAGTGTATGCCCTGGCCAGAAGCACCGCAGCATATCACACTCAGAGTGGCTTATAACTTTGGGTCAAAAACAAATTTATAAGGAACAATGTTATAAGCCAGTATGGGTGTGATATGCTGCAATGGTTGTATTTATGATGTTATACTTACTATTTGGTTTAGTAACGGGAGTCCATGTTTTTCTTGTTCATTTCTGTGATAAAAGAAAATAGCATGTTAGTATTAGTATTTTATAAAGAGTTATTACATTGTACAATCAACATTTTTCTTTTTTTTTTACCCTCATAGTTAGTCGATGACAAACGAGAGTACTGTGCAATTTGCTCAGTTTCTGTGTTTGTTGCTAAAATCATTGGGTCTGTGGGAGAAAAAAAAATCCATGTTGGATTAAAAAAAAACCTTTTTCTGTTGTGCTACAGTTTATTTGTTTGTTTGTTTTCAGTGTTTACTTGTTGTTTCTGGCTAATGCTTTATACATTGGATTGTTCCAGTTTTTGGGAGCAGTAAGATATTAGGTATTTGTTTGGATATTGTACAGTTTTGGAGCAGTTAGATACCAGTAGGCGTATTCTAACTGTTTATTTTTTGATACAATTTCGTGGTATTGATTTATCTGTTTGAATATTTCTAAATTTTGGGACAGTTAGATACCAAATGGCGTATTCTAACTGTCTATTTTTTGATTTATTTGAGTAGTCCTAATTTATCTGTTTAGTTGTAGTAGCATCTTTGGGCAGTTGGATAGCTTTTGGAATATTGTGACAGTTTATATTTTTTTACTACAAGTGTACTTGAGGTTTAAGTACAGTTTAGTTATCAAATTTTGGTTTTAAGAACATTAAATAAGTGTTTGTAAGATTTGCTGGTAATCTCTGCTTTAGAGTAATGGTACTATCATTACATTCAAACCATCCACATTTCTTTTTTATATATGTAGTGTAGTGTCCTGAGTTGGTTGTGGCTCCTGCGTGGTAGATGATACCTATTATTGTGAAGGTTTTCCTACCAAGTGATATTTGACCATGTGTGAATCCAGTCAGCTTACAGTTGTTTTTGGTACCATCTGCATTGTAACGTAGAAGAATTAGTATTACGTATTTACCATGTGTTTGTATTACTAACGTGGAGCGATTATCTGAATTGCAGGTGGAACATAATCTACCGTGGTTTGCATTTTATACAAGTTGCTGAAATGGAATGGATTCACAATTAGGTATTGATATATACACAAAGCACTCATTGGGGATTTGTTCTTGTGTCACATTATTGCAGAGAGTGCATGTATGTTTCCACATGTATGAAATCTGGAAGATTTCATTTATAGGTATGTTTTTGTTTTCCAGTACTTGTAGTAAGTACATTAGAAATTCTTGTGGATCTTCCTATGAGTTTATAGTGAATTTCACCATTCCAGCATAGTAGTCCAATTGTTGTCTTATTCCATAAACACTATACGTGTTGTCAGGATTATTTGCTGCATTTCTGTGAAGTACTAACATTTGCAAACACAATGGGTCTGCACTGTTTAAGTAAATGTTCTCAACAATTGGTGGTAATTGAAATAGAATATTCATTGCTACATTTGCATAGCAATTTACACCAACTATATTTGAGAGTTTGAATGGACCATGTAGTTCTGTATCTGACTGCTTTTTTTGGAGTTTGTCTTCCTTCTTTGAAGAAGTACCTGGTTTACTTTCCCTAATTGATTCTTTTTTGATGGTGGTACTTGATGAAGTTTTAGCTTCTTTTACTATTTTTGGAGGATTTGCAGTGACATCCTGTTGCATTTCTGTTTGATTTAGTTTTATTTTAAAACATTTTCCTTTTTGTGGAACAGGATATGTTTGTAGATGGGGGGTGTATAGTGAACAAAGTCTATTGTATTCTAAAATGCAAGGAATATCAGCGTTTATTTTACTTGCATCAAAGTTGATTAGAAATAGACCGTCAAGTGTACGTAAGCGTGATAGTGCTACGTAGCTCATGCCTTCTTTAAAGACTGTGTTACCAATGTCTATCATTGCTTTGTCTAAGGTAAGACCTTGTGATTTGTGAATGGTGTCTGCGTATGCAAGAGTTAGAGAAAATTGTTCTCTGCGTACATACATGTCTTTGAAGAGAAGGAATCGAGCTGTTGAGCGTCCTATTCTTTTAACTTCTGAAAGTTTGTCAAAGAGAATATTGACAAACTGAATTTTGTTGTCACGTGGGTATGTTTGAAAGCCAACAACTGTACCCAGTGCTCCATTAACTAGTCCTTGTTCTACGTCAAGGTTAAGTTTCAGCATTACTCTGCAGTTTAAGGATAATTTTAATATCTTTTCCAAGCCTGCTGTGTTTCAGATTGATTTTTCTATACTGTTTAGTCTTGCTGTGGCTTGGTCACACATGGGTAGTGTCATTCCATGTACATCTAGTTTGTCTGTGGCGCTAATTTCCATTATTGGTTGCATTTCTTTACTTAACATGATTTCATTGAATTTGAAACAGCTTGCAAGAGTTGGCATTAAGGCCATACAATTGACATTGTTGTGGGCTAATTGTTCCATAACATCTGTAGCACATGTATTATCACCATAAAGTGCAAGAATGTGCCGGGTTTTCAATATTGCTTCTGCTTCTCTAGAAAGTATACCAACTCTGATACTTTTTAAGATGTTGGCATAAGTGAGATCTGCAGATTGGCGCATGTTTTATGTTAATTCTCTGTATTGGAAATGTTGCCAAAGGTTGACATTTCCAATGCTGCCAACAGTTTTACGACAGAGTTTGTGTCCTAATGTTTTAAAAATAGTCTCACCTTTTACAGGTGTCAATTGAAGAAGATCTCCGAAAACAATAATGTGTTTTCCTGCAAAGAGCTCTTCATAGTTTGTTTTGAGTACTTCCTGTAATCTGAGGTGAATCAAAGCCAACATTAGGTTGGACACCATGCTCACTTCATCTATTAGTAGCATTTTCATTTGTTTTAATACTCTGCGTAGTTCCATTGCAGATTCTGCAGAAAGTTTGTAGTAATCTAATTTGTTTTGGTGTTCTACTGGCAGGAGTAGTACACGGTGTAAAGTGACACCACCTATGTTGTAGGCAGCTAAACCTGTGGGGGCAGTGACAATAGCTGACAGTTTGTTGTTTGTGAATTGTATAAGGAACTTACTGATGATTTTGATTAGGAATGTTTTGCCAGAACCAGCTTCACCACTGACATACAATAGTATAGGTTTGTAATTTTGACAGGTGCATTCTTTGTTTTCATGTTGTACACCATGTGCAATTTCTTTCGTTACTTCTTGAAAAATGCTACGTTGTTCATTGTTTAGCTTTGATTCTAGTATAGTTAAGTCTTCTTTATCTTCATACTGACACATGGTGTTTTGTACTTCTATCATAGCTATTTCTGCCTCATTTGTGATTAGTGGGTCTCCCAGTGGTTCTTGGCTTCCTGTGACAGATGGTTGACTACTTTCAGGAGTGTGCTTATCTAGTTGGGCCTGGAGTTCTTCTTCGTGTTGCTGTTCATTGTGCAACATTGTTTTGAACTGTGCAAAGTTTACATCAGTTATACTGCTTTCATTTGCTTTGAAAACGTCTTCATATGAGTCATAGTTATCTAGTATTTCGTCTTCTTTTCTCCATGGTTTAAAGAGTTGTAGCAGGGACATGTAATATACTTTTTTATGTTGAGGAGTCTTTAATGACAATTTGATATGATTAATTAAATTTGGTTTGGTGAGTTTTACTAAGCTGCCTTAACAGTTTGTCACTTTGTATTTACGGTTTTGTTCATCAGGTTTTATATTATTTTTGTATGTGTAGTTTTGGGCTATGTGGTATAGACTCATGGATTCCAAAGTGGTACTCCTGTTTGGGTAGTATGTGTCCAATAAATTGTTTTTTAAAATGTCTTGGCTGTTGGGATCATGTTTGGCTATTGTTTCTATATCTTCGTATGATTTTAGAACTCTTTTTCTAGATTTAGCTGGACCAAGACTTAGCCATACTATATTTGCAGATTTACCATACAATGCAGTACCAGTTAAGCGATCAGCTGCTTCATAGGATCCACATTCTCTATGGGACAGCATTTTTATGCCCAAGCTGTATAATTTCTGAGAAACTGTTTTATCTGATGACAGGTCATTCCAGAGGTCTTGGAGCTCTGTCTTTTCTGATTTGGTTAAGAATGCTCTGACATATCGTGCAACTGCAGTAGAATTGTCTGCAATGTACTGCAAGTCTATATTTGCATTCCATAAGTAGGCAATGATTGCATTGTAATCATTGATATATTTTTCTTCTTCTTTTCTTTTTATGCAATATGTATTTTTAGGTGACTTACCTTTAACACTATGTCTAACTGAAGACATGAGGTTGTTCACTTGACCTGTATTTGTGACTAGTCTAGGGAAACCAAATCGGCATTTGGTGTAGTATTTCCCTTTGTTTTTGTATTTGCAACGACAATATTTGCCACATTTGTGTCTTTGGAATTGTAAAATTTTTGCATGAAGATCACTATTTGTGGATTCTGTTGGAATTTCACAAGTGACATATTTTTCAATAAACTGTAAAACAGTGGCATCACTGTCTTGACCAAATTTAGGTATAACAAGGGGGTTGTCCTTCCCTCTATGACTCTGAGAGGTGTACAGGGAGAATTCAGTGTACACTGGTAGTTTAGACCCTAATGGGAACACATGTCATTTTGGGCAACCATTAAGAAAAGCAACATGCTTGCAGGTGCTAAACACATGACTCAAAAAGTATATGTAAAACAAATTTTTAATTTTCCATTTAGCTTTCTATTATAAGCTTTTTTAAAATTTTTAGTGCAGAAAATTCAAGTTATTTCTTTTCATAACAGTCCATGATGTCCATTCATGAAATGACATACATAGTTGAAAATTCACTATATAAAAAAGAAACTGTACTCAGTGACATGAGATGTGGGTCCATCATTTTTGCATATGACCAACAGCTTGAAAATCAAAGCATCCCATGTCATTGGGAATGGAGAACACACTGTGAGAATGTAAGATGAGGAGACGGTTGAATCTAGGTCTCCTGTGCCCGGCTAAAGTCTGACCTTATATTCGACCAAATTTAGGAGCATCTTTAATCCATAAAAGCATGTGGAGATGTGGTGCTCCTCTGGCTTGGTATTCTTTTCTCCAAAAGAATTGTTGCACTTCCCCAAGGGGAGGAATAGTTTTGTTACAAATAAAATGTGGCATAGCAATGAAGCGATGGTGAAAATATTGTGAAACATTAACAGGATCCTGTGAACAAAGTTCTCCAGGTGTTAGTATATCTATGTTTGTTTTGTTTTCGTTTGATATGCGTAGGAAAGCATGTAAATCTACCCATGCATATTCTGCGCAACTTAATGTAAGAAACCAAGTGGGTGGGCCAAGGTTTCTGATCATACAACGTACATCTCCATGACGTCAAAACCAGTACTCTTTAGTACCACGCATATTTGCTTATAGATTTGTAAGATTTGCTTGTAAAACCTCATCTTTTTGTTGAACTTTTTGTAATAATTGTGTAGGTGTCATATTTTGAAAGTGTGATCCTGATTTTAATATGTGTGCAACTCCGTAACATAAAGTTGCTAGTTCACTTTCAAAGAGTAGGTGGAATATGTATTCCACATTTTGTTGAAATCTGGGATCTTCAGAATACATTCGTAATGAACGATATTCTGATGCTGATATTTGAATAGGTCTATCATCGTATCTTCCTCCTTTGCCAGTAGGAAAGAGTAGAGGAAAAGCATGTGCTTCTATACTTTTTTCCCATATGCTGATTGGTGATCCTTTTGTTTGACGCTTTTGGTACGTTTCCAGTGCATCTTCTATGGTGTCATTAGAGTGCAATGGATGAATTGTATAATGGTCTAAAGTGTTTGATATTGTAGCTGGATCTCGGAGCTCAAATTGACCAGCTTCTTGTGTCTGTTCAATTATTTCACTTGTATCTTGCAAGTTTTCTTCAATATTAACTTCTTTGTAATATTCATTGTTCTCTTTAAGATATTGTTGGGCTTCTCTAACTTTATGTAAATCTACCAGTTGTTGCCAAATTTTTCTGTCTTTTGTAGGTACTCCATTTACCAAGATAATTAAAGATTGCTGCATTGGACGTTGCACTCCGAGAGTGTGCACATTTTCTTTTAGATCTAATGGTAAATACACTACTTTTCCACGAATACCTTTCGCTAATTAAGAGGGAGGTTATTTCGCAGTTTTTGGTTGAAGACGTATTATTGCTTGAAATGGGTGCACTGTTTGAATGATGATGCTCTCATATAAATTACGTTGTTGAAGGGGTTTTGGTAGTGGATACAATTCCAAGTTATTTGTGATAGCACGTGAAGGAGTTTGGCTGTTGTCAAGTTTTGTAGTGCAGTAAGAGCAAAGTATTATGGGGTCAGTTATTTCGTATTTGTTTTCTGCTATAAGGTAGAGAGCTAATTCAAACAATTTAGAATCTTCATTGTCTTCTATTTTGTATGATAGGTCTATAGTTTGTGTGCTACTTTTATATAAAGTTCTGCGGCAACATACACACACGTGGTTCGGTACTTCAGCTGAAGTACTTTCAAATTTTAGTATTTCTTTTTTGTATGTCTGTAGTGAAAGGTTGCCATGTGCATAATTGTTACGAAGTTGGTTGACAGCTAATTCATCTTGTAAGTGGGTTTCACTTCCAAAATATTTTGTCTGGATATAGTCGATTTCTTCTAGGAGGTCTTTTGCTGTACCATGTAGAAGAATGTTATTTAAATTGGCTAGTACTAAAGCAAGACCTTTAGCATAGTACAGTTTATAAACTAGATTTCTTATACTTGCATGATGTGTTGATATCCTTTTGATATCATGGAAGGGTGTTTTGCAAGTAGGTCCTGTAATGCAGGCCAAGGAATGTCCTTGTAGTCCTGTGTACTTGCGTATTGGACAAGCATCCATATTTTGCAATAGTTTAAATTTGATTTTGTCTTTGCTTTTCACATATTGATTGAGGAATTGGCGTAAAGACTTGAACATTTTTTTGGGAACGTTACACATTGACGTGCATGGCCATTTGTACACTAGATGTTCTGATTCAGTTGAATGGAGGGGTCAATCTACGTTTTCAGGGCATATTTTTGTAAGGAGTTCTTCTTGTTCCATTATGGTATTATTAACTTTTTCATAACCTCGACCACTGCTATGTATGGCAATTGTATTTGTTTGCTTTTGTTTGTAGGCTTCTTCATTAAAGTATGGTTCTGTGGTTGTAGTGTGACTCGATTCACCTCCACAGATATTTAAGAAGTTATTTCTGATGACATTTTGTTTATTGAGAAGTCTATTTTGTAATTTAGTTATTAGTTTTGTTAGTGGTTTCATTCTGTTTAACACTAAAATAAATAACTTTGCTTTGAGAAGAAGTGCACTGTCTATTAACGCTTCTAAGATTTCTTTCCTATGATAGGTTTGAAGTCTTGAACCTGGTTTCTCTCCTGTTTTCATAAGATTTTGAAGGGCTTTGTGACGGAACATTTTGGCTAAAATACTTTTCTTGGTATGCTTACTTTGTACTATATCAAGATTTATAGAAGAAGTTTTATTTGTAGTGATAGTTGATTTTCTGTTAATTGTTTTTTGGGTTGTTTTACTTTTTGATAGAGGAGGGAAAGTTTTTGTACTAGAAACTTCTTCTGATTCACTACATGACTGTATTAACTGTTGTGTTTCAACTTTTTTTTACAAATTCTGCTATAGATGAATGTTTATGTTGGAGACTTTTCTTTTCATTTGCTCTACTTCTGCGTCCCTTTCTACAGAGTTGCTTTTTGGTAGGCATTCTTTAGGGTCTGTTGAAAAAAATACACAAGGTATGGGTTGGGGTGTTCTGCAATGAATGTGTGGTGTGTGCATGAGTCTTTGAGTAAGGTGATAAAGATGTATGTAATGGTGTGTGATTGTGCATTGGGAAGTACAACTAGTAGGGATGGCTATTCTTGAATTAATGTGTTACTAAACTGGGGTTCAGATGACAGAAAAAAGTAAGCTAGTGGTGTGGAGAAGTATAAATAGTATATCTAAAGCTATACAATTAAAACAATTGTTTTTTCTACAACATCTAAATTCTAGCGGCTGAATTGGGTAATTTGTGTGTCGAAAAATAGGAATTTGTGGGCCATTCTGCCAGTAAATCACTATTTAAGACGGGGGGATTTTTGGTCAAAATGGTGCAGAATCTCTATTTTTAGGCACAGAAATAGCATAAATTAAGCTTACAGTGTGAGTAATAATTCAAATATTATGGTAACATTCTACTTACTTTTATTCTAAAATGAGCAGTTTGCTTCTTAGTTGTTCTTTGTAGTTCCAATTCGGCTGCTTCTTTTCAGGAGAATGGTCTTCAGTGCAATTGTAAAAGAAAGAAATTAGTAATTTGGTTTGTATATAGCATTCTTTTTAATTTAGACATAGATTTCTTTAAATTGAAATGCTCAGCGCCTTCCTTAAAACCATTAAAACTATTTTATGACTAACTGTAGGAAAGAAAATATCTTCACTATGGCTTGTTAAATTCATAATGTACCACTGTATACCACTATTCCTGCAACTAAGCTTTTCCACGTAATAGTGAGTCCGTGTCGTAGCCTGCTTTTCCACGTAATAGTGAGTGAATGTCATAGCCTGCTTGTCCTATATATATATAAGTAATTATATAAACTAAAAAAAGTAAAACCAAATATGTGTTTGTACAAATATTATTCTTTGAGATTTGATCATAGAGTGTGCATGTAATTTTGTTTGATTATATGTAGTCTATATATTTTATTTGAAAAATATTAGTTTAACATTATTTGCGTGTGTGTGTGTACGAAGAAATTAAACGGTATAAAGGTTTGTAAGTCACAGTTCATTTTAGGATAATGAAAAAATGATCGTAGATTCATTTTACAGATTATACAAGGTAAAAGTCGGTTAGAAAATGTGTTCATGTACTGTATAGAAAATATGCATACCTGTAGTTTATGTTCATGCATATGGATATGGATGAAGCTGCAAGTAGAAATCTTGGAGATTTGTCTAGTATTTCTCGTAGATCGTGGTTGCCAATGGTATGAGACTTCACCGCACATTTGCAGTGCTGATCTATGATGATGCAGTTACATGTAGAGGTCATGGATTTGATTGGTGGATGGTCATGTGATTTCTTAGCTACATCCAATGAGGGAATGGCACAGAGAGTGAAGTGGAAATGGTAAAAGGGCTGTCCATGTTACTATACGTTCGCGGACATGGTGGTAGTTCCAGGACACTGCGTATTACATCCGGGGAATTTGGGGTGGGGAGGCATGCAAATGAGATTGAATGTAGCAAGGGATTGGTCAGTAAAGTTTAGTGAGTGTGTTGTGCTAGGAGAGGTTTTCTCTGATATTCTTTTTGGTGAGAGAAGAACAGATAGCTATGGCTGTGTGTTTCAAAAAACAGATTGTGTGGATTTTGGGAGACTCGTGGATACATTGGTTGAAGGTGCATGCAGAAAGCTGTGGATTATCTATAGCTTTTGGATTCCCACATGTGGAAGTGCACTGGCATGGAGTGCGTGGAATGAAGTGGTTGGACTTGCTACCTCTCTGTGCAACTTTGAAGATAGAGGAACATCCAGACATAATTGTAATTCATTGTGGAGGGAACAGTTTAGGACATGTGTCTGGAATTTCTTTGCAATTTTCAATGAAAGAAGGACTTCAGAAGATAATGGATATGTTTCCAAACTCCAAAGTAATTTTTTCACGGATTGCGCAGAGACAAATGTGGCTTCATTCTTTCTCATGTGGTCCACATATGGAGAAAGCAAGGAGTAATGTCAATAAGGCTGTTTGTGCTTTCCTAAGAGATTTTGGCATGTTCTCTTTTCACAATGAAAATATTATGTTTCGTAGTACATACTTTTTTCGCAGAGATGGAGTCCATCTTACTTATGCTGGCAATCAGATTTTTCTGAGAAATGTACAAAATGCATTGCGACCTTTTTTTTTAGAAATGCAGCATCTATTTTGAAGTAGGTGTTAAGTATTTATAATTTCTGACATACAAACACCTCCAAAGGCTCTTTTCAGAGCCACCACTTCCTCCCACAGAAAAAAGCAATGTTTACAATAGGGCAGCACCCCATTTTTTTTTATTTTCGCCAACTGTCCGCGGACTTTCGAGAAATAGAAAGGGCCCTGCATTCTTTATTGTTACTTCTATTTTTTAACTGTGAAAGGCAGCTCTGAAAAGAGCCTTATTTTTTTTTGATTTTTGTTATTTTGTATTTTTTGTTTTTTTACACACGACACACTAGGAGAGGAGGGGAAAGGAGGGTAAAGGGGGGGCATCAACCACAGGGATAAGAAAGGGCGAGCTGAGACCACAACTGTGACCCTCGAAAGGTAAGGGTCATCAGAATTCTGTATGGCCTGTGAGGCAGCTTCAGGAAGACGCTGTCCCACAGAGGTGTTCGTTGTGGTGACAGGATCAGAAACGTAGGATGAAGTAGAGGCAATCAACTTACTACGCTCTTCGCAAGGTACAACCTTGCGAATGGCCCCAGTGTGGAATGAGTTCAGGTGTCGCTTCATGGTTGTAGTCCCAAAGCTATACGAACCATGCCTCCCATGACTGAGTACCATTTTGCACTCGTTGCAGGTGACACGGTTCGCACGAGCCTTAGGACCATTCCCATGAACGGTAAACAACCGCCACACCGAAGAATCACGCCGCGGGTGGCTAGCAGGGATTTCCTCTACCTCATCCTCGTCATCCTCTTCTTCCTCCTCTGTATCCTCACTCCTGTTCCCCTCTTCTTCAGACCCTTGGGGAAATGGTGGTGGTGGAGGGGGTAGGGGTGGTGTTGAGGCAGATGTAGCACCATGTGGTAATAGTCGAGCCATGGATGTCATAGGCTTGGAGATGGAAATCTCAAAATCTGCAAAGTATGCAGCAAAATGCAGTGTGCTCTGTGGAATAGTCAGAAACACAATGAGAATGCGCTCTAGGGCGTGGTCTTATGTAGGGGTGCTTGTGGGCGGGTCGCGGATATGTGCCATCCGCAAGACAGATCGAACATCAAAAAAGGTTAAAAAAGTCACAAAACTATGTGGAAAGTTAGGATTAGTATGTGGGATTTGTGGTATGGTGATTTTTTAATGAGAAATATTGTGGATTACTTGGAAATGTACTTTTAAACTGTTCGGGGACACGAACAGTGTCCGCATTTAGAGCACGAGTTGAGCGTGGGCGCGGTCACATGATTGTTTTGTGAGCATGTTCGCTAAGGTAGCGGCCGTCCGCAGGACACCCAATGTACGGACATTGTTTTGCGCATGCGTGTTGATATTATACGGACAGTGTTCGGGTCCTGAACTAATTAAAAGTGCGTCACATGTAAAATGAACAGTTACGGACAGCCGTTTGTTCTTAGCACAGTTTAATTTATTTGCTAACAATACGGACAGACATAGCGTTTCAAGCACACCTCCATTTTCGTTTATTTACGAACAATTCAGGACCCCACGAGTGTTCTTAGAACAGTTTCTGCTTGCTAGCAAACACTACGAACAGGCATAGTGTTCTTAAGGACACCTCCATTTTTGTTTATTTACGAACATTTCAGGACACTCCGAGTGTTCTTAGAACATTTTCAACTTGCATGAGAACATTACGGACAGATGTAGTGTCCTCATGACAGTTACATTTTCGTTTCTTTACGAACATTTCCGAACAACCGCGCTGTCCGTGGACACCTAAATTGGTTTCATCACAAAGAACTCAAAGTAATTACAACAGAATATAAGAAAAGTAACTTTATTTCATATATATATATACAATTATGACTGGGAAGGTGCGGCAGAAACGGAAACAAAAACAGGAGAATTAGGGATTTCTAGATAACTGGGATCAGGTGAAGAAGGGAAGGATAGCTCATCGAAACGCTTTGATCCATAGACAGGGTTTGGGGTTAACTGAGTGGGATAGGGTGAGGGGGGACAAGTGCAGGTTGGACAATGGTGTGCTGTTGGTGGTTTGACATGATTTTCCACAAAGTTTTTCAAATCCATAAAATTTTGCATAAGGTCGTCCATTTTTTGATTAATCTGTTGTAGAGTGATATCCTCTGATTGTTGTTGTGAGATGCTTGGAATATTTGTATGGTCTGTAATAAAAAAAAATGGATATGTTAAATGTGTACAAAATAATATTTATTAATTGGTTTATATAGTAAAGTGTGTACCATTAGGTGGACTATCTTCTAACATTTCCTCTCATGGGAAATGCTCCTCTAGCCAGTCGAGAGTACTACACATTTCTGTGAGAAAACAAAAAAGTAATATGTTTTTTTTTTCTAATATAGAAAGTTTATAAATATATGAGTAAAAAGAAGTGCACTTACTATGTCTGGTGAGATATGTAATCAGTAGTCTATACGTCTGGTCTTGCTGTTGGTGTGGAGCGTCTGTGAGGTAATTATGATTGAAGCCACTTTATCTTCTTTTGGTATATTCCATTTTAAAACATATTGTATTTAAATGAATGGTTAGTGTGTTACATATATGGATTACATTTTTTTAAGTATTAGTACATATACTTTGTATGTGTGCTGTTTTGTGAATTTGGTAAATGTCCCTATGTTATGATATAACTATTACACATACCCCCCCAGAGTTTTTAGGTGGTGGTACTGTTGTCAGAAAATGTCTGCGGACCGTCAAATTCAGTAGAAAGGGTTCAGTATCTTCCATATTATATGTACATAAAGTCAAAGTTATTATTGTTAAGTGCTACTAAAAAACTATGAAATTCAGTAAAAAAAACTTTGTTACAGGGACGTTATGGTGATGTCATCTTTGATGTCCTGGGTTGCAGTGAACGGTGGTGGCGCGAGTTATGGGTGCTTAGCTTACCATAACTGTCGAATTTCAAGGGTTTTTCGGTTTTACTTGGAACCATAACGTCCCTTTGACAAAGTTTTTTCACTGAATATATGTATAAACAAACATGAAATTTCACATTTTCGTCTGAGTAGCAAACATAATATGCATGAAAGTATAAAATAGTGTTCTGAGTGTGCTACCTATATGGTCATTGATATATACTCTTTACAGTGATATTTCTCCACCATATTGAATTCTGTCATGTGACCTTAGGGTGTGACAGAAAGTTGTGCTTTTTGGCTCATTAATTAGTGAAAAATGTACTGAAATAAAAAAATGAATGGTTATCCAATAGTATTGTTGATTGTTATCGAGCTACAGCAGTTGGAGATGAAACAGCTAAAAATCAGAGAACATGCCATGGCACGGAGTGTTTTTCAATGGGAACAAATATGGTTAAGCTTATTAGGGCTGTCCTTCCTGAGTAATTAAAATCTGTTTTTCTTATACCATGCATATGTTTTTTTCAGTCATGGCATTCCTAAAGTCCCTAGTTACTTTGTCAAACAACATTGTAATGTTCTGGCTGGTATTAAGGCATATCTGGAGCCTGCTTTGAAATCAGTGCCTGTAGGATTATCTAATGATATGTCTAGTAGTTGCGCTAGTTCAGATATTTGAACATCTGTACCTGTTTCTGAAATTGATAATGAATTGGACGTCTTAATATCTTGATTGGTATAATTTGTTAGGTCTACCTTCGGTATTGGGGTTCTTTCAACCATATCCTTATCATGAAAACATTTATTGGGATTTAGCTTCCTAGTACATTTAAATAGGTCTTGGTAAACCCACATGGGATTTGAGTTCTTTTTGTGCAAAACATATGCCTTTGTTAAGTACTTTGCTATCAGTACCAGTCAATGATACCTTTGAGTGGTTACTAACAGGATATAAATGTAATATTTGTTTACTGTTTCTTTCTGACGCAACCTGGATCTGTTTATTATACCCTGTTATTTTTCTCTTGTGCTAAGGGGGTCCCCTTTTCTCTTCTAACTATGACTCTATTGTTGAAATATTGTGCTGTCTTGTTTTTCCGAAGGTTACAATTTTTGTGACTGATCCTATTGTCCCTTTTGTAAGATTTGACTCAGCTAAAAAATCCTTTTTGATGATCATGATGGGTGTTGAATTGTCATTACCAGTTTGATTTTCCTCTCTGTGCTAACTGATGATATTGTAGGAGTGTGTTTGAGAGGAATCATAGATTTGTGTGTTGGACCACCTTATTTAGGCTGGCACGTATAAACTCGGCCATCTCTATAGTTTCTTTCATCGCTAGTCTTTTTTTGATTTTTTAAATTTAATTTCATCTTGCTGTCACTTTTCAGACACTGCACATTCTATTTTATTAACATTGTCTCTCCCTACTTCTCATATTTCTGTTTTGACTGTGTTTTTCTGAGTTCCTAATGATTTTAGAACTTTATTTGCATGTTCAATGGCCACTAACATTATATTTAGGGGTGCTTGATTTATGATAAATCTCTATGCCTGAATTTATTTCTATGCCTGAGTCCTAGGACTGGACTGCACAGCTCGCCTTATTTACCATACTGCCTGTCAATGACTAAAATAGTCTACAATTTTCCTTATGCAATTTTCAATAAAAATGTTCTCAAAATCTGCCTTGAGATGACTCTTTTAAATCATATAAAGATAACAAACCACCCCACCTCGTAACCGTTTCCTTTTTCCCCAAATAGTTTTGTTTCACGTTAGCCAAACATAGCAGCTCCACCCCAAGATATTCCAACCATGCCAAGAAATCACAGAAGCAAGGAGAAAGAAGCAATGGAACCCACCTTTGCAACTCATCAGATCAGCCCACTGAAACCTCAGAGGCAATGCAGTGCTAGAACTCTAAAGACCACTAACAACATATACATATTCATATATCTCATTAAACACCCACCCAAGATAGACTATTTTGAACAGACGCCCATACCACAGATGGAAACAGTACATGGGGAAAAAGGTCACTATGTTACCACAACAAACCGGGTCGCAAGGAACCCATCTACTAACAAATGGGAAACAAGGCCACAGCAACAAGGCACTCCATTTAGCACACTTTTCATCGCAAGACAACAAGCAACAGTGGTAACCACCTCCTGAGGATGTGAGGCAGAGGAGCCTGACCCCAGGTAGAACCTACTGACCATTTTCTAATGTGAGCTTCATCAAGAGACCTGAGAAGTCACTGAAAACAATAACATATAGCCCACCCACAGTCCGGACACCACCTAGAACAACAAGGAAATGGTTGGAACCAGATGTTTTAGATCAACACTTGTTTAATCACCAAACATGCCTCTGACATGAAATCTACTCTTCGATGACCAAACAGAGATACTTTTCATCACATACACCTGGCTCTCTGATGATCAATCATCAGTTATTCATAAAAGTAAAGAGCCAGGCTATAACATAAAAATGCACACATTGTACTAATAGGAGAAAGGGAGGGATAGCACGTGTCCACAGAGAATTCTTCAAAGTGTCAAAACCTACCATGGACAACATTCCAGACTGTTAATCAATCACACCTACCTGCTCAATGTCCAAGACATCATCACCAAGCTTCCTTTTCATATACAGTCTACTATCTTACAGCCTGAACTTCGCTGACAAATATACAGATGAAGTCTCAAACCTACCAGGGGATCACCAATACGTAATATTACTGGCAGATTTAAATATTTGCCTTGAACAAGAGAATAATCCTGCCACAAGCTTACATACACCCGAACTTGCCACTTAACACCTTAGAAAAATGGCAAGAGTCTCATCAACAAATCTGATCATACATTTAAGGGCACTTTCTGTCAAGGGCACACATCACAGTCTACTCCCCAGTTGACCTTCCTTGAGGAGATCACATATTTCTCTCATTTAAAATCAAATGTGCTGCTACTCGCTTATCCACCCAAAAGATGAACTGCATTAATTAGACCCTGGAATTATATAGAATCTAACATCCTAATAAAGAGATTTGAAGTGAACAAACCCAGCATTGCTGTAATCCACAAATTACACCAGCAAAAAGCAAATCTACACAACTGATTAAACTCTGTCTTGGACTGCGTAGAACCCAAGACAATGCATGTAAAAGCATGCAAAAGAAAATATTTGAAAAATGGTTCAATGCACAATTAAACCACGTAAAAAAGTAAAACTGAAAATTGGAAAACGTCCAGAGAAAACCAACCTGTTGGAGGTGGCGTGTGACCGGCGTGTGACCCCCGGAGCCCCCTGTGCACACAATCACACGCACACACAGTCACCCAAGGACAGACGTGGGACGCGTGTTGCTGGTACGGGGTCCCGGATACAACTGGCGACCGGGACCTTATTTATTGAACAACGCATGCGCGAGCCATATCGAGGCTCGCGCTTGCTCACATAACTTGTGTATTACGCACCATCCCTCCTTTTCCCCGAACAACAAACATGTGCAAACCATAACCACAGCAAGCACAACGTCGGTGTACCGGAACAGTTCTCAACATCTTACGAGACCGGGTCCATGATGAAGTCCTGGAACCTCGATGGGCGTTGTCACCCCTCCTGGCTCGGGTACCGTCTCTCATCCCCTCAAGGGAGCCTCGGTGTTCCCAAGGACTCTGAAGGTCCTTCGTCCACCGGCGGTGTCACCAGTCGTGGCTCTGTGGCAGAAGACTCCGGAGGTGTCCCTGGCGTGTCTTCTGGTGGGCTGGCCTCTATGCGCTTGAAGTAGGACACGTTCCTGGTGATTGTGCCCCCCCAGTTGGCCGCCGTGACCATGAACCCTTTAACATGGGTAACTCCTAATGGCTGGGCCTCATACGTGAGGGACAGCTTCGCTTCCGGCCGCCTGTTCCAGACCAGTACAGTGTCCCCCACTTCGATCGTCTTGTCCTGCATGTTCCGGGGGGTACTTTCCTTTTCGTTCTGGGTCACCCCTCGACCTCTGGCAACAGCCCTCTAGGGCATCGCTTAAACAGGGCCTCGGCCGGCACAACCCCTGTGGACTGATGGGGTGTTGTCCGATACTCACGGAGGAACTCAAAAAGGTTCTAACGCAGTTCCCCTCCCCCATACAACGAAATGCGGAAGATCTTGTTAAGTGTTCGCATGAAGCGCTCAGCTTTGCCGTTCGCCCTTGGCCAGAGCAGGGAGACTTTCCGAAGTTTGATAAATCTCTCCTCACAGTACCTGGCGAACTGTTACTCTTGAAAGGGCGGGCCATTGTCCGAGCATATTTCTTTGGGAAAACCATGGGTGGCGAACATCTTCTCCAGCGCCAAGATGGTGTGGCCGCTGGCCGTGGACTCTACCAGCTCGACATCTGGATAGCGTGACCACTGGTCCACGACTACCAAAAAGTACATGCCTTGCCCCGTGGAGCCAAAATCGGCCACCTGGCACAGAATACACGTGCGCACAAATTCGTCCACCCTTTGTTCTAGGTCCGGGAACCACACCTTCAGTCTTAGGCGTGCCTTGGTGTCCCTTGTGCGCGAGGTGGAGTACCTTGGTCACCAAAGTTCACGGGATGACGATCTGGTGACCCTGCAGCAGAAGGCCATCCTCAGTCACAGAGAGCTCATGGCGCACCCTCCACAGGGCCAAATTCAACCTTTCATTCTTCCAAAGACGATAAATGGCCACCACACACCAGGGGAGATAAGCAGCGCTCAGAGGTCTTAGGGTAGGAACGATTTTCGGTCCCATACCGCCTACTACTTCTCGAGTAGAGAGCACCCACTCGGCATCAATGGAGATGCTACGAATTCCGCGAATGTTATTAGTTGTCTACTGACTGTTGTCCTGGTTACGTGGTTAATCATATACCTCCTGATGAATGTTCCATAATAATTGTAGGAACTGAAACATGTCGAGCTAATACTCTGTATTTCTCACCAGAGTTATTAATTGTTTGTCTTAACTAAATCTAACCAGTGTAGGGTATGGTACACTATTTGTTAAAATGTACCTACAGACATTGAATGTGTCTACAGTTTGATACATTGTAAATCAGCTAAATTTTAGCCTGTCACGTAACGCCTGTTTGTTTTTCTGTTACTCTGTTTATGAATTGTATGTATTGTGGACCACATTATTTAATCACTTTTTAGACTCTGAACCTATTAAATTTGATGTTTATCTCTTTTTAATAACGACTGGTCCTTGTGTGGTCTCCTGATTCTGGGAGTCCTGTAAATGTGTGGCATCTACACTTTAGCTCTGTCTTCACCATAACTACGCACCCTCCACAGTGCCTGAAGGTCCTTCTGAGCTCCAGCCTCCCGTCAGGCGTTATTGGCGAGCACTTCCCTCCATTCGCTGCTCTCCATCGCCTCCATAATTACCAGGAATATTTAATCCTCTCTGGAAGCGCTTGCAATTTCCTGTCGTACCAGGGCCACTGGCAGGGCTGCCTCCACCACATTACGCACCATCTCGATACAGTCCACTACTGCAGTGTCATGGGGTCGCCCGGCTCCTGGATGTCTGGACAAGTAGTCCGCCGGGTTGTGGGTCCCCGGGCGATACTGCAATTTGACGCCGTGCTCCATAAGCGACAGCATCCACCACTCGATGCGTGGAGGTGGCTTGGAGGAGGCGCCTGCCATGATCGCGATGAGTGGATTGTGGTCAGCGACCACCACAACTGGCTTGCCAAGAAAGTATATGCTGAAGTGCTTGCAGCCCCACAGAATGGCCAGGGCCTCCCGCTCAATCTGGGAGTATCGTTTCTCCGTTTCCATAAGCGCCTTGCTGGCATATGCTATTGGGCGCTTGAGTCCCTGTGAGTCTGCCTGCATCAGCACCGCCCCTAGGCCAATTGGGCTGGCATCCACTACTATCTCCACTCCTTGTCCGGGCTAAAGTATGCCATGGTCTCCTGACCCACCAGGGCGTTCTTGATCTCTGGGAAGGCTCTCTGCTCCTTGGGAATCCAGGCCCACGCAACGTCATTCCTCGTCAGGGCTCCGACAGCAAAGCCAGGTCACGAATGAAGTGTTCGCAGTAGTTCACCATACTGAGGAAACTTCTTATCTCGGCTGGTGACCCCGTGGGGGGCGCCTCACGAATGTCTCTCACCTTCTCTGGGTCAGGCGAGATGCCCCCAGCGTGCAATATGAACCCGAAGAACTCTATCTGGTCCTTCAGAAACCCACACTTCTTCCGGTGTAACATCAGCCCCAGACTTTGGAGTCTTTCCAACACTCTTTCCAGCCTCTTCAAGTGTTCGGATTCCGACTAGGCAAAGACCAGAATGTCATCAGACATTTTAATGACACCTTTGAGTCCTGCCAGGGCTCCATTGATGACGTTCTGGAACACCTCCGCCGCTGACAAGACACCAAAACTAAGGGCCTCATTACGATCTCAGCGGTAGCCATGCCGCTATTGGCGGCATGGCTGCCGCCAAAATCGCTTCCGGTCCTTCGGAGGGCCCGGTAATTCCTCCTTCTAGGAACCCGGACCCAGACCTTCCCCATTGCCATTTCAGCCCCCATAGGGCTGAATGGGAATGGGCGAGGGAGCAAACAACGGGCAGATTACGAGCGGCCCGTTGTTTGCTCCCTCCTCCCCTCACGGGACCCGCTCTGCACATCTGGTGAAACTAGACGTGCAGAACGGGTCCCACGAGGGGACCTCGTAATCAGGCGGGACGGGGTTGACGGCACCGGCACCTTTACCGGCGCCGTTAACCCCATCCTGCATGGGTTATAATGAGGCCCTAAGTCTTTTAAATTGATATAGCCCCTCGTGGGCTGTGAAGGTGGTAATGTATCTCGACTCCAGATGGAGTTCTAGCTGATGGTACCCCGACTTCAGATCGAGCTTAGAGAAAACCTTCACCCCCTGGAGCTCGCCCACAATGTCATCCAGCATAGGCCTCTTGATGCAGCGTTAGGCAGTCTCATGTCCACACAGATGCGGAAAGCCTCTGGTTGCTTGGGCTTTGGTGCCACCACTATGGGGGAGACCCACAGAGTTGGACCCTCCACTCTCTCGATGATGTCCATGTCCACGAGAGACTGGAGCTCCCTCTCTACCTGGGCCCTCAGATGAAAAGGAATTCTGTGGTGCTTGAGAGCTGTCGGTCGCACTGATCCATCAATGTGGAGTCTAATGGGGTCTCCTTTCAGCTTGTCGACACCCTGAAAGATATTTTCGAATCGATGCAGCAGGCGATCAATGTCTGTGTGGTAAACTGCCAGCATGAAATGCACAATGTCAAGGGCTTCGGAAGTGGCACAGGAGTGCAGGCTTCCATGGGTCACAAAGAAACTGGCCTTGATTCTGTTTGGCCCATGTGACATGGGAGCCACAAGGACCCCTTTGATGGGCAGGGGCGAGTCCCCGCCAAAGGAGTATATCCGAGATTTTGACTCCTCCAGCTTGGGGGGCCCGGGTAGAGCCTAATAGTGTTCAGCCGCTAGGACGCAGACCGTCACCCCCAGGTCAATCACGACAGGGATGGGCACCTCACCAATGTTCATGGTGCATGTTGGCTGCCTGCACTGCTTTGCCCCCGTGGCAATGCTGGAAATGAAAAAGATCTCTTCTTCATCTTCCTCCTCCTCGGCAATGTCCAAGTCTTGCATCCCTTGCTCTATCATGGACACGTTCCTCACCCGACTGGGGTTCCCCACTACTGCTCTTGCTGGTCCCCTGGATGCTGCCACTGGGGTCGTGGCCCTGCACACTCTTGCGTAGTGCTCTGGCGTGCCGCACCTTCCACAGACTCTGGTTTTTGCGGGGCACTCTCCCACGTGTGGCAAGTCGTATCCACAGTACGGGCAGGACTGTGGATTACCAGGTGCTGAGGTACTGTCCACTCTCTTGGGGCCCCACCGTGACCTCCCTGGGGCAGAGCGCCCAATGGCAAAAGCTTCCTCACATTTCCCCGGATGCGCCGCAGCGTCCATTTTGGCACCTTTCGACTCAGCAAGTTCATAGGCCCTTCCAGTATCCAGGATTTGTGCCAGTGTTAGGCCCGGTTCCCTGAGCACTTGCCTTTGCAACTTCCCAGAGCTGCACCCTTGTATCAGTTGGTTCCTCACCATTTCCTCCTCATTCACCCACCTGCAGGTGCTAGCTAGGCGCCTCAATCTTGCACAGAATTGGTCCTTCGATTCCTCTCCTTGCTGTTTCTCGGTACACATCACGAATCTGTCGAAATCGACATTCACCATGGGGAAGAAGTGATCCTGAAGGGCCTGTTTCACTGCATCATAGGTGACCACCTACAGGGTAAGGGAGTCAAAAATCCGATGGACCTCTGTGCCAGTTGAATATACTAACGTGGCCACTTTCGCATCATCAGCCATCCCGCCTGAGGCCCTGAAAAACATTTCCAGCTTCTTCACCCACAGTAGCCACTTCAGCCCCAGTTTGGATGGCGGGCCCGAGGTGTCAAATTCGGGCATGGGTGCCAGAGTGCTATGCATCCTCCATGGGACTGGCATGGGTGCCCCCTCTTCTCCATCCTCTTCACCCATGGTGTCAGTTTGGGCTGTACTCCACTAACCTTTCTTAGGCAAAGGCAGGTGCCCGCTGTCAGAAAACCCTGGCAGGTGATGTGGTGGGCCAGCAGCTGCAGTGGATGGTTCCTTGGGAATCCCCCAAGTCGAATGTCCAGGGCCCCTTTTGCACTCTGGGTCCTGAAATGTCCAAAAATTAGTTCACGAGCTGTGAATCACGTCCGACGCACAAGCACACATGTGGGCCGCAACCGCCGTGATTTGTGTGTGCTCAAAATGGCCACCGGCCATCTGCGTAGGTCCGTGACCGCATGGGGAGAGACACTCTCTCCGACAACCAGCCGGAGCAATGTCGCAATCTCTGCCTCGTCGGATCCTTGTCACCAATGTTGGAGGTGGCGTGTGACCCCCGGAGCCCCCCGTACACACAATCACATGCACACGCAGTCACCCAAGGACAGACGCAGGACGCGTGTTGCTGGTACGGGGTCCCAGCTGCAACTGGCGACCGGGATCTCATTTATTCAACAACGCATGCGCGAGCCATAACGAGGCTCGCGCATGCTAACATAACTTACGTACTACGCGACACAACCTACAAGCAGACAGGTCTGTCTACCATCAGTAGCTATGTTTTGACAGGCCAGATACCATCAGATCCAAAAAGACACACTACTCAGATTTGGAAGTAGCACAACAAAGATAAAAAGACACGTTTAAGAGCATTCAAGAATCTTAAGATCTAACAGCTTGTATTACAACCACAACCATGACTCAAGAACTGAGGTACCAGATTTATGGGCATTTCGGAGTGAAGATCAGAGAAATCCAACACTGCCTTTCCAAAGAACCAACTTGCAAGCAAACATGATTGCTTACCACCAGCAGTTATGTTTTGACAGGCTCAAACTCATCAAATCCAAAAAGGCACACTACTCCTCACATTTGAAAGTAGCAAAACAAGGCCAAAAATAAATGTTTAAGAGCATCCAAGAATCCAAAGATCCAACAGCCTGTAAGACAACCACCACTGACTCAAGAACCAGGGAACCATATTGATGGGCATTTCAGAGTGAAGATCGTACAAATACAGGAGCACTTGGACTTTGCTCACACTGCCTGACCAAAGAACCAATTCCCACAGCACTAAGCACCACTTCTCTGACTTTTGTCCACCTCTTCTTCAAATAGGACCTGCTGTCAATTATGAATTCATGCAACCCAGCGGGACCCCCCAGAAGATTCATGTTCCCCCAACATATGAAAAACGATCAGGAAAAATCGTAAACGCGTGTTAGGTATTAGGACATTGGTTTTAGTGTTCTGTACTTTTGGGGATTGAAGATGTATTTTAGCAAAGTAATGGGGCCATACTGACTGGAACAAAGATTGAAAGCAATGTATGGGCCTCTCTAGCCGACTGAGAATGCTTCAAGCTACATGCATCAGCTGCTGCATTAAAATGTTTGAAGCTTTTTAAGCAGACCACAGAGGCTAGCAGCCCACGCAATGTTCACAGTGTGAACGTCTATTCAGCTTGCATTTTCTTTAAATTGGGCCGGCTCTTTATTGGGTCAATCAAAAAGCCATACCCATAACACTAAAATGCCGTCGCCAACCATCAAAAGGCAACACTATCATCTGTGCCAATGCTTGTTTTATCTTGACAGAAGATCGTGAAAAATAGATAGCCCGGGTGTTTCTGACATACCCTCAAATTAACCCAATCATGACCAAATGGCATTAAAGCACATTAATGAGCAACTAGTATGTCGTGCATGGCATGATGATAAATAGTGACATCAGAAAGAGAAGCCTAAAAGAAGAGAAACATTTCGCACAGGCATGCATCTAGTTGAACGATATTTATTCGACACGAGCTGGTTTTTATTTTGTCATCATTATCCGTCGCCTTACATTTAATGACATTGGGCCTCATTACGACCCTGGCGGTAAGTGAAAAACGATGGCGGTAAATGGTTACCGCCATCGTTTTCCGCCAGGTCCGATCATGACTCCTGACCGTAAACTACGATGCCAATAGCGGCATCGTAGTTAACGCTGCCGCTAACTGCGCTAAGGGTGCGCGCACGCGACCGCCCACACCGTACTTAGCGCCATGGCGGAAAGGTACGCAAATGCCGACCCAAGCGGACATGCACCTAACGCCATCACCGAGGCCGCTAAGTACCTTACCGCCATGGTGCAAATAACGCCATCGCGAACCAACCGTAAAGGGCCAATTCAAGTGAATGCAGCTGCCACAGGTGCACAGAAACAGCACAGGTGAAGGCAATACAGACTCAGGGGAGTACAAAAAGAGCACACCCCACCCCTACCCACACCCAGTCACACTCCACAATGATGCCAATACGACTAGCAATGTTGGGGCTGGAGGACCTGATAGCAATGCATGTGCTACTACAACAGCAACAACAACAACAACAGGCAGCACAGAGGAGACGCAGGAGGAGAAGGAGGGCAAGGCAGGCCCAGCAAGCCCCACCAGCACAGCCAGTGCCACCACGCAGGCAGCCCCCAATCCCACGCATCAGAGCCAATCCAAACAACCTCACTGCTGAGCAGATCCACACCCTGTACCGTTTGGACCGGGACACCATCACCGCCATCGTAGACATGACACACGACGACATCGTCAGCATGATAGAAAGTCCAACCGCCATCCCCCCCCTACTGAAGGTAGTGGCTGTACTCCACTTCCTGGCCACAGGCACCTACCAGCACACAGTGGGGCACCTGCATGGCATTTCACAACCATTATTCTCACGAACACTCATCCAAGTGCTCGATGCCCTCCTCAAGCACACAGACGACCACATCTCATTACCACGGACTGCCCAGGAGATTGCAAACACCAAAGTGGGTTTCCATGCACTAGCCAGCATACCCGGTTGCATTGGTGCCATCGACTGCACCCATGTGGAATTGGTGGTTCCACGTGCCATGGAGGTACCGTACCGCAACCGGAAACAGTTCCACTCTATCAACGTGCAAATGGTCTGTGACTCCAACAAGATCATCACACATTGTTGTGCCCGATTCCCCGGATCAACCCATGATTCCATGGTCCTGAGGAACTCCACAATACCACGCTACATGGAGCGACATGCAGGCCCAAGATCCTGGCTACTCGGTGAGTGCAATGTCATGGAAGTGGGCATGGGAATGACGTACCAGTGCATACTCCACCTGGCAGAAAGGGGGGGGGGGATGATGCATACTCCACCTGGCAGAAAGGGGGGGGGGGGATGATGCATACTCCACCTGGCAGAAAGGGGGGGGGATGATGCATACTCCACCTGGCAGAAAGGGGGGGGGGATGATGCATACTCCACCTGGCAGAAAGGGGGGGGGGATGATGCATACTCCACCTGGCAGAAAGGGGGGGGGGATGATGCATACTCCACCTGGCAGAAAGGGGGGGGGGGATGATGCATACTCCACCTGGCAGAAAGGGGGGGGGATGATGCATACTCCACCTGGCAGAAAGGGGGGGGGGATGATGCATACTCCACCTGGCAGAAAGGGGGGGGGATGATGCATACTCCACCTGGCTGTGAGTAACACAGAGAACGGATACAGAGGAAGGGCACTCACAATGCACAAAACCCCTCTGCATACATAGGGTGATGGCATGCAAAACAGGCCATGGCAGCAATGAGCATATACTGGTTGCATAGTGTGAATCAATTAGTGCATGTAGAAGTGAGCCAAGGTAACAGTTCCATGCCAGCCATGGTGGAACATCATGTTCCTGATCAGACAACATGACTGACACATACATTCTCGCCTACATACAGGTGATGCAGCCTATCCCCTGAAGAGGTGGCTCCTCACGCCAGTCCGGAACCCGCAGAACCAGCACGAGGAGGACTTCAACCGTGCACATACACGTACTCGTGTGGTCATAGAGCAGACATTTGGCCTCCTGAAGGCACGGTTCCGAAGCCTCAGCAGGTCTGGTGGGGCACTCCTGTATGGCCATGAGAAGGTGGCAAAGATCGTCATGGCATGTGTCATGCTGCACAATATGTGCGTCAGACGGAATGTGCCCCTGCCCCCTGACGCAGAACTGCAACCACCTGACGATGAGGATGAGGAGGGTGCAGATGGGGCGCCACCACATGGAGGAGGCGATGCACAGGAGGGGCGTGCCATGCGCCAAAGTATCATCGACCACTGCTTCTAGCACACACGGCTGGTGTTTATCGCATGGAGACTGCACTTGGGGCACTGTGTGTCTCTGGGACATGCACACTGTGGACTGTACACCAATAAAGCACACATACGCAATGAAAATGTCCACACATTTCTTTTTTTGAAAGAAAAAAGTGTATTGGAACTATGAACTGTCGTGTCACACCCCCTCCCACCTCCCCCCTGCACACCCCAACACACCCCCTCCCACCTCCCACCTCCCCCCTGCACACCCCAACACACCCCCTCCCACCTCCCACCTCCCCCCTGCACACCCCAACACACCCCCTCCCACCTCCCACCTCCCCCCTGCACACCCCAACACACCCCATGTAGCTGTCAACAGATGCCTGTGACAGTGTCCACAGGCCGTCACAAGCCCCCTCTCCCGGCCCCCGGGGCACCCCTGGCTGTGGAGCGCAGGTTGCGTCCGGAACGGCGCACGGGGCTGCTCTGCGCAGAACTGGCAGTGGAGGATGTCCCTGGCTGCCCCTGTGCATGCAGCTCCTGTACTGTGTGGGTGAGGTCAGTGACTGCACGACGCAAGCCCGCAAGTTCGGCACAGATGTCCCTGGACATGGCCTGCATGGCATCCCTCAGGGTGGCAGTGCTCTGCGCCACTTCCGCCCTTAGTGTCTCCGTGGCCTGTTCAATGCTAAACCTAGCCCCCACACATTCCGCGGCATGCTCATCCAGCATTGCGGACAGTTGATGCTGCCGTTGAGTGATGTCCTCGAGGGACGGCTGGCCGTGCTGGCCCATGGCCAGTGCAGGTGGAGTGATGGAGGGGCTGGTCCCCTCCTGTGGAGTGTGGACAGGGCATGGGGTGGAAGGCCACTCCTCTGCCTCAGTGTGCTCCTGTGTGTCGCCCTCATGGGGGCTGGCGTCTGAGAAACAGGGGGAATGTAGTTGGTCAGTGGGGCTTCTGACCTCCTGCTCCATGTCCGAGTCAGAACATGCAGCTGTTGCAGCTGTCTCCCCGATGTTGCTGCTGGCCGCTGACCCCCTGCCTTCTGTGGCAGGCAATGTCGGTGGAGGTGGAGCAGCTGCTGCTGGCCTGCTGCCAACAGGGGTGCTTGCCGGTGGGACCTCCGGTATGCCTGCAGTGGGACCTGCTTGTCGTGGGGTCTGCCTCACTGCAGCTGAGGTTGAGGGTGCAGGGAGGTTGTTGTTGGACTTCGCTCTCTTCGGCGCAGGGGTGTCCTGGTCCTCTGGGTGTGATTCTGTGCCTGTGGTGGAGCAAAGGTGGGAGGGCGTTATTGATGGGTCTACGGACTTTTGAATGACAATGGTTGACATTATTTTGGCCAGTGGATGAGGCAGATTTCAGGCAGTGCCATGCAGGTTGTCTCCTTTTAGTGTGGTATGTGGATGCAGGTATGCGGGTGCCAGCAGTGTATACAGGGTGGTGCTCGCATGTGGCTATGGGCAGTATTGATTTGTGTTGCATTTACACTCTAGGGCAACCTTGTGCTACACATGATTGGACTGCTGTGACTATGGCATGTCTTGTATGAGGCACCTACCTTCATCGCCTGATGTCGGGGCTCCCCTTTCCATCCCTCCAACGCCTTCGATGGATTCCTTGCCGATGGTGGTAGCACAGATCTTCTCCCACGGTTGGAGTTTCAGGGGGGATTCCGACCCTCCACCGGTTCCCTGGGCAAGGTTGCGGTTTGCCGAGATGACGGCTCTGACCCGTATGCGCAGGTCATCCCAGCGCTTCCGGCACTGCTGTGGGGTGCGGGGTACGGTCCCCACCGCGCTGACGCGCTCAGCCACCAGGGCCCAGATGGCCTTCTTCTTCCCGATTGCTGTCCTGGTCATTTCAGGGGAGAAAACAACACCTGCGTTGTCCTGCAGGGTCTCCGCTAGCATGCAGAGTTCCTCCCGGCTGAATCGCTCCTGGCGCTGGCGGTCACATGCCTTTTTCACGGATTTTGGCATTTTCGGGAACTTGGATGGGTGGGTGTTTGGTTGGGACAGGTGTCAGGGTTGGGTCTGGTGTTGTTTGGTAGGATGGCGATGGATTGTGTTTTTAAAGATGGCCGACGGGCTGCTTCCCGTTCCGGCGCGATGACGCTATTTCCGGTTTGGCCTTTTACGGCCGCCGCTAATTACGGTGGCCGTAAATTACGGTGGCCGCTACTTACGCTGGCGGGAGGGCACCTTGCTCGCTTAGCGATGCCGGTAGGGGCCTTTTCCGCCATGGCGTTAATTGCATTACCGCCATGGCGTAATGCTCGTGCGCGATGGGTCGTGATGTGGCGCTCTTTACGCCATCGTCCCACGGCGTAAACGCTCATTACGCCATGGCGGTAATGACGGCCGATTACCGCCAGGGTCGTAATGAGGCCCAATGTATCTTAGTAGAATAAACAGGTTAATATTCAGTGTCTAGGCACTGAATAAAGGATAATCAGTGTCCTCAAATACATATGTTTTCCGGATCTAGTTTTGCGCCTCACGTGACATTTTATTCCCGCATGTGGAATACCATTTGCTTCTCGTGCAGTTCAGCGAGTGATAACGCTCCGGAGGCAGCTGATATTGTGCCTAGCGCTCAGATGGAGGGCACGCGTCTCGTTGCCGGTGATGTAGTGAGAAGGCACAGCAATCATGGGCACGGTAAAACCAAGCATCTGCCAATCTCCTTCTGGCAGGTTTGAGACGCAGAAAAGGTAATATTTAAACAGAACGCGCAAACTATTACAGAAATGCTGTGAAAAATGAAGCATTTGATTGCATTCCTGTAGCAGATGCTCTGAAATCCCTGAGTGATTATTATTGCTGCTGTGCGTGGTTCTGCATGAAAGGACTTACCTGCACAGCTTGTGGGTCTATTATGTGAATTCTATTTCCGAAGGAACAATGGAGTAGAAAAATCAAATACATCTCATTCGTCACTTCTTTGTCTGTTAGTCACAATGGATGGAATTCTAATCATGCCGTGTTTATTTATATACATATGCATTTTGCAACTGTTATATTTTCCCTCAGCTGACGTCTTTTGAGGAATCTCAGAGTAAACCCAATCGTTAGGTTTTAAAATAGTGTTAACTTCCAACAATGTTAACTTAATACAAATATATTCCCAAACTTGTATACATTAAGCTTTATAGACCTAGCCCCGGTACTGTATTTAGGGCCCAGAAGACTGACTTAATGTCCACAGCGCAATGAGACCATTTAATGAGATTTATGGCCCCATAACTCCAGGTAGAGCGGAAGGGTACCGTCTATATAAAGTTATTATGTTCCTGTCCAAAATGCTATGTAACCTAGCCAGTGTGCTGCACTCCACGTGCAGATTGACTTGCTCCTTACATTTAAAAATCAACAAAGTCCTTTGAACCAGAACCTAATAGCTTTAGAGCTATGTTCCTGTCCAAAAACCTATGTTTAATATTAATAAAATTGTGGGATGGGGGGCAATAGGCCTGGGGTGGTTGCAAGGAAGTCGATGGGTTGCCAGCAAACACGTATCAACATGTAGCAGGGTGTTTTCTTCGGACTGTGGACCACCAAACAAACAGAGTTGCAGTCCATGGGGGAAGAGACAAGGCCGGACTGCATCTACCATAAATATACTGCCTGCTCATTCCACCTTGAAGCCGCAGGGTGCTGGTGACACTGCACCTCTCCCCCTCCATCGGGAAACTTGACGCAGCTCCACACTCCATCTGGAAGGAAGGTAAGCCCTAGGGTCTAATTCCAAACAATTTTGCGATCAAGTGCGATTTTTCAAACTTTCATCAGATTTGACTTTAATATTGTGCTCGAGAAGCGTTGTCTGCTGCCCATTGCAAAGAATGCTTTTATCTTTGCCTCATGCCAGCCCCTACCTGGAGTCTGCTGTGTTTGTGCCTTGATTGTCTTTGTCTCCTGGCCATTCCATGATGGCTGTCCGCATTGCATGCTCCTGAGTGCCTGCGCCCTGGATCCTGCTGCTGCCCTTGATTGGCTGGGGCTCTGGTGTTATTGGCCTATGGGAGAGCCAGCAGGCGTGGCCGGTCCTCCACACAAGGCCCACTCGTAAGGCCCCTGCCTGCTCCCTGTTCGCTGCCCGGACGCTCGCAGGTATCATACTGTTTCCCTGTTGCAAGTATGCCTGAATGTGCCCATCTAATATGACTCTTTGCATCTTTGTGTTATAGCCACCCTGCAACATGGGGTAGGCTCCTTGAAGGTACCCATCTATTATGACTCTTTGCATCTTTGTGTTGTAGCCGCCCTGCAACATGGCGTTAGGCTCCTTGAATGTGCCCATCTAATATGACTGTTTACATCTTTGTGTTGTAGCCGCCCGGCAACATGGGGTAAGGCTCCTTGAATCTGCCCATCTAATATGACTCTTTGCCTCTTTGTGTTGTAGCTGCCCTGCAACATGAGGCTAGGCTCTACAAATGTGACCACTTGATCTCTTTTTGCTCTTTTGCCTGTGATGTAATTACCTACTGTACTGCTCTCCATGGTGTAATTACCTCATGCGCTTTCTGCTCTGTAACCATAAGCACTGTAACCAATCTCTTAAGTGTAAGCGCCTATATACCTCTGTGTTTGGTGTGCTATATAAATGAATAAATAAAATAAAATAAATAAATGCTCCTGGTGTAATTAAAAATGTCTTAACCAAATGTGCCTTTATCCACTTGTTTTCTAAGCAGTATGTTTGTCTGTTACTTGCACCAAATTCCTGCTAAAAAAAAAAAAACACTGGCAAAGCCAACAATGGTGGATTGTGTGTAGGTGTTAGTTATGCATTTTCCAGACTCTGATATCATATGTCAAGTTTCTTGAACCATTTCCCAGCTGTTACCATTTTATGGCCAGGTAGTACCATTATTTCAGTGTTTGGCAAATGACTCCCCATGCCTACACGAAAGGCAAAATTGTTAGCTTTGTCAATGCTTGTTTAATTTGCATTCATTGTAGAATTAAGCTGATTTCTTTATCTGAAATAGTTGGATGCACATTTCTTGGTAACCGTACTCCAGCCCAAAAGATGCTATAGCCGCCCTCCTTGCATATATTAGTGTTGCGATCCCGCTGATGACACCAATGTATGACAAGGAAGCACATTTCCCAGTGATGGGCTTTGAAGGGCTTTCTTTGCCTACTTGAGGGGTGCAGATGCAATTAGGACAGCAGTGGTTCAAACCGCTGCTATTCCACTTGAAAAAATGCATCACAAGGTCAGTATTGACCCTTTCATTCCCTGCCCCTGTTTCAAAGAGGTGCAGGAGGATGTTTTTCTTTTCTTCACATTTTAAAAGCACATCCTGTTTCTGGATATGGAATACACTTTAAAATGCACAGAAATGCCTCCAGATTTGCACAAAAATGCAAAGTGGGTAGGTGAGGGCATTATAATGTACATATTCAAATGACCTTTGAGGATGGCACACTTTTTTTGGTGCAAATGATGAGATACTGTAGCGCACCACGTCATTTGCGCCCCAAAAAGTTTTGAGAATCGACCTCATAGCACCCAATTTACAAAGCGTATTGGCAGGTGCAAATGACATTGTACTAACAGAAATGTGCAGTTTGCACATGTGAAAACCTGGGGTAATTGAGAAATAAATGCCTAAAAGAAAATATGCAAGCCAATGCCTACACTACGTGTGTGCTGATTGCACTGAATGGTTGGAATCAAATGGACGTCCAATGACCCCCTATTTGTCTGAGCAGTATGGGAGTGCCTGGGTAAGTGATCACAGACGCACATGATGATGAATGAAGAAAAAGAAGCAAATCACTTTCTGCTTTTTCCATCAATGGAGGCATGTGACACACACTCTAAAGAATATGTTTATACTCCCAAATATCACATTTCCTAGCATAAGGAATGAATGAATGGATACGTTAATACATGATTAAACTGATGAGTTAAAATGTTATCACTTTCTTTTTTTACCAGACGTTTTGTGTAAGCAGAACGAAACATTCGCTTTTAATACAGCTCTACAAATAAATTAAGCAACAATAAAATTGTAAATGCGAAAGCAATACAGTGTGTGTGAAAAGGATCAAGTGCTTGTCCATGCCAAATGGAGTGTGGAGGCCACCCCCTGGGAATGGAGGCCAAGCCAACGCTTACTTTAGTGCACAGTACGCAGGGACACATGGTTGTGGTTAAAAGAAAATGCTGAAAACTTCTTTCCATCTTTGCTGGAGATTATGTCGCTACCTGTTTTCTCTTTCTGCCTCCTCAACTTAATTCAATCACATTGCAGCCAGTTTGCAGCCTACTTATTTAGATGGAGTTAGCACCCCTTCCCTAAATACCCTCTCTTTAATGGGGGACTGGAAAATCAATCTCTAGGCTTCTTCCTATACACGCCATCCAAGCATTGTCACTCGATTGATCTGTGGTAGCTAGCATTCTCTTTGCTGCACATCTCAGTGGGACTGTGTGTGCTATTTCCATGATAACCTGAGACTCACAGCCGAGGGTAAGTGGAAATGCTTCAAACACTTGTTTGGTTTTCCCTACAGTTTTTATGTCAACTGCCAATTATCTATTTTCAGCTATGGTAACATCCAGCTACTGAAAGGTGGTGAACTGTTCAAGCATTTTGTTGCACAATGTAGACATAATTTGGACCTTCCTACTACTCCTTGGATCAAAAACCAGGGCTCAAGCCGAGGGTACACGCGGGGGGACGGAGTCCCCCCACTTTATTCAGAGGGTGGACTCAGTCCCCCCAGCTAAAATGAAAAACACTGAATGTGCTCTTTGAATTTAAGCCAAACTCTGGGATCAAACCGCAGTAGTCGGGTTTGTAGGCCGGACACTTCAGCACTGCACTATGTAACCTGATGAAGAATAACAAACAACTAAAGGTGAAATGTCCCATTTTGGTACTGCAAGTCCCATGGAAAACATTTATATTGGTTCTTGGGGTTTAAAACATGCACACACTATTAGAATAAAATATCCTGTCTTGGTTGTGTGTATTGATTTTATGAAAGGCAAATGCCATTCTTCCTGTGCAATTTGGGTGGTTATGCAAAACCAATTTAATGAAATGTGCATATTTTACCTTGTTATGATAATTTCTGGCTACGTCACATCCCATTCGTTTGTTGATGAGCCCCCCACTTTAATTTTTAGGACTTGACCCCTGTCAAAAACTATACATATATTCAAGGAAAAAACGTTAGTTGCAGGGATGTTAAGGTGAGAACTTAACGCAACAAAACCCCTGAAATTCAGCTAAAGCCACCTTAACTTCACGCCCCCTGTTGCGCAGCCTATGACCACAATGATGACATCACAGATCACATCACTTTTTGAAATAAAAATATAGGAACAGTAAAACATTATTATTTTTTTAAATAGAGGAGCACAGCTCCCAACCACTTTGACCACTGCTTAAACAGAGCTATGGGGAATGCAGCACTTGTCAGTCCTGAGAATTCCTACTAACTCACTCTGCTCCATGCATCTGCTTTGCCTAGAGGTCTTTTTTTTTTACTATGACTCTTAAAAAAGCAAAAAGGGTGCATTGAGCTGTGTGGTGAAAACCACCATTGATAAATGGAGGAATACAGAAGGGATGCATTCCAAAGATTAATGAAATTAGCAGGTTCCTCTGCCAATTCAGTTCTGGCTTCTTTTGAAAACTCTTTGGCATTGAAGGAACAAGACATGGCCTCACATTTGAATGTAATAATAGTTAATAATAATAATACTAACAGTGTGTTATACTATATAGCATTTCATGTGCAATTCCTCCAGCTTTTTAGTGCTGTAATAATTCATGTCGCTGTTATTATCCGCTCATATTAGTGCTCAAGGTAGCGACCTTACGATGGAAGGCCACAGCATCCTCCTCCTCCCGAGGCAAATGAATGTTTTGCGATTGGGCTATCCTTCTTGATGCACCAAAAGTTCCACATTTAAACACAGAACAAATCTGTCATTGACTAAATGCAAAATATAGTTGTAAAAGTATGGATGCTGCTAATATCTGCAGCGTTGACTGCTTGACGGGAGCGCGACAATGCACCTGAGCTCTCAGGCTTTAATTGGGGTAGTGAGTGACCTTGTGGACTTGCTTCTCCATTTTCAACTTCCTGTTGAAATGCATTAGACTGGATGAATATTTTAACACCAATATAATAATATCATATGTGTTTCATGTTAAATATGTGTTCAATTCTTCAACAACGGTTTAATACATGTCCCATCCTGTTTTATAATGTTACAGTAAATAAATATTTTTCACTTTTAATCCATATTACAAAATGGAAGTGCCTGCAGGTTCATGCCATGCTAAGTCGACCTCTCATGCCAAACACCCTTGCTCTGAGAGGTCCCCGCGCCCAACTGGCTGTGTCTAACTGTGCGCGCCCAACCGGGACCTTCAGCCAAACGGTTACACCATAACGGCGTGCACCTAACTGGCCACGCCAAAATGTCCTGTCCCAAGCTCCAAGACCCTTATGGCGGGTCTCTTGGTGACTGTTGTAATACATTGCACAACCCCAACTAACCACATTTATGGAGCATGGAAACGGGCAAAAAAATGACCGGCTGCAAGAATAACATATTTGCAGGTACTTTCTGCACCCATAGTAAAAATCAAAAGCGGGCACCCATGAATATTATGCAGAGTACTGCTTAGGTTCAAAGTGAGTAAGGGGCTGGCCCCCTCAGGCCATGTTGCTGTAAGTGGTCTTATAACTTTGCTTCACTTATTAGACACCATGGCCTGAGGGGGCAGGCCTTCTCCTCACTTTGAAGATAAGCATGGTCAGTCCGCATTACTGCATCACTGTGAGACACGAGTCACCAGTGATTTTTCACCCCCAATGTCACTGTAACTGCCAGAATGCAATTCAGCAAAAGTCCCACAAATGGTATTCAAGTTCAAAACTTTCATGGAATGACAGTAGCATGGTTTAAAAATAAATAGTGTCCGGTTGAACAGACAGGGAGCACTGTCTAAAGAAATCCCCGCTCACAGAGGAGTTAAACAAGGCTGCCCTCTAGCCCCTGCTCTGTTCGTGGCTTTCCTGGGGGACTGCAAAGACTCGGAAGCCCAGGTCCGAAGCTTCCCGCCGAAGTTTGGCAACAGTTCCCTTTCACGCCTTCTCTACGCGGATGACCTGATTCTGTTTGATCAAACCCCGATCGGCCTCCAGCGGCAGCTGGACAATCTGGAAGCCTACATGACCATCAACAATCTTCAGATCAATCAGACGAAAACGAAAATCATGATCCTCTCCAGATCGGGCCGCTCCAAGAAAAAAACTCGACCCTGGTCAGTGTGTAAAACCAACATTGAAGTGGTCTCGCACTTCAAATATCTAGGAGTGATTTTCGATGGCTCCTCGCAGGAACTCACAATGCAACAACGTCTGTGGTCTAAAACTAAACAACTTACATCTCAACTAAGAGCGATTGACAGAAAGTATGGCAAATTCTCGCTAGTGCCGGCCATTAATTTCTACAAAGGTAAAATGGTACCGACCCTGACCTATGGCATGGACGCCATGTTCACTGTTCCGTCCACACTGTGGCGGTCTCTGGAAGCCTACATTTGGAAATCGCTCCTAGGCCTACCCTCCGCCATTCCAATCGAAGCCATCAGACGAGACCTGGGCCTCTTATCACTAAGTGCCTCCGTCAGTGGGTCCTCATTGGCCCTCTTCAGGAAGATTCTTATTAAGGACGGCCTGCCAATTTCCAACATCATCGGCCAAGAACTCGAGTCATCGAACTGTAAGGCTGTCCAAAATTGGACTCACCTTCAGAAAACCAAACTGGAAGACTTGCACTGTACATTAAACGACCTGATCTCAAACCCGCAAAGAGTCAGTGAAAAACTGAAACTACAAGACTGGATTAATACTTCTGACAAAGCGGCGGCAACCAAGTTCCTTAATCATCTTCCACCGACTTACAATAAATTGAAACTTCCCATGGCGTACTGTCTGAGATTCCCGGACAAAAAGCTTCGCTCTATATTTCTAAGAGCGCGCTTAAATCTGCTCCATACGCGGGAAATCTTAGCGATGAGAAGGTTGGCGACCAACACCACATGCAGACTGTGCAAACTTCCGGACTGTACTGAGACCGTTCGCCACCTTCTCCTAAACTGCCCCGCTTTAACTCAAGTTCGTACAGCCTTTCTATCTCCCCTATGGCTCGACTCGGTACTGATCGATGAGCAAACATGGTGGTACCGTTTGATATCTGGTGAAAAATCCCGCTGGGCTGCTGCGACGGCCAAAATAATGGAAGCTGCCTTCAACAAAATCAACGCTGCAACCTAGGCGCTCCCCTGGCCATTCACTTCCAGTGGCAAGGCTCCCAGCATCTGATGTCCGTGTCACAGAAAACCTTTGAGACCACTACTGCACTCGACACGCTGAGATTTTGACCCCAAATCTCAAGATGCTCCCTTATTCTTAGGTCGCATCCTTGTAAAAATCTTTCTCTTTGATTATATACAAGTAATAAAAAATAAATAAATAAATAAATAAATAAAGCAGATGCGGGGGTTATGAGATATTTAAAACAAAAATAAAACACAGCATTCGGGTTGGGTCTGTGGGCTGTCTTCCATCCATGCAGTAACCTGGACCCGCCCTGCTTAGTTTCAATGGGAGGAAGGATCCAGCCCCCTTAGCTATATTTCTCTAAGTGGTCTTGTAAGGTGGGCTCATTTGTTAAGCAAAATGGCCTTAGGGGGCTGACCTTTTCCTCCCTTTGAAGCTAAGCAGGGTTTGTCGCAGTGTCGCAGTGACTCTGGGGATGGGAAACCCTCTGTTGCTGTAAATATATATATATTTTTTTAATGATTGACTGGGAGACTACAAATACAAGACTACAATTCGTCAAAAGGAAAAAACAAAACTTTCAAGGACTGACAGTAGCCCAGATTAAAAAAATAAAAACATGTGGGTGCACATTCGGTCGGTCATCCATGCAGTAACTGGGACTAACCCTACTTAGCTTCAAAGCAAAGAAAGGGCTGGCCCATTTCTCTAAGTGGTCTTATAACTTTGGTTTGTTTATCAGGCAACATAGCCTAAGAAGGCTGGCCCTTTCTGAAGCTAAGCAGGTTTTGTCCTGGTTACTGCATGGATGACCGACTGAATGTGCACCCACATGTTTTTATTTTTTTAATCTGGGCTACTGTCAGTCCTTGAAAGTTTTGCACTCAGAGACCATTTTTTTCCTTTTGACGAATTGTAGTCTTGTTGGATTGCCATCCAACCTGGATGGCAATCGCGTCATTGGCCATGGCCAGTGATTTGTCACGTGTCCAACATATAAGGAGTAAGGGCCCTCTTTTTTGATATGGGTGGCCTATGTCATGAGAGTATACAACAGTTTATGAAACAAAAGGACATAGGCTAGCCCACCTGTTTGGCTCTGGCCGATAGTATTTATAGCACAATATAACCAATCATAGTATTTGATCTGTACATAAATGTGAGAGCACCAAGTTTGTATTTGCTTATTTAACACTTTTTATTATCTTTTTTAGCATAAAAAAGGGCCTAATGCAGTCGTTAAACATATCTGATCATTCATGACCCCATCTTGTATGGGAGTGCTATACAATTGATATTATATTAAACATTCATATAATACACAATTTGCAGTTGGATTTTTGCACAGTGGGGGTTAGTACAGTATGTGAATTAGAATGTGGTTATTATAACCAAAACATCTGTCTAGTCGACACTTGTGGTGTTTCTGGCATGAAAATGATTGTATTCTAATGCTGTCTTCAGGACTGTAGAAGTGGACTGGGTGGTGTCACTGGTGAACCCCGTAGGTGGATAATCTAAAAGTAAGGAATAAAATAACGTCAATGGTGTCTCTCAACAGGATTTACTAAGTCCCTGTAGTGTGTGCTATAAATGAATCCTACCTGCGCCTTTGATTTCAGTGTCACAGGTGATGAGAAATGTTGCAGGGTTTCTCTCTCAAAGTGCCTCCTGTGCTCCTCTGGTAGTTTTTTGCCCTGTATAGTTAGGTACGGGTATCTCGCTGGTTATGCTGCAAGTTAATAAAAGAAAAACTGTCATGTATTGTTTGCAGTTGCTTTTAAATAAAGAATGACAGGTGTGGCCGGCTGTATTTTTTAGCCAGGCGGCCATTTAGTGCAAGTTAATTTGCACTGTCTACTTTGATGACCCTCCATAGGTTGTGTGTCACCTTCTGGGGTGTTTTTGCTAAGACCCCGGTGTCCTTGCTAGGTATCATGGCTAGCAAGGCCATAAGATTGTATGGAGCCGCTTGGTTGCGTTGTGGTAACTGTGCATATCCACTGGAATACCTATGTGGCGCACGGTACCCGGTGTGTAGCTATCTCGAGGCCAATTACAAAAATCATAAACATACCAGCTGCTTTGCTGGTGGAAGGTGCTGACTAGGGGAGGTTGTCTCAATGGCAGCAGAACTAGCAAAAGAGAATCGCTAGTGTGCTGTGTCTTACCTTTGTTTGCTTCCTGCGTTTGTGTGCTGTCTCCACGATAATGTGATGTGGGAGACGCATGCGCGCTTCCTTTAAGTAGTCGCATCTAGTGTTGCTTCGCAACCGAGTGTTGCTGTGCGCATGCTTCTGGTGTTCCGTCACTCCACAGAGGAAAAGCCAACCGATCCAACAACAACAGGATTAAAACCAAAATCCAGTTTCCCCCCTACTACCTCCATGGTTTGCCCTGAGAGACTCACTTTTGAAAACAAGATACTCAGAGAAATGGAGACCATCTTGCAAACCAAAAACAACTACAGAGACAACCTCACCCAGACAGAAAGAAAAGCCTTGTGAAGCCTAGAAAACTATGACCTGTTCCTAGTGAAACCAGCCGACAAAGGAGGCAGCATAGTCCTCTTGGGAAAAGAACTATATGAAGAAGAAATTCTCAAACAACTGAGTGACATCCGCTTTTACAGAAAAACTAGACTATAACCCCACTACACGCATTTCAGAGGAAATCAAAAGTCTTATGCTCTTCACCACCACACAAGGGTGGATCGATGAAGACGAGAAAGCCTTCCTCATTAAAGAACACCCAGTCATACCAGCATTCTACTGCATCCCCAAGATGCACAAAAACGCAGTCAAACCACCGGGACCACCAATATTGTCTGCAATTGGGTCACTATTGGAGCCATTATCCATATATACCAATGTGTTTCTCCGACCCTTTGTCAGAAAGATGAAATCTTTCATCCAAGACACCACAGCCATGATACACCATCTCAATAATATCAAGACATCCCAACAAGACATACTGGTCACTTCGACGTGGAAGCCCTATACAAAGCATACCACAAAAAAGATGCATTGATATACTCAAAGGATATCTAGACACAAGAGCAGATGTGTCCACTCCTACATCCTTCATTCAAGAATGTATTCGGCTGCCATTAAAAGAAAACTACTTTATATACCAGGGAAAATTCTACCAACAAACAAGGGGCACAAGCATGGGGTCAACATTTGCACCGGACATCGCAAATTTATATATGGACAAGTTGGAAAACGACTTTATTTACAATGACAATAACATCTACAAAAACCAACTAGTCGGATGGGTAAGATACATCAATGATATTTTCACCATCTCGAGAGGAACAATTGTAGAACTTCAAGAGTTCCACACATGGCTCAATAGCGTAGTTGAATGCATCAAATTTACACTGCATCATGATATCACCAACATAGCATATTTGGACCTCAAGATACTCAGAGAAGAAGACGGTAACATCACAACTACACTATACCGAAAACCTACAGAAAAGAACACCTTGTTAAAGTTCACCAGCTTCCACCCACAAGCTCTAAAGGAAAACTTACCGTTTGGACAGTTTCTCAGGATACGGAGAAACTGCACCACATTACTAGAATATGACCATCATGGCAAATATCTAGAGAACCGGCTGAAAGTCATAGGATATCCAACATCAATTATCAGGAAGGCAGGCAAAACAGTGAGGAATACCAATAGAACAGATTGCCTGACAAAAGGTGTGAGAGAAGCACACAAAGAAAAAATGACTTGTGTAACCACATTTTCACCAATCAGTAAAGCTATAAGGAAAACCATTCTAACTCATTGGAATCTGCTACAAACAGATACCTTTACACCAGAGACTCCAAGATTTGCGTTTAAAAGAAGCAAAATCCTTAAAGACTACCTAGTACATACCTACCCCGCCGAGAAACCCAAAAGACCAGACTAAACCACACTATGGAACCTCCCACCGCAGTAGGACACTGCTGCTGTGGAAAATGCTCAGTGTGCGACCTTACACAAGACCAAAAAGAAGTCAATCTCATTGGAACTATCTGGAAGTACAAAACCTTTTCCAACTGCCTCACAAAATGGAGCATTTACATGATCAAATGTCCATGCAACTTAATGTACATGGGCAAGAGTAAGCGAGAAGTGAGGCAAAGGATATGTGAGCATAGGTTGTGCCTCAAAAACATGATTGAGGATAAACCAATGGTGTCACATTTCACAAAAGCAAAACACAAACAGAACTTAGATGGTGTATTATCCAAACCATTAATGCCAAAGCTAGAGGGGGAGACATGGATTTGGAACTAAGGAAATTGGAGCAAAAATGGATACACCGCCTAGACACAGTGAAAAATGGGCTAAATGTTTGTATTGAATGGAACCTGTTTTTCTAAAAAATAAACAATGGTATCTGTTTTCCTAAAAACACGCAATTTATAAATTGTGCGATGTGGTACAAAATTCAGAGGCTAACTATGTATGAAATTGACCATACTACGTACAAAGAGAGTAATATGGCACACATGTCAGAAGCCAGATGTGCACAACACCTGTATAACCAATGCATCACTGACTTCGTTCGAATATAGGTTTTCATAAAGACACCACCACGACAAATCATGTGCCTATGATAGATAGATCTCACATCTATCTACCCCACTCTGGTGTAGAAACATGAATGGTCACTATACACCTCCACAGGCTAGAGAGGCCTCATTAACAAGTATCATCTCATGCTTTCGGGTCCTCACATTTAGTGGGCAACCCGTGCCCACCAGTTCATGACGTAGCCTACACAACACGGTTCGCAGACAGGCGGGCCTCTACATCAGCACACTAACATCAGGAGCGTGCGCACGGCAAACACATCAGGACACTAACACCGGAAGCATGCGCACAGCAACACTAGGTTGTGAAGCAACACTAGACGCGACTACTTAAAGGAAGCGCGCATGCGTCTCGTGCATCACATTATCGCGGAGACAGCACACAAATGCAGGAAGCAAACGAAGGTCAGACACTGCACACTAGCGATTCTCTTTTGCTAGTTCTGCTGCCATTGAGACAACCTCCCCTAGTCAGCACCTTCCACCAGCAACACAGCTGGTATGTTTATAATTTTTGTAATTGGCCTCGAGATAGCTACACACCGGGTACCGTGCGCCACACAGGTATTCAAGTGGATATGCACAGTTCCCACAACACAACCAAGCGGCTCCATACAATCGTATGGCCTTGCTAGTCATGATACCTAGCAATGACACCGAGGTCTTAGCAAAAACACCCCAGAAGGTGACACGCAACCTATGGACGGTCATCAAAGTAGACAGTGCAAATTAACTTGCACTAAAATGGCCGCCTGGCTAAAAAATACAGCTGGCCACACCTGTCATTCTTTATTTAAAAGCAACTGCAAACAATACATGACAGTTTTTCTTTTATTAACTTGCAGCATAACCAGCGAGATACCCGTACCTAACTATACAGGGCAAAAAACTACCAGACGAGCACAGGAGGCACTGAGAGAGAAACGCTGCAACATTTCTCATCACCTGTGACACTGAAATCAAAGGCGCAGGTAGGATTCTTTTATAGCACACACTACAGGGACTTAGTAAATCCTGTTGAGAGACACCATTGACGTTATTTTATTCCTTACTTTTAGATGATCCTCCTATGGGTTACACCAGTGACACCACCCAGTCCACTTCTACAGTCCTGAAGACGGCATTAGAATACAATCACTTTCATGCCAGAAACACCACAAGTGTCGACTAGACAGATGTTTTGGTTATAATAACCACATTCTAAGGCACATACTGTACTAACCCCCACCGTGCAAAAATCTGACTGCAAATTGTGTATTATATGAATGTTTAATATAATATCAATTGTATAGCACTCCCATACAAGATGGGTTCGAGAATGATCATATATGCTTAACGGCCACATTAGGCCCTTTTGTATGCTAAAAAAAATAATACAATGTGTTAAATAAGCAAATACAAACTTGGTGCTCTCAGATTTATGTACAGATCAAATACTATGATCGGATATATTGTGCTATAAGTACTACCGGAAAGTGATTTTTCACTCCTCACTACAGCGGTAACAATATTCTGAAACAAAACTGTAACCACAAGTATTGAATTACACAGAACCTCGGCTAACTGGTCCTCAGCAAATGTGTACTCTGATTTGGTCACTGGGGACCATTGCATGGATGAAGCCTATGCCCCAGCTGGGGTCATGGTGGAGCCTTATGCCATAGGCAATTGAATGATGATTTCCATCTCCAGCATGTGATGCTGATAACGACAGACATAAGTATGTGCTGCAAAAAATATGTTTCTTAAAGGAAGTTCAGATCATAATAATCAAATAATCATAAAAATCATCATAATCATAAATCATAACAATCATAATCATAAAAATCATAATAATCAAATAATCATAAAAATCAAATAATCAAATAATCAAATAAAATATGTTTCTTTAAGGAGGTTCATATCATGCGATGCTGATAACGACAGACATAAGTATGTGCTGCAAAAAATATGTTTCTTAAAGGAGGTTTATAGTTCTTTCATATATATGAAGAGGAAGTATTTATTAATAACTTATATATGAAACAATTATGAACATATATGAAACATATGTTCATATGTGATCATATGTTTCATATATGTTTATTTATGAACATATATGTTCATATATAAACATACATGAAACATTTTCACTTATGAAAAACTATTACGCTGACAGAAAAACCTTTGTTGAAGGGATGTTATGGTTAAGATGCATTCCACCCTAGTAGTTACCCAGTGGCGTCCCACCTTAGCATACCTTGGCATTTCCCTCCTGCGTTGTCATGAGCGTTTGACCATCCATACTACCCGTTCTATGTATGCACTTCCCTCAGTGCACAATATTTTCTTATAAGTAAGAGAAATGTAGATGTAAATGATTTGTAAAAGATTGTTAAGTGGCAGTTGGTGTGTGGAAGCTTAATATGGCCATAGGGTTATATGTATTGAATTGAATTGATATTTTATTTTCTATCGCGCTCGTACACAAGTGTTTCAGAGTGCGACAAGGCAAGAGAGGGGAACAAGGGAGAACAAAACAATGATCTTACTAGGTCCAGTGACATTGAGAACGTGCAAGCGCATGGGATGTACAGTTTTTAGAAGTGATTGGTGGATGGATGTGTGACTGTTTGAAAGGAGGAATTGAGGGAGTGTTACAAATATAAATTAAAAAAGGCTGCCCTGTGTGATGATGTGCATTTGCCATCTGGGTATCTTAATTATCCATGGCGTGGAAAGTGGACTGTGGAAACCGTGGAAAGTTATAAAGATCCATTGATTATGGTCACTATTGTATGCTAGATGCTAGAGAAAAGTATTTGGAGCAGGAAATTGTTTCTGTTGTTTTATAATGTTCTCTAATATACAATTGTACATTAGCACTGTGGGTGGGGAGGCCAGCCAACCAGGTGGGTAGGAATGTGGGCTTGAACCACTGGAACAAGCCTGCGTTCCAAGCCGCCAAGGGTCGGTTGTCCCTGCCGCCATCTTCCTCCCCACCCTCCGTGCCATTTTTTTCACACCTCACCTCCTCTACGTTCTTTTCATTCGCTCCTTCTCTTGCCTCCCACAGGCCTCCATAGAAAGGGAAGAGGGGCTCCATACAGAGCTCTGCCTTCCCTTTCCATGGTGGACATCTTGGAAAAACATTTTCCTTTCTACAGCAGGACACCATGCACGTCCCGCTGTAGGAAGGAAAAACATTTTTTTTAGCACTCCGGGTTACCGCTTCAGCAATCCGGCATGCTAATGGCCTTCATCCCCCGTTGCAAGGGCTGGAACGGGGGATAGCGCTCCGGAGCCCTTGTTACCTGCCTTCACTTTGCATGGGCCATAATTTGGCTGTTAGGGCTTTATCTCCCGTTCCAGCCCCTGCAATGGGGGATAAACATTATATTATTCCCATTTGCATAATACAAAATGCTAATGGAAATCCTGGAAAATCTTATTGAGTCTATTTACTTTACTGAGAAATGTAAAGTAGATGGAGTCTATAAGATTATTTTTTTAGTTCTATTTTTTTACGGTGAAAGGTGGTTCCTTAAGGACCTTTTTTTGCAGGAGAGGTCAGAAAGTAAGGCGGGGAGGGAAATGACGGAGGAGTCGCCTACCGGTAATATGGAGGGGCAGGTGGACAAGGGAAGATGTTGCAAGTGTGTTACATCTAAGGTAGGGGACAGTGTTTCTCATTCTCCTTGATTACAGCTTACAAAGCACTTTGAAATTGCTCCTCCTGCACAGTGTTGTGTTGCAGGATATATAGAGTACTGTTGTCTTCAGAAGATATGGATCAACACCCTCTTATATTGCTTGCAAAGTAGCTGGTGGGATTATGTGTCCAACCGAAGGCGGCTGTGTGATACAGTATTGGTTGAGGAAAATGAGGTACAGGAAGACAGCCTAGTGCTTCCTAGGAAAGGAACACCATTCTGAGAGCATTACGGTGGTTGGATTTGGTGTGGCAGCGCATGAAGGTGGTAACGTAGGAATACTGTCCAGGAGTACAAAATTGCACTCAGTGCATTTCACTTTGGCAGCTATATCCTTTGGTACATTGCCAACAGTGGTAAAGAACCGCCACACCCAAGATTCTTTCTGTCTGCTAGAGATAGGCACTTCCTCTACCTCATCTTATTGGTTGTCTTTTAAAGTACTGCTGTTGTTTTCTTGTGTAGGTCCTCCAGCTGGTGGTGGTGGTGACTCTTGGGGAGGAGGGATGGCAATAGCTGATGCATTTTTTAAGATAAATAGCATGTTTGCTAATATTCTTCTTATTATGTGCTCTGTGCTAGATTGCTAATGGATAATGAGTACGAATAGGTGTAGGAGGTGTGCAACGTTACATTTTGAGCTTGAAAGTTGCTATATCAGCAGAACAAGCAGTTCCGAACTGTTCGCGAAGCACAGACCCATTCACGAACTGCACCCACATTCACGAACACGGCATCATGCTGCATGCGTACGTGATCACATGACACTGTCTGGAAAGTCTGCGATGACGTCAGATGTTCCCGAACATCGACAGATGCAAAAACAGTGGAACAAAGTGTACAGATGTGTTAAAAATGATACTAGAAGGTGGAAAATGGTAGAGTTTTAAGGTGAAACTTTGTAAATTGGACACTAATTTTGCTATAATGGGGTAAGTATAATATTAGTAAGTTGTAGAAAATTAGGGTGCACTTGTAAACATCCATGAAATTCATTCATTGTTTTACTCTCCAAAATTACCAGATTAGAAATATTATACTTGTATGGTGCATGCTGCAGCCATTGCCTATGTGTGTGTATGATTAGGTTCCTGTATTAACAACACTCCAATATAATGTTTTGTTTAGATGAGTACATTCTTTAATAATTAGCTAGTTCAGAATAGGTCTCTCGATCACTCCTAACATCTTCTTACCAACATTATAAACACAACCCCTTGTAGAGACTTTTCATTCAAATTAATGTCATATGTGATGTCATCAGTGATGACTTCAATGACATTTGTGATGTAGTTTTTGATGTCCTGGATGTTAGTCTTAGGTGGTGGTGCGAGTTACGGTTGCTTAGCTTGCCATAACTGGCTAATTTCTGAGGTTTTCCAGTTTTACTTGTAACCATAACATCCGTTTAACCAAGTATTTTCATTGATTTTCATAGGTTTTATTTGTGCAACTTAATCATAATGTCCCTTCAACAATGTTTTTTCAGTGATATTACATAGCCTGCAGTTATGGTTAAGTTGCTCAACCCATAAGAAAAGCACTTTTTAGATGGCTTATAACTTTGCCACCCCTCTATGAATCCTCACAAACTTTGCAAAGAAAATATATGGCCCCGTCAGATTGATCCTGTAAAGTTTGGTGAAATGTGTCAAGGGGGATAAAAGTTAGAGGTGGGGTCCCAAAATATGTGGTTTTTGCCATAAAAGCAATAAAAAAAATATTTTGCTCAAGCCTACAGCCCAAACCGCTGGATGGATTTTTACCAAATTTGCGGCAGAAGCGGCGGCTTTGTTCTGAAAGCGTGCTTTTGTAAATTTGGTGTAAATCCATCAAGTGGTTTTTTAAAAACAGCCAAAAAGTAGGTACAAAAAATTTGTGATATCTGGGTTCGGTCCGCAGACTCACTTCCCTGTTCGATCCGCGGACAGGCCTCCGATTGGTTCAGGGGGTGCTGTGATGTCCACAGACATTGCTCGTGCCCGCTGATTGGGCAATACAAAACCTGCGGTGCGTCAGATTTTTGGAAACGGCCACTTTGTTGAATCCGCGGATGGCTGTAACTGACCGTGGATGGATCGGTGGGGAAAAAGTCTGGAAAACACATTGGCCCTCATTACGACCCTGGCGGAGATCGCGGTGCAATATGCACCATGGAGCACGGCGGAAAGCTGCCGATACCGCCATGGGGGTTGGCGGATTTACCGCCCCATTCCGACCTTGGCGGGGCGGTAAATCCCCATTCCCCATTTTACCCTTCCCCATTCCCATTTTTGCCCCATAGGGTATAATGGGAGTGGGGAAGGCGTTAATTACGCCACCGTAAAATACGGTCCCGTAGCGCCATGGATTTCTCCGCCGGGAAAAACCAGGCGGAAAACGGCTCCATGGCGCTACGGGAACTCGTAGTAGGGCGGACGGGTCCGCCGCGAATACCGCTGGCGTAAACCCACTCCGCCAGGGTCGTAATGAGGGCCATTGTGGTTCATTTGGTGATGGAAAGAGGGGCTGGGAAGGGTGTGGGAGTCATAAAAGATGATACGGGGTGTTGTTATAGGTTGAAAAAGGTTGGGCAGGTGCTGTAGCTGCCCGCGCACACTTCGGTAGTTCGCGGACAGCGTGGTGAGTGAACGGCTTGGAAAAGACATTTGGGGTTATTTCATGGCTGGAAGAGGAGATAGAAATGGTAGGGAAGTGGAATGAAGGTAACGTGGAGGGTTTGGAAATGTCGCCATCAATTTCGGTGTCCGGGAACATTATTTAGATTGCGTAGGGGTGAGTTTTATTAGTTGACCGTGTATGACACATACTTGTTATACAGTTAATTGTGTTGTGGTCAGTGGCCAGATTCTGGGGGGCATGGCCACAGGTCATGCCCCGCAGAATATGTACACTGGGCAGAATAATCACAGTAGTAATGTAGTGGGAGCACAAAGTGTTTGTAATATGGAGGAATTATGTAATTGAACTGTATACGGTACTTATGATTGTAGTACAATTGAGGATAGTGCTCAGAGAATATGTAGTTGATTAAGATTGCTGTGGCTACATAGTGTTGTAGTGTCATGAAGCTGCAATTTATGGGTTCTTTTTTGTGAGAAAAAACAGTACAATTGGTTAAGCATGATAGTTCAAAAGCTGTAGTGTTGTACAGTTTTCAATATGCATCTTCTTTTTTAGACCCTCATGAACAGTACATTCTAAGTACTATTTCTGGTACAACATTAGTGTATGAAACACTGCTGTTGCTTTGCCATTGTATAATCATTGGGTAAAAAAATCTGCACTGGATAACAAAAAAAATCTGATTACAGTTACGTGAGTGTAAAGGTGGTAGTATGCTTGTTTGAAGTATGTTGTATTTAAGGGAATAGTTACATACCTGTTGGTGTATTCTAACTGCATTAGAGGTTAGAAGATGTTTTGTTATATAAGAATTGAGAAGGCATATTTGAAGTGCTTTGCAATGAAGGGTGTTTTTGAAGTAGTTAGATACCTGTTGGCGTATTCTACCTAGAATGACTTTCAAACGTGTTCTTGCAGTATTATTGATGTAGTTAGATACCTGATGGCTTAGTCTAATTGTTTAATTGTGCTATCTCCCCACCCTCCTCTAGTCCCCCGTTTTGTTCCATTGTGCTCCCCACACCCCTCTGGTCCCCTGTTTTGTTCTGTTGTGCCCCCACCAATCCCTGGTCCCCAGTGATGTTCCATTGTGCCCCCACACCCTCTGGTCCCCTGTGATATTCCAATGTGCCCCCACCGGTCCCCCATGATGTTCTGTTGTACCCCCCACCCATCTCTGGTCCCTGGTGATTTTCCGTTGTGCCTTCCACCCATATCTGGTCCCCTGGTTTGTACTGTTGAGCCCCCACCCCTTCTGGTCCCCCGTGATGCTCTGTTGTCCCCCCTTGCCCCTCTGGTCCCCTGTTTTGTTCTGTTGTGCCCCCCACCCATCCCTGGTCCCCAGTGAGGTTCTGTTGTGCTCCCCACATCCTTTGGTCCCCTGTGATGTGCCAACGTGCCCCCACCGGTCCCCCGTGATGTTCTGTTGTACACCCCACCCATCTCTGGCCCCCCATGATGTTCTGTTGTGCCCCCCCTCTTGTACCCTGTGATGATCCATTGTGCCCCCACCCACCTCTGTTCCCCCATTTGTTCTGTTGAGCCCCCACCCCTTCTGGTCCCATGTGATGTTCTGTTGTGCCCCCCCTGTGCCTCTCTGGTCCCCTGTTTTGTTCTGTTGTGCCCCCCCCACCCATCCCTGGTCCCCAGAGAGGTTCCATTGTGCCCCCACATCCTTTGGTCCCCTGTGATGTTCCAACATGCCCCCACCGGTCCCCCGTGATGTTCTGTTGTACACCCCACCCATCTCTGGCCCCCCATGATGTTCTGTTGTGCCCCCCCTCTTGTACCCTGTGATGATCCGTTGTGCCCCCACCCACCTCTGTTCCCCCATTTGTTCTGTTGTGCCCCCCACACATCCCTGGTCCCCAGAGAGGTTCCATTGGGCCCCCCACACCCTCTGGTCCCCTGTGATGTTCCAATGTGCCCCCCACCGGTCTCCCGTGATGTTCTGTTGTACACCCCACCCATCTCTGGTCCCCCATGATGCTCTGTTCTGCCCCAACCCATCTCTGGGCCTCTGTGTTGTTCCGTTGTGCCCCCACCTCCATCTGGTCACCTGTGATGTTCTGTTGTGCCCCCCACCCACATCTGTCCCCCATTTGTTCTATTGTGCCCCTCACCCCCCCTCTGGTCCCCTGTGAAGGTCTGTTGTACCCCCACCCATCTCTGGTCCCTGTGATGTTCCGTAGTGCCCTCACCCATATCTGGTCCCCTGTTTAGTTCTGTTGAGCCCCCACCCCTTCTGGTCCCCTGTGATGTTCTATTGTGCCCCCCCATGCCCCTCTGATCCCCTGTTTTGTTCTGTTGTGCGCCCCAGCCATCCCTGGTCCCCAGTGATGTTCTGTTGTGCCCCCCACACCCTCTGGTCCCCTGTGATGTTCCAATGTGCCCCCCAACGGTCCCATGTGATGTTCTGTTGTACCCCCACCCATCTCTGGTCCCCCATGATGTTCTGTTGTGCCCCCCCTCTTGTACCCTGTGATGATCCATTGTGCCCCTACCCCCTTCTGGTCCCTCGTGATGCTCTGTTTTGTCCCCACCCATCTCTGGTCCCCTGTGTTGTTCCATTGTGCCCCCCACCCCCTCTAGTCCCCTGTGATGTTCTGTTGTGCCCTCCACCCACCTCTGTTACCCCATTTGTTCTATTGTGCCCCTCACCCCCTTCTGGTCCCCAGTGATGTTCCATTGTGCCCCCCACCCCTCTCTGGTACCCTGTGATGTTCCGTTGTGCCCCCCTTCTTGCATACAGGTGTTGTCTGTTTTGCTTGATTCTTCTACCCTGCATCCCCCTTCCCCCTTCAGCCCTCTCCTTCCCCCCTACATCTTACCTCTGCAGAAGTTTGTCCAGATACATTCTGGCTTCACCATCATCCCCTGCATCTTGTAGTCATGGTGGCCCTGAATCTTACTGTTCCCACCTTCATCTTCAATCCTGACTTGCATTTGCTGTTCTCTTGCAACATTGTGTGTTACAACTGACTTCTGCAATTGCATTCGCTCTCCCGTCTTTCTTTGCTACTCTTTTTCACTGTTTACTCTCTGTTCTCTTCCCCTCTCCTTTCTTCCTTTCCTATCTCCTCCCCTCCTCCCGTTACTTTCTTCTATGCACTTACTCTATCAGAATTTTCCTTGGACCTAGTATGATTGCAACCTTGTTTGTTCTCCTCCCCTCCCCTTACTTGTTCCCCCACTCCAGCACTATATGAAATGTTGTCAGGCCTAGTATGATAGTCGCTTGTTTTGTTCCTCCCCTCCTTTTCTAAACCCCTCCCCCTATCCTTTTTTTAATCTCCGCCTCTACCAGAAATGTCATCAGGCCTAGTGTGGCAGTCGCCTGTCTGTTTCCATTTCCTTCCCACTCTCCCCCTCCCTTCCTTATCTATGTGTTAGCTCTTGCACTATCTGAAATTCGGCCAGGCTGAGTACGATAGTTAATTTCACATTCTTATTGTTCATGGCCTTTAAGAATGTCACTGTGTTTTCCCTTGTTCCCTCCCTTGCCTCGAAGCGCTTTGAAACACATCGTGTATAGGCGCTATATAAATGAACTATCATATCATATCATGTCATATCATAGTTTAGTGACTACATTTGGTTTGAAGGAATATTAAGTAGGTATTTGTTAAATGTGTTGCTAACCTATGTTTTGGAGTAACAGAGGTATCCATTGAAACCAACCACTTTCTTTTTTCACATATGCAGTGCAGTGCCCTGAAGAAGTTGCTGCACCAGCCTGGTATATTATACCTACCGTTGTGAAGGTTTTCTTTCCAAGAGATATTTGGCTGCATGTGAAGCCTGTAAGCTTACAGTAATCTTTGGTACCATTTGCATTGTACCTTAGAAGCATTAGTATGACATATTGGCTACGTTAATTTATTTGTTTGGTGGAACAATTGTCTGAATTGCAAAAAGGGCATAATATGCCATGACCTGCATTCTGCAGAAGCTGGTCAAATAGAATAGATTCACAATTTGGTATGGATACATATAGAAATTGTTCATTAGGGATGTGGTATTATGAAACATGGTTGCGGAGAATACATGTATACTTCCACGTGTATGAAATCTGTAAGATTTCATTCATAGGGATGTTTTTGGTTTCCATTACTTGTAGTAAGTACATTAAGAATTCTTGTGGATATACTTGTGTGTATATGTTACATTTACATTTTACCATTCATGCACAGTATTTGTTGCCTTATACCTGAAACACTATAGGTGCTGTCAGGATTATTTGTGGCATTTCTTTAAAGGGAGAGCATTTGCAAACACAACTGGTCTGAGATGTTTAAGTAAATGTTGTGAACAATTGGTGGCAATTGAAAGAGAAGGTTCATTGTCACATTAGCATAACAATTTACTACAGTTGGGTTTCTGAATTTAAATGGACCAGAGAGTTCTGTTTGTGGATCATTAGATGGTCCTGCAGATATTTCTGGAGAAGAGGCATTTGTTGCAGGAGTTGAATATTGTTTTATTTAGTGGTATTGTTGGGAAATCTGCTATAGATTATGTTTCTATTATTTCTCTTTTAAAAGCTTTCTTTTTTTAGGCATATAGTGCCCATAGCCTGTTGTATACTAGGATGCAAGGCATGTCAGCATTGACATTGTTTGCATCAAAGTTAACTAGGAATAGACCATTGAGTGTATGCATAGGTGAATGTGCTATGTAACTGATACCTTCTTTAAAGACTGTGCTGCCAATGTCAATCAATGCTTGATCTAGGGTTAGACCTGGTGATGTGTGATAGTGACAGCATATGCAAGTGACAAAGAAAATTGCCCTCTGCGTAAGTACATGTCTTTGAAAATAAGGAAATGTCCTATTGTTCGGCCAATTGTTTTAATTTCTGCCAGTTTGTCAAAGTGGATATTGACAAACTGAATGTTGTTTTCATGCAGATATGTTTGGAAGCCAACAACTGTACCAATTGCTCCAATGATTAAGCCCTGTTCGACGTCAAGATCGTGTTTTAAAAAGTTAATGAATTCTCCAATCCTACTGTGTTGGAGATACATTTTTCTAAGATATTTAGTCATGCTGTTGCTTGTTGACACATAGGAAGTGTCATGTCATGTACATCTAGTTTTTCTGTGGAGCTCATGTGCAGTATAGGTTGGGTTTCTTTTTTCAACGTTGTCTCATTGACTACAGCTTGCAAGGGTTGGAATTAAGGACATACAATTTAGATTTTGGTGAGTTAATTGTTCAATGACATCAGAAGCAAATGTGTTTTGCCCATACAGCTCATGGACTAGTCTGCAATTTAAGATGGATTTTTGTCAAGACTTGAATGTCCTGCAGAATATTAGACCTCCGTCTCTAAGTACCGAACAGAAAGGTAAAGTAACTTTCTGTTCAATCTTTAGGGCCACAGGTGGTAGGTACAAGAACGCAGGTCACCCCAACAGCTGAAAAGGAATGATGCAGGTAAGGTAAACAAACAGTCACAAGATAGAATTGTAAATAACAGGGAAGCAGGATTTCGAAACCTTACCTAAGTGTTGGGGAACACTATTCCAAATAGGGGGGTTGGAGGTATGGCAAAGGAGAACACTCCCCCCTGAAGGCATCAGTGTACCCTCAGTGAAAGCAGCGGCAGGTGGTGGCAGGCACTCTCACTGGAACCCCCTGTGTAAAGGCAACTGGAATAGTTCACTTGGCGGATATACGGTCAGTTCCAGGCTGAGGCAGTGAACTAAGAGGTATCCGGATATAACGTGATCCAAAATCGAAGTCCGTAAAGCAAGCCGAGGTCAAGAAGTCCGGGAGCAGTCTGAGCAACAACATATCAAGGGAAATCCAAAAGCAGTCCAAAAATCTGTATCCGAGGTCGAGGTAACAGTTTCGAAAGTAATTGAGAGTCCAAACGCCAGAAAACACAGCTGTGAAGCAAAGGAAGGGGTGACCTTCACTGCTTTAAGGTGGTTGCCATGGAAATCCGGTCACGTGATCGGGAGCCCCGTGTCATGTGACGTGGATTGAAGCGTGTTGTCATGGCAACACTGCTCCTTTTCGAGCGCGATGACAAGCGCCAAGGAAGTTGCCAATAGAGGAATGGGTGCAATCGGTTGCCAGGACCCTGAGGCCGCTGGAATGCCCTGGAACCTTGGTGAACCACCCCCTGCTGCTGTGAAGGCACGGGACATGAACTGCAGGTGGGTATGTTTAATGATACTGGTGGTGCATTCTGGGCATTGTAGTGATGTGGGTGAGTGTTGGGAGACATAATGCTGCAGACCTGATTGCATGACAGAGCCCCTCCCCAAAGGCCCACGACCACATGGGCTGGATGGATTCTCCCGATGAGACGAGAATAGGGGCATGGACATCAGAAGCAGGAATTCAGGACTTGTCCTTGGGACCGTAACCCAACCAAGCCACCAGGTACTGCAGCCAACCCCTGAAAAACAGGAACCCACAATCCTATAAACCTTGTACTCGTCAGAGGCATGTACAGACAGAGCAGTGGGGGCCAGCACAGCACGGGTGGGAGCAGGACAGGGCTTTAAACAAGAAGAGAGAAAGACCGGGTGGATACACAAAGTAGAGGGCACAGAAAGATGATAAGCCACCGGGTTCAACACTTTGGTAACCCTTTACGGCCCCACAAAGCAGGGAAGGAGTTTTTTCGGCAACCCGGAATGGGGAGATGACGACTGGACAGCCAGACCCTATCACCGGGCACATAGATTGGGGCAGGGGTACACTTCTTGACAGCAGAAGCCTTCACAGCAGCCTGAGCTTCTCGGAGATTAATCATGGTCAGGGCATGTACCAGGGATAAGTCATGCATACAATCAGAAGCAGCAGCAGTACCTGACGGGAAGATATCAGGAAAAGGCAGGGTACGGGGGTGCTGACCATAAAGGGAGTAGAACGGAGAAAACCCAGTGGATGAATGTGGTGCATTATTGTATGAAAACTCAGCCAGATGTAAAATTTGATTCCAGGTTTGTTGGTGCTGTAGAGACAGACAACGTAAATATTGCTCCATTGCCTGGTTCACCCACTCGGTTTGTCCGTCCGTTTCGGGGTGATAGGCAGATGAGAAACGGACATCCATGCCGGGCAATTTGGTGAGGGCTTGCCAAAACCGAGACGTGAACTGCGATCCCCTATCTGAAATCAGGATGGATGGGAGACCAAATAAACAAAAAACAGATTTGAAGAACAACCCTGCCAGTGTTGGAGCATTAGGAATGCCTGAACATGGGACAAAATGTGCCATTTTAGTATAGGAATCCACGACCACCCACACTGTATTGAAGCCTTGTACCCGGGCAGGTCGGTAAGGAAATTCATTGTAACTGTGTGCCAAGGTCTATGAGGGATGGACATGGATTGTAGTAACCCTAGGGGGTGTCCTTTCCTGTTTTTACACTGAATGCACATGTAACATGCACTCACGTAGTTGTTAACATCCCTTCTCATAGTGGGCCACCAACACCAACGTTTTAACAATAATAAAGTGCGGTTTTGTCCCGGGTGTCCATTGATCGGAGCGTCATGAGACCACTCTAAGGCTTGGTTACGTGTATCAGGAGTGGGCAATACAAGTTTGCCTTGTACAAAAGGGAGGCCTTCGTGATATATCGGATCCCAATCCGCCAACTGATCTGGATGTTGAGACACCCATTGACATACAGACGACAGAAGAGGTGATGGGGGTGTACAAACGCATATAACATGACCCATTACTAGCAAAGAATCAGAGAAAACAGGAAGAGATACCCCCCCTGGTGAGCGTGACAAACGTCAATCCGGACCTGTGCTTTATCACAAAGTCATAAGCTGCAAAGAACAAGTGCCAAAACACCTGCCGGCTGTTGACACATTTTAGGGATGCCAGGTCTTGCAAGTTGTGGTGGTCAATGTATACTGTGGTTGGATATTTGGCCCCCAGTAGGTGATGTCTCCAAGTTTGGAATGCATCTTTGATGGCTAACAGTTCTTTCTCTGTGACAGTGCAATGTGTTTCGGTAGTAGTAAACTTGCGGGAATGGTAAGCGACCAGATGCAAACCACCAGAGGACACACAACTTTGCGCCAGTACCGCACCCAAGGCAAATGATGAGGCATTTGCTTCCACTACAAATGGAAGTTCCGGGTTAGGGTGTTGGAGGACAGGAGCAGTGGTGAAAGCAGATTTCAGGGTATTAAATGCTGTCTGTTGTTCAGACGTCCAGAGAAAAGGGTTCCGTGGGCTGGTAAGGGCGGTAAGAGGTGCCACAATAGAGGAGAAACCAGAGATAAACCATTGATAGTAATTAGAAAACCCAAGGAATGATTGAAGGGATTTCAGGTCTTTTGGTATAGGCCAATCTAGGACCGCACGCACCTTTGAGGTATTCATGGACAACCCTCCTGATGAGATATGGAACCCTAAGAATTCAACCTCTTTTACTTGAAAAAGACACTTTTCAGGTTCAGCAAATAGGGAGTGTTTCCTAAGCCGAGCCAGGACCTCTTGCACGTGTACCACGTGTTCTTATAATGTGTGTGAATATATGAGGATATGGTCCGGATAGACTATGACAAAGACATCCAGGATGTCACTAAATACCTCATTCATGAAGCGCTGAAAAGTGGCGGGTGTGTTACAAAGCCCAAAAGGCATGACCTTATATTCATAAAGACCATATCTGGTACAGAAAGCGGTCTTCCACTCATCACCTTTGCGCACTCGAACTAGGTTATACGTCCCTCTTAGGTCCAATTTGGTAAATATGGAAGCATGCGTTAACCGGTCGAGGAGCGGAGTGATGAGAGGAATAGGATCACGGTTCTTTACAGCGATGTTGTTCAGATGTCGGTAATCTACACAGGGACGTAGATCGCCTTCCTTTTTTGGGATGAAAAATATGGGACTGCAAGCGAGTGAGATGAATGGGTGGATATGTCCCAAGTGTAGGGCTTTCTGGATATATTCTTTAAGTGCCTAGTCCACTGTCACGGATAAGGAATATACACGTCCCTTAGGTATCACTGACTCAGGAATAAGATCAATCAGACAATCGTAGGACCTGTGAGGAGGAAGAGCGTCTGCGCATCCTTTATCAAAGACTTACAGAAAGTCATGGGATTCTTCCGGGATACCGACTGCAACAGCACCAACCATGTGTGTTGGGTGATTCATATCGCTGAGTTCTGGTTCATTCAAATATAGATGGGTGATAGCGCCCAAGGCTTCGGAGGGTATGTCGTTGTGAGCTTGGGATATCAGACATTCAGTTTGACGGTATGAGGACTCGGAGAAGACCCGGCTATTTGACCAATCTATGACAGGATTATGTGTCTTAAACTGTGGTATACCCAATATTAGACCAAACTGAGGTGCCGTTATTAAGTCAAAAGTAATAGTCTCTTTATGTGTGTCTTGTATGATTAGGGTGAGAGGTACCGTTTACTGTTGAATAGGCTCTGAAACCAGAAAGGTACCTTCCACTGCTTGTACTCTGGGAGCAGACTGAGCAACATCAAGGGAAATCCAAAAGCAGTCCAAAAATCTGTATCCAAGGTAGAGGTAACAGTTTCAAAAGTAATCGAGAGTCCAAACGCCAGAAAACACAGCTGTGAAGAAAAGGAAGGTGTGATCTTCACTGCTTTAAGGTGGTTGCCATGGAAATCCGGTCACATGATCGGGAGCCCCTTGTCACGTGACGTGGATCGAAGCGTGGTGTCATGGCAACACTGATCCTTTTCGAGCGCAATGACAAACGCCAAGGGAGTTGCCAATAGAGGAATGGACGCAGTAGTCGGTTGCCAGGACCCTGAGGCCGCTGGAATGCCCTGCAGCGTGTGTTTAATGATACTGGTGGTGCATTCTGGGCATTGTAGTGCTGTGACCACAAAAGTGATGGGTGGAAGGTTTCGAATGAATCTGAACCACTGGCAATTGCCCTGGGCAACCTTCCACACCACCGTTTTTTAGCCCGTCTGTGCCATGGCAAAAGGGGTCCAGCCATGTGCAAATCAGTCAGCTGCCGCCACCAATGGTAGCAGCCCAGCCAGAACTTCTAGGCCAGGTCCCCTCTGCACAGAAAACTAAGCAACTCCAGACATGTTTCAGCCTTGTTGGACCTCCTCAGTGAGGGTCCCGAGTCTGCCGGGCCTAGAGACCCAAGCTACTCCTCACTGATGATGCCCAACAAGGCTGAAACATGTCTGGGGATGCTTATGTCTCGTGCAGAAGGGATGTGACCTAGCAGTTCGGGCTGGACTGCCTCTTTTGGGGTGGCACCAAGCCTGATTTGCATATGGTTTTCCCCTTCTGTAATGGCTTGGCAGGCTGAAAAACGATGATCTGGAGGGTTGCTCAGAGCTTTGCCCGTGATTGTGATTAATTCAAAACCTTCCAGTCATCACCTTTCTGTTTTGCCAAAGTCACCCCGAGTGGGAGGTTTATGCCCAGACGTGGGTCCCGAGACTGCCGGGCCTAGAGACCCAAGCTACTCCTCACTGATGATGCCCAACAAGGCTGAAACATGTCTGGGCATGCTTGTGGTCTCGTGCAGAAGGGATGTGACCTAGCAGTTCGGGCTGGACTGCCCCTTTTGGGGTAGCACCAAGTCTGATTTGTATATGGTTTTTCCTCTTCTGTAATAGCATGGCAGGCAGAAAAACAATGGTCTGGAGGATTGCCCAGAGCTTTGCCCATGGTTATGATTGATTCAAAGCCTTCCAGTCATCACCTTTCTGTTTTGCCAAAGTCACCCCGAGTGGGACGGGTGTGCCCAGACGTGGGTCCCGAGTCTCCCGGACCTAGAGACCCAAGCTACAACTCACTGATGACGCCCAACAAGGCTGAAACATGTCTGGGGATGCGTGTGGTCTCGTGCAGAAGGGATGTGACCTAGCAGTTCGGGCTGGACTGCCCCTTTTGGGGTAGCACCAAGCCTGATTTGCATATGGTTTTTATCCTTCTGTAATGACTTGGCAGGCTGAAAAACGATGGTCTGGAGGGTTGCCCAGAGCTTTGCCCGTGGTTATGATTAATTCAAAGCCTTCCAGTCATCACCTTTCTGTTTTGCCAAAGTCACCCCGAGTGGGACGGGTATGCCCAGACGTGGGTCCTGAGTCTGCCAGGCCTAGAGACCCAAGCTACTCCACACTGATGACGCCCAACAAGGCTGAAACATGTCTGGGGATGCTTGTGGTCTTGTGCAGAAGGGATGTGACCTAGCAGTTCGGGCTGGACTGCCCCTTTTGGGGTAGCACCAAGCCTGATTTGCATATGGTTTTCCCCTCCAGTAATGCCTTGGCAGGCTGAAAAACGATGGCCTGAAGGGTGGCCCAGAGCTTTGCCCATGGTTATGATTAATTCAAACCTTCCAGTTACCACTTTTCTGTTTTGCCATTGTAGTGCTGTGGGCTTAAGTGTTGGGAGACATAATGCTGCGGACGTGGATGCATGACAGTTTTGCACCTCTAGTAAGCAGCCCAGTTCTAATGACTTTTAAAATGTTAGCATATGTGAGGTCTGCATACTGGCGCATGGTTTAAGTTAGTTCTCTGTAGTGAAAATGTTGCCAGAGATTTACATTTCCAATGCTGCTGAGTGTATTATGGCATTCTTTGTGTCCTAATGTGTTGAAGATAGGTTGCCCTTTCACTGGCGTTAACTGTAGGAGGTCTCAGAAAACAATGGCCCTCATTCCGAGTAGGGCGGTAAGTATAGGCGATTACCGGCATGGCGTAACGAGCGTTTCCGTGCTGGCACAAGACAGTAAAAATCGGCCTATTCCGACTCCGCGTGCACGCGCTTTGCGCCATGCCGGTAACGCACCTCAGTGCCATGCCATAAAAGAGCCCCAAAAGCCCTTACCGGCAACAAGCGCACCGTACATAACACTACCGACATAGAGAAATTAGCGGTAACCGTAAATGGCGGTCTCCGCTATTTACGTTCACCGTTAAAAAACGGAACCAGAAAAAACTTCTTCGCACAGGAACGGGAAGGAGCACGGCGGCCATCCTTAAAATCACAATCCATTGCCATCCTCTCCATACAGGACCGGGAGCCATACAGTGATCAGAGAAAAAGGCATTGGAGACCAGCATCATGCCCAAAGCATTAAAAAAGGGTGTCCCCTATCACCCCTACCCCCCAGCAGTGCAGGGGCAGCCTCCACCAGGCCCCCACTCATGTCCCCTATCACCCCCACCCCCCAGCCACCAGGGGCAGCCTCCACCAGGCCCCCACTTATGTCTCCCAGCACCCCCACCCCCCAGCAGTGCAGGGGCAGCCTCCACCAGGCCCCCACTCATGTCTCCCACCACCCCCACCCCCCAGCCACCAGGGGCAGCCTCCACCAGGCCTCCACTCATGTCCCCTATCACCCCAACCCCCTAGCAGTGCAGGGGCAGACTCCATCAGGCCTCCACTCATGTCTCCCACCACCCCCACCCCTCAGCAGTGCGGGGGCAGCCTCCACCAGGCCCCCACTCATGTCTCCCACCACCCCCACCCCCCAGCCACCAGGGGCATCCTCCACCAGGCCCCCACTCATGTCCCCTATCACCCCCACCGCCCAGCAGTGCAGGGGCAGCCTCCACCAGGCCCCCACTCATGTCCAACTCATGTCTCCCTGCACCCCCACCCCCCAGCCACCAGGGGCAGCCTCCACCAGGCCCCCACTCATGCCCCCTATCACCCCCAACCCCAGCAGTGCAGGGGCAGCCTCCACCAGGCCCCCACTCATGTCCAACTCATGTCTCCCTGCAACCCCCCCCAGCCACCAGGGGCAGCCTCAACCAGGCCCCCACTCATGTCCCCCATCACCCCCAACCCCCAACCACCAGGGGTAGCCTCCACCAGGCCCCCACTCATGTCTCCCACCACCCCCACACCCCAGCAGTGCAGGGGCAGCCTCCACCAGGCCCCCACTCATGTCCCCCACCACCCCCACCGCCCAGCAGTGCAGGGGCAACCTCCACCAGGCCCCCACTCATGTCTCCCACCACCCCCACCCCCCCGCAGTGCAGGGGCAGCCTCCACCAGGCCCCCACTCATGTCTCCCACCACCCCCACCCCCCAGCAGTGCAGGGGCAGCCTCCACCAGGCCCCCACTCATGTCTCCCACCACCACCACCCCCCAGCCACCAGGGGCAGCCTCCACCAGGCCCCCACTCATGTCCCCCATCACCCCCAACCCCCAGCCACCAGGGGTAGCCTCCACCAGGCCCCCACTCATGTCTCCCACCACCCCCAAACCCCAGCAGTGCAGGGGCAGCCTCCACCAGGCCCCCACTCATGTCTCCCACCACCCCCACCGCCCAGCAGTGCAGGGGCAGCCTCCACCAGGCCCCCACTCATGTCTCCCACCACCCCCACCCCCCTGCAGTGCAGGGGCAGCCTCCACCAGGCCCCCACTCATGTCTCCCACCACCCCCACCCCCCAGCAGTGCAGGGGCAGCCTCCACCAGGCTCCCACTCATATCTCCCACCACCACCACCCCCCAGCCACCAGGGGCAGCCTCCACCAGGCCCCCACTCATGTCCCCTATCACCCCCACCCCCCAGCAGTGCAGGGGCAGACTCTACCAGGCCCCCACTCATGTCTCCCACCACCCCACCCCCCAGCAGTGCAGGGGCAGACTCCATCAGGCCCCCACTCATGTCCCCTATCACCCCCACCCCCCAGCAGTGCAGGGGCAGCCTCCACCAGTCCCCCACTCATGTCCAACTCATGTCTCCCTGCACCCCCACCCCCCAGCCACCAGGGGCAGCCTCCACCAGGCCCCCACTCATGTCTCCTATCACCCCCAGCCACCAGGTGCAGCCTCCACCAGGCCCCCACTCATGTCTACCACCACCCCCACCCCCAGCAGTGCAGGGGCAGCCTCCACCAGGCCCCCACTCATGTCCCCTATCACCCTGACCCCCCAGCAGCAGTGCAGGGGCAGCCTCCACCAGGCCCCCACTCATGTCCCCTATCACCCCAACCCCTCAGCAGTGCAGGGGCAGCCTCCACCAGGCCCCCACTCATGTCTCCCATCGCCCCCACCCCCCAGCCACCAGGGGCAGCCTCCACCAGGCCCCCACTCATGTCTCCCACCACCCCCACGCCCCAGCAGTGCAGGGGCAGCCTCCACCAGGCCCCCACTCATGTCCAACTCATGTCTCCCTGCACCCCCACCCCCCAGCCACCAGGGGCAGCCTCCACCAGGCCCCCACTCATGTCTCCTATCAGCCCCACCCCTCAGCCACCAGGTGCAGCCTCCACCAGGCCCCCACTCATGTCCCCTATCACCCTGACCCCCCAGCAGCAGTGCAAGGGCAGCCTCCACCAGGCCCCCACTCATGTCCACTATCACCCTGACCCCCCAGCAGCAGTGCAGGGGCAGCCTCCACCAGGCCCCCACTCATGTCCCCTATCACCCTGACCCCCCAGCAGCAGTGCAGGGGCAGCCTCCACCAGGCCCCCACTCATGTCCCCTATCACCCCCACCCCCAGCAGTGCAGGGGCAGCCTCCACCAGGCCCCCACTCATGTCTCCCACCACCCCACCCCCCAGAAGTGCAGGGGCAGCCTCCACCAGGCCCCCACTCATGTCTCCCATCACCCACACCCCCCAGCCACCAGGGGCAGCCTCCACCAGGCCCCCACTCATGTCTCCCACCACCCCCACTCCCCCAGCAGTGCAGGGGCAGCCTCCACCAGGCCCCCACTCATGTCCAACTCATGTCTCCCTGCACCCCCACCCCCCAGCCACCAGGGGCAGCCTCCACCAGGCCCCCACTCATGTCCAACTCATGTCTCCCTGCACCCCCACCCCCCAGCAGCGCAGGGGCAGCCTCCACCAGGCCCCCACTCATGTCTCCCACCACCCCCACCCCCCAGCAGTGCAGGGGCAGCCTCCACCAGGCCCCCACTCATGTCTCCCACCACCCCCAGCCCCCAGCCACCAGGGGCAGCCTCCACCAGGCCCCCACTCATGTCCACTATCGCCCCCACCTCCCAGCAGTGCAGGGGCAGCCTCCACCAGGCCCCCACTCATGTCCCCTATCACCCCCACACCCCAGCAGTGCAGGGGCAGCCTCCACCAGGCCCCCACTCATGTCCAACTCATGTCTCCCTGCACCCCCACCCCGCAGCCACCAGGGGCAGCCTCCACCAGGCCCCCACTCATGTCTCCTATCACCCCCACCCCCAGCCACCAGGTGCAGCCTCCACCAGGCCCCCACTCATGTCTACCACCACCCCCACCCCCCAGCAGTGCAGGGGCAGCCTCCACCAGGCCCTCACTCATGTCCCCTATCACCCTGACCCCCCAGCAGCAGTGCAGGGGCAGCCTCCACCAGGCCCCCACTCATGTCCCCTATCACCCCAACCCCCAGCAGTGCAGGGGCAGCCTCCACCAGGCCCCCACTCATGTCTCCCACCACCCCCACCCCCCAGCAGTGCAGGGGCAGCCTCCACCAGGCCCCCACTCATGGCTCCCACCACCACCACCCCCCAGCCACCAGGGGCAGCCTCCACCAGGCCCCCGCACATGTCCCCTATCACCCCCACCCCCCAGCAGTGCAGGGGCAGACTCTACCAGGCCCCCAATCATGTCTCCCACCACCCCCACCCCCAGCAGTGCAAGGGCAGACTCCACCAGGCCCCCATTCATGTCTCCCACTACCCCCAGCCCCCAGCCACCAGGGGCAGACTCCACCCGGCCCCCACTCATGTCCCCTATAACCCCCACCCCCCAGCAGTGCAGGGGCAGCCTCCACCAGGCCGCCACTCATGTCCAACTCATGTCTCCCTGCACCCCCACCCCCAGCCACCAGGGGCAGCCTCCACCAGGCCCCCACTAATGTCTCCTATCACCCCCACCCCCAGCCACCAGGTGCAGCCTCCACCAGGCCCCCACTCATGTCCCCTATCACCCCCACCCCCCAGCAGTGCAGGGGCAGCCTCCACCTGGCCCCCACTCATGTCCAACTCATGTCTCCCTGCACCCCCACCCCCCAGCCACCAGGGACAGCCTCCACCAGGCCCCCACTCATGTCTCCTATCACCCCCACCCCCAGCCACCAGGTGCAGCCTCCACCAGGCCCCCACTCATGTCTACCACCACCCCCACCCCCCAGCAGTGCAGGGGCAGCCTCCACCAGGCCCCCACTCATGTCCCCTATCACCCCCACCCCTCAGCAGTGCAGGGGCAGCCTCCACCAGGCCCCCACTCATGTCTCCCACCACCCCCACCCCCCAGCAGTGCAGGGGCAGCCTCCACCAGGCCCCCACTCATGTCTCCCATCACCCCCACCCCCCAGCCACCAGGGGCAGCCTCCACCAGGCCCCCACTCATGTCTCCCACCTCCCCCACGCCCCAGCAGTGCAGGGGCAGCCTCCACCAGGCCCCCACTCATGTCCAACTCATGTCTCCCTGCACCCCCACCCCCCAGCCACCAGGGGCAGCCTCCACCAGGCCCCCACTCATGTCTCCTATCACCCCCACCCCTCAGCCACCAGGTGCAGCCTCCACCAGGCCCCCACTCATGTCTCCCACCACCCCCACTCCCCAGCAGTGCAGGGGCAGCCTCCACAAGGCCCCCACTCATGTCCCCTATCACCCTGACCCCCCAGCAGCAGTGCATGGGCAGCCTCCACCAGGCCCCCACTCATGTCCACTATCACCCTGACCCCCCAGCAGCAGTGCAGGGGCAGCCTCCACCAGGCCCCCACTCATGTCCCCTATCACCCTGACCCCCCAGCAGCAGTGCAGGGGCAGCCTCCACCAGGCCCCCACTCATGTCCCCTATCACCCCCACCCCCAGCAGTGCAGGGGCAGCCTCCACCAGGCCCCCACTCATGTCTCCCACCACCCCCACCCCCCAGCAGTGCAGGGGCAGCCTCCACCAGGGCCCCACTCATGTCTCCCATCACCCCCACCCCCCAGCCACCAGGGGCAGCCTCCACCAGGCCCCCACTCATGTCTCCCACCACCCCCACCCCCCTGCAGTGCAGGGGCAGCCTCCACCAGGCCCCCACTCATGTCCAACTCATGTCTCCCTGCACCCCCACCCCCCAGCCACCAGGGGCAGCCTCCACCAGGCCCCCACTCATGTCCAACTCATGTCTCCCTGCACCCCCACCCCCCAGCAGCGCAGGGGCAGCCTCCACCAGGCCCCCACTCATGTCTCCCACCACCCCCACCCCCCAGCAGTGCAGGGGCAGCCTCCACCAGGCCCCCACTCATGTCTCCCACCACCCCCAGCCCCCAGCCACCAGGGGCAGCCTCCACCAGGCCCCCACTCATGTCCCCTATCACCCCCACCCCCCAGGAGTGCAGGGGCAGCCTCCACCAGGCCCCCACTCATGTCCCCTATCACCCCCACCCCCCAGCAGTGCAGGGGCAGCCTCCACCAGGCCCCCACTCATGTCCAACTCATGTCTCCCTGCACCCCCACCCCCAGCCACCAGGGGCAGCCTCCACCAGGCCCCCACTCATGTCTCCTATCACCCCCACCCCCAGCCACCAGGTGCAGCCTCCACCAGGCCCCCACTCATGTCTACCACCACCCCCACCCCCCAGCAGTGCAGGGGCAGCCTCCACCAGGCCCTCACTCATGTCCCCTATCACCCTGACCCCCCAGCAGCAGTGCAGGGGCAGCCTCCACCAGGCCCCCACTCATGTCCCCTATCACCCCAACCCCCAGCAGTGCAGGGGCAGCCTCCACCAGGCCCCCACTCATGTCTCCCACCACCCCCACCCCCCAGCAGTGCAGGGGCAGCCTCCACCAGGCCCCCACTCATGGCTCCCACCACCAACACCCCCCAGCCACCAGGGGCAGCCTCCACCAGGCCCCCACACATGTACCCTATCACCCCCACCCCCCAGCAGTGCAGGGGCAGACTCTACCAGGCCCCCACTCATGTCTCCCACCACCCCCACCCCCCAGCAGTGCAAGGGCAGACTCCACCAGGCCCCCACTCATGTCTCCCACTACCCCCAGCCCCCAGCCACCAGGGGCAGACTCCACCCGGCCCCCACTCATGTCCCCTATAACCCCCACCCCCCAGCAGTGCAGGGGCAGCCTCCACCAGGCCGCCACTCATGTCCAACTCATGTCTCCCTGCACCCCCACCCCCAGCCACCAGGGGCAGCCTCCACCAGGCCCCCACTAATGTCTCCTATCACCCCCACCCCCAGCCACCAGGTGCAGCCTCCACCAGGCCCCCACTCATGTCCCCTATCACCCCCACCCCCCAGCAGTGCAGGGGCAGCCTCCACCTGGCCCCCACTCATGTCCAGCTCATGTCTCCTATCACCCCCACCCCCAGCCACCAGGTGCAGCCTCCACCAGGCCCCCACTCATGTCTACCACCACCCCCACCCCCCAGCAGTGCAGGGGCAGCCTCCACCAGGCCCCCACTCATGTCCCCTATCACCCCCACCCCTCAGCAGTGCAGGGGCAGCCTCCACCAGGCCCCCACTCATGTCTCCCACCACCCCCACCGCCCAGCAGTGCAGGGGCAGCCTCCACCAGGCCCCCACTCATGTCTCCCACCACCCCCACCCCCCTGCAGTGCAGGGGCAGCCTCCACCAGGCCCCCACTCATGTCTCCCACCACCCCCACCCCCCAGCAGTGCAGGGGCAGCCTCCACCAGGCTCCCACTCATATCTCCCACCACCACCACCCCCCAGCCACCAGGGGCAGCCTCCACCAGGCCCCCACTCATGTCCCCTATCACCCCGACCCCCCAGCAGTGCAGGGGCAGACTCTACCAGGCCCCCACTCATGTCTCCCACCACCCCACCCCCCAGCAGTGCAGGGGCAGACTCCATCAGGCCCCCACTCATGTCCCCTATCACCCCCACCCCCCAGCAGTGCAGGGGCAGCCTCCACCAGTCCCCCACTCATGTCCAACTCATGTCTCCCTGCACCCCCACCCCCCAGCCACCAGGGGCAGCCTCCACCAGGCCCCCACTCATGTCTCCTATCACCCCCAGCCACCAGGTGCAGCCTCCACCAGGCCCCCACTCATGTCTACCACCACCCCCACCCCCAGCAGTGCAGGGGCAGCCTCCACCAGGCCCCCACTCATGTCCCCTATCACCCTGACCCCCCAGCAGCAGTGCAGGGGCAGCCTCCACCAGGCCCCCACTCATGTCCCCTATCACCCCAACCCCTCAGCAGTGCAGGGGCAGCCTCCACCAGGCCCCCACTCATGTCTCCCACCACCCCCACCCCCCAGCAGTGCAGGGGCAGCCTCCACCAGGCCCCCACTCATGTCATCCATCGCCCCCACCCCCCAGCCACCAGGGGCAGCCTCCACCAGGCCCCCACTCATGTCTCCCACCACCCCCACGCCCCAGCAGTGCAGGGGCAGCCTCCACCAGGCCCCCACTCATGTCCAACTCATGTCTCCCTGCACCCCCACCCCCCAGCCACCAGGGGCAGCCTCCACCAGGCCCCCACTCATGTCTCCTATCACCCCCACCCCTCAGCCACCAGGTGCAGCCTCCACCAGGCCCCCACTCATGTCCCCTATCACCCTGACCCCCCAGCAGCAGTGCAAGGGCAGCCTCCACCAGGCCCCCACTCATGTCCACTATCACCCTGACCCCCCAGCAGCAGTGCAGGGGCAGCCTCCACCAGGCCCCCACTCATGTCCCCTATCACCCTGACCCCCCAGCAGCAGTGCAGGGGCAGCCTCCACCAGGCCCCCACTCATGTCCCCTATCACCCCCACCCCCAGCAGTGCAGGGGCAGCCTCCACCAGGCCCCCACTCATGTCTCCCACCACCCCCACCCCCCAGAAGTGCAGGGGCAGCCTCCACCAGGCCCCCACTCATGTCTCCCATCACCCCCACCCCCCAGCCACCAGGGGCAGCCTCCACCAGGCCCCCACTCATGTCTCCCACCACCCCCACTCCCCCAGCAGTGCAGGGGCAGCCTCCACCAGGCCCCCACTCATGTCCAACTCATGTCTCCCTGCACCCCCACCCCGCAGCCACCAGGGGCAGCCTCCACCAGGCCCCCACTCATGTCCAACTCATGTCTCCCTGCACCCCCACCCCCCAGCAGCGCAGGGGCAGCCTCCACCAGGCCCCCACTCATGTCTCCCACCACCCCCACCCCCCAGCAGTGCAGGGGCAGCCTCCACCAGGCCCCCACTCATGTCTCCCACCACCCCCAGCCCCCAGCCACCAGGGGCAGCCTCCACCAGGCCCCCACTCATGTCCACTATCGCCCCCACCTCCCAGCAGTGCAGGGGCAGCCTCCACCAGGCCCCCACTCATGTCCCCTATCACCCCCACACCCCAGCAGTGCAGGGGCAGCCTCCATCAGGCCCCCACTCATGTCCAACTCATGTCTCCCTGCACCCCCACCCCCCAGCCACCAGGGGCAGCCTCCACCAGGCCCCCACTCATGTCTCCTATCACCCCCACCCCCAGCCACCAGGTGCAGCCTCCACCAGGCCCCCACTCATGTCTACCACCACCCCCACCCCCCAGCAGTGCAGGGGCAGCCTCCACCAGGCCCTCACTCATGTCCCCTATCACCCTGACCCCCCAGCAGCAGTGCAGGGGCAGCCTCCACCAGGCCCCCACTCATGTCCCCTATCACCCCAACCCCCAGCAGTGCAGGGGCAGCCTCCACCAGGCCCCCACTCATGTCTCCCACCACCCCCACCCCCCAGCAGTGCAGGGGCAGCCTCCACCAGGCCCCCACTCATGGCTCCCACCACCACCACCCCCCAGCCACCAGAGGCAGCCTCCACCAGGCCCCCGCACATGTCCCCTATCACCCCCACCCCCCAGCAGTGCAGGGGCAGACTCTACCAGGCCCCCAATCATGTCTCCCACCACCCCCACCCCCAGCAGTGCAAGGGCAGACTCCACCAGGCCCCCACTCATGTCTCCCACTACCTCCAGCCCCCAGCCACCAGGGGCAGACTCCACCCGGCCCCCACTCATGTCCCCTATAACCCCCACCCCCCAGCAGTGCAGGGGCAGCCTCCACCAGGCCGCCACTCATGTCCAACTCATGTCTCCCTGCACCCCCACCCCCAGCCACCAGGGGCAGCCTCCACCAGGCCCCCACTAATGTCTCCTATCACCCCCACCCCCAGCCACCAGGTGCAGCCTCCACCAGGCCCCCACTCATGTCCCCTATCACCCCCACCCCCCAGCAGTGCAGGGGCAGCCTCCACCTGGCCCCCACTCATGTCCAACTCATGTCTCCCTGCACCCCCACCCCCCAGCCACCAGGGACAGCCTCCACCAGGCCCCCACTCATGTCTCCTATCACCCCCACCCCTAGCCACCAGGTGCAGCCTCCACCAGGCCCCCACTCATGTCTACCACCACCCCCACCCCCCAGCAGTGCAGGGGCAGCCTCCACCAGGCCCCCACTCATGTCCCCTATCACCCCCACCCCTCAGCAGTGCAGGGGCAGCCTCCACCAGGCCCCCACTCATGTCTCCCACCACCCCCACCCCCCAGCAGTGCAGGGGCAGCCTCCACCAGGCCCCCACTCATGTCTCCCATCACCCCCACCCCCCAGCCACCAGGGGCAGCCTCCACCAGGCCCCCACTCATGTCTCCCACCTCCCCCACACCCCAGCAGTGCAGGGGCAGCCTCCACCAGGCCCCCACTCATGTCCAACTCATGTCTCCCTGCACCCCCACCCCCCAGCCACCAGGGGCAGCCTCCACCAGGCCCCCACTCATGTCTCCTATCACCCCCACCCCTCAGCCACCAGGTGCAGCCTCCACCAGGCCCCCACTCATGTCTCCCACCACCCCCACTCCCCAGCAGTGCAGGGGCAGCCTCCACCAGGCCCCCACTCATGTCCCCTATCACCCTGACCCCCCAGCAGCAGTGCATGGGCAGCCTCCACCAGGCCCCCACTCATGTCCACTATCACCCTGACCCCCCAGCAGCAGTGCAGGGGCAGCCTCCACCAGGCCCCCACTCATGTCCCCTATCACCCTGACCCCCCAGCAGCAGTGCAGGGGCAGCCTCCACCAGGCCCCCACTCATGTCCCCTATCACCCCCACCCCCAGCAGTGCAGGGGCAGCCTCCACCAGGCCCCCACTCATGTCTCCCACCACCCCCACCCCCCAGCAGTGCAGGGGCAGCCTCCACCAGGCCCCCACTCATGTCTCCCATCACCCCCACCCCCCAGCCACCAGGGGCAGCCTCCACCAGGCCCCCACTCATGTCTCCCACCACCCCCACCCCCCTGCAGTGCAGGGGCAGCCTCCACCAGGCCCCCACTCATGTCCAACTCATGTCTCCCTGCACCCCCACCCCCCAGCCACCAGGGGCAGCCTCCACCAGGCCCCCACTCATGTCCAACTCATGTCTCCCTGCACCCCCACCCCCCAGCAGCGCAGGGGCAGCCTCCACCAGGCCCCCACTCATGTCTCCCACCACCCCCACCCCCCAGCAGTGCAGGGGCAGCCTCCACCAGGCCCCCACTCATGTCTCCCACCACCCCCAGCCCCCAGCCACCAGGGGCAGCCTCCACCAGGCCCCCACTCATGTCCCCTATCACCCCCACCTCCCAGGAGTGCAGGGGCAGCCTCCACCAGGCCCCCACTCATGTCCCCTATCACCCCCACCCCCCAGCAGTGCAGGGGCAGCCTCCACCAGGCCCCCACTCATGTCCAACTCATGTCTCCCTGCACCCCCACCCCCAGCCACCAGGGGCAGCCTCCACCAGGCCCCCACTCATGTCTCCTATCACCCCCACCCCCAGCCACCAGGTGCAGCCTCCACCAGGCCCCCACTCATGTCTACCACCACCCCCACCCCCCAGCAGTGCAGGGGCAGCCTCCACCAGGCCCTCACTCATGTCCCCTATCACCCTGACCCCCCAGCAGCAGTGCAGGGGCAGCCTCCACCAGGCCCCCACTCATGTCCCCTATCACCCCAACCCCCAGCAGTGCAGGGGCAGCCTCCACCAGGCCCCCACTCATGTCTCCCACCACCCCCACCCCCCAGCAGTGCAGGGGCAGCCTCCACCAGGCCCCCACTCATGGCTCCCACCACCACCACCCCCCAGCCACCAGGGGCAGCCTCCACCAGGCCCCCACACATGTACCCTATCACCCCCACCCCCCAGCAGTGCAGGGGCAGACTCTACCAGGCCCCCACTCATGTCTCCCACCACCCCCACCCCCCAGCAGTGCAAGGGCAGACTCCACCAGGCCCCCACTCATGTCTCCCACTACCCCCAGCCCCCAGCCACCAGGGGCAGACTCCACCCGGCCCCCACTCATGTCCCCTATAACCCCCACCCCCAGCAGTGCAGGGGCAGCCTCCACCAGGCCGCCACTCATGTCCAACTCATGTCTCCCTGCACCCCCACCCCCAGCCACCAGGGGCAGCCTCCACCAGGCCCCCACTAATGTCTCCTATCACCCCCACCCCCAGCCACCAGGTGCAGCCTCCACCAGGCCCCCACTCATGTCCCCTATCACCCCCACCCCCCAGCAGTGCAGGGGCAGCCTCCACCTGGCCCCCACTCATGTCCAGCTCATGTCTCCTATCACCCCCACCCCCAGCCACCAGGTGCAGCCTCCACCAGGCCCCCACTCATGTCTACCACCACCCCCACCCCCCAGCAGTGCAGGGGCAGCCTCCACCAGGCCCCCACTCATGTCCCCTATCACCCCCACCCCTCAGCAGTGCAGGGGCAGCCTCCACCAGGCCCCCACTCATGTCTCCCACCACCCCCACCCCCCAGCAGTGCAGGGGCAGCCTCCACCAGGCCCCCACTCATGTCTCCCATCACCCCCACCCCCCAGCCACCAGGGGCAGCCTCCACCAGGCCCCCACTCATGTCTCCCACCTCCCCCACGCCCCAGCAGTGCAGGGGCAGCCTCCACCAGGCCCCCACTCATGTCCAACTCATGTCTCCCTGCACCCCCACCCCCCAGCCACCAGGGGCAGCCTCCACCAGGCCCCCACTCATGTCTCCTATCACCCCCACCCCTCAGCCACCAGGTGCAGCCTCCACCAGGCCCCCACTCATGTCTCCCACCACCCCCACTCCCCAGCAGTGCAGGGGCAGCCTCCACCAGGCCCCCACTCATGTCCCCTATCACCCTGACCCCCCAGCAGCAGTGCATGGGCAGCCTCCACCAGGCCCCCACTCATGTCCACTATCACCCTGACCCCCCAGCAGCAGTGCAGGGGCAGCCTCCACCAGGCCCCCACTCATGTCCCCTATCACCCTGACCCCCCAGCAGCAGTGCAGGGGCAGCCTCCACCAGGCCCCCACTCATGTCCCCTATCACCCCCACCCCCAGCAGTGCAGGGGCAGCCTCCACCAGGCCCCCACTCATGTCTCCCACCACCCCCACCCCCCAGCAGTGCAGGGGCAGCCTCCACCAGGCCCCCACTCATGTCTCCCATCACCCCCACCCCCCAGCCACCAGGGGCAGCCTCCACCAGGCCCCCACTCATGTCTCCCACCACCCCCACCCCCCTGCAGTGCAGGGGCAGCCTCCACCAGGCCCCCACTCATGTCCAACTCATGTCTCCCTGCACCCCCACCCCCCAGCCACCAGGGGCAGCCTCCACCAGGCCCCCACTCATGTCCAACTCATGTCTCCCTGCACCCCCACCCCCCAGCAGTGCAGGGGCAGCCTCCACCAGGCCCCCACTCATGTCTCCCACCACCCCCACCCCCCAGCAGTGCAGGGGCAGCCTCCACCAGGCCCCCACTCATGTCTCCCACCACCCCCAGCCCCCAGCCACCAGGGGCAGCCTCCACCAGGCCCCCACTCATGTCCCCTATCACCCCCACCCCCCAGGAGTGCAGGGGCAGCCTCCACCAGGCCCCCTCTCATGTCCCCTATCACCCCCACCCCCCAGCAGTGCAGGGGCAGCCTCCACCAGGCCCCCACTCATGTCCAACTCATGTCTCCCTGCACCCCCACCCCCCAGCCACCAGGGGCAGCCTCCACCAGGCCCCCACTCATGTCTCCTATCACCCCCACCCCCAGCCACCAGGTGCAGCCTCCACCAGGCCCCCACTCATGTCTACCACCACCCCCACCCCCCAGCAGTGCAGGGGCAGCCTCCACCAGGCCCTCACTCATGTCCCCTATCACCCTGACCCCCCAGCAGCAGTGCAGGGGCAGCCTCCACCAGGCCCCCACTCATGTCCCCTATCACCCCAACCCCCAGCAGTGCAGGGGCAGCCTCCACCAGGCCCCCACTCATGTCTCCCACCACCCCCACCCCCCAGCAGTGCAGGGGCAGCCTCCACCAGGCCCCCACTCATGTCTCCCACCACCACCACCCCCCAGCCACCAGGGGCAGCCTCCACCAGGCCCCCACTCATGTCCCCTATCACCCCCACCCCCCAGCAGTGCAGGGGCAGACTCTACCAGGCCCCCACTCATGTCTCCCACCACCCCCACCCCCCAGCAGTGCAAGGGCAGACTCCACCAGGCCCCCACTCATGTCTCCCACCACCCCCAGCCCCCAGCCACCAGGGGCAGACTCCACCCGGCCCCCACTCATGTCCCCTATAACCCCCACCCCCCAGCAGTGCAGGGGCAGCCTCCATCATGTGCTATCATAAAAGTTATTAATGATAGCACATGATGGCATTTGGTTATTTTCAAGCTTTGTGTTGCAGTATGTTCACACTGTTGAGGTGTTAGGTATTTTGTATTTAGCTTCTGCTGTTAGATACAAAGCTTATTAGAACCACTGGGATTCTTCATTGTCTTCTATTTTGTGGCATAGATCTACTATTTTTGTGTTCTATTTATAAAAGGTTCTGCGGCAACAGACACAAATGTGGTCTGGTATTTCAGCAGATGTGTTGACTCCACAGCGGGAAGGCCGACGCGACGGTGCCTCGGACAACGAGGATGGTGACAACAAGTTGATTCAGGAGCCCCCCAAACCAAAGGGTACAACGCCTGGTAGTAAGGGTTCCCTTTGATTTATTGGGTTGCTCACAAGACTATTCTGCGGTGAATAGAAGAATGGATATCATTGGATTCCTGAAGACCCAGTTTCTGTGCCATCTTCTCATCTGCTACGTTTTTATAGCGACGGGACTTATAGTGAACTTTATTCAGCTATTCACACTTCTGATCTTGCCATTCAACAAGAATCTTTACAGGAAAATTAATTGCCGCCTCAGCTACTGCATTGCGAGCCCTCCTTTCATCTGGCTGCCGGAGCAGCCCACAGCCAACGTGCTTGCATCCCATTCCAGAGATCTGATCCGCTGAATGCCCACATGCCACAGCACCCCGATGCCGACCAGAAGAGCACACAACACCAACATGGCCGCCATGATCGCACCGCAGCACGGTTGCTGTTCGCTGACCTGATTGGTCCTCCCCGCCCAGCGTATCCACTTCTCGGATCCTGTGGGACCGGCAGGCGTGAGCCGGCCCACAACAAGGCACACACTAAGGCGCCTGTCTTGTGCCTGTCCCTGCCCGAACACTGCCCACTGGCCAGGAACTCTGCCCGTCAGCCACTCCACCGAAGGTACTGTACAAACTGTTTCCTGATCGCCTACTATGTCGACCTCCATCCAGCCTGACCTGCAAACTTCCTCATAACACTAATTCTAAACGTGCGCGCCATAGCGCCTCGTGTACTTATGCATGTACTATCCTAATCCCACTCGCATTTGCTGACTCCCCCTGTGCATTCGCATACTGTGCTCCAGCCACCCCTTGCAAAATTCGAATCTACCCACTATTTAATATTCTGTTATGCCTATGGTCCCATCCCTAGTTGTGCCTCAGATCTTGCCCCATCTGTATTTATGATTCTATTGTGCCGTGATTTTGCTGCCCACGCTGCATTCTGATTCTAGTTGTGCCTCAGATCTTGCCCCATCTGTATTTATGATTCCATTGTGCCGTGATTTTGCTGCCCACACTGCACTTTGATTCTATTTGTGTCGTGTTGAACGATACCCTCGCCATGCCTCATCCCCAATCCACCAGCTCACCAGCTGCCCCACTGGCATTCCTCTCCAACATTCCTCCTACTTACTTCCTACCATCATTCTTCACTGAAAGCATCCCCACAGCATGTAATCCTCCACCCAGCATAACCTCCTACATAGACCCATCCACATCAGGAACCAACTCCTAGGTCTCCGTTCTATATACCCTAGACTCACCCACCAAGCACCTCCCATCACTCTTAACACGCCTAATACGCCAGCCCTTACAGTCAAATCACCCTTACCTAAACCCGCCATGCCGCACCCCATCCCGGCGGCACCACTCAACACCACCCCTACCTCAGCCCAACACACACACAACCTACAGTGTGCCCTCATTAATGCTAGATCCATCCCTGCCCATGCCACTGAAATTCACGAACTCCTAATTAACTTGGACCTCGACATCCTAGCCATCACCGAGACATGGCTGCACAGCGCTGCAGGGCCATCCCTCAACCTTACTATCCCACAGGGGTACGCCATTATCCGGCAAGACCGCCTCTCCTCAGTAGGTGGTGGGGTAGCATTCATCCTGAAAGATCACCTCGAGGCCAGACAAATCACCTCCAATCTAGGTGACACCATAGACTCTCTAGCTATAAAAATTGCCCTCTCCCCTAACTCCACCATCACCTTCAACCTAGTCTACCGCCCGCCCGGCCCGCTAATAGAGTTCCATGAGAACCTTGTACACCGCCTAACAGAAAACCTAAAACTCACCTCCAAAAGCATCCTTCTAGGTGACCTTAACCTGGGGTATAACGACAAAAAGGACAAGCCAGCTAAATCTCTTGCACTAGCCTTAAAAGAACTAGGCTTCGACCAAAAAATAACCTCACCCACACACAACAAAGGCCGTATCCTGGACTGGATAGCCGATCACAACTGTCACATCGACATTAGCTCCATCACCCCGACTCCTTGGTCAGATCACCACCTCATTCACTTCTTCATTCCCGCCGTATCTAACACAAACAAACCTAACCCCATCCCCCCAGCACTGGCAAGATGTGCAAAAAATCTCACTAAAGAGAAAATTACACCCCACCTTCACATCCTCTCCACAGACCTCAAGTCATCTGACCCGTCAGAATTAGCAGATATCTACAAGAGCACCATTAGCACCGCCATTGACGCCATTGCCCCCTTGCAGACCAAAAAAGCCAAAACTATCAAACACTCAAATACCTGGTTCTCCACTGAACTCAAAGAACTCCGCTCACAGAAAAGAAAAGCACTAAACTCCTGGCAGAAATCACCTTCCCCAGCCACCCTTTCCTCCTACAAAAAAATCACTGCCCAATACAAAAAAGCCATAATCACAGCTAAATCAGTCTCTTATAATGATAGAATTGCTAATGCAAGCTCCGAATCTAAAGAACTCTTCGCCATTTTCAACGAACTCACCACACCGGCCACCAAATCACAAGACATTGTTAAAGACCAAATCTGGTGCAACTCCATACAATCTGCCCTGTTAAATAAAATTGAACTCCTACAAACAAAAATTAAGGAGCACCACAAAAACCTATCACTGCACCTCAAATCTCCCACCACCACGAGCCACATGCCCACCACCCCGTTCAAATTCAGGGAAGTCACAGAACACGAAGTTATTGAGATAATGAACAAGATCAAACCATCCAATTGTAAAGGAGATCCCTGCCCCGCCAGTCTGATCAAAGACTGCACTGAAACACTCGCCCCCTTCCTTAAATCATTCATTAATGCCTCTTTCAATACCAATACTGTCCCTGACAGTCTAAAAGAAGCCTGGGTGCGCCCGCTTCTAAAAAAACCTACCCTCGACCCAGAAGTAGCTACCAACTACAGGCCCATCACCCTGTGCCTTTCCTGCTCAAGATTCTGGATAAAATTGCCTACACACAAATCCAGGATTATCTCGAAACCAACCATATCCTAGGCAAAAGACAGTCAGGCTTCCGACCAGGTCACGGAACAGAGTCAGCCCTACTTGATCTGAAAATACAACTTGCAGACACTATGGATAAAGGCAAACCGGCACTCCTTCTCCTACTGGATCTATCTGCCGCCTTTGACCTTGTCAACCACGATATCCTAGGCATGCACCTAAAAAATGAAGCACACTTCTCCCCGGAAGCCATTGCATGGGTGGCCTCATTCCTAAATGGCAGACTCATGAAAGTCTTCTCAGACACTGCCTCGGCAACCCCTACTACCATCCACTGCGGCGTCCCCCAAGGTTCCTGCACCGCCCCCACTCTCTACAATATATTCACCCTTCCTCTCTTCAATGACCTCGACTGTCGTAACATAGCATACACCAACTACGCAGACGATACGCAGGTACTACTCCCGCTAACTGGGACCTACGAAGAAGATGCGACAGCATTAACCAAAATCTACACAGCCATCCAAACTTGGATGGCGGCCAACGGCCTCTGCTTAAACGGGGACAAAACCGAAATCCTCATAGTAGGGACCAATGAAATTCTCAACAAACTCCCCCCCCCAATACAAATCCTTCAACATCGACAACTCCACCATCACAGTCTCCAAGACTGTTAAAACCTTAGGTGTTCACCTAGATGCCTCACTATCTATGTCTCGCCAGGTCAACGCCATAGCCTCTTCCTCAGCACTCACCACCAAGGTGATAAATGCTGTCAAGCCTTTTCTCTCCACTAAAAACTGCCTGTCCATCGCCAGAGCCACTATAGGTACAAAACTAGACTACTGTAATGCCCTGTTCCTAGGCACCTCCGCCCACAACCTAAAAAAACTCCAAATCACGCAAAACAACGCGCTCCGGGCAGCGCTGTCCATTCCAAAAAGAGAACACATCTCGCAAGCAAGGAAAGATGCTCACTGGCTACCCGTGAAAGAACGCATACTTTTCAAAGCCATGACCATCACCCATAGATGCCTCTCCCTGGATGCCCCACCCTATCTCGCAGAAAGAATCACACCGAAAGCCTCCATCAGACCCACCAGAGCTCACCGCACCAACATGATTGATGTCCCCACGTTTCAAAGATCCAGGGCGGGAGGAACCAGCTTCCAACACCTCGCCCCTAAAAACTGGAACTCCTTACCTACCTCACTAAGGAACGAAAAATCATACCACACCTTCCGTAAAAACCTCAAAACCCTCCTATTCCGCTAAAGTCCTCCACATGCACATTCATGCTTGCATTGTAACCACAGCATAGCATAACCTCTAAGCTCAATGTTTATTACCAATGTGAAACGTACTCTGTAACTCGGTTTTCATCTGTAAACATATTCCTATGTTTGTGTTCAAGACTAAGTCTGCTGTAACAGCGCCACGATGCCCCAGGGCAGTTTTGTGCGCTTTATAAATGCAAATAAATAAATAAATTAAATTAAATTTGCTATTTCATTTTTGTATGTCTTAATTAGGAGGTTGGCATTTATGAGGTTTTCAGTAAGGTTTTCTGAAGGTACAGAATTTTCAAGTCACCTTCAATTCCAAAGTATTTACGTTGGATGTGCTCTATTTCTTCAAGGAGTTCTTTGGCTGTTCCATGTAGCAGAATGTCATTTACACTTTGCAGTTGTAGAGCCAGACTTTTTGCATAGTATACCCGATGCAGAAGATTCTGTATAGTAGAATGGTGTGTCACTAACATTTTGATATGGTAGAAAGTGCTTTTGCAAGCAGTTTCTTAATTACAGGCTAATGAATGTCATTGCAGATAAGTGTGGCTGCGCACTGGACAGGAGTCCATGGTTTGTAAATTTTTCATTTTACTTTTGTCTTTTAGTTTCACATCGTGATTGAGTACTTGTCATAAAGATTTAAAGGATTGTTGGTGTGCATTACACATTGAGCTGCATGTCCATGTGTACACTGGATGGTTTGTTTGGGTGAAAGGAGCATTTGGTTCAAAGTTTGTTTGGAACTTTTTTTCTGTAAGGGTTTCTTTTTTTCCACCATTTCATACCCTCAACCATTATTGTCTATGGCGATTGATTGTTGTTGTTCTTGTTTATAAGTTTCTTCATTGAAGCATGGTTCTGTTCTGCTAGTGTGATTCCATTCATCATCACATAAGTTTGATAAGGTCTCTATGTTGAGACTGCGCATGTTTAGAAGTACTTTTTAATGTACTGATTAATAAGTTAGTGGTTTCATTCTGTTTAAAATCAATATAAACAATTTTCTCTTCCAATTTATTTCATGAAATTGCTGTCAATTACAGCTTCTAGGACCATTCTTCTGCGGTAGTTTTTAAGGGTAGATTGTGACTTTTCAGATGTTATTTTTATAAGATTGTGAAGAACTCTACGGTGGAAAATGTTTTGTAGCATCCATTTTTTTATTCCTTTACTGTGACTACGTTAATACTGGTAGATAGAGGATTGGGTTTGTTAGTAGGTCTGCCTTTCTTTGTACAGAATGTTTTACTTTTTGTTTTTGCAAGAGGGGCTTTACCTTTTTTTGTCATGTTTGGTTTTCATTTTTGGAGTAAGGTTACTAGCTCTTTCGTTTTAATGTTTTCTATACATTGTTTTAGAGGTAGATGACTATGTGGTGCTCTTTTAGTAGGCATTGTGTTGTGTCTGTTGGAAAACAAGAAAGGTTGTATTGGAAAGTTGTGCAATGTATATGCATGTATGGTGCATGGCTGTGTGGGTGTGATTGTAGAGATGAATAGAGTGCTGTCTGATTGTGAGGTGGTATATTAGGTGTGGTTGGGAAGGTTGTGAGAATATGAGTGTACAGAGGTGTGATGGTGTTGGGTTAGTGAGGAAGGCAATGGTGGTGATGGAATCAGTACCGTGATTCTGCTGTTTTGAGAAAGAGAGTGGGTATTGCAATGGTGGTGTGTAAATGGGAATAATGGGAGTATGAATGGTGAAATATAATTGGTAAAGTGAATGAAATATTGGTTTGAAAAGAGTAGTCCGGGGTAATACATATAGTGCAACTGTGCTGCTATAATTACATACATATGCTTAGTACATTAATGTACTTACTGTCTGGTGTGAATGGTATTCATTTTCCATTTGTTGATTGCAGTGATGTGTTCCTTTTCTGTAATTGTAAAAGAAAGTTAGTGGGGATATCTGGTAATGGCGAAGTACTGTTAGGAAGCAAGGTTCATATTTACAATGGAAGGACTAGAGGGGAAAAAGTTAATAAAATTGGTGGGCAGTTAAAAATTGGTCCTTTAAGCAGCATTTTCATGAAATTTAAGAAATGTGTGTGTTCATTTGCAGAAGCTCTGTAAGATTTTGTAAAGGAGAGGAAAAGTTCATGTAAAAGAGTTGCAGTACACTTTTAAATGGCAGTTGGTGTGTATACGTTTAGGGGTAATTCAAAGAATTTAGTGTACAAGTGGCGCACGCGGCTGGCGCACAGTCTGCACATGCGAATCTCTGCGCAAGCCGCGTGCGCTAAAATCCATTTCCGTGCACAGCGTATTCATGGATTTTAGCTACCAAAATCAGCCGTGCCGCACAGTGGAGCAGCGACCCTCCAGCAGCACCAGTTATGCCCCCAAGAACGCCCCTCGCGCAGGGAAAAGCCATCAAAATCCCTAATCCAGCGCAAAGGGCTGCGCTAACTCTGTACCAGTATACATGGCCGCCACACAGCACACGGCAAGCGGGGAACGTGTATTACTGGGGTTCGTGGGAAGTTTCACATGCGATTGGCCCTGTGCGAGTGGGGTATGTGTATTACTGGGGTTTGGGGGAAGTTTCACATGCGATTGGCCCTGTGCGAGTGGGGTACGTGTATTACTGGGGTTCGCGGGAAGTTTCACACGCGATAGGCCCTGTGCGAGTGGGGTACGTGTATTACTGGGGTTCGCGGTAAGTTTCACACGCAATTGGCCTTGTGCGAGTGGGGTACGTGTATTACTGGGGTTCGCGGGAAGTTTCACACGCGATAGGCCCTGTGCGAGTGGGGTATCTGTATTACTGGGGTTCGTGGGAAGTTTCACACGTGAAAGGGCCTGTGCGAGTGGGGTATGTGTATTACTGGGGTTTGCGGGAAGTTTCACACGTGATTGGCTCTGTGCGAGTGGGGTACGTGTATAACTGGGGTTCACGGGAAGTTTCACACGCGATAGGCCCTGTGCGAGTGGGGTTTGTGTATTACTGGGGTTTGCGGGAAGTTTCACACGTGATTGGCTCTGTGCGAGTGGGCTACGTGTATAACTGGGGTTCACGGGAAGTTTCACACGCGATAGGCCCTGTGCGAGTGGGGTTTGTGTATTACTGGGGTTCGCTGGAAGTTTCACACGCAAAAGGGCCTGTGTGAGTGGGGTACGTGTATTACTGGGGTTCGCGGGAAGTTTCACACGCAATTGGCCCTGTACGAGTGGGGTACGTGTATAACTGGGGTTCGCGTGAAGTCTCACACACGATTTGAGCAGGGTACGTGTATTTCAGAGGTTTGCAGGAAGTTTCACACGCGATTGGCCCTGTGCGAGCGGGGTATGTGTATAACTGGGGTATGTGTGAAGTCTCACACGCAATTTGAGCAGGGTACGTGTATTTTGGGCGTGCGCGGGGAGTCCTACACGTGAATTGGCAGTGTGGGTCCTCCCAGGTGTTCCCTCTACACCCTCCACGGCCCCTGCAGGCAGCCCACACCACAGCGGACTACCCCGCACCCCTGGTCATGTCCCGTAGGCAGCCAATCCACCATGGGCATGTCAGCTTGCACTACTGATCACCAATTTATGTCCCCCAGCACCCCCACCCCCCAGCAGTGCGTGGCACTTGCCAGCAGGCCCCCACTCATGTCCCACTCATGTCCCCCTGCACCCGCACCCCCCAGCAGTGCAGGGCACCTGCCAGCAGGCCCCCACTCATGTCCCTCTCATGTCCCCCGGCACCCCCACCTCCCCAGCAGTGCAGGGCACCTGCCAGAAGGCCCCCACTCATGTCCCACTCATGTCCCCCTGCACCCCCACCCCCCAGCAGTGCAGGGCACCAGCCAGCAGCCCCCCACTCATGTCCCACTCATGTCCCCCTGCCCCCACGTCATGACGATCCTCAATCATGGCCCTTAAGGCCAGCCTCCCCAGCCCAAAGACCCAACCAAGTATTGCATCCACCCACATAGAAAAGCCAATTACATGATACAACCCCAAAGGCAAGTATGTAAATGAACACATGTCCGTCACACACACACAATGGGTGCAAGTGAATGTGAAAACCCATATCGTGACATGCATGGAACCAATGACATAATACCACACATCGAAGTATGAAGAAAAAAATGTATTAAACACAACATGAATGTAATTAAAAGAAAACACACAACAATGGGAATAATTAAAGAAATGCTGCATGTCCGTAAAAGAATAAAAAACAAGAAATCATAATCCAAAGTCTCACACACGATTTTAGCAGGGTACGTGTACTTTGGGGGTGCGTGGGGAGTCCTACACATGAATTGGCAGTGTGAGTCCTCCCAGGTGTTCCCTCTACACCCTCCACGGCCCCTGCAGGCAGCCCACACCACAGGGGACTACCCTGCACCCCTGGTCATGTCCCGCAGGCAGCCATCCACCATGGGCATGCCTCCCAGCCAAGCCACATGTCAGCTTGCACTACTGATTACCAACTCATGTCCCCCAGCACCCCCACCCCCCAGCAGTGCGGGGCACTTGCCAGCAGGCCCCCACTCATGTCCCACTCATGTCCCCCTGCACCCCCACCCCCAGCAGTGCAGGGCACCTGCCAGCAGGCCCCCACTCATGTCCCACTCATGTCCCCCTGCACCCCCACCCCCAGCAGTGCAGAGCACCTGCCAGCAGGCCCCCACTCATGTCCCCCTGCACCCCCACCCCCCAGCAGTGCAGGACACCTGCCAGCAGGCCCCCACTCATGTCCCACTCATGTCCCCCTGCCCCCACGTCATGACGATCCTCATTCATGGCCCTTATGGCCAGCCTCCCCAGCCCAAAGACCCAACCAAGTATTTCATCCACCCACATAGAAAATCCAATTACATGATACAACCAAGGCAAGTATGTAAATGAACATATGTCCGTCACACACACACAATGGGTGCAAGTGAATGTGAAAACTCATATCATGACATGCATGAAACCAATGAGATAATACCACACATCGAAGTATGAAGAAAAAGATATATTAAGCACAACATGAATGTAATAAAAAGAAAACACACAACAATGGGAATAATTAAAGAAATACTGCATGTCTGTAAAAGAATAAAAAACAAGAAATCATAATCCAAAGAAATCCAAAAGAAATGGTGTCCAAAGTCACAGTCCAACAAAGCAAATCTAAGGGAAAAAAGAAAGTGAAATCCATTGCTCCATGGTGAAAATAATAAAAATTAGAATATTTCAATGGTGAACTATGTACAATTGAACAATCCAGGGTCCTTGAGCCCAACTGATGAAATGAAACGTACCAAAAATACTAACTAATAAAAAACGACATACAAAAACGTGGTGCATTGTCCAAGCGCAACCAAAATAAAAAAAAAGGAAAGGAAACCTAACACTATCTAACTATATACAATGGTGGCGGGCAAGTCCTGCGGCTCACTCTGTGGTGTCCCAGGCCAGGGCATCTTCGATCTCCAGGTCGATGTCCCGGAGGCGGGCCTCTGCCCTGGCCCAAGGTCTCGCAGGGAGGCACTCATGGCCTGTTCCAACTCCCTGCGAGTCGCCTCGAGGCACTCTGCCCGCCTCAACGCCCGACGCATGGAGAACTCTGCCCTGACCATGGTGACCCGCGCCTCTTCCGCTCGCCCGCTGCCGCTCCGCATCTATGCGCTGGTCCAACCGCAGCCACACGGAAGACACATCCATTCCAGGGTCCTCCTGCCCTCTGGCCAATGCCTACTCGCCAGATGTCGATGGCACTGAGGCAACATTGATCCCACCTAGAGCCTGCTCCTGCTGCTGCTGCTGTCCATGTGCCCTGTCCGATGATGCCTGCATATCCTCCATCAGCTGGTCTCCAGTTGTGGTGTCCACCCCTGCTGGACCGCAGACTCCCGACTGTGGCACGGATGGGATCTCCACCAAGCTGGCTGTGTAGGTCAGGCCAGGTCCACAGGGGGCCGTGGTGGAATCTAGGCCGGAAGATGGCAGGGAGAACGACTGGCGCATAGTCTCCACAGAGGAGGAGAGGTCCGCCAGAGTGCACGTCACATGTAGGAACCCACCAACCAGGGCCCCTCCCAACAGTGCCACGTCGCGACGCTGCTCTTCGTGATGGCGTGCGTTCTCTGCCCAGGAAGAATGCACGTCATCAGAAATGTCATGCGTGCACAACGCGACACCAATCAGGACAGAGCCCATACGTTCATGGGACCCCTCGTCCGCAGGTAGTGGAGAGGCAGATGACATGGCACTCTCCCCTACCTGTGGATGGGTCTGGGACGGGGCCTCCCTGCTGGTGCATGGTGGTACAGTCACAGGGTCAAGGACAGGGACATGCACAGGCCCCTCCGCGGTGACCTGTGCTGCCTCCTGACCCTGGCCCTGGACTGCACCACTTGCACCAGTGGTACTACCCCCACCAGGCCCCATGTGCAGCTCAGTAACAGGCTCCTCCTCCTCTGTGGAGACTACCAACCTGGATGTCTCCGTACCATCTTCCGCCATTGCAAGCCCCTGTGGGGGCTCACCCGGCCCTTCCGCCATAGCCGTAGTGGCAGACGGGGCACCAGCCCCCTCGCTCCCGGATGATGGCAAGTCCTAGGAGGGTGGCTGGGCCTTGCGTTGCCGCCCAGTGGAGGCATCCCTGCCGCTTGGCTCCACAGTGCCGTCTCCGCCCTCTTCTTTACTTGACGCTGCGTAGAGGGAGACATAGAACACAAGCGTCAGGGTACAGTACAATATTCCCCTAGACAGGAAGCAATAACACATGAGTGGCAGTGTCTAATGTCACTTCCATCCTGTCCCTCCACAACACATGGGTGGATGCACGCAACACACATGCATAAACATGCATGGCGTCTGCAATCAACATCAGCATCCATGTACAAGGGCCTCTATTAATCAAAATGTTGCCTTCAAACTCACATGCATCCTGGCTCACACTGATCCCATGCACACACATCACCGGAGGGTCATGCATCATGCCTTGTACACGAAAGACACAGTGGATAGACACAGTGCATACAACGGTGACCGCACTGCATGAGTGAATCTACACATCATCACGGAAATGTGTCATGAATACATGGCGTATCGGAGTCACAGACACACTTCTCAGACACACACACATGTGCACCATACATGTACATGACAGCAGCACCCATCCCTCACACCCCCACCATGTGCAAGAACAGACACTGGCATGCTTTCATGTGTGCATTTGCCATACAGCTCCCCATGTAGCATTGTAACTCATGCACAACCATGTGGTTCGCACATTACTGGTCTCACATGCATGACCATGATGTCCCTGCACACACACATCCATACATGGCCCATGTCACACATACAGGCAAGTATCAGACTACCAGCACACTGCAACTTCCCCTGTCTCGCACACCAATGCTTGGCCACTTACCGCTCAACTCCAGACGGGTCTTCCTCTGAAGGATCTGGGTGTTGTGCGCTGGGCATACGTGTTCCAGGACCCTCATCTGGATGTCACTCATGCTGACCCGGCCCCCCTCCGCGAGGCGCCGGGCCTTGTGGAGGGTCCTGGACCTGAAGTCCTCCCAGCGCTTCTTGACGTGATTGGTGTCGCGGGTTGCCACCCCCTCCACGTTGATGGCAACCACTACGTCGTCTCAGATCCTCTCCCGTCCTTCCTTGTTGGCGCGTGATGTTCCGAAGAGGGTATCATAATGCCCCAGGACATGCTCCACCAGGACACCAACTTCCTTCACACTGAAACTGGTGGCCCTCTGCCTGTCTGGCTGGGGGTCGCCAGCAGTCTCAGATGGTGTTTGCCCTGACATGGCAACCCCTGAGGCAGGCGTGGCTGGGCAACTGGGTTCTGGGGCTGGGCTGTAGAGCGATGGTATCCCAGTCGGGAGTCTTCTGTTCCAGCAGGGGTGGACACAGCAACTGGAACCCTGGCTGATGTACAGGCACCAAATAGCAGGGCACGTGGGCAGCAGGCAGTCAGGCAGCAGCAGATGGCAGGTGGGAGCGTGCTCGGGGCTCTGGGGGGAAGGAAAATGGCCTTCAGGGCAGGAGCATGGTCTTCCTTGTGTGTACGCGTGGCCAGCTTGATACGGAGTGAATTGGTACATGAAAAAAGTGCACGTCAGTGTGAAATCCGAGGAAAGGCCCTTAGCGCGTAAGCGCGTCAGCACACGTGCGCGATTTCATTGGACCAAAGGCCCTTAGCACGTAAGCGCGTCTCTGACGTATCGCACACGGGCGTTGCCCTGGCACGGGTTGAAGATCCCACGTGGCTTTTCATTGCTCTGTACGTGCTTTTCGTGGGGTGCGGGTGTGTGTTTTCCAGCCGTTGGGGTTCACACGCTATTACTTCACAGCGGGTGGGTGTTGGCTACGCGTTCTTCTACACACAAGGCAGACGGTGAGTGGTACCCCACTCTCACAGGGCCAATCGCATGTAAAACTTCCCGCGCACCCCAGTAATTCACATACCCCACTCGCACAGGCCCAATCGCGTGTGAAACGACCCGCGAACCCCAGGAATACATGTACCCCACTTGCACAGGGCCAATCGCGTGTGAAACTTCCCGCGAACCCCAGTAATACACGTACCCCACTCGCACAGGGCCAATCGCGTGTGAAACTTCCCGCGAACGCCAGTAATACACGTACCCCACTCGCACAGGGCGAATCGCGTGTGAAACTTCCCGCGAACCCCAGTAATACACATACCCCACTCGCACAGGGCCAATCGCGTGTGAAACTGCCTGCGAACCCCAGTAATACATGTACCCCACTCGCACAGGGCCAATCGCGTGTGAAACTTCCTGCGAACCCCAGGAATATACGTACCCCACTAGCACAGGGCCAATCGCGTGTAAAACTTCCCACGCACCCCAGTAATACACGTACCCCACTCGCACAGGGCCCTTCCATGTGTAAAACTTCCCGCGCACCCCCAAAATACATGCACACGCTATTTTTCACACAGTGGGTGTCCTTGTTTGTCGCGTACCCCATTTTTTTACGGCCATACTGGCCTGCCTGTTGATCACGTATGTTTTGTTTGGGCTCCTGGCTGCCACACCGTACTACGTGTGTCATTTTTGCACGCACGTGGGCTACTGGGGGCGCTTGTCTCTTTTTCTTCTATTTATGGGGTGCATGTGTGTTACGTGCACGTCATTTATCCTAGGGGGCCACAGTATGGGACATTCATCATAGCTGTATATACGTGCTTTTTGTTTGCGCACACTTTTTTAATGCGCAGGGACGCTACCGCCTGCCTTCGTGTGGCGGACGTGTTTAGGCCTGTGCGTGTCTTTGCCTGTGCGCGGGTTTGCCCTATTCGATTCCATGAATACATGTGGTTCGCGTGCGTGTGGGAGTTCCGTGTACTTCCCAGCAGTACTTCCCCAGTTACGCCTTCTTTTTCACGCGTTGTTCCCCATTCCGTGTGTTACACCCCATGTCCCGCCCCCTTTTTGGTGAGCGTGGAGGTTGTGTGCTTTCCCTGTGCGCGTCACACACAGCATTTGAGCTGTTGCAATGACGTGTGCGCCCGTTTGTGCCACGCTCGGGTTTGGCGCACATCCCAAGGAAAACACGCACAGGGACTTCCATGAATCGCCTGTTTTTTCATGCTTGCGCCTGCTTGCGCCAAGATTTACGGCGCACGTTTGTTCCATGAATCGGCCCCTTAATGTGTTAGGAACATCTGCATACTTTCCAACATGATGCATTCTAATCTGTAGGTGTTTATGTAGTTATAGAGTTTTTGCTTGCATTATGGGACATGTAGTTCCAATTTTACCATTGTGAAAGTTGGAGTACAAGGCACATAATGTAAAGAAAAAAGTAGGACTGCATTAGCCGTTGAAATTTGGAATGGGTTATGTTAGAAAGTATACATGTACTGTTAATATATTAAACTGGCACATGCTGAGTGCAATTACAAATGGTCTACACATCTATTTTTTCTGCTTTTACTTTCTTTTATGAAAAAGTGACACAGTGCTCCTGGAAATGTAGATATGCATTTTTTAAGTTTCTTAACAAGAGCTGCAAAAAATCCTTTTGAAAAGCACAGCATTTCATATGTTCATTTGATATACATGTCACAGTTTCGAATTTTGAAGTTTAGTTGTCTTTTGTTTTTTGCATTCTGAGACTTGTAGTTTCAGTTTTATAATGGCTGAAGTAAAATGGAAGTGACAGAATGCAAAGGAAAAAATAAAGATTAAGAAGCACCTATACATTGGAATCGGTGTGTAAGACACTTAGTGCCACTTCAAAATGGTGTACATGTGTCTTTTATCGGGCTTTCCTTTATTTTATGGAAAAGTGACACAGTGTTGCTGTGCATGAAGATATGCATTTTTTTTAACGTTCATCAAAATGCTTCTAAAAATAATCATTTTGCATGATAATGGTTTACTGCCTCATGTGAGCAGGTGAGGAATGCTGCACTGCATGACATTTGCTAGAGTGGTTAAAAAAGAGAATATGCTTATTGAGAAGAGTATTACAGGGCAAGCAGAAGGAACCCTTTATATTACATGGCCACGCTAGTGGCCATGTAGTTATGGTTAAGTTGGTGTTTCCATAGGAAGAGCACTTTTTGGGCGGCTTATAACTTTGAAACTATAAAGTTTGCTGAGGATTCGTCCAGGGGGGGGAAAGTTATAGGGGGAGTCCCAAAACGTTTGTTTTTTCCCATAGACATAATGGGAAAAAACTTTGCTCACGCCTACAGCCCAAACCGCTTGACGGATTTACACCAAATTTGCGGCAGGAGCAGCGGCTTGGTCCCGAAAGCGTGCTTTGCTTTATTTGGTGTAAATCTGTCCAGTAGTTTAAAAAAAAATGACAAAAATGTAAGTGAAAAAAATTAGTTATATCTGTGTTCGCTTTGCGGACACACTTCCCTGTTCGCTCCACGGACAGGACGGTGATTGGGCAAGTAGCTTGCGTGATGTCCGCGGACATCTGACATGCTCTCTCATTGGATGCGGTGAAAGCGTGCAGTGCGTCTGGCTTCAGAGACGCCCGCCATCTTTGTTCCTCGCATGAGAGGCTTTGTCAGCAGGAGTGGTGTTAGGGAGAATACTCTCTTTAGGCTGAATTTCCTAACCTAGTGAGTCCCCCAGCAGCTTTGCTGGATTTCTGGAGTTTGTTTTTTCCTCCTGCCAAGAGTGAGACTCTTTTACTCCCACTCTTGGACATGATTTATGGTGTTCCTTTGACTGTTAACGTGTTTTCTGGGCTATGGGGTCCTTTACTCCATAGGGGCTCATGTGTTTTTACTATGTGTGTTACACAGCACCCTCCGTGCAGTAACACAGGGGTGTCATAGTGACACCCCCCCATAGACTCCATACCCTGGGACTGACTACTGTCTCCCAGGGCATGTAAAGTCACTATTGGCTTTACTAGTCCCAAATTATTAACAGAAACCAGTACAAACCATCATGTTGTGGACGTACAGGTCGGGGCAATTCGATTGCCCCGGGGTCTGTTAGTCGAGGGGGCACGTCTCCGTCCCCCCTGATCGAGTTTTGGTTGGTGGCAGTGGAAACTACTTTTTATATTCGACCGCGAATATTTCCCTATGGGATTTTCCCATTGTTCGAGGCTACCAACTTTAATTATTTAATTCTCATAGCCTCGAGCATACCGCCGGTTTATTTATTTAATATTAATTCGCCGGTTGGTATTTTTTGCCATGACTCGATTCTAAAATGGCGTTTGTGTTCTCTTCTGTGACTCCAACCCAAGTCGAGCCCTTTGTTCCACTTTTTGGTGGGCTTCTCCACAGAAGCCTCCAAAAGTGGTGCCACTCTGTCTGGGTACCACAAGGGGTGTGGGAGGGGGTTTAGGCACCCTGGACTGAGCTACCCTGGTAACTCAAGTCGCACTCTTGTGTGATTGGCCCAAGTGGTGAGCCGGCCGGCTCACCACTTAGCATGTTTGATTGACAGCTAGGCTGAGTGAATGGGAGTATGCTGCATAAAAGCACCCCAGCGGCCGGATAGCCACTTACCACTGAACCGCGAATCAACAGACCGCTCCTTGTACCTGTGAAACTCCGCGGCTGGTTTCTTCCCTGGCAGTGCAACGGACTCCTGTCTTCCTCCCCGACGAGATCCTCTATTCCCCGGGACGAAGCACCGACTTGCATCCGCTGCCAGGAACAACTGCCCCCGCTGGAGTATTCTCACCACTTTAAGGTACCGTGTCCGCCAGGCCTCCCTTTCTAAAGATTGCTACAAGGTAATAATAACCCCTTAACCTTCTGGACTGGGAAGGCCGCCTTGACCCTCTAACTGGTCCCTTTCCTTGGTCCAACTCCTTTTTGAACCATTACAAGAATTTTGTGCACTGCAACCGTGTGACCTTGGACACATTTCGTTTTGATCCTCTTAAAGCGGATCTGGCCTACTGACTCTGAATTCACGGTGTTACTTTGCCTCCCTCTCTTGTTGTGTTCGTGAAAAAGTGTTGGGATCTGTTTCAATTTATTCTCTGCTTTTCTCTCCCTTTTTAAAACGAATTATTAGAGTGCCATCTACTTTAAGCGCTCACCGCTGTCTGAAAATAAGTGGGGCTTTACTTAAGACTTGTCTAAATATTCTTTTAAGGGAGTGTATATCTTTTAGTGACCGTGTTTTTGAATTGCTTACTATTAGTGCCTGTGTGTTTTTCTAGATGTGGTTTTGAATAAATAATTATATCTCTTTTACACCAAGCCCTGGTCAGTGTTTACTTGTTCTATTGTGTTCTCTTGACCTATTGTGAACACTCTTTATACTGCCTAACTCTTCTTGAGGGAAGTCTGACTGCTCAGCCACAGCTATCAAGTGAATCTGTGTGGTACAGACTGCTACCAAGTGGGTTTACTGCCAAACACCTGCAGTCCTAAATCTTTTGCAGTGGTCCCAGAGGGAACTGCACAGGTTTCCGCCTAACAAGCGGGATCTGCTGCCTGCACAGTAAGTCTTTTGTGTCTGTCTCCTGTTCCTCCCACCCCCGCTCATGCCCCGTGTGTCCTTCTTGTCTCCCCCACCCCCACTCATGCTACGTGTCTCCCCTGTTCCTCCAGCCCCCCGCTCACACCATCGGCACATGGTGGCCAGCAGAGGGCCGAGGAGCAGGATCTGCCGCCTCCACACGGACGCTGTGTGTCTCTCTCCCTCTCCTCACCCCCCGCTCATGCCCCGTGTGTCTCTCTCCCTCCCCCCATCCCCCGCTCATGCCCCATGTGTCTCTCTCCCTCCCACCGCCCAACCCCCCGCCCACCCCCGCTCATGCCCCGTGTGTCTCTCTCCCTCCCGCTCATGCCCCGTGTGTCTATCCCTCCCTCCCGACCACCCCCCGCTCATGCCCCGTGTCTCTATCCCTCCCGCCACCCACCCCCCGCTCATGCCCCGTGTCTCTATCACTCCCGCCGCCCACCCCCGCTCATGCCCCATGTTTCTATCCCTCCTGCCGCCCACCCCCTGCTCATACCCTGTGTCTCTATCCCTCCCGCCGCCCACCCCCGCTCATGTCCCATGTGTCTATCTCTCCCACCGCCCACCCCCTGCTTATGCCCCGTGTCTCTATCCCTCCCGCCACCCACCCCCACTCACGCCCAGTGTCTCTATCCCTCCCGCCGCCCACCCCTGCTCATGCCCCGTGTGTCTATCCCTCCCGCCGCCCACCCCCCGCTCATACCCCGTGTCTCTATCCCTCCCGCCTCCCACCCCCGCTCATGCCCCTTGTGTCTATCCCTCCCGCCGCCCACCCCCCGCTCATGCCCCGTGTGTCTATCCCTCCCGCCGCTCATGCCCCATGTATCTATCCCTCCCGCCGCCCACCCCCTGTTCATGCCCTGTGTCTCTATCCCTCCTGCCAAGCAACCCCCGCTCATGCCCCGTGTGTCTATCCCTCCCGCCGCCCACCCCCGCTCATGCCTTGTGTGTCTATCCCTCCCGCCGCCCACCCCCCGCTCATGCCCCGTGTGTCTATCCCTCCCGCCGCTCATGCCCCATGTGTCTATCCCTCCTGCCGCCCACCCCCCACTCATGCCCTGTGTCTCTATCCCTCCTGCCGCCCACCCCCCGCTCTTGCCCTGTGTCTCTATCCCTCCTGCCGCCCACCCCCCGCTCATGCCCCGTGTGTCTCTCCCCTCCCCCCAACCCCCGCTCATGCCCCGTGTGTCTCTCCCCTCTCCCCCACCCCCGCTCATGCCCCGTGTGTCTCTATACCCCTCTCCCCCACCCCCGCTCATGCCCCGTGTGTCTCTCCCCCTACCCTCCGACCCCCCGCTCATGCCCCATGTGTCTATCCCTCACGCCACCCACCCCCCGCTCATGCCCCGTGTGTCTCTCTCCCTCCCCCCCACCCCTGCTCATGCCCCATGTGTCTCTCCCCCTCCCGCCCACCCCCCGCTCATGCCCGTGTGTCTGTCTCCCTCCCCCCACCCCCGCTCATGCCCCGTGTGTCTCTCCCCCGACCCCCCGCTCATGCCCTGTGTGTCTATCCCTCACGCCACCCACCCCCCGCTCATTCCCCGTCTCTCTATCCCTCCCGCCGCCCACCCCCCGCTCATGCCCCGTGTGTCTCTCTCCCTCCCCCCACCCCCGCTCATGCCCTGTGTGTCTCTCCCCCTCCCCCCGCTCATGCCCATGTGTCTCCCCTGTTCCCCTCCCACCCCCCGCTCATGCCCTGTTGTGTTCTCTTTATACACCCCGCCTTCCCTTTCCATGGTGGCCATCTTGGTAAAAGATTTTCCTTCCTACATCGGGACGCCGTACATCCTTCTTGCATCCAGGAGACATTACTGAAGTGAAGTAAACCCAAAGAGGTTGCTCAGACACAAAACGCAAGCTCAGATGTGATTCCCTCTAACATCGAAACTTCAATTAATCTACTGGACTTATCAACTTATGAAGAAGAGGAAGCTGTTGACGTAGTGTTTGACCAAGATGCAGGGATCGGTAACAGCGAGGCATCTAAACTTGTCGCTCCTTCCTCCTTGCCACCCATTCCAATCACTAAATCATCAAGTGTATGCACGTTAGTGCACCCCATCTCCATTATACCTTTGATGATCGAGAAACTGCACAGTCCAGGGTTTGTGACCTTAGGCCAAAAATAGGAAAAATTGGCCGTGGAACGAGCCGCCATGTCCTTTGAACCTACCAGAACAAAAAGTGGGTCCAGATGTAAATGTTGACAAGGAAAAACGTATGCATCCCCAAAACCATGTTCAAGAAGCCAGCATGAGTAATAAAAAATACAACAAAACCTATGAGGACGGCCATCATTGCTTGGAGCGAAAATAAGCCCAGAAGCCATGCAATCTAAAATTGAAAAATGAGAATCAAAACACCAGTAAACATCTAAACTCAAAGTATTGTCTATGTTTGGAGCGCATTGAAGACATTGAAGAAGATATGTCTCTGAAACACAATAACGTATTACGTTTAGTTCACTATGTGCCGAGTCTTCGAAGGATTAACACAAATTATATAAAAGTTGTGGAATTCTTCAAGGAGAACCAAAATGATGTTGTGAAGCTGCACATTGATTCAAGAATAATATGTAACATCATATTAGAGGCCCCATCTTTAATCTCAATGGGTTTTGATATTACCAAAATCCAAAATCATTGAGACTCTGAAATTGAAGAACTTGATTCTGGCGCGAGGAAAATTACGGACAAGAACCAAAACCAAGTAGTAAACCATAAAGGCATGGAATGCCTTCAACCTGGCATGCATGTATGTAAGATGGGTTGTTCAGAAAAACTCACCGTAAAAGACAAAACATTTCAGAATTACGTAACAGAAAGCTGCACAATGACCCAACCCATGGAACCCATTAAAATAACCTATGTACATGGGGGGTCGACAACTAGAGGGGACCAAGTACCCTTAAGTCCCAAAACATCATGTGGTGGATCCAATGACTGGAGTTGGATTTCCAACACTTTATCTGACCAGAACTGAAGATAATGTTGTAAACCAGTACTAAAGAAACTCATCAAGTTCAGATGTTGGAACACCCATGGTTTTACGCACTTATTTCAATCGAATTGGTTAGAAGGTTTACATATAGTGTGCGTACAAGAAACATGGCTTGTAGAGTGTCCAATGATAGACGGATTTGAAATCGCATGAAATCAAGCAACTAAAAAGGCCACGGGTAGACCCATGGTGGGATTATTGACGTTCGTACATAAACGTTCTGGTTATAAAATCCTAGAAGCCAATAACATCTTGCCTTACATCCAAAACATACTTCTGGTCTCAGAAAGCTCTGAAAAAGACTGTCTCCATGTTATTAATATCTTTTGGCAACCCAAAGCGACTAGTATATCACCTTTTGTTGACCAAATAACAACCATAATAGAAAACATTTATGAGATGGAATTAGCTCCAGAAATTCTGCTATGTGGGGATTTAAACATCAACTGCCTGGAATTAAATAATAAACCACGGCATGGAAACTTGACCACCGTGAACAGAGCTGAGCAATGGTGTTCTAAGATGGAAGTGAGAAACATGCACATTTTAAATGGTAACACCACAAGCGACATACCAGCCAACGCAACTTGGAAGAAACTATCACAGGAGTCAACGTTAGTCAATTATTTTGTTTCGGAGGCTCTACACACAAGAGTAAAATCCCTGCAGGTAGTGATAACATCTGAAAGTGACCATAATTTGGTAATATTATGCATGTCTGCCTAGTGAACAATACCGATTATCAGTGGAAACATGGAATAGTGGTTGAATCAAGCACAATCAGACTCAGACTGACTGAACACGATGTCAAGACAATTAACAACTCTTACCAGGATGAGCACTGTCAACTAGAATACCAGCAGTTACTAGTGAGCTTTATGGACAAAAAGCAGGGCTTGAAAAACCATGTATTTACCACTAAACATATATTTGATCTTGATGTGATGAAAAAAAAGTGAAAGATGAGATCAGACATCAGAGCATGTGGTAAATCATATACAACTCAAGACACAGCCAAAATCAAAGCCATAAAACAGTCATATAAAAACTGGCTCAAATCACATTGAGGTATTGTGTTGCAGCAAGATGCAGAACTAATGTTGTCCAAAATGAGAAATAACAACACATGTGAGTTCTGGAACTTGCTTAACGAACAACACGGCCATCAGGATGCGCTTCAAACAAGCATGGTGACTGAGAACGACTGGATGATCCACTACAACCAGCTCTACAAGAAGAAAGGGAACTTTGCAGATCCTCCATTCCCTTTATTAGACACATGGGAATTGATATTTGAGAGATCCGAAATCTTGGAAACCATCAACAAAATAAGCATGTCTTGTGCTCTTGGACTGGATGGCTTAAACAACTTTACATTAAAAGAAAATCCACAAGTCTGGGCTGAATTATGTTACTCCCTTTTCGAGAACATCACAATCGTGTGTGCGACACCTGCATCCTGGAAAAATGTAATTATTGTACCAGTATTCAGAAAGGGCAATAGGGCAACCCCAAAAGTTTATCGCCCCATTGCACTACTGGATGTTTTGAGCAAGATTTACGCAACCTTATTGCAACTTAAGCATTTAGCCATCAGTAAGCACATCGACCACAGACAAACAGGATTTGTCAAGGGAGCAGGGTGAAGCCTGAATCTCCTAACTGTTAAAATCTTGAAGATGCATGCTATAAGAACAAGAAGTATGATCTATCTCGCCATAATTGATCTATCACATGCCTCCAACAGCATTGATCGGGAGATATTATGCTAAAAAATGACCAAGTGGAACTGCCCTGCAAGTCTCTTCTTGGCAATAAAAGAACTTCACATGAACACAGAAATTAGGATCAGATTGTATCGCTCTGGCAGACTTTCAGCTCCTATTCGTACACAGTGTGGAGTAAAGCAAGAATGCCCTTCATCATTTTCAATCTGTTTCTTTCTGACATTGACCAGACCATTGAAAGTACTGCATCTTTTTCCTCTAAAATAAACGGATCTCACATAAGTCGTCCTCTTTATGCTGACCACTTAATATTGTTAGATTCAACTCCAATTGGCCTTCAAAGAAAACTGACTGCACTGGGGCAATAGGTTACAGCAACTAGTCTGTGTATCAACATTTAAAAATGAGAAATATTAGTACTTGAAGATATGTGTGACACCAGATAATGCCATCAGCCACACTTTCGCTGACACTAAACGATGCTCCCTGGGTTGAAGGGACCAAAAATAATTCAGGCATCCGCACTGGATAAAAGATACAGTAAATATTCAGTGATGCCTGTTCTGGCCTTTTACAAGCAAAAGGCCAGAAAGGCCAGAATCTTTGGCGCTGAATGTGTGGTCCAGGGTCTTGGGCCTACCCAGAGGAACACCTGCAGCCTGCATTCACCATGAACTCAACTTAACATTTATCAATGCACGAGTACATTGGAAAATGCTCTCCCTGTACCGGAACATGACCATGAAGGACACTTCTCCACAATTCAAGATCTTGCAAAATCCGAGAATTTACAACGAGAACTCTGTGCTCGCTCCATGGGCAAACCGATGTAGGGACACATTACTTGAACTCGATATCAGCATTGACATCTTACAAACCAACCCTGGGTACGCCAAATAAATACTATGGAGATGAGATTGGTGCATGACTTGTGAACAAAGAAGAGCTCATCACATTATGAAAAATGTTCCACCTGAAAAAAAAGCCTTTAACGAAATTCAAAACTATTGGAAAACTTTTCCTGATCTGCAACGCAGAAGAAGTTACATGAAGTTTCGATTAAACTTGTTCAAAACAAAAGAAAGAACAAGTACAGAGAAAAAAAAAACTATTGATCATTGTAGACTTTGTAATTCCACTGAAGAAAAGTTGAAACATCTCTAACATTATGTTGCCCAGCTCTCTGTCATGAGAGAATGATTCATCTAGGAAGCTTCATGATGAAGAGTGCAACGTTAAGTGCTGAGGACTGGTGGCCGCAAATGTTTGATGAGACTAATAGACGTTTAACTATAGCTTTGACCTTTTTTCTAGGGGAACTGTTGTCTAGTTTTCAAATGTTAGATGAGGAATTGTAAACAATTATTATTTATAGAAAAACTGCCATACAATAGTGTGTCGAGCTCAAGTAGTCGTGGACTCATTAGGTTAGTCATGAACTAGATTGTCATAGTGTTATTTTGTCGGTTTTGTTATAAGTTTGAAACATGCTGCATAAATGTTAAAATGTATTTTAAAGGTTTGTAATAAACCATATAAAATAAAAAAATATATTAAAAAACTGAAATTCACTGAAAAAACTTGGTTAAAGGGACGTTGTCGTTAAATTGCACTAATAAAAAACATATGAAATTCAATGAAAAATCTGTGTTAAAGGAAAGTTATGGTTACAAGTAAAACTGCCATTTATTGTAAGCTAAGCAACCACAACTTGCACCACCACTGTGCGCTGCGAAGACTAACACACAGGACATCAAAGATGACATCACAAATGTCATTGATGCATCAAGAGTGGCAGCTTGGTGCCGTAAACTTGGTGTAAATCTGCCTGTAGATTTTTTAAATGACCAGGAAGTAGGTACAAACCAATTAGAGATATCTGGGTTCGGTCCACTGACTCACTTCCCTGTTCGGGCCGTGGACACGACTCTAATTGGTCCACAGGGTGGCGTGATGTCTGCGGATATCGAATGCGCCCACTGATTGAATGGTGAAAAGCGTGAGGTGCATCATATTTTTGGAAATGCCCGCAATGTTGGATTCACGGACAGCACTGTTGTCCGCGGACAACGCAGTGGCGAAAAGTCTGAAAAACACATTTTGGATTATTTGGTGGTGGGGTGGACTGGGAAGGGTGGGGTAGTGAAAAAAAAGATGATATGGGGCTATTTTTGTAGGTGCAAGAAGGTCTGTCAGGTTTCGAAGCGGTCTACGGACACCGCAGCAGTTAGTGGACAGCATCGGGAATGAACAGCTTGGAAAAGTCATTTGCGGTTTTTTGATGGCTGAAAAAGGGCATAGAAATGGTAGGGAAGTGGAAGGAAGGTAATATGGAGCTGTTTTTATAGGTGAACAATGGGTCTGGAAATGCTGCATAGTCCGCTGTCTATTTCGGTGTCCACTGACATCTCTTTAGATTGGGGGGATTTAGGTTGAGTTCTATTATTTTATGGTCTATTGTATGTACTTTTTATATGGTTCATTGTATAATGGTAGTTGTTGCCAGTGATCAGATAGTGGAGGGCATGGTTCCAGGCTATGCGCTCCGGAATATGTCCACTGGCCACAACTACCACAGTACTAATATGTGTGTAGTAATTAGAGGTAATGTAATAGGATTATGGCCTGAATGGCCCCAGAAGTAATATGCATATAGTAATTGTAAGTAATGTAGTGAGAGTACACACTGTTTGTAATATGGAGGAATTATGTAATTGAACTATATATGGTACTTATGATTGTAGTACAATTGAGGATAGCGCCCATAGAATATCTATTTGAATATACTTGGTATGGTTACTTAGTTTCATAGCGTTATGAAGCTGGAATCTCTGGTTTATTTTCTGTGGAAAAAAACAGTGTAAAGCAGGATAGTTTCAAAGCTTTAGTTATATACAATTTTACGTATACATTTTGTTAGACCCCCATAAACAGTACATTCTAAATGCTATGTTTGGTACAACATTAGTGTATAACACACTGCTGTTGTATTGACATTAAATAATCATTGGGAAACAAAAATCCATACTGGATAAAAAATAAAAAATTGATTACGATTATGTGAATTTAAGTGGTTGATATGGTCAACAGAAATTTACTGTGGCAGAAATGTGAACGTATGGGGATGCCAGCACACTTACTTTACATCTGTAGGTTGATTTATGGCTAAATAATAGACTAAGGCTAAATAATAGACTAAGGCTAAATAATATGGGCCTAATGTTGGATTACATATCCGTTAGGATGGGAGTAAGACAGGGATGTGCCCTGGCACCCATGTTCTTTAATTTATTCTTGGGCGATTTCGGTGAAATTTTCATTCATAAAATGAATGCTTTCCCCTGACTCGGCTTGACTAAGTTGAGGTGGATCTGCTATTGCGGATGACATTGTAATTTTTAATAATACATTAATTGGAATCTGTCTCGAGAGGGTAGCTCAAAGTCAATATAAGTGAGACACAATTCATGGCCATTGGATCCAAGAGATGTAATAAGACCACTACCCCTTTTAATATAGGTGAAATTAAAAGGCTTAACTCCTATAAATACCTAGGCCATGACATTAAGACAAAAAACAAGGGGGCAATGAGGTTACTACAGACAAATAAGAGAGCTAAGGTCCTCTCCATTATGGGGTTGATCGCCTCATTCTCAAAATAAATTGCTGGCTAGAGCTTGAGTGGGATTCGCACCATTTACAAGCAGAAACTGATTACTGCCTTTCTGTATGGTCTGGAGGCATCCTTTAGAGACTGGACATCGTGGGCGGATAAGATTGAAGGTTGTAGTTGGCATAGAATCCTAGGACTGAGTCATTAAACTGCTTTTGAGGCCATACGGTCGGAAGTGGCATTCATTTCCCTTAACACCCTGATTAGCCTCCACAGAGCAAAGTTATATTTAAATATTATGCTTGTCCCATCAGATTCCTTGCTGTCAATACTTAGTGTGCCTTTGAACAATGGTACAGATAAGACCTTGAATAAATTCAAACGTACCAATGAGGGTTTCTTTGTTAATGTTAAAATCTCTGAAAAATACTGCTGAGAAACTTGACTGGGTAAAAAGTCATTGGAAGGTTGCAAGTATGAAATATTTATCAACCTTTGATAGGATGCCTTTTAATTATGAGGAAATTCAAGGATATCTCAAACTCTGCCCATCAAGGATAACACGCTGGATATTTTTGAATATTAGGCTTAACCGGTCAGATGTCCTAGAAACCAGAGGAGCATGGATGGGAATCCCAGTCCAGGAGAGAACCTGCATAATCTTTTGTGATAAGCAGGACCCTGAATCAGCTAGGCATGTGCTTACAAATTGTAAAGGAATTACTCCCATCTATGAACTTTATTACCTTAAATTTGTGGAAAATCTGCAGGAAATAGCCAGCAAATCTCTTTGGCTATGGTTTCTAACAGGTGATGGTCATAGCAAGATTGTAGCATTAACACAGGTATGGAGATGTGTTGATGAGAAGCTATGTAAGTTTAAGGCAGACATTAAGCTGCTTGAGGATCTTCATAAAAGTTGATATCTTGATCAAAATAGAACTTCTTTTAAGCCTGAGCAGCAGTGTTCTTTCCCCATTTTAGTTATGAATAACTCAAGCGTGGATTAATTTTACTTTTAAATGTTCTTTTTCCTAATACTTTTATTATTATTTGTTTTATAACATTATGATATGATACGTTTTTTATATTATGTTCTGTGATTGATACAAAAATGAATTTGTGTTGTAATCTTTGGAGATATGTATGTAATATATTATTATTATTATTATTATTATTATTATTATTATTATTATTATTATTATTATTATTATTATTATTATTATGTGTAAAAGGTTTGTTTATTAAAACTGTATACAAATAAATACAAAAACAAAAAAAACAATTAAAAAAATTAGAATAAAAAAAGAATGTAAGTGTGATCATGTTTGTTTGAAGTATGTTGTGATTAAGGGAATGCTTGAAGTAGTTAGATACCTGTTAGCGTATTCTAACTACATTAGAGGTTAGAAGATATTTTGTCATATAAGAATTGAGATGGCATATTTGAAGTGTCTTAGAAGGAAGGGTAAATACCTGTTGGCGTATTCTGACTAGAATGACTTTGAAAAATACTATTGCAGTATTATGGATGTAGTTAGATACCTGCTGGTGTATATTGTGCTACAGTTTAGTGATTACATTTGGGTTGAAGGAATATTAAGTAGGCATTTGTTAAATTTGTGGTAACGTATGTTCTGGTGTACAGAGGTATCATTACATTCAAACCAACCACTTTTTGACATTTGCAGTGTAGTGCCCTGAAGTGGTTGTGGCACCAGTGTGGTATACTATACCTACTGCTGTGAAGGTTTTCTTTCAAATAGATACTTGGCCATTTGTGAAGCCTTTAAGCTTACAATTATGTTTGGTAACATCTGCATGGTACCTTAGAAACATTAGTATGACATATTGTCTATGTGAGTGTATTTCTATGGTGGAATGATTGTCTGAATTGCAAATTTGCTGGTAACCTATGTTATGGTGTAACAGAGGTATTGTTACATTCACACCAACCACTTTTTGACATATACAGTGTAGCGCCCTGAAGTGGTTGTGGCACCAATATGGTATACTATACCTACTGTTGTGAAGATTTTCTTTCCAAGAGATACTTGGCCGTGTGTGAAGGTTTTAAGCTTACAGTCATTTTTGGTACCATCTGCATTGTACCTTAGAAGCATTAGTATGACATATTGGCTATGTGAGTTTATTTGTATGGTGGAACGATTGCCTGAATTGCAAAAAGGGAATAATATAACATGATTTGCATTCTACAGAAGCTGATGAAATGCAATGGATTCAAAATTTAGTATGGATACATATACAAATCATTCATTCGGGATTAGTCTTGTGAAACATGGTTGTAGCGAGTGCATTTATGTTTCCACGTGTATGGAATTTAGAAAACTTTATTCATGGGGATGTTTTTGGTCTCCAGTACTTTTAGTGTGTACATTAGGAATTCTTGTTGATCTTCTTTTGTGTTGATGTTACATTTCACCATTCCTACACAGTAGTCCAATTATTGCCTTATACCTGAGACACTATAAGCCTTGACTAGCTTATATGTGACATATCTATGATGGACAAGCATTAGCAAACACAACTGGTCCGAGCCATTTACGTAAATATTTTGAACAATTGGTGGCAATTGAAAGAGAAGATTCATTGTTACATTAGCATAACAATTCGCTCCAGTTGTGTTGCTAAACTTAAATGGACCAGAGAGTTCTGTTTGTGGATCGTTTCATGGGTCTGCAGATTTTTCTGGAGAAGAGATGTTCGTGTCTTTTTTTCCTGATGGACGTGAAGTTGACTTTGTACTAGACAGTTTTGTGGTTGTATTGATTGATGCTGAAGGAGTTAGTTGTTGCTTCTTGTCATGGGTATCAGGCAGGTAGTTGGGGCAAGCTGGGTGGAGGCTTGGCAGGCCTAGCATAGGCACACAAAGAACCCATAACAAATCCCTCCTTTCATTCCTTCCTAGTGTTTGTAGTAACTTGCTGGTTACCACTTCCTGGTGCCAAACAGGAAGTGCATGATTACTCATGAGCTCTCTAGTGTTTGGGTGTGGCTGGCTATATAAGACACACCCAATATTCTTCCAGTGCTTTGTGTTGCTTACTGTGAGCTGTATCAGCAACACACTTGCCATGCTCTGGATCATCCTGTTTCTGCTTACCTGCTCCGGATCATCCTGCTTCTGCTTACCTGCTCCGGATCATCCTACTTATGCTTACCCGCTCTGGATCATTCAGCTTCAGCTTACCTGGTTCTTACTCCACGCCGCAGCTATCTCCAGTCAAGAGGGGACTTCTACAAAGGCACCTGTAAGAACAAAGAAGAACAGCGTTAACAAGCGCATATCAGTAACACTGCGCATACTCACCAAATCTTCCCGCAACGCTGGAATCCAGGTTAGTTGCACAAGCGTGCAAACCCCTGTAAGAAAGAAGAGACATTATTCATTGCGCGCGCACCAATAATGCGGACACTTATTTCACTGTGCTCTCTCTCTATAAGCGGTGCATACTTACCAAAAGCCTCAGTGCAAACTTACTAACCACCAAGTCTCCAGTAGCGCTGAACCCGGACTCAAGGCGCTAATACCACATAATTTCTCCTGCAAGGGAAAGGGAGAGACATTACCAGGCGCACTCAAATTGAAAGCGCTGTGCAAACCTACAAGCAGCTAGCTTCTACACACAGCGCTACTCACCCACAAAAATACCTGCAAAGACAATACGGACAATTTTGGACACTCAACATTCTCCGCGCAACTTTCACTTGTGGGAAGGACTTTCAATCCAGTGAAGAAACTGGCGCCTTGAACTCTCGGCCTCGCTGTGAAGGCATAAAACAGCGTTTGGCATCTGAACTCAGCCTACAGACATTGGCAAGGTAAGCCCATAGGGGGACATCACAGCACACAGTAAAGAGAAGGGAAGGGCCCAGGGAATTCGGGTGAATTCAGGTCTGAGTGTACACCTTGTATTTGAAAGGTATTCCTCTGGGTGAAACGGGGGTAGTGAAGACTCAGGGTCAAGGGAGGCTCGCCCATCACTCCTGCAGAGACAGCGAGTGAGTGTGACGCTTCTTTAGCAGTATTGTTGGGAGATGTGGTAAAGATTATGTTTGTGTTGCTTGCCTTTTTAAAGATTTCTTTTATTGATGTACAAGGTGCATATATAGATGGTGGTGTATAGACCCCATAGCCTGTTGTAGTCTATGATGCATGGAATGTCAGCATTGACTTTGTTTGCATCAAAGTTAACTAGGAAGAGACCATTGAGTGTACACAGATGGGAACGTGATATGTAATTCATACCTTCTTTAAAGACTGTGCTGCCAATGTCAATCAATGCTTTATCTAGGGTTAGACCTTGCTATTTGTGAATAGTGACAGCATATGCAAGAGATAGAGAAAATTGTTTTCTGCGTACATACATGTCTTTGAAAAGAAGGAAACATGCTATTGTATGAACGATTTGTTTAATTTCTGCAAGTTTGTCAAAGTGGATGTTGACAAACTGAATGTTGTTGCCATGTGGATATGTTTGGAAGCCAGCAACTGTACCAATCGCTCCATTGACGAAATCTTGTTCTATGTCAATATTACGTTTCAGAATTACTCTGCAGTTTAGGTACAAAATCAATATTTCCTCCAATCCAGCTGTGTTGGAGATACATTTGTCTAAGCTATTTAGTCATGCAGTTGCTTGTTGACAAATAGGAAGTGTCATGTTGTGCACTTTTAGTTTGTCTGTGGAGCTGATATACATTATGGGTTGCATTTCTTTTTTCAACATTGTCTTGTTGAATTGACTACAGCCTGCAAGGGTTGGCATTAAGGACATGCATTTTAGATTTTGTTGAGCTAATTATTACATGACATCATGAGCTATTTGTGTTTTGTCCATATAGCTAATGCAGTAGTCCTCTATTTAAGATGAATTTTGCATCTTTAGTAGGCAGAGCCGTTCTAATGCTTTTCAAAATGTTAGCACAGGTGAGGTCTTTAGACAGACGCATGTTTTGAGGTAATTCTTTGTAGTGAAAGTGTTGCCATAGATTTACATTTCCAATATTACGGCATTGTTTGTATCTTAATGTGTTTTAAAAATAGGTTGACCTTTCACTGGTGTTAACTGTAGGAGGTCTCTGAAAACGATAATGTGTTTCCCTCCAAACAGTTCTTCGCAGTTGGTTTTTAGGACTTCTTGCATTCTGAGATGAATTAAAGCGAACATGAGGTTTGGAAACCATGCTTACTTCATCTATCAAAAGCACTTTAACTTGTTTCAGAATTGTACGTACTTCAGGATCAGCTTCATCTGATAGTTTGTAGTATTCTAATTTGTTTTGGTGTTCTACAGGGAGGAGCAGTAGTTGCTGTAAAGTTACACCTCATATGTTGTAGGCAGCGAAATCTGTGGGGGCAGTAACTACAACCAAAATGTTGTTTCTTGTTAAGTTTTGCAGAAATGTGCTCATTATTTTAATTAAGAATGTTTTACCTGAACCAGCTTCGCCACTTAAATACACAAGCAGAGGTGTATAGTTTTTACAGCTACAGCTTTTAGTTGAATGTTTAAAACCATGTTAAATTTCTTGACTGACTTCTAGATAAAAGGTGAGTTGTTCATCATTTAACTGTATATGGAACACTGACATGTCTTCCTCAGTTTGTTTATTGCAGACTACAAACTGTTCCAGGCAGACTGCATTGAGAAAAGAGTAGGTGGCATAGCCGTTTGTGTTAAGGATTCTCTTAATTGTCATGTGGTTCAGGCTCCCTATATGGATGGCTGTGAGAATCTTATCCTTAAACCCACAGTTAACTGTAATATGTCTGTCACCATGTTGTTAGTCTATAGAACCCTGCACACCCTTCCTCTGTTTGAAGAAGAATGGCTGGTTATGATGAACAAATTTACAAAATCCGACTCTCAGTCATTTTATTGGGTGACTTCAATTTGTGGGCTGTGGGCTCCGATGCAGAGGCAGGCTCCATGTTGTTGGCTATGGAAGTCCTTGGGCTCTCCCAGCTTGTCAAAACTCCCACGCATTTGGGTGGACGGACCATAGACGGGATACTAAGCCAGAATATTCACAATGTTAATACATATTCTCATACTTGCCTGTGGTCAGATTGCTTCTTTGTGATTTTCCGATTTCACACTGCCCTTTGCTCCTCTCCAGATGGATACTAATCTACGCAGCTAGATAATTTGCCGAGAGCGGAAAAATATTTGGCCGAATTTCTTGTTTGCCCTGGTGTCTGATAAACTCGACGCCAAGGGAATCTTTGAAAACACCTCAGACTTAGCCGATCACATTACCAGTTCTATTAAGGCCTCTATTGATATCTTGGCCCCAGAAAAAGTTAAAACTGTGAAAACTGAAATCATAACCAAACCTTGGTTTACTGAGAGCATCCTTCAAGCTAGAAAAATTAAAAGGGCTGCAGAACGTGAATGGCGCAAGAATTCCAACACTCTCACCTTGAACACATATAAAGCTGCTGATCATGCCTTTAAAAAAGCTATTATTAAAGCCAAGGTAGACAATTATAATTTGAGTATTGATAAAGCCAAATATTCTCCAAATGAATTGTTCAAAATACTCAAGGAATTCAAAAATAACACTTCACCTTTTCCACTGATTAAAGACACCACTTGGTGGCAAACTATTCAAGAGGAATTTTTGACAAGAACTTCTAGTCATCAGGCTGATATTACTAACCAACGTCGTGTTCTATCCAACTGTGTAAATATACCTACAACTAGTGCCTGTGTCACATCTTCTGCACTGCCCTCTATCTCGATACTTGACTTTCAAGGTTGTTCAGAATCTGAGGTCAGGGCATTATTAGGGACCTTAAGCCCACCACTTGTGCAGGTGACCCCCACCCCACTAACATCTTGGGAGACGCTCTGGATACTATTGTTCCATGGATCACCAGGGTGATTGATATGTTCTTCTCAGACGTTGTGTTACCAGGCTCTGTGAAGAAAGCTAGAATCAATTCTTTTACTGAAAAAGTCCTCCTTGGATCCCGCTAATGCCAAAACTATCACCCGATTATGAATGTACATTTCTTAAACAAAATTCTTGATAGAGCAGCATATTTACAGCTGAAATAAATTGTTGAAGCTAATAAGCTCTTGGGCACTCACCAGTCTGGATTTAGGACTCGACATGGGACTGAGACTGCCCTGCTGAACCTTAAGTCTAACCTAACATCTCTGCAATAGTTGAGGGAGGTCACCCATCATTACTCATGTTACTGCACCTCTCTGCAGCTTTTGACTTGATCTATCATGATCTGTTGCGTAACAGACTTTTTAACATCGTCAACTGATCAGAGAGGGTAGCTAGTTGGATGAGTTCATTTCTAGGTCCCAGAGTGTCCAGGGTGTCAGCCGCTGAGTTTGAAGCCACCCATTCATCTCCTCCTTTGGTGTGCCACAGGGGTTGGTTTTGTCTTCCATTTTATTTAACATTTATGATATAGACCATTCATGGATGTTTTAGACAGCTTGGATGTCCAGTACACCAATTATGGTGATGACACCCCAATCCTTTTCGAATTGACTTGTGTATATGACACCGACACCAAAACTGTGAATAATCTCTTTCAAGAGATCCAACATTGGATGGCCTGTAATTCCTTGGCCCTGAATAACAGAAAAACTGAGCTTATCATATTTGACTCAGGTCCGCGTCTTAAGAAAATTGATGAAGATTTCTCAGTTTGTTATCATGGATAATATCATTCCTGTCTCCAAAACTGTGAAAGCCTTTGGTGACAACCTTGACTCTGAACTATCCATGAAAAAGCATGTCTCCATTGTTCACTTTTGTGTGTAATAGTTATCAAACTCCTTTATCAAATGAGTCCCTATCTTAATATTAATAATAGCTCCCTTCTCGCCACTACCCTAATTAATTATCACCTAGACTATTGTAACAGCCTAATTATTGGTACCTTCAAAGCTAACCTCAAACACCAACAGACTACACAGAACGGCACAGTTAGGGCAGTTTGTGGCCTCACTAAATGTGACCATGTTACTGACCAAAGGAGAGAACTCCATTGGTTGCCGATTAAGGAGAGCATGAGATACATGAACTTGACCTTGACATTTAAATGTCTTCACTCAGTTGCATCTCTCTATCTGGAAAGAAGAATCTCTCGTGCAAAGCCTTTATTATCGCTGCGTTCTAGCAATTCACATCTCTTAATCCAACCTCACTGTCGTCTGGAGAAGTCTGGAGGCACTTCCTTCGAAGTTAGGGCTCCGCTAGAATGGAACTCCTTACCCCCCATATCAAATCATCTCCTTCTATAACTGTTTTTAAGAAAGCTATTTAAACGTTTCTCTTTAATTCTATGGATTAGATCTTTTTTCTGGCATGTGCCTCAGCCTGCCTGACTATAGCTGTCTGTCTTTGTGTGCGCTCTGAGGCCTATGGACGTGTAGAGCTCTATGAAAATGAAAAATGAATAAATTGATACATGGTATTTTCTAGCTCATTCATGGCTAGTTCTGCTTCATTTAGAATGAGTAGTTCTTCAAGTGGTTCTTGGCTTCTTGTAAGGGAAGGGTGACTGCCTTCAGGAGTGTTTTTGTCTAGTTGAGCTTCAATGTACCTGCATTGGTCGTTTCGGTCACCTGTATGACACCCAGACTACGTGCCCAATTGCCCAACTTTAATTCACTAGAACTGCCTATTCCCATTTATTGCAATTGCGCCCCATCACTAACATCGCTTGCTATATGGACTGCTTGGTTAGTTGCAATGTATCTGCATCGCATTGTACTTGGATTGCCCACTTGACCATTGCTCATATGTCTAAACCTACTATGCCTGCATTGACTGCCTGGATTGCCTAAAAACTACTGTGTTTGCATTGATTGTCCTGAGCACCTACACTTGCTGTGTTTGCATTGATTGCCCTGATCGACTAAACTTGCTGTGTTTGAATTGATTACCATGGTTGCCTAAACCTATTGTGTTTGCATTGATTGCCCTGGTTACCCAAATTTACTGTGTTTGCACTGATTGCTCTGATTACCTAAACTTGCTGTGCTTGCATTGATCGCCCTGGTCGCCTAAACCTACTGTGTTTGCACTCATTGCCGTGATCACCTAAACTTTCTGTGCCTGCATTGATGGCCCTGATTGTCCTGCCAGGGTACCAATCTTTTACATATAGGGATCCATCTCCTCATAATAAGCAGTATACCTAAGATTACCCAAAACATGCACACGCCAAGGAGCCTAGTACCTCTCCTCCTTACCATGCTAGCCACAATCTATCTTCTGACTATGCTCATCGCTAACCACAAGCCAGCCCCCACCATGACCCAAGCATATCCCTGCACCCTGCCTGCCAGAAATGAAATACTCTGATCTAGACTATCCAAACTCCATGATCCTCCTGCAAGAACCCTCCCCCCAACAACAAAAGATCGGCCCCCTCACCTGTCACACCTCTCTCCAAAATCAAACCCCACCTCAAAATTACTGCCACTGACTCTATCAATCCCAACTCTCAACCCTCTTCAGGTTCTTCAACCCCCACCCTATCCTGTAAAAGCATCAAGGGTGCGCTAATAAACGCAAGATCCATGATCGCTCATGCTACCGAAATAGCAGGCACGATACAGGCTGCAGACCTTGATTTCTTAGCGATCACCAAATCCTGGCTCCATGCTGCAGCAGGTCCAGCTCTCTGACTAGCTGTCCCCTCAGGATAGATTATCCTAATATCAGATAGAGTGGACACCAGAGGAGGAGATATTGCACTCATTGCTAGAGATAACTTACAACTTAGACTAGTACCGTCTCTAGACACTAACTCCTGTGAGAACCTGACCGCCAAACTTAACATAAACGACTCCCAGACACTCACGATCCATCTAATATATAGACCTGCAGGCCCCATGGAACCTTTGAAGAGGACTTATCTAACATTGCCTCTATAATAATAATCTCAAACTCTCCTCCCAAGTTCTACTTTTAGGGGACCTCAACTTAGGCTATAACGACGGAAGGATGCACATGCATCTAGCGTGGCTAATATACTAACAGAACAAGGCTTCTCACAAAAAGTGCTACACCCTTCCCATATCAAAGGAAGAAATTTGGACTGGGTAGCAGACCACAATTGTAAGGTTAATATCACCGCCATATCCCCTCAGATATGGTCGACCATCACCTCATAACCTTTACTTTAGTCACCGACAAACCCACTTCTGCTCCGGTACTTCTGGCGCCACCTATTCCCACTCGGAATAAAAAGAACATTACATGTGACAACCTACTCCCACTTATCTTACCCACAATCAATGCCATCCCAGACAATCTGGGACCTGATGCCATGGTCAGGGAATATAACCAGATCATGACCACTAGCTCCTCACTTATCCCCAGAGCTTACACACGTTTACCACTACCTCTACCCAGCCGCTGCAATATACTGGACTTGGGTATATCCTCTGTAAATATACTGTACACTGTCAATCTTGCAACTCTAAGGGCCTCATTACACGGTAGGCAGTAAGGGTTTACCGGTACCTGTATTTTACCGGTAGCGGTAAATCCTTACCGCCTTACTACGAGGTCCCTTTGTGGGTTCAGGAATTTAATGCCTGCTTTTTGCAGGCGTTACAAACCAAACCGCAAAGGGACCCAGGGAGCTAATTACGGTACTACAATTTGCGGTACCGTAATTAGCGCCTTCCCCATTCCCATTATGCCCTACAGGCCAAAATGGGAATGGGGAAGGGCAATGGTGGAAGGGGGAATTAACGCCCCGCCAACCTTGGAATGTGGCGGTAATTCCCCTTTACACCAAGGCGGTGCTGGTATGTTCTCCGCCATCCGTGTAATGAGGCCCTATATGTGTTAGTACCCAAAATGTATTTTTCCCTCTTTTTGCTCTAATCAAGTATCAAGTTTTCCCATGTACTGTACATATTTTCGCTTTATGTGTAACTAATCTTTGAGTAACCTTGCAATGCGCCTGATTACACTCGGGTTTGGTGTGCTATGCAAATAATAAAACAAACAAACAAACAAACAATGTCTTCCTCTTGTTGGCGTTCATTGTCCAATATTTGTTTGTATTGTTTGAACTTGTCATTTCTTATACTGCTTTCCTTTGCTTTGCTTCAAATGATTCATAGTCACCTAACAATTCTTCTTCTTTTCTCCAAGGTTTAAAAAGTTGTAATAACGTTCCCTATGTTGTGGATATTTAAATGTTGCTTTATATGATTAATTAGACTAGGTTTGGTGAGTCTAACTAGGCTTCCTTTGCAATTTGAGACAGAATATTTCCCAGCATTCTCATTTGGTCTTACATTGATTTGTAGGTGTAGTTTTGGGCAATGTTATACACATGCATGTTTTCCAAAGCAGTACTTCTGTTTGGATAGTATGTGTCAGTTACATTGTTATTTTTTAATGTCCTGGCTGGTGGGATCATTTGTGGCTGTGGTTGCTATCTCTTGGTAGGATTTTAATACTCTTTTTTTGGGATGAAGCTGGACCAAGGTTTAGCCAGGCAATGTGTTCAGATTTGCCATATAAGCCTGTACTTGTTAACCGGTCTGCAGCTTAGTAGCACCCACATTCTCTATGGGAGAGCATTTTTATACCGATGCTGTACAATTTTTGTGATAGTATTTTGTCTGATGTTATGTCATCCCAGAGGTTTTTTAGTTCTGTTTTCTCAGCTTTGGTGATATAGACTGTGACATATCTTGCAACTGCAGTTGAATTGTCTGCAATGTACTGTATGTTTATGTTTGCATTTCACAAGAGAGCAATGATTGCATTCAAATCATCGATGTACTTGGATGCTTCGTCCCTTTTAGTGTTGTATGTATTTTTGGGGGATTTTCCTTTTACGCTGTGTCTAACAGAAGACATCACGTTATTTGTATGTGTGATGCTCCTCTGGATTGATATTGGAAATTCTCATTGACAGTACAAACAATAAACTAGCCTAATCATGTCAGTAAATGAAAACACGTGGCCCAGATATCTGATGTCTTCTGTGAATTTCTGAGGTTTTTCTCTTTTACTTGTAGCCATAACATCCCTTTAACAAAGTTGTTTCAGTGAATTTCATGGGTTTTTGTTAGTGCAATTTAACCATAGCGCTTCGTTAACAAAGTTTTTTCAGTACATTTTACAGATTTTTGTGTTTTTAGTTTTTTATTTTTTTTATTTTTGGTTTCACAAACTGAACTAAGACAACCTTTCACTGATTTTCATTATTTCTTCTCACTTTCATAAAAACAGCTTGAAAGCATTTTTAATGTTTTCCACACAAATCTGATGACCGACATCAGTTAGATGGGCTCCATTTCACCCAAAAATGTTGGCCCTATCAAATTTAATGTTCTCATTATGGAACAATGTCATGCCAATATCGCGAACAAAAGCACACAAAGCTGTATTGACATTGTGCCTTGCTTTTTCCATTTTCAGACCAAATGAACCGCACCGCATCCACATCTGTCTCTGGGCAATTACTGAAAACATTATTTTAGAATTAGGGAACATTTCCTGCGAACTGCAATGAGATTCCTGTCAAATTCCTCAAACTGTTCCACCACAATGAATGATAATAATGTCTGGATGCTTCAATTGAACCATATTTGCACAAAATGGGATCTCGGACACCCACTTCATGCCACGCACTCCATACCAGAAGACTTCTAATTCAGGTAATGCAAGATTTTTGGCTATACCACAATGCATACACCTTCACCCAGTGGACCTAAGAGTCCCCAAAATCCAAACACTCTGCCTGCTGAAGCACATTGCCATGGCAATTTTCAATCCTCTCACAACGTCTACTAACAAAACTCCTGCTGCCCTCTCTTCCTGTCCACCACATCGAGGAAACCTGTTTGGCTGATCCTGCAAATTTTGCAGACAACGCGACTGTCTGCAGCCTCTGCAGTCCCCTTTCCATGCCAAAGAACCCCAAAAGACCCACATGTGGCACATTCCATACATGGACTACCTCGCTATCCATGGACAAAACGTCCGAATTGACGGGGGTGGTGTGGGAAATTAGACAAAAGGGGCTTCATTACAAGATAGCTGGTCTGGATATCACGGTGCTGGTAAAACCGTACCAGCACCGTTTTGTAGACCGGCTAACTACAAATTCTGTGGCCATGTGGTGGTACACCCGCCAGGTCTGACCTGGTGGGCGTAATGCCAAACAGCCACAGATGGCTGTGGAAGCCACGGCACCATTACAACATGGTGCCAGTGTTTCCACTTCCCCATTCCCGTGGAGTCCTATTGGACCAATATTGGACCTCATTTTGGCTTTAATTCACAATGCAAGAAGTCCTAAAACCAACTATGAAGAACTGTTTGGAGGAAAACATGTTCAGAGACCTCCTACACGTCAGTTAAAGGGCAAGCTATTTTCAAAACATTAGGACAGAAAGAATTCTGCAATACTCTCAGCAGCATTGGAAATGTAAATCTCTGGCAACATTTTCACTACAGAGCACTAACTCAAAGCATGCACCAGTGTGCAGACCTCACATATGCTAACATTTTAAAAAGCATTAGAACTGGACTGCTAACTAAAGATGCAAAATCTATCTTAAATAGTAGACTAATCCATGAGCTATATGGGCAAAACACATCTGCTCCTGATGTCATGGAACAATTAACTCAAGACAATCTAAAATATAATGTTAATGCCAGCCCTTGTAAACTGTAGTCAACTCAATGAGTTAATGTTGAAAAAAGAAATGCAACCCATTTTGCATATCAGCTCCACAGACAAACTAGACATGCATGGCTTGACACTTCCTATTTTTCAACAAGCAACAGCACAACTAAATAGCTAAGAAAAATGTATCACAGCTGGATCAGAGAAAATATTGACTTTGTGTCTGAACTGCAAACGCAACCTTGATGTAGATTAAGGCTTAGTCAATGAAGCTATTGATACAGTTTTTGGCTTCCAAACATATCCGCATGACAAAAACATTCAGTTTATCAATATCCACCTTGACAAACTTGCAAAAGTTAACAAAATTGGCCAGGCAATAGCACATTTCCTTCTTTTCAAAGACATGTACGTATGCAGAGAGCAATTATCTCTGTCTCTTCCATATGCTGTCACTATTCACAAATCAAAAGGTCTAACCCTATATCAAGCATTGACTGACATTGGAGGCACAGTCTTTAAAGAAGGTATGAGTTACATAGCACATTCACATCTCCGTACTCTCAATGGTCTATTCCTAGTTAACTTTTATGCAAACAAAGTCAATGCTAACATTGATTTCATCCTGGAATACAACAGGCTATAGGCACTACACACACCCATCTACCCTGTACCTAAAAAAACAACTTTTAAATGACAAATAATAGAAACTAAAGCTATGGCACATTTCATAACAATACCACTAACAAAAAATTGACCAACTCCTGCATCAAACACTACAACCGCAAAACTGTTTACTACAAAATCAACTACACATCCATCACAAAAGAAACACACAACCCTCTCTTCTCCACAAACATCCGCAGACCCATCAAACGATCCACAAACAGAACGCTCTGGTCCATTTAAATTCAGGAACTCAACTGCGGTAAATTGTTATGCTAATGTGACAATGGATCTTCTCTTTCAATTACCACCAATTGTTCACAACATTCACTTAAACAGCTCAGACCAATTGTGTTTGCAAATGCTCATCCTTCACAGAAATGCCACAAATAATCCTGACAATACATACAGTGTCTCAGGTATAAGGCAAGAATTGGACTACTGTGCAGGAATGGTAAAAATTACCATAAACACACAGGAAGATCTACAAGAATTCCTAATGTACTTACTACAAGTACTTCCAGATTTCCTACACGTGGAAACATACATGTCCTCTCTGCAACCATGTTTGACAAGGCCACATACCTAATGAACGATTTGTACATGTATCAATACCAAATTCTGAATCTATTCTGTTTTACCAGCTTCTGCAGAATGCAAGTCATGGCATGTTATGCCCTTTTTGCAATTCAGATCATTCCACCATACAAATAAACTCACATAGCCAATATTGTCGTGCCTGCACCAGTGCCTGTCTCCCGTGGGGGTTTCAATGAACCACAATTGGCTGAAGTTCAATGGAAACAAGACGCAGGTGTTGGTGGTGGGCTCTCCCCCTGACCCCTCACTTTGGGTTTCCGCTTTCTGGCCATCATCCCTTGGTCCTCTTCCGACCCTGATGGCTAAGGTAAAGAATTTGGGTGTGATCATTTCTGCTACCCTTTCTATGGAGACACAAGTCTTGGTGGTCTGCCAAGCAGGTCACTTCCACCTCAAGCTACTAAGAAAGGTGCTTCCTTTCATTCCTTCAAACCTGCGTCCGCCAGTGGGAGCAGCCCTGGTACTAAGTCATCTGCACCATTGCAATGCATTATATCTAGCCCAGCCCAAGGGTATAATCCAGCGGCTTCAGCGCCTGCAGAATTTGGCCACACAGGTGGTTAAAGGTTCTCCTTATGGGTCCCATATTTTGTCAGTTTTGCGTTCCTTGCACTGGCTGCCTGTTGTCCAGCGCATTGGGATCAAGGCTCTTTGCTTGGTACATCGTGCCTTGCACAATGAAAGGGGTGAATATCTGTGTGTCAAATTCACTCGCTATCTCCCTGCTCTGTCATTACGATCAGCCTCAGCTGACGGGCTATGTATTCCTTCATTTTGCAGCTCCCGCATTGGAGGCTGAGCCTTCTCGGTGGTTGCTACTCAATTATGTTTATTGTATTAGTTGACACTGAAATAGTTGTCAAACCACCCAGCATTTAGAAAGGCTAAAAATCTGTTTTAAATGACTTAACGAGATGGGTGATGGATCATTGACCTCTCTCTCTACAGCGCCAAGATACCCCTGGATGACAGAGCACTTTATACATTTCAATAACATAACATGTCATACTAGTGCTGAAAGGGGCCCCTAGTGGACCCTGACATCTATGGAAACAAGGCGAGTCACCACACACGATAGATACGCCAGACACAAGGTTGTATTCCCAAAGCTAGGGTTTATTGCAAAGCAAAAGTCTCCGTTGGCCAACTCAGTCTCACGCCCCGCGACGTGCATCTCTAGACCTCGAGGGACGCAAGAGAGTGAATTACGTACATCAGTTACATATATACAAAATGCATATCAAACAATCAGCTATGACATGTTTAACACCCCCCCTTTATTGGGTTTCTTTGAACTTGGTGTGATGATGGACATCTCCGACCACTATGACACCTTCAAACATCTATTCTAGTAACAATTTGCAATTTGTGAGTGCGAATGCATCTTTCAGTTGTTGAATAGAACACAGCGCTTCTGTTCTTGGAAGCGAACTACATACGGGGGGGAGTTGCATTCCGGACCTTGCTATCTATCAGGTGTTATTTGCGTCCTGGGAGCCAACATGCTCTAGCGGGCTCAGCAAAGGGGGGCCGTAAGAAAAGCATAATTCAAGCCTTTAGCGGTATTATTCTAACATATTCTACCATATAACGAGACTGGCTGGCAGCTGTGCAATGATTAGATGCCCTGCAGCTCTGCTTCAAGGCTACATTCGGGAGGGACCCGGGCATTCTTCCTGGCGCTGCCTACGTTTGTGTTTCAGCGAACTCTTGTTATCTTCATGGCCCTGCGGCCTTGTCCTTTTCACATACAGACAACAATGTTTCACAGTCGAGCAGTGTAAGCGGAAAATATACTGCGAAGCAATAGGAACAGAAAGCAATGAGCAATGGTTAGAAAACAAAATGGCGATTCTTGTTACATCAAAATGGCCGTTCATTGGCAAACTCGAAAACCTATATTTTGTCATATCGTGCATGAGACGGTTGGCCCACGGCCACCAAAATGCGTTTGCAGTCTCAAAGTAGAGGTATGCGTATTTCTAGACTGACAGTGCTTCTAAGGTACAATGCAGATGGTATCAAAAATAAATGTAAGCTTACAGGCTTTACAAACGGCCAAGAATCTCTTGGAAAGAAAACCTTCACAACAGTATTTATTATATACCACGCAGGTGCTGCAACCACTACAGGGCACAACACTGCATATGTCAAATAAATAAGTGGTTGGTTGGAATGTTACGATACCTCAATTACTCCAAAATATAGGTTACCTGCACATTAAACAAATGCCTACTTAATACTCTTTCATCTCAAATTTAGTCACTAAGCTACAGTACAATTAACAGTTAGAATATGCCAGCAGGTATCTAACTTTATCGATAATACTACAATAGAACTTTTGAAAGTCAATCTAGTTAGAATACGCCAATAGGTATCTAACTACCTGAAAAACACTGTTCATTGCAAAGCACTGTGAAGGGTTTTGACCCATGCTGAATCAATAGACTGGGTAGATGTGGGGATGAGCTGCCGCCGCCCATCATTCCATCCCAGAGTCCAGGAGAACTGTGCAGTTGGCACAAGACCACTCCAAAGATACAACCTTCTTGTGAGGGGTTCCACATAACCACTCAAATGTAAGGATGCCCATCAAAACAATAGCAAAAATCTCCTGTCAAATTCAAGACAACTCAAAAATGGATGCAGTACCGACAAATTCCCCAAGGCGGCGCTAGCGGTCTAAACTCTGACAGGGAAACTGTATTTAGGAGTTGCAAGAGGGGCAGGGACTTCAAAGCTTGTTGGTTAATTGAAAATCTTAGCCACCTGCTGTTCCCAGAGGCCAAGAGGCTGAGAACTCTTAACACCCCAGAGACTCACAACAGGAGGCAGGATATCACATGGCCCTTCTGAGTGAGAGGGAGGGGGTTTCACTTTCAGCCTGGAGGAGAGAGACAATAGCCCCTTTCAGTTGAATGGGGTATGTTAATTCTGAGTGTTTCCTGTCAACAGCCCTCTGCCAGCAAGGAGAGACATGTGATGACTGACCCACCCAGACTTCTGGAGGCGGACCCAAACACTTTGGGGAGTTGAATTGCAACAAATATATATTTTATAGAAACAGTGATAACTTATTGTAACCAAATGACAGGAATGTACAACTTTGAGAGTCTTAGTATGGAAAATGCCCTCACGATTTGAGTCCAAACTCTGATTTGTACCATGTTCTGGGGCAAAACCCCGCTAATTATGAATATTGTAGACACTGTATTTAAGCTAGAGACATGGAAAGTTACTGGGATATATGTGGAAGGGAAATGTACTTTTGTATAATTTTTGATGAAAAACCAATGTTGCAAAACCCACTAAAATCGAAAATAAGTTGCCATTTTTGAATGCAAGCTCCTAGAAACGCCAGAGTCGGGACAGAGACTATCTTTAGTAATATATGATGTGTGTATGTGATGTCAAACAACTGTGTACCTGGGAAATATGTATTTGGATCAGGAATAGATTTGTGTGCACATTGACCAGGGGAGTGTCATTTCTGCAGGTCATAAAAATGACATTACTCTGACACACTATCCCTTCCCAAATCAGGGACCAAAGAATCTATTGACCTATCAAATCAAGAGAGGGGCAGGCTTAGTGATGCTAGCCTCTCCACCCACTTTCCAAAACACATAAAAAGAGACTGCTGGGACAGGTAGAGACATTCATTTTCCATTTCTGTGGAGCATTTTGACGGCCGACATCCCATCCAGACAGAGACCAGAACCAGAGACCCATAGACTACAGAACTTTGAACCTAGAAGGCCCACTGCAAGCAAAAGTATTCTCAGCAGGCCTTCAGAATCCAGCAAACCTAACCAAACTATTCAACAGCCGGGCGAGCTGTTTGAATTCTTTGCCAAGAACTTTTGCCGGAACCGCAGACCAGATCCAGACCGCTGTGAGCAGAACCAGAGATCCGGATCGCTGTGAGCAGGACCGGTGCTTTATTGACCCGCCGAGCAGAGAGAACCGCCGCTGGACGTGTTGGCCAGATCTGTGACGAAGCCTATTTCAAATTTATATTTGAGTACCTAGCAGAACTGTGCAGAATCCAATCTCTTAGTTAAAATAATCTAATCCAAACTATTTTAACCTAAGTAGAACTGCCTCCTAGTAATCCTGTCATCTGTCATTCTGAAGCTGCAAGCTGTCATCTGTCATTCAGCTGCAAACTGTCACCTGTCATTTTGAGTTTTACTTTAAATCCGAAAATCTACCTTTATTAAATCGTCCGTATCTCTTGAACCGTTTGTCCTAGGAACGAAATTTAAATTTTAACCCCTTAAACTTTTACCGCAATCACGATTTACGCACTCGCAAAATTTACCACGATTTGCGATTTGGCCTGATTTCGTCATCTGTAAAAAGATAGCCGCTTTTGCCTGAACTGCTAAAATTCGTTTGCAACCTAATAACCATTCCTGAACCATTGTTAGGGCTGACCTGAACTGATTTAAAGTGTCTACCACTCACCCTGAACCTCCTATAGGGATTTAAAAGCAATTTTAGCATTTTTCACTTCCTTGCCACCACATTAGAAAGCACTCTTGCCCGTGTTTTAAAAAGCATACCTGTTGTCTAAGCTTGCTGGGGGGGGGACTCAATTCCGTATTGTGTTTGATTGTATTGTATTCCTGAAGACTGTGTGTGTTACTTCCATCTCCTTGCATTGCATATAGGGGGGGTGAGTTGCCACCAGGGGAAAAGTGAACATATTATATCAGTTTATTTTCTGTACTGCATTTATTCCACCTTGCATTTTCTTGCAAACCATAAAGCATTTCAGCTACCTCATCCTCTATACTACTTCTAAGTAACCAAATCAGTTTACCAGTAGAACATTATCCATTGTTGATCACTGTCATATTTTAAGTGTGATATCAATATTAATTTATTATAAAAGTGTGATAGATATATATTGTTATATTTCTCAAATAAACCTTTTAAATTTGCAAAACAGACCTACTTCTTGGCTCAGTGGGGCTCAGGGGGATTCTAAGAGAGGGGTGTTATATAAGGGTTGTCATCCAGAGTACATGAACTGGACCTAAAAATATATCAATAAGGGTTTCCCTCAGCATCCCAGACTAGGCATTGACTTAGCTGTAGTGTTGAAGTGAAGCCGCTTAACAGCACTTCAAATATGCCATCTCAATTCTTATATGACAAAATATCTTCTAACCTCTAATGTAGTTAGAATGCGCCAAAAGGTATCAACTATTTCAACCATCTCCTTAATTACATCATACGTCACACAAACATACTATCACCCTTACTCTCACATAACTGTAATGTTTTTTTTATCCACTATGGAATTTTTTCCCAATGACCCGATGATTATGTAAACAAAACAACAACAGTGTGTCATACACTAATGTTGAACCAAATACACTACTTAAAACGCACCATTTATAACAGTCTAAGAAAGAAAATGTATATTTAAAACTGTATACCACTGCAGCTTTTGAACTATCATGCTTAACAAATTGTACTGTTTTTTTTCCATCAGAATGGAAACCAGAGATTACAGCTTCATAACTCTACTACAATAAGTGACCACAGCAATTATTATTAACTACATATTCTGTGAGCACTATCCTCAATTGTACTACAATCATAAGTACAGTTCAATTACACCATTCCTTCATATTACAAACACTTTGTACTCCCACTATATTACCTACAATTACTGTACACATAATTGTACAACTAACAGTCAACTAATAAAACTCACCCTGACCCTCCTGCAATCAAAGGGATGTCCAGGAACCTTGAAATAGACTGTGCACTCAGTGGCATTTCTGAACCCTTTTTTTACCTATAAAAACAGCTCAACATTGCCTTCATACCACTTCCCTACAATTTGTACACACTCTTCCAGCCATCAAATGACCCCATATGTCTTTTCCAAGCCATTCATCCACAGCGCTCTATGCAAACTACCGCAGTGTCTACGGACGGCAATGACACCTGTCCTGCCTTTTTCGACCTACGAAAACAATCTCATATCATCTTGTTTCCACTTACACACCATTCCCAGCCCCTCTTTCTACCATCAAATGACCTCATGTCAGCCTTGAATCAATCAGAGGCCCGTCTGCCGACCAAACAGGGAAGGAAGCCCATGGACCGAACCCAGACATCACTAATTTTATTTTACCTACTTTTTAGTAATTTTAACAAAAACTACTGGATGGATTTACACCAAATTTAGGGGGTAATTCATAGAATTCGGCGCACAAGTGGCGCACGCAGCTGGTGCACAAAGTGCGCGTGCAGCAGTCTGAGCCAGCCGCGTGCACCAAAACCCATTTCAGCGCACAGCGTATTCATGGATTTCAACATCCATTACCAGCGTGGCACAGAGCGACGCAGCGACCCTGCAGCAGCACCAGTATGCCACCAACCCCACCCTGTGCGCCAAAAACTTTGCACAAATCCCCTACATGGCACAAAGGCCAGGGGACCAGCATACAGCCCCCCCAAGCACGAAAACGCGTGGAAAACTCCCTGCACACCACTCGGAATACACATACTCCACTCATGCCAGCGAAAATGCATGGAAAACTCACCACGCACCCCTCGGAATATGTTAGGCAGAAACCTGTGCAGTTTCCTCTGGGACCACTGCAAAAAGTTTAAGACTACAGGAGTTAGCAGTAAACCCAATTGGTAGCAGTCTGCACCACACAGATTTACCTGGTAGCTGTGGCTGAGCAGTCAGACTTCTCTCAAGACCAGTTAGGCAGTATATAGAGTATACAAGATAGGGCAATTTACACAGTACAGTAGAACAAGCAGACACGGATCAGAGTTGGGTGTAAAGATATATAATTATTTATTTAAAAACACATCTATGAAAAACACATTGGCACTAATATGGCAAACAACCTCAATCACAGTTACTATAAGTATATATCAATCCCATAACAATATTTCGTCAAGTCTAGGTTCAAAGGCACCACTTATTTGCAGACAAAGGTGAATGCTTAACCTAGATGGCACTCTAGTATTCATTAGAAAGGGAGAGAAAAGGCAGGCTATGAAACCAACTCAGTACCAACACTTTTACGAAGAAAATGCAAGGCAAGCAAGGCAGGGTCTACTGTAGATCACAAAGTTCAGAGGCCAGGCCCACTCGGAGAGAGGCAAGGCGGTATGTCCCAAAAAATACCACAGTGGAAATGCACTTCAAGTCTTTGTAGCAAAATGTCACAGAAAGGTTGGACCAGTTTTAGAACAAAAGTTAAGAAGGTCTGGAGGCGACCCAGTGGAAAGGTAAGGATTTAAGACACCTCACGCTAACCGGTTCAAGGGAAGCCAGGCGGACACAGTACCTTGAAAGTGAAGAGACAGCTCCAGCGGGGGCAGTTGTTCATGGCGGTGGATGCAAGTCGGGGCTTTGCCAGAAGAGATGTTCTCGTCATAGAGGAAAGTTGAAGATCGTTGCACCACCAGGGAAGAGACCAGTCGCGGAGTGCTCAGTCACAAGGCACCACCTTTTGGTCGCGGTACAGTGGTTAGTGGCTATCCGGTTGCCGGGGTGCTCAGCACGGGCAATTCGACCACTAGACGTCCTGGAAGTGAAGAAAAAGCAAGGGACTGGTTGTTCCCACCAGTCAAAGGGAAGAAGACTCTCCAGCACGGAGATCTCCTCTGTCATTGGGAAGTGGTGAGTCGGTTCAGCAGGGCTCCACCAGTGGTGTCGTCGTTGCAGGTCGGCTCAGCTTCTCCCTCGTCGGATTCTTAGGTCCTGTGGCGACTTCTGAAGTTCCAGACCCCAAAGCCCTGCTTTTATGCAGAAAACCCCCATTCATTCAGCCTAGCTGTCAATCAAACATGCTAAGTGGTGAGCGGGGCGGCTCACCACTTGGGCCAATCACACCAGAGTGTGACTTGAGTTGGCAAGGAAACTCAGTCCAGGGTGCCTAAACCCCTTCCTACACCCCCTGTGGTACCGAGACAGAATGGCACCACTATGGAGGGCTTCTGTGCAGAAGCCCGCCAAAAGTGGAACAAAGGGCTCAACCTTTGGTTTGGAGTTACAGAGGCGAACACATACGTAGTATCCACTGCCACCAGCCAAAACTCGACGAGGGGGGACGGGACAGTGCCCCCTCGAACAACAGACCCAGGGGTAATCGAATTACCCCTACCAGTACGTCCACAATAGGATGGTTTGTACTGGTTCTGTTAGTAAATTTAGGTCTAGTAAAGCCAATGGTGACTTTACATGCCCTGGGAGACAGTAGTACGTCCCAGGGTATGGAGTCTATGGTGGGGGTCACCTAGGACACCCCAGTGTTACGGCACGGAGGGTGCTGTGTAACACACATAGCAAAACACATGAGACCCTATGGAGTAAAATACCTCATAGCCCATAGAACATATTAACATTCAAAGAAATACCACAAATCATGTCCAAGAGTGGGAGAAGAAGAGTCTCACTCTTGGCAGGATGAAAAAAACAAACTCCAGAAATCCAGCAAAGCTGCTGGGGGACTCACTAGGTTAGGAAATTCAGCCTAAACAGAGAATTCTCCCTAACAGAATACACTTACCCCGCTTGCGCAAGCGAAAACGCGTGGAAAACTCCCCAAGCACACCTCGGAATACACGTAGCCCGCTCATGCCAGCAAAAACGTGTGTAAAAGTCCCCACGCACCCCCAGAATACACGTACCCCGCTCGCACCACCAAAAACACGTGGAAAACTCCCCACGCACCTCTCGGAATACACGTACCCTGCTCGCACTAGCGAAACCGTGTGTAAATGTCCATGTGCACCCTCGGAATACACATACCGCATCCCACTTAGAGCACGTACAGAGCGATGGAAACCCATGTGAGACGTTCAACCCCTGGCGAGGGAAACACTGCATGTGTCACATCACAGATGTGCTTACGCGCTAAGGGCCTTTCCTAGAATTACACATTGACGTGCTGTTTTTTTCACGTGCCAAATCACTCCGTATCAAGCTGGCCACGAGACAACACATGGAAGACGACGCTCCTGACCAGAAGGCCGAATTACTGCCCTCCAGAGTCCCGAGCAGCTTCCCACGAGTCATCTGCTGCTGCCTGACTGCCTGCTGCCACCGTGCCCTGCCATTTGGTGCCTGCACATCTGCCATCTGCAAGGGTCCAGTTGCAGTGACCACCCCTGCTGGAACAGAAGACTCCCGACTGAAGTACCATCACTCCACAGCCCAGCCCCAGGACCCAGTTGCCCACCCACACCTGATTCGGGGGTTGCCATGTCCGACACAACACCTTCCAGAGCGCTGCCAGCTTCAGTGAAAAGGAAGTTGGTATCCTGGTGGAGCAAGTTCTGGGGCATTATGATGCCGTCTTCTGAAGACCACGCGCCGACAATGATGGACGGAAGAGGATCTGGAAGGACATGTTTTCGCTAGCGCAGGTGGGGTACGTGTATACCGGGGGTGCACATGGACTTTTACATGCGATTTGGCAGTGTGGGCCCTCCCGGGTGTGCCCTTTTCCCACTCCCCATGTCCTGCAGACAGCACATCCACCCTGGGCATGCCCCACAGGCAGCCCACACCACAGGGGACTACTCTACACCCCTGACCATGCCCTGAAGGCAGCCATCCACCCTGACCATGCCCTGTAGGCAGCCCACATGGCACCATGCACTTGTAAGCCCCAACACATGTCCCCCCACCATTGACAGGCACCTGCCAACAGGCCCTGACTCATGTCCCCCAGCCACCCACCAGTGATGGGCACCTGCCAGCAGGCCCCAACTCATGTCCCCCAGAAGCCACCCACCCACCCAGCAGTGATGGACACCTGCCAGCAGGCCCCGACTCATGTCCCCATGCACCCCCACACACCGACCCAGCAGTGACGGGCACCTGCCAGCAGGCCCCAACTCATGTAGCCCAGCCACACACCAGTGACGAACACCTGCCAGCAGGCCCCGACTCATGTACCCCCGCCACTCAGCCACCCACCAGTGACGGGCACCTGCCAGCAGGCCCCGACTCATGTACCCCAGCCACCCACCAGTAAGGGGCACCTGCCAGCAGGGCCCGACACATGGCCCACCAAACCACATGTCCTAACAAAACAGACCCATGTCCCTAATGCTAACCCTAATCCCCCTTGCCCCCCCAGTACAAGCATGCAACCATCCACAGAACCCACTCCCAAATTACCCATGCGATGACAGTCTTAAAAGAACCACCATGCCCATTCAGAAACGCATAACGGAGCCACACAGGGGCAACACATGACTGAGGCTTATGTTCATTGAGACATGCACAAAACAATGATAGAACATAACACCAATCTTGAAGTTAGAAAAAATGTATTAAAAACATAATGAACTAACATAGAGGAAATTAAACTTGAAAATCAATGTACAATGACAGATATTACCCAAAAAAATGTTAATCCAATGAAGAAGAAAAATACGTCAGGTTGAATAAAAAAGTGGTCCATTGCCAATAAGTCAATGTCAATAAGGAAAAAATAATCCAAATAAAAGAAAACCATTGATCCATGGGAATATTGAAAAAGAAAGTATGTACAAGTCGGCAACTAAGTAAAATGGAAGTCCAAATGGTCCATGATCCACAAACAAAAGGAAACCTACAAAATAGTCCTATGGAGAAAAAACGATATACATGAAGTGGAGCAATGTCCATGAACTCCAAAATAAAAGAAATAAAAGAAAAAACAAAGGAAACCTAACACTAATTAACTATATACAATGGCGGTGGGCAAGTCCAATGGCTCACTCGTTGATTTTCCGGGCCAGGGCATCAACGAACTCCATGTCAATGTCCCGGAGGCGGGCCTCTTCCCTGGCCTCGAGGTCTCACAGGGATGCAGTCATGGCCTGTTCCAACTCCCTGCGAGTTGCCTCGAGGCACTCAGCCTGCCGCAATGCCCTGTGCATGGAGTTCTCTGCCCTGACCACAGTGAGCCATGCCTTCTCTGCCCGCTGCCACTCCGTATTTATCCACTGGCCCAACCTCTGCCACACGGATGACACTCCAATCCAGGGTCCTCCTGCCCTCCGGCCGATGCCTGCCCCTCTGATGTTGAAGGCCCCGAGCCATCATGGCTCCCACCCTGAGCCTGCTCCTGCCGTGCATGTACCCTGCTGGTCGATGCCTGCACATCCTCCTCTTGCTGGGGTCCAGTTGTTGGGGAGGCCACCCCTGCTGGACCTCTGACTCCCGACTGTGGCAGGGATGTGTCCTCCATCAGCCTGGCTACTGGTTCAGGGGCAGCTTCACAGGGTGCCCAGGTGATAATTGGGCAGGAAGATGGCACGGAGGATGACTGGCGCAAAGGGGGTTCAGTTGAGGAGGGTGTCACTAGAAGATCCAGCACATGGAGGAACCCAGCTTGGGTGACCTGTCCTAGTAGGCCGACGCGGTCAATGAGGTATTCGAAATTACGTGCATTGTCGTCACGAGAACCCTGCACGTCATCCCGAATACCACGTTGATGTAATTCCACACCAGCTAGGACAGGCTCAACCAGGTCCCGGATTGCCACGTCCGCAGGGAGAGGAAGCCCAGTTATTGTTTGTGCATCCCCTTCCTGAAAATGGGTCTGGACAAAGGCATCCTTGCTGGTACGGGATGATGCAGTCACAGGATCAGGGACAGGATTACACACAGGCACCTCCGCGGCAGCAAGTGCTGCCTCCTGTCCCTGCCTCTGGACTTCCCACCTCCAGGCCCCGTGCGTGGGGTGGGAATTCCATGGCCTCCTCCTCAACCAAACTCTCCACCAACCTGGATGACTCAGTGCCATCCATAGGCCCCTTTGGGGGCTCAGCTGCCCCTACTGCTGCCGAGGAGTCCACCTCCAACCTCCGCCTCTTGGACCTTCCCTCGGCAGCTGCGGCCACGGACGCGGCACCAGACTCCTCACTCCCGGAAGAGATGACAATGTGGGAGGAGAGCTGGGCCTTGCGTCTCCGGCTGGCAGTGGGATCTCCACAGCATCGTCTCCGCCCTCTTCATTAGTCGATGCTGCAGACAGGGAGAGCCAGAACACTGGCATCAGGGCACTGTACAATGGTCGGATATACATGTCAAAGTTGCACATGAGTGGCAGTGTCAAACTTCACAGATGCCATCACACTCCCCAACACTCATCTTATATGAACCCACACACATGCAGAATTTGACAGGAATCGTGCAGCAGGCAGCAGCATCCATACGCACACAACAGCATGAACATCCGAAGGTTGGCATGACATCACAATCAACATGGGGAGTGCCGAACACATGCACACGCGCCAACAGACAGACATGCATCTGTACATATCCACCACCTGTCACAGTGCAATCATCGGCAACTATGTCACATCTGCCAATGGGGTTCAGACATGTCTGTGTCACATGCATCCATGGCGTATCACAGTCACACACATGTCAAACACACACACGCACATGTATGCCATGCATGTACATGAAGGTGGAACCAGCATCCATGTGTCACACCCCAACCATGTCATAGTACATACACAGAAATGCTAACATGTGTGCATCTCCACATGCATTCGTGCATCATGCATTTGAACATATACACCATTGATGTGCATCACACATGACAGGACTCACATGCGGCACGGTCATGTCCCTGCACATACACATCCATACATGGGCCTTTTCAGACATATGTCCAAGCTGCGTACTCCTTGCACACCTCAACATGCACTGCGTCCAATAAGTATGCATGGACACTTACTGCTCGACTCTGACTGCTCTGCCTCTCGAGGATCTGGCAGTGAAGCGCTGGGCGTATATGTTCCAGGACCCTCATGTTGTCGGTGGTAAGGTGGACCCAGCGCCTCACTGCACCCACTGCTTCCAAGAGACGCCGGACCTTCCTGAGGGTCCTGGACCTGAAGTCCTCCCAGCGCTTCCAGACGTGTTGTATGTCACGGACTAATACACCCCCTCCATGTTGATGGGAGCCACAATGTCCTTCCAGATCCCCTCACGTCCATCCTTGTTGGCGCGTCTTCTTCCGTAGAGGGCATCATAATGCCTCAGGACTTGCTCCACCAGGATACCAACTTCTGCGGCACTGAAGCTGGTATCCCTCTGCCTCTCTGGCTGGGGGTTGCCAGTGGTGTCTGATGGTGTTTCCCCCGACATGGCAACCCCTGAGGTAGGTGTGGGTGGGCAACTGGGTCCTCGGGCTGGGCTGTGGAGCGATGGAACTTCAGTCTGGAGTCTTCTGTTCCAGCAGGGTGGTCACAGCTACTGAACCCCTGCAGATGGCTGACGTGCAGGCACCAAATGGCAGGACACGTGGCCAGCAGGAAGCAGCAGATGGCAGGTGGGAGTCTGCTTGGGGTTCTGGGGGACAGGAAAATGGCCTTCTGGGCAGGAGCGTGGTCTTCTGTGTGTTGTCACGTGGCCAGCTTGATAAGTAGTGATTTGGCATGTGAAAAAACAGTACGTCAGGGTGTAATTCGAGGAAAGGCCCTTAGCGCGTAAGCACGTATGTGACGAGATACGCGTAGGCATTTCCCTCGTCATGGGTGCATGGTGAGTCGGCATGTGCAAAAAAATTACATCCGTGTGTGGATGCATGTAATTCGAGGAAAGGCCCTTAGCACATAAGTGACGTTACACGCGCGGGTGTTGCCTTCAGCACGGGTTAAAGGTGAGGGCGGGCCAGCAAAACACTGTATGTGCTGTTTGTTTACTCTGCTGGAATCACACGCGATTGCTTCACAGTGTCTGAAGTCCGTACCTCTTCTTTTGGGGGGGTGTTGCCTACGCGCACAAGCGCATGTGTTCTTTTTTTCCACGCAAGCAGGCGGTGACTCGCGTACGCTTTTTTCCCACTGTAGTTCCCCCTGTGCATGTGTACCATTTAGAGGTCATAGTAGCCCGCTTGTTCAACGCGTATGTGTTTTTAGTGTTCCTGGGTGCCACTCCGTACTGCTGGAGGTAATATTCAGGCATGTGAGCTACATTTTTTCTTTTTTGTGGGGGGTGCCTGAGCGTTGCGGGACCCGTCATTTTTTCCCAGGGGTCACAGACAGCCTTGCAGGAGCACTGGGGTACCTATTCCATCAAGTACCCTACCCCCTTCTAGCCAATTTCCCAGGACAATTGTTGAGTGAACCTCCCATAGCCCATTTTCCATCGGTGCCATGGTTGGGAGGCCACCAAAGGCTAAGGACGACAAAGCTGGGCATCCTCCCAGGGCTGGACGTGGTCGGACATGTGGGTGCAGAGACCAGGGAGGACGGGGAGTCCAGGATGGCCAGGGTGGCTACAGGGGGGGAAGAGGTAAGGGTGACCCTCCGGGACGGGATGCCCAGCCCTGTGCTGGTGCAGACATGCCACCATCCCCCTGTGGTTCCTGGTGATGCAGCTGGTGCATCACAACCTGGCACCCATATCACCCAACATCAATTTATATCTGCTGTCACGGTCCCACCGGTGGTGGTAGCTGCAGGTGTAGCCGTGGACACCTCTACCCGGGCTCTGGGTCAGGCAGCGCATGTTGCGTTGTGTGACGAGGACTCCCAGGATGATTTCCATCTTGTCCGGAGGTTGGGCTCATGTGCGTCCACTGTGGCTGTGACTGTGGCACAGATATCTGGGGCAGTTAGGACATCTGCTGCCCCAAGCAGCCTGGTGCTGGTAACTGCATGTGCAGATGCAGCCAACACTACCCCGGCAGTGACTCAGACCCAAGCCAGACCTTCTGTCCTCATACCAACACCCACTGCCTTGGTCCAGTCCACCAGCACCACTGCCCCCACTGATCAGGGCCACATTGCCCCCTCAGGGTCAGTACCACTGTCCAAAAGGAGGAAGCGCACTCCTGCACAAGAGGCTGGGACCCCAGACACAGCTCCGGCCTCCGGCATCACCAGCGTTGGGTCCATTGGCAGCATGTTGTGGATGGTGTGACATCCATGGGATTCCAGGTGCGCACAGCTCAGGACTGCTGCAAGCGCTGGAATGACCTCAGACGCAGTGCTAAGCAAAAGCGTGCCTCCAATTACACCATGTCTCTGGTGACTGGTGGTGGGCCACCACCAGAGGAGGATAAACTCACTCAGCATGAGGAGATTGCTTCAGAGTTCATCCCGGAAGAACAAATCCACAGAGTGGGAGAGAGGATGGATTATGATGCATCATCTGGTGAGTATTGATGCGTGTAACTCAATGACGTGTGTTTGGCAGGTGTGACCCACTCAGCTACAAGTTGGCTCTTTCCTATCTTCAATCTCCCTCAATACCTTTGTTGTTCACCAGGGGTCTGACCACTCGGCCCCAATTCATGGAGAGCAAGTGGCAGCTCTTGACTACTGCATTATCATTATTTTGTACAAGTTCCGGTGCTATGCCGATGACAACCAACTCATTTCCTGGCTGCCCTTGGCCACCTCTTGTCCCTCCTTTATTTCTGATAGCCTCATTGCCATTTGCTGTTGGTGTACTACCAACGGTCTCTGTTGGAATGCCAGCAAGACTGGCATCCTCCTCATCGATACACCTTTGCCATCCTTTGCCATCAATCTCTGGCCAGCCCCACTTGGCCCTCCTCCTGCCTCCACCTGCATGGCCAGGAACCCCAGGGTCACATTTGACTCAACACATCCCTTTTACACACACATCTGTGACGTATCTTGAGATGGATTAACTTCTTGCTCCGCCTCCTCAAGGGTACTGTGCCTTTCCTAACATTCCCCTTCATGCTCACAGTCTGTCAAGCTCTGGTTTACTCAAGGTTGGGGTACTGTGACAGACTCTTTCAATATTCGACCTGCCTCCACCCTCCACCACTAATCCATTACAGGACTGCAAGACTTGTCCTTGGCCTCAAGCCCAGGGATCCTATCTTTCCAGCTCTGTGACCCCTTCATTGGCTACCAGTGGATCCAAGGATGCTACTTCAGACCCTCTGCATTGTGCACAAGGTTTTTTTGGGGCTAGGTAGAAAATACATTCAACAATCCCTCTACCAATGCCTCCCTTCTTGAGTCCTTTGCTCCTCTACCCCACACTCCCTCAAGGTCAGTTGTTAATTGAATAAATAAGGTAGGAGCAGATCTGTGTGTAGAGCTGGGAGCTCAGTTTTGAACAGCCAACTGGCCACGTTGAATCTTGAAGAGAGATATATCTGCTTCTGGAAGCACCTCAGCACCTTCCTACTTGCTCCTGCATTAGCCCCTCTTCTACCCAGCTGAACAGTTTCCTCTGTTGGCACTGTGCCCTTGCACACACTCTGTACATAGGATTAGGTACCTGCTCATCCTGCCTCCCGGATGCACTGCCTACAGGCCTCCCATATCAATGGGTCCAGTGGGTGTCCCCATACAGTCCAGAACTCTTTGTCTGCACTCATCAGATTTGCCCTGTCCAAATCATCTTGCACTTGCCACTTGCTAGCTGCACTACCACTTTTTGAAAGGACATTCTATCATTGGACTTTCCTTCTTTGGTCTCCTCTGTTTGGCATGTTCACTTTCTCCCCCTTCCTGGGTCTTCAACCCTTTATCCCTTCTCCATGCACTAGCATGTTCTGTATGTCACTGTGCCCAGTATGATAGCTGTTTTGAATTCCTTTTCTCCCTTGTTCCCCTCCCTTTGCTTGTTTGTGCTCTGAGCCACTTGTGTACGAGTGCAATCTTGATGAGATGTCACATCATGTTGCTTGAGATGTTTGTTATGTATTGACTGTCTATGTTGATGCACTTCCTGCTGTAGCTGGTACCATGCACCCTTTGGCTGCATACAACACACTGATGGTGGGAGGGGTCCATGTGCTGAGAATGTTGAATTGGGACAGTTTCCCCACAGTGATGTTGATATGCCACATGAAGGCTGCACGCTGAGTTACCCCTGTCACCACGCATTTCAACAACCACCCATTCCTTGCTAGCACAACTTTGGACATTTCCCAGCCCTGGCTGGTGTTTGGATGTGACATATGAGTTATGACTACATAGTTTGTGATTTAAATGTCCTGTTTGTGTCCTGGACCTGCTCCCCCCCTCCCACTGTTTGCACTTGGCCCTTGTGACAATCCAGCCAACCAGGATGCTTGAGCCTGTCACCACTACCAAAAGCCCACAAAGGTGGCCCTGTCTAGACCTGTCCACATGCCTTCTCGGTCACTCAAATGCCCCCTGTCTCCCTGACGCTGTCAGTGTCCGTCTCACTTCCCCCCTTCATCATCACATCCCCTACTCTCCTGCACCGTCAGGTTTCCCTCTGCCCCCTGTGTGTGCTTTCTTTCAGCATCTTCCCCATTAGTAATTTGGAGCTTGACCCCCTCCTCCCTTCTCTCTTCCCTCTCCCTCTCCACCACCCTTTAGCATCCTCCTTGTACTCTGCTGTCATTTTCAACCACTACCCCAATTGCCATCGGCCATGGTGATAGGTAGGCGTTTGTTCATTGCAGAAATTTGCTCTTCTGCCTCCGTCCTTCCACACCCCACCTTCGCCATTTTAAGTATAGTTTTGGCAGTTAATTTGATCATTAGTCCCTCCACCACTGATTACAGGTCATCTAATCCCCCTTTCCCTTCTGTATTTCTTCTCCCCCTCCCCAGCACTATCTTGATTCTTTGTAGACTTACCATAGTTTGCCACTTGATTTGTTACTCTCCTCACCTCGTCCCTCCTCTTCCATCACTCCCCACCTTATGTAACTCCTGCACTGTGACTATTGCCGTCAGGCAAAGGAATGTTGATGCTAGTTATGCCATCCAACATTCCCTCCCTAGACTCTCACTTATTGGTCCAGGCAATTGTAATATGTACTTTGCTTTTACAGTTTTCAGGACATGTAGGAATGTACTGTTCTTCTCCCTTGTTCCCTCCCTTATTGATGCACTTTGATGAAGTTTGTGTGTAGGTCATTTATGGATTTCTATGATTCAGTAATGGGTCACTGTCTGCCATTGCCGATGTGGGGTACTCTGTACATGACATGTTCTGTGGTCAAAGGCTGATGCAATGTAGTGCTTTCTTTTGAGGTGTCAGGGGATGGGTGTGGTTTGACACACAGGGGGGTCCTTGGTGCTATGTTCATATGTGCTGTGTACGGGACACTGGCATTCACTTAATTTCACATGCATGTATTCTAGGCATGTCCATATGGACAAATACACTTAGGCAACACCCCCCCAACTACATTGACACCATGCACAAGCATGCACCCAGATTGCCTTCTCAAGCATGCTGTGTCACGACAATCCATGTTCACTTCAGAGTCATTGATCGTGTACATGCATGATAGGGTAATATTTGGTTGAATGCCATTTTTTGAAATGATGCAGAAGGGTTTTCACCCAATGCAATGCACACTCACTGTGCTGTGCAGTGTGCAGTGTTTGATATGGCAATTTGAAATTGTCCAATGTGCATGGCAACAGGTATTCTGACTTTTGTTGGTTGCACCTCTGGTGGCCTGCATTTGTGGCACCGTTTTCAGGGTGTAAGGTTTTGGTCACTCCTTTCTTCCGATTCCATGTCAGGTATAATTGTCTGGTGCCTATTTACATTTCTCACGTGGCACTTCATGACTATTGTGTCATGTGTTGTGCATATGGTTGGATGTTTTGGCGTAGCATACCATGGTATGGTGTGGCAGTCAGGGTTCAGGAGTGTTGGGAGGGTTTGGGTGGCATACCAGTCCTTTCATGCCCTGTTTAGCAAGGGGGGAAATGCCTTGCATGTGTTCCCTTTGGTCACATGGGATTGGTTGTGTTTAATTAGCTAGGGATGCACACAATGTGCCACTTCCGTGGACACATTCTCAGGGTGGTAAGGTAGTGACAGTCCCTTTCTCATCATCGATTGTGACCTGGTATGTGCCAGGCCTGTGTGCACTCCACAGGGGTTGGAGTTTAGGTAAAAAATGTGGCCACAAGCTGGGTACGGGCTGCCTCGCCACATGCCCATTCCCCTCCCATGCACAGCGGGCGTGCGTGTGGTTGGGGATGTGGGGGCACCACCATGTCCACCGGTACGCCATGCCGTGTTGCAATGTCGTGCAGGACACATGCTGACACAATGATCCTGCACACTACTGGGGGTGCATATAGTAGCTGTCCACCAGAGCGGTCAAGGGAGCGGAAGCGTAACTGAGCACGCCGAATGTGAACTCCACTATGGCCCTGTTTGCAATATGGGCTGTGTTGTATCTTACCTGGGGTGATGTGGTGGGGTTCTATATGGGCGCCATCATGTAGGTGCTCAGAGGGTAGGGACTGTCCCCTGGTAAGGTGATAATAGTTGTCATTAGTTGGGCTTGTGTATTTGTCTGTATGTGACATGTATGCATGTGCACAGGCATTTGTACTCACCTAGGAGCCATGTGTCGCCATGCTTCCCAGCTTCCAGGGCCCGGCTCAGGGTGGACATTCTGAATATGAAACTATCCTGGCTGGACCCAGGATAGTTTGCATTGACAGAGATGATGATTCCCTTGGCATCGCATATCACCTGCACATTGATCGAATGCCAGTGCTTGCGGTTTCGATAGATATGCTCAGTGGCCCTAGGTGGACGTAGGCCACATGGGTGCAATCTATGGCACCAAGCACTTTGGGGAAGTGTGCCACCCTGTAGAAGTCCAGGACCACAGCCTGCCTTTCTGCAGGTGTTCTGGGCATGTATATGTGCCTGCGGACTGAGGGGCACGCAGTGATGATTGCCAACACCTGGTGTAGGCAGCGTGACTGCGTGGCCTGTGAGACACCCCGCACTATGGCAGTTTTCCGCTGAAATGACCCAGTGGCCAAAAAATGCAGTACATTGAGCCCCTTCACCAAGGGGCTCAATGCTTGGGAGCACAGGGTGGGTGATGTGAGTTCATCCTCCCACTCCCTGACCAGCTCTAGGATGATACGAGGTGGAAACCTATACCTGCCATAGACCTGGTCATCAGGCATCCCAAAAAGGCTGGTCCTAGGCAAAAAAATGCGGGGCCTGGCTATTCTCCTCCTCCTGCGGTGTCCCACGATCACTGCTGCGAGGAACGGGGCATTCATCGTAGCTGTATATGCTTGTTTGTTGTTTATGCGCACTTTTATGCTACATGAGGGCGCTTCCACCTGCTTTCGTGTGGCGGACGTAATTGTGCATGTGCGTGTGTTTTGACATGCGTGGGTTTTCTCTATTCTACTCCATGAATATGTGTAGTTCGCATGTCTGTGGGCGTTCCGTGTACTTACCAGCGGTATTTTCCCAGTTATGCCCTTATTTTCACGTGTTGTTCCCCATTCCGCGTGTTCTGCCCCTTGTTACGCCCGCTTTTTGATGTGTGCGCTGACGTTGTGCGCTTTCGCTGTGCGCGTCGCACGCGGCATTCGGGATGTGGAAGTGACATGTGCGCCAGTTTGCGCCACGTGCGGATTTGGCGCACATCCCAGAAAATACACGCGCAGAGCCTTCCAAGAATCGCACGCATGTGATTCGCATGCGTGCGCTGGCTTTTTCACGCTTGTGCCAGCTTGCGCCACTGATTTCGGCGCAAATTTATTCAATGAATTACCCACTTAAACTTTTGGGACCAAGCCACTGCTCCTGCTGCAAATTTGTTGAATATCTGTCAAGCAGTCTGGCCAATAGACGTGAACAAATTTATCTTTGGATTGTGTATATGGGGAAAAGCACACATTTTGGGATGTCCTATAACTTTGTCCCCCCATGACGAAACCTAATCAAACTTCACAGAATCGATCGGACAGGGCCATGTATATTTTTTTCCAAAGGTTTGTGAGGATTTGTCCAGGGGGTCAAAGTTATAAACCGGCCAATAAGTGATCTTCCTATGGGTTGAGCAACTTAACCTTGACTACAGGGCCGCTACCGCAGGCCCTGTAATATTTGTGAGAGTTGAAATATAAGCATACCTGTACTATGATTTGTTAGATGCAGATCTCCTTGAATCTGGAAATAGAAATCTTGGACAGTTGCACAGTAGTTTTTGATGCAGATGCATTTAATTAACAGGAGATATGTACTCTGAGAGTTAAAATGTACATCTGAAGTTTAGAAGTGGGATGACAGGGTTAGGTGTAGAGGTATTGGATGTGATTGGTGAATGGATGTCTGACTCTTTGACAGCAGCCAATGAGGGAATGTTGAGAACATGGAAGTGGAAAGAATGGAAGGGCTGCCCCTGTCCTGCGAGCTCCATGGACACCATTGTAGTCCATGAATGGCAGGTGCCACATCCGGGTCTTATGAGGATACCTGGCATGGAAAGGGGACTGTGGGGATTAGCCAATCAGGTTTGCTGGGTGTGGTGTACAGGACCAGAGGGTTGCAGACGTTTAGTTTGAGGAGTTGTGAGAGCACAGATAATGGCTATGGCTATTTGTTTGAGAAAGTAGACTGTGTGGATTTTGGGGAACTCTTCAATTCAGTCAATGAAAGTGTATGCTGAAGCTCATGGCATATTTAGAAGTATTGGATTGGCAGAAGTAGATTTTTATGGCATGTAGTTTGTGGCTTAAACTGGGCAAGCTTGTTTTCATTCTGTGAGAGTATGGCTCACTTTAAATGCCTGCAAATTGTAATTGTGCATTGTGTAGGGGACAGTTTGGTGTTTGTGACTCCAGTGTATTTGCAGGTTGCCGTCAAGCATTTATTTAAAAGCCTAATGAATCGGCTTCTTATTTTTTCTGAAATAAATCAAAGTCAAACATGGAGATGTCCAAAAAACCTTTTCGTCCACAAATGGAAGACTCAAGGCAGTTTGTCAATAAAGCTGTATCTGATTTTTTTTAATATGCTGCAGGAATGTGATCTTTTAAGAATGACAATATAAGGTCTGATGGCGTGAATTTTTTTGTCAAGATGGAGTTAATTTCACAGATGTTGAAAATTCTATTATCCTTTATAATATAAGGAATGCAGTGAAAAGATTCATGTAAGAAAATGTTAGGGGAAGATGTAGTGTGTACAGTAGTACTATACACAAAAGAAAAAAAAGGAAAAAAAAGGTTTATGTTAACAAACTCCCCTAAAAAACATTCTTTTCATAGCCACCACTAACCATTAAATAACGTAAATTGTACTTACTTACCCCCACTTGCGTGGCCGCAATGTTAGTGGATGCTGCAGTAGTCCAAGTACGGCACGTGTCACATCCGGGTATTTTGAGGTTGCCTGGCATGGAAAGGGGACTGCAGAGACTGCGGACAGTCATGGATGTCGGTAGATATCAGAGGATCAGCCAATCAGGTTTCCTGGGTGTGGTGTAGAGGAAGAGAGTGTAGCAGGAGTTTTGATAGTAGGAGCTGCGAGATGACTGAAAATGACAAAGGCAATGTCTTTCAGAAGGCAGAGATTGTGGATTTTGGGGGACTCATGGATCCATTGGTTGAAGGTGTATGCTGAGCACTGTGGAATAGCCAAAAATCTTGGATTCCCTGAATTGGAAGTGTTCTGGTAAGGAGTGTGAAGCAGGAAGTGGGTGAACTTGCTCCCATTTTGTGCAAATATGGTTGAATTGAAACATCTGGACATTATTATTGTTAATTGTGGAGGGAACAGTGTGGGGTGTGTGACTGGAATATCCTTGTAGTTTGTAATGAAGGAGACATTGGAAAAGTTGAAATACATGTTCCCTAATTTGAACATATTTTTTTCACGCATTACTCAGAGACAGATGAGGAGGTGCTCTAGTGTATTTGGCCGCAAATGTAAAAAGCAAGTCGCAACATCAATAAAGCTGTGTGTGCTTTTCTGCAAGATTTTGGCATGACATTGTTTCATAATGAGAACATTAAAATTGATATTACCAACATTTTTCAGAGAGATGGAGTCCATCTAACTGATGTGGGTAATCAGAATTCTGCTGAAAACATTTAAAATGCTTTGAAGCACTTTTTGTGAAAGTGAGAAGAAATAATTGATTTCAGTAAAATGTTTCTTAGTTCAGTTTATAAAACCAAAAATGTAAACACAAAAAAAGGTTCTTTTAAGAGCCACCATGTTTTAATGCAAATCAAGTAAAAGGATTTCAATTGTCCGACCACACGCCTGGAATTTCTTTGATGTATGCAGACTACCGCATTGTCCGCGGTCTTTGAAGGCTGCACAGGGCCCTGTGACATTTTTTCTCACTTCAATTTTCTAACTGTGAAAGGTGGCTCCAAAAGGAACCTTTTTCTGTTTGTTTTTTTATTTTGTATTTTTGGGGGGCTTTCTTCAGGAGAGGCAAGGGAGGGGAGAGAGGGGGCACCAACCACAGGGATGAAGGGACAGGTGGACAGAGTAAGATGCTGGGTGGGCCTTAAATTTAAGGTGGGGGCAGTGTTTTTTGTGTTCCGTGATGGCAGCCTCGAAAACACTCCGAAACTGCTCCCCCTACAGATTGGTGCTTCACAGTACACACATAGCCCTGTGATACTCAAAATGTAGTGTCAACAGCGTTCTGTATGGCCTGTGAAGACAACACTGGGATCCTTTGCCCCAAAGAAGTATCCTTTGTGGTAACAAGAGCAGATGAAGATGATAGGGTTGAGGAAGTCAACCTACTTTTACCTGAGAATGGTATCGCCTTTCTCAGAGCAGTCAGGTGGTTTGATTTGGTGTGCCACCTCCTGGATGTTGTCCCATAGGAATACAAGCCAGGTTTTCCATGACTGAATACAACTTTGCACTCAGTGCATTGAACCTTGCTTGCACAAGCTTTTGGGATATTACCAACGGTAGTAAAAGATTCCCACCCCCATGACTCACTGCGAGTACTGGTGATAGGGACTTCCTCCACCTCATTCTCTTTTACCTCTTTATCCTCATCTTTCTCTCTGTGCCTGTCCCCCTCTCCAGGAGGCCCTCCAGGTTAGTGAGGTGGTCGTGGTGGGGGTGGTTGGGGAGCAGAAATGGCCACAGCAGATGCCAGGATGTCTCCACAGGTTTGCAAACAGCAATGCAGCAAAACAGGTGCTCTCTCCTGGATAGCCAGATTGAGAATGAGGAAACGTAATGGGAGGTCCCTTTAGAGGAACCGTCCATGGACAGCCGTGCTGTCCGCGGACTACCAAGTCGAAAATAGGCCTTGAAAAGTTGTAAAAAAAATGCCATATTAACCAAGAATTGGCCTGGGAGCTGTGCAAGGGTAACGTTTCTGCTTGAGACACCCTAGATTGGCTGGAAAAGCACTTTTAAACTGTCCGCAGTCACAGACACCCCTGTACTAGCACATGGGCGCGGTCACATGATGACATCCGTGGACACCTATTGATCGGGAATCGCAGGGCGCATGCCCTCGGTGTCTGTAGAACAGGTGTGGTGTCTGTGGACTAATTGAAAGGGCATCATGTGAAACCGGACATATCCGGACATCAAGCTTGTCCTGGGGAACCTCCATTTTGAGTGCGGACACACCAGACAGTCATAGTGTCCGAGGACTCATAATTGGAGTTTAAAAAAAAGAAAAATATCACACAACTGTATAGAAAACATTTATAGTATAACAAATATATTTATTCAAGAAAGGGATGGGGTATCGGAATTATAAACATAAATGGGAGAATTAGGAACTTTTGTACAATAAACATCAGGGGAGGAAGGGAGTGAGGTTTCATCCAAGTGTCTTTGGTTAAAATATTCAGAATTGGATGGGGATGATTGCTAGGGACAGAGGGGACAGGTTCAAGAAAGACAGTGGCCCTCATTACACGTTTGCCAGTCAAGTAACACCGATACCGGTAACCTTGCCGGTACCGTTGGTACATGACCGGCAAACTACGAGTTCTGTCGCGGGTGCCTACCCGCCCGCCAGGTCTTACATGGCAGGCATACCGGCACCTGTGAGCAGTCACTGCAGGTAGCATAGGCACCATTCTGAATGGTGCCGGTGGTACCAGCATCCCCATTCCCATTGAGCCCTATTGTTAAGCGGAATTACATGCAGTACCCTTTGGGAAAACTACACACAATTAAGACTACAGGTGTATGCACAATCTCACCTTTGGTATAAGTCTGTACTACACAGTTTTGTGGTAGCAGGGCTGAGCAGCCAGGCCTATCTCAAGAGGGATGTGAGCAGCACAAGGTGTTACACAAAGGACTTGCAATCACAGTGGTTCAAACAAAAACTTACTCAAGTTTCTTGGTAAAACAATATTAATTTATTTCAACAGTCATTTAGAAAACATTCCACTAGAAATAAGCAGCTCAATATCACACTATAGTACACTCCAGTACCAAACCAATACGTTTCTGAAAAAGTTAGGCTCCCCTGGAGTCGGAGAAAAATGGCACTTCAGTAACTTTAAATAGGAGTAAAAAGACACATGTTATAAGAACTAAACACAAATACTTTCTTTAGGCAGGGCAAATAGTTTCAGTTCACTACAAGAGGAAATTCAATTCAATAGGCTTGGACCAAAGTCAATGGATCAGTGTCCTCAATAGGATAATTCAGTTCTGGTAGTAAACGGTTAAGTCTTTGCCAATGCTCTTAGAAGTAGTTTGCACGGAAAAGAGTTATATGTCGGATTAGGAGCAAATAAGACTCCAAAGTTGGGAAAATGTCACAAACATTCACCACGGCAGAAAGGATTTCTCAACAGTGTTTGCACAGTACCTTTGTAATGAAGAAAAGCTGTAGATGAGGCAATTGTTCCTGGAAGTTCCTGCAGATCTCGCTGTTCCTGGGCCTCAGTCGTGGGGACCAGAGGGAGGACGTCAGGAGGTTCCTGCACTGGATGGGGACGGATCCACAAGCTTGGCAAAACATCGGTTTAAGGTGTGAGTGCCTTAAAGTCCACAAGCTGCTCTCCTTCACACTGGCTATCCAATTTTCAACAGCATTCTGAAGAAAATTCTAACAGTATGGAGGTGGTTTCCAGGTGGCTTGCGAGTTGGTTGTTCCCACCAGCTCAAGGGAGGAAGTCGTCCTTGAAGGGCTTCTCTGTCGAGGAGGTTTCAGGCTATTTGGACCTGAAGAAGGGCTTCACCGGGCAAACACGCGGTCCAGTCGTCTTCCTTCAGCTCGTCTTCGGTTCTTTCGTTCCAGTGGTCGACTTTTGTCATGGCCATTGGACACGGGTCCAGGCCTTCATCAACCCCAGGGCCCAAATGGACCCAGTACTGGTGCCTTTGGCACCAGGCTCATGGATAAGTGTGCTTTGCATCAGGGCCGGGCATGGCCATAGACTATCATTGGACGGCACGTGCAAGAGTTCCTGGGAGGAGCAAGGTGGAGCCACAAGGCAGGGCCAAAGAGAGGGGCCAGGGCCAGCCTATTTAAGGCCAACCCACCCACATGCCTCTGCTTTGCGTTATTCTGCAGCATAACGCTTACTGCTCTCCTTACCTGTTCTTCATCTTGTTGTGTATCCACTTGATTGCAGCTGCTCCATCGCTGAAGACTATCTTACCTGATTCCAGCTACTCCATTGCTGAAGGCGCCTCTTACCTGAATCCAGCTACTCCATCGCTGAAGGCATATTTTACCCGATTCCAGTTACTCCACTGCTGAAGGTGCCTCTTACCTGAATCCAGCTACTCCATAGCTGAAGGCACATCTTACCTGATATCAGCTACTCCACCGCTGAAGGCGCTCCCCATCTGATTCCAGTCGCTCCGTCGCTGGGCGAGTATCTTACCTGCATCCCATCACTATCGGAGTCGGAGCCTTCCCTCACCTGATCCGGGCTTCCAGCAATGTGGACCTCCGCTTCTTTTCTTCATCTTCGTGGTACCTTCATCCTGCAGCCGCAGAGCTGCTCCCGAGCTTCCAAACTCTGCTCTACGCCGCAAGTCGTCTCCTGCAAGGGAAAAAGAACACAACAGGTTAGAAACCATATAAATAATTAATGCATGGCTGTGCCATACATGAGTCTAGAGTTCCATTATAAAGGCCAATTTACCAGCTAGTTCGGGAGCTCCATCATCCTCAAGGGAACCCACGGACTCATGCAAGAATTACTATTAATAATCAAGGTAAAAGACATTATAAGAAAACGAACATTAATCAATCAAAAGACGAACCTTCTAAGTGGATTGGTCACAGCCAGTCTGGAGCACCACTTCCATGGACTAGTGAAGCAACTAGGTCCACTCTACACGCCCCTGCTACAAGAAGCAGGACGGAGAGCTCAGCGTTACAACACCACAGGTGAGCTTGCATGGGAAAACACTTGGGCACTTCATTTTGGCACAAGAGGGTCGAGGGAATTCACGACACCACCACGCCATTTTCATTGCCTCTCATCTTCTCTCAGGGGCAATACCAGCATCTAGATCTGCAGGTTCAGCAGCTGCTGGGGGAGGGAGTCTGTCCAAGGGAGCCAAGCTGAGGGAGGGCTCCAACCGTGCCCTAACGTCCCCGCAGAGACCAGGTAAGCGTAACAACTCTGCCTCCCAAGTCCCAGAGACCTGCTTTTAAACAGTTTGCTCCCATTCATTCCAGCCTGGCTGCCACTCACCCAGCAGGGTGGCTGTCCTCACACCAGAGTATATTCAGGTCTCATGGGAGACTAAGCACAGGGCGTTTCGGGCACCTCCCTCACATTCTGTCCACCAGATACACTCAGGTGCCCGAGGAGGGCTTCACCAAAGGTAAATGAACAAAGGGACCAAAACTGGTTTGGCATACAGGGACAAACACAAGAGGGACCTTTCCAAAAGGAAATGGCAAAAAAAAGTCGATTGGAACCTGATTTTACAGAGGGGGCTCAGACGCCATCTTGAAAAACATGGCTCTGGTTGATTTTAGCTACCGAAGCGTTTAAACGGGTCACGGTCGGGAAAATTATGGTAATACACTGCCACCAGCCATTCTGAGAGGAAAGGGTAACATTTGACTGCTACATGAGTTTTCTAGGCATAGGGAATACTAGGTATTCCCTCCAGCACTCTGCTGTAGGGCAATGTGTGCTGGCTGTAGCAATTTAAAAAGACTAGCAAAGTCAATTTAACTTTACATTCACTGGGAGACAGTAGTCAGTCCCAGAGAAGGCATTTAAACCTTGGGAAGTCTGAAAGACATCCTTGTGCTACTGCACTGAGAGTGCTGTGTGACACACAAGAAAAAGATGATGCCTATGCAGTTGTCTAAAACTCTATATACAAAGAACACAAAAGTAAAACACACATCAAAATAAATCCAGCAAAGTTACTGGGGGTCTCTAAGGTAAGGGAAATTAGCACATTTATGAGAATTCTCCCTAACACCTATGGGGCTCAAATGGGAATGGGGAGTAAAAGTTTCTGGCCCCTTGCAATGGGGAAATACTGGGTCTGCCAGGGTTGTAATGGCCCTGTATTTCCCCACTGTCAGAGGCCAGAAGAATGTGCAAGTTTGGCGGCAGCCTGACGGTTTTACCGGCAAGGCTACCACCAAACGTGTAATGAGGACCTGTGATATGGAACATTTTTAATCACATGATTTTTGACGTATTGTAAAAGTTCCTTAAAATAATAAATTAGTTCATCCAATTTCTTAGACAAATTCATGATTTCAGTATTTAGACTTGGGGATAGGACTTCTCTTTCTGATTCTAGGGATTGTGAATGGATAAACTGGGACGTGGTTTCTTCATGTATGAAAAGCAGAAATTATTATTTTAGTATGGTGTGTACAAAATACATTATTTGTTTACATTAAAATATGTATTGTATACCATTGGAGATGTTATCATCACTCATTTATTCTTTTGGGAAGTTCTCCTTTAACCACTGAAGTGTGCTTGCCATTTCTGTGAGAAACCAAAAAGTGCTTCTGTCTTATAAGACATGTTTATATAATTTAAGGTAATAATAGAGAAATAAACACAATGCATTTACTGTTTAGTGAGAAGTTTTGTTGTCCAATAAGTACCCAGTGTTTCTCATTTTGTATGCAGAGTTGTAGTGAGGAGACTATGTGAAGTTTACAGTTATGGTTTCATATTGGTGCATTCCATTGTAATGTGTGCTAAATAAAAAAAAACTTTACATTCACTGGGAGACAGTAGTCAGTCCCAGAGAAGGCATTTAAACCTTGGGAAGTCTGAAAGACATCCTTGTGCTACTGCACTGAGAGTGCTGTGTGACACACAAGAAAAAGATGATGCCTATGCAGTTGTCTAAAACTCTATATACAAAGAACACAAAAGTAAAACACACATCAAAATAAATCCAGCAAAGTTACTGGGGGTCTCTAAGGTAAGGGAAATTAGCACATTTATGAGAATTCTCCCTAACACCTATGGGGCTCAAATGGGAATGGGGAGTAAAAGTTTCTGGCCCCTTGCAATGGGGAAATACTGGGTCTGCCAGGGTTGTAATGGCCCTGTATTTCCCCACTGTCAGAGGCCGGAAGAATGTGCAAGTTTGGCGGCAGCCTGACGGTTTTACCGGCAAGGCTACCACCAAACGTGTAATGAGGACCTGTGATATGGAACATTTTTAATCACATGATTTTTGACGTATTGTAAAAGTTCCTTAAAATAATAAATTAGTTCATCCAATTTCTTAGACAAATTCATGATTTCAGTATTTAGACTTGGGGATAGGACTTCTCTTTCTGATTCTAGGGATTGTGAATGGATAAACTGGGACGTGGTTTCTTCATGTATGAAAAGCAGAAATTATTATTTTAGTATGGTGTGTACAAAATACATTATTTGTTTACATTAAAATATGTATTGTATACCATTGGAGATGTTATCATCACTCATTTATTCTTTTGGGAAGTTCTCCTTTAACCACTGAAGTGTGCTTGCCATTTCTGTGAGAAACCAAAAAGTGCTTCTGTCTTATAAGACATGTTTATATAATTTAAGGTAATAATAGAGAAATAAACACAATGCATTTACTGTTTAGTGAGAAGTTTTGTTGTCCAATAAGTACCCAGTGTTTCTCATTTTGTATGCAGAGTTGTAGTGAGGAGACTATGTGAAGTTTACAGTTATGGTTTCATATTGGTGCATTCCATTGTAATGTGTGCTAAATAAAAAAAATATATATTTTTAAAAGAAGTATACAAAAAGGTCTATTTGCGTGTAGTAAACATTAGTTATCATTTTATGTACATCTGTTTGTTGGTTGTTGATGGGCACAACTTTTTTTGGTCTCTGCTATGATTCTGAACCTTGTGAATACTGGGGGGAGTATAAAATAACGAATTTGTAGCAGATTAGAGCTGCACTCGTAAAAACCTAGGAAATCCACTGAAAATGTTTTTTTAAAGGGACATTATGGTTAAGTTGCACTCACAAAAACCTATGAAATTTAGTGAAAAAACCTTGTTAAAGCGACGTTATGGTTACAAGTAAATCCGAAAAACCCCTGAAATGTATCAGTTACAGTACTCTAAGCAACCATAACTCATGTCACCTACATGCACTGCTAAGATTAACACCCAGTACATCAAAGATGACATCACAAATATCATTGATGACATCACCAATGAAATCACATATAAATCTAATTTTGATTAAAAAAAATTCTAAATGGGTTGTGTTTATAATGTTAGTAACAAGATGTCAGGGGTGATCGGCAGACCTATCATGAACTACTTAATGTATTCAAGAATGTACTCATCTGAACAAAACATGATATTGGAGTATTGTTGAAGTATTTTTGTTAATAGAGGACCCTAGTCATACTCATACATACACATAGGCAATTGGTGCAGCATCCACTATAGCAGTACAATATTTTTAGTCTGGTAATTTTGGATAGTAAAATAAAGAATGGTAGCTTATCAGAGTTTTGAGTGATGATAAACATGGAATCAATAGCTAATTGCTAATAGCTAATAGTTGAAAACTAATACAATACATATCAAGACCTACAATACATAGGCATTCCATACAGGGAAACGTCAATAAGGAGGAAAGAAACAACACCACCAAAAAATGACAGTAACATTAGGCTTTATCAGCAAGTACACAAATTAATTGTGTGTTTGAGGCTTTGTTGTTTTTCGTTGTATTTGTACCATGAAATGAGGCCAAATCCTGAGGAAAGTGCCTTAACAACATACAACAAGGTTAATGTCTGCATATGTAATACCATTTGATTTTTAAAATTGTCTCTATCAGTGAAAAAATCCACGTGGCCTAGATATGTCAGTGAACAAAAAGAAGTGGCCCAGATAGGTGATGTCATCAACAACATTTGTGATGTCATATTCCATGTTCTGAGTGCTAGTTTTAGCAGTGCACAGGGGTGACGGGAGTTATCGTTGCTTAGCGTACCATAATTGGTGAATTTTAAGGGTTTTTTGGTTTTAATTGTAACTATAATGCCCCTTTAACATTTTTTTTCAGTGAATATATACATGTATATATATCAAGCAAAAAACTTTAGTTGCAGGGAAGTTAAGGAGAGAACTTAATGCAACAAACCCCGGTAAATTCAGCTAAAGCCACCTTAACTTCGGGCCCTCTGTTGCGCAAATGATGACCACAATGATGACATCACAGATCACATCACTGATGACATCACTAATTACATGTTGTATGAGAAAACTGATGACATTACAAATCACATCACTAATGCCAACACTAATTACATTGTATATAACTGATTAATTCAATAATGGAATTAGAAATAACATCATTTATAAGTTAGCTCATGAAAACTTCGATTACCTTAATAACAATTTATGTCATGGTCTTGGCCATGACAAAAGCTGGGATAATGGGCGAACACCAAAGGGCATACCTGGTGGTCAGTTAGTGTTCAGAAATACCAATGCGCAAGGTCAGAAGCCATGCATAGTAGCCCATTGCTTTTTTTAAATATGCTGTGAGCAACGTTGAAAGCTGTAGTCAGTGGCTATAGCTAAAGGCTGCAGCTAGTGCCCATTACTATGTAAGAATATACAGTTGGCACAGCCAAAGGGCGTGGCCACTGGCTAGTATTGTGTTCAACACCATGGCTAGTGGCTGATTAGTGTATAGAATATACAGTGGGCATGGTTGAAAACCATAGCTAGTGGCTGGTTAGTGTTGTGTAATACACAGTGGACACAGTCAAAGGTAATCTCTTCTTGCATTTTATGATTTTAAAATATGCAATGGACATGGCCAAAAGATGTACAAACTGCTCAATGTCAAATGCCATGGCTAGTGGCCTGTTCATATGTTAGAATATATAGTGGGCACAGCAAAAGATTGTGGCCAGTGGCCAGTATTGTGCTAAAGGCAATGGCTAGTGCCTAATCCTGTTGAAAGCTGTATCCACTGGTAAAAGCCAACATCTATGATTGGTAGCCTGTTAGTGCACATGGATGATGATTGTGACCACTGTCCATAGCTGAAGGCCATTACGAGTACCCATTCATGTGTTAAAATACATTTGGCCATGCGCACTGACCATGGCTAAGGTCCATGCTTAATGCCAGTTACTGTTTTAATGTAATTGCTGATTTCATCAGTGATGTGCGCTGTGATGTCATAATTGGGGTCATAGTCTGCGCAACAGGTGGCTTTAGCTGAATTTCCAGGGTTGTGTCATTCCATACATAATTAACATTAATAATCCAGACAATTCAGCTAATCAAAACACTGTATTATGACTAGAAAGTAAAATGAACAATAATTGGACCACCACATTGCCCCCAAATAAACCTGTTAATACAAGAAATGAGTTTGCATATGTACTGTTCATGAATAGTATTAAAGTGTTACAGTAACTGTCAGTATATTTTAAAATAAATATTTACACAACTACTGCCCAAAGTTTATATAGCCCCGTCTACCAAGGATACATGCGCGGCTACATAAAGCAAAGACTGGGGGAGCATGTAAAAAGTGTTTGCCAAATGAACATCGACATCCATCAATGTGGCTACGTATATTTGCGCCTAATACGCCAGCCAATGGTATCACATGCTGTGGTTTTGTGCCTACACGTTATACCTGTCAACAAACGATCCAATCACACATTGCGAAGTATTGACACGAGTCCGCCCATGCCATTAGATGTAACCCATGTGTACGAAATAAGGCAATTTAATGTCAAACTCCAGTAACGCGGCTATGCCTCTTTGCGTGTAATGCATCAGCCAATCATAACAAGGGCTGCGGCTCCACGCCCACACGTGACTTTTATACACATAAACAAACTATCCAATCGCACATTGCGCTGTATCAACGCGGCTACGCCCACGCCGTTTGACGACATCCGCGCATACGAGACTGTCCAATCAGATGGCGCGGCAGTTTGTAGCCGTGAATAATAAGCACCACACCCACAAAAAATAACTTTACATTAATCATTGCTTTCTGTACTTGCTGGGTTTCTGAGTAACTGCAAGTTTTCCAAAAAATCCAAGTTTTATTTGTCTTGTGATCTATTTAGTTTTTCTATTTTGTGTTTGACTTTTTTCATTTTTTAAACATTTTCATTATTTGCTGCATTTTAGTGTTGTCATTTTTATTCTTTTATATTTACGTCCCCGGTTAAACATTCTAAAATGTCCAACCACGACAGTAGGAGTAATGAGGATGACGTCATCATTTGGGTCGACAATCCTTCACCACCAAGGAAGAAGCACAAAGGAATTAAACAAACTGCAGACAGTTTGTGTTTCTTTAAAGTGAAGGAACACCACACCAGAAAAGAGGTGGAGGAGGTACTGTGCACCTTTCACAATAAGACTCTATGCCGTGGGCCTTCCAATATCTCATCTCAAAGTCCAGGATCAACCATCTAGTGAGAGTCCACTGGGACGATGTTGATGATGAATATAGTAAAGCCCATGAACATCAAAAAAGAAAAATGCATGGGGTCCATTCCTTGCATAGACGAAGATCAGCACCACCTGCAGAACCTCCATCCACCAGTGCATCAACATCACCAGGTGGAAATGAATCCTCTACATCAGCAATGGTATCCACTACACTGACTCCTCTATTACCGACACCCGGCCTTTCCAGGATGCAAATCATTTGTAAAGGATGCTGCGAATGGGTAGTCAAGGGAGATGCCAGAATTGGCAATGGCTGAATTTAATCACTGAACATCAGATTATGTGTCATGGTTGGTATTTTTTTTTAAGTGGTAATTTTCCCCACCCCCTTTTTTTTCTAAAAATTTCAAATTAGAATAATATATGTTGGATTTTATTGTAATTCCCTTTGTTATATGTTTCATCCTTATGTATTTTCCTCCCCTATTCCACCTGTGGGATGTATTTACCCATGCATCCGAGCCCTACCTCAAAACTGTGCAGTACTGACATGAAAACATCATGATGGCCAGAGCTTCCCAGAAAATGCCCAGGGAAGTGCATGAAGAATAGGCTGCCACCCATTTTTGCCGATGTTATGGGCACAGAAGGAAACTGCCTAAAACCACCATTGGACTACCAACACAGTAGTCTGAAACCATTGGGAGTGGCAATGCTGATTGCCAAAAGCAAACCCATAACTGTTGGGAATTCATTTTCTTAAATCCCAAAAAGGGGTGCAGTACCAGTACTCACCACTATCAGAAAGCCGGCGTTTTAAAACCACCAGATTATACTTTTTTGTAGAAAACTGAATAAATGAACCCAAAACAGGCCAAAGAAAGACTTACTGAGAGGTGGATACAATGTAAAGTTATATTCTGAAGTGACTTGAAGGTTTATAACAAGACTGGCTGAGCTGTGGATTTCAGCAGTTTAAGTAAATTTGGACTGAAAGACACTAAAAAAATCTAAATGTTTAAATTGACTGAGTGACCTACTTTTGAGTGTCACATAGGTTGCAATTGTTTAAATGTCATAGTTTTAAACTTAGAATCAGCCTTCTAGCTGCATATGTGAAAATGTTTAGTTTTATTTGAATGCAGAAACTGGGGAACAGAAATGACATGTAGCTAAAAACTGGCTTAAAGAGATTCCAATTTGCCTGGCAACTACCCCCATCAGGAGTGAAACTTGAGTCACAGCTGTGTTCCCAGGCCTAGCTGCCCTTTTGCTGCCCCCACCAAAAGGGATATGACACTTCCCTGATTGAATTACCTGGGCTCTGCAGGAAATTGAACAAAGCCCTGTCTTGACTCAGGCAAATGTTTTATGGCGGGAGTCGTAAATGGAGATTTCTCCTGGAAGCACAGGGGAGGGGCACTGCCTGTGAGAGCAAGCTGGCTTGGCAGAACTGGAAAAACCAGAAATTCAACCTTGTGCTGGAGGAAAACCACACCCCTTTGGGGCCAGAACATAACTCTAAAAAGATGAATAACTCATAGAGCGGACATGTGAAAATTGTATAAATGACACCATAATTCTTGTGATTTTTCTGCCCACATTTTAAGAGGGTTTTAGAACCGGTGGCATGTTCAGAGGGGTGTTATATAGGGGTAGTCATCCAGAACGCATGAACTGGACATAAAGATATATCAATAAGGGTTTTCATTCAGTATTCTAGACTAGGCGTTGACTTGGCTGTAGTGCTGAATTGAATCCTCTTACAAATTGGGGGCTCGTGCCGGACGTTTGGGTTAGATCTACCATTTGTGCAGATTAATACAGCGTGCCAGCTGACCAGATACACATATCCGGTCGGATCACCACGCTGTGTTACGCTGTAAAGCACTCCTCATAGGAACGCTCTAAGAAAAAGGTCTGTTTTGCAAAAATAAAATACTAATTTCTGTAAGTCAGGACAGAGACCAATCTCTAGAATGACGACCTTAGTAGACATGAAAATAGCCAGAGAGCACCTCTTACATAAACTATTTGTGAGAGGTGAATGGACTGAACAGGGCCAGGATGCCTGGTTGCAGGCCATCACGCGACAGGTCACTGAAACAGGGTCAGACCTATGGAGAGATCAGGGTCCATTACATGTGGCCCTGAGTGAACTATATATGGCTCCTAAAGCCAAAGATGAACACAATAAGATTGCCAGGGTAGCGGCATATTTATATTTACATATGGGAGCCATGCAGGACAAATGTGCTGAAGGCCAAGATCTGGCGAGTAGGCAACTGCTGGCATTACAGAAGGCCCAATCTGAGCTGGACTCTTCTGAGCAGAGGCTGCAGAGGAGCCAGGAGTCAGAAAATGATAGTAGGCAATATATCATTAAAATAAAAGAGGATATGGGCATCCTACAACAGGAAAAGACAGACCAGGATACCAGATTTCTGGCCCTGCAGAAGGAGCACCAAGACAGTTTGGACTCCTTACTGCAGAACCAGAAAAAGTTGGAGCAACAGATCAATTTCAACAGGGCATGCGCGGAGCAGGTAGTCACCCTGCAAAGCCAGCTAGATAGAGAGAAAGAGGAGAGCAACAAGCTGATTTCGAAAGACCTGGATACCCAGGCAGAGTTTGATGAAGAACGCCAGAAAGCTGGTGCCTTTCAAAGGCAGAGGGACGACCTGGCGGCACAAATGCAGGCTCTTAGTCAGGAAAGAGACGCCTTAGGCCAGGAAGTCTGCCATTTAAAAAGAAAAATGGAAGAAAATCACCTGGCCCACCAGGGACTGGGTGACCTCCAAAAAGAACACCAGAACTTGTTAGAGCACACCAGGAGGGTGGAGGATGCTTTAGCAAGAAAGGAGCAGGCCAATAGGGACACAGCTCAGGAGGTAACCCTCCTGCAGCAAAGACTGGCCCAGTTCTCCAGGACCAACCAGGAAGCACAGAGGGAAAATGAGGCCCTCTGTCAACACAATGATAGGCTCCAACAACAGGTAGCGATGCAGGAGAGACTGATAGAGTCTAGTAAGGCCTTGACTGAGGAACTGAAAGCACAAATGCAGGCTCTTGCATTGCAACAGGGAGCAGGGGCGGATAGAGATGAGGTCCGCTGGGAAAGAGAGACTCCTGACCATAACCTCAGGAGCCCTAACACCAGGGGCCTTCATCTCTCCCAGTCCCTGGACTCTACCACCCCCATGTCCCCTGGCGCACATGAGCACAGGGCCACAGGGATGGCAGATTACTATCCAGCTAAAAGTATGGGGCTCATAGGCCAGTACCACTCAGGAATGGAGGGGTGGGCATCCGGGTATGGGCACCCAAGTACAGTACAGTTCAGTGGGGAACCCCAGGAGAGTAGGCCCATTAAGGGCATCCTGAAAACCTCTGCCCAGTTAGGTCAGTGGAGGGGGTACCCATCAAATCCTGGCAGCAAGGAGGAATCTGAAGACTCCTCTGAACTGCGCAGGACACAGGAGACCAGGTCCCCACATTCTGCCAGCCATTCCCAGGCTCGCAGAATCCAGGAAAACCTGGAAGAGCAGACAGGAACCTCTGGGAGCAGTGCCTCTGAGTCAGAGGATGAATGGACAAGGGTTACCCGAACCAAAAAGGCCAATAAGGCAAAAAGGGCCTTGCTTAAGGACCCCTTAAAGCAGATTAAGGCGATCAGGAGCGTCATCACGCCTTACCATAAGAACGCTAAGTATTCTGTTTGGGAGCACTTAGAGTTGTTTGAGCAAATGATGGAGACTTTCCATTTGAAGGACAGCCAAAGCTGTATTCAACATGTAAAGTGGACCTTCTCCCCGGAATACTCCAGTTTCTATGCGGGGTTGGAGGACCAAAATCATTTAAGATGGTCCACCTATAAGGCGGCCATCTTGAAACATTTTTCCATTCATAGAAATCCTCAAGAGGCTCGCAAGGCAGCCTACAATTTGCAATGTGGGGAGGATCAGGCCCCACAAGAATTTGTGCAGGAGTTAAAACGTGCTTTTGCGCAGACCACCAGAAGGGTGCGCACAGACAGTAGAGAATTCATTAATACATTTTTTCATGCCTTGCCCAAATACATAATGACCCAGCTCGTGAGGGATTTTCACGAGAAAAGATCTTTAGACTGGGTCATTGAACAGGCTACCCGGATCTATGAGGTGCAGAAACCGGTAGATAGCAAAAGTAATGCCCAGAAAAACCCCAAAGCCAACAGCACCCCTGCTGCTGCCAAGGTGGCAGAGGTAAAGGTCACCCCCGTTTTGGATTTGGAGATGGGGGGGCCTAAAAACCTACCTGCACCTAATAATGCTAGGCCCAGAAGGTCCTCGGGCCAGTCACAGACAGGGAGCCAGGGAGGCAGCCCCACAAATGGGGTCCCTCGCTCTCCTGATTATGTAAGCCCCCGTTACAAGGGAAACAGACCCATCCTGGGTTATGTGTGGACTCCTCCAGCCCAAGGGGGGAGATCCAGCCAAGAACCTAACCCAGGGAACTTTCCTCCTAACTTCCCACCGGAGGGCAGAAATTCTCCGAATCCTGGGCAGAACTTTTTCCGCAGGTATCCACCCAATTTCCAGCCCCAAAATCCTCCATCCTTCTTTCCCCAATTCCCTGAGCCCAGACAACCTAATCCGGGAGAGGGGAGGCCAAGGGTGGAGGGGTACCCAAATCTTCCCAACCCGGGGTACTACCAGAGAAGGGATAGCTACCCTTCCCGGGATCAGCCCAGGGGAGAAAACAGGGCCCCGTATCAGCCTGAGCGGGTTTCCCAGTTAGAGCGCCAGGTTCAAAACATGGCGCGGGATCTGGGTCACATACTGAGGGCTCAGCAGAACCCTCAGATCGGCATGCCGGCGCAGAACGCACCCAACTCTGGACCTGGTGCTCCAGAACAATGACGGGGGCAGCACCCCGATAACTCACCGGTTCCCAGGGAGGAGGCACAAGGGGAAGGGGGGTGTAAAGCCTTGGAGGAAGCTTCCTTCCTCACTTGTAAACAGCCCCTGGAAACCCAGGAACCGGAAACAAAATCTCTTGCCCCTGAAAGCCTGCCTCCTAAGGAGCAGAGGGGGGGTAGGAGAAACAAAAGACCCAAACAGACCCGTTTTGTGGAAGAAATACAGATCTTCCAATTTGAGGGAGAGGGATCCTCAGAGGATCCTGGGAAAAGGATCTTCTCCTTCAGAGAGGGGGGAACTCCTCCAAAAGAAAAATGGGTCCCTAGGGATGCAAATCCAGACTGGGGAGATGTGGAGACTGAGCTACCGCCGCCCACCATCTCATCCCAGAACCAACAGCAAGAAAATCCCCTGGTTCAAACCCATCCTGATGACTGCCTCCAAAAAGGGGGGGGCGGCCCGGAACCAGAGCCAGGGGAACCCACAATGGCTCTGATCTCCAGTTGCCAAATTTTTCTTTCAGATTCCCAAGGCTCTCCACAGAATTCTGCCCAAATTTCTTCTCTTGCAATGTCCAAAACCAGAAAATTAGCCCACCAGTTGTCCAAAAATGTACATTATCTGTGCCCCCTTGAGGAGAAGGAGGGAAGATATTATGCCCCGGTACAAGTACAGGGGCAGGGTACAATTTTGGCACTGGTGGACACTGGATCTCAAGCTACCCTTCTGTCCAGAAGGGCCTTTGATGAACTGAATGCAGGAAGGGGAGGGAATTACCAAATTCCTCTCACCTCTCTTCCTGGGCAACTCCAGAACTTTGACAGGAAGGAAATTCCCGTCGAGGGGACGGCAGATTGGACATAAAAATTGGGCGACATAAGTTGAAACACCCGGTCATAGTTGTGACCCCAGAGGGCACCCCTTGTTTACTAGGGAATGACCTCCTGAGAAGGTTGTCACCCCTAATAGATTGCGTAAACAAGGTCCTCTGGACCCAGACTAGCCGACCAATAAAATTAAAACAGAGTGTCAACCATGTTAGTTTAAACGGCACCTGCCACATGGTTGAACAAAAATATGACCAAGTAGAATTTCACTTCCAGAACAACCAGATTCCAGACGTGACAGTAATAGCAGTAGGACAACAGACTGGTGATGGGGGGTCCTCTCTATTTCTGAAAATCAACCTTCCTTCCAGTCTAAAGTGGTACTCCACGCTGGAAGGAAACACTCTGAGATTCTATACTAATCCACAATCAGAAACTCCCACTCCTATAGTCCAGAAAGATGTGAAATCAGCTCAGAGCCTGGCTGATATTCAGCAAATTGGAGAGCCGTTGTTCATCCCTGTCCAAGTAAATGATGGGAAGGACTCTGTTCTCGCTCGAGTGTGTGTGAACAACGGTAAGAGCTTCATCAGTGAAGCCATGTTTCGCCAACTCCCAAAAGATCCAGCCATTCCCACCTTCAAACTGATAGACAAGTGGGAAATGGACCTGGAAGCACCTAATTCCAAACATCTCCTGCCAAGCAGGTGTATGCTCAAAATCTCCATTGGCAACAAGAGCATAGTCCACAATTGTTGGGTCGTGCGAGACGTCCCTGCCGCCTTTTACTTAGGCAGTGACATTCTCAATCGCTTTGCCATTAGTTTGGACCTAATAAACTTCAAAGCTTGGTCCCGATTAGCGGATAATCCCATGGGCTTTGATGATCCAGAAAAAGCATTTAGGTCAGCTCAATTGCTACCTTATGCAGTTGAAATTCAGGTTAAAGAGGAAGTCACCATCCCAGAAAGGACCCGACAATTCTCCCTGGAAGTGAAAGTTAAAAGGGGACAAGAGTTGAAAAACCCTGATGCTTACATACATCTAAATGCTTCTCTCCAACAGCAAGGGTTGGGGGTAAACCCAACGCCATTAGTCAACATAGAACATGACACCATTCTAATAGAGGTGGATAACAGCGACTTAAAGAGTATTACTCTAGCCCCAGGCACCATTATTGGAATGGCGGTTGATGACCGACATTTCTCCATTGATCTTGGAAATGAACTGTTAGGACCAATCCCCAAGGACTGTTTTGACAGTGACAGTGATGACAATGCAACACCAGACAGGATCTTTACCCGGCATGGGGGGAACTTCCTGGTGTACACTTCCTGCCCTTATGGTAAGGATGATGTGACGTGTGACTTCAGGAGGGATGAGGTGATTTTCCAGGTTCATGAAGGCTGCCTTTCCCACCTGAAGCCTCCGGTCCAAATCAGCACTCTGACCAGGGACTTCTCTACCCAGCTGGAGGAGGCCGCGGAGATAGCCAAACCAGAAGTCTTTCCAGGCTTCAGGCAGATGGTGGAAGAGAGAGTCAACCTAGCTGATGCCTGTGTGACTCTGGAACAGAAGCAAAAGTTGAAACAAGTTTTCTTGGATTTCCAAGATCTCTTTGCGGTAGACTCATATGACTGTGGCCGCACCGACATCCACATAACCACAATCCCCACGGACCCTGGCATGACTCCTGTGTTTGTGAAGCAATATCGCTTGCCTCTCGCATCAATGGAGTCCCTTACTGAAATAATTAAGAACCTTGAGTCCCGGGGAATAATCCGTCCAGTCCACAGCACCTTCAATAATCCGGTGCTGGGAATATTGAAGCCAAACGGCCAGTGGAGACTCTGCGCTGACCTTAGGGAGCTCAACAAACGGGTCCATACTTCCCGATGGCCTCTGCCCTACATTGACCAAGGGCTGGCCCAGATCCAGGGGTCACAGGTATTCACAGCAATAGACCTGACCAATGGATACTGGACCGTGCCTGTCAGTAGGGAGGACCAATACAAGCTGGCTTTTACCTTTGGGGGCCAGCAGTATACATGGACCCGGACTCCCTTCGGATACCTCAACTCCGGCAATGAATTTAACATTTTCCTACATAAGGCCATGCCCGACCTGGGTGCGAGGGGTAACCTGGCTTATGTAGATGATGTCCTCATCAAAAGTTCATCTGTGGAGGAACACATAGCGGAGATCCGTTATGTTCTGACGCAGTTGAGGGCCGCCGGAGCAAAACTTTCCTTTCAGAAAGCACAGTGGTGTAGAACCCGTGTTAATTTCTTGGGGCATGAGATTACTCCTCAGGGTCTCTGTCCCCAGGAAAAGAAAGTGGAAGCACTTCAGAAACTGAAAGACCCCACAACTCTGCGAGAACTAAGGAGCCTCCTTGGACTGACTAATTACAGCAGAAAGTTCATTGAGGGCTACGCAGAGATTACCAGACCCCTGATTCATCTCCTGAAGGGGGGGGTCAAGTGGGAATGGGGTCCAGAACAATCCGAGGCAGTAAGACAACTCAAAAGAAGCCTCTCACAAGCGCCTTGCCTAGCTTACCCTGTCAGAAACAAGGAGTTCTTCCTGGAGACGGGGTTCTCTAATACGTGCTTGACGGCAGTATTATACCAAAAGCATGACAAGGTCAATAAAGTAATCTCCTATGCGAGCAAAACTTTATCCTCTGTGGAGGAAAAATTCAACGATTGTGAGAAGGCACTCCTGGCAACGGTGTGGGCATTGAAGAATTACCGCCCGTTTATCCAGGGGGAACACATCATAGTGGAGACTCCACACCAGCCTCTGCAATATCTCCAAAGTGACAGAATCCGGGCCGGAAATGTGAGTAATTCCTGAGTTACTTCCTGGATTCTGTCAATGCAAGGCTTTCCTGTGGAGGTCAGATATGGCCAAAACAAGAAGAGTCCCCTCGCGCAAGGTCTGGCTGACTTGCATGATTGTGCCAGAGAAAACTGTCTCGAGGACGAAAGTCTAAAAATCAAGGACAACATGGAGGCATACCTTAATTCCCCACACAAAGTCTTTGAAGAGGACAAGTGTGAGGGAATGCCCACTGTCTATGTGGATGGATGCTCTTACCATGTTGACAACGATGGGGAGAAAGAACTGGTGGCCGGCGTAGGGAATGCATGGGTGAATGAGTCCCCAGAACCCTCCGCTGGATACAAAATTGGTCCCCGAAGTAGTCAGGTGGCAGAATTGATGGCTGTGCATCAGGCCATCCTCACTGCTGTCCAGCATCAACTCCACGAACTGGTCATAATCACAGATTCGGATTATGTACGGAACGGGTTCGTGGAGCACCTGGTTAATTGGAAAGCCAGGGGCATGTTATGTGCTAACAACAAACCCTTGAAACATGGGAAGTTGATCCAAAACATTGATGATCTGGTCACCTCGAATGAGATGACCATCTATTGGAAAAAGATCAAGGGTCATTCCAAAGTAGAGGGACCAGACAAAACTGGAAATGACTTAGCTGATCAGCTGGCCAAAACCGGGGCCATCCAAGGGGATCTAATTGAGATTGAGTCCCTGTTGGGGGAAATCCAGGTCACTGCTATCACTAGGTCCCAGACAAATGCTCACAACGACCTTTCAATTGCACAATGGAGTAAGGAGACCCCTGATGCTGATTTGATTACAGCTCAGAAGGGGGATCCAGTAATTGGTAAATTTTACCAACACCTTGAGGACCCTGAGAACTTTCCCCTGAAGGATACTGATTACATTGGGAAAGAGGACCTAAGAGTGTTGATGAAATGTCCAAAAATGTTCCGGATCCAAGACGGTTTGTTGGTAAGGAAATCCAAAGCTGGCCACGATCAGTGGGTGGTTCCTGCCTCATTCCGAAGCCTGATGTTAAGTCACGCCCATGATGCAGCCACCGCCGGTCATAGGGGGTTTCACACAACATTGGAAATCTTAAGAGAGGTTGCATACTGGCCACACATGGGGCAGGACCTCGACCAATACTTGAAGGGGTGTCTTGTGTGTGCACAATTTCAGCCATCATCCCTCACGCACCGCGCGCCTCTCCAAAAGCGGGGGATGACCCTGCCATGGTCAGATTTACAAATCGACTTCGTAGGCCCCGTGATTCGCTCTGCTAGGGGGAATAAGTACATGTTGACTGTGACATGCTTGTTTACCAAGTGGGTGGAATGTCTCCCAGCCCCAAATTGCAAGGCAGAAACCGCAGCTGCCCTGATGATTAACCACATCTTTTCCCGTTTCGGTCTACCTCAAAGGATTGAGTCAGACAGGGGTAGCCACTTCACCAGTGAAGTAATGACAAGGATGTGGGAGATACTGGGGGTCAAAAGGAAGTTGCATATTGCTTATAGACCAGCTTCTTCTGGGGCAGTAGAGAGATATAACCGGACAATTGTGAGCATATTAAAGAAGTTTGTGGCAGATTCTGGGCCAAGTTGGGATATCCGATTACCTCTGGTCCTAATGGCCATCAGATCTACCCCTTCATCTGCAACCAAAATGTCACCATTTGAGTTGATGACTGGGCGCAAGATGGTGCTTCCGCAGCATTTGCTCTATAGGACCCAAGAGCAGACACTAATAAATGCCTCCACAACTCATGAGTATGTGGAGAATTTAAGGAAACACCTTCAACATGCTTTTGCTTATGCTCAGCGGAATCTAGAAAGATCGGCTGATAGCATGAAGACCCATTATGACCTGAAAACTTCCAGGAAGGAATATCAGGTGGGAGACCGGGTCTATCTATACAACTTCCAAAGGAACCAGGCCAAGCAGCGCAAATTTTTGCCTACATGGAAGGGACCCTTTGAGATCATCGACAAGATCTCCCCTGTGGCGTACAAAATCCACCTCCCCAAAGGTCCTTTGGCAGCGGGGGAAGACAAGTGGGTCCACATAAACCAGTTGAAATGTTGCCATCCCAGGCACGCTCTGCAACAACTGGAGGAATCCTCTGGAATCCTAGCGGGTACTGTCTCAGATTAATTCAGTTCCAACCATAAAACATACCACATCTAGTCTCTAAAATATTGTGATTTGCATGAAACTGTCTCTTAGTTATACTGTTTTTTTTTTTCCAAAATAAGAATGTAATGTTTCGTTATGATGAAATGCATATGCTGCCCCACTATCTCAACAGTGGTGGAAACACGTCTATGAGTAGGTATTGCCGCTCTTCCTTTGTCGTCCTAGGAGAAAGAAAACCTGGAGACGGGACAAGGAGGACGATCTGGAGACCGGGAGCAGAGACGCAAGGGGCCCAGTGTACCGCCCAATATTCCCATCAGGACCGGCGAGGAGAACCGATCGACCAGTACCGGATGGAGGAAAAGATGCTGAACTGTGCCATCTATTGGAAGAAGATGAGGAAACATCCCAGATCTTGCGGGTCCCACCAGTGAAGGATCAGATGGCCACCGCAAGAAGGGGGGCTTGTGCGATGTATTTACCCATGCATCCGAGCCCTACCTCAAAACTGTGCAGTACTGACATGAAAACATCATGATGGCCAGAGCTTCCCAGAAAATGCCCAGGGAAGTGCATGAAGAATAGGCTGCCACCCATTTTTGCCGATGTTATGGGCACAGAAGGAAACTGCCTAAAACCACCATTGGACTACCCACACAGTAGTCTGAAACCATTGGGAGTGGCAATGCTGATTGCCAAAAGCAAACCCATAACTGTTGGGAATTCATTTTCTTAAATCCCAAAAAGGGGTGCAGTACCAGTACTCACCACTATCAGAAAGCCGGCGTTTTAAAACCACCAGATTATACTTTTTTGTAGAAAACTGAATAAATGAACCCAAAACAGGCCAAATAAAGACTTACTGAGAGGTGAATACAATGTAAAGTTATATTCTGAAGTGACTTGAAGGTTTATAACAAGACTGGCTGAGCTGTGGATTTCAGCAGTTTAAGTAAATTTTGACTGAAAGACACTAAAAAAATCTAAATGTTTAAATTGACTGAGTGACCTACTTTTGAGTGTCACATAGGTTGCAATTGTTTAAATGTCATAGTTTTAAACTTAGAATCAGCCTTCTAGCTGCATATGTGAAAATGTTTAGTTTTATTTGAATGCAGAAACTGGGGAACAGAAATGACATGTAGCTAAAAACTGGCTTAAAGAGATTCCAATTTGCCTGGCAACTACCCCCATCAGGAGTGAAACTTGAGTCACAGCTGTGTTCCCAGGCCTTGCTGCCCTTTTGCTGCCCCCACCAAAAGGGATATGACACTTCCCTGATTGAATTACCTGGGCTCTGCAGGAAATTGAACAAAGCCCTGTCTTGACTCAGGCAAATGTTTTATGGCGGGAGTCGTAAATGGAGATTTCTCCTGGAAGCACAGGGGAGGGGCACTGCCTGTGAGAGCAAGCTGGCTTGGCAGAACTGGAAAAACCAGAAATTCAACCTTGTGCTGGAGGAAAACCACACCCCTTTGGGGCCAGAACATAACTCTAAAAAGATGAATAACTCATAGAGCGGACATGTGAAAATTGTATAAATGACACCATAATTCTTGTGATTTTTCTGCCCACATTTTAAGAGGTTTTTAGAACCGGTGGCATGTTCAGAGGGGTGTTATATAGGGGTAGTCATCCAGAACGCATGAACTGGACATAAAGATATATCAATAAGGGTTTTCATTCAGTATTCTAGACTAGGCGTTGACTTGGCTGTAGTGCTGAATTGAATCCTCTTACACACCCTTCTTTAAATCCTGCAAAACAGCCCTTTAAGGGCCACCTTTGCTGTTACAAAAATAGATGAAATTGAACACAGACTGCAAAAATATATTACAAAATCTATTGTAATTTATTGTATGCAGTTTAAGTACTCAACATTTCCAATTGTTGCCTGTAGCCACGGTTAACAGAGATGTTTAGCCACAAATGAAAGCACTCCAGTTGTTGCTCACCTTAGCTCTGCAAACAAAATCCTGCTATTCATTGGCTAATACCGTAACCGCGGCTAGAAATAATATTATTGAAAAAAATATATATATTTCTTTGTACGTGCATATATACATTTCACATATACATTAATCAAAAGTCTTACCAAATACCTTTATATGTGCTTGCCTCTTTCTTCCATATTTGAACTCTGAAAAAGAAAAATGTACTTAATATTAATGGTAAAGGCCATTTATACCACACACTATCACCACCGGAGTAGTCCTACAGTGTTCATCATATCAAAATAAATACACATTGTTTTTTTATAATTACCAAGTTGTGTTCATTAATCATGCTATAGAGACAAAAAATGTATTTTTCGAGAAAAACAAAACTCTGTTATTTTAAAAATGTAACATTTAAGTGATTATGAACTCGTTTTTGCATCAGCAAATTCGAAAAAGAATTGCCTACAACATCCATAGTTCGTACACCAATAAATGCAATTCACTACAATGCACAGATGTTACAATACTATACAAACATTACGTTATGTTATATGATGACTAATTTACAGATTACTTTATGCAACCTTCACCAGGAAACCAAGACATGTAACATAACTATGTCTTCAGTTGTACAAAGACATACATGAAGACATGCCAACGCTGTAACATTATTTTGAGTATTGATATGCTTAAACTATATTCATACCTATATTATAAATAATAGGTAGACAATAAAACATTTTTGTGAATAAACATAATAACACTCAGCAAAAACTGCACTAATAGCATAGCACAGGTATTTTCCATACTTCTTATAACATCTGTATGCTCCTTTATTTGGCCACCTACACAAATGAGAAGTTCATAATGACATTTCATATTATACACATCACATTTTTCAAAACTTAAAACTACAAATTATTATATAAACTTCTGTTAGCATTGATACTTTTACACAGTGTGGAAAAACTTTTTTTTACTATATCAAAATGCATTCTAAATTATACAAATTATATCTACATTGCTGTTTCATAACTTCTTTCATAATTTGGTGTGCATCCTTTTTCTGGCCAGCTGCACACCTTAGAAGCTAATCACAATTATCTTAAACCTACCGTACAAAATGAAAGAACATGCACAGTTTAAGATTGTCTGACATTTCTAAGAACTCCACAGTACACATAAAACATATTTATACATTTAACAAACTAACCTTTTCAGCACGTTATTTTGATTTTGTATTTTAATTGCACCATATTTTTTTGCATCTACAACCTACTGTTTACTTGTTTCACATGTAAACAGTCATGAGCTTCTACACTCGCTCACACTCGAAAATAATTTACATGAAACCATTTATGTAACCTTGCACTTATAGGGAACACGTGTCCATTTTAAAATATACAGTGTTTTACACAATAAAACAGAAGTAGAAGATTGCAGAATGCTATTTTCACTTCTAAATTGTATAGTCTTCACAATATTACCTCTAAAAAATTGTAATACTGTTTTTAAAAAACATCCTACTATCAATCCATGTCCTACTTTACATCAAACACTTATCAGCCTATTTTTCCATTTCAAACCATTATTTTGCATGTTTATATTCACAAAGAATATTACACATATATTTTAAAACTTTGATTCTAACAACATTAAGTAAGTGTTCTTTAAACCCTTTGGCAATATAGCTTGGTGTGTGAATATAGAGTCATTGCAAACAAGCCAATCTACTTCTGTATGCACCCATGTGGTGAAATATCCAGATTCAAAGGATGCCCCCTTATGAAAAATAATTGCACATGTTTTAAAAGTTTTCTTACTAACAGAAACTTGACTATTTACAAAATTAATTATTGACGTGTTAATTTTACTACCATCAACACTCTATCTTTGAAACATAATCAATACATACTTATTAAAAACTTGATTTTGCAGTATTGATTGTAAATTACAACCACACTCACTGCATTGGATGTCATGGAATACTTTAGTTACTCGATCAGAACATTTTACACTTTTCTGATCAGGCACATGCAGATACACAAATCTTTCACAGAGATATGGAGTAGAATAACCTTTCTTACATTTTGGACACATATGATTCCACTCGTAACCAATTTCTACATACCTATTTACGTTAACAGTTTCCTTGACTAATAACTCAAATACAGTCATTAAAAGTTCTTGACTATCTTCCTGTGTATTTTGCGAAAATTGCTGATTTCCACTTGCAACAGTTACTACATTTCGGATTGACATTGCCAAATGTAAACTGTGTGGATTTCCATCTATAGGTATTTTAAGAAATTAAAATTCAACACATAGCTGCTCCTCTGCTGTAGATGCTAAATATTGCATCAATGGAGTAATTTGATATAACATACACAAAGCTGCATTACAATACCATTCAACTCCTGTTTCATTACTAAAGATGCAATGAGAGTATGTTATAATTGAACGACTCTCCAACTGTGTTAAATTCTGTTGTTTGTTAGTCTTACAAGGACTGATTTCATTTGAATGTGCTTTCACCGACACCTTACGTTTCATGGATGTGTGCTTCACAGGTACAGGTATAAGGTTAAGGTGAGGAGCATACAGTACACACAATCTATTATATTCTGCAAAGCAAGAAATGTCAGCTTTCACTTTCCTTTCTTCAAATGTATCCTTAAAAAGCATGTAACGATCAAGTGAGTTTCTTCTACACAATCAAACTTAACTTCAACATGTTCAATATGTGTGCTGTGAGGAAAAGTGTGAAATGCAATCACTCTGCCCATCGCTCCATTGACTAGACCAATTTCTAGATTCAAGTGTGTCTGTACATTACAACACGGCACAGATTTGTAAAACTCTTTCTAGACCTGCTGTTTTAGAAATTGAATTTTCCAGTTGACCTAATCAAGCTTTTGCTCTCTTATCCAACTCTAAAGGCATAGCATGTGGAGGGTTTAGAATTCGATATTGCATACACTGACTCGGAGGCGGCCTCAATCGTTGTGACGTTACGATTCTACGAGGTGCGGCTTGAGTCGGCTTGAGTCGACTTGGACGTGGACGCGGTCGCGGACGTTCTGTCCTTCTGGGTCCTTTCCTCGGCATTCGGAGACTGAGCCTGCCTGAGCCCGCCCTCGCTTGCCAGCGTACGACAACGTACGAATCTGCTCGCGGTGCCTGTCTGCTCCTGAGGGCGTTCAGCGCACCACCGCCGCCGCGGCAGGATACCTCTACCGGCGGGAAGCCTGGCGGAAAGACAGCTGGAACACACGGGAGCCGCCGGAGTGTTCAGCGTGCGCTGGTCACGGCGTTCTGAGCACTTCGCCGGCCGCGGGACACCCGAGGGAGAGTGATTCTTCTCGGTGTGGGAGCGGACAGAGGTTGCGGTGGGTAATTAGTACATGGGGGAAAAGCGCAGGGGGGAGTTATATCGTCTTGTAGTAATTACACTGCCTAGCTAGCAGTGTTATTTACTTTAATCAAGCCCCTTTCCCCCCCCCTAGATACCTGTCCCCCCCACCTTTATACCCAGTCTCCCTCCCTTGGTTTGATTTAAGGGTACTGCCACCATATGGTGAGGAGTTTCATCTGGGAGTGTGTGCTGAACCTGCATAGTGCCTGCCTGAGGGCCTGCCTGAGGGGCGCTAAGATTTGGGGACAGCTGGCTTTGCGCCTCGTCAGCTTACTAAGGACAGTGCAGGTCACGTGTTGAAATCTGGCTTGGATTTGGGTGTAGCAAAATTTAGAAAACTGGCTAGAGAGAAGGCACCTTGATCTCTGTAACAAACCTAATGGCGCCAGGGAAGAAAATGACGCAAAATAAGTACAATCTACGCAAGACAAAGAAACAATTGGAGGTGGCAACCCTGACGAACGATGAGATGAGGAAACCTAAAACAAATAATAAGGGGAAATCCAGTATATCCATCCCTACGGGACAGGGAGCCATAACTGGTTTCTTTGCCCCTCTCCCCTTAACAGAAATTAACTCTACGATCATTGAGGACCCCGTCTCATCGGAGGATAGGGGTGGCGACCCAATGAGTTCCACTAACTTTGATGACATAGATAATAATTCGCTGTTAGACCTGTGTTTGAGTATCCAGCGGGGGATGACTCCCCAGATCCTCAGGCCGTTGGAAGACACAGGTCTGCGACAGGAGAATAATTCTATGTCATCTTCTGATAACATCATAGGCCATGAGATACCCCTGGGCCGATTGTCAGCCTCCCCCAACTTAGTAATGGTTTCTATGGAAGACGGTCCGGAGACAGAGGAAGGAAATCTCTCCACCCTGTTCCCTGGGGCTAAGGAACTGGCTGAGATTCAATCCTCAGTGGCCTCCCTTCAATTTGCACTCAAAATTTTGCTCCAAATGACGGGTCGGATACTTACAAACACTAACCCATTGCCTAATACACAAACAGAAGAAAAGAATAAGGAAGAAGAGGCGGAGACCAATCTATCGGAGGCCATAGGTATCGCTGAGGAAATAAATAAGATACCTGATAAAGATTCCTCGGTAAATGAGGACCTGAATGAGTCAGTCTTCTATTCCCGTAAACAACGCAAACTGGCTAAGAAAGCGCAAAAGAATAAGGAAAATACGATGCAAGGAACTAAAGAAGACAAGACGGTGCACATTGGGGGGCGCTCAAAAAAAGCAAAAAAAAGGGCAGCCAGAGCTAAGAAAAAGATGGGCTCTGGAGAAGGTCGCCTCTGCAGTTGGCTTATCACTCATCAAGATACGAATCTAGTCTCGCCGTCCAAACATGATCAACCAGTGACGGTGGATCTGACTGATGATGCGGAAAGATTGCCGACCGTGGAGGAAACAGAGGACCAGGCAGATGAATGGGAACGATTTGAGGCCGACCTTCAAGAGGAGGAGGAAACTCGGATCAGGGGCCCCGACCTGGTACTTCAATCTGAACCAGCCCCGACTAGTTCCATCATCTCTCCCGGTAGACCAGTTAAGGACGGACCCGATCTCTCAGGGAACAGAATCTGCCTGATCAAAAACCTGTATAAAACCTGTGAACGTAGATGGCTGCCACGATCAGAGTTCCTAATACGTCTGCATTCGGTCCCTGAACTGCGCGTCTTAAAATCAGATGATTTCCTGTTTGTGGAACCATTAAAAGGCCCTAACCCCTGTGTGTCTGCAATACACTGTAAATTTATATCCACCGCACAGATGCTTAGGAAATACCGTGAAGAATTGAGGGCTGTGGATGTTGAGGTTGATGCAGACTTGGACAAAGTTGACTCAAGTGCTGAACTTGTAGAAATAAATGGGCCAGGCATACCAGTGGAGTACCCCTTGATACCTAAAGGAAAGAAAGTTGAAATTGCTGATGTTCAGTTGGTCCTAAAATGGCTCGCTGAATCTCTTCCTGAGGTTTTACCTAAACATTGAAATTTGACATTGTTATCGTGGAACACAAGAGGTTTTGTTCATCTGTTGACGTCGGAGGGATCGGTTAATTTTATAGTGAAACATAGCCTGATATGCTTACAGGAGACATGGGCAATGGACATTTTACTACTTGATGGATATATGAATTATCAATCCTATGCTAAGAAGGGAGATAAAGGGAGACCGTTTGGAGGGCTCTTGATAGGTGTGATCAGCTCTCTGCCCTCGAGGCAGATACCTTGTAATGAGTGTGATAATATGCTGGCAGTAGAGGTTGAATATGGATCACAGGATGATAAGGGGAAGGTCCTGTTGATAAATATATATAATCCCCCGCGTGTGGGAACTAGTGAACCTATTCAAGAAGCCCTTCATGAATTACTGGCCTCTTGGTCTGTACTACCTGGTAACCGAGCAGTGATTGTTGTGGGTGATTTTAATTGTCGTATTCCTGCTGTGACAGGGAAAAATCCTCAAAACCCCAAGTTAAGAGAGACACATCTATTAACTCATAACAAAACCGACATCGAGGGACCTCGTTGGCGTCGGCTGTTTGACGAATGGGATCTGGAAATGTTGAATGGCTACACGAATAGTGACTACCCGGGGAAACATACTTGGTCCAATGGGCTATATAGTAGTACCCTGGATTACATCTTCATGTGCCCTAAAATGCTGCTCTCAGTAGAAGATATGTTTGTATCTCCAAACAAATGGAGTGATCATTCAGCTCTCCATTGCATACTAAACTTACAACTGAGAGCTCTCGACAAGTGCAATATGGGCACAGTCTATGTGAATAAATCAGGCTGTAACATTAGATGGTCGGCTAAGAATATTAATCAGGCTGCTCTGGCACTCGAGATGGATAAATGGCCAAATTTACCCAATTTCCATTCCATGTCTATTGAATCCATTGAAAATTGGATAAAAGCCTTCTCTCATATACATGCTTTGGTTCCGACCATTAGCATGCATAGACCGGAGGGTGGTCCCCGCTCTTATAATAATAAGATTAGAGATGCCAAAAGGGACTTGAGACGGGAACTGCGTATGAGCAAGAAAAAGTTAGGACCGTCTGATGTATTACGAGTGGTTACGAGGAAAATCAAAAACAAATATAGATCTATTATTAAAAATATTAAATCTACCGCTAATACCTGGGCTCACCAGAGATTAGTTCAAACGATTTGTTCTAAAAACACTTGTAGTATTTGGGCACTTCTGGGAGAAACTAGGGAGTCTTCGAAGGGCCAAATGGTTAATCCAATTAAAGCTGAGACATGGGTCGAGTTTTTACTTGCCCGTAACTCAAAATTACCGAATGACAAATTGGGCCCTCAGATAACCTTGGCTCCCCATTTGGCTTTTGATATTTCATATACAGCCATAATCTCCAAGATAAAGACGCTCAAACCTTCCAGAGCCCCAGGACCGAACGGCCTAGCCAATATAGTTATGAGAAAACAGCCCGAGTTCTGGGCGAGTCTATTAGCAACACTGTTCAAAAAGATAACGTCACAGGGGCAAATACCAAGCTCATGGCAAACAGCAGTACTGATACCTGTTTTTAAAAAGGGCAATCGCTTAGATCCCACTAATTATCGGCTCCTCTCCATGCTGGACACAACGGGTAAATTGTTTGCTTCTTTACTGCTGGAGGAATTACAATCATGGGTAGAAAGGGCAAACATTTTGTCCATCTTTCAGTGTGGATTCAGGAAAGGTTATTCAACGAGTCACAATTTAATGGTCATGAACCTGTTGAGAACTAAAGCGCGCAGCAAAGGTGCACCACCTTTATATGCTTTATATATTGATTTTAAAGCAGCTTTCGACACCATCCCTAGGGAACGTTTGTGGGCTAAACTTAACGGTCTGGGGTGCCCCGCAGGCATCCTGTACTACCTTAAATTGCTGCACTACAATACGTCAGTCAGACTGAAATTAGATCATGAAGGACACCTGACAGACAAAGTGCTGCAGAATAGGGGAGTGAAACAGGGCTGTGTGACGGCCCCCTTGGTATATAACCTGTATGTCTATGACATACCAGTGGCCATAACGGCCGTTTCAAACTGTCCACCTAAAATTGGGGAGCTGGTATGCACTGTCCTGGCTTACGCAGATGACCTGGTCATTTTTGATCACACAATCAGTGGCCTACGCAGATCGGCCACTGCTCTGTGGGATTATGCGAAACATAACGGCCTTACTATCAACCTAGATAAGACTAAGGTATTGCGGTTTACTAATAAAAGAGTATCTCGTGTAAGTCTTATGGTGGGTAAGAACATAATCCCTTATGCCCCACATTATCGGTATATGGGTATCGATTTCGAACCGAGCGGTGACTATACCATGTGCAAACATTCTCGGATGACGCGAGCAGCGCAGGTCACATCGCTGGTCGCGAACTTTACCAACAAGCAAGGAGGTTTCACGTTATGGGGCACTCGCCAACTATATGTGCAGGTTTTTACTCCCATGATAACCTATGGTCTAGAGGCCTTGTTCGACCTAGATCTTAGCTGGCTACAAGTTTTAGAAGGGAAATTCTGGCGGCGGGTCTTGGGGCTGCCCCCAGGAATTCCAATGGCCATTTTACGCCTAGAATTGGGCATACCATCATTGAAAGCTACAGTGATGAAAAAGAGACTAGGGTTTTTTATCAAAATGCGTAGTGGTACAACAAATGCGATATTGACTGCTGTGGATAAGGAAATATATAAAAAACAAAATACCCTTTCACCCGCTGCTATAATGTTAAAACATCTCGCTGATATAGGATGGACGTATCGTAAAGGGGACTATACCCGGCAAGTTCAGAGAGCCCTAGATAAGCGAATAGATATGTGGGATTGGTTGGAAAATTTTGCCCACCTCAGTGCATTGAAAAGTTATGAATTTGTGAAATTCAGGTTGTATACATTTATGAGACCGCAAGATTACCTTAACTTATGCCCTTGCAGAAGATTGCGGCGTTTTGTACTCCTATTAAGACTGGGCCAACTCCCGACCCTGTGGGTTACGGGCCGGAGAGATCGACTGTTGTCGACACTAAGGATCTGCAGATTGTGCAAAATCAATAATGTTCTTGAGACTGCAAGACATGTCCTGACTCAATGCAGTAGTATGACAAACATAATACATCATCATATGGGAAAGTATACGCATGACTCTGTTACAACCTCTAAGGCATTATTTTGGCATCACTGCCTAAATTCTGAAAATATTCACATTTTTACTGCTCTATATAACATCTGGTTGGTCATAGAGGGCAAATTGGGCGTTAGGATCTGAATAGGCAGCATTATCTTCACCCAGGTGTGGAGATGGGATACATCTTTACTAGAACCCCTCCTTGGCCATGCGTGACTCTGTAATTGTGAATCCTGTAATTAAGAATTCCAACTGCTAATCGCTCTTCTAAATATTGTCAGTATTTCGTATCCTGGTGAGTTCTGATGTGATACCCGCAGGATTTGATTTAGGGCGATCTAGGTTGTTTTAGGTTCTATAATGCACGATTGTGTCTGGGCTAGATTTATTTACCTACTGTGAATCCTGTAATCATGAATTCCAACTGCTAACCGTTCTCCGAAATATTGTCAATATTGCGTATCCTGGTGAGCTCTGATGTGATTCCCACAGGGTTTGATGTAGGACTATCTAGGTTGTTTTAGGTTTTAGGTCTTAGAGTTATTGATTGGGTCTAGGCTAGATAGATAGATTTATTTATTTATTGTTATTTATTAGCATTGTTAATTTAGTTGTGTAATCTTAATTTCATTATTGTATTTTGTTGTCATTTATGTGTAAAGTTTATTAGTTAAACTGTAACACATTAAATAAATAAATAAATAGCATGATCATCTAAAACATCACACGATTTTAGCTCTACAATATTTTGCTTCTCTGACAGTAGCATTGTAGAGTTAAACTTGTTACACTCTGTAAGTGTGCACCTCAAAGCAGCACAAGAAATGTTTCTTTCCTTAAGAGTCAACATGACATCAGATGGACTGCAATCTACAAGAAACATGTTAGAAATCAGTCTTTCCTTTAAGACTGCTTTCACATTTTCCTCAAGAACACCTATACAAATCTTATTAAGCATTTCTGCATAATCTAAGAGGCCGATTCATGGAACCAATGTGCGCCGAAAATCTTGGCGTAAGCTGGCGCAAGTGTGAAAAAGCAAGTGCACGTGTGCGATTCATGGAAGGCGATACGTGTGTTTCCCCTGGGAAGTGCACCAAATCCGTGCGTGGCGCACACGGGTGCACACGTCATTGCAACATCCAGAAAGGCGCACAGCAAAAGCGCACAACGTTAGCGCACACACCAAAAAGGGGGCGTAACAAGGGGCATAACACGCGGAATGGGGAACAATGCATGAAAATAAGGGCGTAAATGGGGATGTACTGCTGTGAAGCACACGGAACGCCCACACGCACGTGAACCACACATATTCATGGAATCGAATAGGGGAAACCCATGCACGCCCAAAGACATGCACAGGCCTAAACACGTCTGCCACACGAAGGCAGGCGGTAGCGTCCCTGCGCATTACAAAAATGTGTGCAAAGAAAATACACGTATATACAGCTACGATGAATGTCCCATTCTGTGCCCCTCTAGGAGAAATGACATGTCCCGCCACGCACATGCATCTCAGAAAAGGAAGAAAAAGAGATAAGCGACCCCTGTTGCCCACATGCGTGTACAAAAACACACGCAGTACGCTGTGGCAGCAGGAACACAAAAAATATGTACACGATCAACACGCAGGCTACTATGGCCGTAAAAAAGGGGTACGCGACAAACAAGGACACCCGCAGTGGGAAAAATAGCGAGTGCAACTCACGGTCTGCCTTGCGTGTAGAAGAAGAACGTGTTTCCAACACCCATCCGCTGTGAAGTAATCGCATGTGAACCCCAATGCCTGGAAAACACACGCACCGCTTCCCATGAAAAGCACATACAGAGCGATGGAAACCCACGTGGGATCTCTAACCCGTGCCAGGGAAACACCCGTGTGCCAGGGAAACACCCGCGCGTGTCACGTCACAGACGCGCTTACGTGCTAAGGGCCTTTCCTCGAATTACATGCTGACATGCTGTTTTTTCACGTGCCAAATCACTCTGTATCAAGCTGGCCACGCAACAACACACGGAAGACCATGCTCCTGCCCAGAAGGCCATTTTCCTGCCCACAGATCCCCGAGCAGCCTCCCACGAGCCATCTGCTGCTGCCTGCCTGCCTGCTGCCACCGTGCCCTGCCATTTGGTGCCTGCACATCTGCCATCTGCAGGGGTCTGTCGGGGAGTTTCTCCCGGGGTCGGCTGGGCCTTCCGCGGACCTCCGGGCTGGGAGGCCCCAACTCCTCCCGCGTATCCCAAAAATGAGTATGAGACACACACAAGAAGCAAGGTGGTTCTGCTGTTTATTGAATAACGGCAGGGATGGGTCTAGGTTCGTACGCGTCCGTCCAGACTCTCGAAATTCGTGGGGCTCGCAGTCCTCTTTTTGCCTCAGTATGACGCGCTACTTGCATCACCTGGGAAAGTTAGCAAAAAACCTATCGCCACTCTGGATTGGTTCCTCGAGTGGTAGGGTTAGTATAGCATACGTATAGAGAACGCTGTTAGTGGTTAAGGGTCAGTCAGGTGGTATACTTGGGTTGTCCCTTCTATTAGATACTTGAACATTGTTACACGAAGACCCCTAATGATTGGCTGTTAGTGGCGTCAGTGATGAGTGCCCCATGTTCTGATTGGTCCACTCGCGAGCCCCCCAGCCTGGGACCATCGTTGTTCCCAGCTCGCGGTGTACCTGTCAGTTGCAACAATATGTAACTATGTGTTAGTGCAGACAATGCGTGGATTTGCTCATATGCCTGAGAGCAGACCATTCCCATCGCTGTAGGTGTCCATTGGGTCATTTCATTGTTGCAGCCTGTGTCTCAGACGTGGGACCCAGGCGACTTCTCCCTCGTGGGTCTGGCACCCTGTCAGGTTTGGCTTGGTCACGTGAGGAGAGACCGTGGCTGAGGCAGAATTCTGCACATTTAAAGTTGTATTTGCCTCTGCGTGTCTGGCTTTGCTTACAGGTGTGACCTTGGCGTCGGCTGGTAGCATACGAGTTGCAACATTGCTCCCTTGGCTATCAGTTCTCGCTGGGCTTGTTCTGCAGGGTCAGCAATTGTACTCTTGCTCGCCCAGTGTTCATGGAGGTTCTTGCTTGCGGCCTACTAGGGCCTGGTGCATAGGTGGGGATGTTTAATGCACGGCACTTAAGTTGCGGTGTCACATTGCTTCATAGGCAGTATCATGTCTTCGTTGTATTTGCATCACAATGCAAGGGTCGGGAGAAGCGTCAGCAAGCATGTAAACGAGTGCTTTGTGCGTCTTGCGTTTCTGCATTTCGGAGAACCTATGTGAAAAATAATAAAGATGCGCGTCATTGGGTGTGTCCGTCACCTACGTCATAGCACTGCGTATGTTCTTCGTGTGGATTGGTGTGGGGGTGTCCAGTGTGCATGGTTGCCCGGGTGGTCTTGACAGTTGGCTAGGTCATCATGGCATCTCTAACGATGTATTTCCTTATTGTTGAAGGGCTTAGTCGAGTTCATCCATGTCGCAGGTGTCGGCTTGAGCAGGGCAGGCTGGCGGGCAGGCTGGTGGGCACATCCGTATGTTCCTGTACCAAGGTATTTGGTCGTCTGGTAGATAGGCAAATTCATCTCGTGGCGGGTGTCTGGGTCTCGATCCTCTAGGCCAGGGGCGCGAGGAGATTGGGGGGAGTCTTTTCTCCCATTCTCCCACTTCAGGTCCAGTTGCAGTGACCACCCTTGCTGGAACAGAAGACTCCCGACTGGTGTTCCATCACTGCACAGCCCAGCCCCAGGACCCAGTTGCCCACCCACACCTGCCTCGGGGGTTGCCATGTCCGACACAACACCTTCCGATGAAGTTGGCATCCTGGTGGAGCAAGTCCTGGGGCAGTATGATGCCCTCTTCACACCATCGTGTGCCGACAAGGAAGGACGGAGGAGGATCTGGATGGACATAGTGGGTGCCATCAACGCAGAGGGGGTGGGACCCCACGACATGAAACATGTCCAGAAGCGCTGGGAGGACTACAAGTCCAGGACCCTCAAGAAGGCCTGGTGCCTCTTAGATGCAGAGGATGCAGTGGGGCGCCGGGGCCAGCTTACCAACCAGCAGATGAGGGTCCTGGAGCATATTCGCCCAGTGCTTCACCACCAAATCCTCAAGATGCAGGCCCGTCTGGAGTCAAGCAGTAAGTGGCCATGCATTGCTGTGTGAAACAGGGCATGTTGCAGTGTGAAGGTAGTCAGCTACTTGCCTGTATGTGTGACATAGGCCATGTATGGATGTGTGTGTGCAGGGACATCATGGTGCTGCATGTGAGACCAGTCATGCGTGAACCACATGGATGGGGCATGTGTTGCAATGCAACATGCGAAGCAATATGAGGAATGCACACATGAATGCAAGCCTGGCTCTGTTGTTGGACATGGATAGGGTGTGAGAGATGGGTGCTGCTGTCAAGGACATGTATGATGTACATGTCTATGTGTCTGAGTAGTGTGTGTGTGACTTGTAAATGCAATGGATGTATGACACATGTCCGTGACAATGTTCTGATTCACTGATGCAGCCTAGTCATCCTTGTCTCCTCTGTGTCTGGGGTGTACGAGGCCAGATGCATGAAACCACGGAGAGGTGTGTGCATGTGATCAGTATGACCCATGATGCATTTGAGTTTCAAACCACCATCGTATGTTTCAACAGTTCCTTGGACATGTATGCAAATGTTCTTCGCATGCGCCATGCCTGTTTCTGCATGTGTGTTACCTGCACTGACCCATGTGTTGTGGAGGGACATGATGGAAGTGACGTTTGACAGTGCCACTCATGTGCTATTGCTTCCTGTCTAGGGGACTATTGTACATTACCCTGATGCTTGTGTTCCATGTCTCCCTCTACACAGCGGCGAGTGAAGAAGAGGGTGGAGACGGCGCTGTGGAGCAAAGCGGCAGGGATGCCTCCACCGGCCGTCGACGCAAGGCCCAGTCACCCTCCCAGGAATTACCAACATCTGGGAGTGAGGGGACTGGTGCCGCGTCTGCCACTACGGCTGCAGCGGAAAGAGTGGGTGAGCCCCCACAGGGGCTTGCAACGGTGGAAGACAGTGTGGAGCCATCCAGGTTGGTGGTTTGCACAGAGGAGGAGGAGGCTGCTACTGAGCCACACATGGGGCCTGGTGGGGGTGGTACCACTGGTGCAAGTGGTGCAGTCCAGGGGCAGGGGCAGGAGGCAGCACAGGTTGCCATGGAGGGGCCTGTGCATGTCACTGTCCCTGACACTGTGACTGCACCACCATGCACCAGCAGGGATGCCCCATCCCAGGCCAATCCGCAGGTAGCGGGGAGGTCCACGTCATCTGACACTCCTCAACCTGTGGACGAGGGGACCCGTGACCGTATGAAGACCGTCCTGATTGGTGTTGCGTTGCTCACGCATGACATTCGTGATGACGTGTGTGCTTCCTGGGGGAGCAAGCACGTCATCACGAAGAGCTGCGTGCCAACGTGGCCCAGTTGGGAGGGGCCATGGTCGGGGGTTTCGTACATGTGTCGGGCACTCTGGCGGCCCTCTCCTCCTCTGTGGAGACTATGCGCCAGTCGTTCTCCATGCCGTCTTCTGGCCCAGATGCCACCAGGGCCCCCTGTGGACCTGCCCCGACCAACGCAGCCAGCTCGGTGGAGATCCCATCCCTGCCACAGTCGGGAGTCGGAAGTCCAGCAGGGGTGGACACCCCAGCAACTGGACCCCAGTAGATGGAGGATGTGCCAGCATCATCGGGCAGGGCACGTGCACGACGGCGCCGGTGGATTCCATCAGCCTGGATGCCATTGTGCTGGCAGAGGCAGTTGCGTTGGAGGCAGCGGCAGGCTCAACGTGGAAGGCATCATGGCTCGGGGCCATTAACATTAGAGGGGCAGGCATCGGCCGGAGGGCAGGAGGACCCTGGAATGGGAGTGTCTTATGTGTGGCAGTGGTTGGGCCAGCGGATAGATGCAGAGCGGAGGCGGGCGGAGGAGGCACAGCTCACTATGGTCATGGCGGAGAACTCCATGCGCAGGGCGTGAGGAGGGCTGAGTGCCTCGAGGGAATTTGCAGGGAGTTGGAGGTGGACACAGCATTATCCCTGCAAGACCTCGGTGCCAGGGAACAGGCCCGCCTCCACGACGTTGAACAGGAGTTCGATGATGCCCTGGCCCGGGAAATCAACTAGTGAGTCGTAGGACTTGCCCGCCGCCATTGTATATAATTAATTATTGTTATGTTTCATTTATGTTTTTCTTTAATTTGGGGCGCTTGGACTATGCCCCACCTTTTTGTAGATAGTTTATAGGGGAGTTTTGCATGCGATTTCGCTAGCGCGGGAGGGATCCATGTATTCTGAGGGGTGCGCAGGGAGTTTTACAGGCGATCTCGCTAGCGCAAGAGGGGTATATGTAATCTGAGGGGTGCGCGGGGAGTTTTACACACGTTTTCATGGTTGGGGTGCTGTATGGGGGGCTGTATGCTGGTCCACTGGCCTGTGAGCCATGTACAGGATTTGCGCGCTCTTCATGGCGCACAGGGCAGGGTTGGGGGCGTAACTGGTGCTGCTGCAGGGTTGCTGCGCCACTCTGCACCACGGCTGGTTATGGAGGTTGAAATCCATGAATGCGCGGCTGGCGCAGACTGCTGCATGTGCACACTGTGCGCCAGCTGCGTGTGCCACTTGTGTGCCGAATTCTATGAATTACCCCCTAAGTCTCCAGATTGCCTCATATTAATGGTAAGTTCCTGGAATTCAAAACAATTCCAAAGGTTTAAATGACCAATACTTCCTATAATTTTTGAGTATCCTTAGATTGCAGCATTCTGAAAACTGGTTCACCTTTCGCAAGAGTTAATTGTAATAAGTCTCCAAAAACAAATACATGTTTACCTCCAAACAAAATGTTGTAGTCAGTCTTCAAAACCTCTTGCATTCACAAATGAATGAAAGGTAGCCTCAAATCAGACGCCATACTTACTTCATCTACAATCAAGGTATTTAATTTTCTAAGAACTTTTCCTACTTCCTGTGCTGCACTTGATACAAGTTTCCAATACTCTAGTTTGTTGTCATGTTCCACTGGTGACCATTAAATGCTGCTAAATCTGTTGGAGCAGTTACAATACATGACAAAGCGAAATCTGTTACATTTTAGATCATAGCTCTGACCTCACTAATTAAAAAAGATGTACCTATTCCTGATTGTCCACTAACATGCAACAATACAGGTTTGTATTGCGCACAAGAGCATTCACGATGGTCATGCAGTAAACTATGTAAGAACCTATCTTTAATTTTATAATACACTTCTTTTTGGTCTAGATTAAGTTTAATAACAATGCCATCACAATTCACATCTGCAACTAATTGTTTTACCAAGAACATTTTGACATCCTGCTGCAGAATCTTGACTGCCTCAGGAATTTCTTTTGCCAATTCACTCTCTGCACGCCATGGGAAGAACAACTGCAAAATGCATAAATAAAATAATTCCCTTTTCTCTGCTGTTTGGCAAGACAGTTTCATGTGATTAATGAGACTTGCCTGTTCATGTCTCACTAGACAACCACTATATACATGTAGTTTAAATCATCCTCTGTCACTGTTTGCTTCTATATTTTGATATGAGTAGCATGAACAACGTTTTTTCACTGAATATCATAGGTTTTTATTAGTGCAACTTAACCATAACATCCCTTTAACAAAGTTTCTTTGTGTACATTTCATAGGTTTTTATGAATACACATTTTTCATGAGGTTACATCACTATATAAAGTTATTAATAATTCCTCTTTTAACATACATCAAAGAACTGTAAACCTATTTTTCACAATGCATACTGATGTGTGTCGTTATCAGCAGTGCCTGCTGGGGATAAAACTCATGGCTCAATTGCCTAGGGCATGAGGCACAACCATGACCTTAGCCCCACCAAACCACCCCTGTTATCCACTGCATATACCCTGCATCCTAGTACAGTGTCCTAGTAGAGTGTCAACTATACCCTCATAATATGATCAATGGTCAGTGCTCATGGCTTGCAGTCATGGCCAGTCTCCACAATCCAAGGGGTACAGGCTTTGGCCATGCACACAATCCATGGGGTACAGGCTTCGGCCATGCAGCATTGCCCAATAGGCGAATCAGAGTAGACATTTGTCCTTGCCGAGGGCCAGGCCAATTGCCCAGACACCAAAATTATATATTTTACTAAATTTTAACACTGGAAAAAAATAAAACACAGGACAGATTTGCCAAACCACGCTTTGAAGTTCCTGCTGATGTTCCTCGTGAAAGTTTGCTGCAATCCTGCCACAAGCAGAATTTCTTTTCCCACTCAAACCCATCCTGATTTTGAAAAACATTACCACACAGCTGGTCCCTGGTGGCCATGCCCATTTTAACCCCATTGCTGGTCCACCGTGATCATGGCCAGTAGCCAGATTGTCCGGGCAAGGCCTTTGTCACTTTTGCTACCTCAGTCACCAAAGGTATATCACTGTAAAACACAGACACTTTAGCAAAACCATGCTTTCGGTCCCTGCCAACACACGTGTCTTCTGCAAATCCATCCATATTTTAATTTTTTGAAAAGTGTCAAAAAGTAAAAAAATAATCAGAGAACTTAGTCCCCACTTGAAAAAATCGATTCAGACTTTGCACAAACTTTCAAAGTTGGGTCTATAGTCTTGTGTGCAGATTCTTCAAACAGCAACATCGTTATGAACCATTTAAAAATGTTGAGACCCCCCTCTAATTTGCCCCCTTTTGACAAAATACCACCAAACATTTGCATTCAAATCTGAGTCTAAAATCTTTTTCCAAACTTGTGTGCAGATTCGTCAAATGGCATCAAATTTATAAGCCTTTCAAATATTTTGGGACCCCCCTCTAATTCTGCCCCCTCTTGGTGCAACAGCACCAAACTTTGCATAACCATTCAGGGTCAGGTCTAAAATGAGATCACCAAAGTTATAAGCCACCCAAAACTGCTTTTCACCACTCTGTAATTTAGAAATATGCCTGGTTGTCCCGTAACATGTGAGATGTTCGCGGACATTGTAGAAGAAAAAACACCCAATTGTTCCATCCCATCCTGATCACTCCTTACCTCCCGAGAGATAGCTTCATCAGTTTGACAAGAGCACTGTTCTGTTTTTTAATACTTTTTTTCCACAATGTCTGTGGACTACAGGCGCTGTTCGTGAATCCAACATGGTGTCCGTTTCAAAGGTTTGCATGCACCTCATGTTTTAAATCAACAAATCAGTGGGCGCATAAGATGTACGTGAACATCACACTGCTCTCTGATTGGTCCAGAGGCAACCGCGGACCCTAAATGAGGAAGTGGGACCATACCCAGATATCACCGATTTTTGTGTACCTAGTTTTTGGCCAAAAAAACGACTGTACGGATTTACACCAAATTTACAAAAGCATGCTTTCGGTACCAGGCCGGTGCTCCTGGAGCAAAACTGGTAAAAATTCATCCAGCGGTTTGGGCTGTGGTTGTGAGAAAAAAAAGGTCAATTGTTGCCGAACCGCACAGCCAAAATCATTTGGATTGTTTTGGACCAGGTTTGAAGAACTTGGGTACGAAGCATGGACTCAAGATCATTTTGTGTTTTGGGGTTATTCCACCCTGTACTGTTTTAAATATTTGATGGAGAAGGGGGTGCCCCCTTCTCCCAAATATATAGCTACAGGTAAATTGCCAAGAAATTGTGTGTTTATAAATGAAACAGCTGGCATCTTTTTTTTTTCTCAATGCAAGAGATTGCTGCAGTTATACCCCAGGTTATAGCAGAGAGTATCACAGAAATAAGCCATTTGTAGGTGTACAAACATGCACATTCCAATAGTCGAGAGATGGGAGGAGGCAAGAGGATGTAAAGCGAAATTTGTGAGTTTGAGGCTGGGCTAGTGACCAAGTTTGTAACACAAGGCTCAAACATTTGTTGCATACCTTCGGCTATAACCTGGGGTGTAGTCATGACCACCCGTCATTCAACGTAAACTACATCATAGAAATTGCAACTGTTATAGGTGGAATGAGAAAGGCCAGCAGAGGTGAGGAGGCCATCAAGGGAGTGTAAGAGTTTTCATAGATGTGGGAGGCACTTGGTGAGGTCCTGGGAGACCAGTAATTATTTTTTGTATGCTTTTCCCGATAGCCGCGGTTATGTTAAAATCGAAACATCTGGTTTATCTGGTTGTTGGCATACACCTCGGTATTCAGAATCACAACAAGAATATGTAGCTGCATTAATGTACCATGCCAGGTGATTGGTTGTTATTGTACACAGGGCTAGAATAGCCGCAAGTATTAAGCCATACATTTCTGTGCAATAATCATATTAATTCATGTATGCTAGACCACACAGGTTTGAATGTATTTCTGATCCCATGCCCTATCTTCTACCTTTGCGTCATTTGAAGTTTGAAATGTTGGCATGGTGTGCTTTTGAGTATGTAAACAATGATTTGTGTCAGTGGCTACAAGAGTGTGTTTATAGCCATGGGAGGAATAGCTGCAGTTATAAAATATAGTTTATGTGTTTTGGTGTTTGCAATTGGTTGGGGTTACAGTTGCAACTGTGTACTTGCCGGTGATAGGTTTCAGTGAATATGTGTCCGTAATTTTAGTATTTTGCTTACTGTAGTCGACTTTTTGTGCCATCGATTTCAAAATCATCGGCACCCTTTTGTAGACTTTTGACATTCCGAACTCACACTGTGCACATGCTGAGTCTGTGACTGATGTGAAAGTGTCAGCAAATATTTATATATTAAAGGCTTATTTGCAGTATAGTGTGTGTAAGATGTATTAAGTAATAGTTTTTTTTTTGTCGCTGAAGATTACAAATTATATTTTTGATTAAGATTATATTCTGTGCTACATGGTCATTTTTTTTGAAGGGATAACTTTTTAGATTGTTAGTGTCAGTTAATCTACAGGTTTATTTGCAGTGGCAATTTTGAGGGTGCATTTGTCCTGTGATTCAGAGCCTGCTCTGTCATAAACAATTGTTCACCCTCTTACAGATTTCTATTTGGAGATTCAAGAAGATCTGGAGGAATTCCTTTCTTGTGCTCCAGTGCAAATATATTGGTTTGGTGTACTGATGCATGTAGAATGTTTGTATTGTGGAGTGTTTAGGGATGATATGAGATTAAAGGTGTATTTACTCGCACTTGTCCTAAACTTACTCTGGAATAAAATGGGATCACATCAACATTATTTTGCATGCATAATTTTCAATTTCCTTTCGCAAATGGTACTCCACCACCCGGAAATAACGCCAAATATTCGCAGTTTTTTTCATGCTGCATTTTTTTTGCATTCGGGGATGGTTTCGGAACCTAGATTAACTCATCACTACTACTGCTGTGGTTGGACATGGTGGACAATGTCTGACCTGGTAGGAAAAAGTAATACAATCGAAAAAGACATGAGAAACAAGTACTATGCCACTAAAAATAAATGTATTTATAGAAAATAACTTACTGAAATAATGAATTGACAACTTCCTGTGAGGTTAAAGGTTTATTTGCTTACACTTGTCCTAAACTTTCTGTGCAATAAAATGGGAACACATGAACGTCATCCCAGTGGAGCCACACTAAGTGTTGATTGAGGACAGATGTCCCCACGTTCTGCAATGGCATGTTATAAGGTCCACGGTGTAGCACCTTTATTTTGTGTTGCTCATGAGCCTTGTGATAGTCGTCATTGAAAGGAAAGAGGGTGATAACTTTGAACGTGGGGGCCAGTTCCTTTAAGACGAGGTAACAGTATCTGAGATGGATGGGGATACAGATCTTACCCATACATCAATAATCAGACCAACTCAGGAAGTTGCCAAAAGTCAAAGCTGTTTTAATAACAAGTCTTTAAAACAGGGAGTACAACAGACATCAACGGACGCCGCACAGCTCGCTCAACGAGTTCTCGAAAACATATTATAACATTTTTTTATTTTATACTAAAAGAATTTCATAAGTGATGTCATAGAAAAACCTACTAGAGGTTGGGGTTGGTCAATGGGGAACATCTACATATACATTCTATGGGATACAGGGACGTGATTGGGTATCTAAGATCAGGTGGACAGTTAAGCCCAGTCATCTTCCATGTCAGACTAATACACAACATACTATTGGCTTCTCAAACTATAGGCCTCCTTAACACGCGGCCCTCTATAATTGGTTGGCACACTTGTACACTTCTGGAATATTCCACTTGCTAGCAGAATGCAAGCTGGTACCCTAGGTGCTGGGGGTTTGGCCTAGTCATGCCTACCTACCGAATTAGCCCAACATACATCATCACTCCTGCAGTCTACTATTCAATTAGTTCCTTTGTACCTGGCCTTACAGAGGCTCACTATGCCAGAGAATAAAAAGGAGTGTTGAATGGCCTTATCTTCCGGTCTCGGTGTAGATCGCCCAAAGTCTATTTTCATCTGACCATGTGACTGGAGGCCATGTTTTTGAGCTCTTTGTTGTATTGAATAATATTAAATGAATACATCTTGGAACCCTCAGTGACTTTTGTTCCAACTCAAACAGGAGCTTAGCTTGCGTCTCATGTTTATTGTATCTTCTCAAGTACAGGGCAAGGCTCTCGGCGGCTCCGATTCTTGACACTAGGCCAGGCAAGCCTTTCTCGAATCTTCCTTCACTGTCAGCCAGCCTTATTCTGCTGCACCACGCTTCCAGCCCTTTCATTCATGACGTACAAGTTTGCTAAAATGAGCTGTGGAACATCCAGATTCTATACATTCCCATATATATACATTGGCGCATTACCTGCAATCTATTCACTACGTAGCCAGCCTTATGATTACTTTGTCTACTTGTGTTAATCTGTCTGTACAATTGTAAAATGGTTTTGCATTTTCTTCAGTGCTTCTCTGCACGTGCAATCTTCATTTTGCTCCCGAAATGTTGCTCACTTCACTAGTTTGTTATGAGATTCTATAAGGTCTATCTTCTTTCTTCATTTGCATGTCTTCTGGGTGTGTCACGTCTGCTTTATGTGACGCCGCCAATCCTTTCCTTTTATTCATGTTCACACTTCTTCCGGGATTTCCTTCAGGAGACCGTCATTTCTTCACGATTACATGTAGGGTTTTCTCAATGGGTACCTTGTTTCAAGGACTTATCGTGATACAGGCACCATTATTGGCTTTGCGCATGTCGCAATTTCCAGCTGCCTATATATAAGCAGAATAGGGGTGGAACTTCTGGTAGAGGTACTTAGCTCTTCTTCTACACTCCCCCTCTGGGCGATTCAACGACCACTCTCTCACTAGTCTCCGCATTCAGACATCCTCTTCTGAAGAAGTGCTTTTTTGGAGTCCATGGGCCTCATTATAACTCAGGCGGTCCGTAAATAACGGTGGCGATAACCCGCCGCCACCGTTGTTTCCGGACCGCCTGATCCCGACTCCAGCAGGCGGGAGGTGATGTTCCTGCCAGGTCTGACCTGGCAGGTTTAACACCGCCCGCCTGCAGGTGGACGAGGAAACACAGGCAGCATTACGAGATGCTTCCGTTGTTTCCATGATCCCCATTCCCATCGAGTCCCATAGGACTCGATGGGAATGGGGATTAACACCATTCCGCCTCCGTGATTCCCGGAAAACCGGGGTTGTAATGCCCCGGTAATTCCGGGAATCACGGAGGTGGAATGCTAATACGAGTCCGGCGGTAACCAGGCGGTTTTACCACAGCGGTTACCGCCGGACTCGTAATGAGGCCCCATATCGTCATTACTTCCTTCAGGCACCCTGCCGATTTCACATGTTCATCAACACTCCAGGTCATAAGACTGCATTGTCCATTCGGACTGCAGTAAATCCGGCTTCCCACATAATTCTTGTGGTTCCTTGGATACAGGTATTGTGTTCCCTCAGGTGCATGAATACTGGCCTTGCCACAATCTCTGATTTGTTCATCTGTCAGCTCTTTGGGCCCAAATCCAGACTTGACATCAATCATGATCTTCATTCCTGTTGCTTTCTTTGCAGTCTTTTTGCACTGTGTGATTATTATTCTGACCACACAGAATCCAAACATGATCATCACTAACAGGGCTCCAAGGAACTTGAAAATATTTGCCATCCATTGTGGAACCCATGAGAAGATTGACGCAAACCAGATGTCATCAACAATGTCTTCCACTTCATCTTCCATCTTGATGTGCAAGCTTGTCAACATTGTTATGGCCTCTGTCAAGGTCCCATTCTCATCAACCTGATAACGTATGATTGTGTAACATGATTCTCCGATTTTGGCACAAACACCTCCATCCATAGCTGCAATCATGTCCAGGACATATCTATCAGTTGTATGGCTCTCTCTTCTTCCTTGATAGCATTGTATCCCTTTATGGTATTTTGAATCGTCTGTAGGAGTTTCAAACTGGTTATCTGTAACCATTTGGCATTTGCCATCATCTGGATCCCTGGCATAATGATTGTGGCAAGCACTGCTGATGTCTGACTGAACAACATGTGTTCATACGGAATAGAATTGAAGGCTTCCATCGATTTGGCTGAGAAATAGTTCTCCCGCTTTGTTCGATCGAGGAGACCAATGGATCTCTTCTTTCTCAGGTGAGCATCTGCTTTTGGGAACTTACCAATGTTCAAATCACTCCTTGGAATTGCTAATGTGGAACATGAAAAACAACCATAGAACACATTCTCCCCAATCTCTAGGCAGCTTCATATATGCTCTGGATCTGCAGGTCCAGTATTGGTCCATTATCAGTACTGTCCCATCCTTCATTCATGGTACATTGACGATTCGCCCACACTGCTGATTTTCTCTAACTTGCAGTGTGCTGTTTCTGAAGCAAAGTTCTGCACTAGCCAGAGACACTATTTGCAACGGGCCTCCTTTATCTTCGACCCACGTCAACAGCTTTGCAAGCCTCAGTCATAGAGGTTTTCATCCCTTTTCCACAGAATCTATAACTGGTTTATGATGTCCAGTTACTGCCACAGTTCTGCATATGAATATGCCTTCTTCCCAGCCATATGGAGAAAGTACTGTTCCACAGATCTGCATCTGGCCTCTTTCCTTGCTTCTTTGTATTTCTTCATCAGCCTATCCTTGGCAATTGTGCTTTCTATTTATTTCCCATCGGATTCCTGCTCCCTTCATGCCAGGCTGTTCGTATCTTATCACATGATCTCTGGTGTGTGGTCTCTCACTTGTCTTTAAATCTTGCACATAATCATTTTCTTCTGGAGTTGTCCATTCTGTCACCCATACCAAAGATGCTGTTCGGCCCGAAAATTGACCTCTTGCATGGCAGAGTGCAAGGTGAGTTGGGCAATGAGCTGTTTGGACATCTTTTTCTATAGCTATGAATATCTTAGATTTCCCCATAGCATAAGGTAGCAGAGCACAAACGTAGCAATCATCCTCAGAGGTCCTCTTTCCCTCCTCCTTCATGTGTTGATACCACATGTTGTTCCCCAAATGTGCTGTACTGTCTAGAAAATAATTTAACTCACAATCATCTTCCCTTGCACTTCTCTTGGGTCTCTTTCTTTCCAAAAGAATACATGCAAAATGCTCATGAAGTACATCAAACATCATCCTTCCTACAGGGGGGATCCTAGGAACACTGGTCAGAGAAATGGGCGACTTCACATGTGCCCTTGGTGTAGGAACAGTCACATATGGCCTTGACCACCTTACAACATCTAACTCTGCATAGGTCACTGAAGTGGGGAGGATCAAAGGGAATTCAGGCTTTCTGGAACCAACAAAGTAAGCACCATGAATTAGCAAAAACAGGAAAACAATGACAGATGCTGCGCATACATAAATTATGCACCAATATGTAAAACCCCGCCATTGTTGTCTTTCCACACATCATTGAGTCTGCTCACTTTCTGGAACTGTAATATGCTCAATAGACCACATTATGCCTTTGTATTATTTTCAAGGGAGGAAAAAACCTTTTTATCAGGGATCCTCATTAAATGCTCAGGTAGCTGCACAATTTGCTCGATGATTGCTGGAAGCATGCTCCTTATTATTGGACCATTCTTAGAATCGTGCAAGAACACACGAATATTAGTATTTCTCCCAACAAGTGTTACGCTTACCTGATATCCACGGGGACGGCACACGATACTGGATGGGAGGCTGTGCGCTGTCCTGGATCCCTTACTGCTTGTTTGTATGTTGGCTGGTGGACAGGTCCTATGACAGGAGAATGGGGGTTTATATACTGAGCCTGTCTTGAGGGTTCCCACCTCCCACTGACGAAGTCCCCTCCCCTTGGGTTATGCCTCACCTTATTTTCTTGTGTGTTAAGCTCTCCGTCTTGCATCTCAGTGCAGGGGCGCAAGTTATTTGTGGGTGTTCTGAGGGCCTTGTTGCTTCACTGGTCCTGTGCCCTTGTGTTGGGTCCAGTCTGGCTGTGACATCGACTTGTTTAACGTGCTCAGGTGAGTCTTGCAGTCTTTGTTCCCTCTCCTGTCTTCTTTCATTCCCTGAGCTTTTCGGTGTTCCTTTTGCTCTTAATGTCTCTTTCTGTCTTCCACAGGGATTGTTGCTGTTGTGGAGCCGCAGCGCCGGATGGTTAAGGTAAGTAGTTTAGCACTAAGCGCAGCGCTGCATAACATGATCCAGATGCTAACCTGTATTCCTTTCACTCCATCACACAGGAGGCAGCGCGCTGATACTCCGGAATGCAGTTCCTTTGGTGACCGGGTATGCAGGTAAGTGATTAATGGTGTTTTGCTTGTTTCTCTGTCACCCTTGCAGATTAGCGTAGCATGATGTTAGAGCCCACTGTTAATGCTGTCCATTACTTTTCAGGTTGCGGAGCACTCCAGAGATGGCGAGGCCACGGAGCGCAGATGGATGCAGGAGCTGTTAGTCACAAGTAATTGTCCTTTTGTAATTCTGTTCTTGTTCTTGCAGATTGCTGGTAGAATCCAGGTTGATGCTGCAGATTCAAGCCACCGGGAGAAGCAGAGGAGCTGGACACGGTGAGCGTTACGCTGCAGGAGTGCAGAATAACGCGAAGCTTGAATTCCAGTTCGGCCTGCTTATATAGCCAGCCACACATGAAGATTCAGCCACACCCAAAACAGTAGTCTGCATGCTTCAGCTCATGTAAATAAGCTGCAGGAAGGACCTCCATGTTGGATTAAGGCCCAAAGTGGGCTTGCCTTATTCTTGATAATGAGCCTGGCGCCAAAGGCGCCAGGACTGTCTCCATGTCTGCTGTTGCTGGGTTTTTAAGACCCTTGGAGTCGCTCTGTGGGGCTGTAGGCCCACTGCTGCCAGGGGGCTGTTGTAACTGAGGGGGTCAGGGAAAGGGATCATGACAACAAGTGCAGGATATGCCTGAAGAATAACAATAAAAACAATAAGCAAAAGCCAGTGAATGTCAACATCAGATAGGACCATTTGGGTGTCCAAAGAGAAACTCAGAGAGAAACAAATCAGGAAACTGCTCCCTTTTCCAGTAAGTGAAAATAAACTGTTACTTTTTGCACTCCGGCTAAAATATCTATAAAGACTATCAGGAAAAAGTCAAAGTCCAAATGCAAACATGCCTCTATTCAATCAATCTTAGTGTCCTTCTTCTTCGTCATCGATCGAGTCTGCACTTGCTGAACTGCTTCTTCTGGATTTGCTTCCGAATCGGGTGGGGGTGTTCCGGTCTCACCAGCATACGGTTTGACATTGCCAAGGTGAATCCATGTATGTCGTTCTTGGACTTTTACTGCAGATGTTCTCTACAATAAATAGACCACTATATTGGGGCTCATGCCACTTCCTAGTGAAGTTGTGGATTAACACGCGATTTCCAATGAATAGTTTAGGTACAGGTAATTTTTTGTATCCGGTTGCTGAATGGTCTGAATGGTCTTCATATGTGTCCTTAGACCGACACCCCTTCGCTTGAGTTGGTCTGAAATGACAGAGATACCAGCAGTCATACATGTTAAATAGGCATGCAGCTAATTTCCTAACGATTCTGCTGTCTTCTGGGCATCACTTCTAATCCTCAACAGAGGAGTCAGAGGCATTCTCATCTACCTCCCCGTTACTAACTCATGGGATGTGAGGTGGTGGTCCAACCAAGGCTGATTCCTTAATGCATACAATGCAAGGAGCAGGAAGTCCAGTCATCCCTTTTTCAATGACAATTTAAGTTTAGCAATTCTCTCTTTGAGAAATCCGTTAAGTCTCTCACATTATCCGTTTGCTTGCAGGTGATAAGCAGAAGAAAATGTATGTTTAATACTAAGCAATAGGCTAATCTGTTCAAATACTTCATTAACAAAATGTGGCCCATTGTCGGATCTCAGCACTTCACATACTCCCCATCTAGGAAACACTTCTCAAACTAAAAACTTTGCAGTGCAAGTGGCATCAGGGTGTGTTCATTGATCTGCTTTGATCCTTCTTGAAAAGGGACACCTCCACCACTATCATACACCTGTATCCACTACATACTTGCAGCATGTCAACATAATCGATATGTAAATGTTGAAAAGGACCATTCGGTCGAGGAATCACCCCTCTAATTGTTCGCAATGTGTGCCCAACAGTAAACTTTTGACATACGATGCAATTTACTACATAAAAGGCAATGGCCCTGATTCCGAGTATGGTGGTAGTCATGGCACTATTTGTGCCATGACTGCCTCCCATACCGGTACCGACTCTGGTTTGGTTCAATGGGGACTTTCCGGTCCATTCTGACCTTGGAGGGACCGGTAAGTCCCCATTTACCAAACCATTCCCCATTCCCATTTGAGCCCCTATCTGCTGGAGGCTTTCGCACTTCTGTTCTCTTCCAACATTATGTGTTCAGTATTTACCTCTGCAACTTGATGTGCTCTCTCCACTTGCTTTTCCGCTCTATAACACTGTATTTTGCTGGCTTTGCCACTTCTTCTCTTTCACCAGACTCACTGATTCTCGGTCTCCTCTTCCTTTCCCTATCATTTTTCCCTCTTTCCTCTCCCCCTCCCCTTACAATCTTCTATGCACTTACTCTATCAGAAATATCATCAGACCTAGTACGATAGTAGCTTGTTTGTTCCTCCCCTGCCCCTCCAGCACTACCGGAAATGTTGTGAGGCTTAGTATGATATTTGCTTGTTTTGTTCTTCTTCTTCTTCCTCTGTCCACCTCCCTCCCTTCCTTATCATTGTCAAAGCTCTTGCACTATCTGAATTGTCGCCAGGCCTAGCACAATAGTTCATTTCACATTCTTAATGTCAAAAGGACTTGTACGAATGTCATTGTATTTTCCCTTGCTCCCTCCCTTGCCTTGAAGTACTTTGGAACACATGTTTGAATCAGCGCTAAACACATAAACTATCATTCATTCATTCAATGTCGCATTTACCATGCAGGCCTTCCCTTCTACCTATGATTACTAATATCTATGCAAAATAGCAAGCTGCTCGCGCCTTAGACTGTATTACGTAGTTAGACTATATTTGTGTATATAAAAATGGGGTCCTGTTAAAAGGGAAGGCATCCCTCTCACTGTTCCCCCTCCCCTCTGGCCCATCATAGTGCCTTGAAAGCAACTGACCTCACTCTAAAGCACCTAAGGGGGTGGGACGGGGCTGTCCCCTTCCCAACAAAGACAACAACAGTGCACTACACACAACTGTTCTATCGAACGTAGTGCATATAATCTACTACCTATGAGGGACAAACAAATTAAACATATGTGTGCAACTGTAACTAATTGTATTTTTCATAAAGTATGTTCGCTAACTATTTATATTTTCTTTTTGTACAGACAGAGAAGTGCAAAATATACCCTTCTCACCATATCTAAGTGGCCATACCTAATATGATGCTTATTGCTGGTTGTAAGACGAATAACCACATTATTCAATTTCCAATGTTCATATTAATTACATAATCATTGTGCACATATTACTGTGACCATGGATAGTGTCAGGATGATTGGGGGCATGGCCTGTTGCTGTGCCTACTGCATGTAACCATACTATGGCCACAACTATACTGCCATCTATGGATACAACTACACTGGTGACATCACTAATTACATTATGTATGAGTTCACTGGTGACATCATCAAAGGCTCTGTATACTGGACGCATTGGGGAACTTTGCACTGGCTTGATATGATATGATATGATATGGCATTTATAACGTGCCTATACACAAGTGTTTCAAGGCATAACGCGGCAAGGGATGGGGAACAGAGGGAGGACAGACAACGATCCTAATAGGCCAGGTGTCATTCGGATTGTGCAAGTGCAGGGGAAGGGGGGATGGGGAAGGTGCTAGGTGGGAGGGGAGTTGGGACAGTGCAGTACATGGGATGAATAGAATACATAAATAAACAATAAGAGCAGTACGGCCAGTTGGTGGCAAGTGCCAGGGTAAGTGCAGACATCAGATGTCAGTGCTGGAGGGGGACTGTAATGACAGAAAACAGTCACCAAGTGCGGGGTTTGCCAGAGAGGCAGTGAAGGTGTGCAACTGGCTGGGGAGGGGACCTTGGCCCGAGATCAGAGGGTGGCCAGGTAACCAGTGCAGTTTCAGCCAGGAGTTCAGCAGGGGAGAGGGGCAGAGGAAGCATAAGCAAAGAGAAAGGTTTTGAGGTACTTCCGGAATGGGAGATGGCTCTCCTCAAGTTTTAGGGAGGCAGGGAAACCCCAGCCAAAGAAAGATATCTACCACCAACTCGTTGCTTGGAGAAGCGACTGACCATGAGAGAGTTGGAGGCGGATGAGTGAAGAGCTCGAGAAGGAAGATATTTCAGAAGAGAGAGTTGAAGGTATTGAGGCCCCCGGCCCCAGAAGGCCTTGTGAACAATGAAGAGGGTTTTGAATGTAATCATCGCAGCCACTGGGAGCCAGTGCAGAGATTTCAGTCATGGAGAGATACGATCCCTGGGCTTGAGGCCAAGGACAAGTCTTGCAGTCCTGTTCTGGATGAGTTGCAGAGAGCAGAGTGTAGATGCAGGCAGATTTAGAAAGAGGCTGTTGCAATGGTCAAGCCTAGAGAGAACCAGAGCTCTGGAGACAGTGAGCTTCTGGGGTAAGGAGAGGAAAGGAAGAATACCTCTGAGGAGATGCAGCTGATAGTGTGACTTCTTAGAGACGTCAGAGGTGTGAGTAGAGAAGGAGAGAGTGGAATCAAAGATGAACCTGAGGTTTTTCGCCTCCCAGGTGGGGGCAGGAAGAGGGCCAAGAGAGGCCGGCAGAGAGTGACAGAAAAGGAGGGAGCGGGTGTGCCAGTGAGGAGAATCTCAGACTTACTGGCATTGAGGCAGAGATCATTGGTGGCACACCACTCTTGGATAGCAGACAGAGAGTCAGAGATGAGAGAAGGAGAAGAGGAGGCTGAAGGTAGCCTGAAAATGAGTTGAGTATTGTCCTCATAGCACTGGAAGTTGGGCCAGAGAGAAGCAATGCGGTGGCCCAGAAGGACCCAAGTTGGACCTGGGAGGGTCGGTCAGAGCTGAAAGAAGTCAGCTATGCCAGGGCCTGACCGGTGATGCCCAGGTTATCACAGAGACGGTTGAGCAGGATGGCATGGTTGACTGTGTCAAAGGCAGAAGAGAGATCAAGTAAGATGAGGACACAGGGGGTGTTGGAACCAAGACTGGAGAGCAGGTCGTCACGGATGTTCAGGAGAGCAGTAACTTGGAGCGTTCCTGTTGTAAGGCCTAAGAGGACATATATTTTAGAAGATATTGGATTGACAATCACATAGTCAATGGCATTATTGGGATAAAGCATTAGGGCAGATCAGGTGAGAAACTTATTGCAACTAAACTTTGGAAATTCAATACATTGGGGAACTCAGGACCGGCTTAATTTGGGGCGCTCTCATTCTGAAGCTGAACAGCATACATATATTAGAAAAGAATGGGTTGACCCTCACAGAGAATATGGCATTATGGGGATATAGCATTAGCGCAGATATCAACAGGAATGCACAGAGTTAAGCCTGTAGTATTTACATTTATTTTTTTTAAATGTATGTCCAGCCACCCTACACCCATCCTCATCCTGCCTATCCTACCTGGACCCTCTTTACCCCAAACACCCTATCCCACCCTGTGTACCCTGCCTCTCTACCTCCAATCACCTAACCTAGCACATGCTCTGTTTACCAATCCACCCACCCTCACCCCCTCTATCCTTACCCATGCATCGTACTTCCACCCTCTGTAGCCCTGCCCACCATAACCCCACTCTTTATATCCAACCCATCCAACCCCCTCCCATCTACCCTCTCCCACCCTACCCTACCCTCAGTTCCCCCACCCACCATACTTCCAGCCTCTGTACTCTCACCTACTCTACTCCACCCTGTGTATGTTTATCCACTCACTATCCCCCACCCCCTCTACTCCCACCCATTCATCCTACCTCCATCCTCTCTACCTGCATTCACTCTACACCCACCCTCTCTAACCCCACCCAACCTACTTCCACTCTTTCTATCCCCACCTGTCTTACCTGCACCCTCTCTGCATGTACCCCATCCCACAGTGTCTATCCCATCTTTTCTACCCGCCTGGTACCCTAATCCAGCCTCTGTTGAGACACCCTCCCTCCCTCAACCCACCCTCTACCTTGGTCCATGTATCATACCCCCACCCTCTCTACCCCTGTCCACTGTACCACCACCCTTTATATCAAACTCATCCTACCCTGAGCCACCCTGATCAATCGACTCTGTGAGAACATGGGCATCACAGATCAGGCCCTGGAGTGGCTGACCTCCTTCCTCCTGGACCGCCACTCCCAGCTCCAACTTGATACCCTTCTCTCCTCCACCTCTCTCTCTACCTGTAGCGTTCCCAGGGCTCTATCAACCTCTACTTGGCCCCTTTGGCCCACCTGATATCTACCTTCTTCTCTAACATTCAGTGTTATGAGGATGACACTTACCTTTCCTTCCGGCTCTCCTCAGCCTTCTTTACCTCTATCGCTCATTCCTGATTGTCCTTCTGCAATACAGGATTGGTGCGCCTCCAACAATCGCTGCCTTAATGCCAGGCAAAAAACCTTGATGTCACCTTCGACTCTACTCTCTCTTTCTCTTCTCACATTTTGGATGTCGCCAAGAAGTCCCACTACCAGCTGCACCTCTCCCACTTTCCCCCAGAAGCTCACTGTCTCCAGAGCCCTGGTTCTCTTTAGGATGGACTACTGCAACAGCCTCTTTCTCAATCAGCCTTCCTCTACTCTCTGACCTTTGCAATTAATCCAGAACAGGACTGCAAGACCAATCCTTGGCCTCAAGCCCAGGGGCCGTATCTCTCCAGCCCTGAAATCTCTCCACTGGCTCCCGGTGACTGTAAGGATCAAGTACAAGACCGTTTGCATTGTACACAAAGCTTTCTGCATCCGGGGCCCGTGCTACATCCAACGCTCTCTTCCAAAATACCTTCCATCTCTTCCTTCACAAACCCTTCACTCAGCTACCTCCAACTCTCTAAGGGTTAGACGCTTCTGCAGGCAGAGAGTGAGGGTGGATCACTCTCCTCTGCACGTGCCTCACTCTGGATTGTCCTCCCTGCCCCTCTCAAACTTGATTCAGATGACCTGAAGTTTCAGAAGCAGCTCAAAACATTCCTCTTCTCCTCTGCTTTCTTTCTCTTCCTCCCCTGCTGACCTACCTGAACAACCTGTCTGCTGTACAGACTGATTGCTTGGCTACACTCAGAGTCTCACTGGGTAACAGGCTCCTTTTCTGATCAGTCACCCCTGAACTTCCTCCAGGCCTACAATGCACTTAGGGGCTGTAACTGCAACCCTACAGTCCCTTGTTCTCTTTGCATTACCCAGAGCTGTGCTGCACTTACTCAGAGCATTGCTGCCCTGTTTTTCCCTATCCTCTCCCTTGCTCTTCCCCCCTCCCTTTCCCCTTGCACTTCTCGCACTTGCACAATCTGAATGACACAAGGTCGAGTAAGATGGTTTGTCTTGTCCTTCGTCTGTCTTCCCTCCCTTGTCTTGTTGCGCCTAGAAATAGTTGTATACAGGTGTGTTATAAATGACTTATCATATCATAGCCCTCCTCTTCTACCCTCACCAACCCTACCCTCAGTTCCCCACCCACTGTACTCTAAGCCTCTGTACTCTGACCCATCCTACTCCACCGTTTACCTGCACCCACTCACCCTACCCGCACCCTCTCTACATCCACCCACTCACACTACCCCCACTCGTCATTGAACACAAACTGCATACAACAGATCACCTAAAATGTACTGTTCTATTAAAGCAGTTTCTGTTTTAATTTGCATTTTGGGGGTGAGGGAAGGAGGAGGGTGGAACTGGGAGGGAAGAACATAAGGGTTGACCCATTCAACATTGGGTATTTGGGTATTTTTTTGCGGTTTTTATTATTTGCAAAAAGGGGGAAAATATTGCCACTTAAAAAAACAAATAGTCCTAGTGGCAGTGGGCCTGGTCTTTTGAAATGGCTTATGCCTAGCCATCTAGGGTGGCATCTCCCACTGTGACCCGATAGTTACATCGGCAGCACAAAACTTTGCAGTTCTTCAGATCTGGCCTGGAGAGCAGTAGGGGAAGTTGGGTCCCAGTGGAGGTTGTGGTAGGTGCGTTGGTGGAAGTGGATGGTGCAGAGGTTGCCATGATGTTTGCCTGTGTAGAGGATGACGCCACAGCAGTTGTTCAACGCCATATAGAGTTCAGCCCCTGTGATTTTATTTTGTGTTGCTTATGTGACTTGAGATAGCCAGTGCTGACTAAGTGCTGTATTAGGGCCGAAGTCCCCAAGTTCTGCAATCGTACATTAGACTGTCCACGGCATAGAAGCTTTTTGAAGAATTTGCATTGCACCTATTCGATATCTTTCCTTGAATGGTGCTCCTCCACCATACAGTACCTCCAGCTGTCTGAAGTTTTTTTCATGCCGCAAAATGTTTTGTGGATGGGTGGATTCGGAAACCAAATTACCTCAATGATGCTACTGCTGCGGTTAGACATATTGTGCAATGTCTGACCTGGATGAAAAATCTAATGAAATCAATGTAATAAAATAAAAAAAAACACAACAAAAAGCACTATACAACTAAAAATAAAAAAATAAAAAATAACTAACTAAAAAAATGAATTGACAAACAGAACAAATAACAGGACAAAGGAAAGAGGTAAATGGACAAAGGAGGACACAAAAGGATGGGGAAAAATGAGGAGTTTGATCAAAAGCTATTTTTACTTTTCATGCAAACCTGCTCAGTAGTCATAAGAAAAAGCAATAAGGAAATGTAAAGGGGTTGTCTTTGGGTGTAATGAACAACAGGGACTCTACCCACCAACCATTCAGGTGGTGCAGTTTGTATTTGCATCAATACAAAAGCATGCCACCTGTAACCGCACCTACAGCATTATCCAATAGAAATCATAATGTATAGGTGCGGCTATGAATCATGTGTCACTGCATTACCGCACCATGCAATCCGATTGGCCAATGATGTATGCACGGGTATGTCATTGCACCTGGATATAGACACGTTGACCTACTGCATCACCCAATGGACACGAAGCTATATGTCATCTATAGGCGCATAAGCACAGCTTGCAATCCAATTGGCCAATGGCGTACGCACGGGTATGCCATTATTCCTGGGTGTAGCTACATTACCGTACTGCATCATACAATTGGTTATTCTCGTTGATGAGGCTACATAGTGCATGCAATCCGATTGGTTTGTGTGGAGGGCATGAATGTGCATATCCGCGTTAACATACTGCGGCACTTGAGTGGCTCATCTCGTTGATGTGGCTATATAGTGTGTATAATTTGATTGGTTGGTGCAGAAGGCACGAAGCAACGTAGACGCATTAACATACCATGCCGCCTGATTGGCTATTCTCGTTGACGATTGGTCGATGGTGTAGGAGCTAATATGTCATTGTGCCTGTGTGTAGCCGTGGGTATGGAAGTCATGTTCTGATTGGCGTGTTGGTGTAGTCTCTGCTATTCATCACACCCTAAGACACATCTTGGTTTTTTTCTCTTTGCTTTTTATCTCTTGGTGGGTGGACTTGCTTGTGAGCCTCCAGGAACCTTTACAGAGCATCATACATATTTTTCCATTCCTTTGTTATCATCCCTTGTTCCTATACATTTGTCCTGACATTTGTAGTTTGTTTTTTCTTTCATTTTAGCGTTTTAGATATATTTTCTTTTACTATTTTCATCTTAAGTGGCAGAGTCCTTTTTGTGTTGTATTTTTTTCCTCCCCTTTCCCACATTTAAATATGTCTGGGGCCAGCAGTGATGAAGCGGTGGTGTGGGTGTCTACTGCCTTACCTCTGTGAAATAAGCAGTGTGCCCAGAAAACTGTTTTCGATAAGTGGCAGGATTTTTGTGTAAAGGAGCTGTGAAGGCATGAAGAAGCAAGACACAGACAACAGATTCTGAATTCAAAACAAACACTTTCATTAACTTAAATGTCAGGAAGGAAAAAGGCCTAACTTACCCTATACTAAGGTGGGATTTCTCTACCAAAATAAAACTAAGGAAAGTCTGAGTTAAAGAGTTCAACTGAAGAATTTGTCTGTGTCCAAAATCTATACTTGCCCTAATCTATACAACTTTAGGGATGTCAGCAACCAAAAGAAACAGTGTCCAACAAAAGGTTCTGAGCCTCTTCCAGCTCACAGCTTCCTTTCAGCTCTCTTACCCAAGTATAAAGCAGTTCCAAAAGAAAAGTCTCAAAATTACCTCTCTTGAGTTCAGGATGATACGGTTTGAACCAGTACTCAGGGTTCCTTTCCCAGGTACCAAATAACACAGTTCCAAGCACAAAGGAGTGTCGTCCCAAGTCAATGAATGGCTCAAGTCTAGAGTTCCCTTCCCCAAGACATAATTTGATAACCTTTGTCTCTTTTAAAGTTCTTTGTCACTCTTGTGCCTTCATCATATGGTTGGTTTTCCATATAGAAATTGAAGCTGTGTTCAAATAAACTTCAAAGTCTAAGTCTTAAGTCATCAAAGTCATCGGGTGTCAGATTGATCAGATTTAGCTACATTCCTTGTTTCGTCCTGGATCTTAAACCCCCTCCTTCTCCTCACCTGTCTCATCTGAGGATTGGTCTTGTCGTCTTCCCTTCTTCTTCTTCTTGTGGTCTTGATGTCTCTTCTTAAATAGGTAGGGTCTCCCTCGGGAAGAAGCCACTCTGCTGCCTTATTGGTAGAGGCAAGCAAAGGAGGCCCCCTCCCGAAAGATCCCAAGAGAGGAAAAAGTGGGGGGCAGAAAAAACTCTCTTTCCGATGTCCAGGGTGGAGCTCTAACAATCACAGAGCAACGGATTCCAGATGGAAGAGAAAGGCGATAGATTGTCCAAGAGAAAGATGTTGTCGGAACCACAGGAATGAAGCAAGTATTTGTATCAGAGATTGGAATCTTGAGTGGGCCAGAAAGGCGAGAAAGGAAGCCTCCTTAGTAGTCGGCAGGAAGGGAAAAAACAAAGGACCGCCAAGCAAAAGGAAGTCAGACCGTAAGAAAAGGAATAATAGCATAATCCGGAAAGGAAAGACCGGAACAGGGGAGGAAGGCTGCGGAAAATGTAAACTGTCCAAAAGGAGTAGCCAGAACAGAAAAAAACACAGTGAGTAACTAGAAAGGCTGAAAAGAGGAGATATGAAGAGTATACAGTACATAGAAATGCACTGGTAAACTGGAGGAGGCAGAATAGAACAGGACGAGGCCCGGAAGTAAGGAAAAGTGAAAATACAGGGAAGGTAAGAAAGAGGAAGGCAAATAGAGAGAAGGACCGCAAAGCTGCGGGTGAGTCTGAGAAAGACAGAAGACAAAAAAGCTAGCAAACGCGAGAGAGAAGCACGAGCGAATTCACCCGAGGCAAAGTGTAGGGTTGCAACGCAAGGCGGAAACACTGGGGCATGGCTAAGTAGGGAAGAAACAGTAAGCAGACAGAAAGACTAGAACGGGGAATGAGGAAGTGAAAAGACAGCGTGGAACAATCTAATGGCAGAGCAGCTACCAAGCGGTCCACAAGCGCGAAGGGGCACGGTGCGTGACATCAGGAGAGATTGACCAATGGTTGCTAGAAGTCCTAACAAAAGGTAAGCTAAACTTAGAAAATGATAGAGCAATATATGAAACCTTAAACCTCTTCCTTTCTTCCCCCCTCTTTGGAGCAAACCTCTATAAATGTGTCTATCTTTCACTTTTCTTTTTTCTCTTCTTTGGGGCACATAATAGCAAACTGCCAGTTTATGAAGACAAACCTCACTTGTGAAAATACAAAAGAAAGTTCAATTGTTTGACCTTTTGAAAATAAGGAATCTTCATATAAGATAAACCTGACTAAAGCGTAAGCCACACATTTGTAGCATGTAACTTTGAATTAAATGCTTCTTTCTTTTTAAGCATAGAAGAACATGTTTTTGATAAATCTCATTTTTGTTTAAATCTTCTCAGGATTAACATCTAGCAACTACTGATAAATCTCTCCCGATGAGCCATTTAGGATCTGAAATAAATACTATTTAAAAATGATCTATCATTGAAAGTTATTTCTATATCAAGAACTGGCAAAAATTATAATTAAGAAATAAGTTGGCGCAAATATTGATTATCCCCCTCTCACCAATTCTATCTTTTTGCTGTGTAGCAGTCTCACAACTGGGATAATTTATTTTGGAGGACAACCTTCTCTTAACTCAGAAGTGTGGATTCTCCATTAGACAGATACCTTAGGCTTCAATCTGTTAGACAAACCTGTTCATAAGTAGCTAGCAGGCAGAACCCACAAGATATATCTGAACAAATTTAAAAAATAAAACTGCAACAGCAAAACCCCCACAGTTCATATCAATCTTTGCAATGGAGACAGTATTTGAAACTAGAGATGCAGTAGCTAAAGAGCTCTTTCTTAGACACAGGCAACCTCCCTCTAGCCAAGCCTCAACAAGCAACAACCAATCTCTAAGAAACCTTTTTAAACATTTGAAATCACTGAACAAATTGGAACTCAACAAATGGTGAGAAATTAAGACCCTAAAAATGTATTTAGAAGTAGGCAGGATCCAGAGGGGTCTCAGAATCTGCATCTTTCCTTCATTTGATGAAGAATATAAGACTGCACTTAATGACTGGCATGACGTATTGAATAATAAATCCAAGAAGATGATGATTAGGATAATCAACCAATCTGCAGAAGTACACGAACGGTCATTAAAAGAAATAGAAACTGTAAAAGATCAAATCAAAAAAACGAAATCTCCCCGACATTAACTTTAAAAACTACCAGATCCTTGGGGATTATCTTATTAACTATGAAAAGGAGCTAAAAAATAAAAAAACAAAAACCTTCATCAGAGATCAAAATGACTATAAAAACCACAGGATTTACACCTCATTGGTAAACCCTTGGATAGATATAAAACCAAAACACAGGGAGCAATTAATATATCAATACCTTCCTCATCGGATACAGAAACAGCCAATGATTCAGACACAAGACCCACTGAGCAAGCAACAGAAACAGATCTTGCAACCAACCCAGCACCATCCGACACTCAAGATTATCCTTTTTTAGAGGAACTTTGGAGACACAGAAAGTGCCATGTTATTAAATGACATCCGCCCATTTCTTAATGCTAAGAATTGCATGCTATTGGCCTCTGCATTGATAAATTCTAGACTCGACTACTGCAATAGCCTTCTAACAGGTACAACATGCTCAAACATAAAAGCACTCCAGGTTGCCCAGAATAACGCTGTTTGGGCTATCCATGGTATGTCCAAATGTGCTCATGTATCTGACGCCAGGAGGACTCTGTATTGGCTGCCAGTCCAACACAGTATCACTCACAAGATCCGGATGCTGTCATTTAAACGCCATACCAATATCTGCCCAAAATGTCAAATTGGTCGAATGAGGTCCCACACAGCAGAGTCACAACTCCGGTCCTCCACCTACCTCACCCTCGCACAGCCCAGATACAAGATGGCACATTTTGGGGTGACATCATTTGAAATCCAGGCACCACTGCAATGGAAATCACTTCCCAGGCATCTACACCTAGCAGACAATCTGACACTATTTAAGAAGCAAATAAAAACATACCTGTTCAACCTTAACCCAGGCTGAACCTGACTATTCATGCTTTCTCTGAAAACTGATCCCCTGCTGCCTACCCCTTGTCTGTCGTCTATGTGCGCTCTGAGGCCGAAAAATGTCTAGTCAGCCCTGCCTGACCACAATGAATGGGACATGCTGACCTTCACAGCTCCTGGCAGGCATCTTCCTCGTTCATTGCTCTTAGTTGCCTCTTCTTCATCCCAGTACTGTCAGGTGTTAAATGGGGCGAAAAGAGCAGAGCCAGCTTATAACAGCCCATGAAGCATTGGGTTGGTCACTACCAGGGAAAGGGGGATACCATGTCTCGCCCGAGGGCACCCCACTTCCAGTTCCCAAGGACCCTCCACCCAGATGATCATCCCTCTCTTCTCCACCCCCAGGGTCAAGATCCAAGAGCAATGGCCTTTCCCTGGCCACCTGCACAGAGGATCTAAGGGGTTTAGTAGTGAGAACACCCTCACTGAGGATCGAAGTAAGAAGTAGGATGAGGAAGTGCAGTGTGTTTTCTATGGGAAGGTATTGTGGAGGGTACCTTCCAATAAACAATCGCGAAGTTTGGGCAGCTTCACTTTGATTCAGCACCTTGTCCATGTCCATTGGAATGACATCAAGGAACTGTAAAGCAAGGCTCATTTCCATCATAAGGTCAGAACCCATGGTACAAAATCTGTGTGCTGGTATCTGCCAGCCAAAAGCACATATATGCCTCTGCCTTCTACTTCTGTTGCTTCCTCTGTTCCATCCATCACTATCCAACCTCTTCCCATCCTGCCTGCACTCAATCTGCAGGACTGCAAGGTAATGTGTTTGAAATGACACAACTGGATTGTGGTTGAAGATGCCACCCTAGATGGTTGAGGATGGGCCATTTCAGAACACAAGGCCAACTGCTGTATATATATATAGTATATATGGTAGCGTCCATGTAGTTATGGTTAAGTTGGTGTTTCCATAGGAAGAGCACTTTTTGGGTGGCTTATAACTTCGGACGAATCCTCACCAAACTTTGCAAAAAAAGTATATGGCCCACTCTGGATTTTTTTGCAAAGTTTGGAGAGGTTTGGTCTAGGGGGGGGCAAAGTTATAGGGGGGTCCCAAAACTTATTTTTTTCCTATAGACATAATGGGAAAAAGACTTTGCGCATGGCTACAGCCCGAACCGCTGGACGGATTTACACCAAATCTGCGGCAGGAGCGGCGGCTTGGTCCAGAAAGCGTGCTTTTGCAAATTTGGTGTAAATCCGTCCAGTAGTTTTTTAAAAAATGACCAAAATGTAAGGCAAAAAAATAAGTGATATCTGTGTTCGCTTCGCGGACGGACTTCCCTGTTCGCTCCGCGGACAGCACCCCGATTGGCCCATGGGCTTGCGTCATGTCCGCGGACATGCGACGTGTTCGCTGATTGGGCGGTGTGGTGCGTGATGCGCGTCAGATTTTCTGTCGCGCCCGCCATCTTGCATTTGCAGCCGACCTCGGACAGCGCAGTGAACTTTAATTAAAAATTGTATTTAGTGGCGTGTGTTGGTGTGTAAGAGTGTTTGGGGAGGGTGGCGGAGTATGAGATAGGTTCAACGATGTATTTTCTTTATGTGCTAGACGCTTTTGTTGTGTTCGATTTGTCTGCGGACAACACAGCTTTTCTGGAATGTTCGGAAATAAACAGAATGGATTCGGTGTCAAGTTGAAAGTGTTCTAAGAACACTTGTGGGGTCTTGGAATGTTAGCAGGGGGTGTCCTGGAGACGTTGTGTGTATTGTTCGTTGGCAAGCTGAAAGTGTTCTAAGAACACTCGTGGTGTTTACGTACACAAAGAAAATGGGGGTGTCTTGAGGATGCTGTCCGTATTGTCCTCTGGCAAGTTGAATGTGTTCTTGGACCTTCCTTGTGTCCGAGGACATTAAAATGGTTGCAATGCTTGAATCTATGGGTGTGATATGCTGCAGTGGTTGTGGCCAGGGTATAGAATGTTGGGTGCATGGCCATTTGGCCATGTACCCAACACTCTATGGCCTGGCCACAACCACCACTGCATATCACAGTCATATGCCATGCACCCAAGAGTCTATGCCCTGGCTAGAAGTATCATAGCATATCACAGTCATATGTCATGCACCCAAGGGTCTATGCCCTGGCCACAAGTATAGCAGCATATTACACTCATGGTGGCTAAGAACACTCGTGGGGTGTTGGAATGTTCGCAGGGGGTGTCCTGGAGACGTTGTCTGTATTGTTCGTTGGCAAGCTGAAAGTTTTCTAAGAACAGTCGCGATGTCCTGAAATGTTCGTACACAAAGAAAACGGGGGTGTCCTGAGGACGCTGTCCGTATTGTCCTCTGGCAAGTTGAATGTGTTCTAGGACCTTCCTTGTGTCCGCGGACATTAAAATGGTTGCAATGCTTGAATCTATGGGTGTGACATAGTCATATGCCATGCACCCAAGAGTCTATGCCCTGGCCAGAAGCTCTGCGGCATATCACAGTCATATGCCATGCACCCAAGAGTGTATGCCCTGGCAGGAAGCACTGCAGCATATCACACTCAGAATGGCTTATAACTTTGGGTCAAAAACAAATTTATAAGGAACAATGTTATAAGCCAGAATGGGTGTGATATGCTGCGATGGTTGTATTTATGATGTTATACTTAGTATTTGGTTTAGTAACGGGAGTCCATGTTTTTCTTGTTCATTTCTGTGATAAAATAAAATAGCATGTTAGTATTAGTATTTTATAAAGAGTTATTACATTGTGCAATCAACATTTTTTCTTTTTTTTTTTACCCTCATATTTAGTCGATGACAAACGAGAGTACTGTGCAATTTGCTCAGTTTCTGTGTTTGTTGCTAAAATCATTGGGTCTGTGGGAGAAAAGAAATCCATGTTGGATTAAAAAAAACCTTTTTCTGTTATGCTACAGTTCATTTTATTTTTTCAGTGTTTACTTGTTGTTTCTGGCTAATGCTTTATACATTGGATTGTTCCAGTTTTTGGGAGCAGTAAGATATTAGGTATTTGTTTGTATAATTTACAGTTTTGGAGCAGTTAGATACCAGTAGGCGTATTCTAATTGTTTATACAATTTCGTGGTATTGATTTATCTGTTTTAATATTTCTAAATTTTGGGACAGTTAGATACCAATTGGCGTATTCTAACTGTCTATTTTTTTATTTATTTGAGTAGTCCTAATTTATCTGTTTAGTTGTTGTAGCATCTTTGGGCAGTTAGATAGCTTTTGGAATATTGTGACAGTTTATATTTTTTTACTACAAGTGTACTTAAGGTTTAAGTACAGTTTAGTTATCAAATTTTGGTTTTAAGAACATAAATAAGCGTTTGTAAGATTTGCTGGTAATCTCTGCTTTAGAGTAATGGTACTATCATTACATTCAAACCATCCACATTTCTTTTTTATATATGCAGTGTAGTGTCCTGAGTTGGTTGTGGCTCCTGCGTGGTAGATGATACCTATTGTTGTGAAGGTTTTCCTACCAAGTGATATTTGACCATGTGTGAATCCAGTCAGCTTGCAGTTGTTTTTGGTACCATCTGCATTGTAATGTAGAAGCATTAGTATTACATATTTACTATGTGTTTGTATTACTAACGTGGAACGATTATCTGAATTGCAGGTGGAACATAATCTACCGTGGTTTGCATTTTGTACAAGTTGCTGAAATGGAATGGATTCACAATTAGGTATTGATATATACACAAAGCGCTCATTGGGGATTTGTTCTTGTGTCACATTGTTGCAGAGAGTGCATGTATGTTTCCACATGTATGAAATCTGGAAGATTTCATTTATAGGTATGTTTTTGTTTTCCAGTACTTGTAGTAAGTACATTAGAAATTCTTGTGGATCTTCCTGTGAGTTTATAGTGAATTTCACCATTCCAGCACAGTAGTCCAATTGTTGTCTTATTCCATAAACACTATACGTGTTGTCAGGATTGTTTGCTGCATTTCTGTGAAGTACTAACATTTGCAAACACAATGAGTCTGTACTGTGTAAGTAAATGTTCTCAACAATTGGTGGTAATTGAAATAGAATATTCATTGCTACATTTGCGTAGCAACTTACACCAACTATGTTTGAGAGTTTAAATGGACCATGTAGTTCTGTATCTGACTGCTTTTTTTGGAGTTTGTCTTCCTTCTTTGAAGAAGTACCTGGTTTACTTTCCCTAATTGATTCTTTTTTGATTGTGGTACTTGATGAAGTTTTAGTTTCTTTTACTCTTTTTGGAGGATTTGCAGTGACATCCTGTTGCATTTCTGTTTGATTTAGTTTTCTTTTAAAACATTTTCCTTTTTGTGGAAAAGGATATGTTTGTAGATGGGGGGTGTATAGTGAACGAAGTCTATTGTATTCTAAAATGCAAGGAATATCAGTGTTTATTTTACTTGCATCAAAGTTGGTTAGAAATAGACCGTCAAGTGCACGTAAGCGTGATAGTGCTACATAGCTCATGCCTTCTTTAAAGACTGTGTTACCAATGTCTATCATTGCTTTGTCTAAGGTAAGACCTTGTGATTTATGAATGGTGACTGTGTATACAAGATTTAGAGAAAATTGTTCTCTGCGTACATACATGTCTTTGAAGAGAAGGAATCGAGCTGTTGAGCGTCCTATTCTTTTAACTTCTGAAAGTTTGTCAAAGAGAATATTGACAAACTCAATTTTGTTGTCACGTGGGTATGTTTGAAAGCCAACAACTGTACCCAGTGCTCCATTAACTAGTCCTTGGTCTACGTCAAGGTTACGTTTCAGCATTATTCTGCAGTTTAAGGATAATTTTAATGTCTTTTCCAAGCCTGCTGTGTTTGAGATTGATTTTTCTAAACTGTTTAGACTTGCTGTGGCTTGGTCACACATTGGTAGTGTCATTCCATGTACATCTAGTTTGTCTGTGGCGCTAATTTCCATTATTGGTTGCATTTCTTTACTTAACATGATTTCATTTGAAACAGCTTGCAAGAGTTGGCATTAAGGCAATACAATTGACATTGTTGTGGGCTAATTGTTCCATAACATCTGTAGCACATGTATTATCACCATAAAGTGCATGAATGTGCCGGGTTTTCAATATTGCTTCTGCTTCTCTAGAAAGTATACCAACTCTGATACTTTTTAAGATGTTGGCATAGGTGAGATCTGCAGATTGGCGCATGGTTTGTGTTAATTCTCTGTATTGGAAATGTTGCCAAAGGTTGACATTTCCAATGCTGCCAACAGTTTTACGACAGAGTTTGTGTCCTAATGTTTTAAAAATAGGCTCACCTTTTACAGGTGTCAATTGAAGAAGATCTCCGAAGACAATAATGTGTTTTCCTGCAAAGAGCTCTTCATAGTTTGTTTTGAGTACTTCCTGTAAACTGAGGTGAATCAAAGCCAACATTAGGTTGGACACCATGCTCACTTCATCTATTAGTAGCATTTTCATTTGTTTTAATACTCTGCGTAGTTCCATTGCAGATTCTGCAGAAAGTTTGTAATAATCTAATTTGTCTTGGTGTTCTACTGGCAGGAGTAGTAATCGGTGAAAAAGTGACATCACCTATGTTGTAGGCAGCTAAACCTGTGGGGGCAGTGACAATAGCTGACAGTTTGTTGTTTGTGAATTGTTGAAGGAACTTACTGATGATTTTGATTAGGAATGTTTTGCCAGAACCAGCTTCACCACTGACATACAATAGTATAGGTTTGTAATTTTGACAGGTGCATTCTTTGTTTTCATGTTGTACACCATGTGCAATTTCTTTTGTTACTTCTTGAAAAATGCTATGTTGCTCATTGTTTAACTTTGATTCTAGTATAGTTAAGTATTCTTTATCTTCATACTGACACATGGTGTTTTGTACTTCTATCATAGCTAATTCTGCCTCATTTGTTATTAGTGGGTCTCCCAGTGGTTCTTGGCTTCCTGTGAAAGATGGTTGACTACTGTTAGGAGTGTCCTTATCTAGTTGGGCCTGGAGTTCTTCTTCGTGTTGCAGTTCATAATGCAACATTGTTTTGTACTGTGCAAAGTTTACATCAGTGATACTGCTTTCATTTGGTTTGAAAGCGTCTTCATATGAGTCATAGTTATCTAGTATTTCTTCTTCTTTTCTCCATGGTTTAAAGAGTTGTAGCAGGAACATGTAATATACTTCTTTATGTTGAGGATTCTTTAATGACAATTTGATATGATTAATTAAATTTGGTTTGGTGAGTTTTACTAAGCTGCCTTCACAGTTTGTCACTTTGTATTTACAGTTTTGTTCATCAGGTTTTATATTATTTTTGTATGTGTAGTTTTGGGCTATGCGGTATAGACTCATGGTTTCCAAAGTGGTACTCCTGTGTGGGTAGTATGTGTCCAATAAATTGTTTTTTAAAATGTCTTGGCTGTTGGGATCATGTTTGGCTATTGTTTCTATAGCTATATTTGCAGATTTACCATATAATGCAGTACCCGTTAATCGATCAGCTGCTTCATAGGATCCACATTCTCTATGGGACAGCATTTTTATGCCCAAGCTGTATAATTTCTGAGACACTGTTTTATCTGATGACAGGTCATTCCAGAGGTCTTGGAGCTCTGTCTTTTCTGATTTGGTTAAGTAATCTGTGACATATCGTGCAACTGCAGTAGAATTGTCTGCAATGTACTGCACATCTATGTTTGCATTCCATAAGTAGGCAATGATTGCATTGTAATCATTGATATATTTTTCTACTTTTCTTTTTATGCAATATGTATTTTTAGGTGACTTACCTTTAACACTATGTCTAACTGAAGACATGAGGTTGTTCACTTGACCTGTATTTGTGACTGGTCTAGGGAAACCAAACCAGCATTTGGTGTAGTATTTCCCGTTGTTTTTGTATTTGCGACGACAATATTTGCCACATTTGTGTCTTTGGAATTGTAAAATCTTTGCATGAAGATCACTATTTGTGGATTCTGATGGAATTTCACAAGTGACATATGTTTCAATAAACTGTAAAACAGTGGCATCACTGTCTTGACCAAATTTAGGAGCGTCTCTAATCCATAAAAGCATGTGGATATGTGGTGCTCCTCTGCCTTGGTATTCTTTTCTCCAAAAGAAGTGTTGCACTTCTCCAAGGGGAGGAACAGTTTTGTTACAAATAAAATGTAGCATAGCAATGAAGCGATGGTGAAAATATCGTGAAACATTAACAGGATCCTGTGAACAAAGTTCTCCAGGTGTTAGTATATCTATGCTTGTTTTGTTTTCGTTTGATATGCGTAGGAAAGCATGTAAATCTTCCCATGCATATTCTGCGCAACTTAATGTAACAAACCAAGTGGGTGGGCCAAGGTTTCTGATCATACAACGTACATCTCCATGACGTCGAAACCAGTACTCTTTAGTACCACGCATATTGCTAATAGATGTGTAAGGTTTGCTTGTAAAACCTCATCTTTTTGTTGAACTTTTTGTAATAATTGTTTAGCTGTCATATTTTGAAAGTGTGATCCTGATTTTAATATGTGTGCAACTCCGTAACATAAAGTTGCTAGTTCACTTTCAAAGAGTAGGTGGAATATGTATTCCACATTTTGTCGAAATCTGGGATCTTCAGAATACATTCGTAATGAGCGATATTCTGATGCTGATATTTGAATAGTTCTATCATCGTATCTTCCTCCTTTGCCAGTAGGAAAGAGTAAAGGAAAAGCACGTGCTTCTATACTTTTTTCCCATATGCTGATTGGTGATCCTTTTGTTTGACGCATTTGGTACGTTTCCAGTGCATCTTCTATGGTGTCATTAGAGTGCAATGGATGAATTGCATAATGGTCTAAAGTGTTTGATATTGTAGCAGGATCTAGGAGCTCAAATTGACCAGCTTCTTGTATCTGCTCAATTATTTCACTTGTATCTTGCAAGTTTTCTTCAATATTAACTTCTTTGTAATATTCATTGTTCTCTTTAAGATATTGTAGGGCTTCTCTAACTTTATTTAAATCTACCAGTTGTTGCCAATTTTTTTTCTCTTTTGTAGGTACTCCATTTACCAAGATAATTAAATATTGCTGCATTGGACATTGCACTCCGAGAGTGTGCACATTTTCTTTTAGATCTAATGGTAAATACACTACTTTTCCACGAATACCTTTCACTAATTCAGAGGGAGGTAATTTTGCAGTTTTTGGTTGAAAGCGTATTATTGCTTGAAATGGGTGCACTGTTTGGATTATGATGCTCTCATATAAATTAAGTTGTTGAAGAGGTTTTGGTAGTGGATACAATTCCAAGTTATTTGTGATAGCACGTGAAGGAGTTTGGTTGTTGTCAAGTTTTGTAGTGCAGTAAGTGTAAAGTATTATGGGGTCAGTTATTTCGTATTTGTTTTCTGCTATAAGGTAGAGAGCTAATTCAAACCATATAGAATCTTCATTGTCTTCTATTTTGTATGATAGGTCTATAGTTTTTGTGCTACTTTTATATAAAATTCTGCGGCAAAATACACACACGTGGTTTGGTACTTCATCTGAAGTACTTTCAAATTTTAGTATTTCTTTTTTGTATGTCTGTAGTGAAAGGTTGCCATGTGCAGAATTGTTACGAAGTTGGTTGACAGCTAATTCATCTTGTAAGTGGGTTTCACTTCCAAAATATTTTGTCTGGATATAGTCGATTTCTTCTAGGAGGTCTTTTGCTGTACCATGTAGAAGAATGTTATTTAAATTGGCTAGTACTAAAGCAGGACTTTTAGCATAGTACAGTTTATAAACTAGATTTCTTATACTTGCATGATGTGTTGATATCCTTTTGACATCATGGAAGGGTGTTTTGCAAGTAGGTCCTGTAATGCAGGCCAAGGAATGTCCTTGTAGTCCTGTGTACTTGCATATTGGACAAGCATCCATATTTTGCAGTGGTTTAATTTTGATTTTGTCATTGCTTTTCACATATTGATTGAGGAATTGGCATAAAGACTTGAACATTTTTTTGGGAATGTTACACATTGACGTGCATGGCCATTTGTACACTAGATGTTCTGATTCAGTTGAATGGAGGGGTAAATCTACGTGTTCAGGGCATATTTTTGTAAGGAGTTCTTCTTGTTCCATTATGGTATTATTAACTTTTTCATAACCTCGACCACTGCTATGTATGGCAATTGTATTTGTTTGTTTTTGTTTGTAGGCTTCTTCATTAAAGTATGGTTCTGTGGTTGTAGTGTGACTCCATTCACCTCCACAGATATTTAAGAAGTTATTTCTGTTGACATTTCGTTTATTGAGAAGTCTTTTTTGTAATTTAGTTATTAGTCTTGTTAGTGGTTTCATTTTGTTTAACACTAAAATAAATAACTTTGTTTTCAGAACAAGTGCACTGTCTATCAACGCTTCTAAGATTACTTTCCTACGATAGGTTTGAAGTCTTGAACCTGGTAGCTCTCCTGTTTTCATAAGATTTTGAAGGACTTTGTGACGGAACATTTTGGCTAAAATACTTTTCTTGGTATGCTTACTTTGTACTATATCAAGATTTATAGAAGACGTTTTATTTGTAGTGATAATTGATTTTCTGTTAATTGTTTTTTGGGTTGTTTTACTTTTTGATAGAGGAGGGAAAGTTTTTGTACTAGAAACTTCTTCTGTTTCACTACATGACTGTATTAGCTGTTGTGTTTCAACTTTTTTTTACAAATTCTGCTATAGATGGATGTTTATGTTGGAGACTTTTTTTTTCATTTGCTCTACTTCTGCGTCCCTTTCTACGGAGTTGCTTTTTGGTAGGCATTCTTTAGGGTCTGTTGAAAAAAATACAGAAGATATGGGTTGGGGTGCTCTGCAATTCATGTGTGGTGTGTGCATGAGTGTTTGAGTAAGGTGATAAAGATGTATTTAATGGTGTGTGATTGTGCATTGGGAAGTACAACTAGTAGGGATGGCTATTCTTGAATTAATGTGTTACTAAACTGGGGTTCAGATGACAGAAAAAAGTAACCTAGTGGTGTGGAAAAGTATAAATAGTATATCTAAAGCTATACAATAAAAACAGTTGTTTTTTCTACAACATCTAAATTCTAGCGGCTGAGTTGGGTAATTTGTGTGTTGAAAAATAGGAATTTGTGGGCCATTCTGCCAGTAAATCACTGTTTAAGACGGGGGGATTTTTGGTCAGAATGGTGCGGAATCTCTATTTTTAGGCACAGAAATAGCATGAATTAAGCTTACAGTGTGAGTAATAATTCAAATATTATGGTAACATTCTACTTACTTTTTTTCTAAAATGAGCAGTTTGCTTCTTAGCTGTTCTTTGTAGTTCCAATTCGGCTGCTTCTTTTCAGGAGAATGGTCTTCACTGCAATTGTAAAAGAAAGAAATTAGTAATTTTGTTTGTATATAGCACTATTTTTAATTTAGACATATATTTTTTAAATTGAAATGCTCAGCGCCTTCCTTAAAACCATTAAAACTATTTTATGACTAACTGTAGGAAAGAAAATATCTTCACTATGGCTTGTTAAATTCATAATGTACCACTGTATACCACTATTCCTGCAACTAAGCTTTTCCACGTAATAGTGAGTCCATGTCATAGCCTGCTTTTCCACGTAATAGTGAGTGAATGTCATAGCCTGCTTGTCCTATATAAATGTAAGTCATTATATTAACTAAAAAAAGTAAAACCAAATATGTGTTTGTACAAATATTATTCTTTGAGATTTGATCATACAGTGTGCATGTAATTTTGTTTGATTATATGTAGTCTTTATATTTTATTTGAAAAAGATTAGTTTAACATTATTTGCGTGTGTGTGTGTACGAAGAAATTAAACGGCATAAAGGTTTGTAAGTCACAGTTCATTTTAGGATAATGAAAAAATTATCGTAGATTCATTTTACAGATTATACAAGGTAAAAGTCGGTTAGAAAATGTGTTCATGTACTGTATAGAAAATATGCATACCTGTAGTTTGTGTTCATGGATATGGATATGGACGAAGCTGCAAGTAGAAATCTTGGAGATTTGTCTAGTATTTCTCGTAGATCGTGGTTGCCAATGGTATGAGACTTGTAGTCCGAGAGATTCACCGTACATTTGCAGTGCTGATCTATGAAGATGCAGTTACGTAGAGGTCGTGGATTTGATTGGTGGATGGTCATGTGATTTCTTAGCTACATCCAATGAGGGAATGGCACAGAGAGTGAAGTGGAAATGGTAGAAGGGCTGTCCATGTTACGATACGTTCACGGACATGGCGGTAGTTCCAGGACACCGCGTATTACATCTGGGGAATTTGGGGTGGGGATTCATGCAAATGAGATTGAATGTAGCAAGGGATTGGTCAGTAAAGTTTAGTGAGTGTGTTATGCTAGGAGAGGTTTTCTCTGATATTCTTTTTGGTGAGAGAAGAACAGATAGCTATGGCTGAGTGTTTCAAAAAACAGATTGTGTGGATTTTGGGAGACTCGTGGATACATTGGTTGAAGGTGCATGCAGAAAGCTGTGGAGTAGCTATAGATCTTGGATTCCCACATGTGGAAGTGCACTGGCATGGAGTGCGTGGAATGAAGTGGTTGGACTTGCTACCTCTCTGTGCAACTTTGAAGATAGAGGAACATCCAGACATAATTGTAATTCATTGTGGGGGGAACAGTTTAGGACATGTGTCTGGAATTTCTTTGCAATTTGCAATGAAAGAAGGACTTCAGAAGATCATGGATATGTTTCCAAACTCCAAAGTAATTTTTTCACGGATTGCACAGAGACAAATGTGGCTTCGTTCTTTCTCATGTGGTCCACAAATGGAGAAAGCAAGGCGTAATGTCAATAAGGCTGTTTGTGCTTTCCTAAGAGATTTTGGCATGTTCTCTTTTCACAATGAAAATATTATGTTTCGTAGTACATACATTTTTCGCAGAGATGGAGTCCATCTTACTTATGCTGGCAATCAGATTTTTCTGAGAAATGTACAAAATGCATTGCGACCTTTTTTTTAGAAATGCAGCATCTATTTTGAAGTAGGTGTTAAGTATTTATCATTTTTTACATACAAACACCTCCCAAAGGCTCTTTTCAGAGCTACCACTTCCTCTCAGAGAAAAAAGCAATAGTTGCAATAGGGCAGCACCCCAATTTTTTTTATTTTCGCGAACTGTCTGCGGACTTTCAAGAAATAGAAAGGGCCCTGCATTCTTTATCGTTACTTCAATTTTTTAACTGTGAAAGGCGGCTCTGAAAAGAGCCTTATTTTTTTTTTGATTTTTGTTATTTTGTATTTTTTTGGTGTTTTACACACAACACACTAGGAGAGGAGGGGAAAGGAGGGTAAAGGGGGGGACACCAACCACAGGGATAAGAAAGGGCGAGCTGCGAGAGGAAGATGTAGAGTGGGTTTTATTTGAGTAGTGAGCAGGTCTTCTCGTGCTCTGAGACAGTAGTCTCAAAAGCACTCCGAAGTCGCTCCCCCCTACAGAATACTGTGTCACAGTACATACATACAACTGTGACCCTCGAAAGGTAAAGGTCATCACAATTCTGTATAGCGTGTGAGGCAGCTTGAGGAAGACGCTGTCCCACAGAGGTGTTCCTTGTGGTGACAGGATCAGAAACGGAGGATGAAGTAGAGGCAATCAACCTACTACGCTCTTCGCAAGGTACAACCTTGCTTATGGCCACAGTGTGGAATGAGTTCAGGTGTCGCTTCATGGTCGTAGTCCCAAAGCTATACGAACCATGCCTCCCGCGACTGAGTACCATTTTGCACTCGTTGCAGGTGACACGGTTCGCACGAGCCTTAGGACCATTCCCATGAACAGTAAACAACCGCCACACCCAAGAATCACGCCGCGGGCGGCTAGTAGGGATTTCCTCTACCTCATTCTCATCATCCTCTTCTTCCTCCTCTGTATCCTCACTCCTGTTCCCCTCTTCAGGTCCTTGGGGAAATGGTGGTGGTGGAGGGGGTGGGGGTGGTGCTGAGGCAGATGTAGTACCATGTGGTAATAGTCGAGCCATGGGTGTCATAGGCTTGGAGATGGAAATCTCAAAATCTGCAAAGTATGCAGCAAAATGCAGTGTGCTCTGTGGAATAGTCAGAAACACAATGAGAATGCGCTCTAGGGCGTGGTCTTATATAGGGGTGCTTGTGCGGGGGTCGCAGACATGCGCGCCGTCCGCAAGACAGATCGAACATCAAAAAAGGTTAAAAAAAAGTCACAAAAACGATGTGGAAAGTTAGGATTAGTATGTGGGATTTGTTGTATGGTGATTTTCTAATGAGAAATATTGTGGATTACTTGGAAATGTACTTTTAAACTGTTCGGGGACACGAACAGTGTTTGCATTTAGAGCACAAGATGAGCGTGGGCGCGGTCACATGATTGTTTTGTGAGCATGTTCGCTAAGGTAGCGGCCGTCCGCAGGACACCCAATGTACGGACATTGTTTTGCGCATGCGTGTTGATGTTCTACGGACAGTGTTCAGGTCCTGAACTAATTAAAAGTGCGTCACATGTAAAACGAACAGTTACGGACAGCCGTTTGTTCTTAGCACAGTTGAATTTATTTGCTAACAATACGGACAGACATAGCGTTTCAAGCACACCTCCATTTTCATTTATTTATGAACAATTCAGGACACCATGAGTGTTCTTAGAACAGTTTCTGCTTGCTAGCGAACACTACGGACAGGCATAGTGTTCTTAAGGACACCTCCATTTTCGTTTATTTACAAACATTTCAGGACAATCTGAGTGTTCTTAGAACATTTTCAACTTGCATAGAACATTACGGACAGATGAAGTGTCCTCAGGACAGTTACATTTTCGTTTCTTTACGAACATTTCCGAACAACCGCGCTGTCCGTGGACACCTAAATTGGTTTCATCACAAAGAACTGAAAGTAATTACAACAGAATATAAGAAAAGTAACTTTATTTCATATATATATACAATGATGACTGGGAAGGTGGGACAGAAACGGAAACAAAAACAGGAGAATTAGGGATTTCTAGATAACTGGGATCAGGTGAAGAAGGCAAGGAAAGCTCATCGAAACGCTTTGGTCCATAGACAGGGTTTGGGGTTAACTGAGTGGGATAGGGTGAGGGGGGACAAGTGCAGGTTGGACAATGGTGTGCTGTTGGTGGTTTCACATGATTTTCCACAAAGTTTTTCAAATCCATAAAATTTTGCATAAGGTCGTCGATTTTTTGATTAATCTGTTGTAGAGTGATATCCTCTGATTGTTGTTGTGAGATGCTTGGAATTTTTGTATGGTCTGTAATAAAAAAAATGTATGTGTTAAATGTATACAAAATAATATGTATTCATTGGTTTATATAGTAAAGTGTGTACCATTAGATGGACTATCTTCTAACATTTCCTCTCGTGGGAAATGCTCCTCTAGCCAGTCGAGAGTACTACACATTTCTGTGAGAAAACAAAAAAGTAATATGTTTTTTTTTTCTAATATAGAAAGTTTATAAATATATGAGTAAAAAGAAGTGCACTTACTATGTCTGTTGAGATATGTAATCAGTAGTCTATACGTCTGGTCTTGCTGTTGGTTGTGGAGCGTCTGTGAGGTAATTATGGTGGAAGCCACTTTATCTTCTTTTGGTATATTCCATTTTAAAACATATTGCATTTAAATGAATGGTTAGTGTGTTACATATATGGGTTACATTTTTTAAGTATTACTACATATACTTTGTATGTGTGCTGTTTTGTGAATTTGTTAAATGTTCCTATGTTATGATATAACTATTACACATACCCCCCAGAGTTTTTAGGTGGTGGTACTGTTGTCCAAACATGTCTGCGGACCGTCAAATTCAGTAGAAAGGGTTCAGTATGTTCCATATTATATGTACATAAAGTCAAAGTTATTATTGTTAAGTTGTGCCACTAAAAAACTATGAAATTCAGTAAAAAAACTTTGTTACAGGGACGTTATGGTTAAGTTGCACTAATAAAAACCTATGAAATTCAATGAAAAAACTTTGTTAAAGGGACGTTATGGTTAAGTTGCGCTACTAAAAACCTATGAAATTCAGTGAAAAAACTTTGTTAAAGGGACGTTATGGTTCCAAGTAAAACCGAAAAACCCTTGAAATTCACCAGTTATGGTAAGCTAAGCAACCATAACTCGCGCCACCACCGTGCACTGCTAAGACTAACACCCAGGACATCAAAGATGACATCAAAAATGTCATTGATGACATCACTGATGACATTACATGTCTGGCTCACTCTTTTTTCTTTTGCTGACATATCTAGGCCGCATGGTTTTCTTCAGTAACAGTCAGAAACAAAACATTTTATTTTATTTGTGGACGTATCCTTCAAGTAGGTTCTTACAGTAATTCCCTTAGAGTCCAGTCACATCAGATGAAACATATACATACGGGAAGACGCAAGCTTGAAAGACAGCAATCCTTTTTGTGCATAAAGATAATCAATAGACTTATGAGCACTTTCTGATAGTACTGTTGTTTTTTTTTATGGCTGTACTTTCCCTGTGGGTCCAATCACATCAAGTGATACATATACATAGGGTAAATAGCAGCTTTGAAACAGAGCAATCATTTATTTTAATGAAAATAATCAGTTAAGTTATGAATTGTTTCTGCTACTACTTGTGCTTTTTTGCTAATTTCACTTTCCCTGTATATACCCATATTGGTATGTGTTCTTGTGTCTTTGTGTTTTGTCTATAGTAATGCAATTATGTAATACATGTGTTGTATTAGCTACGTATTACATATTTCACAGTACACAAAAACCTATTAAGAAAACAATTATCATTTCATTATTCAACATATTAACTTTACAAATATTATACCTTCATCTTGCATGCTGCACACAATGTTATGTTTCTGTATGAGTAGCTTAGTAGACTAGATAGAACCCCATCATAGAATGCTATTTCTATCAATGCATCGTTCAATGCACTAATTAGGGTATGATATTTATTGCAATGATCCTTGACACTTGTTTCGCAACATTATAATAAGAATCCCTTATACACATATTTCATGAAAAGTACATACACATGTGATGTCATCAGTGATGTCATCAATGACATTTGTGATGTCATCTTTGATGTCCTGGGTGTTAGTCTTAGCAGTGCACGGTGGTGGCGCGAGTTATGGTTGCTTAGCTTACCATAACTGGCGAATTTCAAGGGTTTTTCGGTTTTACTTGGAACCATAACGTCCCTTTAACAAAGTTTTTTCACTGATATATATATATATATATATATATATATATATTTAAGTGGACATGTTTCCCTCCTTTTAAAAAAGAAAAACACAAAAAAAACTGTTCTGTTTTTTTACCAATTGTTACATGTGTGAATCCAAATGTTCTTCCCTTACCAGTTGCACACTCCTCCTTGCCTCTCCCTTAAAATGTCCCTTTTTAGAGCCAAGTTTTCAGTTATAATAGACAATAAAAAACACAGACTGTATAAATGGATCAATAACCCTTATATGATCAATTTTATGCAGTATGTGTCAAACTAAGCCTTTAATCAATGTTTTGATTCATAGTTGCGGTTATGATCGGCATCCTGTATTGTGTAGCCGTGGCCATGAGCAGAAAGTTAAAAATATTGGCATGTTCTTTCTCTATTAACATCAAATATACTTTAAACACCCTCCTCTAGCACTCCACACCCCAAAGTAAGCTGCCCTCCTCCCCATGATATGCACTGTGATGTAGTTACAAAACACCTATTCCCTGTGCTTGTAGCCGCCAATACACTTCTTTGCAGTAGCCATGGCTACACATACTGTGGCTTAATACATGCGGCTGCCAACAAGCGAATGGGACGTTGTGTATTTTGGCAGGCCGGTGTAGCCGTAGGTGCAATGACAGTAATGACAATAGCCACGGCTGCAATACATGTCTATCGGTCCTGGAAGCCTATTCCATAGCGTCGGTTATGAAAATATTTTTTTGAATTTTTTTTATTACATATGCATATATGTGTGTGGTAGATAGTCCTGGAAAGTTCTATTTTGAGATATATTGGGTGTTTAATTTGTGCAAAGTTACAGCAACTTTAATGACTTTCTCATCATCAGCAACATATATAACCGTAAACAATTATTAAAAGTTAAATAAGTATGAAAACAAGGTTTTTTGTACAAATATTTATTTGGGGGTAAGTGGTTGCGGTATTTCTTTTTCTCTGAGTATTTACACATGATAGAGTTTACTCATCAGCCCAAGTGTCTGCATTTTTACTATTTATTTTTCATTTCAGGTCTTTTATGTCCTTTTTTATTGATTCCATATCATTGTGAAAATGTATTAAAATGTCTTTCATTTCTTTTAAAGTATCCATGATTGTATTTGTAGTGAATTCCTCACGTTTCTGGTGCTTAATATTTCTAGATGCTTGAATCACTTCTTCAACTGTTTGAAAATATTGAAATTATTTTCAAACAATTGAAGACATAATTGACTTCAAAGTACTTTTGCTGCTAGCATAGACATTTGAAAACAGTAATCTAATGTATACATATATGCTGAATGATATCTGTTACTTACAAATATTGTTGTTTTTCACATTTTGCATAAAAGTTGAAGATATTGATATTAATATGTTATTTGTATCGCGCTCATACACATGTGTTTCAGAGCACGACAAGGCAAGGGAGGGGAACAAAGGAGAACAAAAACAACGATCTTACTAGGCGCAGTGAAATTGAGAATGTGCAAGTGCAGGGGATAGGGAAGAAGGGAAGTACAGGGGGATGGGGAAATGGAAAGTGCTGAGCATAGGAATGAAAAACAACAAGTGTTAGTGCAGGCAGCAAGTGGCAAGTGCTAGGTGTAAGGCACATACCGGGGGGTGTCTGAAGTGCAGGGAAAGGGGGGGACTGAGGGTAACAGATCCAGATCCAAAGTGCAAGAGTTGCCAGGAGGCAGTGCGGGTGAGTGACAGGGTGGGAAGGTACCTGGGCCCAAAATCAAAGGGTAACCAGGTGCATGGTGCCTAAGCAGAACAGATCAACATGGGAGAGGAGGAGAGAAGGTAGAAGCAATGAGGAAGGTCTTGAGGTGCTTCCTGAACCGCAGATGGTTTTCCTCAAGTTTGTGGCAGGGAGGCTGTTCCAGAAGGAGGCCCCAGCCGAAGACAAAGATCTACCCCCAGCACGTTTCTTTGAGAAACAACTGACCCTGAGGGAGTTGGAGGTGGAGGAGCAAAGAGCTCAAGAAGGAAGGTATTTGCAGAGGGAGAGTTGAAGGTATTTTGGACCCAGGCCCCAGAAAGCCTTGTGGACAATGCAGAGGAGGTGCAGTTGGAAGTTTGACTTTTTAGAGACATCAGAGATGTGGGCAGAAAAGGAAAGCATGGAGTCGAAGATGACCCAGAGGTTCTTAGCCTTGCAGGTGGGGGTAGGAGGAGGGCCAAGGGAGGCTGGCCAGAGAGTGACAGGAAAGAAGGGTGAAGGTGTGCCGATGAGGTGGATCTCCGGTTTACTGGCATTAGGGCAGAGATTGTTGGTGGCACACCATTCCTGAATAGCAGACAGGCAATGAGAGATGAGAGAAGGAGAAGAGGTGGCCGAGGGAAGCCTGAAAATGAGCTGCGTGTCATCCGCATAGCACTGAAAAAGTGGAGCACAGAGAGGCAATGCGATGGGCAAGAGTTGGCAGGTATTGGTTGAAAAACCAGAGAGAGAGGTTCGACCCCTGGGGAACACTGCAGGTAGAGAGGGAGATAGAGTAAAGGAAGGACCCAAGTTGGACCTAGGAGTGTTGATCAGAGAGGAAAGAAGTCAGCCAGGAAAGAGCCTGATCAGTGATGCTCAGGTTGTCACGGAGACGGTTGAGCAGGATGGTATGGTTGACCATGTCGAAGGCAGAAGAATTATTGAGTAGGATAACTACAGAAGGGATGTTAGAGTTGAGGTTGGACAGTAGGTCTTCACAGATATTCAGGAGAGCACTTTCTGTGCTTCTGGCAGCTCTAAAGCCAGATTAGTGGTCTTGGAGACAACCAACAGAATCGGATTGGAGGTTAAGCTGCGAGATGGCCAGCTTTAACAAGAGTTTGCCAAGAAACAGCGTGATGGAGTTTGGCCGATAGTTTGCCGGGCAGGCAGGGTCAGCTGTGGGTTTCTTGAGAAGAGGGTGCACAAGAGAATGCTTCAGAGGGGAGGGGAAGGCTCCCAAGGTGAAGGAGAGGTTGCAGAAATTGGCCAGGGCAGGAGCAAGGGTGTCAATGTGGTACTTGATGGGTTTGGAGGAACAGGGAAGGACCTGTTTTGACAAGACTTTCATAGACCGGACTTGTCTAGAAACCTTGTCAGGGTAGAAAAGAGAAAAGGAAGAGAAAGAGGGTGGGGCAGCTGCAGGAAGGCCAGAGTTCGCAGATGGAGACGGAAGAAGAAGGGGAGGGGACGAGAGGGTGGAAAGGAAGTGCAGGGTTTTAGAGATGAAGTGAAAGGCAAGGGCCATGCAAAGGGCCTGGGAGGTGACAGGAGAGGTAGAGACTGCAGCAGGGTTTGCCAGCTCCTCACAGATTTTGAAGAGTTCGGCTGAGTTGTTAGATGCTGCAGGGACAGGGCTCGGATGTGGGCTCTCTTCTTAGTATGGACAGAGAGTCGGTATTGCCTTTGGAGCAGGCGGCAGGCCAGTTTGTCAGAGGATGAACAAGAAGTAAAAAAAGAAGAACTCGATAAAGAAAGAAATGTTTTGGCTGATCAATTACCCAAAACTGGAGAAATCCAAAGAGAAGTCATTGATATGATATGAAACATTCCATGGAGCAATACAGATGTTAGCAGTAACTTGATCACAATCTCAAGCTGAAAGCGAGCTTTCTACTGAGTAGAGATGCACAAGGTTTCCCTCATGTGAACTACATGGGCCAGGACCTAAATATCTATTTAAAAGGGTCTACTATGTTCTGAGCTCCAACCAAGTTCTCAAAGTCTCCTATCTCCTTTACAAAAGGGAGAAATGACATTACCATAGTCTGATCTTCAAACTGACTCTCTTGGTCGAGTAAGTCATTTGGCATGCAGCAACAAATGTACGTTGATGATAACAAGCCTATTTGCCTAACTGATTGAATGTCTCTCAGCCCTGAATTAAAAGTCAGAGACTGCAGCCACTTTATTAATCAGCCACACCTTTTCTCATTTCAGCCTTCCTCAAAGGATTGAGTCCGACCAGGGTAGTCATGTCATAGTAAATTAATCTCTAAGATGTGGTAAATTATAGGTGTAAATTGAAAGTGACATAGCACCTACCACCCGGCATCCAGTTGGGGTAGGGGTAGAGTGCTATAATCTCTGTGCAAATTTTAAAGAGGGTTGTGGTGGATTCTGGACTCAGTTGGGACTGGTGATTAGCACAAGTCCTAATGAATCAGGGGTCTATCCCTGCTTCTGCTACTAAAAGCCCTCCTTTTGAGCTCATTAAAGGTAAAAAAAATCTGTTTACACTGACACAGAAACAGATGTTGACCTCTAATACTCATCTATATCTAGGGACATCTTTGAAAACATCTACAACATGTATTTGCCTGCACTCAAAGGAATCTGGAAAAATCTGTGGTGAATATGAAATTCTACTTTGACCTGCAGACCTCTAAGACATAATATGGGGCAAGTGATTGAGTATATGTTTACAATTTCCAGAGGGACCAATCTCAGGAGCTGCTTAGTTGGAGGGGGAACTTCAAAATTGTGTATAAGATCTCTCTATTTGCCTAGCGAATATAAACTGCAAGAAGGGGGAACTCTGGGTCTGGGTTGGAGACAATGGAGAGCCCTGGCTTCCTCTTCAAACAGATAAGGGAAGATGAGATGAAGGAATTCCTAAAGAACATGCGTCCCACCTCCTGTACGGGTGATGTAATTTCTTTAAATGCATACTGAGCAACCTGAAGACTTTCGCTCCTTTCCTGGTTTGCTTTGTTAATGCATCCTTTAGTTATGGCTCTAGACCTGACACTATTAATCAGGATGTAGTTACACCATTAGTGAAAAAACCAAGCCTGAATCCAAGGCATCCTAACAAATTTTGACCCATAACAAAACACCTTGTTCCTTTTAAAGACCGTGGTCAAAGAGGTGACATTTTCAACTTCAATTACATCTTGAAAGCTCAGGCCTTTTCCATCTTAATCAATCTGTCTTCAGAGCAAATCATGGAATGAAGAGAGAAAAGTGGGTCAGGGCTGTTGATACTTTTAGACTTATTGGCTGTCTTTGACTTTTTGGACCATAATCGTTTGATGGATATTCTGGGCACCTTCAGCAACTATTGGAAACTGCTCATTAGAAGTTATTGGCTGGATTTGATCCTTCCTGAGCAATAGGCTTTCTCGAATTTGCTGGCGTGATGCTAACACTGATGCCAAACCAATTTGTGGTGGAATAACTGCAAGGAGCCTGCTTGTCTCCAACATTGTTTAACTTATATATTAAACCCCTCTGTGACCTTCTGACAACTATTGGATCCATGTTTCCAACTATGCAGATGATACCCAACTTCTGATGGAGCTAAGTGGAAGTTACAGCACAGACTCAGCAAGGTTAGATTTCATCTATGGCTCAGTAAAAAAGTGGATGTTGAATAATTTGATGTGCTTCAACAGTACCAAACTGAACTGATGATTTTCTGTTCAACGCAGGCCAGAGCCAAGCTGGGTCCTGACTACAACTGTCTGAATATTGAGGAGAATCCCATCAAGGTCCTGGAGAAGGTTAAGACATTGGGACCCACTTAGATACCTCTCTTGGATCTAAGACACAGGTTAATGGGGTGATTGTAAGCACACAATATCATCTGAGGGTACTAGGACAAGTTCAACCCTTCCTGTCACTTAAGAACCGAGAGAACCTGGTTAATGCAGTCGTCATGCCGCATATTGACTACCGCAATTCCCTCTTAATTGGAGCCAACAGGGATTGCCTTGGGGGGCTGCAAGTACTTCAGAACGAGGCAGTCAGAGTTATCTGTAACATTTCAAATAAGGAACACATCACTTGTGCAACAAAGAAACTTCACTGGCTACCTCTGCTTTCCAGAATAAGATGTAAAGACTTTTGCTTGGTTCACAGGTGCATCTATGGGGATGCCCCAACCTATCTTAAATAATTAATTAAACTGTATGCGTCTCTTTGGTCTCTTCACTCTAGTTCAAGAGGACAGATGGATGTCCCAAAATTTAAAAGCACTAGAGGATATGGATATTCCGTTCCTCTCCTGGCAGCACAGGTTCCGAATACTCTCCATGCACAGGTGCATCTGGAAAAGGACTACATGTGCTTGCAGAAACGTTTGAAAGCATTTTTATTCAAATAAGTTTCCCTTTGCTACACCGTTTCAGGACGACCTGTCAAATGCTATTATTCAGAGGAAAGTTGCTTCTCGTATGTTTTCCTCATATCGTGCTGTCCTTTTAAGTCCTTTTGTGTCTTTGTGCACCCGGATACCTGTGGGGTTTTGGTCTCTATAAATAAATATAAATGTAAATCAGCTGACTGATTCTGACTCCCTAACTGGATTGAGGAGCTGTCCAGTTCTGTAGATGAGATGACCTCTAAATAAGAAGGAATCTGCACCAGAAAGGTAAATAAGGATGTTTAGATAAATGAATGTTTGGATGTTATAGTTAGTCAAAAAGTCAATACTAGTAAATACAGTATTGGTTATTATTGATAGTGTTAGAATTAGACATTAGAAACTGAGTAGAATAAACACATATTTATACATGCTTAATTATGTCACTATCTTATACTAATTCAGCCTTTATACCTCTCTCTTTTAGGTAAATACTTTGATGTTATTTCCAGCCTGGGGGGAAGAATGAGAGGAGGAAACGGTACCAGTTCCCTAATTCCAACAAAGGAGGAAAAGAGGAGGTGACAATACAAATTTCCTTTTGCTAGAAGAAAATAAATCTTCCAATGTAACTGTATCAAAGATCCATGATACAGGTTGAGGCCTTGAAAAAAAGAAGAGGGATTCCCCTTGCAGTGCAGGGGTGGCAGTGATGTATGTTAAGCAGAAACTCCAGGATGCATATATTGTGTGTATTCTATGCCAATATGTCTTATTCTTTGTGGGACATATCCTAGAGCCCTGAGGTAGATGTCCTAATTGACATGGGACACCAATGAGAGATGAAGGGAGTTGTAGTTCAGAACATTTTAAAGAGCCAAAGTTTGCAAACAACTGCTGTATTGTGAGGTGCCTCATGCCACAGTTAAGTACTCTGAGAGTGAAAAAGAGGAGTTGCAGTTCTGCACCAAGGACCAAGTCACGTGATGCAGAGCCCCTGACGGTCCTGCTTGGTTATTTATCCTTGGTGCCTTTGCCCCCACTGACAATCGCCTGTCCATAGGAGCCTCTGCGCCTCAGTCCGAGTTTGGAGGTAATTATGGCGCTATTGGCACCATGACTACCTCCAATACCGGTACTGAGTCCGCCCTCGTTCAATGGGGACTTACCGGTCTATTCTGAGCTTAGCGGGACCGGTAAATCCCCATTGAAAAAGCCATTCCCCATTCCCATTTGAGCCCCCATAGGGCTCAATGGGAAGGTGCTAATAACGGTACCGCAAATTGTGGTACCGTTATTTGCTCTAAAGTCCCTTAACGGGTCCCGTCCTTAATGTCTGGTAAAACCAGGCGTTGAGGAAGGGATCCGCTAAGGGAACTCGGAATAGGGCGCAAAGGGATTACCGGCACTGGTGTCCTTACCGGTGCCCGGTATCCCTTTGCGCCCAACCCGTAATGAGGCCCTCTTTTATATGTTATGTATGTCCTCAACTGGCAACATGAAATTAAAACAAAAGAATTACTGAGGAAAGTGCTGGCACTAGAAACACTAACTTTAATGCTGAATTTAAGGAAGGAAAGTAACCTCAACAATTTGCAATGAAAATATTAATTTTAAATGCAAATGTAACTATTGAGTGTGTGAGAGTGATGATTTGTATAGCATGCACTTCAGTGCAGAGAGTGTGTCAGTGGGAGAACACTGAAGAATTAGTCATTAATAGGGGGGTCAGATAAGATTGTGTCAAGACCCAGGCTCTATGTAGTCTATATATATATATCAATGGGGTTGTAAAAGATATGGTCACAGCATTGGTGAATGTTCCAATGCTGAGGAAAGACTTGTGCCCTATGCTCCTTTATGCGGATGAAGCAGTATTGATGATCAGAACTAAAATGTCATTAAAACCTCTTCTCAGTATTTTCAATGAATTTTGCATTAAATAAAACCAGAAAGTTAACACATCAAAAATTAAAGTGTTAATAATAGCTGGAAATAGAAGAACCCCTCGAAAATGTGTGCTGGGTGGTGCACCACTCAAAGCGGGGGGCACTCACTGATTGCTGTCCCCCATGACCACACATCAAGATTGACCGACTGTAGTTCAGGAAACATCTCAAAATCTTCCTCAATAAAATATGTTTTGCGTCGGTTTTCTGATATGATGCTCGCTTTCCAAGACGAGACATGTTATTCCCTCTCTCCTCCTACAAGATATTTCCATGCTCATCTTCCTGACTACACCCTTGATCCAGTTGTGGTTTGCTTCATTTATTCAACACTGTTAAGCACTTTGATTATTGCACTTCACTACACATTAGTGCACTTTCTACTTTGATATTTGTTGACTTGCCTGATCTTTCTTCAGAGGTTCTGAATGAGGTTGCCCATTTCCCCTTCCCTTTTGCTTAGGAGGATCACAAAATGTACATAGTTGCAGTTGGCACATTTTAAATCACCAATCATTTTAAAAAACAATATGTTAAAATAATAAACAAATACAGTTAAAAATAGTAAAACATAAAAATAGCAGAGAAAAGAGTTAAGCAAAAAAGACAATAGATACAAAAAACAAATTGAGGGTGAAGTGCCATAGTATTAAACAGAGGGAAATGCAAAAAGTACTCTACATGTAATCATTCAGTAGTTAAAAGAAAATATGAGTGAATAGAAAATACATCAAAATACGTGCAAATGATAAAGAGCTAGAAATAATGCAGTAATCAAAAAGCAATAGCATTTCATACAGCTCCAATGGCAGTACCACACATCTTAACATAGAATGTTTGCATGAACCTGAAATAGTCATGGTATAATACAAAATGTAGCAGTTGGGTGAATGTATGATGAGACAGAGCATTGCTAGTAGAGCCTGTGAAGGTGGTAATAACTCAGCAGGGAGAGGGTGTAACAGAGGTTTGAAAGGTGTTGCAGATGGTGGCAGTGCAGTGAACCATAGAGTAATAAATGAAGGAACCAGAGACAGTACAACAGCACATATGCAGGGGGGATGGTGACTGGAGCAATATTGATTGGGTCCGTCCTTGCAGAGGGATCAAGGCAGGTACAGGCATTCCTGGTCAAGTTTTAGGCAGGACAGGTGATATCCCCACCCGTGGCAGTTCCATCTGGAGAAGTATATTGTTGAGATGATGCCCTGTGAAATACAACCTATGCAAGTAATTAGTAAGATGGGTTAGCAAGGGTTTCAAATTGGGAATCATTACAGTTCTCAACCACATTTAAATCTGTCGATTATGGTACAAGGTAGCCTCAAATACAAACTTATGTTTAACTCTCCTCCGTGCCTTCTCCCTGCTTGCACCAGGGACCACCACCCCTGCAGTAAGGATCAACTCAAGTTCGATGTCAGTCCTGTGGCCATTACATGTTCTATCACTCAACAAAATCTCCAGAGGTCTACTATTCGACGTATTAAGGCTAGCTGATAAAAGGCACACAAATAACATTCATGATCTCCTGAAATAATGCAATATGGACATTTTAGGCATTGCTTAACCTTGATTCACTTATCCTTGGTTGACAGCTTGTAATGTGGGGTGAGAGGAGTCAACTAGTAAAATAGCTCTCCTTTGACAGCATAGTATTCAAATACTTACAGGCCGATTCATGGAATAATTAGCGCGGCGCAAGTGGCCAAAAACGTGCGATTCGCAGTGGAATAGCGAAAATCGCAGTGCAAGTACAAAAATCGCACGAAAAGCAGCGCACATCGATTCATGGAAGGCTGTGCGCGAGAAAACCATCGGATGTGCGCTAAAAAAGTGCGCGGCGCACGTTGGCGCACAGGCCATCTAACGGCGTGCGCCAGGTCACAGGGAAAATCGCACAGGCCACAGCGAAAATCGCACATAGCGCGGCGCACACAACAAAAGTAGGTGGAACACGGGGCGTAACACTCGGAATGGGGAACAACTTGCCAAAATGTGGGCGTCACGGGGGAAGTACAGGGTGCAAGTGCGCGGAACGCCCACACGCTCGCCTACAACACGTATTCATGGAATCGAATAGGGCAAAAAAGCGCACGGTCAAACCAGCGCACAGGCACAAACACGACCGCCACAAGAAAGCAGGCGGTAGCGTCTCTGCGCCTGTAATAAATGTGCACCAAAAGGTGCGCCAACAAATAGCACCTATATACAGCTATGATGAATGTCCTATACTGTGGCCCTCCAGGACAAATGACGTGCAAAGGGGTACCCACAAACACGGACACCCGCTGACTGAAAAATAACGTGTCCATGTATTCCGGGGTGCGCGGGAACTTTCACATGCGATTTGGCAGGGTACGTGGATTTCAGGGGTGCGCGGGAAGTTCCACACGCGATTTGGCGGGGTACGTGCGCGCGAATTTCCACACGCGATTTGGCTGGGTACGTGGATCTCAGGGGTGCGCGGGAAGTCTCACACACGATTTGGCAGGGTACGTGGATTTCAGGGGTGCGCGGGAAGTTCCACACTCGATTTGGCCGGGTACGTGCACGGGAATTTCCACACGCGACTTGGCTGGGTACGTGGATCTCAGGGGTGCGCGGGAAGTCTCACATGCAATTTGGCAGGGTACGTGGATTTCAGGGGTGTGGGGGAAGTTCCACACGCGATTTGGCCGGGTACGTGCACGGGAATTTCCACACGCGATTTGGCTGGGTACGTGGAGCTCAGGGGTGTGCGGGAAGTCCCACACGCGATTTGGCAGGGTACATGGATTTCAGGGGTGCGCGGGAAGTTCCACATGCGATTTGGCCAGGTACGTGCACGGGAATTTCCACACGCGATTTGGCTGGGTACGTGGATCTCAGGGGTGCGCGGGAAGTTTCACACGCGATTTGGCATGGTACGTGGATTTCAGGGGTTCGCGGGAAGTCCCACACGCGATTTGGCCGGGTACGTGCGCGGGAATTTCCACACGCGATTTGGCTGGGTACGTGTATTTCAGGGGTACGCGGGAAATTCTACACGTGATTTGGCTGTGTGCGCCCAGGTATTCCCTGTACACCCTCCACGGCCCCTGCAGGCAGCCAACACCACAGGGGACTACCCTGCACACCTGCTCATGTCACCCAGCGCCCCCACCCCCCAGCAGTGTGGGGCACCCTCCACCAGGCCCCCACTCATGTCCCCTATCACCCCCACCCACCAGCATCCAGGGGCACCCTCCACCAGGCCCCCACTCATGGCCCCCCACCCCCCAGCAGTGCAGGGCACCCTCCACCAGGCCCCCACTCATGTCCAACTCATGCCCCCCTGCTCCCCCACCCCCCAGCATCCAGGGCACCCTCTACCAGGCCCCCACTCATGTCCAACTCATGTCCCCCTGCACCACCACCACCCAGCATCCAGGGGCACCCTCCACCAGGCCCCCACTCATGTCCCCTATCACCCCCTTCCCCCAGCAGTGCAGGGCACCCTCCACCAGGCCCCCACTCATGGCCCCTATCACCCCCACCCCCCAGCAGTGCAGGGGCAGCACCACCAGGCCCCCACTCATGTCCAACTCATGTCTCCCACCACCCCCACCCCCCTGCAGTGCAGGGGCACCCTCCACCAGGCCCCCACTCATGTCCCCCTGCACCCCCACCCCGCAGCATCCAGGGGCACCCTCCACCAGGACCCCACTCATGTCCCCCTGCACCCCCACCCCCCAGCATCCAGGGGCACGCTCCACCAGGCCCCCACTCATGTCCAACTCATTTCTCCCACCACCCCCACCCCCCAGCAGTGCAGGGCACCCTCCAGCAGGCCCCCACTCATGTCCAACTCATGTCCCCCTGCACCCCCACCCCCCAGCATCCGGGGCACCCTACACCAGGCCCCCACTCATGTCCAACTCATGTCCCCCTGCACTCCCACCCCCCAGCATCCAGGGCACCCTCCACCAGGCCCCACTCATGTCCAACTCATGTCCCCCTGCACCCCCACCCCAGCATCCAGGGGCACCCTCCACCAGGCCCCCACTCATGTCTCCCATCACCCCCACCCCCCAGCAGTGCAGGGCACCCTCCACCAGGCCCCCTCTCATGGCCCCTATCACTCCCACCCCCCAGCAGTGCAGGGGCAGCTCCACCAGGCCCCCATTCATGTCCCCCTGCACCCAGGTCCTCACAATCCCCAATCATGTGCGTTATGGTCAGCCTCCACAGCCAAAAGGCCCTACCAAGTAACCCATTCACCCACATGGAAATGGAAATTACATGTTACACCCCCAATGTTCATAAAGCAAATGAACCCATGTCCGTCACACACAATGGTTGCAATTGAATGGGAAAACACCCAACATGACATGCATGAAACCAATGAGATGATACCACACAGTGAAGTATGAAAACAAAATTGTATTAAAAATAATTTAATGCAAATGAAATGAAACAAACTACAATGGCAATGAAAAAAAGATAAGCTGCATGTCCGTCCAAAAAAATCAAAACTACAAATCCAAATCCAAAAAAATGTTGTCCAAAGTCACATTAAAAATAAAATCAATCCGAGAGAGAAAAATAAATGCAAAGACCATTGCTCCATGGTGAATAAATAAAAAAAAAAAAACAATCCAATGAAGAACTATGTACAAAACATCCAAGGGTCCATGAGCCCAACTGAACAAAGGAAACCTACAAAAAACCCTAACTAAAATGCAACTATATACAAAAAGTGGAGCAGTGTCCGTCGACTCTAAATCATAAGAAGAAACAAAGGAAACCTAAAACTAAAGAACTATATACAAAGGCGGCGGGCAAGTCCAGCGGCTCACTCCGTGGTGTTCCAGGCCAGGGCATCATCAAACTCCTCGTCTATGTCCCGGAGGCGGTCCTGTTCCATGGCCCCGAGGGTCCGCAGGGAAGACGCCATCTGCTCCTCCAACCCCCTGCGGATTGCCTCGAGGCACTCGGCCCGCCTCAGGGCCCTCTGCATGGAGTTCTCCGCCCTGACCATCGTGAGCCGTGCCTCTTCTGCCCGCCGCCGCTCCGCACCTATCTGCTGGCCCAACCGCAGCCACACGGAAGACACTTCCTGTCCTGGGTCCTCCTGCCCTCCGGCCGATGCCTGCCCCTCCGATGTTGATGGCCCCGAGCCATGATGCCTCCCAAGTTGACTCTGCTGCTGCCTCCGATGCAACTGCCTCTGCCAGCACGACGGCATCCAGACTGATGGAATCCACCGACGCCGTCGTGCACGTGCCCTGCCTGATGATGCCGGCACATCCTCCATCTGCTGGGGTACAGTTGCTGTGGTTTGCCCCTGCTGGACCTCCGACTAACGACTGTGGCAGGGATGGGATCCCCACCGAGCTGGCTGCATTGGTCAGGGCAGGTCCACAGGGGGCCCTGGTGGCATCTGGGCCGGAAGACGGCAAGGAGAACGACCGGCATATAGCCTCCACAGAGGAGGAGAGGGCGGCCAGATTGGCCGACACATGCAGGAAACCCCCGAACATGGAAGATCCCAATTGGGCCACCTCGGCACGGTGCTCTTCGTGATGACGTGCGTGCTCCTCCCGGGAAGCACGGACGTCATCACGAATTGCACCCGTGCGCATCGCGACCCCAATCAGGACCTTCTCCATACGGCCACGGGTCCCCTCGTCCGCAGGTGGAGGGGAGTCAGGTGACATGGACATCCCATCTACCTGCGGACGGGCCTGGGACGGGGCATCCCTGCTGGTGCATGGTGGTGCACTCACAGGGTCAGGGACAGCGACATGCACAGGCCCCTCCACGGTGACCTGTGCTGCCTCCTGCCCCTGGACTGCACCACTTGCACCAGCAGGGATGCCCCCACCAGGCCCCATGTGTGCCTCAGTGGCGGCCTCCTCCTCCTCTGTGGAAACCACCAACCTGGATGGCTCCTCAACGTCTTCTTCCATAGCAGGCCCCTGTGGGGGCTCACCCACCCCTTCCGCTGCAGCCGTGGGGGCATCCCCGCCGCCTTGCTCCACAGCGCCGTCTCCGCCCTCTTCTTCACTAGCCGCTGCGTAGAGGGAGACTCCCACCAGGCCCCCACTAGAACACAAGCATCAGGGTACTGTACAATGGTCCCCTAGACAGGAAGCAATAGCAGATGAGTACCACTGTCAAAGTACACTTCCATCATGTCCCTCCACAACACATGGGTCAGTCCAGGCAAAACACACACAGTAATAGGCATGGTGCATGCCATGGACATTTCCATACATGTCCAATGGACTCTTGAAACATACAATGATATGGAACTCACATGCATCATGGGTCATGCCTATCACATGCACACACTTCACCTCAGTCACATCCATCTGGCCTCATACACCCCAAACACAGCGGATACAAGGATAACTAGGCTGCATCAGTGAATCTGTGCATTGTCACACACATGTGTCATGCATCCATGGCATTCACAAGTCACAGACACGCAGGTCAGGCACACAGACATGGCTACCATATATGTACCTGGCATCAGCACCCATCCCTCACCCCCACCCATGTCCAGGAACAGAGACTGGCATGCTCTCATGTGTAAAATCTGCATAGGGCTCCCCATGTCGCATTTAAACACATGCAACAACCATGCGGTTCACACATCACTGGTCGCACATGCATTACCATGATGTCCCTGCACACATACATGCATACATGGCCTATGTCACACATACAGGCAAGTATCAGACAACCAGCACACCGCAACATGCCCTGTCTCACACAGCAATGCTTGGCCACTTACCGCTCAACTCCAGACGGGTCTCCCTCTCAAGGATCTGGGCGTGGAGCGCTGGGCGTACGCGTTCCAGGACCCTCATCTGGATGGAACTCATGCGGCCCCGACCCCCCTCCACGAGGTGCCGGGCCTTCACGAGGGTCCTGGACCTCAAGTCCTCCCAGCGCTTCTTGATCTTCTGGACGTCGCGGGTTGCCACCCCCTCTGCGTTGATGGCAACCACACAGTCGGCCCAGATCCTCTTCCGTCCTTCCTTGCTGGCGCGGGACGATCCAAAGAGGGCATCATACTGCCCCAGGACATGCTCCACCAGGACACCAACTTCGGTGGCAGTGAAGCTGGTGCCCCTCTGCCCCTCTGGCTTGAGTTTGCCACTGGTGCCAGATGTCGAAGTGCCCGACATGGCAACCCCAGAGGCAGGAGTGGGTGGGCAACTGGGTCCTGGGGCTGGGCTGTGGAGCGATGTTATCCCAGTCGGGAGTCTTCTGTTCCAGCAGGGGTGGACACATCAACTGGACCCCTGCAGATGGCTGATGTGCAGGCACCAAATGGCAGGGCACGGTGGCAGCAGGCAGGCAGGCAGACAGCAGCAGATGGCACATGGGAGGCTGCTCGGGGCACTGGGGGGCAGTAATTCAGCCTTCTGGGCAGTAGGGTGGTCTTCCCTGTGTTTTCGCGTGGCCAGCTTGATACGGAGTGATTTGGCACGTGAAAATCCTGCACGTCAGTGTGAAATTCGAGGAAAGGCCCTTAGCGCGTAAGCGCGTCAGCACGCATATGCGATTCTATTGGACCAAAGGCCCTCAGCGCGTAAGCGCGTCTGTGACGTGACCCGCACGGGTGTTTCCTCATAGCACGTGATGACGGAGCACACGTGCAAAGACTGCACGTCAGAGTGTCATCGCGTGTAATTGGACAAAAGTGCGCGTACACGCGATTGGCCTATGTACGTGTATTTCAGGGGGCGTGGGCACTTACACACGCGAGTACATCAGCGCACGTGTATTCCGGGGTGCGCGGAAATTTCCACACGCTATTGGCCTGGGTACTGGATTTCAGGGGTGCGCGGGAAGTTTCAGACGCTCGCCTACAACACGCGCAAAGAAACACGTACGCCAGTAGGAAGCAGGCATACGTCGACCCGCGACGCATAAATTTGCGCGCAAAAAACTAACAAGCTCAGACGCCAGGATGAATATACTGTTCCTAGCAGCAGTGGCCGTGGGCTACCAAAGGAGGAGGAGGAGGATAGTCAGGGCCAGAATTTTCACACCCAGAACCAGCCTTTTCGGGATGCCTGATGACCAGGTGTATGGGAGGTACAGGTTTCCACCACACATAATACTGGACCTGGTGAGTGAGTGGGAGGATGACCTCACATCACCCACTCTGTGCTCCCAAGCACTCAGCCCCCTGGAGAAGGTCCTCAATGTACTGCACTTCTTAGCCACTGGATCATTTCAGCGGACAAGTGCCATAGTGGGTGGGGTGTCACAGGCCACGCAGTCACGCTGCCTACACCAGGTCTTGAACATCATCACTGCACGCCCATCAGTCCGCAGGCACATATACCTGCCCAGAACACCTGCAGAAAGGCATGCTGCCGCCCTGGATTTTTACGGTGTGGCACGATTCCCCAAAGTGCTAGGTGCCATCGACTGCACCCATGAGGCTCTACGTCCCCCCAGGGCATCTGAGCACATCTATAGGAACCGCAAGCACTGGCATTCCATCAACGTGCAGGTAGTATGTAATGCCAAGGGAATCATCACCTCAGTATATGCCAACTATCCCGGGTCCACCCACGACAGCTTCATTTACTGAATGTCCACCCTAAGCCGGGACCTAGAAGCTGGGCGGCATGGCGATACATGGCTGCTTGGTGAGTATGAATGCCACTGCACATGCATGCATGTCAGATACTGAGCAAGGTCACAACCCCACCAATGATACCCATCACCACCTCCACAGGGGACAGTGCCTACCCTCTCAGCCCCCACATGATGACGCCAATTCGAAACCCCACCACGCCACCCGAGGTAAGATATAACACAGCCCACATTGCAACCCGGGGCATAGTGGAGCGCACATTCGGAGTGCTTAAGTCACGCTTTCGCTCCCTTGACCGTTCTGGCGGGCAGCTGTTATACGCTCCCCCAGTAGTGTGCAGGATCCTAGTGGCAGCATGTGTCCTGCACAACGTTGCAACATGCCGGGGCCTGGTCGTGGACATGGTGGTGCCCCCACATCCCCAACCACATGCACGCCCGCTGCGCATGGGAGGGGAAAGGGCACGGGGGGAGGCAGCCTGTACACAGCTAGTGACTAATTACTTCACATAGAAATCACACCTCTGTGGAGTGCACACTGCCCTGGCACATACCATCTGACAATCAATGATGACTCAACCTGACACTGATCCTGAATGTCTGGAGAATCAACCGTCAAAACCATATCCGCCTGAGATTGTTCACCTGGAAGTGTTACAATGTGTGCATCCCTACCTACACAGACACCACCAATGCAGTTTCGTGAAAAAACACATTCATGCAGCTAAAATGAATACCCACTTGCAAAATGCAACATGAGGACAGTGCCATGTCACCCAACCCATCCCCAGCACCGCCACACGACACACTGTGCCATGTCATTCTATGTGCAGGTAAACAAAGTAATCCCCACAACATGACACAAGTGTCACAATGTACAGTGTCCCTAATTGAAACTCGCGACACCTGAAATGCTCACAGTAATGCAGGACCAACAACACACTTGAGCAGGTATTTAGCAATAACACTTATCAACTACTGACCCTCAAAACTACCATTAACATGACATTACGAATGTAAGGAATCAGTAGTCTCACCACCTGGAAATGCCTGCACTCCCACCACTTCCAACTGTACAGTGTTGCCGCCATGTAGAGTTGTAGGTGCACTGCTGCCAACATGGACCCCATCTCCAAAGTAGAGGGCCTTGTGTAGACATGAGGAAATGACCTGCAAATTAGGAGGTAGACATGGATGATGAGTTACACATCAATGTAACATGCAGTGTACAACACAACAGCAATATGCACTAGGAATGTATACACAGTATTGACTAGACTACCCACACATGTAGTGGGAGTCCAATGTCACATGTACGTCAATGTCACTTGGGCATACCCTTTGCAAGCCCATGGAAACGGGAAGCAGGAGGGGTGTGTGTGACAAAAACCCAAGCATCTGAACCAAACACATGACAAGCCTGCATGTGCCCAGCCACAATGCAGCGTATGCCCACGGGAGCCACACAAGGCAACACACTGTCCCAAAAAAAAAAAAAAAAAAATCAAAAATGGCCATTAATGGGCCCGGGGGGGGGTTGGGGAGGCCACCCAGGAGGTCCGAGGACAGGGTGCACACCAAAACCCACCTGTGTGGATCTTGCGGAAAAAAAACACCTCCATGGGTTCATGGCCCACACGGCTACCCTATTGTGGGAGTATCACTGCTGTCGCTATTATCACCCTGTGCAGCTGCATCCGGAGGTGGTGGCACTATGGGAGGCAGCCCACGCAAGGCCCTAGTCTGTTCCTCCATGGCTGCAAGCATGCGGGTGTGGTAGGTCTCGTTCTGGAGGATGAGTGTGCGGAGGTCCCCATGCAACAACTCACGGGATGCCCGGACCTCCGCCCTAGTTGCCTGCATCTCAGCTGAGAGCGTACGGGTGAGACGCTCCAGCTGCTGTTCTGTCCTTCGGTTTGTTGAAGCCTCAAGCTCAACAAGAGTCGTCCTGAGGTGAAGGAGTTCCAGCCTCAGGGCTTCCCTGTGGCCCTGGGACTCTATGGAGATGGCTTCCTGCAGAGTCGCCAGTGCCGCCCGCCTGTCCCTGTTGGACGCCAACATGTCCTCCCTGTGTGACTGGCAGATGGAGTCGGTTGCCTGCTGTAGTCGCTCCATGAGCCTTTCGGGGGGGACAATGGAAGTGGCCACCCTATACATGGCCTGAGCCATCATCTCTGATGATGCTGCCTGTTGGGTTGCCATACTGTAAATGGATTGCTCCCATGCGGTATTGCCAGGTGGCGTACGGCCACCACGTCGGCGGGCACCACACCTGTCTGGGGCAAGGCGAACTGCGCCTTGCTGTGCCGGCACTGTCTGAGGCTGCAGGACTGGATTCCCCCTCTGATCTGCTGGCCCAGGAACAGGATCAGATGTTGCAGAGTGTGACCCTGCATCCGTAACCACCAAAGGCGTAGCTGCCAACACTGACATCCCAATTGAGGGTTCTGACCCTGGTGCAGGTGGGTGGGACAGAACAGAATCCCTCCCAGGAACACTCACCTGCGACGGCACGTAGGTCTCATCATCCGAATCAACACCTGAGTACAGCTCGGGGGAGGTGCAGCCAGAGACACCCCTTGAGAGCACGACCTGCAGCAGTTGTGGGTTCTCACCCACCACCACACCGCGTCCCTCACTGGTGGTTGGTCGGCCCTCAGACCCCTCCTGGGTCTGCACCATCTCCACAACCCCAGCAGTATCAGGTGCGTCTTCCCCTGCAAAGACATAAAAGCAAACACATGGAAACAGGCATTAGCACCATGGCACACAATGAGAGCTGAGAAGCAAGAGAACCAGTACTTGATTGACACATGTCCCACATGACTAAAACCCTCCCATGCATGCACCCTCACTGCGTATGAAGGGTAGGCAAATGGCACACACTGATGACACCAAGATGGAAGACGAACACATTTTCTGCATGCTGCCTGGCAGTGGCATCACACATTGGCCTGTGATTGCCAGGTGAAATACACATGCCATCACACAGATGGCATGTACCATTGCTATTGAGTGAAGATGGAGAGGAGGGTAGCACATATTCATTCAGTCCAGTTCCCTCATGTAATAGCTTTTCTAATTCAAACAGGTCTGATTTTTCACCTGGAGCTGCCAGTCCAAAATGGTCCGATTGCACAGGGACATGTCTAAACAAATGATATCCAGGTAACAAAGTCACTCCACTTTACCATAGCCATGTCAGACATGTGACTAGAGGACTGAGAAATGCCTAGTAAAAGTGGTGGAATGCAAACAATCTGCCTGAATGAACAGAGAAAAATAAGCAAGAATGTTGTGGCAAGGTGACACTTCAAGGGCAACTGGCGTGCTGTTGGGCTAGATGTCTACTGTTGGTAGAAGGGATACTGCTATGGCCAAATGCTGCTGCGCAGAATGTATTGCGTGAAGCACATGGGTGACCCAAACGACTCAGGCGCACACACCCTCACCTGGCACACAAACAGAAGCCCTCACACACACACCATGCACATGGATGACACACACATGCATGTGCACTCACCGGACAATGCCTCATAATCAGGCAGATCTCCCATGCCTTGGATCTGTTCCTCCGTGACGTAGGTCCCAGCGACTGACTCATGTGGAGTGAGTTCCATGTCTTCCACTGGAGACCCACCTCCAGTCACTAGAGTTGCGGCATAACTTGAGGCCAGCTTATTCTTTGCCCTGCACTTTAGGTCATTCCAGCGCTTATAGCAATCATTGGCTGTGCGCCTCACGATTCCAAGGGCACTTACGATGTCCGCAACGGTCTGCCAGTGTGCCTGGCGTTGTGCAGGTGTGGTCTTGGATCCTGCAACAATGACCAATTCGTTATCATGTGCGGACACATACTCGACAAGTGCATTCAGTTCGGCATCCGTGAAGCTGGGCTTCCTCGACGGGCTGGACTGTGTAGCCGTGTCTGGGGCATCAGCCTTTGCGGACGAGCACTCTTCCTCTTCCCCTTGGAAGGTGGTGGTGATCCTGAGTGTCCTACGCCGCTCTGGACACTAGGGGCAGGAGCCCTGGTGGACTCTGTATCAGGAGTGTGGGATTGCACACTCAGCATGGGAGTTGGTGCAGGCATTGGCTCAAGTGTAATGGTGTCAGGGGGAATGTCAGCAGGATGGACTAGGACCGACACTGTCCTGGCTGGGTGTGTGAGAGCTGGGGTGGATGGAGCCGCAGCTGCCCCTGCAGCCTCTCCACCCTGCCTACTCGGGGCAGCAGATGACCTTGCTGCCCCTGATCCACATGGCCTGATGACATCAACGTGCACCAGCGCATGTGTCATAGGCCTGCTGACCTGGAAGTGAGCCATGGAGTCAGCCAGGTCTGGTGCCACAATGGGCTGGTCCAACAAGGGCTGAGCATGGATGGTGTCAGCCACATCAGCCTCAACCAGGGGGGGTGGGGGGGGATTATGAGTGCCCTTGACTGGTCCTCCACACATGGGGGGACAGGGTCACCCCACAAGTAACGACCACGTCCCCTACCGGATCCACCACGGCCACCACTTGTGGCTCGTCCACCTTTGCCACCCTTACGGATTCCTCACCTCCCAACCATGGCACTGATGTTAATGTGCGTATGGGAGTGGCTGTAAACTATTGTCCTGGGCAATTGGGGGTCAAAGGGGTTGGATACCAGATGGTAATTGTACCCTAGTGCTCTAGCAAGGCTTAATGTGACCCCTGGGGAAAGATGACGGGTCACGCAACGCACAGGAAGCCCAAAAAAAGTAGATGATGTGCATGCAACCCCTCCTAGACCACGTGTGTGGAAAAAAAAACCTGCTCTACGCTGTGGCACCCAGTAACACAAGAATGAACGTATGCGTGTCACACGCAGCCTAGAATGACATCTGAAGGGGTAGGCTACACACGGGGCAAGCACAGATGTTAGATACGTGCGTGACTCACCGTCTGCCAGGAAAAAGAGCGTGAAAAAGAAGCGCGTGTGCGCGTTGGTTACACCCCCGCCAAAAGAAGAATTGTACGCTGTCTGAGGAGACAGGACAACAGTAGAAGGGAACGCTGTTTGAGGGAACAGGCCCAGGAAAACCAGAAAAAGAGAAAAAAGAGAAAAAGCTGTCAGAGGTAACAGGGAGTACGAACTTGAAACGCCGTGAAGTAAATCGCGTGTGAAATGACAAGAAGTACAGATTTCACCCACTCGCTCTCCACGAAAAGCACATACAAGGAAATGGTGTTCTACACGTACCTTTTATGCAGGCCCACACGTCCAGCGTCACTTCCGCGTGTACGCGCTAGGGCCATTTCCACCAATTACACGCTTTGTCACTTCCGCGTGTACGCGCTAAGGCCATTTCCACCAATTACACGCTTTGACACTCGGACGTGTCTTTCATTTTTTTAACACGCAATATTTCAAACGTGTGCCATATTCAACGTGCACGTGACTTCATAGACGCGCATACGCTGGTGGCCTTTGGGCCAATGAATGTACAGACATGTGCTGACGCGCTTACGCGCTAAGGGCCTTTCCTCGAATTACACGCAGACGTGCTGGATTTTCACGTGCAAAATCACTCCGTATCAAGCTGGCCACGCGTTCACACACGGAAGACCACGCTCCTTCCTGCCCAGAAGGCCGAATTACTGCCCCCCAGAGCCCTGAGCACACTCCCACCTGCCATATGCTGCTGCCTGACTGCCTGCTGCCCACGTGCCCTGCCATTTGCTGCCTGCACATCAGCCAGGGGTGCTGTTGCTGTGACCACCCCTGCTGGAACCGAAGACTCCCGACTGCTTTTCCATCGCCCCACAGCCCAGCCCCAGGACCCAGTTGCCCACCCACTCCTGCCTCTGGGGTTGCCATGTCGGGCACTGCAACATTTGGCACCAGTGGCAACCCCCGGCCAAGGAGGCAGAGGGGCACCAGCTTCACTGCCACCGAAGTTGGTGTCCTGGTGGAGCATGTCCTGGGGCAGTATGATGCCCTCTTTGGAAGGTTGCGCGCAGACAAGGAAGGACGGACTCGGATCTGGATGGACATCGTGACTGCCATCAACGTGGAGGAGGTGGCAGTCCGTGACTACGAACGTGTCAGGAAGCGCTGGGAGGACTTCAGGTCCAGGACCCTCAACAAGGCCTGGTGCCTCCTGAAGGCAGCAGATGCTAAGCGGCGCCGGGGCCACTTGTCGGAAGATCAGATGAGGGTCCTGGAACGCATATCCCCAGCGCTCCATGTCCAGGTCCTTGAGAGGCAGACCCGTCTGGAGTCGAGCGGTAAGTGTACATGCATACTGATTGTAAACTGTGCGTGTGGTGTGCCAGAGTGTGCAGGTTGAACATGTATTTTTATGTGGGCAAGTAGGGGGGGGGTGTACAGGGCCGTGAGGGTGACACATGCGAGGGGTCTCATGTGTGACACATGGATGGTGCTTGTGTGTGTGGGCTTGCATGGCACAGGATGTGGAGGAATGATTGTCAGGTGTGACATGGATGTCGATCGGAACACTGCGACAGTTGGCGGAGGTGTACACATGCATGCAAGTTTGGTGGTGTGTGTGCATGTGTAGTGTACTCCCTATGTTGCATGTGATGTGTGGATGACCTTTGGCTGCTCATGCTGTTGTATGTGAATGGATGGTGCTGGCTGTTGCAATATGGCTGTGGTATGGCTCATGTGTGCAAGTTGAAATGACATGTGTGTTGGGGATTGTGATGCCATGTCTGAGGTTTACCAATGCCACTCATGTATGACTGTCATGTGTGTATGAGTCCATTGGACAGTGCCCTGATGCCTGGGTTTTATTTCTCCCTGTCTGCAGCGTCAACTGATGAAGAGGGCGGAGAAGGTGCTGTGGAGCACAGCGGCAGGGGTCGCACCACCAGCCGGAGACGCAAGGCCCGGATCCCCTCCCAGGTTCTGATCTCGTCGGGGAGTGAGGAGTCCGGTGCCGTGTCCCAGGCCGCAGCTGCCGAGGGGAGGTCCAAGAGGCGGAGGTTGGAGTTGGACTCCTCGGCAGCAGAAGGGGCAGCTGGGACCCCACAGGGCCCAACGGAGGAAGATGGCACGGAGTCATCCAGGTTGGTGGGGGGTTTGGAGGAGGAGGAGGCCGTGCAAGCGACAGAGGCGGCGTCTGGAGGTGGGGATTCCACTGGTGCTAGTGGTGTAGTGCAGGATCTGGGACAGGAGGCAGCACAGGCCGCCGCAGAGGTGCCTGTGTGCAATCCTGTCCCTGCTCCTGTCACTGCATCATCTTGCACCAGCGGGGATGCCTACCTCCAGACCCGTTCTCTGGGAGGGGATTGGCTTACAACACCTGGCCTTCCTCTCCCTGCGGATGTGGCTATCCTGCACCAGGTTGAGCCTGTCCAACGTGGGGTGGCGTTGCGTCAACGGGCCATGCGAGCTGACCCGCAGTCTTTTCATGATGAGTCTGCATGTCTTCTCGCATGGCTTGTTGACTGCGTTGACCCACTGGGACAGCTCACCAGGGCTGGATTCCTCCGTTTCCTGGACCTTGTTCCGACCCCCTCCTCCACGGAACCCCCTATGCCCCAGTCGTCCTCCATGCCATCTTCCCACCCATGTGTCACCTGGGTGCCCTGTGGAGCTGCCTCCGACCGTGCGGCCAGGCTGGTGGACAACAGATCCCGGCCACAGTCGGGAGTCGGACGTCCAGCAGGGATGGCCACATCAACGACTGCACCCCAGCTGGAGGAGGATGTGCAGGCACCATCGGACAGGGCACATGGACAGCAGCAGCTGCAGCAGCAGGAGGCTGTAGGTGGGAGCCACGATAGCTCGGGGCCTTCAACATCGGAGGGGCAGGCATCGGCCGGAGGACAGGAGGACCCTGGACGGGAAGTGTCTTCCGTGTGGCAGCGGTTGGGCCACGCCATAGATGCGGAGCGGCGGCGGGCGGAAGAGGCGCGGCTCATGATGGTCAGGGCAGAGAACTCCATGTGGAGGGCCCTGAGGCGGGCCGAGTGCCTCGAGGCAATCCGCAGGGAGTTGGAGGTGAACATGTCGGCGTCCCTGCGGACCCTCGGGGCCATGGAACAGGACTGCCTCCGGGACATAGACGAGGAGTTCGATGATGCCCTGGCCTGGAACACCACTAAGTGAGCCGCTGGACTGGCCCGCCGCCATTGTATATAGTTATTTAGTGATAGGTTTCCTTGATAGTTTATTTTTATTTGGAGTCGACGGACACTGCTCCACCTTTTTTATATAGTCCCATTTTAGATAGGTTTTTTGGTAGGTTTCATTTCTTCTGTTGGGATGATGGACCCTGAATACTTTGTACATAGTTGGACTTTGGATTTGGACATTTTTTTTTACTATGAATATTTTTTCCCATGGAGCAATGGTTTTCTATTTCTTTTTTCCCTTCATTTCCTTTTTATGGAGTTGAACTTTGGAAGACATTTTTTTGGATTATCATTTATTGATTTTAATTTGAAAAGGGACAGCCAGCTTAATTTTTTTTTTACTTGTGTATTTTGTTTAATTTTGTTTGCCATTACTGTTGTTATTAATACATTATTTGGATTTTTTCATTCTTCAATGTGTGGGAGACATGAGTGGGGGCCTGGTGGGGGCTGCCCATGGTGGCTGGGGGGTGGGGGTGGGTGGGAGACATGAGTGGGGGCCTGGTGGGGGCTGCCCATGGTGGCTGGGGGGTGGGGGTGATAGGGGACATGAGTGGGGGCCTGGTGGGGGCTGCCCATGGTGGCTGGGGGGTGGGGGTGGGTGGGAGACATGAGTGGGGACCTGGTGGGAGCTGCCCATGGTGGCTGGGGGATGGGGGGTGGTAGACATGGGTGGGGGCCAGGTGGAGGGTGCCCCACACTGCTGGGGGGGTGGGGGTGATAGTGGACATGAGTGGGGGCCTGGTGGGGGCTGCCCATGGTGGCTGGGGGGCGGGGGGTGGTAGACATCGGTGGGAGCCTGGTGGGGGCTGCCCATGGTGGCTTGGGGGGGTGGGTGGGAGACATAGGCCTGCTGACCTGGAAGTCAGCCATGGAGTCAGCCAGGTCTGGTGCCGCCATGGGCTGGTTCAACAAGGGCTGAGCATGGATGGTGTCAGCCACATCAGCCTCAACCAGGGGGGTGGGGGGGATTATGGGTGCCCTTGACTGGTCCTCCACACATGGGGGGACAGGGTCACCCTGCAAGTAACAACCACATCCCCTACCGGATCCACCACGGCCACCACTTGTGGCTCGTCCACCTTTGCCACCCTTACGGATTCCTCACCTCCCAACCATGGCACTGATGTTAATGTGCGTATGGGAGTGGCTGTAAACTATTGTCCTGGGCAATTGGGGGTCAAAGGGGTTGGGTACCAGATGGTATTTGTACCCTAGTGCTCTAGCAAGGCTGAATGTGACCCCTGGGGAAAGATGACGGGTCACGCAACGCACAGGAAGCCCAAAAAAGGGAGATGACGTGCACGCAACCCCTCCTAGACCACGTGTGCGGAAAAAAAACCTGCACTACGCTGTGGCACCCAGTAACACAAGAATGCACATATGGGTGTCACACGCAGCCTAGAATGACCTCTGAAGGGGTAGGCTACACTCGGGGCAAGCACAGATGTTAGATACGTGCGTGACTCACCGTCTGCCAGGAAAAAGAGCGTGAAAAAGAAGCACGTGTGCGCGTTGGCAACACCCCCGCCAAAAGAAGAATTGTATGCTGTCTGAGGAGACAGGACAACAGTAGAAGGGAACGCTGTTTGAGGGAACAGGCCCAGGAAAACCAGAAAAAGAGAAAAAAGAGAAAAAGCTGTCAGAGGTAACAGGGAGTATGAACTTGAAACGCCGTGAAGTAAATCGCGTGTGAAACGACAAGAAGTACATATTTCACCCGCTCGCTCTCCACGAAAAGCACATACAAGGAAATGGTGTTCTACACGTACCTTTTATGCAGGCCCACACGTCCAGCGTCACTTCCGCGTGTACGCGCTAGGGCCATTTCCACCAATTACACGCTTTGTCACTTCCACTTGTAGGGCCATTTCCACCAATTACACGCTTTGTCACTTCCACGTGTACGTGCTAAGGCCATTTCCACCAATTACACGCTTTGACACTCGGACGTGTCTTTCATTTTTTTAACACGCAACATTTCAAACGTGTGCCATATTCAACGTGCACGTGACTTCATAGACACGCATACGCTGGTGGCCTTTGGGCCAATGAATGTACAGACGTGTGCTGACGCGCTTACGCGCTAAGGGCCTTTCCTCGAATTACACGCAGACGTGCTGGATTTTCACGTGCAAAATCACTCCGTATCAAGCTGGCCACGCGTTCACACACGGAAGACCACGCTCCTGCCCAGAAGGCCAAATTACTGCCCCCAGAGCCCTGAGCACGCTCCCACCTGCCATCTGCTGCTGCTGACTGCCTGCTGCCCACGTGCCCTGCCATTTGCTGCCTGCACATCAGCCAGGGGTGCTGTTGCTGTGACCACACCTGCTGGAACCGAAGACTCCCGACTGCTTTTCCATCGCCCCACAGCCCAGCCCCAGGACCCAGTTGCCCACCCACCCCTGCCTCTGGGGTTGCCATGTCGGGTACTGCAACATCTGGCACCAGTGGCAACCCCCGGCCAAGGAGGCAGAGGGGCACCAGCTTCACTGCCACCAAAGTTGGTGTCCTGGTGGAGCATGTCCTGGGGCAGTATGATGCCCTCTTTGGAAGGTTGCGCGCCGACAAGGAAGGACGGACTCGGATCTGGATGGACATCGTGACTGCCATCAACGCGGAGGAGGTGGCAGTCCGTGACTACGAACGTGTCAGGAAGCGCTGGGAGGACTTCAGGTCCAGGACCCTCAACAAGGCCCGGCGCCTCCTGAAGGCAGCGGATGCCAAGGGGCGCCGGGGCCACTTGTCGGAAGATCAGATGAGGGTCCTGGAACGCATATCCCCAGCGCTCCACGTCCAGGTCCTTGAGAGGCAGACGCGTCTGGAGTCGAGTGGTAAGTGTACATGCATACTGATTGTAAGCTGTGCGTGTGGTGTGCCAGAGTGTGCAGGTTGAACATGTATTTTTATGTGGGCAAGTAGGGGGGGGGTGTACATGGCCGTGAGGGTGACACATGCGAGGGGTCTCATGTGTGACACATGGATGATGCTTGTGTGTGTGGGCTTGCATGGCACAGGATGTGGAGGAAGGATTGTCAGGTGTGACATGGATGTCGATCGGAACACTGCGACAGTTGGCGGAGGTGTACACATGCATGCAAGTTTGGTGGTGTGTGTGCATGTGTAGTGTACTCCCTATGTTGCATGTGATGTGTGGATGACCTTTGGCTGCTCATGCTGCTGTATGTGAATGGATGGTGCTGGCTGTTGCAATATGGCTGTGGTATGGCTCATGTGTGCAAGTTGAAATGACATGTGTGTTGGGGATTGTGATGCCATGTCTGAGGTTTACCAATTCCACTCATGTATGACTGCCATGTGTGTATGAGTCCATTGGACAGTGCCCTGATGCCTGGGTTTTCTTTCTCCCTGTCTGCAGCGTCAACTGATGAAGAGGGCGGAGAAGGTGCTGTGGAGCACAGCGGCAGGGGTCGCACCACCAGCCGGAGACGCAAGGCCCGGATCCCCTCCCAGGTTCTGATCTCGTCGGGGAGTGAGGAGTCCGGTGCCGTGTCCCAGGCCGCAGCTGCCGAGGGGAGGTCCAAGAGGCGGAGGTTGGAGTTGGACTCCTCTGCAGCAGAAGGGGCAGCTGGGACCCCACAGGGCCCAACGGAGGAAGATGGCACGGAGTCATCCAGGTTGGTGGGGAGTTTGGAGGAGGAGGAGGCCGTGCAAGCTACAGAGGCGGGGTCTGGAGGTGGGGATTCCAATGGTGCTAGTGGTGCAGTGCAGGATCTGGGACAGGAGGCAGCACAGGCCGCCGCGGAGGTGCCTGTGTGCAATCCTGTCCCTGCTCCTGTCACTGCATCATCTTGCACCAGCGGGGATGCCTACCTCCAGACCCGTTCTCAGGGAGAGGATTGGCTTACAACACCTGGCCTTCCTCTCCCTGCAGATGTGGCTATCCTGCACCAGGTTGAGCCTGTCCAGGGTGGGGTGGCGTTGCGTCAACGGGCCATGCAAGCTGACCTGCAATCTTTTCATGATGAGTCTGCACGTCTTCTCTCATGGCTCGTTGACTGCGTTGACCCACTGGGACAGCTCACCAGGGCTGGATTCCTCCGTTTCCTGGACCTTGTTCCGACCCCCTCCTCCACGGAACCCCCTATGCCCCAGTCATCCTCCATGCCATCTTCCCACCCATGTGTCACCTGGGTTCCCTGTGGAGCTGCCTCCGACCGTGCGGCCAGGCTGGTGGACAACAGATCCCTGCCACAGTTGGGAGTCGGACGTCCAGCAGGGGTGGCCACATCAACGACTGCACCCCAGCTGGAGGAGGATGTGCAGGCACCATCAGACAGGCCACATGGACAGCAGCAGCTGCAGCAGCAGGAGGCTGTAGGTGGGAGCCACGATAGCTCGGGGCCTTCAACATCGGAGGGGCAGGCATCGGCCGGAGGGCAGGAGGACCCTGGACGGGAAGTGTCTTCCGTGTGGCAGCGGTTGGGCCACGCCATAGATGCGGAGCGGCGGCGGGCGGAAGAGGCGCGGCTCATGATGGTCAGGGCGGAGAACTCCATGCGGAGGGCCCTGAGGCGGGCCGAGTGCCTCGAGGCAATCCGCAGGGAGTTGGAGGTGAACATGTCGGCGTCCCTGCGGACCCTTGGGGCCATGGAACAGGACTGCCTCCGGGACATAGACGAGGAGTTTGATGATTCCCTGGCCCAGAACACCACTAAGTGAGCCACTGGACTGGCCCGCCGCCATTGTATATAGTTATTTAGTGATAGGTTTCAATTATAGTTTAATTTTATTTGGAGTCGACGGACACTGCTCCACCTTTTGTATATAGTCCCATTTTAGATAGGCTTTTTTATAGGTTTCATTTCTTCTGTTGGGATGATGGACCCTGAATACTTTGTACATAGTTGGACTTTGGATTTGGACATTTTTCTTACTATGAATATTTTTTCCCATGGAGCAATGGTTTTCTATTTCTTTTTTCCCTTCATTTCCTTTTTATGGAGTTGAACTTTGGAAGACATTTTTTTGGATTATCATTTATTGATTTTTCATGGTAGACATGGGTGGGGGCCAGGTGGAGGGTGCCCCACACTGCTGGGGGGGTGGGGGTGATAGTGGACATGTGTGGGGTCCTGCCCATGGTGGTTGGGGGTGGTGGGGGGTGTGGTAGTCATGGGTGGGAGCCTGGAGGGGGCTGCCCATGGTGGCTTGGGGGGTGGGTGGGAGACATGAGTGGGGGCCTGGTGGGGTCTGCCCATGGTGGCTGGGGGGTGGGGGGGGGTAGACATGGGCGGGGGCCTGGTGGAGGGTGCCCCACACTTTTGGGGGTTGGGGGTGGTGGGAGACATGGGTGGGAGCCTGGTGGGGGCTGCCCATGGTGGCTGGGGGGTGAGGGTGGTGGGAGACATAGGTGGGGCCTGGTGGGGGCTGCCCATGGTGGCTGGGGGGTGGGGCCCATGGTGGCTGGGGGGTGGGGTGATAGGGGACATGAGTGGGGGCCTGGTGGAGGCTGCCCATGGTGGCTGGGGGGTGGGGGTGGGTGTAAGACATGAGTGGGGGCCTGGTGGAGGCTGCCCATGGTGGCTGGGGGGTGGGGGGGGTGGGAGACATGGGTGGGGGCCTGGTGGGGGCTGCCCATGGTGGCTGGGGGGTGGGGGTGATAGGGGACATGAGTGGGGGCCTGGTGGAGGCTGCCCATGGTGGCTGGGGGGGTGGGGGTGGTGGGAGACATGAGTGGGGGCCTGGTGGAGGCTGCCCCTGCACTGCCAGGGGGTGGGGGTGGTGGTAGACATGGGTGGGAGCCTGGTGGGGGCTGCCCATGGTGGCTGGGTGGTGGGGGTGAAAGGGGACATGAGTGGGGGCCTGGTGGGGGCTGCCCATGGTGGCTGGGGGGTGGGGGTGGGTGGGAGACATGAGTGGGGGCCTGGTGCGGGCTGCCCATGGTGGCTGGGGGGTGGGGGTGGTGGGAGACATGGGTGGGGGCCTGGTGGAGGGTGCCCCACACTGCTGGGGGGGTGGGGGTGGTGGGAGACATGAGTGGGGGCCTGGTGGAGGCTGCCCATGGTGGCTGGGGGGTGTGGGTGGGTGGGAGACATGAGTGGGGGCCTGGTGGGGGCTGCCCATGGTGGCTGGGGGGTGGGGGTGATAGGGGACATGAGTGGGGACCTGGTGGAGGCTGCCCATGGTGGCTGGGGGTAGGGGTGGTGGAAGACATGAGTGGGGGCCTGGTGGAGGCTGCCCCTGCACTGCTGGGGGGTGGGGGTGATAGGAGACATGAGTGGGGGCCTGGTGGGGGATGCCCATGGTGGCTGGGGGGTGGGGGTGGTGGGAGACATGAGTGGAGGCCTGGTGGGGGCTGCCCATGGTGGCTGGGAGGGGCATGATAGGGGACATGAGTGGGGGCCTGGTGGAGGCTGCCCATGGTGGCTGGGGGGTGGGGGTGGTGGGAGACATGAGTGGGGGCCTGGTGGAGGCTGCCCCTGCACTGCTTGGGGGTGGGGGTGATAGGGGACATGAGTGGGGGCCTGGTGGGGGATGCCCATGGTGGCTGGGGGGTGGGGGTGGTGGGAGACATGGGTGGGGGCCTGGTGGAGGGTGCCCCACACTGCTGGGGGGGTGGGGGTGGTGGGAGACATGAGTGGGGGCCTGGTGGGGGCTGCCCATGGTGGCTGGGGGGTGGGGGTGGGTGGGAGACATGAGTGGGGGCCTGGTGGGGGCTGCCCATGGTGGCTGGGGGGTGGGGGTGGTGGGAGACATGGGTGTGGGCCTGGTGGAGGGTGCCCCACACTGCTCGGGGGTGGGGGTGGTGGGAGACATGAGTGGGGGCCTGGTGGGGGCTGGCCATGGTGGCTGGGGGGTGGGAGGGTGGTAGACATGGGTGGGAGCCTGGTGGGGGCTGCCCATGGTGGGTGGGGGTGGTGGGAGACATGAGTGGGGGCATGATGGAGGCTGCCTATGGTGGCTGGAGGGTGGGGGTGGGCGGGAGACATGAGTGGGGGCCTGGTGGGGGCTGCCCATGGTGGTTGGGGGGTGGGGGGGGGGGTGGTAGACATGGGTGGGAGCCTGGTGTGGGCTGCCCATGGTGGCTGGGGGGGTGGGTGGGAGACATGAGTGGGGGCCTGGTGGAGGGTGCCCCACACTGCTGGGGGGGGTGGGGGGAGACATGAGCAGGTGTGCAGGGTAGTCCCCTGTTTTGTGGGCTGCCTGCAGGGGCCGTGGAGGGTGTACAGGGAACACCTGTGAGGACCCACCCAGCCTAATCGTGTGTGATTATTCCCGCGCACCCCTGTAATACACGTACCCAGCCAAATCGCGTGTGATTATTCCCGCGCACCCCTGTAATACACGTACCCTGGCTAATCGCGTGTAAAACTTCATGCGTACCCCTGTCATACACGTACCCAGCCAAATCGCATGTGAAAATTCCTGCGTACCCCTGTAATACACGTACCCTGGCTAATCGCGTGTTTAACTTCACGAGTACCCCTGTCATACACGTACCCTGGCGAATCGCAATGAAAACTTCCCGCGTACCCCTGATATGAACGTTACCCGCTTTGCGTTCCTTGTTTGGCAGCCCTGTAAACTGGTCCAGGGTTAGCGCAGCTCTTTGCGATGATTTAGCGATTTTGATAGCTTTTTCTAGCGAGGGCGTTCTTGGGGGCGTTACTGGCGCTGCTGCAGGGTCGCTGCGATACTCTGCGCCACGGCTGGTTTGGGAGCCTAAAATCCATGAATACGCTGTGCGCGGAAATCGGTTTTGGCGCACGCGCCTGGCGCAGACAATCGCACGCGGACACTCTGCGCTAGCCTCTTGCGACACTTTTCTGCGAAATTCTATGAATTAGCCTGTTAATGTCAAAACCTGCATTACTATTGTTTTCGATCAATCTCTTGAAGATGCTACCCATTTCTGTATGGAATGGGCCAACTAATTTTGAATATACCTAAGTTCGTTTTTTCTTATGACACTGTGTGAAAACTGCAAGTAACTAGCATTTCCACTCTATACTTCACTTCTCTTTGTTTTTCTATTTCAGTTTTAACAAATAAATCTGGGTTAAATGCCCTGTGTGACATTGTGTGACAGCTCAGAATTACCAGCATGTAACACTCTGCAAATCTCTTCCTGCTCCCACCTGTGAGGCAAAAAACATTGTGCTCATCTTCAACTCCACACTCTCCTTCTCTCCTCACATCTATAACGTCTCTAAAAAGTCACACTACCAGCTGCACCTCCTCAGAGGTATTCTTTCTTTCCTCTCTTTCCCCCAGAAGCTCTCTGTCTCCAGAGCTTTGGTTCTCTCTAGGCTGGACTATTGCAACAGTCTCTTTCTAAATCTGCCTGTTTCTACTCTCCGCTCTCTGCAACTCATCCAGAACAGGACTGAGAGACTTGTCCTTGGCCTCAAACCCAGGGATTGTATCTCTCCAGGACTGAAATCTCTGCACTGGCTCCCAGTGGCTGCGAGGATTAAGTACAAAACCCTCTGCATTGTCCCCAAGGCCTTCTGGTCTTGGTGCCTCAATACCTTCAACTCTCTCTTCCTAAATATCTCCCTTCTCAAGCTCTTTGCTCATCCACCTCCAACTCCCTCAGGGTCAGTTGCTTCTTCAAGCAACAAGTTGGTGGTAGATCTCTTTCTTCAGCTGGGGCCTCCCTCTGGAACAGCCTCCCTGCCTCCCTGAAACTTGAGGGGAATCATCTCCGGTTCCGGAAGCACTTCAAAACCTCTTTGCTTTTGCTTTTTCTCCTCCTCTCCCCTGCTGACTTCCCGTCTGAAACTGCACTGGTTACCTGGCCACCCTCTGATCTTGGGCCCAGGTCCCCTCCCCCACCAGTCGCACACCTGCACTTCCTTCCTGGCAACCCCCTCACTTGGGGACTGTTTTCTGTATCCCTACAGTCCCACTAACAGCACTTGACACCTGGTGCCTGCACTTACCCCTGCACTTGCCACCTGCTGGCCTTACTTTTACTTATTGTTATTTATTCTATCATACCATTTACTGCACTGGCCCCTCCCCCTTCCCATGAACTTGTATGATCTGAATGACACCTAGCCTAGTAGGATCGTTGTCTGTCTTCCCTCTGTACCTCCTCCCTTCCCTTGTTGCGCCTTGAAATACTTGTGTATAGATGCGTTATAAATGCCATATCATATCATATCATATCAAAGGTTATTATTTCTAAGTATCCCAAATATCTACTTATGAGTAATGTTTTCACACAAAACAAGTATCGGCACCCTTGTGGAAGAGAGATATATAAAATAACATCATGAAACAAATGATACATGATATGATAAATGATATGATATGATATGATATATGATAGGATATGATATGGCATTTATAATGCGCCTATACACAAGTGTTTCAAGGCACGACGAGGCAAGGGAGGGGAAACAGTGGGAAGACAGACAACAATCCTACTAGGCCAGGTGTCATTCAGATCGTGCAAGTGCATGGGTGGGGAGAAGGGAAAAGTGCCTAGGGGAAAGGGGAGGGGAAAGTGCAGTACATGGGATAGAAGAATAAATAAGATTAATAAAAGCGGCCAGATGGTGGCAAGTGCAAGGTAAGAGCAGACATAAGCGCTGGTAGGGGGACTGTAGGGATACAGAAAACAGTCACTAGGTGGGGGGGTTGCCAGGGAGGCAGGGCAGGTGTGCAAAAGGCAGGGCCTGGACCCAAGATCAGAAAGGGTGGCCAGCTAACCAGTGCAGTTTCAGCCAGGAATTTCAGCAGGGTAGAGAAGCAGAGAAGGCAGAAGCAAAGAGGAAGGTTGTGAGGTGTTTCCGGAACTGGAGATGGTTCTCCTAAAGTTTCAGGGAGGCAGGAAGGCTGTTCCAGAGGGAGTCCCCTGCCGAAGAGAGAGATCGACCACCAACTCGTTGCTTGGAGAAGCGACTGACCCTGAGGTAGTTGGAGGCAGATGAGCGAAGAGCCCGAGAAGGAAGGTATTTGGGAAGAGAGAGTTGAAGGTATTGCGGCACCAGGCCCCAGAAGGCCTTGTGGACAATGCAGAGGGTTTTGAACTTAATCCTTGCAGCCCCTGGGAGCCAGTGCAGAGATTTCAGTCCTGGAGAGATACTATCCCTGGGCTTGAGGCCAAGGACAAGTCTTGCAGTCCTGTTTTGGATAAGTTGCAGAGGGCGGAGAGTAGAGGCAGGCAGCTTTAGATAGAGGCTGTTGCAATAGTCCAGCCTAGAGAGAACCAGGGCTCTGGAGATGGTGAGCTTCTGGGGAAGGAGAGGGAAGGAAGAATACCTCTGAGGAGGTGCAGCTGGTAGTTTGACTTCTTAGAGACATAAGAAATGTGAGGAGCGAAGGAGAGTGTGGAGTCGAAGATGACCCCAATGTTTTTAGCCTTACAGGAGGGAGCAGGAAGAGGGCCAAGAGAGGTCGGCCAGAGAGCTGCAGGGAAGGAGGGAGTTGGTGAGCCGATGAGTAGAATCTCAGTTTTACCGGCATTAAGGCAGAGGTCATTGGTGTCACACCACTCCTGGATAGCAGACAGACAGTCAGAGATGAGAGAAGGAGAGGATGAGACCGAGGGTAGCCTGAAAATGAGCTGGGTATCATCCGCATAGTACTGAAAATTGGGGCAGAGAGCGACGATGCGGTGGGCAAGGAGTGCCAGGTATTGATTGAACAGCCAAGGAGAGAGGTTAGATCTCTGGGGGACACCACAGTTAGAGAAACAGATATCTGAGAGGAAGGACCAAAGTTGGACCTGGGAGGATCGGTCGGAGATGAAAGAAGTCAGCCATGCCAGAGCCTGTCTAGTGATACCCAGGTTATCACGGAGATGGTTGAGCAGGATGGCATGGTTGACAGAGTCAAAGGCAGAAGAGAGATCAAGCAAGATGAGGACACACAGGGTTTTGGAGTCAAGGTTGGAGAGCAGGTCTGCATGGATGTTCAGGAGAGCAGTTTCTGTGCTTCTGGCAGCCCTGAAGCCAGACTGATGGTCATGAAGACAACCAACAGATTTGGTGTGGAGATTAAGATGGGAGGTGGCCAGTTTCTCCAGGAGGTTGCCCAGGAAGGGAGTGATGGAGATTGGGCAATAGTTAGCCGGGCAGGAGGGGTCAGCAGAGGGTTTCTTAAGAAGAGGGTGCGCAAGGGAGTGCTTCAGGGGGGATGGGAAGACTCCAGTGGCAAAGGAGTGGTTGCATAAATCAGCCAGGGCAGGAGCCAGGGAGTCAATTTGGTCCTTGATAGTTTTGGAGGAACAGGGATGAACCTGTTTCAACGAGAGTTTCATAGATCGGACTTGTTGAGAAACCTCGTCTGCAGAGAAAGGGGGAAAGCAGAGAAGGAGGTGGGCTGGCTGCAGAAGGGCCAGAGGAAGAGCAGGAGATAGAGGGAGGGAGGCGATAGGAGTAGAGTGAGGAAAGGATGTCCTGAGTTTTTTTAATTAATTGAGAAGCCAGTGCCGTGCAGAGGGCCTGGGAAGGGACAGGAGAGGTAGAGACTGCGGCAGGATTGGCCAGTTCCTTGCAGATCTTAAAGAGTTCATCCGAGTTGTTATATGCCGCAGAGATGCAGACTTGGATATGGGCTCTCTTCTTGGTGAGAACAGAGACCCGGTATTCCCTTTGCAGCAGGCGGCAGGCCGGTTTGTCAGAGGATGAACACGAAGCACGTCATTTCCTCTCAGCCTCCCTGCACTTGCGTTTTAGGGTGACGAGGTCTGAGTCATACCAGGAGTTACACTTGGCTTTGGGCTTCAGGTGGATTCTCATGACAGGGGCAAGGATATCAAGAGTATCAGATATAGAAGAGTGGAGCAAGGAGAGGGCTGTGTCAGGGTGAGAGTCAGCCAAAGGGGGAGGAGGGGGAGAGAAGGTGCCGGCGAAAGCCTCAACTGACACCCGCTTCATGGGTCGGATGACTGCGAAGGTGGGTGGCAGTGATGAAGGCTGCTTGGCCTGAGGGGTAGGGAGGGTGAGGTGTGAGGATAGGAGAAAGTTATCACTCCAGGAGAGAGGAGTGGAGAGAGGGACAGAGAGGTAAAGGTCAGAGGAGATCAGAGCAGGGGAGAATGGTGAGTGAGAGAGAGTCGCAGAGGTCACGAAAGTGTCCAGAGGGGGGACAGGAGGCATCCAGGTGGATGTTGAAGTCTCCAAGAAGGAGGAGATGAGTGGTTAAGGCCAGGAGTGAGGAGGAGAGGTCAGCCCACTTGGTGAGGAAGGAAGAAATCTGACTAGGTGGCTGATAGATAGTAGCCACAGTAAGGGAATGGCTAGGAGAGAGAGAGAGCTGGCAGACAAGGCATTCAAAAGAGGAGTAGGTCTGCATGGGAGTGACAGAGGCAGGAATCCACTCAGGGAAGATAAGGGCAACACCCCCACCAGCGCGGTTGGGCCTGGGCACGGAGAGAATCTTGTAGCCGTCAGGTAGGAATATGTCAAAGCTGCTGACAGAGCTGGTTGTGAACCATGTCTCAGTGAGACCGAGGAAATCGAGGTCAAGTTCCTCAAGAAGGGGGCAGATATCGGAGGAATGTTTGACAGCAGAGCGAGAGTTAAGAGTGGCAATGTGGAGAAGGTTGCCATCCTTGAAGGACTTCCGGGGAGGGGTACAGATCAGAGGTACGCCCTGCAGAGGTGTAGAAGGAGCCCGAGAGGGGGCAAAGAGGGAGGGGGAAGGCAAGGTAGCTGAGGACGGGGGAGGGGGGACAGCAGGAGAAGAAAGGAATTTGATGAGGCGCGGGAAGCGTCTATCAAAGAGGTGAAGGTTGGCCTGAGGGCCTTGGACCAAGACGGTCCCATTAGAGTAAACATTAATGATGACCTTAGAGGAGTGGAAGGAGGCCAAGAGGACATCCCAATGGGTGCCACCATTAATGGGAGAAGAGGAGAAAGGAGCGAGCACAGAGACCATATGAAGGTCCATAAGTCAGGTGAAGGCACGACAAAAAGGATGTCGGTGAGAGTTTCCTTGGAGGAGGCACTGGTGTAGGTGTCAGCGATAGGGAGGCCTGGGTTGGAGACCAGGATGTCATTTTTAAACTTTTTCCTACCAGATTTAGTGAGGAGAGCAGGATAGTCAATAGAGAAGCAGAGAGAGAAGATAGGAGAGATAGAGAGCACCATAGAGTAGGTGGGAGAGGAGGGGGGAGGGGAAGACACAGGCGAGAGCAGGCCGGCAAGATCGCGAACCGCAGTCAAGTTGCGCAGTAGGACAGACTCTCAGGGTTAAAGAACTTGCAATGCTCAAATATAAAACCTGGGAGAAGCCACCTAAGTTTGAGAATCCTAAAAGGGGAGAAAAGGGCCTAGTTTTTCACAGCGCAAAAAAAATATTTTAAATACTGGTACAGTGTGTATTAAACAACATGTGGAGAAGCCACCTAAGATTGAGAGTCCTGAAAGGGGAGAAAAGGGCCTCGTTTTTTCACAGTGCAAAAATATTTTAACTACTGGTACAGTGCATATAACAACAACAGGAGGATGGCACAGCTGCGTTTAGGAGTCTGAAGGAGGAGTAGGCAGGGAGGCTAGAGGGGCTCCCCTGCATGCATAAGACGTCTCAGTCTTGATTTTTAGAGGCCGATTCATGCAACAAATGTGCTGAAATGTGTGGTGCTAGGTGGCGCAAGCGTGAAAAAGCATGCATGTGCGATTCATGGAAGGCCCTGCGCATGTTTTCCCCGGGATGTGCGTGAAATCCGTGGGTGGCGCACACAGGCACACACATCATTGCAACATCCAGAACGCCGTGCGCGATGCACACAGCGAAAGCGCACAACATTAGCGCACACACCAAAAAGGAGGCGGAACACGGGGTGGAACACGCGGAATGGGGAACAACGCGTGAAAATAAGGGCGTAACTGGGGAAGTACTGCTGTGAAATACACGGAACGCCCACATGCACGCGAACTACATATATTCATGGAATCGAATAGGGGAAACACACACACGCCAAAAGACACGCACAGGCCTAAACACGTCCGCCACCCAAAGGCAGGTGGAAGTGTCCCCACGCAGTATAAAAGGGCACACAAACAACAAAGCATGTATATACAGCTACGATGAATGTCCCATTCTGTGGCCCCTTAAGAGAAATGATGTGTCATGCAATGCTCAGGCATCCCAAAGAAGCAAGAAAAAGAGATATGCGTCCCCTGCAGCCCATGTGCGTGTAAAAAAACACACGCAGAATGCTGTGGCAGCCAGGAAAACAAAAAATGTGTACGTGATCAACACGCAGGCTAGTATGCCAGAAAAAAGGGGTACGCGACTAACAGGGATACCCGCAGTTGGAAAAATAGCGTGTGTGACTCACCGTCTGCCTTGCGTGTAGAAGAAGAATGCGTAGCCAACACCCACGCCAAAAGAAGAAGTATGCACTGTAGCCGCTGTGAAGTAATCGCGTGTGAACCCCAACGTCTGGAAAACACACACACCGCTTTCCACGAAAAGCACGTACAGAGCAATGGAAACCCACGTGGGACCTTCAACCTGTGCTGAGGGAAATGCTTGCGCGCACATTACATCACCTACGCGCTTACGCGCTACGGGCCTTTCCTCGGAATTCATGCAAACGTGCTGTTTTTCACGTGCCAAATCACTCCATATCAAGCTGGCCATGCGACAACACACGGAAGACCACGCTCCTGCCCGGAAGGCTGAATTACTGCCCCCAGAGCCTCGAGCAGCCTCCCATGAGCCATCCGTTGCTGCCTGCCTGCTGCCACCGTGCCCTGCCATTTGGTGCCTGCACATCTGCCATCTTCAGGGGTCCAGTTGCTGTGACCACCCCTGCTGGAACAGAAACTCCCGACTGGTGTTCCATCACTCCACAGCCCAGCCCTAGGACCCAGTTTCCCACCCACACCTGCCTCGGGGCTTGCCATGTCCGACACAACACCTTCCTGCACCAGTGGCAACCCCCCAGCAGAGAGGCAGAGGGCTACCAGCTTCAGTGAAAAGGAAGTTTGTATCCTGGTGGAAAAAGTTCTGGGGCATTATGATGCCCTCTTCACACCATTGCGCGCTGACAAGGAAAGACGTAAGATGATCTGGACGGACATAGTGGGTGCCATCAACACAGATGGGGTGGCACCCCGCGACATCAAACACGTCCAGAAGCGCTGGGAGGACTACAAGTCCAGGACACTCAAGAAGGCCCGGTGCCTCTTGGAAGCAGCGGATGCAGTGGGGTGCCGGGTTCAGCTAACCACACAGCAGATGGGGGTCCTGGAGTGCATTTGCCCAGTGCTTCACCACCAGATCCTCAGGATGCAGGCCCGTCTGGAGTCGAGCGGTAAGTGGCCATGCATTCACGTTTAAAAAAGAGCATGTTGCAGTGTGCTGGTAGTTAGCTACTTGGCTGCATGTGTGACATGGGTCATGTTTGGATGTGTGTGTGAAAGGACATGATGGTGCTGCATGTGAGTCAAGTCAGGCATGACCCACATGGATGGTGTACGTGTTACAATGCATCATGCGGAGCAGCATGCGGTACGCACACATGTATGCATACCTGTGTCTGTACTTTGACATGTTTGGGGTGTGAGAAATGGGTGCTGCTGTCATGGACATGCATGATGTACATGTCCGTGTGTCTGAGTAGTGTGTGCGCCATGGATGCATGACACATGTCCATGATGATGTGTTGATTCACTGATACAGCCTAGTCATCCTTGTATCCATTGTGTCTGGCGGTATACGAGGCCAGATGCATGACCCTCTGGTGATGTGTGAGCATGTGACCAGCATGTCCCATGATGCATGTGAGTATCAGTCCACCATTGGATGAATCTATGGTGCCCTGGACATGGATGTCAATGTATGTTGCATGTGCCATTCCTGTTCCTGCATGTGTGTTGCCTGCACTGACCCATGTGTTGTGGAGGGACATGATGACAGTGACGTTTGACAGTGCCACTCATGTGCTATTACTTTGTGTCTAGGGGACTATTGTTCAGTACTTGATGCTTGTGTTCAATGTCTCCCTTTACACAGCGGCGAGTGAAGAAGAGGGCGGAGACGGCGCTGTGGAGGACAGCGGCAGGGATGCCTCCTCCAGCCGGTGACAGAAGGCCCATTCACCCTCCCAGGAAATTCCATCATCCAGGAGCGAGGGGACTGGTGCCACATCTGCCACTACGGCTGTAGCGGAAGGGGCGGATGAGCCCCCACAGGGGCTTGCAACAGCAGAAGACAGTGCAGAGCCATCCAGGTTGCTGGTGTGTATAGAGGAGGAGGAGGCCGCAACAGAGCACATGGGACCTGGTGGGGGTGGTACCACTGGTGCAAGTGGTGCAGTCCAGGGGCAGGAGGCAGCACAGGTCGCCGCGGAGGTGCCTGTGCATGTCTCTGTCCCTGAAACTGTGACTGCATCACCATACACCGGCAGGGATGCCCTGTCCCAGGCCCGTCCGCAGGTAGGGGTGAGGTCCACATCATCTGGCACTTCTCTACATGCAGACGAGGGGACCCATGACCGGATTGAGTCCGTCCTGATTGGTATCGCGTTGCACACACGTGACATTCGTGATGACGTACGTGCTTCCTGGGAGGACCACGCATGTCATCACGATGAGCTGTGTGCCAATGTGGCAAGGTTGGGAGGGGCCATGGTCGGGGGTTTCCCCCATGTGTCAGCCAGCATTGCGGCCCTCTCCTCCTCTGTGCACACTATACGCCAGTCGTTCTCCATGCTATCTTCCGGCCTAGCTGCCACCAGGGCCCCCTGTGGATCTGCCCCAAACAATGCAGCCAGCCTGGTGAAGGTCCCATCCCTGCCACAGTCGGGAGTCGGAGGTCCAGCAGGGGTGGCCACCCCACCAATTGGACCCTAGCAGATGGAGGCTGTGCCAGCATCATCGGGCAGGGCACGTGCACGACGGCGCTAGTAGATTCCATCAGCCCAGAGGCCATTGTGGTGGCAGAGGCAGTTGCGTAGGAGGCAGCAGCAGGCTCAGCGTGGGAGGCATCATGGCTCAGGGCCATCAACACCCCGGGGGCAGGCATCGGCCGAGGGGCAGGAGGACCCCGGACTGGGAGTGTCTTCCATGTGGCAGCAGTTGGGCCGGCAAATAGATGCAGAGAGGCGGGGGGCAGAGAGGGCACGGCTCACTTTGGTCAGGGCGGAGAACTCCATGCGCAGGGCATTGAGGTGGGCTGAGTGCCTCAAGGCAACTCGCAGGGAGTTGGAGGAGGCCATGGATGCATCCCTGTGAGACCTCGAGGCCTGGGAAGAGGCCCACCTCCGGAACATCGACGTGGAGTTCCATAATGCCCTAGCCCGGAACATCAACAAGTGAGCCGTTGGATTTGCCCACCGCCTTTGTACATAGCTCTTTAGGGTTAGGTTTCCTTTTTTTTTTCTTATCATTTGGAGATAATGGACTTTACTCCACCTTATGTATATAGATTTTATTCATAGGACTTTGTTGTAGGTTTCCTTTTGTTTTGGGATCATGGACCCTTTGGACTTGGATTGTACATAGTTGAAGACATACTTTCTTTTTTTACTTTTCCCATGGATTAATGTTTTTTTCTTTGGGTCATTCAAATCATATTGACATTGGCGATGGACCACTTTTCATTTTTCATGCCGGGGATTCATCATTGGATTTTCAATTTTTTTTGGTAATAGCTTTCATTATTTATTAATTTGCAAGTTTGATTTTCTTTATGTTATTTCATTTTGTTTTTAATACATTTATTCTAACTTCATGATTGGTGTTGTGTACTATCATTGGTTTTGTGCATGTCTCAATGAACATTGCCTCTGTCATGTGTTGCCACTGCGTGGCTCTGTTGTGCATTTATGGTGGTTCTTTTAAGACTGTCATGGCATGGGTAATTTGGGAGTGGGTGCAGTGGATGGTTGCATGCTTGTACTGGGGGCCAAGGGGATTTGGGTTGGCATTAAGGCCATGGGTCTGTTTTGTTAGGACATGTTGTTTGGTGGGCCATGAGTCAGGGCCTGCTGGCAGGTGCCCGTCACTGCAGTGGGTTGAGGGGACATGAGTTGGGGCCTGCTGGCAGGTGCCCGTCACTGGGGGTGTGTGGGGGGAACATGAGTCGGGGACTGCTGGTAGGTTCTTGTCACTGGGGGTGGGTGGGGCGACATGAGTCGGGGCTTCCAGGTGCATGGTGCCATGTGGCATGCCTGCGGGGCATGCCCAGGGGTGATTGGCTGCTGGCGGGGCATGCCCAGGGATGTGGGTGGTCCCCTGTGGTTTGGGCTGCCTGTGGGGCATGGGGATGGGGGCACACCCGGGAGGGCACACACTGCTAAATCGCGTGTAAAACTCCACACGCACCCCTCGGAATACACGTACCCTGCTCGCGCCAGTGAAATTGCATGCAAAAATCCACACGCACCCTCGGAATACACACAGGCAGCCCATCCACCCTCCTCATGCCTTGTAGGCATCCCATCAACCCTAGGCATGCCCCGCAGGCAGCCCATCCACCATAGCCATGCTCCGCAAGCAGCCCACTCCAAAGGGGGGACTTTTCCCACGTGTTTTCGCAGGTGCGAGCGGGGTACGTGTATTCCGAGGGTTGCGAGTGGATTTTTACACGTGATTTCTCTGGCACGAGTGGGGTATGTGTATTCTGAGGGCTGTGCGTGGATTTTTATATGCGATTTTGCTAGCGCGAGCGGTGTACATGTATTCCGAGGGGTGCATGTGGATTTTTACATGCGATTTCGCTGGCACAAGCGGGGTACATGTATTCCGAGGGGTGCATGTGGATTTTTACATGCGATTTCTCTGGCGCGAGTGGCGTATGTGTATTCTGAGGGGTGCGCATGGATTTTTACATGCATTTTTGTGGCTGGGGGGCTGTCTGCTGGTCCACTGGCCTTTGTGCCATGTACTGGATTTGTGCGAGGTTTTTAGCGCACGGGGTGGGTTTGGGGCATATCTGGCGCTGCTGCAAAGTCGCTGTGCCACCCTGCGCAACGGCTGATTGTGCATGTTAGTATCCATGAATACGCTGTGTGCTAAAATGGGTTTTGGCGCACGCGGCTGGTGCAGACTGTCGCACGTGCACTCTGTGCGCCAGCCGCGTGTGCCACTCGTGCGCTAAATTCTATGAATTACCCCCATAATGTTCAGACAGTATTTTTCTTCACAAATAAATCGTCAAAATTGTAGAATTATTTGGTCAGATTAATAACCAAACTTTAATACAAAGATGTCACAGTTTATCAAATAAATATTTTCATATGATAAAACTTGAAAGTACAAAACAGGTTTTATACACAATATCAGTTTGTCTCATCTGTTCCAAAAATCTCTCATATTCAGTTAGAGCCACTCACAGTAATATTCAGCCTCCAAAGGTTGCATGATTTCCTTCTTCGTAACTAGTATGTTGGCTCACCACAAAGCTTCATGATTATTTAGTTGTGTTTTCTGTCAAAGATGTGGCACGCTCAACTACAACCATACAATATAATGACATGCATTTAACCAACTATATAATTTGTTCATCACAACTGATATTTTGTTGTGTTCATCACAAAATTTTGGCACACTAAGCTACAATCATTGAATGTATAACCTGCTCCACAGAATTCTAGCAATGTTTTATGCAACTGTATATTGTCTCATCACAAATCTTCACAACTATTATTTTGTCCTGTTCATCACAAAATGTTTCAACGCTCATTTACAGCAACAGAATGTAATCTCCTGCCTCCAAACAATATTATGTTTTTTTTCTTAGCTACTAGTATTTTGTCTCACTTGTCACACAATTTAAATGAAATATCTGCCTTTAATGAATGTTACACATTTGTAATCCCAATTAGAATTTTGTCATCGCTATTGATAATACGTCTTGTCTGTCCCAAACATTTGGCACACTCATTTACAGCCATTGGATGCAATCTCTAGTCTCCAAACCCTATTTACTTAGTTTCTTCACATGCATTTGTCTTTTTACATATCTTTGCAACTAGTATCCATCACAAAATATTGGTATTCTCAGTTACAATCTCTGAATGTAATCAGATTTTTGTTCACAGCTAGCATTTTGCCTCATCTCCAATATTCACAAATAGTAGTTTGCCTCATCCATTCAGAAAACATAGCCCACTCAGTTACAGCCACTGAATATAATCTCTTTCCTCAAAACCAATGTGTGATTGTATCTTTTGAAATAATATTTGTTCTCAACACAAAAAGAAGGGACAAGTAGTTACAGCCACTCAAAGTAATCTCCTACCTGCCTTCAAACAATTCTGAGATTTCTTCACTACCTTGTGACTGAAAAAGAAATGTCATGTGCACGTCATACAAGGTGGTCACTATAGGTTTCTCCTGTATTAGTCGCAAATAGATGGTGTATGCATTTTCTGTTTTCTAACTATGCTTCAACTAATTCCTAGTTGTTCTGCCTGCCCCTCAACTAGATCATTGTTTCACTTTCTTCCTATCCTTTAACTAAATCCTAACATACATTTCTCCCGGATCTGCCAACTCATTCATAATTTAGTTTTGTAACTCTCCCTCAATTTAATGCAATATAATTGTTTACCCTGCTCCTCAGCTTTTCTAACAACCTCATGCCTCTCTCTCTGCCTTCAAGACTGATCCTGAAATCCAACCACTCATGCCCTGTATATAATTGAGTTATATGTAGACCGAAACCCAGCCAAACCCTCTTTAACCCATCCACGAAAGAGGTTCAGAAATGTTCTGCTCCTCCAAATCACCTGATATTCAAATGCTTCAGATCTTGGCTCTGCCTTATTATTTATCATGAGTACACCTAGATGAGTAAATTCAGCAAGGTCAAAATATTTCCTGTAAAAAAACTGTTTGAAGCAAACAATCAATAAACTTAACGGAAAAAGTCATAACCTTTCCTGCTTGGGATGTCCAAGGAAAACAAAGTGTGTGCATGATGAATGATTTGCACAGGAGAATGTGTTTGCTTTTTCCATCCAATTTGTGAATTCAGGATGCACATTGAAATGTGCAGACATGTCCATTTATTTGCCCACATAAGAACAGAGCATGGGGGGCGGGGGGCAAGTAGGACCCCTGATTGTGCCAATGTATTATCTCTGATGTGCACATTCAAATGCCCTTTGGGAATAGCATACATCTTTTTTACACAAGTAATAAGATGTTTTAGTGAGAAAAAGCTTGGAGAATCAGCCACTTTAGGGGTATGTTATTAGTGTTTCCCAGGTACATAGCTCATAACATTACAATACTGCCTAACTAAATTGCATTCATTCAGGCAATGTCAGAAGGAAGAAAGTCTGCATTATGATTGCCTGACATATGACTGACTATATCCACACACATGCTGGCCTTTCTAAGGTTATCGAATTGCATCCATGTACTCTACCTACCATTCAATAATGAACCTCAGTGGTCCTCTTGAAACAAATTGAACTACTGTCTCTTCACCAGCCCTTTATTCTTTCAGAGATGCATGCGTATTATATATTCCCAATATTGTAATATTATAAACCTCAATAATACTCAATGTATTGGCCCCCGAATGATGAAACATAGAGAGAAGAATGCCAGGCATGCTACTGAATCTTCTGGTCTGACATGAAATCTTAAAAGGGTCCCCTTCAACTTTACTTATTTTTTCAACTTCAGAAGGATTAAAGGCTTGAAAGAGATGTTCTTACCTGGATTCAAAGCTGGGACCTACAAGTTACACAAATAACTCTGAATTAGGTGCATTAACCTAATGAGATTTCATAATACAAAGTTTATTGTGATGCACATTTCTGATAACATTCACAGATGCACCAGATCCCATTTCCTCCTGGTAACCCCTCCAATTTGAGTAACCCCCATCCCAACCCTTTTCCTTTTCCCTAAGCTTTCACGTCCTGTCTCCAGAGTTTAAAGTTATTATTTTTGTATATCTTTTTGCCAAGAATCATTCTGAACCTGCTCACATTGCTGAAAAACCTCCCTGAAGATATCTGGCTTTCAAAGGTTATTCGGATACATTCAGGATGGAAGAAAAATATGCTGAAACTCACAAACCTACCAGAATCTCACTTAGAGATGTGCAAGAGCTTGCTGACCACTTTTAAGAAAGTTTACCCAAACGTAATCATGAGATGGACAAGGAGTTACCACACACACCTTGTTGCACCAAGCCAAGATGTCAAATTAAAAATGTATATATTATGTGATTATTTTAGCACAGAGCAAAGTTAAGGTCAAGAACAATTGTCAAATAACTTTTTTAAATAACTCTTGAAAACTTCCATGGAAAAATCTGAAAAAGTCCACAGTAGATTTCAGAGATAGAGGCCCCTGTATAGAAAATATATCACAGAAGCCTTCTTATTTAAAAATAAATTGTTGTTTTGATTGTGTTTTATAATGATTTCAATGTGGGTTTTTCTCCTATGTAAAAAAAACATTTTTGGTCAAAATATCTAAAATGTGGCCAATTCAATGTTCATGAGTGTTGGCATGCACCTACATCTTATCATGAATTGATGGACCTAAAAACATTTAAAAAATAAAGATCGTTGATTTTGAGAATTTGACATTTTCAGATTTGCCTATATGTCATGCATGCACAGAATGAAAATGCATCTTTTATCTCAGCTATAAACAAATAAGTGAAGAAGACGTACATTTTGTACGTGTATGTTAATATATGTATGACAACTCAGATCAAAGCCAGGACTGACATTGATGTCAATTTTCATATATATAAATGATGTATAGGAGAAATTCATTGTGTGCATATACAAAATTCACTACAAAAAAAACTTTGTTGAGGGGATGTTTATGGTTAAGTTGCCCTTATAAAAACCTGTACACTTCACTAAAAAAAAGTTCCTCCTCCCCTTTATGCTTCAAATTAAAACCGAAAAACCCCTGAAATTGGCCAGTTATGGTAACCTGAGCCCCCAACCCTGCCACTGCCCTTGTGAACTGCTAACACTAACACCCAGACCATGAAAGATGTCATCTCAAATGTCAATGATGACATCAATGATGACATCACTTGTTTAGCCCCTTTCTTTTCCTTCCCTGCCATACATATATATGTGCATTTGGTAAAAAATTGTCCCTAAAAGAATGTTATACTTCACAGTGCAACCAAACACCACTGCACATTCCCCCATTATAATAAACTACGCAAAATTACTTTCGATGTTGGGAAGATGGTCATGAGTGCTTCAACCAACTGTGCCAAATCTGCCAACAAAGTAGGTGAAGTCAGGTATCCCAAGTAGCAAGCACCGTAGTGCAAAATTACCACATGAGTGGTCATTCTACGCATATCTCTACAAACTTGCAGAATTGCCGCAGCATTGGCATCAGTGTCAGCGCTCCACACCACCTCCACTCCTTGCACATCGAAATGGTGTGCCACATGCCTACTCTCGGCATAGTGTTGTAAGCCTTGCACAAAAATGTCTCCAAGCAGCAAAACCCTGACCCTCTCCACCTCTGCCATTTTCAGTGTGTGCACAAAAGAATAATGTGAACATCTGATTGTCTGATGCGTCTTTCCATGCAGGATTTACTGTAGAACCCGTATGTGACACGCCCTACCAGCGGACAAGCATTGCCTACGTGCAGCACGTGAATCTTACCCATCCTTCCACCCTTTCGACAACGGTACCAAAGGGAGTCCCTCATTGGACACAACTAAGCGGGCGCACAATCATCCACCAATCACATAGAACATCGCTAATTTTAACTCCGTCATCAACATTGCGCACTTCAAATTACTGTTGATGATTCTTAATGGAAATCGCATACCATTGCAAAGCACCTACTTCACAAGCTACTGTGCAAGGATTGCGAATTTCTACGTACAGCTCCATACATGTCCACATGCATCAGTATAGAGTACAGGTATGTATATTTTAATCAGAGTACATGTGGAAGCCTTATGATTTAAAATAGACCAAATAATGCTGGTAAATGTCCATATGGAACACATAACAACGCTCCCCCTTTTAAAGTGCAAGATTGCTGATTTGTCATTAACAAATCGCACGACTGCTTACTGTCTTACACATAACCTGTACATACGTTGCAAGAATGCCTATTTAGGCATAGCTCTCAACCATTTTTGTCTTAAAGGTGAGTGAAATCACCCGATTTTGTTTTTGGTGGGTGAGACGCCCATTGGAATGAATGGGTGTGCAGGAGGCTTGGCGGGTGAGTCTGTCCTTTACAAGGCGGGTGACACCCGTCAAAAGCGTGTGAGTTGAGAACTATGATTTAGGGCAGACCTCAATTTTGTATGTGAAAATGTCAGAGTTCTGTACTCTGTACTGCCTACAGTAATGCTAATTGCAATGTGATTGTATGAGAATAGTAAGCGCTCCCGATTGTAGTGCTGACATGTCCTTCGGAGTGTCTCCCGATTTTTCGGCATTGTGCTTTTCATTAACAAGTACAAAATGTTTCCCCATCTAGTACTTTGCCCTATCGCTTACAAACCTCTCTCCTATGCATACTATACTTTGTAAAGAACAAGGCATTTGCAAACCCTTAAAAAATGTAGTTATTTTGAAGGACTTTCAAGTACCATATTGAAAGTAGTATGCAAAGACTGCACAGAGTGAAGTGAAGCGTGCACGTGTACTGGGTTGAAATATGAAAGTTCAATCCTCTGACGAAAGAAGTACAAGTAATGTCTGCAGTATCATGACTGCTGCAAACACACAAAGTAATTGATATCGTTTTTTTAATTCACAGTGAAGACTACTCTCCTGAGAATCAACAGCATCTACACTGCAGACGACATATCCGAAGAAACCTGGTCATCTTGCACAAAAAAGTAAGTAGTGTACAACCTTCATATTGTAACTACTCCTTAAAGAGGCTGCGTGGGTTATTTGTTTATTTTGGGCACCAAAGCAAGCATTCATTTGTAAATCATTCTACCTACAAATATCCATTTATTGAACAAAGAATAACAGGCAGAATGGCTGACAAATCCCTGTGTGTTTGGTATGAAATAACATAGGAAATCCTTAGAAGGTTAGATTGTGAAAAGAAGTTGCTGTAGCAAGTTTTTGGCATTTCGGTTATTAATAATGGTTCTCGTCACAAGTAGGCCACTTTGTACTCTCATCTGAATCACATTGTAGTAGTATACAAACAGTAAAGTAGCCTTACCAAATGATAGTTAGAGGTCACTGTACGTTGACACACCATGCCAAAGAGCTTCCCCATCAAACTTATGCACACATGCACATTGCACACATACATTGGACAACAGACCAAAGTACACTTTTTTTTCTCAACAGACACCAAAGAATGCCTACCAAAAAGCAACTCCGTAGAAAGGAACACAGAATTAGAGCAAATAAAAATAAAGGTCCCAATGTAAGCATCCACCTGTTGTAGAGTTAGTAGAGAATCTTGGTACAAACCAGCTAATGCAGTTGGGTAACATAATAAAAGAAGTCTCAACTACCGAAACTGTACCTCCTCCATCAAAAAGTGTCACAAAACACAGAAATGTTGACAAAAAAACGGCTGCCAGTACAGCTAACAATGTTCCTAATAATCCTGATAGTGTAAGAAGAACCTATAGTAAAAAAAGTATTTTAGCAAAAATGTTTCATCACAGAGTCCTTCAGAATCTACTAAGAAGAGGATCAAAATCATCCTCACCCCTTAAAACGTACCGTAGAACGTTAATTCTACAAGCACTCGTGGACAGTGCAATCCTTCTCAAAAGGAAGTTGTTCATATTAGTGTTAAATAGGATGAAAGCACTAACAAAACTAAGTACCTGTCATGATGCCTACCCCCGGAGCACCAGGCCAGGCCCAGCACCCCCGGAAGCAGGCATCATGCCCTCGGGAAAAAGCCCAGCGGCCCCTTATAGGGGCTCTTTGGACTCAGTCCTGGCGCCTTTGGCGCCAGGCTCATGTTGGACATCAGTCCTGGCGCCATAGGTGCCAGGCCCATAAAGGGAGGTGTTTTGTGCACTTACCTGATGCAGACCATGCTGCACGCTTCAGGCCTCCCTGAGACCTGAAAGGGACTATTTTTTCATAGTGCGTGGCCAGGGAAGGATACATACCTAGTTGGGGAAGGATACATACCTGGGACTTCTTTGGAGGCTATTTAAGCCACGCCCAGACAGCAGCTCATGCTTCGCGTTGTTCTGCTTCCTGCAGCTTAACGCTCACCGTGTCTGCTCCTGCTCCTGGACTCCAGCCACGCCCGCCCCGAACCTGGAAGACCTGCAAGGAAGGAAGAGAAGAGAAAGGTGAAAACCAAGTACTATTTCAAACTTCTTACCTGCATCCGGAATCTTCTCGCCAGCATCCCGGAAGAAAGACTTCCATTTAAAAGCATTGCGTTGCTCGCTGCAGAGCCACGCTTCACTCACCTGTCCTCGAGACATCTCCCGGCTCCATCGCGGCTGTCAGCATCGGACGCCACATCTCTGCACCTCGGGGAGAGAGGAAGAAACAAAAGGTGAGCAGAAGGAACACAGAAGGAAAGCCAGATTAACAGCCATAATACTTACCGGCTTTTCTTCCACATTTCGGGTCGGTGCCGCCCCGTTGGCAGGTACCGTATCCCGGCCCCTATGGGGAAAGGACAAGAGACATTTCTGGGGAATGATAAGGACATTTAGAGGGATCGCCCTCATCACTACTCACCTCGGCAGTTTAACCCCTCGACGCATCGCCTTCATTCTGCACCTGAAATAAAGGACAGATCACAGGTTGGAAAGACAACATAAAGGGGGCCTCACTTGAACTTTGAACTTTCATACTTACGGCGCATCGCTCAGGAAAGTCAAGTGGATTTTGCCAACGCCATTCTGAAAACTAGTGAAGTAACTGGACGAACACGCGCCCCTGCACCAGAAGCAGGATGGAGAGTTCATCCTTCCAAACCATAAGGTGAGCTTAAACCGGGGTTTGGAGGAAGTTAGAGAGGAACGAACGGGGAAGGGGAAAGGGGGGAGCTAGCACACTATTCTGCAGACTGTTAATCCCCTTTCTCATCTGCAGAAGGATATTCCTACGGGCCAGGCAAGCACGATTTGGAGGTCCTGTCCAATCGGTGTTCCGGGTCCTGCGCATCACGCTAGAAGAGGCCACAGCAATCCAGACTAGACCAGCGCCCCCGTGGGAACCAGGTGAGCATTACAGAATGTGAAGCCTTCCTACAAATTCCCACCCAGGCGCTATGGAAACTTCCGAAACTGACCAGTTGGCCCAATTACTGGGGGAATTACGGGCCGAAGTACACGCCGCTCAGCGAGAGACTAGGGCCCTCAGGAGGGAAGTGATTGTAATAAAGGATAGAGCTGATGACCTGGCTAGACAGCTTTTGCAAGGTCGAGCTGGACAAACTCCTTTACCCGGTTCCGGGGGGAACCCCGCTCCTGTGGTTTCCAGTAACCCGGTGCAGATTAATCTATCTGGAAACATGCCGCTGGCCCCACCTGTATGCTTTGCTGGGGACCCCAAACGATTCGCCGTATTCATGAATCAGTGTCGTTTGCACTTCCTATGCAGACCTGGGGCCTTCCCTAATGATCAGACCAAGGTAGCCTTTGTGTTGTCATATCTCAGCGGCTGTGCTGCCGATTGGTCAGTCCCACTGGTAACTCAAGATGACCCGATTCTTCATGATTTTCAAGGATTTCAAACAAGCATGGAAAGGTTATTTGCTCAACACTCCCAGGGACAGGCTCTGGATGACGAACTTCTATCTCTGCGACAGGGCAATCAAGACCTTCTATCCTACATTGCAACCTTCAATAGACTATTTGTGGAAACTGGTTGGCCAGAGGATAAAAGAATCACGTTATTCTATCGAGGTCTACACAGAGAACTTAAAGATGTCCTGGCACAAGTTGTAAATCCGCCCCAAGAATGCACTGAATATATAGACTTAGTGGTCCAATTGGATCACAGGCTGCAAAACAGAAAAGCAGATCGGTCCAAGTTTGAAACCTGGGTGTTGGCCAAGACCCACGCTAACCCCAAGGGGGCTGATGCCTCGGAGCCTATGCAAATCGGAGGTGTTAAAGGACCCCTAACTCAAAAAGAACGGGAAAGAAGACGACAGATGCAATTATGCCTTTATTGTGGGTCCTCTGGACACTTTCTACGAGATTGCCCGGTTAAGCCGCCCAAGAAGGTGGTAGGAGCCGCTGATAAAATCCATGGAAACTCTGTATTGGGAAACGACCACGCCCGGCAAGCGTAGGGGTCCGCTTGCCGAGCTTGAAAACTAACTCTCAGACCTCGCATTTCATTGTGCTAATGGTCCTCGTAGATCCGGAACAGCCTAAACGGTTGCATGCTATAAAGGCATACATCGATAGCGGGGCTATAGGAAACTATGTGGATCGAGAATTGGTCTCTAGGATAAACCTCCCTCTGCATCCTAAAACCAACAAAGATGTCATCACCACAGTAGATGGAACCGAAATTGCCTCTGGACCGGTAACACATTCCACAGCTGAGGTGACACTTGTAGGTCCGGATGGCCATCGGGGGGCAGTTGTGTTTGATGTAATCAAGGCTCCACAGTTTCAGCTTATTCTCGGAATCCCTTGGTTAGAGACACATAATCCTCGAATTGATTGGCGAGCGAAGATAATAACCTTCCCGGATTGTGCACAAACCTGCTACCCAGAAAATCCAAAGATTAATCTAGCATAAGTAACCTCTGTCCCCGTGCAACTACCTCCAGAGTACCAAGACTTTCAGGACGTCTTCCAAAAGGAACAGGCCAACACATTACCTCCCCACAGATCGTACGATTGCCAAATCGATCTGGTTCCCGGTGCACAACCCCCTTGTAGCAGGATTTACGCCCTTACTGAACCAGAGAATCTGCATTTGAGACAATATTTAGATCAATACCTCGCCAATGGTTTCATTCGCCCGTCAAAGTCCCCGGCATCCACAGCTTTGTTCTTCGTGCCTAAAAAAGAAGGCGACCTTAGAACTTGTATTGATTACCGCGCATTGAACCAGATAACTGTTAAAAATCGTTACCCTCTGCCTCTGATCCCTGAGCTTCTTGACCAGGTGAAGGACGCTTGCGTATACACCAAGTTAGATCTCCGGGGGGCTTATCATCTGGTATGAGTAAAAGAAGGCGACGAATGGAAAACGGCCTTCCATACAAAATATGGACTATTCGAATACCAGGTGATGCCTTTCGGGTTGTGCAACGCGCCTGCAGCCTTCCAATTCTTCATGAACAATGTCCTTCGGGAACTCATCGATGTCTGTGTTGTCGTGTATATCGATGCCATTCTTGTGTACTCCTCTTCTGAATCTGATCACAGAAAGCATGTCAGGGCCGTCCTAGAGAAACTGCGCCAGCACAAACTGTTTGCCAAGCTGGAAAAATGTGTTTTCCATACCACCAAGGTTGAGTTTCTCGGATTCATCCTGACACCTAAAGGGGTCCGAATGGATTCACGGAAAGTGGATGCCATCCTCAAATGGCCATCACCTAGTTCGGTGAAAGGTGTCCAAAGCATGCTTGGTTTTGCCAACTTTTATCGCAGGTTTATCCCGGAGTTTTCACGTGTGGTGCAACCCATCACTGCACTCTTGCGCAAAAATAAACGTTTTGAATGGACCGAGGAAGCCGAACAGGCCTTTCTGGAGTTGAAAGCTAAGTTCACGTCCGCACCTATTTTGAAGCACCCGCCTCCCGATCTCCCATATATAGTCGAAACCGACGCGTCCAGCTTAGCCATGGGAGCTGTCCTGTCTCAGAGAGACCCTGAAACCAACCAACTGCACCCCGTAGCATTTTGGTCCAGAAATTTCTCGCCACCGGAGATAAATTATGCAATCACCGATAAGAAACTATTAGCCATTAAGTCCGCCTTCAAGGCTCGGCGGCATTATCTCCTCGGCGCCCGGCATACCATCACCGTGATCACTGATCACCGAAATTTACAATATTTAAAAACTGCCTAGGCTCAATCGTCTCGACAGCTCCGATGGGCTTTGTTCTTTGCTGAGTTCGATTTTGTAATCACCTACCGCCCCGGCTATAACAATGGTAAGGCGGACGCTCTATCCCTAATTGGAATGGAAGAAATAGACACAAACTCAGAACCTGTGCCGATAATTCCCGAACAAAGAATTTTGGGGATAACCACTTTACAAACCCTTGAAGACATTCAAGCACGAATGAAACAATTCCTGGACTCTTCAGCCTTGCAGGATTGGATCAAAAGGGGGTCTAACTTTTCAGTCAAGGATGGCTTACCTTACTTCCAAGGACGCTTATTTTTGCCAGAAAAGGAATTGCAAGAACTGGTTATTTCCCGTCATCATGATACCCTGATGGAAGGACATCCTGGCATTGCCAAAACAGAGGAAAAGGTTAAACGACAATTCTGGTGGCCTTCCTGGCGAAAGGATATTAAATCTTTTGTGATGTCCTGTGGAGTTTGTGCCCAAAACAAAGGTCAAAAGACAAGACCCGCCGGTCTTCTTCAGCCCTTAGATATTCCACCAGCACCTTGGCACACCCTGTCACTAGATTTTATCATGGACCTGCCCTCTTGTAATGGATACAATACTATTCTGGTCGTGGTGGATTTATTTTCCAAAATGGCCCACTTTATTCCGTTGAAAGGATTACCTTCAGCCTTTGTTCTTGCCAAAGAATTCCTCGAAAATATCATCCGTTTGCATGGATTCCCGTCCATACTAGTCTCCAATCGGGGAAGCCAGTTTATTTCTCATTTTTGGAAAAAGTGTTGTCAACTGGCACAAATCGACGTAAGACTCTCGACCAGCCACCACCCACAGACCGATGGTCAGACGGAGAGAACAAACCAGACCCTTGAACAATATCTACGATGTATGTTGCACCAATCGGAGGGTAATTGTAAGGACATTTTATGGGTGGCAGAATATGCATACAATAACTCGATACACTCTGGAACTGGTTAGAGCCCCTTTTATACCCTATATGGACATCACCCTCGTACTTCGGACTCGGACTCACCTCTGAGCCTTGAAATGCCCGCAGTGGACCATTTGCATTCTACGATTACTCAAGCCTTCAAGGATACAACTGCACATTTGCAACATGCGAAAGGGAAATACAAAAAGAATGCGGATCTGCATCGAAGAGAGGCGCCTCCATACCAAATAGGGCATCAAGTATGGTTGGCTACCAAACACCTATCCCTCAAGGGGCCTCGAACCTTTAATCCAAGTTATTTGGGCCCTTACTCGATCAAAGCTATAATCAACCCAGTGGCAGTCAAGCTCGATCTACCAGCTAACATGCAGATTCACCCCGTTTTTCATGTGTCACTTTTGAAACCAGTGCACCCAGGAACCAGATTAACAAAGCCACCAGAACCGATTCAGATAGATGGGGAGCCTGAATTCGAGGTGAAGAACATTTTGGATTCTAAGATCTCAAAATCAAAACTTTTCTATCTAATTGATTGGAAAGGGTACGGGCCTCAGGAAAGGTCTTGGGAACCCAGTGATCACGTACATGCACCTCGGCTGGTAAAAAGGTTCCATCGGAATTTCCCAAACAAACCGAAACCTCCAGAAGGAACGACCTTGGGAGGGGCCTTGGGGGGGAGTGCTGTCATGATGCCTACCCCCGGAGCACCAGGCCAGGCCCAGCACCCCCGGAAGCAGGCATCATGCCCTCGGGTAAAAGCCCAGCGGCCCCTTATAGGGGCTTTTTGGACTCAGTCCTGGCGCCTTTGGCGCCAGGCTCATGTTGGGCATCAGTCCTGGCGCCATAGGCGCCAGGCTCATAAAGGGAGGTGTTTTGTGCACTTACCTGATGCAGACCATGCTGCATGCTTCAGGCCTCCCTGAGACCTGAAAGGGACTATTTTTTTATAGGGCGTGGCCAGGGAAGGATACATACCTAGTTGGGGAAGGATACATACCTGGGACTTCTTTGGAGGCTATTTAAGCCACGCCCAGACAGCAGCTCATGCTTCGCGTTGTTCTGCTTCCTGCAGCTTAACGCTCACCGTGTCTGCTCCTGCTCCTGGACTCCAACCACGCCCGCCTCGAACCTGGAAGACCTGCAAGGAAGGAAGAGAAGAGAAAGGTGAAAACCAAGGACTATTTCAAACTTCTTACCTGCATCCTGAATCTTCTCGCCAGCATCCCGGAAGAAAGACTTCCATTTAAAAGCATTGCGTTGCTCGCTGCAGCGCCACGCTTCACTCACCTGTCCTCGAGACATCTCCCGGCTCCATCGCGGCTGTCAGCATCGGACGCCACATCTCTGCACCTAGGGGAGAGAGGAAGAAACAAAAGGTGAGCAGAAGGAACACAGAAGGAAAGCCTGATTAACAGCCATAATACTTACCGGCTTTTCTTCCACATTTCGGGTCGGCGCCGCCCCGTTGGCAGGTACCGTACCCCGGCCCCTATGGGGAAAGGACAAGAGACATTTCTGGGGAATGATAAGGACATTTAGAGGGATTGCCCTCATCACTACTCACCTCGGCAGTTTAACCCCTGGACGCATCGCCTTCATTCTGCACCTGAAATAAAGGACAGATCACAGGTTAGAAAGACAACATAAAGGGGGCCTCACTTGAACTTTGAACTTTCATACTTACGGCGCATCGCTCAGGAAAGTCAAGTGGATTTTGCCAACGCCATTCTGAAAACCAGTGAAGTAACTGGACGAACACGCGCCCCTGCACCAGAAGCAGGATGGAGAGTTCATCCTTCCAAACCATAAGCTGAGCTTAAACCGGGGTTTGGAGGAAGTTAGAGAGGAACGAACGGGGAAGGGGGAAAGGGGGGAGCTAGCACACTATTCTGCAGACTGTTAATCCCCTTTCTCATCTGCAGAAGGATATTCCTACGGGCCAGGCAAGCACGATTTGGAGGTCCTGTCCAATCGGTGTTTCGGGTCCTGCGCATCACGCTAGAAGAGGCCACAGCAATCCAGACTAGACCAGCGCCCCGTGGGAACCAGGTGAGCGTTACAGTACCAAACTACAAAAGAAACTCAGCAATAAACGGAATGTGAACAAAAATAATTTTTTGCCTGTTTGTGGTGGTGAATGGAGTCACACAACAACCACAGAGCCATATTTTAATGAAAAAGCATGCAAACAAAATCAAACAAACACAACTGCCATCCATAGCGGTGGACGAGGGTATGAGAAAATCAATACTACCATCATGGAACAAGAAACACTGCTTACAAAACTATCTCCTGAAAACTCAGAATTACCTCTCGATTCAGCAGAACCACACCGTCCAGTATACAAATGGCCGTGCACATTAATGTGTGCCATTCCAAACAAAGTTTTCAAATCTTTACGTCAGTTCCTCAATCAATATGTAAAAGGTAAAGACAAAAGTAAAATGAAAGTGCTGCAAAATATAGATATTTGTGCAGTGCGGAAAGACACAGCACTAAAAGGACATTCATTAGCCTGCATTTCTGGCCTATTTGCAAAAGTACCTTCCATGATATCAAAAGAATATCAGTACATCATTCCAAAGTAAGACATTTATGTGTATAAAATATACTATGCAAGAAGTCCAGCTTCAGAACTAGGCAATTTAAATACCACTCTTCTGCATGGTACACCCAAATACTTACAAGAAGAAATGGACCGTATTCCGAAAATGTATTTTGGAAGTGAGAACCATGTAGAAAATGCAACAGTTTTAGAGCATAGTAGCGACAATTCTGCACATAGCAAATTTCTATTACACACATACAGAAAAGTAATACTAAAATTTAAAAACAACCACACTCCTTCACGTGCAATTACAAATAATTTGGAATTGTTTCCATTACCAAAAATCCTGCAACAGCTCAATTTGTACGAGAACATAATAATTCAAACAGTTCACCCATTTCAAGCAATTATACGCCTTCATCCAAAAACAGCAAAATTACCTTCCTCTGAATTGGTGAAAGGCATTTGTGGCAAAGTAGTTTACTTGCCATTAGATCTAACGGATAATGTACACACTCTAGGAGTGGAATGTTCAATAGCGCGTTCTTTAATAGACTTGGTAAATGGCGTACCAACAAAGGACAAAAATATACAATTAGTGGACTTACACAAAGTTTAATTTAGAGCTTGTTGAATGTTTCGAATACTTATTAAGGCCCAAAAGGATCTCGTTGTAGGATCTCTTAAAGCTGCCAGTATAGCTTCACCATACACCTGATTCGACCTTGCTCTATGGGCTTTAATTTGGTTCCTCCATTTATTTTTTATTTTTTTCCCCCAAGGCTTCTCTCTCAGTGTGCGGTAATTTCCATTTACACAGATACCTCAATTCCCTACTTCGATTATTTTTTAATGCTCTGATTACATCATAGGTGTGAGGATGCTTTAACTTCCTTAGATTTATTTTAGATACAGATACTGTCTGTTTGATGGTAGCTTGTACATAATGATTAAAGCAGTCAACACTATACAACGTGACTTTTTTCCCCCGAGACTCATGTTGTAAAAGTCAGATTGGAATACAGTGTTAAATCGATCCACGTTATCATTATCCCAAGTAATGCGGGCCCAGATGCATTCAGCACATATGTTTCAGAGCTTATCCCAGTTTTCACCTCACGCTCCATCCCTTTAAACTGTACCTCCAAAATGTTATGATCACTGCATATAGTTTTTTCGTCATGCACATCGTACTAACCAGACCACATAGGGGGAGTGAAAGAAAAATGTAGTACATTTTTGACAACAGCTTAACATTGAACCATGTGGCTGTATCTACCATATCCCCCCACAGCTCAGCTGAATTTGTTAGTCCCCAGTCTTCAAGGAATTTGCCCCACAATTGTCCCTGAATATTCTTATTTGGATGGTTTCCCCCTATAGGGCAGTATTCTGGTCCAAGGGTTTGCTTCCCTCCCGTGGATACAGGTATTTCAACATTAAAATCCCCCACAACTATCAACAGCACCTCTGGATAAAGTGAATAGGCTTCTTCTAGGATTGCCCCAAGTAATTCTAAGGAATCAGTCAAATGATTTTTTATGTTCCAGTAGATATTAACAAACAAAAAATAACAAGCGCCCATACAGTTCGTCAGCTTGAGCAGGACAGCGAGGCACCATTTTGGTAGCCTGAATATTTTAATTAAGATGGGTCCCCAATCAACGTGTACAGCAATAATCAGACCCCCAGAGGGCCTGCCCAATTTTGCCTGTGTGGCTAGTTCTGAATACACAACAAAACCATCAAGGACACAATAAGAAGTAAGCCAAGTCTCCTTTAGGCAGAAAGAAGTACATTTAGCATAGAAAAGATTTCTGGGGAATTTTGTAAAAACCAATGGCCCCAAGTGTTCCAGGATACTAGGGTAAAGATGTCTACTTTATTAACTATTCGGTTTTAAACCCTGCATCTGTGCAATGGAATCTCGTAGGGTCAAGGCTAACCACCTTAGACTGGAATCATTTAATTCGCCATCATTCTGTTTCTGCAGCTTACTATTTTACCTCTCAAGCTGTTCCCTAGGCAGCATCCGGCCTCCATCATCAGGTTGCTTACCTCTGCTATAGTTGCAGATGTCATAGCCAAACCTATAGAATGTTTCTACCTCCCGTAATACGGCTTCATAGATTGCTCTGGAATGAAAGACTATTCGAACATAGTCAAATCTTTCCGGATGGATATAATCAATCAATTTAATGTCCCTGGATGTGATGAGAGTAAGGTTTGGTATCTCGTTAAATAGGGCCCGGATTCTTCTTCTGTTCAGTGAGTCAGGGCCGCCTTGAGGGAATAGATAGTATATTAAAACACTGGGGAGTTCCAAAAAAATGTGGCTGCCTCAATTGGGTTTCATTACATGGTTGCGGGTTTATATATAGATCTTTACTTATATATTGTTGGTAAGCTTCATTCTGCACCACCTTATCATCATGTGGGTTAGTTGTCCCAATCTTTCTGCCCATATTTTCACCCTGTCCTATACCATCTACTTCCATAGTTACATGACTTTCCGACTCAATGACTGGGGGTACCTTAACGGGATCCTCCATCATTAACTTTGTCACTCTCTGGGTGGTTCTCTCAGCCCTAGGAAGTTCACCATCTAGATCATATCGACATAATCCCCCACTACCATTCTGTACTCCACTCTCCCCTTCCAGCATTTGTTTAATCACTCTCCACATCATCCTTTCAATCGAGGTTAACTCTACTTCCTTATCACCAACTGCACCACCTTCTATGGTTTCAAGTTCCTTTCCTCCTCCATCGGGTACAGGTTTTCCCCCCAAACCTTCCGTTGCTCACCCAGGCTTTGAGACCTCCCTGGTCCATTAAATTGGAATCTAGATTTAGCTCCACATATCTTTGAGTGGGATAATGGTGACAGCTTTCTGTAATCAGTGAGGAGAGTAACTGACTTAAACATTGGCATCTTTGAATTTGTTTCATACTCCTCTTTCTCACACATCACAGCTGCACCTACAACATTGAAAGGATGCCTAGTATCTGCATGTGGACTCATTTCTGGTTGTGTATTTGTTTGTTTATCATGGATCATAAGTACTATTGTTGCAACTGTACATTTTAGACAACACAAGGTTCTTCAAATTATCCCAGGCTCAAGTAACCTAAAGCATCAAAAGGCAAAATAAGAAAATGCATTCATGATGTCAAAAACACAGATTATGTGCAGCAAATGCAAATGTCTTCCTTTTGCCACCTAAACTTCAAGACATTGGAAAGGCAGCACTCCCATACCTAACAAATACTGTGCAACGTTCTTTCAATGCCACATTTTTCAAAGCCTGCCACTTCAACATGCACTAATGTTCATGGAATGTTTTAGGGGGGGGTAGGAAAGGGCATGTAAGAGTTTGGGGGGCTAGGGAATTGGTAAAATTGGTGGCAGGGGTGGGTTTGGGGGAAGAACCCCCATTTCCACGTTGAAATGCCAGGCTTTGAAAATTCCTTTGATGAAATGACATGGAACCACAAATAAACAGCATTTTGCATTGCTTACTGGTAGTCCACATTGCACCGTGTCCTGTTCCTCCTCGTCTCAACATTTACTCATGAAGACATCCCGCCTTTCCAACAGCAATGCCCAAATAGGCCCACCTTTCTAATGGTGATTCTCCACCCCTTCCCAATAAGGGAAGACATTTACCCATCACCCTCAGGGAGTTTTTCCAAGAGTACAAAGTGAGCCAGTCCAGCTGGGACATAAGTACTGGGATGAGGAAGAATAGGACAAGGAGTAATGGAGATTACTAGTAACTAATTGAGACATTACCTCCATGTTCATCTTCATTGGCCTAGTCTTTAATCAAGAAGAATATCCAAAACCAAAGTTGATTCAAACAGAATAATCACACAAAATAATGATTAATAGCACACCACGTGAATATTTAATCAATAAGTGGCTGAATCTTAGTGTTGTGGGAGGACATGGGTGAAACCTCATCCACATGTTCCTGTAAATGCAAGTGATAATGTTTGATGACAGTCAGAGGGGGAGGGGCAAGTTGCCATCTCACAAATCCCCCAAATATAGGTACCCTTAGCCTCAGCCATGCAGAACACAGCCATGCCCTTTGTTGACAGTCCCTGGATCCTGGGAGAACAGTGCAGATCATTCAGAGCAAAGACAAGACTGACAGAATCCTTCAAGCATTGCCTGGTGGTCAGCCTTAATGCCTTACTAGCCCTCAAATAGAGTGACTGGGTTTCAAACGGCAGCAGTCCTGGCCAGGTACATGAGGAGAAACTTCATGTTTAAGTAAATCATGGCTAGGGACTCCCTCTGGATGGGAAGGCATGGCAATCTTACAAGAGAGGTGTAGAGCAGGGATCACCTTTGGTCTAAACGTAAAATCAGAAGGCAAGGTGCTCGCACTAGGAGAAAGCACCGGGATGGCAATAAACACAGAATCGACTACTTTCTGAAATAAGCACTATGAGAAATGCAGCTTTTTCCCTGAGGAACTTTAAATCAGTAGAAGCTAAAGGTTTGATCAGGCATCCTGCAGCACATGCAGCAGCCTTGGGAAATCCAAACATGGGGCTATAAAGATAATTCTTAGACGAGCTTCGTTACATTTCTTCAAGAGATGAGGCATGACTGGATTGGCCTGCTCAACCCCACTAATGGGCTTCTGAATGCCTCAATAGGATCCCATTGTGCCTGAATGAAGGCAGGTGATATGCCAAGACTAAACCATCCCGAAAGAGTTCAGAATATTCAGGAATACCACAGTATCTGTCACCATGACACAAGAGATTTCCAATAATGGTGATAAGAGAAAAAACGTAAAAGTCTCTGGGAGCACTGCAAGCAGTTAGACATCTCACCCGCAACCCCTGTTCTCTACTTCCTGAACATGGAGTCTCTAGAGAGGGGGGCGTTTGTATTCTTCCTATAGACCCAGGGACCTGGCAATATTTTCCAGGGTTCTGGGCCTTGTGACCCTCAGGCAATTTACATAGCCCAGTTCTGAGGGATTCTCTGACCAGTTCAAGACCACCTGTCTCCGGAGATCGTGAGAGAAGATCTGAAGAGCACAGAAAATCATATAGAGCTCCTTGCAGATGGACGACATAATCGCAGCCCTGTGTAATTTTGGGACCCTGGAAGGCAGCACATCTGAGAGAGTTAGCAACTGTTGTCAGGACAAGGGGTTTAGAAAGGTTTAAAGGAAATAATTGCAGCAGGCTTGCTGGATCCTGCTTTTTTTGTAGATGATCTTTGAGGGTGCCTGGCATTACAATCAGCTCCCCCTATTCCTGTGATCTTGGCTCCCAACTTCTGTAGTGGGTGAAGTTGACAATGGGACCAAGACATGATAAAAACTGCTGACATATGTGTCTGATCTTGTAACAAGGTCCAATGTGGTGAAAGAGGGAATGATACAGCCTCCAGACCTCCTTCCTCAATGTATTGCCTCAGGCAGCTGAACCAGCCCATTGTTTGTAGAAAGGCAGTGCCTATAAACTGAATTCTCTATATTGGAGCCCAGAAAAGTTTTTGTGGTTGGTCAGAAATCTGTGGGAGTCTAACATGGCACATGTCCTGAAGACCCTCATCCCCAGCTCCTGCTGAAACAATTCCTGCACCAGCTAGTCATCTCGGTAAGGGTTGATAGTCAACCCCTCCTCCTGTAGAAAACCCACCATGGCAGCCAGAACATTTGTAAACATTTGTGGGCTAGAGCAGAGTCCAAGGGGAATTCCACAATCTAGAAATGCTCAGACCACACAGCAAAGACAAGGAACTGGTGGTGTGAGGTTTGAGTCAGGTCTAGTGATGTCAACTAGTGCCCTGGGAAGATTAACAGAATTAACCTTTAAAGGGTCTCCATCTTGAAGGAGATCTCCCGCACAGGGACATTCCCTCCCTTCTGACTGAGCACTGGTTGAAAGCCCCATGAAAAAGGAAAATGATGGAGTAACACCTCTGTCCTATGTTCAGGGAGGCACTCTCTGGATGGCACACTTCTGCAGCAGGGACGGAAGTTCGAATGGAAGGGCAAATCTTTTCCATGCATCTCTTGGAATTGGGATGCCAAGAGGGTCTCTCCGTGGTGTCAGTTCAAACAATTCTATCTGGTAACTCTTATAAATGATCTCCAATACCCAGGGTCTGGCACCCCCTTCATCCACTGATAACAAAACTACAACAGCCTGGCTCCCAAACGAAGAATCCTATCTTAGCCGTGAGCAATGAGCCTTTAGACAGGCACGGTTGATTTGAATCTATGTGATCACTGCGCCGCCCATAAAGTCGACAATTAAATTGAAGACTCCCGTTATGGCATGGTGATCACATAGATCACTGTGCCCTGCATCCCTCGCAACCACCTCAACCCTACCCACTTACCTTTTCGGCGGCACACCGTGAAGTGTGCCGCTGTCTCTCCTCCGACCCTGCAGCGTCAGTTCTCGCCCACTAACGTGAGTCTGAACTGGCATCGCAGGTTTCTTTTTTTTTTCTTTTCCTTTTTTTCTTTATTGTCCCCCGCTTCCATCTAATGGAAGCAGAGAACACACCCGCAACTCTGGACCCCCACTGCACTGACAGACAAAGGTGAGCGGGAACACCCCCAAAACCCCCAAATCCCATTAGTCATTGTACTGGGGGTCAGAATTTCATTACCACACAAAGGCACGGTAATGAAAGGTTCGCAATTTTGGGGGCAACATTTTTGTAATATTCCATTGATTTTGAAGGCTTTCCCAATCTACCAAGAGTACAGTGTTACTGTATAAAATGCCAAGCCCAATAGTGACACAATCCGACTGTGAAGTGCTCCACTGCTCTTGAGCTAGGTACGCTCTATACGCAATAAAATGAATAAATAATAATACGAAGGTTGGCTTCCTCTGACCCACTGAGGTCCTTTACATGTGTTTCCTTGGCCTGTCTAAACTGCTCTTTTGTCGGTGGGAACGGGTCTTGCACGGTAGAGCTCCAGCATGTTTCTCCTGCTTATGTATTCAAATCTTGCTTTTCCTCCAGCTCAACCACAACGAGATTAGTCCCTTGGAAGGGCAGGTACAAGGCAACCCATTTTCTGGCCATTATTAGTCTTCCATTTTAAACATGAAGAGGACACCTGGTGCTGACAGATCAAGTCCCCATCCTCACAACAGCTGCCTACAACCCATAATAGGTGAGATCAGAGAGTGAGTTGGCCTGCTGGTGGATCTTCTCTATGAAACCTGAGCAATCTTCCCACTCCTGGTCTTGGTACATAGAACCTGAAAGTCTTTCAGCAGACATTTGGATGAGTAGGAGGCACAAGTGGTAGCAAGCCCCACCCACCTGGTGCCTTCCTGCTTGCCGCTCTTTTTCACCACTTAGCAAGCCCCGCCCACCTGGTGCCTTCCTGCTTGCCGCTCTTTTTTCCTACTTAAGGAGCCCACCAGCATCTTTTTTTCCTTTGCAGATGGGGAGCAGGTGCAAGTAGATCTAGGTCACCTGGCCTAAGCACCACCCACCTTCTTAGCCCTGCCTCTTCCTTCCTGCTCTTAACTATTAGATCAAGGGCGTCTCTCGCTCGGGCATCCTAAGCGAAGGGAAGACAAAGAAAAGGGCAATTGCTCTCTGTTTTCTCCTCCTTTCCCTTCTCCCTTTTCCTATCTCCTCCCCTTACTTTATTCTATGCACTTACTCTATCAGAATTGCCACTAGACCTAGTATGATAGCAACCTCGTCTGTCTCCTCCCCCCTCCCCTTACTGGTTTTTTTTCCTCCCCATCCCCTTCCAGCACTATCTGAAATGTCGTCAGGCCTAGTATGATAGTCGCTTGTTTTGTTCCTCCCCTACCTTTCTGAACCCCTCTCCCTCACCTCTTGTTTTTCTATGGCTCTACCAGAAATGTAGTTAGGCCTAGTACAATAGTCGCCTGTCTGTTTCCATTTCCTTCCCACTCCCCTCCTCCCTTCCTTATCTTGAAATGTCATCAGGCGGAGTACGATAATTTCACATCCTTACTGTTCATGGCCTGTAAGAATGTCATTGTATTTTCCCTTGTTCCCTCCCTTGCCTTGAAGCACTTTGAAACACATTGTGTATAGGCGCTATATAAATAAACTATCATATCATATCAAGTACAGTAGTGCATAGCCAAATGGGCACCCAAAAAGATTTTCTTGAGAAAAGAACCCACCTTGTGTCCATTTGGATTTTGTATCACTACTTCTTCGGGGTACTTTGATTGATGTGGCAAGCTTGTCTTCTTCTGCCTCAAAAGTGTAAAGTTTATTTATAAAGTAGGGAACAAGCATTTTCGCTGGGACTTTAGATTCTTTTAGAAGCTAGGATTGAAGGAAGCTCGCTCTTTGTATCTTCCTAAAAATGATGAACTGTAGGATCACACTTAGTTGGCAGAGATGGGTCTTTAAACTTAATTCAGCGGGAAACACGAACCAACACCCAGTTCATAGCTTTCCGATACAGGATTTTACCATTTGATTTGGTCAGTTTCTCATCTGAAGACAGAGATGAGAAAGAATGGGAAGATGATGAAGAAGAGGAAGAAAGGAGGGTCCTGTTTTTGTTTCTTGTCCTTACATCTCGTTGCTGCCTCCTTTCTTCCCTAACAGTCGCTCTGATGAAGTCTTTAAGGCATTCAGCAGATTTTTACCTCTCTGTCCTGTGTCTCTTGCACTCGGAAGAGGGTCTAAGGAATCAGGTAAAGAAGGAGAGGCCTCAAGGTGCTTCTTTTTGGAAGTGTTCTTGCCCACCCAGACACTAAATACAAGATGAGGAAATCCTCATCGCCTACGCAGACCCCTGGAGATTGCTTTGGTGTAATCAGCTCAAGGTTGGGAAATTGCCCTTTTAATAGTAATAGCCCAGGTACGTGCTATGCTTATCCGAAGCAGAGTATCCCAAGCTCTGAGCCTACGAACAAAAGCAAGAGTACCAGAGGCAATCCCTAGGAACCCATGTAACGTTTATTCCCTCTTTCCACACCGAAGTGCAGAGTGATGGAGTGACCTCAGCTGTGAGAGGGTCCATCGCACCCCTGCTGCACGGACGGGAACATGGACTTGTCTGTGCATACGCACCATAGGGCAAGTCAACATACAACAGTTCAAACTCCCCAAACATCTGTTATGATACTCGAGAGACACTTACCTGTCAACGCAGCCCAAGGCAGCAATCCTCTGGCACAGGCCCCTGCAGTCTTTCATGCCTGGAGGAACACATTCTTCAGAATTGCTCCAGTGCCCATCAACAACCCACTTGTCCTGAAGGGGGGATGGACCCCACCCTCTTTGACCTCTACTCCCAGCTCATGCTGCCCAGGAAACCTTTCTTACCCAGGTCCTACCCCCCCCCCTACCCCACCTGGGCCTCAACTACCTCTGCTGTTCAGATCAAACTTTATGTCCCCATTACCCCAGAGTATGTGTGTGCACGCACGCACACACAGACACACACACACACACAGACACACAGCACTCCTCTTCGGGGCTCCTTCCACTGAGATCCTTATGACAAACAGTGGACAGTCTACACACATGGCAACATCTTTAATCTGTTCTTTGGAAATGTCTTTTTAAGGGCTTTATTGAAATTAATGACTTAGCAAAAGAGGGACATTTACATATCGATAGTGCTGTTTTTATAGCTGCATTGTTAATGACACCAATCAACAAAACATTGTGATGTCCATCAAAATATCTTAACATATACTAAATGCCTATTTGGCATGTAGGGCATTTTTTATTTCAGAAACAAATATGGATGGTTATGTGAGTAATTTCATGTGCATGGCTGCATGTGTCATAACTCTGCACAGATCTAGAGGAAATAAATGTTAAAAAAACATGCAGCATTTAGCACATAAAAATAGACCTAAATACAGACCACAAAAACAAAAGTTTCTATCTAGATTCCAGATGGTGGCATAAAATAAATAGCTATCTCCTTGGTGAGAGCATCAGCAATTTGGCACTAGGAAGCTACAATTCCACTTCCAGCCGAGATTCTGAAACAGCTGTTGCTACTGACACTCTATTTCAACTCGAGCAAGCGATTAAGTTAGTATAAAAACAACATTTAGATTTCAGTTTCGTGTTTTGAATTGGTGGGGTGCGTCTGCCCAACTGTAGCATGCATGTTTTTGTAATTTAAAACTATAAAGGACATATTAATCATAAAGAAATTCTCTATTCGGCATTGCCCTAAAATTCACCTATATCTTGGATCTTTCATTTTCAAATGTAGCTTTCAAAGCTGTTTACCAGACATTTGTCATAAAGGCTGAGCTCATACATATTCATCTGCATATGTGCATTGGCTATATCTATATTAATAATAAACTTAACATTTAAATAGGGTGCACCACACAATGAATTGAATGTGGGGGCTGATGGCAGGTGTTATTAACGGTACTCAAAGTATCGACCTCAGAAGGATGCAGGGCTATGTCACACAGGCTCAATCAATGAGCTAGGCTCCCCGTGTTTAGACGGTATAGCTCCTTATCTTGGAAACAACCATGTCTGCACACATTCTTTACTGCGCGATAAAAGTACTCATTTAAATGCAAGACTTCCATAGGTAAAGTAGAACGGGTTTCTAAGGGTTCCTTTTACTGTATCGCCTCAATATAGTGAGCAGACTCCCTAGCAGGGATTCTAGATCTGACAACTGTGTATGATAACTCGAACGTTTTTTCTATAGGTTTGCAAAAGTGCCTGATACAGTCAACCAGCATATAAGAATACTGCTGTATGCACTGACAACATGCTTTGGGTTCTATTCGTGTCTTTTGAGACATATTATTGGCCTTCCTTCGATTGACAAAATGCAATAGCAGTGGGATCAGGGGGTAATATTATGGGGCTGATTCATGGAATTATTTGCTCCGAAAAACAGGGATTTGTGCACCATTCTGCCCCCAAATCCCTGTTTAAAAAATGGGGATTTGTGGCAGAATGGCGCACAAATCCCCATTTCCGGCGCAAATAATTCCATGAATCAGCCCCTATGTATTTCTGTTCTCTTCACCTGTTATTAGCAATGCGCTTCCATAGACTTCTCTTACCCGTTCCCTTTCCCCTGTTCCACTCTGCATTTTGCTGACTTTCCCTAGTGACTCTATTAGAGGAAGAAGCACAGGGAACATGTAAGCAGAACACCACGTAGGGTGCATTATGGAAATGGTGCTTGAAACCAGGGGTGTTGCTTGGTTTGTAAAAGATCCGGGGCTAAGCTAATGTCGGGACTGGCGGGACTCGGGGCTAGCTAGCCTTTAGTTGTAACCCCTGACCTTCTATCGGGGGCTACAACAAAAAGACCCGGGGCTATAGCCCCCTCAGACCCCCCCCCAGCAACGCCTCTGCTTGAGACTATGGTGAGCCTTACATCTGTTGCACTCTGTTCCTCTGTAGCACTGTACCACACCAGTCACAACTCTAACTCCCTTTACATCTGCTCTTAATAATTGAGCAACACCCACCCGATCACCAACTGCGTACCACCTCATTATGTTTGCAACAGTTTTCAGACTTCTAGCACCTCTTGATAATCCTCTCGGGCATTAAAACTTCTTTCTATTGGCTTTACAATGCCAGAGTCAGAAGTTAGTCAAAGACTGGGATTCATTGGGAGGAAGGCAGATGTTGTGAGTGGTACCTCAACGTGTGGCACCACTCCTATAGTATATTGTTCATTCACTGCACACACAATTTTTTATTCAAAATACAATGGTACCTGAACATTTATATAGATGGTACTATATATGTTCTTCAAAGTGAAGTGCTTTTAACCCTTTAACTGCCCTTAGAAAACATAAATATACATATAAGGCCTAGAAATGTTTTTTTCCTATGGGTATATGTGTCTGTTTATATATATATCAGTGCAATAACTTAGTTAAAGGGACGTTATGGTTCAGTTGCGCTGGTAAAAATCTATCATAATCATTGCAAAAACTTTGTTAAAGATAAGTTATAGTTACTTTGCACTAATAAAAACATGTCCATATTATGGTTACAAGGAAAAAAAAACAGTATTCACCAGTTATGGTAAGCTAAGCAACCATAACTTGCATCACCACTGTGCACTGCTAAGACTAACATCCATGACATCAAAGATGACATCACAAATGTCATTGATGATATCACTGATGACATCTCATCTCTTGCTCCTTCTTTTTTGTTCACTGACATTTATATGCCAGATGGTTTTTTTCACTGACAGTCATAAACAGAACATTTTAAAGGTAATGTATTTGCAGACATTCCCTTGTCATACGTTCTTAAAATACTTTCCTTAGGGTTCAGTGCTTCTTGTGATGCATATATATAGGGGAAGAAGCAGACCTGAAACATAGCTATAATTTCTGTACATCAAGATAACCATTTAGATTATGAACAGTTTCTGATGATACTGCTTCTCTTTGGGATACTTTACATTCCCTCTATATGCCACAGATTTGTATGCATTGTGGTGTCTTCATGTTTTGTTTTTAGCAGTACAATTGTGCAGTAAGTGATGTATTGTTAGCTAGTTATTACATGTTGCACAGTATGCAAACGTCTGATATGGAAGCATTCACCATTTTACTATCCAGCATTGCAACATTATAAATATTGCACCTATATGGTGCATGCTGCAGGCAATGCCTTTGTTTCTGTATTAGTAGGTTGCTGTACTAGAAACAACACTCCAATTGAATATTGTTTATATTAGTACATTCTTTAGTGAAGTACATAGATCATAATACGTCTCGCAATCGCCCCTCACACTTTTTTGCCAACATGATACTCACAACCGCTTGTTGGAACTGTTCATGAAAAGTAACTGCACATGTGATGTCATCAGTGATGTCATCAATGACATTTGTGATGTCATCTTTGATATCATGGGTGTTATTCTTAGCAGTGCACGGTGGTGGTGTGAGTTATGGTTGCTTAGCTTACCATAACTGGCGAATTTCTGGGGGTTTTATATTTTACTTGTAACCATAATATGGATTGGTTTTTATTAGTGCAAAGTAACTATAATGTCCCTTTAACAAAGTTTTTACACTGAATTTGATGGATTATTATTAGCGCAACTGAACCATAACGTAGCTTTAACAAAGTTTTTGCATTGAATTTGATAGGTTTTATTAGCGCAATTTAACCATAACGTCCATTTCACAATTTGTATAGATGTACCATACAACATAGTGAACCCCGGCCCCATGCTGATAACCACATGGTCCGCAGACTATGCGACTGTCCGCAGAACTCGGGTAACATCCTCAATGCCCAAAAGTTATGGGGTTTTTTACATTGTTGTAGCGTGCAGCAAAGACACTGAACATCTTTAAAGAGGAACACATAAGTGAATTATAAGGAAGAATCAAGTATGTCTACAAACTCTGTACTTAGAAAAGCAGCAGTGCAATTGCATGACAGGGTGTGCAACATAATGGAATGCACCAAGAAGAAAAATAACCTGTGCTTCCAACAGTATTACCTCAGTGCTGCTTTACATATAGACTGAGAAGCAACTGTCAGCTGGAGAAGTGCAAAGTAGTGACAGCACAACAGTACTAGTAAGTGGTAAGTACACTATATTTTTTCCTATAACTGTGCAATTTGTTCTGAGTACATCAGTAGTTTTCTTTTTTTTACACAGAAATGGCAAGCACCCTGGAGTGGCTTGAGGAGAATTTCCCTCTTGATGAAATAAGTGAAGATAGTAACACCAATGGTACACAGTGCAGTTTGAAAAGTAAGAGAATTAATACACATTGCTTCACGTGTAACTGAAACATGTTTTTTTGTTTAACAGTACATATGGAAAATGAAGGGTATGGCCTGGACGCACCAGCTACTAAACAAGTGCATAAGCACATAGAAACCCAAACTGACAATGCGGCCAATGAACTAGTGAGCCTGGGGCAAAAATTGACCAATTGAACGACAGTTTTGCAGATTTAAAGCTACTTGTTCAAAGGCATACAATGGAAAATATAAAGTACCACTGCCCCACTTGCACTTGTACCCCTTCCCCCATCCCAGCCTACCATCCCCACAAATACCCTGTAAGCAAAGATGTTATGATGAGCCCTGAATCCCTTCCTCCCCTGATGACCAGCCTATACAAAACCCTAATTCCTCTGTACATTTTTCCTTTTCCGTTACCCCTCTGTTTCCTAATTGTGTGTATTTGTGTGTGTAAATAAAGTTCTATGTGTATACTGTTGCTGTGTGTGTGTGTGTTTTATTTTTTAAAAGCCCCATTAGGAGTAAGCGGAGCGTGCGACTCTCCGGTCTGTCCGTAATCAATCAAAATGGAGGTGTCTGTAAGACTCTGCGCCTGTCCGGACATGTCCGCAAAGGTGTGACGCACCTTTAATTAGTTCAGGGACCCTACCCCTTCGGATACTTGGGCGCATCACATTCCCTGTGTCCTACAGACAACATGCCTGTCCGGCATGTCCGCAATGTTGTGGCATACCTTTAATTAGTTTGGAGAGCCCAGCCCAGTCCGGCGGACACCTGGACGCATGCACTTCTCATCCCCCAGATCCTACGAACAACGGGCCTGTCTGGCATGTCCGCATGCAGTGACATACAGATGTCCGGCGAACACCTGGGCATAAGTGTATCACGACCCCTGGATTCTACAAACATTGCACCGGTTCAGAACTGCCTGCCGCATGTGTGTCACACTTTTAATTAGTTTGGGGAGCCCAACCCTGTTCGTAGGACACCTATGCACATGCGCACAACAGATCCCACACAATAGGTGGCCCATGGGACCACACCCATGCTGAGCGTCGGTCCTTATTCGCGGACAGGGTCCTGGCCCCCGAACAGCAAAAAGGGGCTTTTTTGAGCGATCCAAGATGTTTTACTGTGAAAAGTCACCCTTGCAGAGGTCCCAGATCATGCCCTTAATGATCTAGAGACTTCTTGAAACTTTTTGAATGGGGCGCTCCCCAAGACCCCTATAAAAGGCCACATCCCAGTGCTGGCCCTCATTCTATTTCTGGCTGACCAGGACTACTGCTGCAGGTTGCTGTTGGGCAGATTGCTGTGTTCCTGATGTTTTGCAGATTGCTCTGTTCCTGGTTCCAGGCTACTTTTACTTGGATAATGGCATCCATGTCTACCTCTGCTGCTGCCTCTGGCTCAGCACCACCCCCACCACCATCACCAAACCACCTTCCAAAGGGCCTGGATAGCGTAACATGCATGATGATGCAAAGGGGAACAAGAAGAAGATGGGGATGAGGTAGTGCAAGTCCCCACTACCAGCTGCCAACATGAGTCTTGGGTGTGGAGGCTTTTTACCACTGTTTCGGGGATAACCAAGGCTCAAGCAGCCATGGTTCGCTGCAATGAGTGCATGGTACTCAGTCAGGGCCAACCTTGGCTGTACAGTTATGGCACAAGCTCCATGCGGCGACACCTGAGATAGTGCACACTAAGGGAGTCAATGTTGTCATTGGAGAAAACAGACATTTTAGCACGTCGCAAATCTATACCCATGCTTCTATTAACAGGGCAACTTCCAACATTTTGCTGGGGATTAAAGACATTAGGGTTGTTCCATTGTGCTCTAGGTAACACCTTTGCAGTAGGGAAATGCAGCATTAGTTCTTCCATCAACAACTTCAGTAGAGGAACCAAACTTGGAGGACTGATGTAGCCCAAATGCTCTCCTTCACATTGCAGCACCAAAACATCAGGACTACCAAAAGGAGCCATGTTTCTGCAAAGAGCAAGCAGTGCCAGCAAATTGCTGCTAGGCACACTGTACCATAAAGCCCGCAGGCCTGGAAAACCAAAATCAACAGAAACACCTCTTGCCGTGCATACCTCTCCAGATCACATACAAAGGAATCTCCCACTATCCATACAATAACTCCAACCATCTTCACTACACAACCAACACAGCAATGACAAAAGTATTACCCTTCTTTCCTCTAAAGCACACCCTAAACACCTGATTGGCTAATCCCCACAGTCCCATTTCTATGCCAGGCATGCAGAGAAGCCCCGGCTGTAGCACGTGTGATTCGCAAACTACTGCAGTGTTCATGGATCCCGTAACACAGGGACAGCCCTTCTTCCCTTTTCACTTCACTCTTTGCAACCCTCTCTCATTGGCTACTGGTAAGCAGTCCCAAAACCATCCACCAATCACATCCACGATCTCTACATCTAACTCTATCAACTCAGTACAACACTGCAGATGTACTGTTCAATGCTCAGAGCACAGGTCTCGTATGATTCCCAAACACCTGCATCCAAAAGTACTGCAAAATGCTCCAAATTTCTACTTCCAGATTCATCCACACCTACATCCATCCAAACTGCAGGTATGCATATGTCTTGTAATACACACAGAAAATAAAATCTGCATGTATGTTACCAAAGCATAGCAAGTACATAGATTATATGCATCTGAACATGGTACTATCCATTTGCCCTGCATAACCTACTCATAAATCATACTCTCATTTAGCCCATCTCCTCACATCAACTGTCAGTTACTTACAATGCTGTTTGCTTTCAAAGTTTTCTTGTACTGTCCACTTGCATAACAGCTGCAAACCAATTTCAGCACCACTGTCTGTGATTTAAAAAAAAATAAGAAAACCCACATTGGGAACATTTGCACAGCAAATTCAAGTGCCAGATCCTATGTGAAATGCCCAGAATGCACACAAAAAAGGGAAACGGCATGTATGTTAGGAAACCATGGCAAGTACATACATTGCACAATTGACGAAATGCACTATTGGGAGGAAAACAAATACATGCATGTGTATATTGGAAACAGTGCTTACAATCAACTCTCCATTCCACCGAACCAATCTGTCACGTCTACCAATGGGTCTGCACCTCAATGTGTAACGTACGAAAACAATCCTTCAAATGTTTGCGTCAGTTCCTTAATCATTATGTGAAAGCCAAAGACAAATTAAAAATGAAAATATTACAAACCATGGACTCCTGTCCAGTGTACAAATACACAGGACTACGAGGACATTCATTATCCTGCATTTCTGGGCCTGCTTGCAAAAGCAAAAATGCTGACAGTGGTGCACACCTGGTAACAATTGATATAGAAATTCAAATCATCATTATATGTACAGAAGAGCTGGTTTAAGAATTTAAAGGTGCGGGGGAGGAAAAAAGGCCTTGGCACAAAGCCTAAATCAGAAAAGAGAAAATAGAAGAGGACCCAAAAAGTGGGGCCCTCCCGTCCCCTGCACACTGTTTACTGATGCCACATAGGGCCTTCAAATATATGGATATAGATATATAACAGCAGTTTGTTAGTTGAGCATATAACAATTTATTTGGCAAAGAGGAAAACAAAATTTGCCAAAAGGCACATTCTGTTGTACAAAGTAATTCGTGACGTTTAACATATTAAAACAAATTGCGAAGAAGCAATAAATGATGGAGAGGTGATGCTGTCCAATTGTGGAGTGGCCGACGCGTTTCGAGGGTAACCTCTTCTTCATAAGGGCCCAATTGAACTGTTGACAACATTTCAAGGAGACAAAAAGTAAAATCTTTTATTTTATTTCCATAACAGTCAAGGACTGACTGACAAGCTGTACATAACTCGGGATGCTAGCGAGATGGTGAAGAGCAGAATACTGGAGATCTAGTATGGTGAAAAGAGTGAACTAACAGATCAAAGAGAAACACTCTATACTAATAGCTAAACACATAACAAAGGAGATGTATTGTGTGAGATCCACCTACATGGTGGGATCTAGAAAATGGCGTGATGAAGAGTCAGACAGATCGAGATAAGCCAAAAGCGGTAGTGGGTTCTAAATAGCAAGGACCACCCTTGAATAGTGAAAAAGCTGAGTCAATATGGGGAGCGTGTTTAAGAAAAAACCATACCCCTCCTGTGGACGGAGAAAGAATAACTCCAAAAGAGCGCTACTGAATAAAATAAATAATACTTAAAATAAACCGGAATTGGTTTTAAAGAATGCACTCACTCGAGTTGCGGGACGAGTAGCCAAGGCAACAGGGGCATCCGTGTGGTCAACAAGTATTCGAAACAATTATACGATGCAGGGCATCTGCAAAGAGACACGTACTGCTGGCACCTAAGTGGGGACATATACATTTCTGTTATACTGGAGAAAAATAAACCTGGGGTCTCCCAACCGGGCAAAGGGACCCAAGTAGCGGTAGCTTACCTGTACAGTGCGGGGAACACTGTTAGTGGAAACTGAAACCGGCAGGCAGTGGCTCCGCGCGGTCGTAACCTAGGGAACGAGCTGTGCTGGGGACACGCCGTCAGACGTAGAAAGGAAACTAAATAATAAACATAGAAAAGGGCATAGAAGCCGGTGAGTGAGGAATATGGAGGCCATCATGCAATGGCGCATAGTGCAAGCGTACTCATAGGGACTGACCAGAGATCAGGATAAATAAGAAAAGTAGAGTTAATATGTTCCATAATGAAACATAAGAATTCTGGTGTTCACCATCGCAACGCATTTTATAATTTTGGTTCTAATGGAACAGAAATTTGTGAATAGTACAATAATCGTTACAGTCATGATAGATAGCACAAATGGTACATGCAGTTTACTCTTAATAGTCCAAAACAAATCATGTAGAGTCATGAGGCTACTCATTATATAGTGAGACAAGTATAATTCAATGGCAAGGGGATAAAAGATTGCGATGTAGCCTATTACTCATACAAGGTTCGAACGAATGGAGAGATGGTTCAATTGGTCATTCGTGAACAGGTGCAAACATTTAAGTGAATATAGGCAAGTCAAACATAGGAAAATACAGTTCCCTTGAAGAAAACATCAAAGTCACAACACTTGTAATGACAAAGAAAAAAATTTTTTTTAAGGTCCGGGATACTGACACTTGTGTATAGTAGTTGGCGATGTAACATGTGAGTTTCACAATTCACTATAGAAAGCAACTCAAAGAGAATTCATCATTCAGACCCTTAGGTTGCAAAGTGTCAAGTGTGTGGATCCAGTACTTCTCTCGCTGTGACAACAGGGATTGGTAATTGCCACCTCTGTGTGGACGTTTGACAATTTCTATGACTTGAAATTTAATTTGTGCAATCGTATGTTGGAATTCGATGAAGTGCCTTGCCACTGGGGATCTGAGATTCTTACATCTGATGGTGGATTTGTGTTCTGACCATCTTTCTTTGACGGGTCTTGTGGTTTGTCCTATGTATAATTTACCACAGGGACATTTCAATGAGTAGATGACACCTGCGGAGAGGCAGGTGGAAAAGTCTCTGATTTTGAATTTCTTCCCAGTTTGTGGGTGAGATATCGTTTCACCTTTTATAACATTGTTACAGTTCGTACAGTTCAAGCAGGGAAAGGTACCCTTCTTTATGGTACTCAGTACAAGTTGTTTGTCTTTAGGAGGTCTTTCCGCTCTCACTAGTTTATCTTTGAGATTATGTCCACGTTTAAAGGCCATCATTGGTGCTTTGGGAAATAATTTCAGGAGAGAGGGATCATTGTGTAGTATGGTCCAATTTTTACGCAGAGTTTTGCTGATTTGGAAACTCTGTCGTGAGTACTTTGAAATGTAGAGTAGCGGTGTGGACTTATCCTTGACTTTAGGGATGCGTAGTTGTTCCTTCGTGAAGGTCTCTGATCTGTTGCGGGCTTCTCCTGTGATAGTATCTGGATACCCCCTAGATCCAAATCGTTCAACTAGAAATGAACATTCTGAGTCAAGGCCTGCTGGGTCTGAGATAATTCTCTTCAATCTTAACATTTGACTGAATGGTAGGCTTTTGAGCATGGGTTTAGGATGGAAACTGCTGAAATGTAAAAGATTATTCACGTCTGTTGGTTTATGGTACACCGTGGTGTCGATGTGACCCTCTTTGATCTGTAAGCTCACATCCAAAAAATGTAATGAAGGGTCCCCTACTTCCATTGTGAATTTGATTGTGTTGTTCACTGAATTCAGATGTTCCAAAAAAAGATCCAATTCATCTCGTGTACCACACCAGATACCGAAGATATCATCTATATAACGTTTCCAGGTCAAGATTTTAAATGACCAAAATGGGTGATCCAACACGTTTTCTTTTTCAAATTTATACATGTAGGTGTTAGCATAAACCGGAGCCATGGCCGACCCCATTGAAGTACCTGATGATTGTACATAGTATTGGCCCTGAAATCTAAAGTAACTGTTGTGAAGAATTATTTCCAGTAATTCCACAATAAATTCTTTGTTCCCTCTTATATGTTCATGATTCAACAGGAGCCAGAGTACAGCATCAACCCCTTCGATGTGGGGAATAGAGGTGTAAAGGCTGCATACATCCATACTAAAGAGAATGCAGCTAGTGTCCAGGGCTATGATTTCTTGTAGACAGTTGAGGAAGTCTGTAGTGTCCTTCAGGTAGGTTGGTATTTCCTGGATTAGAGGTTGAAGTAAACGATCCACATAGATGGCCAATGGGTCAAATATGCTATCAGTTCCCGCAACTATTGGTCTGAGTGGCGGATTAATGTTGTCTTTATGAACCTTTGGTAAGCCATAGAACACAGGCGTGATTGGATATTTGTTTATAAGGAACTGACTTGTTTTTGAATCAATCCAGTTGTTTTCCAAAGCATTGTCAATAGCTTTCTGGATGATGGCTTTGATTCTAAGTAGTGGATCATTATCAAGTTTTGTGTAAGTAACGGTGTCGTTAAGTAGTTCCAGACATCTCCGTGTGTAGTAGGATGAATCCATGATCACGATTGCCCCACCCTTATCCGCAGGTTTGATAGTTAAATCTTCATCTTTAGCCAGCTGTTCAACATGTTCAAGTTGGCTATTCTTAATATTAACTGGTTTAGTGCTATGGTAATTAATTCTTTTGAGGTCATTAATGACACTCTTCTCGAAGAGATCCAAGATCGAATTTTGAATCTGAGGGTCGAAAGTACTCTTGGGGCGCATCTGTAGGATGTCATCCTCTAGGGCCTGTGATTCTGTATCCAAATCGGATTCGAAAAACATCTTCAATCTTAATTTCCTCAACAATCTGTGAAGACAGATTTTTTCTTCAAATAGTGATGTGTTGCAAGTAGGAACAAAGGAAAGACCACGGTTTAAGATATCAAGTTGGACACTCGTCAGGTTTTTGCTTGATAGGTTGATGACTAGATTTTCACTTATTTGTATCTTCCTTTTTGTGTTTTTCTTGCCTCGTCGTGTTTTTCTTTTTCTTTTTGTCTGTCTCTCAGGCCTAAAAAAACACCTGTGGTACTAGCAACTGTCCCAGATTGAGATGGTGTAAGGTGGGGAATTGTGGTCCCAGGTGTTGGTACTTGCTGTGGAATTTGTTCTTGTGACTGGTCTTTCGGTATTGGTTCTCCCACACTGCTACTACTACTATCACTCCCTGAGTTGGAGTTGTTAAGATTATTAGCTCGACTTCTGCTGGCGTTTCTGTGATGGTAAAACTCCTGCCAGGTATACACGATATCGTTCAAATAATCGAACGTATCGCGTTTAAACTTACGAAGTTTCCTTTGTTCTATGTCTGCTTTGTAATTGCTCAATTTGGAATTGATATCTTCCAAAAGTTGTGTCAGATCCTCTTTTGACTTGAATTCTGAAAGCTGTATTGTCAGTGCTTCTATGTCTTTGTCGATGGATGTCAATGACTTGGAAAGTTCCTCAATCGTAAGTAAGATCAAGTCAAGTGAACACTTGTTCAGAATTTGATCCCATTTAGCAACAAATGCTTTGCTCTCGCTGCAGAGTGTAGGTCTCAAATATACCCTCAATCCTCTAGGGATTCTCTGTGATTTGTAATATTCCACTAGGGTACTGGCATGTAATTTCTGCGATATCTCGCGTCTAATGAGTTTTTCTAATTGAAAGATTATTTTGTCTGGGCTGACTTTACTCTGTAAAGATTGGTCTGTATCCTTGATTAGAGCTAATATGCGTTTAGCTTCTTCCGCATCAAATGCAAGTGTAGTTGCGTGTTTATCTGTGATCTCGTTGATGCGAGAAAATGACATATTTATAATGAACAAGGTTTATATCAGGGTGCTACCCACTTGGTACGTGCCACACTGGAAGACCAGTACATATGGAGAAAACAAAAATGCTGACAGTGGTGCACACCTGGTAACAATTGATATAGAAATTCAAATCATCATTATATGTACAGAAGAGCTGGTTTAAGAATTTAAAGGTGCGGGGGAGGAAAAAAGGCCTTGGCACAAAGCCTAAATCAGAAAAGAGAAAATAGAAGAGGACCCAAAAAGTGGGGCCCTCCCGTCCCCTGCACACTGTTTACTGATGCCACATAGGGCCTTCAAATATATGGATATAGATATATAACAGCAGTTTGTTAGTTGAGCATATAACAATTTATTTGGCAAAGAGGAAAACAAAATTTGCCAAAAGGCACATTCTGTTGTACAAAGTAATTCGTGACGTTTAACATATTAAAACAAATTGCGAAGAAGCAATAAATGATGGAGAGGTGATGCTGTCCAATTGTGGAGTGGCCGACGCGTTTCGAGGGTAACCTCTTCTTCATAAGGGCCCAATTGAACTGTTGACAACATTTCAAGGAGACAAAAAGTAAAATCTTTTATTTTATTTCCATAACAGTCAAGGACTGACTGACAAGCTGTACATAACTCGGGATGCTAGCGAGATGGTGAAGAGCAGAATACTGGAGATCTAGTATGGTGAAAAGAGTGAACTAACAGATCAAAGAGAAACACTCTATACTAATAGCTAAACACATAACAAAGGAGATGTATTGTGTGAGATCCACCTACATGGTGGGATCTAGAAAATGGCGTGATGAAGAGTCAGACAGATCGAGATAAGCCAAAAGCGGTAGTGGGTTCTAAATAGCAAGGACCACCCTTGAATAGTGAAAAAGCTGAGTCAATATGGGGAGCGTGTTTAAGAAAAAACCATACCCCTCCTGTGGACGGAGAAAGAATAACTCCAAAAGAGCGCTACTGAATAAAATAAATAATACTTAAAATAAACCGGAATTGGTTTTAAAGAATGCACTCACTCGAGTTGCGGGACGAGTAGCCAAGGCAACAGGGGCATCCGTGTGGTCAACAAGTATTCGAAACAATTATACGATGCAGGGCATCTGCAAAGAGACACGTACTGCTGGCACCTAAGTGGGGACATATACATTTCTGTTATACTGGAGAAAAATAAACCTGGGGTCTCCCAACCGGGCAAAGGGACCCAAGTAGCGGTAGCTTACCTGTACAGTGCGGGGAACACTGTTAGTGGAAACTGAAACCGGCAGGCAGTGGCTCCGCGCGGTCGTAACCTAGGGAACGAGCTGTGCTGGGGACACGCCGTCAGACGTAGAAAGGAAACTAAATAATAAACATAGAAAAGGGCATAGAAGCCGGTGAGTGAGGAATATGGAGGCCATCATGCAATGGCGCATAGTGCAAGCGTACTCATAGGGACTGACCAGAGATCAGGATAAATAAGAAAAGTAGAGTTAATATGTTCCATAATGAAACATAAGAATTCTGGTGTTCACCATCGCAACGCATTTTATAATTTTGGTTCTAATGGAACAGAAATTTGTGAATAGTACAATAATCGTTACAGTCATGATAGATAGCACAAATGGTACATGCAGTTTACTCTTAATAGTCCAAAACAAATCATGTAGAGTCATGAGGCTACTCATTATATAGTGAGACAAGTATAATTCAATGGCAAGGGGATAAAAGATTGCGATGTAGCCTATTACTCATACAAGGTTCGAACGAATGGAGAGATGGTTCAATTGGTCATTCGTGAACAGGTGCAAACATTTAAGTGAATATAGGCAAGTCAAACATAGGAAAATACAGTTCCCTTGAAGAAAACATCAAAGTCACAACACTTGTAATGACAAAGAAAAAAATTTTTTTTAAGGTCCGGGATACTGACACTTGTGTATAGTAGTTGGCGATGTAACATGTGAGTTTCACAATTCACTATAGAAAGCAACTCAAAGAGAATTCATCATTCAGACCCTTAGGTTGCAAAGTGTCAAGTGTGTGGATCCAGTACTTCTCTCGCTGTGACAACAGGGATTGGTAATTGCCACCTCTGTGTGGACGTTTGACAATTTCTATGACTTGAAATTTAATTTGTGCAATCGTATGTTGGAATTCGATGAAGTGCCTTGCCACTGGGGATCTGAGATTCTTACATCTGATGGTGGATTTGTGTTCTGACCATCTTTCTTTGACGGGTCTTGTGGTTTGTCCTATGTATAATTTACCACAGGGACATTTCAATGAGTAGATGACACCTGCGGAGAGGCAGGTGGAAAAGTCTCTGATTTTGAATTTCTTCCCAGTTTGTGGGTGAGATATCGTTTCACCTTTTATAACATTGTTACAGTTCGTACAGTTCAAGCAGGGAAAGGTACCCTTCTTTATGGTACTCAGTACAAGTTGTTTGTCTTTAGGAGGTCTTTCCGCTCTCACTAGTTTATCTTTGAGATTATGTCCACGTTTAAAGGCCATCATTGGTGCTTTGGGAAATAATTTCAGGAGAGAGGGATCATTGTGTAGTATGGTCCAATTTTTACGCAGAGTTTTGCTGATTTGGAAACTCTGTCGTGAGTACTTTGAAATGTAGAGTAGCGGTGTGGACTTATCCTTGACTTTAGGGATGCGTAGTTGTTCCTTCGTGAAGGTCTCTGATCTGTTGCGGGCTTCTCCTGTGATAGTATCTGGATACCCCCTAGATCCAAATCGTTCAACTAGAAATGAACATTCTGAGTCAAGGCCTGCTGGGTCTGAGATAATTCTCTTCAATCTTAACATTTGACTGAATGGTAGGCTTTTGAGCATGGGTTTAGGATGGAAACTGCTGAAATGTAAAAGATTATTCACGTCTGTTGGTTTATGGTACACCGTGGTGTCGATGTGACCCTCTTTGATCTGTAAGCTCACATCCAAAAAATGTAATGAAGGGTCCCCTACTTCCATTGTGAATTTGATTGTGTTGTTCACTGAATTCAGATGTTCCAAAAAAAGATCCAATTCATCTCGTGTACCACACCAGATACCGAAGATATCATCTATATAACGTTTCCAGGTCAAGATTTTAAATGACCAAAATGGGTGATCCAACACGTTTTCTTTTTCAAATTTATACATGTAGGTGTTAGCATAAACCGGAGCCATGGCCGACCCCATTGAAGTACCTGATGATTGTACATAGTATTGGCCCTGAAATCTAAAGTAACTGTTGTGAAGAATTATTTCCAGTAATTCCACAATAAATTCTTTGTTCCCTCTTATATGTTCATGATTCAACAGGAGCCAGAGTACAGCATCAACCCCTTCGATGTGGGGAATAGAGGTGTAAAGGCTGCATACATCCATACTAAAGAGAATGCAGCTAGTGTCCAGGGCTATGATTTCTTGTAGACAGTTGAGGAAGTCTGTAGTGTCCTTCAGGTAGGTTGGTATTTCCTGGATTAGAGGTTGAAGTAAACGATCCACATAGATGGCCAATGGGTCAAATATGCTATCAGTTCCCGCAACTATTGGTCTGAGTGGCGGATTAATGTTGTCTTTATGAACCTTTGGTAAGCCATAGAACACAGGCGTGATTGGATATTTGTTTATAAGGAACTGACTTGTTTTTGAATCAATCCAGTTGTTTTCCAAAGCATTGTCAATAGCTTTCTGGATGATGGCTTTGATTCTAAGTAGTGGATCATTATCAAGTTTTGTGTAAGTAACGGTGTCGTTAAGTAGTTCCAGACATCTCCGTGTGTAGTAGGATGAATCCATGATCACGATTGCCCCACCCTTATCCGCAGGTTTGATAGTTAAATCTTCATCTTTAGCCAGCTGTTCAACATGTTCAAGTTGGCTATTCTTAATATTAACTGGTTTAGTGCTATGGTAATTAATTCTTTTGAGGTCATTAATGACACTCTTCTCGAAGAGATCCAAGATCGAATTTTGAATCTGAGGGTCGAAAGTACTCTTGGGGCGCATCTGTAGGATGTCATCCTCTAGGGCCTGTGATTCTGTATCCAAATCGGATTCGAAAAACATCTTCAATCTTAATTTCCTCAACAATCTGTGAAGACAGATTTTTTCTTCAAATAGTGATGTGTTGCAAGTAGGAACAAAGGAAAGACCACGGTTTAAGATATCAAGTTGGACACTCGTCAGGTTTTTGCTTGATAGGTTGATGACTAGATTTTCACTTATTTGTATCTTCCTTTTTGTGTTTTTCTTGCCTCGTCGTGTTTTTCTTTTTCTTTTTGTCTGTCTCTCAGGCCTAAAAAAACACCTGTGGTACTAGCAACTGTCCCAGATTGAGATGGTGTAAGGTGGGGAATTGTGGTCCCAGGTGTTGGTACTTGCTGTGGAATTTGTTCTTGTGACTGGTCTTTCGGTATTGGTTCTCCCACACTGCTACTACTACTATCACTCCCTGAGTTGGAGTTGTTAAGATTATTAGCTCGACTTCTGCTGGCGTTTCTGTGATGGTAAAACTCCTGCCAGGTATACACGATATCGTTCAAATAATCGAACGTATCGCGTTTAAACTTACGAAGTTTCCTTTGTTCTATGTCTGCTTTGTAATTGCTCAATTTGGAATTGATATCTTCCAAAAGTTGTGTCAGATCCTCTTTTGACTTGAATTCTGAAAGCTGTATTGTCAGTGCTTCTATGTCTTTGTCGATGGATGTCAATGACTTGGAAAGTTCCTCAATCGTAAGTAAGATCAAGTCAAGTGAACACTTGTTCAGAATTTGATCCCATTTAGCAACAAATGCTTTGCTCTCGCTGCAGAGTGTAGGTCTCAAATATACCCTCAATCCTCTAGGGATTCTCTGTGATTTGTAATATTCCACTAGGGTACTGGCATGTAATTTCTGCGATATCTCGCGTCTAATGAGTTTTTCTAATTGAAAGATTATTTTGTCTGGGCTGACTTTACTCTGTAAAGATTGGTCTGTATCCTTGATTAGAGCTAATATGCGTTTAGCTTCTTCCGCATCAAATGCAAGTGTAGTTGCGTGTTTATCTGTGATCTCGTTGATGCGAGAAAATGACATATTTATAATGAACAAGGTTTATATCAGGGTGCTACCCACTTGGTACGTGCCACACTGGAAGACCAGTACATATGGAGAAAACAAAAATGCTGACAGTGGTGCACACCTGGTAACAATTGATATAGAAATTCAAATCATCATTATATGTACAGAAGAGCTGGTTTAAGAATTTAAAGGTGCGGGGGAGGAAAAAAGGCCTTGGCACAAAGCCTAAATCAGAAAAGAGAAAATAGAAGAGGACCCAAAAAGAGATGAAGAGAATTATCTCAGACCCAGCAGGCCTTGACTCAGAATGTTCATTTCTAGTTGAACGATTTGGATCTAGGGGGTATCCAGATACTATCACAGGAGAAGCCCGCAACAGATCAGAGACCTTCACGAAGGAACAACTACGCATCCCTAAAGTCAAGGATAAGTCCACACCGCTACTCTACATTTCAAAGTACTCACGACAGAGTTTCCAAATCAGCAAAACTCTGCGTAAAAATTGGACCATACTACACAATGATCCCTCTCTCCTGAAATTATTTCCCAAAGCACCAATGATGGCCTTTAAACGTGGACATAATCTCAAAGATAAACTAGTGAGAGCGGAAAGACCTCCTAAAGACAAACAACTTGTACTGAGTACCATAAAGAAGGGTACCTTTCCCTGCTTGAACTGTACGAACTGTAACAATGTTATAAAAGGTGAAACGATATCTCACCCACAAACTGGGAAGAAATTCAAAATCAGAGACTTTTCCACCTGCCTCTCCGCAGGTGTCATCTACTCATTGAAATGTCCCTGTGGTAAATTATACATAGGACAAACCACAAGACCCGTCAAAGAAAGATGGTCAGAACACAAATCCACCATCAGATGTAAGAATCTCAGATCCCCAGTGGCAAGGCACTTCATCGAATTCCAACATACGATTGCACAAATTAAATTTCAAGTCATAGAAATTGTCAAACGTCCACACAGAGGTGGCAATTACCAATCCCTGTTGTCACAGCGAGAGAAGTACTGGATCCACACACTTGACACTTTGCAACCTAAGGGTCTGAATGATGAATTCTCTTTGAGTTGCTTTCTATAGTGAATTGTGAAACTCACATGTTACATCGCCAACTACTATACACAAGTGTCAGTATCCCGGACCTTAAAAAAAATTTTTTTCTTTGTCATTACAAGTGTTGTGACTTTGATGTTTTCTTCAAGGGAACTGTATTTTCCTATGTTTGACTTGCCTATATTCACTTAAATGTTTGCACCTGTTCACGAATGACCAATTGAACCATCTCTCCATTCGTTCGAACCTTGTATGAGTAATAGGCTACATCGCAATCTTTTATCCCCTTGCCATTGAATTATACTTGTCTCACTATATAATGAGTAGCCTCATGACTCTACATGATTTGTTTTGGACTATTAAGAGTAAACTGCATGTACCATTTGTGCTATCTATCATGACTGTAACGATTATTGTACTATTCACAAATTTCTGTTCCATTAGAACCAAAATTATAAAATGCGTTGCGATGGTGAACACCAGAATTCTTATGTTTCATTATGGAACATATTAACTCTACTTTTCTTATTTATCCTGATCTCTGGTCAGTCCCTATGAGTACGCTTGCACTATGCGCCATTGCATGATGGCCTCCATATTCCTCACTCACCGGCTTCTATGCCCTTTTCTATGTTTATTATTTAGTTTCCTTTCTACGTCTGACGGCGTGTCCCCAGCACAGCTCGTTCCCTAGGTTACGACCGCGCGGAGCCACTGCCTGCCGGTTTCAGTTTCCACTAACAGTGTTCCCCGCACTGTACAGGTAAGCTACCGCTACTTGGGTCCCTTTGCCCGGTTGGGAGACCCCAGGTTTATTTTTCTCCAGTATAACAGAAATGTATATGTCCCCACTTAGGTGCCAGCAGTACGTGTCTCTTTGCAGATGCCCTGCATCGTATAATTGTTTCGAATACTTGTTGACCACACGGATGCCCCTGTTGCCTTGGCTACTCGTCCCGCAACTCGAGTGAGTGCATTCTTTAAAACCAATTCCGGTTTATTTTAAGTATTATTTATTTTATTCAGTAGCGCTCTTTTGGAGTTATTCTTTCTCCGTCCACAGGAGGGGTATGGTTTTTTCTTAAACACGCTCCCCATATTGACTCAGCTTTTTCACTATTCAAGGGTGGTCCTTGCTATTTAGAACCCACTACCGCTTTTGGCTTATCTCGATCTGTCTGACTCTTCATCACGCCATTTTCTAGATCCCACCATGTAGGTGGATCTCACACAATACATCTCCTTTGTTATGTGTTTAGCTATTAGTATAGAGTGTTTCTCTTTGATCTGTTAGTTCACTCTTTTCACCATACTAGATCTCCAGTATTCTGCTCTTCACCATCTCGCTAGCATCCCGAGTTATGTACAGCTTGTCAGTCAGTCCTTGACTGTTATGGAAATAAAATAAAAGATTTTACTTTTTGTCTCCTTGAAATGTTGTCAACAGTTCAATTGGGCCCTTATGAAGAAGAGGTTACCCTCGAAACGCGTCGGCCACTCCACAATTGGACAGCATCACCTCTCCATCATTTATTGCTTCTTCGCAATTTGTTTTAATATGTTAAACGTCACGAATTACTTTGTACAACAGAATGTGCCTTTTGGCAAATTTTGTTTTCCTCTTTGCCAAATAAATTGTTATATGCTCAACTAACAAACTGCTGTTATATATCTATATCCATATATTTGAAGGCCCTATGTGGCATCAGTAAACAGTGTGCAGGGGACGGGAGGGCCCCACTTTTTGGGTCCTCTTCTATTTTCTCTTTCCTGCTTGCAAAAGCACCTTCCACCACATCAAAATGTTAGCAACACACCATTCTACTATAGGAAATCTCATTGAGAGACTGTACTATGCAAACAGTCCTGCTTTAGCACTGGAGCATTTAAATCTCCTTCTCATACATGGCATTTAGCACTGGAGCATTTAAATCTTATTCTCCTACATGGCACAGCCAAATAACTCCTGGAAGAAATAGACCACATCCAAAGCAAATATTTTGTAAGTGAAGAGCACTTAAAAAATCCAGTAACTTTAGAAGAGAGTAGCAACAACCTTGCAGATACCAAACTTATATTAGACACATACAAAAAAGAAATAGCAAAGTTTAAAAGAACATCTGCTGAAGTACCAAACCAAGTATGTGTGTGTTGTTGCAGAACTTTTTAAACAAAGAGCACCACAACTGTAGATATAACGCTCAGAATAGAAGACAATGAGGAATCCCAATGGTTACAATTAGCTCTCTATTTCATAGCAGAAAACAAATACGAAATTACTAACCCCTCAATACTTTGCACATACTGCACTGGAAAACTTAATAATAACCAATGCCTTCACAGGCTATCACTAATAACTTGGAAATATTCCCACTTCAAAAACCACTCCAACAGCTTAATTTGTATGAGAGTTGCCTCCTTCTGAATTACTGAAAGGCGTTTGTGGCAAAGTAGTGTATTTGTCATTAGATCTTAAAGAAAATGTAGACACTTTGGAAGTGCAATGGCCAATAGATCAATCTTTTTTTCCACTTTGTTTTGGATTGTGCATTTATTTATGGAACATAACAGTGTCAACCTTTTCCCCAACCATTTAGTCCCCCCCCCCTTCCCTACCCTTACCCTGTACTATGGATATCAGGCTAAAACATTTGGATAAGACCTGGGACCATAGGATAAACGCATAACTGGCACCATGTGTTCTGCATAGGTGGATCATATCTAGTTCCATGCATCCGATCACTTCAAGAGACATGGGTCGGTGGCAAGACATATATTTGGCGAGATTTGCTAATCACAGTTTCAAGGCTTCACACCCTTCTTTCAACAGGACAATGTTCCAGTCCAATAGAAAGGAGTCCATCTTGTCATTTACCATTGTTGTAAGTTTCTCGTAAACAAAGATAGCCCATAACTTAGATAGCCACTCCTTTCTCATCAGGGTTTGCGTTTGCTTCCATTTCTGTGCTACTGCAATCCTACCCGCTCTAAACATGGCTTCTACCGATCTGGAGATGCCAGCTAAATCGGAGTCAGGGGAGGGGGCACCTATCAAGATTTCGGCGGGATGATGTTCTAGAGAAAATCCTACCATGTCCTTATTCCAGCTCAGGAGCTTGGCGCAGTATATTTGGATAGACGGGCACTCCCACCACATATGAAACCATGTACCCGCTTTAATGCCATGAAGCAATTCATATGTAATAAAACCATTCCTCCCCTTGGAGAAGTGTAACACTTCTTTTGGAGAAAATAATATCAATCCAGAGGAGAACCACACATCCACATGCTTTTGTGGATTAAAGATGCACCTAACTTTGGTCAAGACAGTGATGCAACTGTTTTGCAGTACATTCACAAATATGTCGCTTGCGAAATCCCTTCAGAAAGTGCACTTAGTGACCTAAGTACACACATTTTGTGGCTTCAAAGATATAAATGTGGCAAGTATTGTCTGTGAAATATAAAAACAAAGACAAATACTACACCAGATTCTGCTTTGGTTTCCCTAGATCAGTTTCAGCAAAAGGAAAAGTAAACAACTATATGTCTTCTGTTAGACACAGGGTGAAAGGCAAATTGTCTAAGAACACCTACTACATTAAATGAAGTGAAGTATTAAAGTACATCAATGATTACAATGCAACCATTCTCCTCCTGTGGAATGCAAACATAGATGTGCAGTACATTGAAGACAATTCCACTGCAGTTGCACGATATGTCACACCCAACTTAACCAACGCTGAGAAAACAGAGCTGCAAGACCTCTGGGATGACATATCTGACAAAACACTGTCACAAATATCATACAGCTGTGGCATAAAAATGCTCTCCCATAGAGAATGCGGTTTCTAAGAAGCGGCAGACCTTTTAACTGGCACAGCCTTGTATGGGAAATCTGAAAACATAGTCTGTCTAAGCACCAATAGCCAAAAACGATCCCAACAGCCAGGATATTTTGAACAACAATTTATTGGACACATACTACCCAAACAGGAGTACTCCTTTGGAAACCATGCGTTTATATCACATATCCCAAAACTTCTCATACAAAAATAATATTAAACCAGATGAGAAAAAAGGTAAATACATAGGGGGTCATTACGAGGTTGGAGGTAAGGGTTTAATGGTTCCAGTAAAGGAGCCGGTGCTATTAACCCCTTACTGCCGCATTACGAGGTCCTTTAGCGGTCCCACTAAGGGCGGCTGGTTTTACCAGGCGCCCTTAGTGGGAGCCTCTAAAGGACAAGCATGCTATTCCCATTGAGCCCTATGGGGGCTCGAATGGGAATGGGGATGGGTTCCCTGAGTGGGGAAATACTGGGTCCTCCAAGGTTGGAATGGCCCGGTAATTCCCCATTCAGAGAACCCGGACCTGGTATGCGGAAAGGGGGTAGGCATGGTGCTAATAGCGCCATGGCTACCTCCAACCTCATAATGACCCCCAGAGTCAAACATGGTGAGGGCAGCGTGGTTCAACTAACCAAACACAGCCTAAATAATCATATGAAGCTATCATTAAAAACTCCACAACATGTCCCTACTGCAACTTTTTGAAGCATGGAGAAAAGAAGAAGATGTATTCTACACCCATGCTTCCTATGAAAATGCTTTCAATGTGAGTGAAAGCACTATAACAGACATACACTTCAAACAATACAATAAAATGTTGGACTATGAACACCAACAAGAGGAAGAACTTCAAGCACAACTAAATGTAGACACTCCTGAGAGCAGTCAATCTTCTCTTACAGGAAGCCAGGAACCACTTGGAGAGCCACTCATAGTAAATGAGGCACAATTAGCCATGACTGAAGTAGAAAACATCATATGTCAGTATGAAGAGTCTGAAGAAAACTTTGCTCTACTGAAATCACAACTGAATGATGAACAGCGTAGCATTGTCCTAGAAGTAACTAAAGACATTGAACATGGTGTGCAGCATGAAACTAAAACTTCTACCTGTCAAAACTATAAACCTGTACTCCTATATGTAAGTGGTGAAGCTGGTTCAGGCAAAACATTCTTAATAGAAATCATCAGCAAGTTCCTCTAACAATTGACAAACCACAAGCTTTCAGCTGTTGTAACTTCCCCCACAGGTTTAGCTGCATACAACATAGGTTGTGTAACTGCACACCAATTGCTACTCCTTCCAGTAGAACACCAAAACAAATTAGACTACTACAAACCTTCAGCAGAAGCTGCTATGGAGCTATGAAGAGTTTTGAAACAAACGAAAATACTCCTAATAGATGAGGTGAGCATTGTCTCCAACATAATGTTGTCTTTGATTCATCTCTATTGCAAGAGGTCCTTAAAACGGGATATGAAGAACTCTTTGGAGGAAAACATGTTATTGTTTTTTGAGATCTTCTTCAATTAACACCACTGAAAGGAGAACTTATTTTTAAAACCGTAGGACACAAACTGCGTCATAACAAAATTGGCAGCATAGGAAATATAAATCTCTGGCAACATTTCCAATACAGAGAACTAACTGAAAACATGTGTCAGTCTGCAGGCCTCACATATGCCAACATTTTGAAAAGCATTCCGATTGGTTTGCTTTCTAAGGAAGCACAGTCTATCTTAAATAGCAGAGGCATCCATGAGCTATACGGACATAAGATATCTGCTACTGATGTCATGGAACAATTAGCACACCAACATTTAAAATGTATGTCCTTAATGCCAGCCCTAGAAAGTTGTGGATATTTCAATTAAACCATGTTGAAAAAAGAAAAGCAACCAATAGTGCAAATGTACTCCACAGACAAAATAGACATGCACGGTATGACAGTACCTATGTGTCAACAAGCCACAGCACAACTAAATAGCTTAGAAAACTCTGTCTCCAACACAGCTGGTTTGGAGAAAATTTAACATTGTATTTAAACTGTATAGTAATGCTAAAGCGTAACTTTGATGTGTAGCAAGGTTTAGTTAATGGAGCACTTGGTGCAGTTGTTGGCCTCCAAACATACCCACATGACAACAGGATTCAGTTTGGCAACATCCACTTTGATAAACTTTTAGAAGTTAAAAGGATAGGATGCTCAACAGCGCGATTACTTCTTTTCAAAGACATGTATGTGCGCAGAGAACAGTTTTCTCTGTCTCTTGCATATACAGTCACTATTCATAAATCACACAGTCTAACCCTATATCAAGCAATGATTGACATTGGCAGCAGAGTCTTTAAAGAAGGAATGAGTTATTTAGCACTGTCACATAAATTTAAAGGACTATTTCTAGTCAATTTTGATGCAAGCAAAGTCAAGGATGACATTCCTTGCATCGTAGAGTACAACAGACTATGTGGACTCTACACACCCCATCTCAAAATGTACCCTGTTCCTTAAAATGGCAAACTTTGTAAAAGATAAGTAGTGCAAACACAACTTATATGTGATCTCCCAACAGTACCACCAAAGAAATTGAAAGCAGCTGATACTCCATCAATTACCACAACCACAGAAGGCCGATAAGATAGCTCAGCGGGTTGAGTGCTCGCTGCTGCAATCTGAGCGTGATCTGCAGGTCACAGGTTCGAATCCCAGCACGGCCAACTCAGCCTTTCATCCTTCTGAGGTCAATAAATGAGTACCAATTTCGGTTGGGTGATACTGTATGTAAAATATGTGCTCTGTAAAGCTCTTTGGATAAAGGCGCTATATAAATAACACATCATTATCATTATGTACTGAAAAGGCAAATGAACACCCAACTGCACAAACAAAGAGAAGTACCTCTTCACAAAAAGCATGTGGACTTGCATCAAATGACTCAGACACAGAACTGTCTGGTCCATTCAAATTTTCCAACACAACTGGTGTAAATTGCTATGCAAATGTAGTAATCAATGTTCTATTCCAATTGCCACCAATTGTTGAAAACATTTACTTAAACGGTGCAGACCACTTCAGTTTGCAAATGCTACTCCTTCATAGGAATGCAACAAGTAATCCTGACAACACTTACAGTGTCTCAGGAATAAGGCAGGAATTGGACTACTTTGCAGGAATGGTGAGATTCACTATGAACACACAAAAAGATCCACAAGAATTTCTAATGTACTTACTGCAAGTACTGGAAAGCAAAACCATACCTATAAAATAATTCTTCCAGATTTCATACATGTGGAAACATACATGCACTCTCGGTAGCCAAGTGGTGCAGGAACAAGTCCCTAATGAGCGCTTTGTGTATGTATCTATTCCCAACTGTGAATACATTCCATTTCAGCAGCTGGTACAAAATATAAATCATGGCATATTATGTACTACTTGCAATTCAGACAATCGTTCCACCTTATAGATGCATTCATATAGCCAATACGTAATAGTAGTGCTTTTACGATACAATGCAGATGGTACCAAAACAACTGAAAGGTTACTAATGTCACACACATGCAAGTATCACTTGGCAAGAAAACCTTCACAACAGTTGGTATAATCTACCACACGGGTACCACAACCACTGCAGGTCACTATACTGCATACTTTAAAAAGAAAAGTGGTTGGTTTCAATGCAATGATTCTTCCATTACTCTGAAGCAGAGATTACCAGCAAATCTTGCAAATGCCTACTTGATATTCCTAAAGCCAAAATGTACTCACTGATCTACAAAAGTACCATAGCCTACTGCCCAATATCCACCAACAGGCATGTAACTGCAAACGAAAAATACCCTTCTAGCCTGTGAAAGTGTAACAACTCAGGTTATAACAACTGCCCTGTGAATACATCAGTTGCGATGCTGTACACTTTTTGCTCTATGAACCAATGATTATACACACAGAAACAACAACTGTGGAAAACACACACTAATATTGTTTCACCCATAGTACTTAAAAAGTACTGAGTATGAAGGTCTACAAACTATCCTCACTAACCTGCAATAAATATGACAACTACTGTCTAACTGCACCCATAGTACTACAATTTCACCTGACAATAGTGCAACATTTAAATCCGTCAACAGGAAATAAGCTGCTTCAAAACAAACCCTGCAAAACTGTGAACAGTTATAATACACCAACTGGTATCTAACTGCAACCATAATACTACAATATTACTTCACATAACTACAAATGTTAAAATCCACCTACAAAAATAAAGGTTCTTCTGAAGATGCCCTTCAAGACTCGTAAACTATCAACAGGCAGAATACACCAACTGCTATCTCAGTACACCCACAGTACTACAATGTTACTTCCAGCGGTCAAAATGTCAAAAGCAACCTTCAGCAATCAAAGTCCTACAAACATACCCTCAACAATTTTCAAACTGCCAAGAGTTAGACTACGCCAACCGGTATCTAAGTGCCCCCACAATTCTGAAATATGAGTTTGCAATAGTACAGTACTTGGAAAACACCAACAGCAATCAAACAACATAAATGGATACTGCTAAAAAGAGGAAACAGATATACAGTTAGAATATACCAACTGGTATCTAACTGCAACCATAGTACCACCACATCCAAAAAATACACCATTTCAATGCCTCCTACTGAAACAGCGCTATAACAGCAAGACCACATAGATGTACACCTAAACATTCCTGTAAATACTGCGCACATCAATGAAACAGAGTGTGCCACATAACATCAAATGAATGTAGACTTTTTTTTAATCCTGCATGGATTTCTTTTCCCCACAGATCCAATTATTTTGCAAACAAACACAGGAACTGAGCACATTGCAGAGTTCACTTGTTTGAAGCATAGTACTTGTAATGTACTAATTATGAGGGTCCACAAAGCACATAAATGTCTGAAATTGAATACAATAGGACATTATGAAGTATCTTGCCTAACTTGTTTTTTTTAATAACAGACAATGAAACAAAGATATCTCCTCCCTTTCCACAAGCAACAAAGACAATATGCGCCCACAGTGCCACAAAATTCAAATCTGTTATATCCACTTCAATGGTATTCTATCCATAAAGGTGTACAGTGCCTCAACAATACATACAGTGAGTATACAATTATTGGTGTCATGCTTCTTTGTAATCAGCAAATTGCATTTCTATACATGTTTGTGCAATCCATATGCCAGTGTTAAATTCTTGAGTGCATGGCTGTATTATGCTGCAGTGGTTCTGACCAGGCCCTAAACTCTTGGGTGTATGGCCTACAGCCTACGGCCTCTGGCCATGCACCCAAGAGTCTAGGTCCTGGGCACAACCACCACAGTACAATACGGACATGCATCCAAAAATCTGCCCAATGGCCACAACCCACACACATAAGGCGGCTGCCTCAGACCCTGGCCACTTCAGTTCAAAAACTATTATACCACTTGCAGCCACTCCACAAACTCTCATAAACCCAAGAATCAGCAGCCCATTAAGCCAGCTGCCACATTCCCTGTGCACTTTTCTACACATAATATTAAAGTACTTCTAGTAGTGGGCAGATTCTTGGGTGCATGGCCAAGGGTCCAGGACCTTGCCAAAACCACCACGCCATAATACAGCCTATACAAACATGCTCATATCATCTACATTCCACTCCCCTACCCTAATGAAGCCTGCCTGCAGTCACCAGATACACTGCTCGCCTGAGGACCTACCTGTTCACATACTATTACACTACATGCACCCACTCTCATACACCAATGAATCTCGGGGCAGTCCAATAAGCCACCTGCCACACACCCTATCCACTTCTGTACACATATTATTACACTGCTTGCAGCCAGTGGGCAGACTCTTGGGTACATGGCTTGTGGTCATGCACACAAGACTCTAGTAGCTGACCACAACTCAGACAGCATAATACAGCCATGCACCCAAGAATCTGCCCAGTGGCCACAACCCTCCGGACAGTTCAATAAGCCAGCTGCTACACACCTTGTCCACCTCTGTACACATACTATTACACTGCTTGCAGCCAGTGGGCAGACTCTTGGGTGCATGGCCTCTTATTACCCTTGTGCTGTCTCTCTGCTGCAAAGCACCAAGGCCAATATAAAGGTAGGAGGAGGTACCCCTTCTCTGTCTAACTACTGGATGCATTTACCGCAAACCAGTCAAGGAAATTACATCAACATTTCTTGCCCAGGTTGTTTCTTATTTGGTCCAAATATGCCCAGTGGTTTTTGCACTACGGCTTTTGAAAAACTGCATTTTTTCTCTATGGGAACATGAATGAGCTAAAATGTGTGGTGTTTTGTTTTCTTAACAACTTTTTCAATTTATAACATATTGTTCACAAAGTTTGCAGTGTGAGGGTAAGAGGGGGTCCCTTGAAAACATTCTGTTTGGAAAATGTCATCCAAATCCATCCAGCAAGTCAAAAGTTATTAGCAATAAGGTTTTGTGTTAAAATGGCTGCTTTTCCATTTCTTGTTAAATCATTTTTACCAAGATTCTGAAGATAAATTGGTAATTATTCCAAGCCTCTCAGCCTCTCTGCTGCAAAGGACCATGGGATATAAAGCTATTTTTTGTAAGCAGGGGACACCCCCTTCCCTGACAAATATTTGTAAAACTCCTGGACGGATTTACCCCATACCTCCCGGAAATCGAGTCAATGCTTTGTGCCCAAGTCGTTTCTCATTTGGTCCAATTCCGTCGAGCAGTTTTTGTGCTACCACTTGACAAAAGTTTCACTTTTTCTCTGTGGAAAAATTAATGGGAGTAGGCCGGAAACAGCATTTATTTGCTTTCTTAAAAGATTTTTCATTTATTAACACATTTTTCCCATAATTTCCAGTCTGGGGGGGGCCATGACAAACTTTTTCTTGTGGAAAATATCAGTCAAATCTGTCCTGCAAGTCAAAAGTTATTAGCAATAGAATTTTTGCATTTCCTATGGTTCAAGTCACTACCTTAACTATAGGGCGGTGACCGCAGATTTAATGCAACAAAACACTTGCATTTTTAGCAGATGTGGAAGCCATGATGTTCCACTTAATGCCATGTCCCCGATAATGCCATTTTATATGCCAATGAGAATTGAGAATCCCTTCTCTTATAATATGCATGTGCTCATGGGCTTTGCAATGACTATGTGCCCAGTGCCATGACTTCTCAAATCCGCTGAATTTCTAGGGTTTTGTTGCATTAAATATTTGCAATTTAACTACACCTTAAAGGATTTTTTCAGTGAATTTCAAGGGGTCTGTTATACTATCGTCTTTTCACAAGCCACTTCGGCCGTGTCCACTGTTCCCCCAATGTTTCTTTTGGACTCACTACACATGTCTTTTGGGCCCACTGCCTTTATTTTCCGCTCACTAGCCATTGCCTTCGCCCATGACCATTGGCCCCGGACTTCGGTTGTTGCTTTTTTCCATGTTTCCGCATAGCTTTCGTCTGGTCCCCCTAGACATCGCCTTTGGCCATGGCCTGTGCACAAGGCCTTTGGCCATGGCCACGCTACCTTTTGCTCCTGAACGGGCCCACCAGCCATAGCCTTCAGCCGCACCCATTAGCCCCTACCTCACTGTAGCTGTAGAATTCCACTTTTGTTTGTATTGCTCTCACTCTCTCTTAAAAAAAAACGTTTTCCCGTAACCAACGTTAGTATACCCTCGATAATAGCAATGCACTATAAATAACCCTGGTTAAACGTAAACAGCTACAAATAACTGAGGTTATCCAGAAAAAGTGCACAAAATACAGAACTCTTCCAAAACAGCATATTTTTGCTTTCGTAATAACTATTTAATTGTTTAACATATCTTTCCCAATATGTCCCATCTAACAGGCCTTGACAAACTTTTTGTATGCAAAATATCAGCAAAATTCGTCATTCAAGTCAAAAGATATTAGCAATACAATTTTCAGGTGTCCATTGGAACATGATATTCAACTTAACTATAGTGTGTCATTCACTGCACTATTGTTAAGTTGAGTATATATTTATAATCATTAAATTAACTGCAATCTAATCTGTGGTAGGTGTCTGGTAGTCAATGTATTAATCAGAAGTAAAGGAAAGCAAACATTCTAGAATTATAGAACTGTTATCCGAAGCTTGGGTGAACAAGATGGGGCAAATGCCTTTCTGGCGGGGGAAGCCCTTCGGACGGGGCTCCCAGCCGCTCACCTGGCTCCCCTAAAAGCAGTCTATCACGCTGCAGCACGTCTTATAATGTGTGCACTGAAATTTGACTGATTCTCCCGTGTCCAAAGCAAACTCCACTGGCTTCCTCCCCAGGCAGGATACTATTCAATACTGCATGTATCATCTATAAAGTAGTTGCAAGTAGCAAATCAGCTTACCTGTTGGTTAAGAGCCACATTTCTGGTAGCACACACACTTCTCAAGCAAATCCACCAACCGCCTCAAATCACAACTAGTCCGCAAAGAGAGGAACTAAAAACAATCTTTTCTTGTCAAGCACCACCCCTCTGGATGTCGTTCCTGGTATCAGCTCGGAATGCCCCCACAAATCTCCAATTTTTCAAATCTCTTAAAACATGGTCTTTTCAACAACACCTGAGGGAACAGGGGACTAGCAATGATAGGACTTAATGGGGTGCTAGAGGGCATCACGTCCAGGTTAAACCACAAACTCTACATAATCATGATGATGGCAGCATCATTGGTGCTGGCATGTAAGTAGAAGGAGAAAGAAAACCCTGCAGGACCACGAATGGACAGCAAATATCTAGTCCTTTGTCTCCATGGAATGGATCACCTACTCGATACAAGGGGTGCACAATAGGTTCAACAATGATTGGTCAGGCTTACTGAGATCCTTAAGGGAAGGTGCACACTGAGCATGGTGTCCTAGATCGACGAGTCTCTTAGGAATAACAGACCCCCGGGGCAGACGATCTATGAAAACCTTATACCATGGAAGAACATGTAGAGAGAGCCAGAAGGGACAATCAACATCAAAACAGGGCCACTTGGAGGAACTGTGCTAGCACAAGGACTTTACCCGGATGAAGGGGGGGAAGGGGAGTATGGAAAAGAGGGGGACCATCAAGTGGGGAAATGGTGCTGTTTGAAAATAAAAATAAAAATGTATTGGAAAATAAAATAAAATCTGCAGAACCAAAATTAATGTGCTTGTTCAAACTGTGTTTGCCTATTCTTAATTGTGTAGTGCAAGGCCAAATGAAATTCATGAAATATTATGCATGCTTACATATTTCCCCAACATTTTTCTACACAGATGGCCCTACCACCACTTTCACTATAACATATCTCATGTGCGAATCCTTTCCATTTAACAAAATGCATTTACACTAAACATTTATTGGGATAATCTGGCCTATGGAACCCCAACTGTGAAGCTTGGCTGGTCCTGTTGCAATAGATTCCCCATCAAACTAATTGAAGCCATGTTGTGATTGGCGAAAAATGTTCATCTTTCTACTCTCCGTCAAATATCTCTCCCACCCTAATCACCCTAATAGATAACCATTAGACCTAAACATAGCCATTGGGTTGATGTAGATAGCATTGTTGACCTAATTTACACTGGGACAATGTTTCATTCCAAATGAACCACCCTCTGGTTTCCCTATCCTTCATCAAAAGTATTTTCAGAGTCAAGTGCCACTGAAATTATCAGGTGCCTGCGGTTAGGACTGATTTTCTATACTCTGGCCTGAGGGACAGGTGTATATAAGGCCAGCCTATATTGTGACAGGGACAACTCAGTGAGATGTAGCCAAAGCAGTTCAAGGTAGCAGTGATGAGATGTCTAGGCTAAATCTCAAGAGGTGGTGAGCTTGTAAAGAGTGCACAATGAGTGCACACAATGGGAATTACGAATTACACTTAGAAAATAAGTATGAAAATACAGTTATTTATTTATGGCCAAACAACACTATGTAAAAAGACTGCTACCAGGTAGAACTATCACACAACACTAATAGTAGAATACATATATATATATATATATATATATAGTCACTAGAGAAGGGCATAATACAGATCAAACCCCTATAAAGGAAAGTACAGATTTGATTATGCGCTACAGGTCCACAGAGAATGAGCCATAGCTTACAAAAGGTCCTTTAATAAGTTGCCTGGGGCCTTATGCCCAAAGTTCAGGAACAATTCGGACACAATTTGTAAGGCTGGAACAAATGGAGATAGGGTCTCTGGGGTCCAGTGAACAATTCCAAGGGTTGCTATTATAACTAACAAAGATGTCCCTAACTTTCAGAAAAGCTTTACAAACTTTCGTGTTGTAAAAGTTTTAAAGTGAGTTTAGGGGCAGGCAAGAACCACTGTAACTCACCCCCTTTGCTCTGATTCTTCACATGACTTAGCAGATCAATGAAAGAAGGTCCAATGCCTATTTTCCCACTGACAGCCTTAGCCCTTGATTTGCAGGGGTTGCAGGTTCGAGCAGATCTCCGGTCAGTGGCTTTGGCTGGTGCAAGGACTCTTGGTGGAAGAATGCAGCAAAAGATGATGCAGGACCCCTCTCAGGACTGGACTCTACTCAGGTGAGTTTTTTTGGGATGGTGGTTACCGCAGCACGGTGATGCAAAGGGACTCACATGTCACAGCCATACTTTTTCTCCTATTTCGGTTTCCCTTGACTCTAGGACACCAAAATTTCGCTGATGTAAGTCTTGTAGGACAAGCTGAGGATCCCCCACATTCCAGACCACAATGCAGAATGGTGATGTCAGCAGCACGGTAGCCCAAACTCAGAGCTGGCCAGAGGACGGTACAGGGACACTTCCAAAGGCTCTTCTTTGCATAGATGTTCCCTCCACTCCAAGGGTTACAGCTCCCTCGCAGGACTGCTGAAGATCGACAGCAAGACAGGGCTCTTCCAGGACAGCAGTAGATCTTGGTCACCAGGCCTCCTTCAGGTCTCTGGTCTTCTCAAGGGTCTCACAGCTGGACAGGAGTCTTGGCTCCTTCAGGTCTCTCCAGGATCTCTCTAGAGTGGGTGTAGGGGTCCTCTTCTTATTCCAAAAGCCAGGCAAGAGCAGAAACTCGCCCTAGCTAATAGCAGAACTAGCCCTACACACACCCCAACAGTGGTCCAATTAGGACCACTGGTGGGAACGCTCATGTATAACACTCAGACAAACTGAAACCAGTTTGTGGATTGGGACCAGACAGTCCCAGCCCACATCCTGCCAGCAAACACACACAGCCCTACAGTAGGCGACCAAAAGCCTCAGGTTTCCTGGGCACAGGCCAGGAAGAAAGCTAAAAAACAAGATGGCCAAAGGACAAGCAAAAAACATTGTGGTATGGCCATGTTAGGTCACTAGCCACAGTAGGTAGCCACATACGGTAAACATGGTAAGGCTGAAATTGAAAGCACCAAACAATATCCATTTAGCCCACCTAGAATAACAAACAATCCTTCGAGTGTTAGTCTAGGGCAAAAACAAAAGTGTACCCCATTGTACTGCATTGCAAGATGCATTTAACAATGATAAAAAGTGACCACAAGTGATAACAAGTTACTAAAAGTAGTAACAAAGTAACTAGATTAAGGGAAACAATGTTTCTCAGTACTGACAGCCTGAAGGACATGTCAGTTCCCCATAACAGATGAGCAAAAGACGGTGTAGTGAAGCTCAAGGCTTCACAGCACTGTAAAAAGTACAGGTCGGGATCAAAGCTAACAGCAAAAAATGTGGGGGTCCAAAAAGCAAAAAGTTTGGGGGTCCATTAAAATGGAAGGAAAGGTGCAGTAAAGAGAAATCTTTCCTATCACCTGCTGAATACAATGCGATCCTTGTTCAGAGCAAGACATGGTCTCCTCCTATGATTGTGACCCCTTATCCAAAATGCATTTAGTTCTGTGCAGTTTTTTGCTCTCTGATAACCAGTGTAACTCACTTCATTTTGACCTTATAGTATGCTGAGTTGTTCCTACTACCCCCACCAGGACTCTGTCTTCTCTGGAATCACTGGTCTGAATTCTCCTTGAGCAGAGGCATGGCCAGAATTGTTTAACAAATGGTGCCAGAAGCTAATGTACTTGGGCCCATCACAGTGACATTAACATCAGTAAATGCCCACACAGCACTGCTGAGTGGGCATTTACAGATTTTGGGTGGGCCTTGCCCACTCATGCTCTACCCTGTCTACACCTCTGTGGCTTGGCTCTAGTTTGACCCACTGTCTGATGTATGGTTCCTATGTCTTCTACTTCTCCCTGTGTTCCCTTATTATCAAAAATAACCAGTCGCTGTACACTGTTAACTGCCAAAGATACCATCCCAGTGCTAGGTCCCGCAGGACAGAACCTTACTAGTAGTTTATCGTAAGGGCACCACTTCTGAGATGTACCATGTCACTCTAGATGGATGCTTCAAGCTGAGAAGCGTGAGAAGTAAGAAGCTTTTGTGTCCATTGTTGAACTCTTTTCGACTTATCGCAGTGGTCGCTTGTCCTTAATTGTACAAATGGAACACTTAGTGAATCCATTCCGAAAACCTAACATTAGCGTCTTACAAGAGTTGCAAGTAATAACAAGTGAAAACTGCATCAAAGGAATGTCGCGTATGACCAATTGTGTTTTGTTTAGAGAAGTCAGAAGCTGCTTCCTTGATACTGCACGGTAATACAATTATATACAATACTTTAAGTTTCAAAATCTCCCTTAAAGATTGGTTGCGTGTTCCTATTTTTGATTTAACTTTGAAGGTTGAACCTTGTATTATCCAGAATTGACATTCTTTACTATTTCAAGAAGTTACTATACTGAAGAGAAGAACAAGCTTTAAACAAGCCAGTAGGTCAACCCTTTACACAGTGAAACCAGTCCTGTGTAAACCCATCCAACTAATCTATGAAATTATTAACAGTCCAGTGGCCTCAGATATAAGTGTGGCATTGTTACCTGAAGCTGAAAGAGTGGCACTATGGCTTCTGGGCAATTACTAAGAAAGCTGGGGAGGGGAGATGGGTGCTTGTAAAGAATTCACAGACGTTACCCTCTAATGCTAAAACACTGCTGAAGCTGAAATGAAGTAAGTCTTATGAGCAGAGGCAGGTTATCCTTGCAGCAGTTAGACAGGCGGAAGAGGCAAAGTAGTTGCCCCTTTTTAGGAATTTATTAAAAGGAAGAGTGCCTGGCCTACCTGAAGAGGGTGAAGTGTCTTGTCAATACATGCCTAAAAAGTCTAAAGTATTGAACAGTTGTCATTGTATCCTTGTTGCAGTCAGACAGACAGAAGAGGCAATGAGGCTGGCTCCTTTTAGAAAGTAATAAAAGGGAGGAGGGCCTTGCCTACCTGAATAGGTTGAATTGTCTTGTCAGACTTTGCCTGATAATTAGGAAGTACAAAGCAGTGGTAAAAGTACTTGAACTGTGGTGGTATACAAAGTTGTCAGCGGATGTGGTACTGTAGTGGTCTGAAGTAGTGGAATACTCTGGGACGAAGGTGACTGTTCTCATAGTAACAACAGTAGAAGAGTGGTTGTTAAAAGGAGGCAGCAACCCAGGGAGAAACATCCTCACAAATATACCAAATGTACTGCAGAAGTTCTAATCCATTGCAAAGTAGTTGTAGCTGAAGATGTACTAAAAGTAACTATTCTTTGAACTGTGGAAAATACTCCTGCAGAGAAGAAAACCAGGATTGCCATTGGTGCTATTTTCTTTGCTAGAATTGGAGGGGGATCATTTGAACCAAACCAGAGAATTGTTACCAGTGAATTTTTATTTTAATGAACATTTGTTTTGACCTGGAACTGATAATACCTGGTTCAAGGCTTTTCTTGTCCTTTGAACATTTTGAAACTGACTTTAAAACCTGGGGAAAGGAATCTTACCAAGGACAAGTGAAGCTCATCCAAATATTGTTTAATATTGTTTATTATCTTATGTTTCTTTATCATTTTCTTTGAATGTTTGTTGTTTGAAGTGAGGGCCTGTTTACCCATGTTAGAAATTGCTCCCCTAGCCTCTAGAATGGCTAAGGATTTCCTTAGTAGAGCAGGGCAAGAAAGGCTATATTTGAAAACATTTACTTTAAGAAAATGTCTTACTTTGAGAAAACTACAAGCAGTTGCCACTATGCATTACTGACCCCTCACACTCCTATCTGGATACAATTAACTCAATGCTCTTGACACCTAGAATCAGAGATGCATAGATAGTTCATAGTACTTCCATCCAACATACATTTACACAACAGCGAAGTCATCTTGCATTTCTCCTCCAGTGGTATCCTATAAACAGAAACTGCAGCTCCCACATTAGAAGAGCCCATCAGACCAGACAGCTGGATTATTTGCATAAGGTTAGGATTGTCTTCAGCACTGAAAACGCATTGTTAAAGTGTTCTGTAGACCGTCTGGCACAAGGGCTATGTTAAGCCTTCATTTATTGATGGTTCTCTGGCCCTATTTTGCCTTCCTTGGCATATAAACTTCACTTCTTTGGTCTTTGATGATCGTTGGTAGATTGGAGTTCCAAATGTATTCATTTTATTCTTTTCAGTCACCATGTGATGAACCATAAATTAGTTATTCATTTCCTGTTTCCAGATCAGTAGTGTGTGCTTTATTTACACATTCATACTTTGTGTGTCCACGCTTTGCCGACCTTCTGCTGCCACACAACAGCCAATACATGTTTTCCTTATCAATTTACAAGAACATGTATCTTCGTGGTTCTTAACCAATGATATGTGTTCCTTCTCTAAACGTTTCCTTTTTTTGTCACTTTAACCTCTTGAAGCATCCTGCTGCTGTGAATATGTTCTTGTTACTAACTGCCTTCGGAGCTCCACATCGCTATGCCTACCTACACTGTGATTTCTATGCAGCCTTTAAAGAATGGAGATGTCATTGAAATGTGATCAAGAAGCCAGATCACTTCTTATGATTTGCCAAATGTTGCAGGTCCACAGTGTTACTTTACCATGGCGCCACTTCATGATTGACTACAGTAATGACGTTGGCTCATCAAATTATAAGGCGCCTTGCAGATTGTTAACAGGTAACATCATAAATAAGTAAGAGGTGCCACCAAGAGCATGCCTACTGGATTAGGAAATGGAGCACCTAACATTATGCCGCGAATTTGAATGGCAATAGCAACTCATGTAGCTCTTTATTTTGTAAGTGTCTATCAATGGCATTTTCTTTTTCATAGTTATGGCGCCAAATTAAAATATTCTTCGTGGTCTCACTTACTTTGATTTCAATTCTTTATGTTATATGACGTTTACTGGCCCGGATATTTCTTTTTTAATTCTTCTTTGAAAAAGAGTGAAGAGAGATGAAAGGAACCACTTTTTTCCTCTCTATTTCAACCAATCCAGATATATTCTCAATCTTTCTTCCAGATATGCATTTATATAAGTGTGAAGGCCTTATGATTCATATCTCTCACTTTTCCTTCTTCTCTCAGCAGAAGGTTATGGGGTTGGGGGGTGATATTGCAGAATACTTCCAGCCAGCGCACTGCTAGGCGTATGATATGTGCAAACCAATGTTTATCATGACTGCAGATTAGGAGAGAAAATACTTACTATGGCTGCACATGTTCAAGGCCAAATGAGGTAAAAAAAAAAGAAATCCATGGGAAATGATTTTTGCACATTGGAATGTGGATGTATGTGGTGACATAATGAACATTTGTTTGATACTGGCAATACCCACACATTATTCTGTTCTGCTGTTCCCTGTGTTTAAGGCTATCGGACCTGAGAGGTGGGCCATTATGACTGCTAACCGCCCACTGTCCTGGTAAAGAGGCCAGGACGAAGTGAGGGCTCTTAATGTGGGTATGCATACACCTAAGCAATAAGTTACTGGTCAGGTAATGGCTGCGGCTTCAGTGAAGCGAGGGACTTAATGTGGCCCCTGCACCATTACCTCACTTGTAATGCCCCCCCACCACAGAGAGGTGTGATGCTATTAGAACCCCAACATGATTTCTGGGGTGCTAATACCTTTTTTAAAGTTAATAAATGATCTAGTCGCCGTTTCTCAATATAAAATAAACTACACAACAAAACGGCCACTGTGAAGGAAGCTGGCAGAGGCATGCCAGTGTGCACGTGGGGGTGGAGAATGGAGGATGGTGGATATGTTTTAAGGGAGATGAGAGGGTCAGGGGGATAACTGGATGCCAGAGCGCCAGAATGCTTGGAACTTGGGCAATACCATTAGGTAAATCCCACCTTCCAAACTCCCAGATTGGCTTGGAGGACCAATGACCTCACCTCCCGAGTGCTAATGGCCTAGATGGTCATAATGCACACTAAAAAAGGCTTAGCACTTCCCAACTATAATAAGGCACCAACGAACACTGCAATTAGGTTTTCTTTTGTTATAAAAAGAAACTTCATTGACAACATGTGTTTTAATTGTGGGAGCCAATCCGTTTTTTATCTTGTGCGATAGGCAAGCCCTGGAGCCTCCTCCAACTGCACTGGCTCCCACTGCAAGCCCGTATCCTCTTCACATCCTGTTGCATCATGTACAAGGCTGTCACCCCAAAGCCCCCAAGCTACCTGACTGAGAAACTCAGCATTTCCTGAAGACTGCAATCAACCAGAAATAAGGACATTTGCAGCCTTGAACTCTGATGGTGCAGGAAGGAAAGAACCAGAAGACAGGTCTTCTCTGTCTATGCTCCAAGACTATGGAACCTTCCCCCTGTCAACACCAGGCTTGCCCCATCGCTTCTACAGTTCAGGAAATATCTCCCTAAAACCAAGGTCTACACACATTGCACTCCTCACCTTACCTAAGACTTGATGATCTGCTCCCCTCTGTGTCCTCCCCTGATTGTTTGTAGATCCTTTGCTGCTGATTGCCCACCCTCACCCACCCCCGTTAGATTCCCACTTCCTTTTTCTCTGTTTCCTTAATTGTGTTCTTCCCCTTATGATTGTAAAGTGGTCCGTTGCTTCCCAAAGCTAGGTCCACGCTCAGTAAATACCCTCATTATAATAATAATAATTGGTCTGCGCCAGCTTTGATAATGCAATTGAGAACAGCGTCTTCCACTAGTAAAACATGCCTACACTCTGAGCATCTACATTTTCTAGGCTGGGTTCTTTGCTGGTTACTAGGTGAACATCACAGAGAGCTCATTTCAAAACTGTTATGGTAAACGAATTCAATATATATGATCACATTGGTAGAATACACTTCAGTAATGATGACTGACAATGCTTCCATCGTCCATGCTTTATGTTTCAGATATTTCATCTTCAAGTTCCTTTCTTATTCCATTCAGACATTTATTTTATGTTAATGTACATTGAATTTGAGATAAGTACTTGATTTCCAATCACCAGACATTAATCTGCTTAAATGATTAATTGTAACTTATAAGAATTAAATGGCTCTAGAAACAAAGGGGGACTTATATGTTTTGAAAGAATACATTTGCAGTCTGTAATGTATTCAATAGATTTTATTCACTGGAGCTACGGTGCTTGCCAGCACCATCTGCTTATATTCTATAATTTTCTCACTAAAAATGAACATCTCATGGAACATTTTCCGTGAGACAATTCTTTTAGAAAAATGTCTACCACTATTGCACAGAGTGATTCATAAAGATAGGTGTCATTCAAATGCCTATTATGGAAAAGTAACAGAGGAACACAGCAGGGGACACTATTTTGCTAATATAAATCAAGTGTTTACATATTTATTTGCATAATGATAAAACATTATGCAGACCAACACAATTCATAGGCACACTTTCACTGACATGCCATGTGCCTGTTTCTTTCTTGATACAATTGAAAATAATAAGCTGGGATAACAAAAACAAGTTAAACACCACAGACAACTATAATAAAAACGATATGCACATAATGTTAAGGTTTTGATCAAGGGAGACCTTTGGCATTTAAAATGCATTTCTGAAGGCAATGACTATCATGGCTGAATTTGATATTTAAATATGACTCCCACTTTTTTTCACTTGTACTTTAAAAACAGTATTTCAAAGCAGAGAAAGCATCCATTGGCAGACTATTTAATGATCAGGATATAATTATAAAGAAGGCAGAAAATGGTGAGAACCTGGTTGTGTTGAATAAGGTAGATTATTGCAATCATCCCCGCTTAGGGGGTGTACAGGCCCAGTAACGGCCCGCCAGTCCGAGCCAATGTCGGCACGAACAAAGATAGGCCGATAACTGTCCTGTGACCTGCTAAATTAAATGTTAGAATTCAAGCGCAATCAACAAAGACTTTATATCTGACAATAAATGTTATCAACAAAAAATAAGGGTATATAAGTTTAAATATGCCCCCATACTAGCCAACCTATTTATAGGAAAATTTGAGGTATGTCATGTTTCGAATACAAATAAATCAGAGTTAGTCAACTATATAAACAAATGGAGAAGTTATATAGATGCCATATTAATGATTTGCACAGGAAATCTTGAAAAATTTAATAGGTTCACCTTAGCGTTAAATGACAATGATTTCAAAATAACAATTACATGCACATCTAGTCAGAAAGAGATCATCTTTTTGGATATACATCACCTACACATACATGTACAGTTCATATCGAAGATGTACATTGTTTGTGAGCGTGTATGGTAATAGCATATGTTTTAGGAGCATGTGCCATAATTGTGTGTGCTGTAAGAGCAAGTGAGTGTGTGTGTCTCATAAAAGCAAGTGTTGTAAGAGTGTGTATTGTAAGAATGTGTGTTGTAATAGATATAGGGGGTAATTCATAGAATTTAGCTCACGAATGGTGCACGCGGCTGGTGCACAGTGTGCGCGTGCGACAGTCTGCGCCAGCCGCGTGTGCCAAAACCCATTTTAGCGCACAGCGTATTCATGGATACTAACATGCCCAATCAGCCATTGCGCAGGGTGGTGCAGCGACCATGCAGCAGCGTCAGTTACGTCCCAACCCCGCCCCCTGTGCGCCAAAAACATTGCACAAATCCAGTACATGGCGCAAAGGCCAGTGGACCAGCATACAGCCCCAACCACGAAATCGCGTGTAAAAAGCCATGCGCACCCCTCGGAATACACGTACCCCGCTCGCGCCAGTGAAATCAGGTGTAAAAATCTAACGCACCCCTCAGAATACACATACCCCGCTCGCGCCAGTGAAATTGCGTGTAAAAATCCATGCGCACCCCTTGGAATGCACGTACCCCGCTCGTGGCAGCAAAATCGCGTGTAAAAATCCACACGCACCCCACGGAATACACGTACCCCGCTCGCGCTAGCGAAATCGTGTGTAAAAATCCACACGCACCCCTCGGAATACACGTACCCCACTCGCGCCAGAGAAATTGCATGTAAAAATCCACACGCACCCCTCGGAATACACGTACCCGCTCGCGCCAGCGAAATCGCATGTAAAAATCCACACGCACCCCTCGGAATACATGTACCCCCCTTGCGCCAGCAAAATCACATGTAAAAATCCACGCGCACCCCTCTAAATACACGTACCCCGCTTGCGGCAGCGAAATCGAGTGTAAAAATCCACACGCACCCCTCAGAATACACGTACCCCGCTCGCGCCCGCAAAATCGCGTGTAAAAATCTACGCACACTCCTCGGAATACACGTATCCTGCTCACGCAAGCAAAATCACGTGTAAAAATCCACACGCACCCCTCAGAATACACGTACCCCGCTCACGCCAGCGAAATTGCATGTAAAAATCCACACGCACCCCTCGGAATACACGTATCCCGCTCGAGCCAGTGAAATCACGTGTAAAAATCCACATGCACTGCTCGGAATACATGTACCCTGCTTGCGCCAATGAAATCACGTGTAAAAATCCACACGCACCGCTCGGAATACACGTACCCTGCTTGCGCCAGTGAAAACACGTGGAAAAAGTCCCCTCTGTGGAGTGGGCTGCCTGCGGAGCATGCCCATGGTGGATGGGCTGCCTGCGAGGCATGCCCAGGGGTGATCCACACGTGTGGATTTTTACATGTGTTTGGCAGTGTGTACCCTCCCGGGTGTGCCCCCCCTCCCCATGCCCCGCAGGCAGCCCACACCACAGGGGACCACCCCACACCCCTGGGCATGCCCCGCAGGCAGCCCATCACCCCTGGGCATGCCCCGCAGGCAGCCCATCACCCATGGGCATGCCCGCAGGCTGGCCACATGGCACCATGCACATGGAAGCCCCGACTCATGTGACCGCCACCCACCCACCCCCAGTGACGGGCAACTGCCAACAGGCTCCAATTTATGTCCCCCCACCCACCCCCAGTGACGGGCACCTGCCAGCAAGCCCCGACTCATGGCCCACCAAACAACATGTCCTAACAAAACAGTCCCATGGCCCTAATGCCAACCCAAATCCCCTTTGGCCCCCAGTACAAGCATGCAACCATCCACTGCACCCACTCCCAAATTACCCATGCCATGACAGTCTTAAAAGAACCACCATGCCCATGCATAAATGCACAACAGAGCCACACAGTGGCAACACATGACAGAGGCAATGTTCATTGAGACATGCACAAAACCAATGATAGAACACAACACCAATCATGAAGTTAGAATAAATGTATTAAAAACATAATGAAATAACATAAAGAAAATCAAACTTGTAAAGTAATAAATAATGAAAGCTATTACCAAAAAAAATTGAAAATCCAATGATGAACATGAAAAAAGAAAAGTGGTCCATCGCCAATGTCAATATGATTTGAATGACCCAAAAAAAAAAAAACATTAATCCATGGGAAATGTAAAAAAAGAAAGTATGTACAAGTCTTCAACTATATACAATCCAAGTCCAAAGGGTCCATAAAAGGAAACCTACAAAAAAGTCCTATGAATAAAAAACTATATACATAAGGTAGAGCAAAGTCCATTAACTCCAAATGATAAGAAAAAACAAAGGAAACCTAACCCTAAAGAACTATGTACAAAGGCGGCAGGCAAGTCCAACGGCTCACTTGTTGATGTTCCGTTCCAGGGCATCATGCAACTACTTTATAGATGATAAATGCGGGCCGCTTCCCTGTCCTCGATGTCTCTCAGGGATGCATCCATGGCCTCCTCTAACTCCCTGCGAGTTACCTCGAGGCACTCAGCCCGCCTCAATGCCCTGCGCATAGAGTTCTCCGCCCTGAACATAGTGAGCCGTGCCCTCTCCGCCCGCCACCTCTCCGCATCTATTTGCCGGCCTAACTGCTGCCACACGGAAGACACTCCCCAGTCCGGGGTCCTCCTGCCCCTCGGCCGATGCCTGCCCCAGGGGTTTTGATGGCCCCAAGCCATGATGCCTCCCACGCTGAGCCTGCTGCTGCCTCCAACGCAACTGCCTCTGCCACCACGACAGCCTCCGGGCTGATGGAATCCACTGGCGTTGTCATGCACATCCTCCATCTGCTGGGGTCCAGTTGGTGGGGTGACCACCCCTGCTGGACCTCCGACTCCAGACTGTGGCCAGGATGGGATATCCAAAAGGCTGGCTGCGTTTGTTGGGGCAGATCCACAGGGGGCCTTGGTGGCATCTGGGCCAGAAGACAGCACGATGAACGGCTTGCGTATAGTGTGAGGAGAGGGCCGACATATGGAGGAAACCCCCGACCATGGTCCCTCCCATCTGGGCCACGTTGGCACACAGCTCTTTGTGATGAAGTGCGTGGTCCCCCCAAGAAGCACGCACGTCATCACAAATGTCACGTGTGCGCAACGTGACACCAATCAGGACGGACTAAATCCGGTCACGGCTCCCCTCATCTGCAGATAAAGGAGTGCCAGATGACGTGGACCTCCCCCCTACCTGCTGACAGGCCTGGGACGGGGGCATCCCTGCTGGTGCATGGTGATGCAGTCACAGTGTCAGGGACAGAGAAATGCACCTCCGCGGCGACTGGGCTGCCTCCTGAACCAGTGGTACCACCCCCACCAGGCCCCATGTGCAGCTCTGTAGCAGTCTTCTCCTCCTCTATACACACCAGCGACCTGGATGGCTCTGCCCCATCTTCCGCCGTTGCAAGCCCCTGTGGGGGCTCATCCGACCCTTCCACTGCAGCCGTAGTGGCAGACGCGGCACCAGTCCTCTCGCTCCCGGATGATGGAATTTCCGCAGTGGGTGACTGGGCCTTGCGTCTCCGGAAGATGGAGGCACCCCTGCCGCTTTCCTCCACAGCACCGTCACTGCCCTCTTCTTCACTCGCCGCTGTGTAAAGGGAGACATTGAACACAAGCATCAGGGTACTGAACTATAGTCCCCTAGACACAAAGCAATAGCACATGAGTGGCACTGTCAAACATCACTTCCATCATGTCCCTCCACAACACATGGGTCAGTGCAGGCAACACACATGCAGGAACAGGCATGGCACATGCAACATACATTGGCATCCATGTCCAGGGCACCGTAGATTCCTCCAATGGTGGGCTGATATTCACATGCATCCTGGGACATGCTGGTCACATGCACACACATCACAGGAGGGTCATGCATCTGGCCCCAGATACCGACACAGTGGATACAAGGATGACTAGGCTGTATGAGTGAATCAACACATCGTCATGGACATGTGTCATGCATCCATGGCGCACACACTACTCAGACACACAGACATGTACATCATGCATGCCCATGACAGCAGCACCCATCTCTCACACCCCAAACATTTCAAAGTACAATCACAGGCATGCACACATGTATGCGTTCCGCATGCTGTTCCGCATGATGCATTGTAACACGTACACCATCCATGTGGGTCATGCCTGACTGGACTCACATGCAGCACCATCATGTCCCTGCACACACACATCCAAACAGGACCCATGTCACACATGCAGCCAAGTAGCTAACTACCAGCACACTGCAACATGTCCTTTTTTAAACGTGAATGCATGGCCACTTACTGCTCGACTCCAGACGGGCCTGCATCCTGAGGATCTGGTGGTGAAGCACTGGGTGAATGCACTCCAGGACCCTGATCTGCTGGGTGATAAGCTGGACCTGGCGCCCCACTGCATCCACTGCTTCCAAAAGCCGCTGGGCCTTCTTGAGGGTCCTGGACTTGTAGTCCTCCCAGCGCTTCTGGACGTGTTTGATGTCACAGGGTGCCACCCCCTCCACGTTGATGGCACCCACTATGTCCTTCCAGATCCTCTTCCGTCCTTCCTTGTCGGCACACAATGGTGTAAAGAGGGCATCATAATGCCCCAGAACTTGCTCCACCAGGATACCAACTTCCTTTTCACTGAAGCTGGTAGCCCTCTGCCTCTCTGTTGGGGGGTTTCCACTGGTGCTGGAAGGTGTTGTGTCAGACGAGGCAACTCCAGAGGCAGTTGTCGGTGGGCAACTGGGTCCTGGGGCTGGGCTGCGGAGTGATGGAACACCAGTCGGGTGTCTTCTGTTCCAGCAGGAGTGGTCACAGCAACTGGACCCCTGCAGATGGCAAACGTTCAGGCACCAAATGGCAGGGCACGGTGGCAGCAGTCAGGCAGGCAGCAGCAGATGGCTTGTGGACCGCTGCTCTGGCTCTGGGGGGCAGTAATTCGGCCTTCTGGGCAGGAGCCTGGTCTTCCGTGTTTTGTTGTGTGGCCAGCTTGATACAGAGTGATTTGGCACGTGAAAAACAGCACATTTGCGTGAATTCCGAGGAAAGGCACTTAGCGTGTAAGCACGTAGGTGACATAACATGTTCGTGGGCATTTCTCTCGGCATGGGTTGAAGGTCCCATGTGGGTTTGCATCGCTCTGTACGTGCTTTTCGTGGAAAGCGGTGCGTGTGTTTTCCAGACATTGGGGTTCATACGCAATTACTTCACAGCGGCTACAGTGCGTACTTCTTCTTTTGGCATGGGTGTTGGCTATGCCTACTTCTTCTACACGCAAGGCAGATGGTGGGTATCACATACTATTTTTCCTACTGCGGGTTAGTAACTTACCCCTTATTTTGGGCATACTAGCCTGCGTGTTGAACACGTACGCATTGTTTGTGTTTCTGGCTGCCACAGCGTACTGTATGTGTTTTTTTACACGCATGTGGGCTACAGGGGTCGCATATCTCTTTTTCTTGCTTTTTTGGGATGCCTGAGCATTGCGTGACACGTCATGTATCCTAAGGGGCCACAGAATGGGACATTAATCGTAGCTGTATATACGTGCTTTGTTGTTTGTGCGCCCTTATATAATGCGCGGGGACGCTGCCGGCTGCCTTTGGGTTGCGGACGTGTTTAGGCCTGTTCGTGTCTTTTGGCATGCGCGTGTTTCCCCTATTCAATTCAATGAATATGCGTAGTTTGCATGCGTGTGGGCGTTCCGTGTATTTCACAGCAGTACTTCCCATGCATCCCCAGTTATGCCCTTATTTTCACGCGTTGTTCCCCATTCTGCGTGTTCCGCCCCGTGTTCCGCCCCCTTTTTGGTGTGTGTGCTAATGTTGTGCGCTTTCGCTGTATGGGTCGCGCACAGCGTTCTGGATGTTGCAATGATGTGTGCGCCCGTGTGCGCTACCTGTGGATTTTGCGCACATCCCGGGGCAAAAGCGTGCAGGGCCTTCCATGAATCACACGCATGCGCTTGCTTTTTCACGCTTGCGCCACCTAGTGCCACAAATTTTAGCGCACATTTGTTACATGAATCGGCCTCAGAGTGTGTTGTAACAGAGTGGTGTACAGTTTGTGCATGCACACTATTTATCTATGTATATAAATGTACATGTAGAAAATGTACATCTCCTACAAATACACGTATAGTTTCACTAGACGATGTTCATTTGTTCTGCTCAAATCTTTTAAACTTAAGCCCCTCCTGCAGATTTAAAATTATAATTGGTTATTTATAATACAGTTAATATCAAAGAGTTTTCTAAGTGTGGACACGGGATTCAAGCCTGTGTTACTCTGCGTCGTCTTACTTCCAAGACAAGCACGTTGACACTGAGCTATACTACCCGTGCCATGTGAGTTAGCAATATGTATAACAGTTATATAGCAGGTTTACATTACATGGCCACGTTGGTGGCCATGTAGTTATGGTTAAGTTGCTGTTTCCATAGAAAGAGCACTTTTTGGGCGGCTTATAACTCCGCTCCCCCTAAACAAATCCTCACCAAACTTTGCAATGGGCCACTCTGAATTTTTTTGTAAAGTTTGGTGAGAATTTGTCCAGGGGGAGCAGAGTTATAGGGGGGGTCCCAAAATGTCTTTTTTTCCCGTAGACTGAATGGGGGAAAACCTTTGCGCACGGCTACAGGTGAAACCGCTGGACGGATTTTGATGAAATCTGTGGCAGGTACAGGGGCTTGGTCCAGAAAGCGTGCTTTTGTAAATTTGGTCACCATACGTGCAGTATGTTTCTTTATAATTATGAAAAAGTAGGTCTGAAATAATTAGTGATATCTATGTTCGCTCCGCGGTCACACTTCCCTGTTCGGTCGACTAACAAGAAACCGATTGGCTAAAGGGCTGCCGGCATGACCGCGTACACGCTACTTCTCTGCCCATTGGCTGCTGCGAGATGTGTTCTGCGTCAGATGGTTTGGATGCGCCGACATCTTGGATCCGCGGAAAGCGGAGCAACAACCAGTGTACACATGCTTTTTCATTAACCTATTTTGCTGTGTCACAGAGCATTGGGAAAGGTCCAGACAGTAAGAAATGGGTGATCTATGTATTTGTTCTTCGGGCATCATGATGTAATTTCTATGGACACCTTGTACATACAGTAAATGTGGGGGGTAATTTTGAAAGCACACGGGTATAGGTAGACAACATTGAAAATGACAACATGCCGTGAACGCATTATTTTTTCCAATGGCTATTATTATATTCATTAGTACGCTGCCATGGGTGACACATGCTACGGTGGTTGTGGCCAGGGGCTACAGTCTTAAGATATGGGTGATTAATGGACTTGTTCTGGGGGTCGCTCGTCATGATGTAATGTGTATGGACATCTTGTATGCACAATACACTTATACCTACTTAATGACGTATGTTCTATGGCCTCCTTGTATGCACAGAAAATGAGGGGTCCAATAAGGCCAGTATTTGTGCCCGTGCACTGCACGGGGGAGTTGTTACATATGTAAGGACACGTGTGGTGTTAGGGAACATTGAAATTGACAACATGCCATGAATACATTATTGTTTCCAATGGCTATTATTAAATTCAATAGTACGCCGCCATGGGTGGCACATGTTACGGTGGCTGTGGCCAGGGCCTAGAGTCTTGGATGCATGGCCATCGGCCGAAGGCCTTACTTCCAAGACTGTAGGCCCTGGCCACAACTACCGCTGCATGTGCCACCCATGCATATACCCGTAGTGTTGCATTCTGATTGGCAAGTTGTGGGAAGTGCGTGCAGTGTTGGTGCATGGCCAAAGGCCATGCACCCAATAACAAAGTGGTAAGTATTAGACGTGGAAGACACTGCACACCCATCCCATGTAAGATCCACAGACATACAGCTAGGAGTGAAGCCTCTGGGCAGACGCACTGAAGGATAGCACACCTACAGAATAACCCCCACTACCACACATCACTGAGGTGGTTGTGGGGAGACCCTGCACTCTTGGGTGCAGGGCTGAAGGCCCTGCACACAATGATACACTTATACCTACTTAATGCCGCATGTCCTATGGCCTCCTTGTACACACAGAAAATGAGGGGTCCAATAAGGCCAGTATTTCAGCCCGTGCAGTGCACGGGGGAGTTGTTAGATTTGAAAGGACATGTGTGGTGTTAGGGAAGATTGAAATTGACAACATGCCGTGAATGCATTATTTTTTCAAATGACTATTGTTATATTCATTAGAACGCTGCCATGGGTGGCACATGCTACGGTGGTTGTGGCCAGGGCTTAGAGTCCTGGGTGCATGGCTGTTGGCCGAAGGCCTTACTTACAAGACTGTAGGCCCTGGCCACAACCACCGCCACATGTGCCACCCATGCACACACCCGTAGTGTTGCATTTTGATTGACAAGTTGTGGGAAATGCGTGCAGTCTTGGGTGCATGGCCGAAGGCAATGCAACCAAGAACAAAGTGGTAAGTACTAGACAGGGAACATTGAAATTGACAACATGCCGTGAATGGATTATTTTTTCCAATGACTATTATTATATTCATTAGTACACTGCCATGGTTAGCACATGCTACGGTGGTTGTGGCCAGGGCCTAGAGTCTTGAATGCATGGCCGTCGGCTGAAGGCCGAAGGCCTTACTTCCAAGACTGTAGGCCCTGGCCACAACCACTGCCGCATGTGGCACCCATGCATACACCCATTGTGTTGCATTTTCATTGGCAAGTTGTGGGGAGTGCGTGCAGTGTTGGGTGCATGGCGGAACGCCATGCACCCAAGAACAAAGAGGTGGTTGTGGGGAGATCCTGCACTCTTGGGTGGGGGAGCAATCTCTTCCCAACAGCATCGGTTGCATTATAATCCATTTCAGTAGCAGTGTTGCCGTGTTCAAGGAATGCATTTTCTGCACCGTAGATCAGTGCTGGTACCACTTTCTGCTGGTAAAAGTTAAGTACGGGCTTTAGGGAAAATTTCCCATATTTTTGGTTTAAAGCATAGGCCTGGGAGGCTAGTTGTTTACATTTACTTTTCACAATTTCAACCCAAGGGCCGTCATTCACACGCACAGTGAGTTGCATTCCAAGGTACCTTGCACTTGCAGATATGTTCAAGGTTTCCTTTCCCAAAATCCATCTACATTTTTTGCCGTTGATCTTATCTGTTGTTCTTAAGTCTCGCAAGATCAGTATATCATACTTTTTGTTGTTTATTTGTAAGCTGTTCTTCCTTACATATTCCTCCATTGCGGCTATTTTCCTTTCCAAGCCTATTGGAGTTGTATCCATCAATATCAGATCATCAGCATATAGTAACCAACTAAGATGTATGTTGTTAATTTTCGGTGGGAAGGAGTGAACACCGTTTATAGTATCACCAATGTCAGACAGAAATAAGGCAAAGATGATCGCTGCTAGGGGGAATCCCTGTTTCACGCCTCTGAATGTATCTATTTTAGCAGATAGAGTGCCGCTTTGGTCTAATCGGATCTTGATGTTGGTGTCTGTATGTAGCTCTTGTATAGCTGCTAGCAAGCTTGGCGGGCAATCCCATTTTTCCATTTTATCCCAAAGTTTTTGTCTAACAATGCTGTCAAACGCATATGAAAAGTCAATAAGTGCTAGGTACACTTTTGTCTTTGTTCTCAATGCCTCCATTTTGAGAAGATTCAAAATCAGGCAGTTCAAGGAACATCCAGCGCCTTTCACAAACCCAGCTTGTCTCATGTCGACATGGTTAGTTCGTATTGCCCAGTCACGGAGCTCTCTTTGTAAAAGAGTTGCATAAATCTTTCCTAATGCGTCTAATAGAGCTATCGGATGATAGTCTTTCGGATTCGCTCTATTCCCCTTTTTAAAGACAGGTACGATTATCGCACTTTTCCAAGACTAGGGGGGGGGGAGCAATGTGCAGCAATTCTCTTGAATAATGTGTAGCAGATGATGGACCATAATTCAGGATTTTGCTTAATTATATGGTTTGAAAGGCCATCAGACCCTGGTGCCCGCGAGGTACGTGCCTTATTAATCACAATTAGGATGTCCTCTTCAGGAAAGTTAAGGTCCCAACAGGCTAGCACTTGAGAATTAGCTTTGTGGTTTTCACCTTTCCAGCTGTATACTTCAGTGAAATGCGAAGTCCACTCTGCTTCACTAACCAGATTGGCTTGAATAGCTGTCTGAGAGGCTTGTTCGCTATTAATAGTGCACCAAAATTCTGCTGGATTTTCAATTTGCTCATCATGATTATTGCGTTCATTTGCATAATCAAGTGCTGATGGGCTTTCAACCAGTTTTTGTACTTTTGTTTTACAGCTCTTATTGTTTCTTTGTGTTCAATCTTGTCTATACACAGACACATTTGAAGCCTCTATGTTTTAGAACTTGTTTTTTTTCCGTGAACTGTGATAGTAAATGTTGATATTCCATTATCTCTCCCTCTTTGCAGTATCGAGTCGCAATTTGAGTCACTGCGTGTACATCCATTCTTAGTCTACCTCTGTTCGGTTCAAGTTCAACCAGCTGGTTCCACTTGGGGATACATAATCCATCAAATAATGTTAGCTTCATTTTGGTCATGTCATGATCACTGTGTATCAATGGGAACACTTGCATACTTTTAACTCGAGTGTGTATACCCTCAGATACAAATATGTAATCGATGATGGATTTCTGGACACCTCTTTTCCATGTTGACTCCGGTGGAATGTCTGCTGGTGTGTTTCCATTCAACATAAAGAGATTTCTTTGCTCCATTTCAAAACACCAGTCTTTTATAAGTTTACGGTTTGGAGATGTTTTGCCACAATTCATTTGCTGTTTATTTATGCAGTCAGTATTTACATCACCACATAAAATAATGTTAGGCCAATCAGTTTCCTCATAAATATTGTCTAAATTTGAGGCGACTTGATCTATAAATGTGCTCGTACCAGCTTCTTGGTGATTCCAATACAAATTGACAATTGTCAGAGAGACAGGCTTTCTCAGTTTATCACATGGCTTATTAATGGTGGTAATCTGAATAAACGGGGTCGGTTTCTTAGTTTCCACAATCTTGAATCCTGCATCCTTTTTTATCAGCGTTAGCAGGCCAGCCATGGGTCGACCTTTTTGCTTTTTTAATGCTGGATTAAAACTTCATAACCTTACACATTAGGGCATTTCCGCAACCACACCTCCAGTAGGCAGACAAATTCCAAGTCATTCAGCCAGTTTGTGTTGAATAAGTGCAGGAATCCCCTCATGTTCCAAGATCCAAAGGAGTATACGGATGGATCCTCCGCATTTTGGTGTTAATTTTTTCATTTTGTGTTCAGAGTCTCAAACAACCAGAACCAATCGTTTGAAATCTTCTGAATTTCTGGTCTGTTAACAGCTTCATTTGTGCTTCTGTCCTCCCTTGTTGTTCCTTCAATGGTAATTTTAATTTGATCTCTAAGTGGGGCCGATGTTTTTGCTTTCATTTCTGTTTGCCGGAGGTTCTTTCTGCTGGTCAGCTGTTTTGTACTCAATTTTTCGTGTAGTAGTGTTTTCAGTTGGATTGTATTTAGAAACTTGAGAGCTGGTCTTTGTGCCTTTTACTTCCTCCCTGCTCTGTTCATGTTCCCACTCCATCATGTAATTTACGGGCTTCCCTGTAGAAGGTAGTCCACTTGCTTCTTTTGAAGATGATATACATTTCTCACTGTTCCTAAATGTTTCAAAGCCCAAAGACATGAGTGCGGGCGCAGCTTTCATGATGGTGTCACTAATTATTGTAGACTGAACATGCAACACAACCTTATCATTTCTATTTTCTTGAATGAATTCAACCACTTTCAGATCGTCTGTAGTAATTAGTCTCAAGCATGGCACAAGATGGAATAACTTCAAGACATTATTTCGATTCAAGATCAGGTTGTCATTATTATCTGTTCGTTCAAATCAGATTTTATGTAGCTTTATTTGTTTACCTTCAACATTCACCTCATTTCTAGCTATATTGCTAGATTTGTTCATATTTCTATCTTTATGGCCTGTTGTTGAAGGGCCAAATTGTCCCATTTGAAGGCTTTTATCCATTTTATGTTCCTTATCATCCAGACTACGTCCGCCCTTATTCATTGTCTTAAAGGAGACACGTTGTCTTTATTTTCCTGAGCGGATAGATTGTCCAGACGTTTTCCACGGGATAACTGCTCCCATTTTTCGTTTAGAGTAATGAAGATCGGACTAAGTACTCTTTCAAATTCCTGGACAGGAATTGTTGCTAGATAGACAATGGTACACTTTCTAGCTTGTTTGGAGACTTCTGTCTGTGCAAATTACCAGTGCTATCACATGTTTTGTTGTTCAGTAGGCAATCTTCTGAATATGGGTGTATGTTGGTGTTGCTCTCTGATTGACACTTTTTACTTACAGGTGTCATTTCGTCATCCTCATTATCATCATAGGTTAACATATTCAGGAGCTCAACAGGTATATCTTCAGAGCATGTTAGTTCCACTTCAGTCTCTTTAACTTGACTCTCTTCTTTCTTCCTTTTTGTTGTTATTTTGTGTGCCTTGTATCTCTCCATTTACTGTAACGTGTAAAGATGTAATATTCCGAAGTTGCATGTTTTTCGCGGTTTGATTTTTAGATTTCTTAGTGGAAACTTCCAGCTTTGATTTTACGTCAGGATGATCCACAATTACACCTTTTTTTCCCTTTAAAGATTTGAAAAATTCCGACCTCACCTTTTTCGACATCAATCACAGAATCGGGCTCCTTGGCCAAGCATCCACCACAAGTATTAATGCTACTTGAGGTTGATGGCACTTGTATGTTTTGTAGTGCAAGATTTTCTTTTCCCAGGCTTTGTTTCAGCGCAGTGCCAAATGAGGTTTCCTTCTCTTGTTCACTGGACAGTGTTAAGGTTTTAGTTCGCAAGCGAGGTATCCGTTCGTTCTGGCTTTGTATCAGTGCAGTTTTGTTGCACTACTGTTTTTTACTTCTAGTTGGACTTTTTTTGTTTCATTTAGCCCAGTCTCAGCGTTATTGACTTTAATCTTAGTCCGATGGAACTTGTCCTTTTTCTCTGATTCAAGAATCCTATTTACTCTGGCATGTTTAGTCCACTGCTTTCACCTGTCATGTTTTGATTAAGATCATCTGGTTTTCCAGGCGCAGGTGACTCCACCTTATTCATTTTGCAAGAACAGGGCATCATATCAAGATTGTCCAAACTGCCTGCTTTCCGTGTTTCATTTTTAAAGAGTGCCAATGCCTCTTTAGCCACTTCGGCAAATCATTTCTTTTCCACACTATCATTTCTTTTCTGTTCTGTCAAGATGTTCAAGGAGGCTTCAACGTTCTTGTTTAATTCGACTTGTGCACCTCTGCCAACAGTACTCTCATTTTCCATTTTTAGTAATGTGGAGTTCATTAGTGCTACCAATGTTGTCACTAAAGCTCTCATGTAGTTTGATAAATGGTGCAATGGATATCGACATCGATGCCATTATTAGGGTTTGGAGGTCTTGTAGAGATGGACTCTCACTTTGTGTGTCTTTTATTCTTTTGCTTTGAACTTGTGACTTATTTGTTCTTTGATTCTATGTTCGCCTTATTTTGGGATCGAGCGTTCCATTATCGAAGAGTCAGTATTTGATGACTCAGATGAGAATTCCTCACTATCCTTGCTTTCCGGGGTCTCCTTTTGTATCCTTATTCTCAAAGCACTACGTTCAGATGTTTGCTCGGTGTCACTAAAGCTTTTATTATTTCTTGACTGAGAGAAATTGAATTTAGGTGACAGGCTACTGTCAATTCTTCTTCGCTTCTGAGCTCTTCTTAAGCACATATCAGACGTTGTATTTGTTTGGGCGTTTACATTTTCAGATGCTTTTTCAGGGTCGCAACTGTGGTTTTCCAGGTGCAACATTGCGTGAGCTTTTAGCTTGCGTGTTCTATTTAGTTGTGTCAAATCATGCGTCAAACCATGTAGCAATTTGTCTACCACCTCCACCTCCACTGATTTGCGTCTGTTTTCCTTTTCTTTATCTTTTCCATACGTTTGTGTTAGTGGTTGTGAGGACATGTGTGTATTAGAGAGTATCCGTGGGTATTCTGCTTGTCCACTGGCAAAACCAGACATAAAAATCATAGGGGAAACACTTCCTCATCCACGTCCACTACGGCACTTGATTTGTCTGGATCATTTTTGGTATTTTGGGTGTCAGTAATATTCTCCACTTCCAGATCAGCATTAGGTTCCAGGTCAAGTTCCAGGTCAAGTTCTTGAATATCTGTCTCTTCCTGCCGACCTCCCGTTTCACCTTCTGCAATGACTGATTGCTGCACTCGGGGTCGACTTTCGGCCCCACATTTGTTGTATCGGCTGAATTTTTATTACAAACATCTTTTTTCTTTTCCTTTTAGATCAACTTTCTTTTGTGCAGTGTGGGTAAAAAAGGCGGTGTGGGCACGCCACGCCAGCACCCGCAGCTGTGGAGGCTGTGGCCTCAGGGGGAGCGTCGCCGGCATTGTGAGCTCAATTGAATGCTCATTTTCTAATCTGTCAGCGGATCTATCCGGCACGGTAAGATCGCTCATGTCAACCGGGGGCCATATAAATGTTCACCGCTGTTAATGACTGCAGCAATGTTTCCAATGTTCACCGAGTTTCATAGGGGCAGAGGCTTCATATTACAGACGTTAGCACTACCGCTCTTTCCCACTTCAGACACACTTAGTCCTCGACTGCTGCACGACAAGTACTGACTTACTTGTTTTTGTTGTTGTCAATGCTACGGCTCACCTGATTCAGCGCCTTCCGCCATCGGAGTCCCTCGCTTATGCTGCGCTCCTGTCCTCAGAGTTGCTGACTTCTCGTTCGCACGCTCGCTCATAGTCAGCGAAGGAGGGCTTCCGGGGGGCTGCAGGGGGGACAACGATCCAAGGCAATCCAAGGTACGGCTCCTCATCTCCTCTTCCTCCACAGACTCCAAAGACTCCAAAGACTCTGCGGCCGCTCCGCGGCGTGAGTCAGTTTTTAAGCAATCAATGCCCAAAAAACAGTAAAGATGAAAAAAATACTCCAAAAGCAGCAGCTCACTACTCTTACTCCATAGACTCTGCTTGACTCTGCTTGAACTCTTTAAAATCTGCAAGGAACTGGCCAATCCTGCCGCAGTCTCTAACTCTCCTGTCCCTTCCCAGGCCCTCTGCATGGCACTGGCTTCTCACTTCATCTCTAAAACTCAGGACATCCTGTTCTCACTCTCCTCCTCTCCCCACCCTCCCCCTACTCCCTGCTCTTCCTCTGGCCCTTCTACAGCCACTTCTCCTCCCTTCTTCTCTGCTTTCCCCTGTTCTACACGGATGAGGATTCTAGACAAGTCCAATCTATGAAAGTCTCGTCAAACAAGGTTCACCCCCGTTCCTCCAAAACCGTCAAGGACCACATTGACTCCCTGGTTCCTGCCTGACTTCTGCAACCACTCCTTCACCATTGGAGTCTTCCCATCCCCCCTGAAGCACTCCCTTGTGCACCCTCTTCTTAAGAAACCCTCTGCCGATCCCTCCTGCCCGGCTAACTATCGCCCAATCTCCATCACTCCCTTCCTGGGCAAGCTCCTGGAGAAACTCCCAGCTTAATCTCCACACTGAATCTGTTGGTTGTCTTCATGACCATCAGTCTGGCTTCTGAGTGGCCAGAAGCACGGAAACTCTCCTGAACATCCGTGAAGACCTGTTCTCCAAACTTGACTCTAACACCCCCTGTGTCCTCATCTTGCTTGATCTCTCTTCTGCCTTTGACACTGTCAACCATGCCATCCTGCTCAATTGTCTCCGTGACAACCTGGGTATCACTGGTCAGGCCCTGGCATGGCTTACTTCTTTTCTCTCTGACCGACCCTCCCAGGTCCAACTTGGGTTCTTCCTCGCTTCTATCCTTTTCTCTACCTGTGCAGTCCCCAAGCGGTCTATCCTCTCTCCCTAGCTGTTTAACCAATACCTGGCACTCCTTGCCCACCACATTGCTGCTCTCTGCCCCAACTTTCAGTGCTATGGGGATGACACTCAGCTAATTTTCAGGCTACCTTCGGCCACCTCTTCTCCGTACCTCATCTCTGTCTGTCTGCTATCCAGGAGTGGTGTGCCGCCAATGGCCTCTGCCTTAATGCCAGTAAGACTGAGATTCACCTCATCGGCACACCCACTCCCTTCTTCCCTGGAACTCTCTGGCCAGCCTCTCTTGGCCCTCTTCCTACTCCCACCTGCGAGGCTGAAAACCTTGGGTCATCTTTGACTCCACACTCTCCTTCTCTCCCTACATCTCTGACGTCTCTAAGAAGTCACACTACCAGATGCACCTCCTCAGAGGTATTCTTCCTTTCCTCTCCTTCCCCCAGAATCTCATTGTCTCCAGAGCCCTGGTTCTCTCTAGGCTGGACTACTGTAACAGCCTTTTTCTAATTCTGCCTGCCCCTACTCTCCGCCCTTTGCAACTCATCCAGAACAGGACTGCGAGACTTGTCCTTGGCCTAAGCCCAGGGATCGTATCTCTCCAGGACTGAAATCTCTGCACTGGCTCCCAGTGGCTGCGAGGATTAAGTTCAAAACCTTGTGCATTGTCCACAAGGCCTTCTGGGGCACAGGGCCTCAATACCTTCAACTCTCTCTTCCTAAATATCTTCCTTCTCAAGCTCTTTGCTCATCCGCCTCCAACTCCCTCAGAGTCAGTCGCTTCTCCAAGCAACGAGTTGGTGGAAGATCTCTCTCTTAAGCTGGGGCCTCCCTCTGGAACAGCCTCCCTGCCTCTCTTAAACTTGAGGAGAACCATCTCTGGTTCCGGAAGCACCTCAAAACCTTTCTCTTTGCTTCTGCTTATTCTCCTCCTCTCCCCTGCTGACCAACTGGCTGTAACCGGAACTGCACTGGTTACCTGAACACCCTCTGATCTTGGGTCCAGGTCCCCCCGCCAGTCACACACACCTGCACTGCCTGCCCAAAAACTCCCGCACTTGGAGACTGTCTCTGTATCCCTTCAGTCCCCCTACTAGCACTTGACAACTGATGTCTGCACTTTCCCTTTCACTTGCCACCTGCTGGCCATTACTGTTACTTATTGTTATTATCTATTCCCATGTACTGCACTGTCCCTTCCTCCTTCCCATGCACTTGCGCGATCTGAATGATACCTGGCCTAGTAGGATCGCTGTCTGTCCTCCCTGTGTTCCCCCTCCCTTGCCTCATTGCACCTTAAAACACTTGTGTATAGGCACGTTATAAATGCCATATCATATCATATCATATCACCAGAGCATTCATTAATGCTATTTCATTTTCCAGTGAATTGAGCCTAACCGAGTCACCAACATGACAAGTACCTCCCTGGCAGGTGTCCGTTGTGTAGGTGTACCTTACTTTTTCTGTTGGTGTACCACTTTGCATGGGTATGTAACTAGGTCCTTGGTTCCCAGCCCAGGGCCTGTACTAGTAGCTGCTCGCCATTCCTTCACTATGCTTTATCGACTCACAGGACTTTATACGCATACAAATGTCTCTGGATGCGACTTTGTTTTCAGTCACGCATAGGATAGAACAAGGTACTAACCTTTGTGCACACCCAACCAGAGCAGCCCGCCACACAGGGTTTTGAAGTGGTCATTTGTCCCTGCATGTGCTTTCCATCACTACCACGGGACATGACATTCTGATGCAATTTTGCAATTTTTGGCTCGACGCCAAGCATGTCGCTATGGTGAGTCTGTTTAGCTCTTGCTGGTTTTTTAATGAGTTTACGTTTGTCCCCAGATTTAGTCGGGTCGGGGGTCTGCACTGGCTAAAGTCTGTTTTGCTTCATTCATTAGGTAACAAGTCTCGCTACCTGAGGTTCTTTTAAATTACCCCATGGGCTGGTACTATCCTGGTTACACGGTCTACAGTGAATGAACAATCTTTTAATTTGTTGTTTATCACAGTTGACACCAGCTCTCCCCTACTACCTTCCAACCACTTTGTCCTGATAAGGCTGGTCCATGATTCTTCTGGAGGACCTCACGTTTAAGATGTATGTTTAAGACGACACTCGAGTCGACGATGATATTGGATACTTGTACTTGTGTGAACTAAGATATTTGTAATATGGGACTGATGGTGTCATGGTCTGTTTATAGTAAATAATGAACATTGGCAATTGTAGATAGTTGTCCTTTTTGTGTATCTTTCTGTTTTGTTTACATATTAATTGTGTTTGAAGTAATGCGTGTGTGTGGTATAAATGTGACTAGAAATGTCGATGGATGATGCATTGATATCCAGCAGTGTGTTGGAGTAGGTTTGGTGCTTCGGGATACAACATTTTTCGTTGTAACTAGGTTTTTTGTCTTAATTATATGACTGACAAATTGCCTGTTTTTTTTTTAAAAAACATGTAATCCAATAGAAATTTCAACAAAGAAAATTAAACATGAATCAATGGTTTCTTGAATTAATTTGATGTTTATTGCTACAGGACAATTTTTTCTTGTGTGTGTGCACCTGTTTTTCAGGTCTTTCATAGTGCCTTAGCCGTATACAAGCTTTAGCTTTACCTCTTTTCTTGTCCCTGCTCTTGAGCACACTGATGACATTAAAGATTGCATAACATGTGACATAACCTATGACATCACATGTGTCATCATCGATTATAGTACTGGAAGCTAGAACATCATGGACCCTAGTATCTCTCCAAGACCCAGAAAGAAAAGTATGCTCTTTATTCTTTAAAATGATCAGGATATATAAGCTGACAAACAATTAGAATTTAGAGTTACTCTGCTCAGGTAACTGTGTTAGAATAGCTAGCGGCTGCATCTTTTTACAAAAGCAAGTCATGATTCCTAGGGCATGTTATCTTGTTCAGGACCCTGAGCTCTGCCGTCCTGTGCATAATATGCTCACTAGGTAATCCAGGCGGTTGTATACGAATTGTTCGAATGTCAATTGTTCGAATAACAATTGACCTTCTGCACAATTGACCGAATTTAAACGGTCAATTAGGATATATATGCGGGGGAAACCCCCCGCAGCCCCCACCCAATCCAACCCCCAACCCTACCCCCTTCCCAATCCCCTTATATTATTATTACACCAACCCAACCCATAATATATATTAAAATGACCATACGGTCAATTGTGCAGAAGGTCAATTAGGACCCCTATTATTCGAACAATTGTGTCATTCGAACAATTGTAAACAAACAATTCGGGTGATACCATCCAGGCAACTCTGTGTGTGTCAGCTCTGCTGCAGAGCTTCATTTATAGGCTGAATTCAGGCTCATCCAAGCTACATATAATTCCTAGCCAGTTAATCCTGAACTGGTTTCATCAGTGTCTTAATCTCTAGAGACCATCTTTCAATACTACTGGAATGTCTCTTTGCCATTGACATGCCATTAATTTAAGAATTAAGAATTTAACAGTTAAGCATGGTCTGTAATCTGGATCTCTTCCGCAAAACTGCAAACCTGTTTCCTCAAAAACCGGAGGCAGCATAGACACTCACCAACAAAATCTTAAAGGGGAGGTCATTTTCTCATAGACTTTGCATTGATTACAAAAGTTAACAGTAACATGCAACGTGTGAATTTAGGGAAACATTACTCGGATATTCAAACACTGAATTATGGTGCCCCTCAGGGATCTTTGCTTTCATCCTCTCATGTTTAATCTCTATATGCAACCGCTAATGAGCATTTACAGAAAATATAATGTGGGCTTTCAAGTGTATGCAGATGATAGTCAGATCTACCTCCATAATGTTGCTCAATGCTCGGATGTAGTGGGACGATGGATGTCCCACAGTCATCTTCAGTGAAACCCAAGTAAAACAAATGTGATTCCGTTTGTACCTAAACACCTGCTGTCAGATGATACAAGATGTCTTTCATCCCACTGTTGTATGGGGTCAAGGTGAGTACCACTCTGTGAGATAATAATGTCTTCTGCTATTTCAGCGCTCTGAGACCTAATGGTGTTTAGGGCTATATAAGAATTACAATTATTATTATTTTATTTAAGGCACACCCTTTGCGCTAAAATCAAGAATCTTGGTTGTATTTGGCAATCAAACCTTGGCACCAGAAATCAGGTTAGAGCCAAGGTGAAATCTGTTTTTTACTATTTGTGCCTTCCGCACTTTGCCCTCCACTACATTCCACAGAAAGGCAACTCCACTGTGGTGGGGAACTAATTAACTCAGGGCTTGATTATGGTAATAGTTTGTTGGCAGACATTTCAAATACACCATTGAGCAGGCTAAAGAGGGCTCCGAATGTGCCTGTGTATCTCGTTTATGAAGCCTCTAAACCTGCTGTGATCTCACCCTTACGTAGATCACTGCATTGACTTTATGTCCAGGAGGGAATTCATATTAAATTATTTGCATGGTCTGTAGGTGCTTACATAACCTGGCACCTAAATACCTCGCAGATAAACTGACATGGAATGTTCTGAGCCGATCACACTGCTCCTCAGATGAGCTTCTGTTAACTACACCTGCCTCCAGGGAGTCAGACGCTTTTCGGTCTATGGTCCTAGACTATGGAAATTCCTTCCGTGGGAGCTTCGGGGCATGGTATGCTTACTACAATTTTGGAACTCTTTGAAAACGTACTTGTTCAAGTAATCTGTATATAATCTGTGTGGATATGGAGGTTTGTTAGAATGCAGTCAGACTGCTTTGGCCACACATGTATATCCCTGCAACTTTTGCGCCCGGATGAAGTTCAGTCTGTCAGGACATTTTTGTGGAGGTTACAAATAATTAAAATCAAATCAAGTACAAATGTCAACCATTAAGCTGTTAGAGCCTAATCTATGGTTAACTCTCATGAGAACACCCACATTAATCAAATAAAATTGGCTGCCTGCTTCATATGAATTAGACAATGTGTTATCTATGCATATGATTTACAAAAAAGCAGAAATCAAATTGAATCTTAAGATGCATCTGTATAAGAGAAATTTCCAACCAAGTGTCAGGATCCATCCCTGGAAGCTATGGCAGAAGTGGAAGTTTTCGCCGCGGAGAACCTTCACTTAGCAGTCCAGTCCTCATCCAACATGGTTGCCTTTGTTATTTAAGCAAGCCCTGCCCACCTCCCGGCGCGTTGTATCTGGGTTATTACTCCTTGTGATACCAGCGCTCAGCTAAATACTCCGTTTAGCTCCTTTAGTGCCCCCCCGTAGTGTTTTCTCCTACCCGGTTGCCTTACCTCCGTTTAACTCTGCCTTTCCTTACTCCCTTTGTCCTTTCACGGCACTTGTCCGTTACGCCTTTTCAGTCTTTCCCTTTGCTTTCGGCTTCTTGCCACTTGTACTAGCGGTCCACCGCCATCCTCGCGTATCTACGTGTTCCTCCCTGTGTCTTTCGTGGATCCAACCGTTTCTGGTAAGTAGGGACTTTAACTGCTTCTCCCTCTTTTCCTACCTTTCTCTCTCTGCTCGGTCCGTGTCCCCGTTCCGGGCTCTTTCCCTCTTCTCTTCCTCCAGCATTGCTTCTCGTTGCTGCTACCTTGTATCCGGCCAAGTCTCCACGGATCGGATCCTGCCTTCTTTTCCTCAAGCCATCTTCATTTTGGTGGACAGAACAAACTTACTTGTTCCACTTGTTTCTTGGGTTCACGCTATTGGAGAGTCTCATATTCAATACCATCTCAGGAAGACTACACAGGGTTTTTTACCGTCCATCGGTCTTTTCCCTGTCGCGGGGCTTTGGCTCCTCGGGGCCCCCCAAGACAGGTCCCACTTCCTGTCGAGGTGGCCTCCGAGAGAGCCAGACCCTACTTGCATGACAGGAGGTCCAGAGACAAGTCTACAAAGGAAGATACCAGAACTCCCTGAAGATCCTCCAAACACTCCAAGGACAAGCAAGAGGAAGCCACAGGTGAGGAGAAGGGTGGTGAGGGTGAACAGCCTGACAGAATACAACGCCTAGACAGAATCATGGCTTCCCTTGAACAGTATCAAGAGCTGGTGGCAGCATTGCAGGGGCTAACCCTAGAAGTCCAATCCCTGAAAACCGAAAATGCCGCCCTACGCCAACAAGTAGTCCTACATAGGGACGACCAAGGAGACCTACCACCCATGCCTTTATCCTTTGGAAAATATGATGGCTATCCAGGCGGTCTAAAGGAGTACTTAGACGCCTGCCACGTATATTTTGCCTTTCGTCCCCACGCCTTTGAAACCGCCAGAGCTAAAGTGGGGTTCCTCATAGCTAAACTCACCGGAAATGCCTTGGCCTGGGCCACCCCGTTGGTAACAATAAATTATCCTGCACTGGCTAATTATGACTCATTTGTGGACCTTTTCAAGGCCAGATTCGATCGTCCTGAGGTTCTGTACACCTCTTTTGAAGCAATACTAGATGTAGAACAAGGAAACACGGATGTACAGACCTACATATCTCGCTTCCTGAGACTGGTGGCGAAAACAGATTGGCCAGAATCTGCCAAACAGATGATCTTTCGGAGGGGACTTAAGGATGAGTTGAAGGATGAGTTAGCCCGAGTAGCTCGACCTCCGTCCTTTCAAGATCTCATGTCACTCACTCTCCAATTAGAGTATCGTCTCAACGAACGCCAGGAAAGGAGAAGACCTCGTTTTAGCCAGCCCTCACCCAGCCCAGCTCCTCACCCTTCGAGGGAACCGTCCACCCGAGAGAAACCTATGCAGATAGGGGCAACCCGGGGCCCCCTCACGCCTGCAGAACGCAAAAGACACAGGGATTCAGGCCTCTGTATGTATTGCGGCTCTTCAAAGCACCTCCTCAGAGATTGTCCGGAAGTTCCTCCAAGAAGGAAGGAAAACTTCCACCCTCGGTCCTTTGCAAGGGAGGTCTCGGGGGGACAAGATACAGTCCTTGCAACCTTACCAGACCAACAGAATTAAGAGAGGATAACAGCCTGATGGTATTTCGAGTCAAACTCTGGACAACCAAAACTTCATGTGTGGAGGTCTTAGCCATGCTGGACTGCGGTGCCGCAGGGAACTTTATGGACGAAGGATGGGCTTGAGAACAACAGATCCCCTTTAGGCAGAAGGATAGGCCCATTCCGGTAGAAGGAGTGGATGGTACCCCCCTGTCCTCAGGCCCAATCCAATCCGAGACGATACCCTTACGTCTGGATTTGGGAGAGCATCAGGAACTGCTGGTATTCGATCTCATTAGAGCAGCCGACTTTCCCTTGGTGATAGGAATACCCTGGCTAAGAAGACACAATCCGCAAATAAACTGGACTACCAACTGTGTGCGTTTTGATTCTTCCTACTGTGAACAGCATTGTCAATCTGCTCTTCGAGTCAAAAGAAAGGACAAGGGAACCCCTCTACTCAAGGTGGTCTCATCGGTTCCCCGTCAGTACCAAGAATATGCTGAGGTCTTCGAAGACACTACACCCAAACTCCTACCTCCTCATCGGCCAGAGGATTGTGCCATAGAACTGACCCCAGAGTCTGTTGTCCCATTTGGCAGGATGTTTCCCCTATCTCTTTCCGAAAGACAGGCCTAAAGAAAATATCTGGATGACAACCTGCAGAACGGTCTAGTACAGGAATCAAGGTCTTCAGGGGGGGCTTCACTGTTTTTCATTCCTAAAAAGGACACCACCGAACTACGTCCCTGCATAGACTACAGAGCGTTAAATCGGATCACAATCCGCGATCGCTACCCTATGCCACTCATAAGGGACATCCTAGAAGCTGTGAGAGGGGCTTCTTACTTCACCAAATTGGACCTTAGAGGAGCCTACCATCTCCTCAGAGTGAGGAGAGGTGACGTGTGGAAGACCGCATTTCGGACCCCGTTTGGATTGTATGAATATAGGGTTATGCCCTTCGGCCTGGTAAATGCCCCTGCGGTCTTTCAGAGGTTTATCGACAAGATTTTCTCTGACATGTTGTTTGTCTCGGTGGTCGTTTATCTAGACGACATATTGATATATTCTCAAGAACTACTGGACCATCGTGAACAAGTCAAAAGAGTGTTACATCGACTCCGAGCAAATCACCTCCTGGTCAAAGTGACCTCCGTCTCTTATCTAGGTTATGTCCTCTCGAAGGAAGGGATCAAGATGGAACCCGGAAAGATAAAGGCTATCCTGGACTGGAAGGAGCCAAGACGTGCCAAAGAGATCCAGTCTTTCCTAGGTTTGGCAAATTTCTATCACCAATTTATCCCCAACTTTTCTAACTTGATGTTACCCATTACAGATCCCCTTAAAAAAGGGGTTCAGTACGCCTTTGGACCAGAACAGAAAAGAGCCTTCTTACAGCTCAAGGAGCTGTTTACCTCCGCTCCCATACTAGTGCAACCAGATCAAACAAGACCATTTATAATGGAAACTGATGCCTCGGGGGGAGCAGTGGGAGCCATTCTATTGCAAGAGGCAGAAGACGGTCTCACGCATCCAGTAGCGTATTATTCCAAAACCCTGACAAAAAGCGAACGAAATTACTTAGTTTTAGAAAGAGAACTACTGGCCATCAAACTGGCATGCCAAGAGTGGAGGCACTTGTTACAAGGAGCAGCACACCCATTTCAAGTACAAACTGATCATCGTAACCTCAGAGTGTTACAGCAGATGGAGTGTACCAACGCCCGACATGCTAGATGGGCATATCTCTTCTCTCAATATGACTTTAACATCACCTATTTACCAGGGTCAGAGAACAAGATGGCAGATGCCCGCTCCAGATGTCCAGGAGAAGAAACCAACCATAATCAAGATCACAATCTCTTGTTTCCCACCCTTAAGATCATGGCAGGAGTCTCTCTCTTTTTGCAAGAACTTACCTCCCAATACGGTTCGCTATCAACCATTCCAACCACTGTCAATCTGGCCGATGATGGTTTGTACTACCACGGTACTGGGTTGTTTCTCCCGTCTAAAGGACTTCAGGAACAGATCCTCTCCTGGTGTCATGATACCCCCCTCGCTGGACACCCCGGTATCAAGAACACCCAGGATCTCATAAGCCGAAGGTTTTGGTGGCCAGAGCTCCACCAAAACCTTCGGCTTGTAGGATGTAGAGAGATACGTTTCGACCTGCCCGATTTGTGCCACCAACAAATACCAAACAGGCAAACCTTTGGGCAAACTGCAACAACCTACCCTACCTACCCAGCCTTGGGAACACGTGTCTACGGATTTTATTGTCGATCTACCGAAATCAGAAGGAATGACCGCAATCATGGCAACTATTGATTCATACAGTAAACTGGCTCACTTCTCAGCATTGGAAGGTCTTCCGTCAGCTCCAAAGACGGCTTCAGTCTTCCTCCGGGATATAGTACGCTTGCATGGCCTGCCTCGAACCATAGTCTTGGATAGAGGTACCCAATTTACCTCCAGGTTCTGGACATCGTTGTGTCAACAGTTGGGGATTCACATAGCACTGTCGTCTGGCTTTCACCCACAGAGCAACGGTCAGACAGAGAGACTTAATGCTGGATTTGAGCAGTACTTAAGATGTTTTTGCAGCAACAGACAGGAGAGTTGGTCTTCCTACCTCGCGCAGGCCGAGTTCGCCTATAACAACAACTACCACACCTCAACTAGAATGAGTCCTTTCTATTGCACTTATGGTTACCATCCTCAGCAGATGCCTTGGTCCGGAATGCAACCCACCAAATCTCCTGCCATAGATGACCGGTTAGCAGAACTAAAGAAGGTACATAAGTTGGCAAGAGAAGCATTAGAGGACAGCCAACTCGCACAAAAGAAGTGGGCCGACAGAAGCAGAAGACCCAACCTAGATTGGAAGTCCGGACAAAGGGTCTGGTTATCCACGAGGTATCTACCCAAGTGGATACACACCGGCAAGTTTGCTCCACGATATCTGGGTCCTTATCCTATAGTGAAACAAATAAACCCAGTGGCATACGAAATCCGCCTGCCTAAGAACCTCCAGAGAGTACACCCTGTTTTCCACACATCACTGCTTAAAGAATATAAGGTGGATCCTTTCTCACGAAAGTTTCGGAAAACCAAGACTCCTACCACAGTAGAACCACAAGTGTATGAAGTGGAATACTTAGTGGATTCTCGGTATCATCAAGGCAGTCTCCAATATCTTGTCCATTGGAAGGGTTTCTCCACTGAAGAAAGAACCTGGGAACCCAGACACCACCTGCATGCTCCAAGGTTACTGAGAGAGTTTCACCAAAGATACCTGGGAAAACCAGGGGGCTTTCGGAGGGAGAAGGGTTATACTGTCAGGATCCATCCCTGGAAGCTATGGTAGAAGTGGAAGTTTTCGCCGCGGAGAACCTTCACTTAGCAGCCCAGTCCTCATCCAACATGGCTGCCTTTGTTATTTAGGCAAGCCCCGCCCACCTCCCGGCACGTTGTATCTGTGTTATTACTCCTTGTGATACCAGCGCTCAGCTAAATACTCCGTTTAGCTCCTTCAGTGCCCCCCTGTAGTGTTTTCTCCTACCCGCTTGCCTTACCTCCGTTTAACTCTGCCTTTCCTTACTCCCTTTGTCCTTTCACGGCACTTGTCCGTTACGCCTTTTCAGTCTTTCCCTTTGCTTTCGGTTTCTTTCCACTCGTACTAGCGGTCCGCCGCCATCCTCGCGTATCTACGTGTTCCTCCCTGTGTCTTTCGTGGATCCAACCGTTTCTGGTAAGTAGGGACTTTAACTGCTTCTCCCTCTTTTCCTACCTTTCTCTCTGCTCGGTCCGTGTCCCCGTTCCGGGCTCTTTCCCTCTTCTCTTCCTCCAGCATTGCTTCTCGTTGCTGCTACCTTGTATCCGGCCAAGTCTCCACGGATCGGATCCTGCCTTCTTTTCCTCAAGCCATCTTCATTTTGGTGGACAGAACGAACTTACTTGTTCCACTTGTTTCTTGGGTTCACTCCGGATCTCTCACTACCACATCCGCTATTGGAGAGTCTCATATTCAGTACCATCTCAGGAAGACTACACAGGGTTTTTTACCGTCCATCGGTCTTTTCCCTGTCGCGGGGCTTTGACTCCTCGGGGCCCCCCAAGACAGGTCCCACTTCCTGTCGAGGTGGCCTCCGAGGGAGCCAGACCCTACTTGCATGACAGGAGGTCCAGAGACAAGTCTACAAAGGAAGATACCAGAACTCCCCCGAAGATCCTCCAAACACTCCAAGGACAAGCAAGAGGAAGCCACAGGTGAGGAGAAGGGTGGTGAGGGTGAACAGCCTGACACCAAGTTCCAAAATGTCTTTTGTTCTTTGTTCAAAGTCACGTACACCATGATATACAAATAACAATTTTACAATGTATTAAAAACTGAAGCCACAGAATTCAGCTGAGCTTTTTGTATTCACAAATTCTTAAGGTTATATCAAATATGATTTGTTTTGCTTTGTGAATGTAGTAGCTAAAAATAAAAAAGGAACTCATTCTTTACTGCTGGCAATTGAAATGAAGCACAGTTTAATTTCAAATTCGGCCGTGTAGTAAAAAAGTGGTGATAATTCCATCAATACCACTATTTTGGCAGTAATGGAATTATCTACGCTTTTACTGGACCACTTACTTTTGAGTTCAGAATAGATCCTCCCCGTTAAGGCCAGAAATAGGTGGATTTACCATGAAAGAACTGCCACCGGTGGTCAATATGAAGAAATCTGGTGTGGAGTTCTATGGATTAAAAAATGGGGATTTATACTGCCCTATCCCAGTCATGATCCAGTGGTAATTCAGCCAAACTGTGTGGCAGTAACAGTACATAATTATGGTGGCAATTTTACAGAACTGTCATGAAAGTACCTTCACGTAAATTGGGCCTCTGTGCCCTGTATGTGAAACCCTGCCCATTTGCACCACTTGATTCTTTGAACACTACATTTTATTTAACAAATGCAGATAAATGCTGATAAGGCCAGCGCTCAGTGCCCCTTATATTGCAACTGCTCATGTTATTATTCGGGACAGAAAAACAATGTCTATAAGACACATTCAAAGAAGTGCAGTGTTCAGTGGAATAAATGGCAAATGCATGCATTTTAAACTACAGAGAGTCTTTTCATGGCAACAAACATCCCCATGTGAAACTCAAATGTGTTCATTATATAAATTCAGACTAATAGCTTGCCTAACTTTGTTTGTCATTCAAAAAAGGCTTACGTGTAATATGCAGCAAAAATGCTTCCTCACATTCGCGTTTATATCATTCCCTAGACTGCTGGACTGCTGAAAAATCATTGTTATGTTATGGACATTCGCTATTCCATTCCTCAGTATGCTTTGGAAAATGATAGTGAGACTGCCTTAGTCCAGGCTCCTTTTCCACATGTATGGTACAAGACTGCGTTATGAGCCGCCTGGGAGATGCTGATCAGCTCCACTTCCCTTCCCCGCCCCCTTCACCTCTTAGCACCTGTGTAGTTTCCTACGTGGGTGCTAACACTGTGAATAAAAAAAAAAGAAACTTACCTTGGTGAGTGGCCTGACACTGCACCGCAGTTTCCACACATCTGTCTTCAATGTTGATGATGTGACGTCATCAACATTGAAAATGGACTTGCGGAGACCATGGAGTGGTGCCGGGCTGTGTTGCAAAGGTCATCTTAATTGTTTTGCTTTGAATGCACACCATTAGCACCCGTCTACAAAACTGTATGGGTGCTAATGGTGATATGCTCCTCTGCAGCAGGCCAACTCTGTCAGTAACAGCGCTGCTGTCCTTGTTAAGGGACCCCCCTTTGCTCAGGTCCTTAACTTTGACCTGACCACCATGCACTGAGCAGTTCAGGTAGTTCTTGACGCCCATTTGGCTGTTATAAATGTGCCTTCCCCGGAACCAGCTAAACCCCCATCCGACATGCGTGCCCATCGCTCACTGAGATTGTGTTGTTAGAAAAGATTGAATTACCTAGCCAAAGACTCCTCTGATGATCTAAAGGTGACCCTGGATTAATACAAACTATTTACTAAAACTGAGACTTTTTTCACCTCCCTCCTGGTGCCAGGCATCCAAACTGCAGGAAAAATCCAGTGGCTGCAGATCACCAGGTGGGAGATTCTTCAACTGGCAAACCAGACAGAGTAGGGTCTTAATTCAATAAAGAATGACTTGCGGGCAATGAAGCATATGACCCTCCAGAACAGATACTTTCTGGATTTGCTCACGAGGATGGAAGGGGACGTGTGCAAGGAAATTGGTCTATCTTACTGCACATATAACCCCACAAATGAGGTAGGCAATGGGTCATTGACCCATGCAAAAGCAGCCCCTCACAATTTGAGGATCACCATGGAGAAAGAAGCAGGAGTGAACACCGGCAATCGGTTTGATTCCATGTTTTTGTGGGTCCTGTCATGATTAGAAATAGCCGCAACGTTGCTGGTTCTCATCATGGTTTTTCTGCTTGTACTTTATTGTTCCCGTCAGATGATCCTGAGATGCTGCACGAAGGCATTGCAGAAGAGTTTATGATGATGGTGTCTATAAAAGCGAGTAGGGTTCCTACTCTCACAAAACACAAGTACACCCAGATGGTAGATGGGACGGGGTTATAAGACCAAGGATGGTAAAAAACAGAGAAGGCTCTGGAACACATGTGTACCTTGACCACACCCCCACCAGACCCAGAGAACTACATTGAGTACTGGGTTGATTTGGCAGGAGTTGGAGGGTGCTGTTAAATGACAGGTACCACAGAAGAATATCCTTGAGGAGGGGGAGGTTAGGTCATGTGTGTAGGGCATGGGTATCCAAGGATGATGACCACAGAAGGAAAGAGGCAGCAGTGTTAGTTAATAGCGTATTAACTAAAGAAGAGAATATTGGGATGCATGTACAGCGTCCCAACCAGGCAAAAAGATTCAGGTGGATAAAAACCTATTAGCATATACTATTGTGGAAGCAGACTGAGGTTTCTGCAGCAGTTGTTCATGTTTTGTTTTTAGTTAGGCCTGACACATATTAGATACTCACATATAGAAAACTGAAAGAGCAACAAATGTACTACTGCTGTCATTGCAGAAGTTATAGGTAGGGCAGTAAAATAGGCTCTGTGTTTAGTTGTTGTTTCAAAAGTTATGGTCCGAAGTGAGGTGTGTCGAAAGAGCTGAAATAGGTAGACGATGGATTCGGACAACTGTGGTAGAAGCGAGGTAAGTGAGTTAAGATGGCAGAAGTGTCACCATATTGGATGTTAAGGCCTAGTATAGCAGGGACAGAATAGAATGCAGGCCTTCATGTAGAGCTGCAGCTCTGTTTAGCTGAGCTCCAAAAACAATTCCCCTTTCCCGTTCCCCAGGAGAGAACCCGTGGTCAGAGGCACACGCGGAGCACAGATAAACACTAATTGTATCCAGCTGCAGTGCCTGAACATAGCAGGAACGAAATGTGAATATAGGGAGATGCAGGAAGGGAGGCACCTTTTAAAGGACTTCATGAGAACGATGCCAATGGGCTAGTAGAAGGATTAGAGCAGTACTGCTCTGACCCAAGAATTGTCATCCCATTTGAATTACAAGAATACAGACAACCAAAACAAATAAATCCCTGAAATTCAGTCTCAAGAGCTGTGCCCCAGTCACGTCATTACTGGGCACCTGGTATTTGATGGAGATTAGCTGGGAGCTTTGTCTAGAGCGTTCCGTGATTTGGAATAGGAGGAGCAGAGGTGATGCCAATAAATTTAACACGAGGTCTGAGAGGCAGCTTGTGTGCACCATGGTGTCTGCTATAATGTGAAGGCCTATTGTCTTATAAAAGCAGAGTTGGCCTCATAATTTACTTCGATCGGTGGGGTGTACATCACCTGATGGTTATGATTTATTTATATGTCAATAACTTCAAAACCACCAATCCTAAACCTGGATTCAATAGTGATGATGTAGTAGATCACAGGTTAGGGGAATGGGTTTAGATAAGATGTGGCCTATCGGTGCAGGCACTTTAGGGGGACATTAGCAAAATAGGCGGTAGCCAATAAGGATCGTGGGATGACATTGTAACCTATATATTCACATTCTGTGGTTTTATAAACTGTATTTTCATGGGCAGTGACAAGCTCTGTGTCAGTTCGGTAAAGTCTGAGACCTTTTTGCATGTATTAAACATTTTTCCCTTGCAAAGAGGTGCAGTGATTATTGGCTTTTTGGATTATTTTACTGCTCAGGTTTTGGGTTGCTATTCTCTTTACATAACTAAGAGGATTGATTAACGTGCAGAAATCCTGGTGAGCCTACATGACTGCAGAGGTTTCTTCATTGATTTCCCCTAAAAGCTGTCAGATTCAGCTGGAATCCATCACATCTCCACCTGCATCAAAATCACATGCATGTGACTTGCTTTGCTCCTGTATTTGCCAGATGAAGTGGATCGATGTCATGTGATCGTAAATGTGATTTATACGTATGGATTTTATGCCTCATTTACCACTACAGGGAGGCAGACGCAAAATGAGGCAGCATATCAATAATATTCTTTTAGAAAAACCAACACACATTTCTAACCTTTCCATTGGCAATTTTATTTCATATGGATTCTGTTATTCCCGTGAATTGTGGGCTAAGAAACCACTCATATATTGCAGTAACAACACATGCAATAAATGTGCCACCTAAGGTGCCAAAATTCACAAATTTAGCATGAACCACATGGTCTACCAGCTGGGAGAGTTGTGAATACTGGTAATATATACATAGCACAATGAAACGGAACAATCAGAGTGGAAGCAACACGAATAATCTGGCAGTGACTGGGAATACATTTCTTTAAAGGCTAATGCGTGTGCCGGCTTGTTCTCCTAACATTCCGTTCCACATGGAACTTGGCCTCTTTTGCATTTCGGATGTAATCGCTCTAAAGCCATTTTTATTCTGAGTCCGGATTTTATCCGGTGAATTCCATGTAAAATTCTGAGACGCTGTAAAAGATGTACTGGCCCATAAGGATGTAAATGGGATCATGTGGTTTCATCACAACAATGAATGGATATTTAGTCTGGAACAATGTGAGCTCTGGACCTACCCAGACACTATCAATGCTTCCCATAAAAAGATCATCTCAGAGGCTTTCGAACAGTGCAAGTGGGGCGAATATATAACTAAGTGCTTGAATGTATCCATGGGGTTTGAGCATGTAATGTGCAAGGACTCCTTTACGATGGAGAGGTATCTATGCTTGGAAGATGATCCTCTAAAGTGATCTTTAACAATGAACATGTGCTTGGGGAACTTTTCATTAGCAGCTGTCCTAGCAAAACGAAATAATATATGTCCCCTGGCCCTTTTGTTCCTGTGTGATGGAAACACTTCATCCTTTCTTTTATATCTGCCCTCAGTATGATGACTTAAGGAATAGGAATTTTAGACCCTATCTGCTCTATAGTGGTATGCTAATGCTGTTTGGGACAAAACATCTATGCGCAAGTAAGGTCGCCAGATGTTGTTTTTGCAGTCTGATCATTTCTATTCAGTGCATGGTGTGGATGGTGGTATTTTCTGAAATTGTTCTAGTGATCTGAAAGAATTTGATTTTCAAGTGGTTGGTTGTCTGTTTTAATTTGTTTAACTTGTAAATCATATTTACACCTCTGTTTTAAAGTATTTGTATGGCTGTGTTTGTATGTGTTTGTAACCTTTATATATTAATCTCTGAATAAAGTTGATTTGACTTTGAGTGGAAGAGGTTGGAAGATAAGTGGGAATTGGTGGAAAAGGATGAAGATATTCGACTTCATACATCATATTTATTTGTATGGCTAAGACTTCAAGTCAAAGTGATGTTTTCGGAATAACGTAAGACCTTTTGCTAAAATGTTAGTTGTTAGTGGAATTGCATGGTTAATGCACACAATTTGTCTTCTATGGTGCTCTGATTGATTGTAAACTAAACTCATTCCATTTCGTTTGTTTCTAATAATATAATAGCTTTAGTTGTGTTGGTTATACATAACCTTTACAAAAACATGTCAGTATACAAAACCGGACTAAATACATATTAACAACTAATTTTACAATACACCTTAACAAAATACAACAGATTAAAAATCCAGTAGTTGTATTTACAGATACATTCATTGTCTGTAGCTATAATTTCTACAACAACCCACCAAATCAGCACTAGATATACACTGATGTACAATTCATTTACACAAATCATATGGTGGTAATAACAAACAAGTATTTCTTAGAAAGCTGTAAACTGCAATAAGTGATCACTCCCATATAACATTTCAAGCCATAATCTGTTGAGGTCCACATTATCCCCATTCACAAAATGTTGTATGCGATCACTTTACAATGAATCACAATAAATCAAAAGATGCTGCAAAGTTTCATGCAGCCCAGAAATGCCACAAAACCTACACAAAGATGGTATTCCTCTCCCCTTTCCCGTTGGTCTATGATTTCCCCAGTCAACATCACATTATATTTAAAACGCATAAATTAATTGCGCCATCTTTTATCCGGAAACTTAACCAGGTATGATTCCATGCTACCACCAATTGTATACCCCGAAACCAAGTGCTTGTATGATTTAGTTCCTACAACCTTAGCACAAGTAATGTTCCAGTCTAATTGCTCCGCATATTTTTTTGTTTTATTCGGATTAAATATAAGCAGCTCACACGTTGCACCAAATGAGGCTAGATCCACTAAGGATTCTCTTGTTAGTTCTTTTAGATATTCTGAGGCACATGTTCCAGTCCGTATCCGATTACCCAACAGGTCGTAAATGGTATCTTTGAAGCTAACAATTAATTTCCTAAATAAACATACTCGTCGCCACATGGCCATACTTCTAATGGAGCACAAACCCAACTCATAGCGTGGGGCTTCCAGTGGCACACACTTAGGTATACAACTAAACAGTGATCTCAGTATCTTTGCCTCATATCTGTCCAATTCCTCAATTGCCCACTTTGGGAACAATTCTAACCCATAGCAAAATTGCGGGATCGATTTGCTTTTGTAATATCGCAGGGTCGGTACAAATGAAAATTTCCCATATTTCGCATCAATCTTTTTAGGTGGATTATTTGTACCTGAAATTTTGTATCCATAAATTGCCTGTAATTCTGTTTCCTTTTATTTCTGAAAATTGGGTAACCCAAATAGCGCAGATGAGATTTCACGCACAACTTTTCATGGTTCAGAAACCATACTGGTTTTCCCCTTATAGCGCTATAGTGAAACCGCAGAATTACGGTTTTCTTTGCGTTTATCAGGAGCAAATTTGCAACTGTATAATCTCTAAATGAGATTAATAAGCGTTGCAATCCTCGCAGAGTATGATTGATCGATTAACATGTTGCGCAACAAGATGGTCGCCTAAGTGTGGAGCTCCTCTCTGGCTTATAATCCTTTCAAAAATATATCCTAAAACTGCCTTCCTCTGAGCTACAAGACAGTGGCACTGATCGTAGCAGTTATACCGTACCCTCTGGGAAAAACAACGGGTGAAATCAGACCCCGGGTGCCCTGATACGGACGGGGTCACGGACAGGAGGCCCCAGGACGCTCCACAGCTCCGGAGTGACTAACGCGGGAGCCGTGGCTCCTGGTGGTGAGCAGGCCCTGCTGTGGGTGGGACCAGTCCCGCGGGCGTTGCAGGCGGCGGACAGAGACACTGGCGACCCAAGCTGCCTTGAGAGCCATCAGACTGTGGGCAACAAACGCACAATGAGGACTGGGTCCTCTCTGGTAGGATTAGTGCCGCCTGCCCCCTCACAAATACTGAATCACACGCACCCATCGCTGATCTGCCTACCCGGCCCTGAAGGCATCCCACACCCCTGGTGCGGCCTGGAACGGCGATGGCTGTGTAGAGCCCCCACTGCTGTTTGCGAGCTCCATCGGGCGGCCGGCAACATATGAAAATAAAACGCGGCGGCCCCGACTCTTCTCCTGTGAGCCTGCTGCAGGTGGGATCGCATGAGACATCAACACTAGCGCGCGTAGTACACGCGGCCCGCCATTGACGGGCACTCAGGGGTGAACAAATGAAACAGGCACTTTTGTAAGAACGCTGTGTGCGTTTTTTCCCGGACATGTGTACCGGGGGTTACAAAGAAAAGTCCTTGTTGCTTTGTAGGGTGCCCACATTAAACTTTAATCAAATGCTCACCCCATGTGTGGAACCTGCCTTAGGCCCGGGGCCGGCAGCACCTTCGGGGCACAACACTGCTCGGGCACAATCTACTCCATCATCCCTCCTTGGGAGAAGCGGAGGAAAGATTACAGAATTTCCCCCTTGGATTAATTAGGTTCAGAGCAATCTGGAGCAGAAACTCCACAAAGCCACCCGGTGCATTTGCTCCAGGACAAGCCACTCCACCTGTCCAACACCCACAGAGGGACAAAAACTGACTTCCATTTACTGATGCCCCCGGAATTAGTCATCCAGGAGTTCAATTGATCCACCCCAACTTCGCACACCACATGTGCAGAGGGCAACACACCATCAAGCCATAGCAAAAGAAGCAAAGCTCCTTCTTTTCCACCAACGTAACCCTTACAATACATGGCCACGTGGGAAGACACAGTCCATTTCTGATACCATTGGTGGAACTGGCGGAAAGTACACCTAACGCTGCAACACCGGCCATGGACAATCCACTCCATTGATCCACCTGTGCAGGTGCGGACAGTAGACCATACGACTTCCCCCCTGGGTCTAATCAGAGTCGTTACTACCTGAAGCGGCAATTTCAAAGAGGCACCTTGTGAATCCGCCCCAAGTCGTCCACCCCACGTGGCTTACACCTGCGCAGACGAGGCTGCCTTTCACTGGCTGATCCCTCTGGAAGTTTGTTATCCTTAACTTGCCCAACCCATCCCTCCACGGCAGACCTCACAATCATAGGGCAGCTTGCCATCAGGCCCGGGTAGTGAAAATATTACCCCTGCATCTCAATCAACGCAATCCTGAAAACACGCGGGCCCGTGGGAGGACACAGCCCATTCCAGAGAACACTGGTGAAACCGAGGGCACGCATGTCTAATGCTGACTGGCACATAAAGGCAAGTACCCCCCGGCACATCCAACTCTGTTGCCCAAATCTTCCTAATTGTCCTTTTGCAGAGTGGTGAGACGGGTGGGATACTAGAACCATAAACCTGCAGTGGCTGCCGCTGAGATCATCCTGGCTGGTGGGCAGCATGGGCACAATCCTGTTCGCGGACCACAGTGAACCCTAAATCCGGTGGACATCCACCTTCCTCACCATAATCGATATAACCAAGTGGACAGCCATACGATGCCTGGAAAAAACGTGGTTAAAAGCAGGAAGACCAGGCCGATGGATTCCTTCACAAACTCACAAACAACCTCCGAGAACTCGGACCCAGCAACGGCTGCTGAGCCCCCGACCACAGAGGACTCCAAATTTCACCACCTCCTAACAACGGTCCAAAACGAGTTCTTGGCAATTAATGTTAAATTAGACGACATCGTCTCCACAATAGGCTCCCTCAAAGCCAGGGTAGACAAAGAAAGCACCAGAATCACAGATGCCGAAAACAGAATAAGTGCAAATGAAGATTCGAACCACCAAAACACTCATGACATCACCCTCTTGAAAGGTGAAATGAACAAACTCTGTGATAAATGTGATGATTTGGAGTCAAGGTCTAGAAGGAATAATGTACGTATTGTCGGCCTATCAGAGTCCTTTTGCAAAGGTCCGATGGAAACCCAAATCAAAACCCTCTTGAAGGCACTCCTGGGTGCTGAATCATTCTCCCCTCAATTCTTGGTCGAACGTGCACATCGCACACTTGCCCCACCACCCAAACCCAGACGCTGTTTTGAAACTGGCAAGAGAAAAGGGCCCTCTGAGACACGGCAATATACACATATATCCTGACTTTTCAGCGGGAGTCCAAACCCAAAGACGTTCCTATGAATCCATCAAGCGTCAGCTACGAGTAAGAGAGGTGCCGTACGGCCTTTTGTTTCCAGCAAAGCTACGCATACAACATGGCGGCCGTGCGCACTTCTTTGATTCTCCGGCAGCTGAATTTGTCATGATGCCTACCCCCGGAGCATCAGGCCAGGCCCAGCACCCCCGGAAGCAGGCATCATGCCCTCGGGTAAAAGCCCAGCGGCCCCTTATAGGGACTCTTTGGACTCAGTCCTGGCGCCTTTGGCGCCAGGCTCATGTTGGACATCAGTCCTGGCGCCATAGGCGCCAGGCTCATAAAGGGAGGTGTGTTGTGCACTTACCTGATGCAGACCATGCTGCACGCTTCAGGCCTCCCTGAGACCTGAAAGGGACTATTTTTTCACTCGGGCGTGGCCAGGGAAGGATACATACCTAGTTGGGGAAGGATACATACCTGGGACTTCTTTGGAGGCTATTTAAGCCATGCCCAGACAGCAGCTCATGCTTCGCGTTGTTCTGCTTCCTGCAGCTTAACGCTCACCGTGTCTGCTCCTGCTCCTGGACTACAGCCACGCCCGTCTTGAACCTGGAAGACCTGCAAGGAAGGAAGAGAAGAGAAAGGTGAAAACCAAGGATTATTTCAAGCTTCTTACCTGCATCCGGAATCTTCTCGCCAGCATCCCTGAAGGAAGACTTCAATTTAAAAGCATCGCGTTGCTCGCTGCAGCGCCACGCTTCACTCACCTGTCCTGTCCTCGAGACATCTCCCGGCTCCATCGCGGCTGTCAACATCGGATGCCACATCTCTGCACCTAGGAGAGAGAGGAAGAAACAAAAGGTGAGCAGAAGGACACACAGAAGGAAAGCCTGATTAACAGCCATAATACTTACCGGCTTTTCTTCCACATTTCGGGTCGGCGCCGCCCCATTGGCAGGTACCGTACCCCGGCCCCTATGGGGAAAGGACTAGAGACATTTCAGAGGAATGATAAGGACATCTAGAGGGATCGCCCTCATTACTACTCACCTCGGCAGGTTAACCCCTCGACGCATCGCCTTCATTCTGCACCTGAAATAAAGGACAGATCACAAGTGAGAAAGACAGCATAAAGGGGGCCTCACTTGAACTTTGAACTTTCATACTTACGGCGCATCACTCAGGAAAGTCAAGTGGATTTTGCCAGCGCCATTCTGAAAACCAGTGAAGTAACTGGACGAACGCGCGCCCCTGCACCAGAAGCAGGATGGAGAGTTCAACCTTACAAACCATAAGGTGAGCTTAAACCGGGTTTGGAGAGGAACGGAGGGGGGAAGGGGGGAGCTAGCACACCATTCTGCAGACTGTTAATCCCCTTTCTCATCTGCAGAAGGATATTCCTACGGGCCAAGGAAGCACGATTTGGAGGTCCTGTCCAATCGGTGTTCCGGGTCCTGCGCATCACGCTAGAAGAGGCCGCAGTAATCCAGACTAGATCAGCGCCCCCGTGGGAACCAGGTGGGCATTACAGAACGCGAAGCCTCCCTACAAATTCCCACCCAGGCGCTATGGAAACTTCTGAGACTGACCAACTGGCCCAACTACTGGGGGAATTACGGGCCGAGGTACACGCCGCTTGTCAAGAGACTAATGCCCTCAGAAGAGAAGTGATTGTAACAAGGGAAAGGACTGATGACCTGGCTAGACAGCTTTTGCAAGGTCAAGCTGGACAAACTCCTTTACCCGGTTCCGGGGGGAAACCCACTCCTGTGGTTTCCAGTAACCCTGTGCTGATTAATCTACCTGCAAACATGCCGCTGGCCCCACCCGAACGCTTTGCTGGGGACCCCAAACGATTCGCCGTATTCATGAATCAGTGTTGTTTGCACTTCCTATGCAGACCCGGGGCCTTCCCTAATGATCAGACCAAGGTAGCCTTTGTGTTGTCATATCTCAGCGGCTGTGCTGCCGATTGGTCGGTCCCACTGGTAACTCAAGATGACCCGATTCTTTGTGATTTTCAAGGATTTCAAACAAGCATGGAAAGGTTATTTGCTCGACATTCCCAGGGACAGGCTCTGGATGACGAACTTCTATCTCTGCGACAGGGCAATCAAGACCTTCTATCCTACATTGCAACCTTCAATAGACTAATTGTGGAAACTGGTTGGCCAGAGGATAAAAGAATCACGTTATTCTATCAAGGTCTACGCGGAGAACTTAAAGATGTCCTGGCACAAGTTGTAAATCTGCCCCAAGAATGCACTGAATATATAGACTTAGTGGTCCAGTTGGATCACAGGCTGCAAAAAAAAAGCAGATCGGTCCAAGTTTGAAACCCGGGTGTGGGCCAAAACCCACGCTAACCCCAAGGGGGCTGATGCCTCGGAGCCTATGCAAATCGGAGGAGTTAAAGGACCCCTAACTCAAAAAGAACGGGAAAGAAGACGACAGATGCAATTATGCCTTTATTGTGGGTCCTCAGGACACTTTCTACGAGATTGCCCGGTTAAGCCGCCCAAGAAGGTGGTAGGAGCCGCTGATAAAATCCATGGAAACTCTGTATCGGGAAACGACCACGCCCGGCAAGCGTAGGGGTCCGCTTGCCGAGCTTGAAAACTAACTCTCAGACCTCGCATTTCATTGTGCCAATGGTCCTCATAGATCCGGAACAGCCAAAACGGTTGCATGCTATAATAGCATACATCGATAGCGGGGCTATAGGAAACTATGTGGATCGAGAATTGGTCTCTAGGATAAACCTCCCTCTGCGTCCTAAAACCAGCAAAGATGTCATCACCACTGTAGATGGAACCGAAATTGCCTCTGGACCGGTAACACATTCCACAGCTGAGGTGACACTTGTAGGTTCGGATGGCCATCGGGAGGCAGTTGTGTTTGATGTGATCAAGGCTCCACAGTTTCAGCTTATTCTCGGAGTCCCTTGGTTAGAGACACATAATCCTCGAATTGATTGGCGAGCGAAGAGAATAACCTTCCCGGATTGTGCACAAACCTGCTACCCAGAAAATCCAAAGATTAATCTAGCATCAGTAATCTCTGTCCCCGTGCAACTACCTCCAGAGTACCAAGACTTTCAGGACGTCTTCCAAAAGGAACAAGCCAACACGTTACCTCCCCACAGATCGTACGATTGCCAAATCGATCTGGTGCCCGGTGCACAACCCCCTTGTAGCAGGATTTATGCCCTTACTGAACCTGAGAATCTGCATTTGAGACAATATTTAGATCAATACCTCGCCAATGGTTTCATTCGCCCGTCAAAGTCCCCGGCATCTTCAGCTTTGTTCTTCGTGCCTAAAAAAGAGGGCGACCTTAGGACTTGTATCGATTACCGCGCATTGAACCAGATAACTGTTAAAAATCGTTACCCTCTGCCTCTGATCCCTGAACTCCTTGACCAGGTGAAGGACGCTTGCGTATACACCAAGTTAGATCTCCGGGGGGCTTACCATCTGGTACGAGTAAAAGAAGGCGACAAATGGAACACGGCCTTCCGTACAAAATATGGACTATTCGAATACCAGGTGATGCCTTTCGGGTTGTGCAACGCCCCTGCTGCCTTCCAATTCTTCATGAATGATGTCCTTCGGGAACTCATCGATGTCTGTGTTATCGTGTATATCGATGACATTCTTGTGTACTCCTCTTCGGAATCTGATCACAGAAAACATGTCAGGGCCGTCCTATAGAAACTGCGCCAGCACAAACTGTTTGCCAAGCTGGAAAAATGTGTTTTCCATACCACCGAGGTTGAGTTTCTCGGATTCATCCTGACACCTAAAGGGGTCCGAATGGATTCACGGAAAGTGGATGCCATCCTCAAATGGCCATCACCTAGTTCAGTGAAAGGTGTCCAAAGCATGCTTGGTTTTGCCAACTTTTATCGCAGGTTTATCCCTGAGTTTTCACGTGTGGTGCAACCCATCACTGCACTCTTGCGAAAAAATAAACGTTTTGAATGGACCGAGGAAGCCGAACAGGCCTTTCAGGAGTTGAAAGCTAAGTTCACGTCCGCACCTATTTTGAAGCACCCACGTCCTGATCTCCCATATATAGTCGAAACCGACGCGTCCAGCTTAGCCATGGGAGCTGTCCTGTCTCAGAGAGACCCTGAAACCAACCAACTGCACCCCGTAGCATTTTGGTCCAGAAAGTTCTCACCGCCGGAGATAAATTATGCGATTACCGATAAGGAACTATTAGCCATTAAGTACGCCTTTAAGGCTTGGCGGCATTATCTCCTCGGCGCCCGGCATACCATCACCGTGATCACTGATCACCGAAATTTACAATATTTAAAAACTGCCAAGGCCCAATCGTCTCGACAGCTCCGATGGGCTTTGTTCTTTGCTGAGTTCGATTTTGTAATCACCTACCGCCCCGGTTCTAAGAATGGTAAGGCGGACGCTCTATCCCAAATTGGAATGGAAGAAATAGACACAAACTCAGAACTTGTGCCGATAATTCCCGAACAAAGAATTTTGGGAATAACCACTTTACAAACCCTTGAAGACATGCAAGCACGAGTAAAACAAGTCCTGGACTCTTCAGCCTTGCAGGATTGGATCAAAAAGGGGTCTAACTTTTCAGTCAAGGATGGCTTACCTTACTTCCAAGGACGCTTATTTTTGCCAGAAAAGGAATTGCAAGAACTGGTTATTTCCCGTCATCATGACACCCTGATGGAAGGACATCCTGGCATTGCCAAAACTGAGGAAAAGGTTAGACGACAATTCTGGTGGCCTTCCTGGCGAAAGGATATTAAATCTTTTGTGATGTCCTGTGGAGTTTGTGCCCAAAACAAAGGTCAAAAGACAAGACACGCCGGTCTTCTTCAGCCCTTAGACATTCCACCAGCACCTTGGCACACCCTTTCACTAGATTTTATCACGGACCTGCCCTCTTGTAATGGTTACAATACTATTCTGGTCGTGGTGGATTTATTTTCCAAAATGGCCCACTTTATTCCGTTGAAAGGATTACCTTCAGCCTTTGTTCTTGCCAAGGAATTCCTCGAGAATATCATCCGTTTGCATGGATTCCCGTCCATACTAGTCTCCGATCGGGGAAGCCAGTTTATTTCTCATTGTTGGAAAAAGTGTTGTCAGCTGGCACAAATCGACGTAAGACTCTCGACCAGCCACAACCCACAGACCGATGGTCAGGCGGGGAGAACGAACCAGACCCTTGAACAATTTCTACGATGTATGTTGCACCAATCGGAGGGTAATTGGAAGGATATTCTGTGGGTGGCTGAATATGCTTATAATAACTCAATACACTCTGGAACGGGTCAAAGCCCCTTTTTTACCCTATATGGACATCACCCTCGTACTTCAGACTTGGACTCACCTTCGAGCCTTGAAATGCCCGCAGTGGATCATTTGCATTCTACGATAACTCAAGACTTCAAGGATGCAACTGCACATTTGCAACATGCGAAAGAGAAATACAAAAAGAATGCGGATCTACATCGAAAGGAGGCGCCTCCGTACCAAATTGGGGATCAAGTATGGTTGGCTACCAAACACTTATCGCTCAAGGGACCTCGAACTTTTAATCCAAGGTATTTAGGCCCTTACTCAATCAAAGCTATAATTAACCCAGTAGCAGTCAAGCTCGATCTACCAGCCAACATGCGGATTCACACCGTTTTCATGTGTCTCTTTTGAAACCAGTACAACCAGGAACCAGATTAATAAAGCCACCAGACCCAATCCTGATAGATGGAGAGCCAGAATTCGAAGTAAAGAACATTTTGGATTCCAAAATCTTAAAATCAAAGCTTTTCTATCTAATTGATTGGAAAGGGTACGGGCCTCAGGAAAGGTCTTGGGAACCCAGTGATCACGTACATGCACCTCGGCTGGTAAAAAGGTTCCATCAGAATTTCCCAAAGAAACCGAAACCTCCAGAAGGAACGACCTTGGGAGGGGCCTTGGGGGGGAGTGCTGTCTTGATGCCTATCCCCGGAGCATCAGGCCAGGCCCAGCACCCCCGGATGCAGGCATCAAGCCCTCGGGTAAAAGCCCAGCGGCCCCTTATAGGGACTCTTTGGACTCAGTCCTGGTGCCTTTGGTGCCAGGCTCATGTTGGACATCAGTCCTGGCGCCATAGGCACCAGGCTCATAAAGGGAGGTGTTTTGTGCACTTACCTGATGCAGACCATGCTGCACGCTTCAGGCCTCCCTGAGACCTGAAAGCGACTATTTTTTCATAGGGACTATTTTTTCACTCGGGCGTGGCCAGGGAAGGATACATACCTAGTTGGGGAAGGATACATACCTGGGACTTCTTTGGAGGCTATTTAAGCCATGCCCAGACAGCAGCTCATGCTTCGCGTTGTTCTGCTTCCTGCAGCTTAACGCTCACCGTGTCTGCTCCTGCTCCTGGACTACAGCCACGCCCGTCTTGAACCTGGAAGACCTGCAAGGAAGGAAGAGAAGAGAAAGGTGAAAACCAAGGATTATTTCAAGCTTCTTACCTGCATCCGGAATCTTCTCGCCAGCATCCCGGAAGAAAGACTTCCATTTAAAAGCATTGTGTTGCTCGCTGCAGCGCCACGCTTCACTCACCTGTCCTCGAGACATCTCCCGGCTCCATCGCGGCTGTCAGCATCGGACGCCACATCTCTGCACCTAGGGGAGAGAGGAAGAAACAAAGGTGAGCAGAAGGAACACAGAAGGAAAGCCTGATTAACAGCCATAATACTTACCGGCTTTTCTTCCACATTTCGGGTCGGCGCCGCCCCGTTGGCAGGTACCGTACCCCGGCCCCTATGGGGAAAGGACAAGAGACATTTCTGGGGAATGATAAGGACATTTAGAGGGATCGCCCTCATCACTACTCACCTCGGCAGTTTAACCCCTCGACGCATCGCCTTCATTCTGCACCTGAAATAAAGGACAGATCACAGGTTAGAAAGACAACATAAAGGGGGGCCTCACTTGAACTTTGAACTTTCATACTTACGGCGCATCGCTCAGGAAAGTCAAGTGGATTTTGCCAACGCCATTCTGAAAACCAGTGAAGTAACTGGACGAACACGCGCCCCTGCACCAGAAGCAGGATGGAGAGTTCATCCTTCTAAACCATAAGGTGAGCTTAAACCGGGGTTTGGAGGAAGTTAGAGAGGAACGAAGGGGGAAGGGGGAAAGAGGGGAGCTAGCACACTATTCTGCAGACTGTTAATCCCCTTTCTCATCTGCAGAAGGATATTCCTACTGGCCAGGCAAGCACGATTTGGAGGTCCTGTCCAATCGGTGTTCCGGGTCCTGCGCATCACGCTAGAAGAGGCCACAGCAATCCAGACTAGACCAGCGCCCCCGTGGGAACCAGGTGAGCGTTACAGTACCAAACTACAAAAGAAACTCAGCAATAAACGGAATGTGAACAGATACTCAACACCCCTCAAGAGGCCCTTCTGGGCTGTTGTCTCTTCATTTCTCCCTGGGGCTGCTGGTACGTAGTTATCTGAAACAAATAGAGAGAAACTAGCCAGCATCTGAACATAGAGGTATGGGGGGATTAAGAATAGTACCATTTCCAATCACACAGGCACATATTGAAGGGACAGGGAATGGGGCCCTCCCAACTGCCATGCTCAAACTCTGGGATAGAACTGATCTGGCTTCCACCCTGGTAGGCCTCCCATCCCAGGCTTAGAGTGGTCCCTATCCCAACTACACAAGGTCAGGCTATGAACCCTCACACAGTAGATAATGGAGCAATGTTAAAGGACCACATATTTTGGATATGTTGTCTTATTGGAAGGCAGATTGTGATGGCAATTGCACTAAAGCACTTCTTATTAAATACTGAAATGCTATTTTAACTGTAAATGGAGAAGGATTTTATTGTCATGTGTCACCATGTTATGATAGTATTGTAATATTATATGCCAGTAAGACAAGTTTGATACAAACTGTAATATGCTTTAATAATGAAAAATGACAACTGATGCAATCCATTTCAGTGTTAGTTGTACATTTGCTGTGAGGCCAGGTCATACACTTTATTGCCATGTCCCCTTACCCAGTCCATCCATGTATTCATATTTTATATAAACGGTTTAGATAGATTGTTTCCTCCTCAAAATTGACCACGTAGATATTGGTCACATTGGGGGCAGATGGCCCCCAGGACTACAATATGCATCTGCTGATAGAAGGAGCGTTACATTCAAATGAGCTACTTATGGGTGCCATTTCCTCACACCATACAATGCATTTATCTGGCACTTCTTTGCGATATTCTCTCTTTGTCAATATCTCTCTTATTGCTCCCAATGAACCCTGTTAAGGAATACACACACATATGCATATTCAGGGAAAACATTTTAGTTGCAGGGACATTGAGGTGAAAATGTGATACAACAAAACCCCTGAAATTCAGCTAAAACCACCTTAACTTCGCACACCCTGTTATGCAGCCTATGACCACAATGATGACATCACAGATGATGGCACTGATGACATCTCTGGTAACATAACTAATGACACCACTAACATCGTAATATATGATGTCACTGATTACATCACTGTTGTCATCAGACATAAGATAATTCTAAGGGTTTGTACATATTTAGATGACCCTTAGCTTTCTATATTTTTGATTTTAGAATGTTAGCAAAGTACATAACAATGAGTCAATTGTATAAAACAGTAAATAGGTACACATGCATCATATCATTACTTGTGAAGCTTTCATTTGTTTTACTTTGGTAAAAGATGATATCTAAGTTTAAATATCGAATATTTTACAATTGTGTTTACTTTCTTTTAATAGCACTGAAGTAAAACAAGTATGCTGCTTAGAGTGTTTCTGTTTCTTCCAAATAAATGCAAGACATGTGCACTAAAATAGTATTTGTATATAGAGTTCAGAAGAAATATTAGTAGAAAAAAATAGAAAAAAACACATGTTGACTCTAATTACTTAGTTTATTGTAATTGAAACATATACAAATACTCAATTGTTGTATTGTATGAAAACTCTGTACACATATGTTCTAAAAGACATGAAAGGTGCTTTAAAACAACGAACATGTATGTATTAGACTATATTTCAGGATTTCCTCACATGGGTACTGTAAAAAAAAAAAGATTATTACTCCAATTGCTGTGCCTTTCCCTCCTCCCCTTCGCGTGTCTTAGTGGAGGCTGTGTTTAATCGGTCCCTCTCCATTGCTCAGCTCTTGAGGCTTGATTCGTAGGGTCTGGCAGGTAGGAGAGAGAGGGATGAGTGAAGGGAGGATGTGGCTTTTGTGCAACAGGATAGCAAAGACAGGGAAGAAACTGATTGGGTCCCAAAGCAAGCCGCTTCAATGCTGCTGGATGCAGACTTTGCACATAACTGTCGTCCAATTCATAACCGGACAAAAGAATCTTCAGATTGGAACGTCACAACCCAAGCGAACTGCATAGATGCATCGGGCCAAATTCCCGATAATGATATTGACATTAGCACCAGAGTACCGAAAGATCTAGTGCCGGGTTGGACCCAAAACCTTAATTTAAGTGTGGTACCACACTGACGGGAAGCACTAGTTTCAACCAGCAAAAACAAAGTGTCTGACCCAAAAGATTTTGCCATCCATAAATCCAAACGTAAAAAGCCCTTCTGGACTAAAAAAACGGAATGACTCGAGAATAAAACTGTGGTCTAAATCATTTTCGGACACAAAGTGCCTCATTACATGCACGGCGGTTAGGGTTAACGATCACCGTTTATGGTACCGGTGACCGTTAACCCTTACCGCCTTACTACGAGGTCCCTTTGTGGGGTGGAGACTTTAACGCCTGCTTTTTGCAGGCGTTAAAAACCAACCCGCAAAGGGACCAGGGAGCTAATTTGCGGTGCCGTAATTAGCACCTTCCCCATTCCCATTATGCCCTATGGGGCAAAAATGGGAATGGGGAAGGGCAATGGGGGAAGGGGGAAGGGGGAATTACCGCCCCACCAACCTTGGAATAGGGCGGTAATTCCCCTTTCCTCCAAGGCGGTGCCGGTATTTTACCGGCATGGACCAAGGTGCTAATAGCACCTTGGTCCACCGCCGTCCGTGTAATGAGGCCCAAAGACAATAAGATGGCACTTTAAATCGAAAGTGGCTATCAATTGCACAGAGGGGCAGCCAGATGCCACACAAAAACAAGGAAACCTTACTGCACAAGAATTTGCAGAGGATACCTGTCAAGACATTTCCCACGCAGATCTGCTGGTAGCCTCAGGATGTCATGATATAATGAGAGACACAGCAAGCCCTACTCAATCGGGGGAGGCTGTCGAGAACATTTCATCATTGACGGAAGATGCCCACACGGGAACCACTTTGACTACAGTGTGCAAAAATAACACTTTCACTATGGATCGTGACCGAAATCCAAATTGTACACCATTAACTGATGTGCGAAAAGGAATGACAGTAGTGATATGATATGATATGATATGGCATTTATAACGCGCCTATACACAAGTGTTACAAGGTGCAACGAGGCAGGGAGGGGAACAAAGGGAGAACAGACAAATATCCTACTAGGCCAGCTGTCATTCAGATCGTGCAGGTGCATCGGAAGGGGGAAGGGGCAGTGCAGTACATGGGAATATAACAATAAGTAAGTAATGGCCAGCAAGTGGCAAGTGCATGGGTAAGTGCAGACATCAGGTGTCAGGCAACACAAGTAAACAACCAGCATGGATGTAGAAGAAACAAATGTGTTTAAGAGTGGAATAAAAGAGCAAACTGCGTCCTCTTTGGAGACTCGTCCGCGGCCCTCAGCGAAGGGGAGTGAAGCCCCTGTATGGGTCAGCCTAGAACGTGCCCAATTCCAATCAACTAGCACAGAACACAGAAATCCTGACAATGCCTTAACACTGACTGAGGCCTCTAGTAGCTAACAAAGTGCTGAAAATTCCTCCTCACCAATAAGAGGGGGGAAACGATTAATTGCAGAAGTCGAGATTGACAGACCTACTCTATTGATGGCCCCAGGAAAAAAGGTCGAACTAATAGTAGATGGAGAAACTGATGCCCAGAATCTGGCGCCCTCCAAAATTGGGGGCTCTTGCAATAGGAGAAACAGCAAAAAGCAAGAAAATGACAGAAGTAGAAAGGAAAACATCAGTTCCTCATCTACAGAAGAATCAGGAGATTCATATAGAGCAAGTACACCGCATTATGGATCCTGACAAAAAAAACCTTGGTCAAAAGTGACAAATCTTTGAAGAGGTGCGTTTCTGGCACAAAACAAGTGAAGCTAGATAGTGGCCTACTGCAGGAAGAGCAATGTGCCAATTTACAAGCAGCCCTGGCCTCAATGGTAGCAATAACACTTGCCCATTTTCTCAAGTTATACGAAGTCCTGCATGCCAACTACAAAGACCAGATGACACTTCTGGCACTGATACAATCGAAGCTAACATTTATCGAAGCTCATAGTGAGGCAACAAGAGAGAAGAGAGCTCAAGAGAAGGCGTCTGAAAGCATTATCTTCAAAACTCTAATGACTTGATAGAAGAGGCAAGAAAAGACAAATGGCCATTCCTGGCCTGCCTCAAAGACACCATTCAGTTATTGAGAACTCAAAATTTAGAAAATAATGAGGCAAATTTACAGGATCAAACCACAGTAGAGGTATCGCAAAATCAGATAATGGCGCAAGTTGAGATATCTTCCACGGCACTATTACAACCAAGAACTTCAGAAGAAACACATCAGACCTAGAAATGTCTGTACCGCCATTGGCTCTTCCAAAAAAGGTTGACATTGGCCATCCCTTGGCTGCAGATGATTGCTGCATAAGTCAATATGGTGATGCCCCGACAAAGACAAACCAGTTGCAGTTGACAACAAAGAGAAGTATAACCTCAGGGTATTTTCCATTTTTTAACTGGATGCCGCTCACTTCCCTAAACCAAAGGATTTGGGAACTAGGCGAAAAGTACTAGAAGCACAACACAAAAAGACAAAAAACCTACCAAGAGGTAAACCAATGGTGAGTGGCAGAACACGAAATTTCATTAGAAACCTTAAATCAACAACAGAACAAACACAGAACAATGAGCCTGTGATGGGTAAAGGCAACAACCCTTCTTCCAAATTGTTAAAAAGACAAACCGATGAAATAAGACAAACAGAGATGACCTTGTCACAAACAGCAAGAGCAAGGGAATCCTCCGAGAGAGAAATTGTAGCATTTACAATTATCTACCTATGAGGAAGACGGTGATGGAACCAGCAACATTACTATAACAGACTCAGAACTTGAAGATGGCCCAGAGAGGATAGTTGAATGTACCTCTCATTTTGAAACCATGGAAGTAAGAAGAACCAATGTGGAGGCAAAGGCATCGAAAGAAAACCTAAAGCATAACGTGCTGGAAGCTACGATTGGACGCTCGAAACAAGAGAAATCTGCTCAATCGAGATGTGCAAAAAGGCATCAAAGGCCAACTCGACCAGAAGACCAGAGAGAACGACAACAAGTTTGTTCTGCAAGAAACCCTTTTGAGGCCAAAAACTCCACACATAGAATTCTGAGGACCTTATAGCCTGATTATGAATTGCTAAAATGTTATGATATAGCGTGCCCCGTCTTAGAGTGATAGAGCACAAGGATATCAAGATCGTGGCTTTCCCCAAGGAATCAGAGAATGACAATGTCTGTCTCCACATCACAACGCAAGCAGTGATAAATCTATTATGAACAGCCACAGATGAACTCCGGGCTTTGGGTTTTAATCTCAAACCTTGCCCACAAGAGCAAACATCACAGCCACAGAAAAGTATTGACTTCAAAACTTCTTGGAAGACAGACCAAACACCCTGTGTGCAAAGTGATGAAGAAAAATCGCATAAACCGGATAAAATATCTCCCATAATTCTCTGGGGCCAGGAAGTTTTGCATATTGTGATCAAAGGATGACATTCAAACAAATTAACAGTGCACAATACAAAAAATCATCTGGAAACAAGATTGTGAATGGAAAATTCCTAGGACTGGCAAGCAGCGACTCTAGCCCTTCCTGCAACAGAATAGACCAGAAGTGTAACTCCCACAAGAAGTCTGCGTATTGCCACATGGAACACCCACGGATTTACTCACTTATTCCAACACCTAGACCCAGAACTAACAGACCTAGATGTAATATGCCTTCAGGAATCCTGGCTTTGGGAAACACTGATCCTAGATGAATTTACTGGTTTCCTAAATAAGGCATATAAAGGAAAAACCGGAAGACCATCGGCAGGATTACTTATGTTTATAAAAAACAGCACAGTGGGGAAAGTGTTGAGAGTAACTAACCCTTTGTCTTAGATAAAAATAGCCATAATAACACAGGAAGATCGTGTGCATCCAACTGAGGAAGTGCAAGTTATTATCAACCTCTTGGAATGTTAAGTTGAAAGAAGGAGGCAGTTTCCTACAACTAGTGATGAAATGCATTGGGAACTTGAGAGCAGAATCTGAAGTTCCACGGATTATCATCTGTGGAGTTCTGAACATGACCTGTCTAGGAATTTCAAAGCGAGACGATAAGAACTGTCCCAAAACCGTGAAATCTATATGAACTAAGAAATGGCTAGAGAAAACAAAAATCAGAGATATATATGTGATCAATGGGCAATTAAAGGGTGACCTAATAGGAGCAAAAACATGGTCTTCCACTAGAGAAAGTATCACTCTTGACTATTTCTTTGTCGATGTACCAATTTTTAATAGAGTGACCTCATTAAAGATCTTGCTGTCTGTGCAAAGTGATCATAGACAACTAATTCTAACATGCTCCAAGCCAAGCCAAAAAGATCATGCAAACAACAACAAGAAACGCTGGCCATGCAAGGTCGATCATAACAACGGGCGTAACAGACTACGGATACATTTAAAATCTCTTCCCACCCTTGCTACAGCTATGGGTAAATGGCACTCTTCGTCGGAACTGGGTGTCGATTACGAGCCATGTTTATTTGCCTTTAGGGAGAAACAACATGGGAAAGGTAGGCCTATGTAAATGAAAACATGTAGCTGACCCTGGGATAGTGGAAAAGAAGAAACAACTGGCTTCTGACCTAAGGGCCTTAAATTATGAACCACTGATCACTAGAATGAAGAAATAGACAGCCCTTAAGCTAAAATACTGCAATTGGGTGAAGTCTCAACCTTAATCAAAAAGATTCTGAGCACATGCTAATGGCTTTAAATACCAAAAATTACCAATTCTTTTGGTCTCTCGTGAATAACAAAGCAAGTAATTATGGAACCCCTTAACTCTGTTTCAAGAAAGCCAATGGGTGGCGCATTTTGAGCGGATCTATGGCCAAAACATCTCAGTAAACTCAGTACCAAAGGTGATCTTACTTAATAAATCTTGGTCCATAGATTTCAGTAAGACTGAAATAAAGAGCATAATAACAAAGACAAGTAATCAAGGGCCTCGTGTCCTGATGGCATGTCAATCGCCATGCTGAAGGAAGCACCGGACCTGTGGGCAGACTTCTGCTTTGATCTTTTCACTAGAATCAACCATTCTAGAAAGGTACCTGACTCATGGAAGAAGGCGGTGCTAGTTCCGATCTTTTAATAAGGGAGACAGAGTGAAACCTGAAAACTACACCCAATCTGCTTTCTAGATGTGCTGGAAAGGTATACGCCGGCATCTTGCTCAAACGCCTAAAGGAGTGGTTGAAAATTGGATGCACTGCAGACATATGTAGGGTGAAATGACCAGAAAGTAAACATCGAATAATCAGAGATCCTTGTAACTAAAAAATCACGAGCAAAAGCAAATTGTTTAGATGGTGCCTGGGAGAAAAGAAAATACTGTTAACAAAAGTGACAACATACCTGGGCATACTGATTAGAGCAGACAGAGGTGAAAAGCCCTGGATTGACAATTTACAACTGAAAATGAACCAACTAACTGCACAAGCCCTAATAATAAAGAAAATTGGAAACTACAGCCAACTATAGATTTTTATAATCAAAAAGGGGTACCTACGATAAACTATGCCGGTGAAGATGGATTAGGACTCCCATGGGAGATCTGGGAAAAACTCAAACAATCTTTTTGGAAGAGAGTATTGAGGCTGCCGAAATCAGTCCCAATGGGTGTCATTCGACACAAACTAGGTCTTCTTTCGCTATACCATTGAATTACTTGGAAAACATTAACAACGTTCAGGAAACTGAAGTTATCCTCTTGTCCACCCCAATATAGTATCATCAAAGCTGGAATTGAAAGAGTGGGTTTTTGGCCCCTACTATTGTCGAGAGCCAAGTGTATTGAAATCTGATGACTATGAAGACGAAGCCAGAGTCCCTACGTGATAACCCACAGAAAATAAAGATTCTACTCATGTCTTCCGAATGGGCGGAAACAGAATCCAGAAGATCTAATTCAAAAGTACATACTCTTTCGGGAAAACTAAGGGGACTACCAGGGATCACTCCGGAATACTTAAAAAAATCTCCCAACCAGAAGCACAGACATGTAATCTTGAGATTTAGGTTAAATATCTTAAGAACTAAAAAAAAACTACTCAAGTATGGCATAACAGACAACAACAGATGTCACCTTTGTGGATGGCAAGAAGAATCTTTACAACACCTAACTCTATTTAGCAAAGAACTGAGGTCAGAAAGAATAAAACTACTTAATTTCAAATTGGCATGTAGTTGTGGTCTGGATGCCAATTTATGGTGGGAAGCTGTTTATGGCGGAGCTGACCCAAAGGTTACAAGAGCGTTGGATGTATTTCTGGAAGTGATCCTAGGCAAAATAGAAACTGTGCCATTAGACATCGAATAGGTCTAATAAACAGGAGAACATACATAGAGCCAAGAGTACTAACAGGACATTTGAAATGATGAACATTTGCCATAGGACTGTTAAAAGTCTCAGGAGTTGAAGATGAAAGGAAACCGGCGTGGAGACTTCTTTTGGCTCATGTTGGTGGAAATAAGAATTAAAGCAAAAGTTTGTATTTTTTAACAGAAAGCTTAAATAAAAAATTAAAAAATTAAAAAATGCAATATTTGTCTGAAAACATGTACATAGTGGTATACTACATTCTGTACACCTTCTGTAAGTCATTAACACATTTAAATAAAAAAACTCATACTGTATAAAGTAAAAGTAAACTTTAAATAGTATCCAAATTTTGAATATATTGACTTTTCTCTGTACTTCCAAGTGTAGAACATACAATACATTTAAACAAATCGAAGCTTTGTGTACTGTACATTATATTTTCAGCTAAAAACAATTTAGCTACATATATTGTATATCTGTATTTTTAAACAACAAAACAGTAGTATAATTGTCAATGTTTTTGTCTATATTCAATGCTTTTATTAGCTAAGCCATACATTAGGTTATATCAGATGTAAGGTGAGGGATGAGGTTGGGGGGGGGGGTGAACCCGCACGTTTTTTAGCAAATGGGGTAAGAGAGAGTGGAGGGTGGGGTTTTGGGGCTGAAGAAATGTCCTTTTTTTTTATTTTTGTAGCCCACTTAAAATCGGCCAAAAGAAATCAGTCTTTTTGTTAGGCGACCTACAAAAATGGAGAAAATGACATAGAACCATCTCTGTGATCTTCCTTGAAATTCTGCCTTACTGTGGACACTTATGTAATCATGAGCGAATCACCTTACCTCACTGCGATGTATGTGCCTTAACTATCAAAGCTGGTATCACACAGCAGTGATTAATTTCTGTGTGTGGTATATAAATATACGTACTCATAGGATGTATAGGCAATTTTGCACACACCAGATATTCCAATACTTTAGGGACCACGTGTGGCTGTGAAATAGCAGGGATGGTTATGGGGAAAGCAATTTTGGGGTGGCTTAGCATCAGGATTGTCTGTAGAAAAACATTGTTAGGAAACACTGATGCCAAAGACGAGATAGGCTCAAGTCATAGAAAATATAGACAATCGAGTAGAGGATATGCCCTTTTAGATTCCCGATTTCCAGACATAAAATATCTGTCCACAATCCATACACATGGCTACTCTTACCAAACCTCCTCCAACAGTTCTGGTGTGATACAAAAAACAATTACTTAGCCAATGCTTCTCAGTAAGTTTGCCCCTTTCTTCCACATCACTGTTTGTTGCAGTCTCACAATACCGTATTCCCTCATAATCATCTCAAGAAGCAGATTCATCACCTAACAAATCAGTAAAAGAATTGTCAGCTACTGGATCACAAATTCACTCCATTTCTTCACCACCAACCAAAATTAATATGTACCTCAAATGTCCACCAATAACAGTATGTATGCACCCTTCAACCCCGACAAGTTCCAATGGCACAGTTCTTTCTCGTTACAATGCAAAATAAATACCACCATCCAATACCATAATATATTTCAACATTTAGCTTGGAGCAAGCAATGAAATAATGGCTTCAAATTGCTATTGTGATTGGAGCACAATTGGCACCTTAACCTTGATAGGCGCAGTTATAAGAGAGGAATGTGTGTTGATCCTCATGCTACCAAACAACCATTCTAGCCACGGCTACAGAAGCCACCAAAACACCTGACGTCCCATTGGCCTATTCATAGACGTGAGTCTAAATGTCCCAGATTTAGCCAGGAATATAGGTATAATTTTACTTACTCAAAAACATATATGTACAGTGGTTTAAAAGTTCAAATGGCATCAGTCTAGAGGTGAGGAGATGGAATAAGAATGACATGTACAATTTTGCGGTCTAATATTCACAAAATAATATGATAATTGCACAGAGATTTCTGTCTCAGTACACATGGGTATCACAAACCTTATAACTGTGGCTGCACAAACTCACTGGCTGGGTTGTACTTGCAGCTACGGTCTTGGGCGTCCGATAGCCACCACTACCCAACTGTTGCTGCACCTCTAAACACAGTGCTTTGCAATGCAATAAATGTTCAAGTAAAAGCAGGCTAGAGATGGGTAGAAGGAAACATCATTTTATGTGAAATTTTAAACTCCAAGATATCAGGAATAATATTATAAAATGAAAGAAGTATGCAAAATACACATTATACTCTTGGCTATACTCGCGGCTATACGGCCATCATTTCGGAGAAGGAAAACTCAAGTGCTTCACAAAAATATACCCTTCTGACAGAGGCAGGGCAGGAGGACATAATAAAGAAGAAGGGAAGATCTTTGAGGGTGTGGGTGGGTTAAAAAAGTGCATAAACTTTGGCGGGGTACATTTTATGTGTGTATATACGTGTATAACTGTGGCTATGAAACACTAGAGGGTAAGCTCTCGAAAATGTACTGAGATCCATAGACATTCATTGTAGCCGCGGTTATGAAAACAGATGTGACACTTTGGTCAAACAAACTTAATTAAATGGATGTTATAACACTTATTCACCCATTTAAAAAGTCTGTGTTTTTAATGTCTGAAAGATTTGCTCTTAAAAGAACCATTTAGGGGAAGGATGAAGGGAGAGGGCTTGCATGAAGAGAACAGTAGGTAAAGACCGTGTAACAAAGGGATACAAAAAACATATATTTTTCCATTTATTGTTTATAACTTTGTGTCAAAAAAGAGGTAAAAAATGTCCACTTTAAAAAATAAAATCTAGCTATGATAGTTAGGCTAGTGTTCCGCAATAACCATGGCCCACATAGCTAGAGTGGCACCTCCCATGACAATCCAATTGTGGCACACAGTGCACATAACCTTGCACATTCTTAAACTGGTTGCCACCATTATGCCATCAGTCTGAGTGTCAGATGGCATGGCCAGCAATGCCCCGCTTGAGGAAGATGCAACACACTCAACAGATGCTCCTGCATGTTGCATGAAATATGAAGCCACAGAAGAAGAGGTTGATGCAACACTGGTGCTGTAATGACGTACACTTTGAACTCCATGTGCTTGAACCTTGTGCCACTCCTGAACATGCTGATAAGCATCATCAATATCCTTTGAATTAACACATACTAAATGTTGTTTAGTACCTATGTCTCTAGGCTCTGTGTAACTGCAGTAGATGGCCCCCTGGCGTAGCATCTTATAACAAAAATGCATTGCACTTCCTCAACCTCCTTCAAACTCTGGTGTTCATTAACAAGAAAATATCTCCAGCGATCAGCCTTCCTCTTCAACGCGCACAAATTCTTATGGGGTAGGGGAAGGCGTTGGAATCCAGATGACATCATCATTGTCACCATGAACAATGACACGCTGGATGTCATCATTGCTCTCGCTGCTGTCTCCAGGCATGCTGAGATGATATCCAGTGGAGGAAAAATCAAAAACAATTACAAAAACATAAAAAGGACTATACTATAAAAATGCAAAACAATATTTAAAACACAAAAAGAAAAGAACCTAGCATAAAAAAAACAGACAAACAAGAAAAGGTATAGGAGGATCAAGGGATAACAGAAATAGGTAGGGAAAATACATTTTCTCTCTTTTGAAATTTCTAGGCGGTTCAGAATGAACTATTACCAATCAAAGATCCCAAAAACGTTGAGGAAAAGGTAAGGGGTTTCCTGAAAGTATATTGTATAGCCATGGGTACAGTCAAAGCGAATCAACAGTCAAGAATCACAAAGGCAGGTACACTTGGGCACGAAACATGAATACTCATGGGTATTGGTACAAATCCAACCAATGGAGAGACTCAGAAGCAGAACAGCACAGCTGTTACACAGCCAGCCCACTTACCTAGGTGAAACTGAACCTTTCTCGGGTGACTCTCGGATTTCGAGACTTAGAGCTAGACAGCCTGCCGACCACACGGCCACCTCAAAAAGCGGTCACCAGGGCTAGCAGACACTACCCACTCACCTCCCCCTCAAAGCCTCATACACCCCCACCAACCGAGGATCTTCAACCAGCTCCTGACCAATCACGGCCTCAACAGGCCAACTGCCTCAAAGGTGCCCTGATGAATGTCCATTCACTGGGAGCCCATGCCATAGACATCCATGACCTCATACTCGAACACCAACTTGACTTCCTTGCCATCACTGAATCTTGGCTCTATGAAGCCACTGGCCCCCTCCTCTTCTTGGCCATCCCGCCCAACTACACTATCTTCAGGGCAGATCATCAAAATACCATAGAAGGTGGAGTGGCACTCATTGCTAAATCCTCTCTACAACTAAGAGCTTGCCCCATCCCCGCAACACCCAGGTCTGAAATGCTCCTTATGAAACTGTTAACCAACCCTAAGACCACCATCACCATATTCCTTATTTATCGCCAACACAACAACACCAATCACCCCAAACTGAACATACCTTTTACTGATTACACCAGTCCTTAAACCAGCTACCAAATGCATTATCCTAGACAACATTAACTTGGGATTTCAGGACACAGCTGACACCAAAGCCACTGCCCTTGCTCTTGCCTTGGAAAACGTGAGCTACACCCAAGAAATCAATGCTCCCACACACATCAAAGACTGTATATTGGATTGGCTTCTCACTTCCAATGTTACCGCAGACATTACTGGCCTCAATGAAATCCTGTGGTCAGACAACTCCTTAATCCCCTTCAGCCTAGTTACCCCACTCCTAGCTCCACCCAATCCCCCAATCTAAGTCCCATACTCATCAGAAACACTAACAAACTGTCGCACAAAGCACTAAAACCCACCCCGATAGCAAAGCTGGATTCCCACCCACCCTGCTCCAACTACGATATTGCTAATCAATATCATGGCTACCTGCTTACCACCATGGACAAACATGCTCCCAGCGGACTAAAACACTGAAATCCCGCCTAACTAATAACAATGCATGTAATGAAGACCTCATCTCCCTGCACAGAAACAAAAGAGCTCTGGAACACCTCTACAAAAAGAAACCCTCACCTAGCAACAGCACTGCCCTCACCTTAGCAGTACACAAATACAAGACCACGATCAAAACCATCAAAGCTAACACGTTCAGTCCCTGTTCTGAAACACATCAAAACCTTGGGGTGCATTTGGAGGCAGAACTAACCATGACTAAACACATAAATGCCCTGTCCACAGCCACAGCCTACACTTCACAGCCCATCTCCCTGAGCAGACAATACCTGACTCCTCCCAACTGCCTAACACTGGCACGTGTCCTTATACTCTCAAAACTGGACTACTGAAATGTGCTCCTCATGGGCACCTCTCCTACCGGATTGGGGTTGAAAGACCTAATTAGAAATGTTCGAGGCAGAAAAGACCAAAGATTATTTTTTCAAAACAATCTTCATTCTTTTCTCCCCTGAACATTACTGACTCGGCCCACACCACTACCCACACCCCCAACACACCCTACCCCCACGCCCCACCCCCCTACTTACCTTACATTCCGACCTCCACGATCAGGAACCGGCACACAGGGTCATTTCCATTTCTTTTTCTGGGACATCAGCGGGGTTGTCCCCCACAACCTCCGCTCGCAATATAGTGAGCAAGGGTGTGGGTGACACTCCAGCAGCCCCCAGACGGAAGGTACAAAGCATCTACAAAGTAGCACCCACCTACCTAAAGGATGCACTCATCCAGAAACTACTAGGTAGAGCCTTCAGATCCAATGCCAGTATCTGCTTCATCATCCCCTGCTTTAGGAGTAAAAAGGCAGGAGGTTGTAGCTTTGGGGTTACTGCACCCACCCTCTGGAACACCCTCCCAATGGACATCAGAAACAAGCAATCATACAATGTATTAAAAAAACGTGTCAAAACCTGGTTATTCAATAAATATGAATTATGTCTTTTGCAACCTAATGCTTATGTATAACCTGTTGCTATATGTGTAACAATACTGTGATACCCCAGGGTTTAGGTGTTATATAAATGTAATAAATAAATAAATAAGATGGTGAGCTTCAGTGACGAGCGGTTATTCGTCATTTGGTCTGGGCGTAGCTGAGTTAATGCAGCACACGATTTGATTGGTTTGTGCTGCACGTGCAGATTCTTGTCATAACGTCTTGGCGTATCCACATTAACAACGCGTGCAACCTAATTGGTTTTCATCAACAACGCAGGCTAATTGGCATTCAGCGATGATGCAGCTACTCATCATATTGTCTTGGCATAGCTGTGTTAACGCAGCGCATGGTCCGACTGATTATAGCCATGTTTACACAGCATGCAATCTAATCAACCTGCAACCCAACCAATCCTGTGCTCAACTGGATTTTGGTGGGCGATGTCACCTAGAAGGATGGGTATCAGGCATTTCCAAACACCAGGTCAATTGCCATCCCAAGGATTCTTTGTGTTTTTAAGTGGCAATTCCCCCCTCCATTTTTTGAAAAAATATAAAAAGTACCAAAAAATTTAAAAAATCAAAACACATAAAAAGTTACCTCTTTTAACTCCTTTGTTTCATGTTCCTTCCCAATGTTCTCTCAATCTTCCCCAAAACGGCCCTTTAGAGGGACACCCACTAAGTTATAAAATAGACAAAAAAACTCAAATTGTATAAATAGATCCAAAAAGCATTTTGAGAAAGGCTCTATACAGTTTGTGTTGGAAACAAACATATTAAGTATGTTCTTTTTTCACAATAACAGCAGCTTTAGTTTGGGTTATAGCCCTGATTATCGACCAATTACTTGATTGCTAATATACTGAAAAAGCAAAAATGGCCTGCATCTTTGCCATGCCCTAGCAAAGTAGCCTAATGCTGCAAAGATACATGGCACTCTATGTGCATTTTTGAACAAATCCATTGCACCATTTAAAGCGCGTACATTAAAAAGTTTAAACAAAGGGATTAACCAGGAGTGACACATATCCTGCAAGTGTGAAGACCAGAAAAAAGCTGAAACCCATCTTCCGGTGAAGATTTGCACATTGGGCAAAGATCGAGTGCGGATAATTTGCACAAGACACTCATAGTGGGTAGAATTCCCAAACTGAACTTTAAGTAGAGGGTCCTCTCAGTAGACACAGCAATCCATGTGAGATATTTCTCAATCTCAAGAATATCGAAAATCCAATATATTGGGTAGAAAAAGTTTTCTGCAATTCTCGGTCGAGTAAATACTAATGCCCAATCACAGTAAGCTTTCTTCACTGCATTGATGCTTAAGGCATAGGTGGTCTCAGGTCTGTCCCGCAAGTAGCCCATCCTATCTGTATTCGAATGGTTCTTATGTGAGTGAACCAGGTCCATGTTCCATGTTTTATCAGGATTGCCCCTAAGAACGTCAATCATGGCTCCCCTGTAGACAGAAAATGTGTCCTTATTCCAAGGTCTGAGCCATAGGAGTGCAGGTCTAATCATAATTGTGTGGTTGATGCCCAGTAAGTCTAGTTCAAGTTTAAGGGCTATGGTCAGAGTTCACTCGAGTAATGACGAAAAGCTTCTTGAGAAATGTATTTTGGCTTATAACCAAGTAGAGTTTGTGTGTCCCCATAATTCATTACCGTAAACGGCAGCTGGTATAGCCTGGGCTCGATATACATCAAGAGCAGATTCAGTAACTTTACCACCACATTTTATGGTGAAGTTCAGTGTGAAGGATTCGAGATGAACACCATTATAAACGATTCTAACCCGTTCATGAGCCATATTAGAAAATGGCATCGATACATAGATGATATTTTTATTATCTGGACTGGCAGTGAGCAGGAATTGGAACAGTTTTTCAATTGGATCAATCTGCAGAATGGATTTCTGAAATTTACACACCAACACAGTACAGTTTCTTTAGACTTTCTGGACATTACCATCTGTGTCGAACCCATGACAAAAAACTGCACGTTAAACAATTCAATAAACCAACAGATAGAACTCTTTGTTACACTACTCCAGTTTTCACCCACGCCACGTACGCGACAATTTACCATTGGGTCAGTTTTTAAGGCTGAAAAGAAACAGCACTAATAGAACAGACTATCAGGTATAAGCGGCCAAAATGAAAGAAAAACTTGAAAATGATAATAATGATAATGATGTGTTATTTATATAGCACCTTAATCCAAGGCGCTTTACAGAGCACATATTTTCCATACAATATCACCCATCTAAAATTGGTACTCATTTATCGACCTTGGAAGGATGAAAGGCTGAGTTGGCCGTGCCGGGATTTGAACCTGCGACCTGCAGATCACGCTCAGATCGCAGCAGCGAGCGCTCAACCGGCTGAGCTATCTTACCGGCTGAAACGGGCGAATAACAACAATAGAGAAGCCCTCCTAGAATATGGGGAACAGCAAACACAGGAAGAGACAAGTAAACGACTTGTGTTTGTCAACACATGCAACCATCTCTCCAATGGAATCAAAAGAATCATTGGGAAAAACTGGCACCTGTTGGAGAATAGTGATCACCCTATTGCAGGACCCATCATTGCTTTTAAAAGAAGTCGAAATGTTAAAGAACTTCTCACCAGAAACGACATCAGTAAGAGACCGATGAAACAGAAGACATTACCACAACAATGGGGGTTCCAAGCATTGACGGGACACACACAGTGTGGAAACTGCCTATGCTGTCCCTCCACATTCAAAAGTACAGCAGTAGATATTGGCTTGCCGACCCTTTGGCAACAAAAAAGCTTCATAAATTGCAATTCTAACATGGTCATTTACGCAGTTTGGTGCCCGTGCAAAAAAATCTATGTGGCCAAAACGGACAGAAAAATCAAAATCCGGATTGGGGTACATAATAGTTGCATAAGAAATAGAACTCGGAGTGCCCCCCTGGTAGACCATTGGATTGAGCATAACCATACGGTGGAAGATATTAGTTGGACTGTCTTATATAAACAAAGGCCAGGTATGGACAGCAACAAAGACAAAAGAACTATTTTAAAAAAAGAACAACAGCTTAATTCCCTTACCAACAGTATGACCACAGGACTTAACCAGAAAATTGATTGGTGGGTCTGAATATTAGAGCTTAACCATTGGCACATTGAGCTGGATAGTCAGAACGGTAATCCGATGAGACATTGCAGCGCTATATCAGCAATGAAGTGGACATTGAAAGCAATCCAAAACGGAGTTAATTTTTTCATCAGGACAGTGGGTCTGACTAGCGAGCCATAGTAGTGATAACACATATGAACTAATGGTTCGCGTTGAGGCTCCACTGCGCATGCGCCTGTCAAAAAACGTCAACGTAAAAGAATCCCGGAGGTGCGGTAAACGAACAGAAGTCATTCTGGAAGCGATTCACTGTCGAGAGAACGCAGATGATTTAGCCATGAATGATCGGGGAACCCGTACCTGACCACAGCGGTAAGAGAGCTCACAAAGACATTTCTTAAACTGGATAGGAGTCCGGATGGGGGCGAAATTGTTCATTAGAAAGTGCATGGTAATGCAGAACCTCTACGCTGTACAACAACAGTATTTCTCTTGTAATTGTAAGGGTAAATAAACCACGAATTCCCCGGTGAATGAGGACTCAGGTCTTCAGGAGTAAGTAAACATTGCGCTTGGGCGGGTAATGATGTAAGGCTCTAAGCCCAGGAACCCAAACTTAATATCACAGTTACAAGGGACTAATGTGCATTTGTTTGGTTTTTCCGTTTAGAAAAAAGCAAACCCGTGATTTGAGCAAGAACGGTGATTAATGCACGATGGGTGCAGATGGGAAGTACGTGTTATGACACATCGGCGAAACAAGCCGCTTGGGCTGGAGAACATAGGGAACTCAAACAAGATGCCCAGAGGAAATAATACTCAGAGTAAGTTCCACCAGACGTAACTTTGCAGAATGTAACCCCATAGACACAACTAAACACTGATTTTCGGTGTGGTTTCGCCATTTTAGTGATCTAGAGGCAGAGTCAGGTCAAATAAGAACTAAACAACACGCCCGGTAGAAGGTGAGTGAAACTAGACGACTGTTCAAAGACCCAGAAATGGAACCCACCCCACGGGGTAAGCCGACTGAGTAATGTGTACAACTGATACCATTTGATCAGCTTGTTGAAGTACCTAATGGGCCTCTCTCTTAAACTTCTTTCCAGTTCAGTGAGCGCATATGTTCTATAGGAGTGAGACGACCCCAAGTACCCGGCCACATTGTTAGAAGCATTGGAGTGACAGATAACAAAAAGGGTGAGTGAAATATATCCGCATGACCCACTGGCTAGGGATTGAAGTGAATAGATGACGCCCTCGCCCTGAAGATACACCCCATAGCCTTGTAAAGAGGCAGACATGGGTTAGCATGGCTAGTCATTTGACCTGTTCAAGATGTAAATAAGTATTTTCCTGACTCTAAACGGTTGTTTTTTAGACTTTGTGATACGACTGCTATTATTAAACAATAGTTGTTTTATGAGCACAGTAGTTGAATAGGTTACTGATACGCCTATTCCTTGTTGCTGCTCTCCGTTAAGTGGTGATTCCCTTCCAGATAGATGGATGGCAATGGTACTACAAATCCCTAAAGAGAAGACACCACTAGAATCTCTACATGAACTGTTGATTCAACATTGTCTGCAGTAATCATTGTCTGCTTTTAGGTTATGACGTTGACAGAGTCGTTATGCATGCCTTATTAACCCTTCATGTAAGCCCCTGAAGAATTTCCGAGCATTAATCACATTTACATCTAAACGGAAAGAAACATGTCGGGCACTAGTTGTGTGTGTAGAATGAGATGGTGACAGTGACTGAAGAAAAGAGTGAATGGAATGAGATTGAGTGAGATGTGTTAAGTGAGGTATGGCCTGGTGTGATAAGCAACACAGCACAATACACTTGAACGGTTAAGACTCTAAACTAATTGAATTACCGATGGAAAGGGTTTAAGTTTGTGCATATACTGCTGTTAACGTGACTTTCAGACTCTCAACACAGGAGACTAAATAAGCACTTTAATTATACACTGATGGTGTTCTTTTAATAATTGCATGTAAGTGAACAATAAAATATGTTTATATTTTTTTACAATTTCATGTCTAAGTAGTATTTTCTCTCATGCCCATGAATGAATATGGTATGAGATTAGAGTCCACCCAGAGAAAGCAGCAATGATGAGCACCAGCTCTATTGTTGCTAATTGTTAAGGGTGAATCCCTTTATGTTGAGGGTGGGCTGTTGTTACATACCCCTCTATCTCTCCTTTTTGTTTAAAGAAGTTCAGTGTGACTCCTGAGTTTCGCTTCAGGGTTAGGTAAGATTTGACTAGCTGGTTACTCCAGCATTCTTTATGGTTAAAGCACGCGCCTAAGTAAAATGTGGCACGTATTCTATTTGAACACCATTTAAAGTAATGTTAACAACTGGGTGTGCTTTCCAATCTTAGTTTTAGTTTAACTTATTATCAATTCTTTCATGAAGTATGTTAAATACTTTCTTAAGACCAAAGGGCGAGGTGGAAAGAAGAAACGCATCGTCGACAAAGAGGAGGATGCTAAGCTTGTCTCCATTTAGCACTGCAGGATCTACAGAAGTGTTAATCAAAGTAACCATAACATCATTAATAAAACATGAGAATAGGAGGGGGTTCATGACACAGCCTTGACACACACCTTTAGACACCAGAAAAGGGGTGGTTATTTGACATGCTGGTCCCCATCTTGCTAATGCCACATTCTCAGTGTAGAGGGACCTAATAGTGTATAATAGATTCCCGGGGATTCCCTGGTGAGCTAATGATGACCATAAAAAATCATGATTGATGATCTCAAATGCTGCACGAAGGTCCACAAACAGCAGATAAAGGGAAACTTGCTTTATCATCAGAAATCTTTGTATCACCAGGGCCGATCTTAACGATTGTTCAATAGTTCCCATCCCTTTTCAAAATGCCACCTGGGAATGAGATAAAATACTGTTGTCAGAATCCCACTGACTAAGCCTGGTTTCTAAAATGTTGACATATATTTTCCCAAAGCAGTCAAGAAGTGATATAGGGCGGTAATTGACTGGGTCATTTTGATCTCCCTTTTTATAAATAGGAATAATTTCAGCATTTCTGCAAGAGAGTGGAGGGTTTGCTTTTGTGGAAATGGAATTGAACATTGCCGTAAGTACCATAATCCAAACTGTAGGTTCTGATTTATATTGATCAATGGGCAGTGCATACGGTCCCGGAGACTTCCTTGGAGAATGCAGGCTCAGAGCCAGTTCTACTTCTTCTGATGAGAACATCAGGTGGTGAAAGGAATCCTGAACTACAGGCAGGTCATTAAAGACAATATTAGTCAGGGACAGTGTGTTGCCATTGAAATGTGAATGCCAAACATTTTCTGGGAGACTTACCGTTCCCGTAAGTGTCTTTCAGAAAGCTGAATGATCATGATCACTGACAGCCTGTTTAAGATCATTCCATAATTGATCAGATGCTTATAATTTATAATTTAAATTCTTTGGATAATCTGGAATGTTAATTAGCTCTTAAGCTAATAACCAATTCTCGATTTGCTTCACTTTGCTTCTTTAAGACAGCCAAAAGGTTTGCATTCATACACTCCTTAACATAAAAGTAAGATGACAGATTGCAATTGGTTTCCTCGTTTGAACAAGGACAAGTAAGTACAGGATTAGAACAAGCCACTAACCGCTCATAAAATAATGAACTATCCATGTTGGTGGTTTGACCATTTGAGAGTTACTCAGAATGTAAGGGGAGAATTATACCATATATTTCAATGGACAATGATTCAGCATTAGAGGGTGGCAATCTGTGATTAGGTTTATTGATGGTAGGCAAATATCTGGTCTATAGACCGTGCAACCCCTTTCCTTCTCCTAATATTCAATGCCACAATTAGTGGGTCATGGTCACTTTCATCCCTTTGAGTGACTGTAAGGTTCTTAAATAAACCTCAATTGGGTCTATTAAACAACAATCTATATTACTAGACATGTTACCAGATCGAAATGTCAGCACAGTGGGTATATCCTGTCGGATATGCCCACTGCCACAACAAAAACCTTTCTCAGAAAACAGGATTCCCAGGGTAATAACATGCACATGCCAAGTCTTGCTGGGTTGAATTTCGATGTGAGTGATACCCCAAAGATCATCTCCATCACCTTGAATCCCCTTAATACAGTTTAAGGGTTTGAACTGGGCATTGAAATCCCCAAGCAAGAATGTCGCAGACCTGGGAGCACAGTTAAATTGGCTTTGAAGAGTATTTATGCAAGATTATAAAGAATGGATAGCAGCTGCACAGGCTAGGCATTGGTATGGTATAATATAGATGTTAAAGAGTATTAATAGAAAATGATCAGGGAGCAACAGGTTAAGAATTTGAATGTCAGGATTGTTGGTGTTTATCTGAGTAATTATTGCATTCAGATCTATATTCCACCATATAAGAAGACCTCCGCTTGGATGTCCTCTGCCACCTTTTGATGGTGTAGGAACTATAAAGCAGGAGTAAACTGGTTTAAGAGCTGGTTCAGATGACCATGTCTCTTACAAAGTATGTTTTGATTATGTTCCAAGAAAATACCCAAATCAGAGTTGGGAAACTTGGACTTCAATCCAGCTATGTTGCAAGATAAAAACATGTAAAAGATGGGATCCCATCAGGACTTCCTCAGCGGGAATAGATAACCCATCTGGTGGTAGAGGGAGCAGTCGTGGCCAGATATGTGCGGTAAGTACAAGCCCAAAGGCTTGTACTGGTCGTTGAAATGTAGAATTCTTACTAAGTGATGTAGAAGAAAGAAACTTGGATGAAAAGTTATGAAAATAATTGATAGCCTGTGAGCCACCCAGCTGGTTCCTCAAACCTCTTGTGGCATTGATCTAAAATCAAAATCAAGCAGGGATAAATCATTGGATAGGGAACAGGAGAACACACTGAATTCTATCAAATCTAAGGTGTCATCACTAGTGATGTGTATTCTCTTGGCCTGGAGGATATCACCTTGAATGAAAAACATCCCTTGCATGTCTTTCAACAAATGGGTAGTGGTGCATCTGTCATGTACACAACTTTGTTTCGATCAAGGGAAGAACACGAACAACCACATGTTTCAGTTTGTAAAGGGAGCATATGCAAAGGAATATTTGGAGGTCGATGAATGCTGACAAGACATGACTGGATAAATTTGCCTTTTGATGGAAAGATCGGTCAGCGTGGGTACTGGGATATAACTGATAGTAAAGGTTTTAATGACAGGTCTTTGGGGCCCTTTTATGGCCCTATTGTGCCCTAGAAAAGCGACATGTTTTTGGAAATTCTACGTTGGTTACTGCCAGGTCAATTAGCTGGTCAATGGCCTCAGGGTCTATTACTGAAGGTGAAGAGAGGCTCAGCTCAGCTTCACCTCACTGAGGAGGCCCAACAAGGCTGAAAAACATGTCTGGGGTTACTGATAGGTACAGGTGGGACTGGACTGATGTGGAAATTAATATTTCTCCTCTGTGAAGGGTGCAGTCAGCTAAAATGTGTCTGTAGACCCTCCTCAATGGAAGAAATTCCATACAACAGGGTATTTGGCCCATGTTAGTTCTCAATAGAGGGGATCTCACACTCTTATTTAATTTGTCAAACTTGGGGTTTCACTCTAAGGAACCCAGGGTATTCCAGACATGGACCCCTTGCTCACTGTGCCTGTGCCTTAGAGAGGCTGAAAAAGGTGTCTAGGTTGGCACTCTTGTTCAGGAGAGAATTGCCAAACATTTTGGTGCTGGACTACCCTTGTGGGTGGGACCAGACTGATATGCAAATGGTTATTTCTTCTCTGTCAAGGGTGCAGTGAGCTAAAACATGGTTGTAGACCCTCCTGAGTTGAAGAAATTCCATAGAACAGGATATTTGGCCCATAATCGTTCTCAGTAAAGAGTCTCTCACACTCTTGTTTAATTTATGAAACTTGTTAGCACCGTTCAGCCTGACCTTACTCTTCGTTTGTACTAATATTCCATTGTATCCTTAAAGTTTTATCTTTATTGATCAGAAAAGGAGAAAATCCCATAACTGACTGTCCTAGTATAGTTTAGAAGATATTTATGGGGCGACAATTAATGTGAGGAGTTCATTCCCACCCCCACAATCTAGAGCACCACATCAATTGATCAATGAATCAGATCCTTCACTAAGTCTGCCTGTGATTCATATAACACCACTGTACTCCCTAACACCTTTTGCAACATGACAGCCAAAAACCAGGCCCGGATGCAGAAAGAACTTGTATTTATTTTTCTTTAATTAGTATACAAAATCCAAATATACACAATGATTATCAGGAAGCACGCCATTTTACTTTGTGGCACAAACCCTTTCCTTTTCTTTGACTATTTCTTATTGCAGACAGGTTGAGACCACAGGTTAGTCTTTCTAACCATTGATCACAGAACGTATAAGACCAACCACATGTACATGTTTCCATTTGTAGTCTCTAGTCCCCCTTTCTCACATATAAAGAAAACACAGATCTAATGAATACTTCTGATAATTGGGTCACTCACAAGAATAGCCCTAATGTGAAGAGAATGAATACCGAACTCTGGAACATGACATGAGAATTTTGCTTTACAGTGTCATTTGTATGTGGTTTAACTTATATAAAATGCAGTGCCCTTTTGTTGAACAAAATAAATTGACCTGCAATGCCCTCTTTATCTCTGACATCCCTGCCCACTATCCTAGCATATCAAACCTTAGTATATAATGAAAAACCTTTTTTCTTTGCCACTATCTAGTGAAAATGTCTCCCTTTCAGGTTGGAGTTCCTTGCACACTCTATATAGATAAATAAGCTTTTAATTCACCTATTTTAACTTTGCTTTATCTTGATGGAAACATTTCTCCACAGCGCAGACCCAGGGATTCAGTTTACCATTTGGAACCCCTTCTGCTTTAATGCAGGGTTCCGGGAGTGTTGAACAATTTGAAATTTCATTTTTAAATGTACCCCTCCCCTTTAGGGGATTTCTGAAGCCGGCACAAGGGTCATTAGTGATCTGCAGTTACTTTAACAACTATATCATTATCAGCACTGGGAAGGATATCAGAGATTTTGAATTTACCGGAGATTGCCCCGCATCCTTTGGCTATGTGGGAATTAAGTAATAAAGAAATGCTAGGGATCTAGTTCTGTATGCCCAAACCATTGAGATCTATATAGAGGGAAGATATTAGTCCCAATATATCCCCACCAGTCATTTGTTCTGTTGGAGTAATGCACTTACTTTGAATCTCTCTGCTTTTGTACACAGGAGAAGTCATCTGGCATCCTGGGTCATCTCATAAGAAGCAATGGTATCTGGTTATGGATGACACTACAAACCCTGCTGGTTCATGTCCTGGATGGCACCCAGCCCTGCTCCCGTTTTGTTTTTCTCTCCCAATTTTAGTTCCACCTTTCTTCCTGGAAAATGCTGATTGTCCCTTTCCATTGTGCGTCCAGTTTTAATCCCTCCTAGTCACCAAAAGAATATCTAAATTAGAATGTGCCAGCTCATTGGCTAATGATTTTTATTGGACATCGATTGCTCTCCCCCTACACAAGGCCTACTCCCTTCCCACGGATTGGTCATCAGGTCTCCAGGCCCCATTTCTGGGAGTTCTTGCTCAACCCAACTGAAATTACATTTCTGACCAACTCAAATATGAAGTAAAAAATATTCAACATGGACATTTTTTAGCAAATTTGCAAATAAGGGTCACAACCCATATATTTCTAAATTGGCCAGATCATGTCGGTCACAATGAACTATGTCTGGTTTCGGCAGGTGGTTTCTTGCACAAATGGCAGATTTTTGTGATTTCCCCAGCAAGAATTACTGTTAGGAACCTGATATTTTACAGACAGGTATTTCATTCCATAAGCTACAACATACCTGACTATTCGATCTGTAACTTCTTCTGGGGAGCAGCAATCATAGTTTAGCATATATCTTGGGTTCCCTAGGTCAGAGTTTGAGGGGAGTCCTATCAACAGATAGTGCTCGTGTTTTTTCCAAAGACGTATGAACCATCTTGGTATCTATTACGGTTTGCCCATTTATGTGCAAAATGTGACTTTCCATAGAATCCAATTGCATCTTTTTAATTGTATGCATACGTTTAGCCCAATGCTATGCTAATGACCTGAATGTGTGTTTCCTTATCACCTTTTCCAGAGCGGTATAACTCTGCCCCCTTGGGATCATGGTATCTGCTCTTACATGTCAAATTGTCTGCCAGCAATGGATCCCACTACAAACTGAGTTCAATTTTGAGTATTTTAGAACGCTCTGGGTCCATGGGCTGTAGTTTTTTTTACTCACTGGTCAACATTCCGCCACAATAAACCTGTGTGCCAAGCCCAAACTCTGCCTCCTTTCTGGCTCTGCTAAGCTTCAAAGGGGATTGAGCAAATGGAGCGGTGAAGGAGTGTTTGACCTCTGTGATGTGATGGGGGAAGGTTTCCTGGGGTGTCCCAGCACAGCTTTACTTCCGTACTTATGAAAAAAATGGTTCATTTATTTTTTTAAATACCTGCTGTTATATTAGGCCTGTTTTCATATCTCACACTGAATTTAACACATTTCACTTCATTTTCTGTCATGCCGTTTATGTCAATATTTTTAAACAGGTTAACATAGTCACAACCGTCATTAAAAACCCAACAAAATCAAATTTGAAAAAAAAGTGTGCCTTTGAATTACTTCTGGCAAATGGAGTTTTCTTTTTCATATGATACTTGTTCAATCAAAGTTGTGGATGCAAAGAGTTCTCCATGGCAGATCATTGTTTTGTCAAAGCTGTACTTCAGTGCCTCAGTGATATGTCTGAAATATGCATGTGCTTTAAGGCCCTGTCACATGAACACAGGCCCAGTTAATTTTACGTATTTATTCACCTTGGGGCTCACTTAGCCTGATATAATTCACTTATATGCTGAGGCTGAAAATATCTCACAAATACCCACCTGTTCTTCTTATCACATTTGAACTACTGTGAAATGGCAGAGGAGATTGGGAGTTTAATTTTTTTCAACCCAGTTTTCTTCATTCCTCTCAATCGGGAACAGCCCATTCTCTATTTATCTCTTAGTAGTGGGTGATCTGGCTTCCATCCATCTTCTGGGACCCCCTGTATGGAAGGGGCCTTCTTCCAGAATTTCCATCACTTTTCTTTCCTTTCCAGGTTTCCAGGGTTCTCTTTGGACTCCTCTTCATCCAGTCCCCAGGCTCTAGGGAACTTCCATTTGTTCGGAGAAGTGAGCGAAAAGTGGTCTGTCGTGGTCGTGGCAGTCTGTTTACCACTTCTATTCCTGAGAGGAGGCGGAGACTCTGGTCTGGAGAGTCCAACAGAGATTATTTGAACTCATTGTAGCGCGGAGCGCACGCGGAGAAGTGGGCGAAAAGTGGTCTGTCGTGGTCCGTCGGGTGACGGAGGATTGAGATTCCCCCGCGCACAACTGACGTGAGTGCACGATATGGTCCAGCCATCGACTGACAAGCATCGATAAGTGCCCACGGTAAGTGGTGAGGGGTGAGGGGACGTCTGAAAGTGGGTGATTCGGGTCACAACAGCGTCATAGCAGCGTCCAGTCCCGCAGTAAACCATCTGCTTTCCCTCGCCACTAAAAAATGACGTCCAAGTCATTGAGAACTTCACAAGAAACTCAGGAGTGTGAGGAAGAGGACGGGCGTTGTCTCCGAAACTCCCGATCCAAACTTGAGGGAGGTAAAACCCTCTGCCTACCACAGTATGGAAAGAGCATATTTACATCAAACCCCAAGCCCGCCCCCCAGGTCACCACCAAAATCGGGCGTCATAACAATCAGTTGAGCAGTATGAACAAACCACTGCTGCTTGGTGAACAACAAAACAGCAATATCCGCCCTTCCATACATGCACACAGCTCACCCAGAGGCTTCGGATCCCAGGAGGAGCTGGATGCGGGTAGCGTGGATGTGTCGCCGCGGAGTCGGGAGCCTATTGCAAGGCTTCAGCCGCCTCAGCCCGTTGGTCCGGTTTCTACCCCGCTGTTGCCTTCTGGAGGGAGGGCAGAGCACGGCGGTGCCACTGAAACAGTACCGGGCTGCGAGCGGCATGTGGCAAGCCGGTCGTCAAGTTCGAGGGAGCGACTCATCACTGGGGCCGAGCAGGCGGAGAGCAGCGCACCCACGAGTTCAGACATGGCGTCAGACGAGGCGGCTCCCAATGCAGTAGTGGCCTCGGCGAGAAAAGAGGTGGAGTCATCCTCCGTGCAGAGCACGGCCATACAGGTTCATACGCAGCCCGAAGACCCGCCTGAAACAAACAATACGACAACATCTGACTCAATTACCATCGAGACATCTCGCAAGAAAGACTCTCAGATGCCCAACATCAAAAAGAGAGCCAGAGAGCATAGTGGGCACTTAGAAAGTGCAAGAACGAACAAAAAAAGAAATGGTTCTAGCCAGAAAAAAATCAATGGCATAAAATATCAAACATCAGACAAAAAAATGAAAAATAAAGACAATAGTACACCCAGACTTGGAACGACAAAAAAACAAACCAGAATGCAAATACTTACAGACTTTTTTAAAGCAAAATTGTCAACAAAAAACAAAGACTACAAAGAACTTTCTGACGCAGAAATGTTGGCCGCCGTCAAAGAAAATTTCCCATGCCTCAAGAACGTCAACAAATCCAGCGAAGCTTCTCACATGGGCTCGCCGCAACAACAGTCTCAGGCAGCAACGGTGAGAAAAGGGCCTGCGGATACACACCGCATCAAGGAAAATCGCTTTCAAGGGTGGCCGGATTAATCAGAAGACACCATCGACTTGGACCCAGTCATAGAGAAGATCAGACCAACGTCAGAAAACAAAGACATCAATCCTCCTCAGCCTGTGAGTCCCGTGCAGCAACATGACAAGAATTACAACGAGGAAGCCAGTGCCAATGAAGACACGCATAGCGGCTTGACATACCCACCTCAACCATGTGAAGGAGAGACGACTGTAAACACTGCCCCCTTTGTCGATAAAACACTGGACAACAATCTGAATGAGGAAGCTGAAAAAGAACAAGACAAAAGCGTTGAGAAGAGGAAATCCGTCATAGAATGTGACAGACACAGCGCTGCAAACAAACCACTCAGTCTTAGCAATGGGTGCCAATCACCAAGGCGCAGATTAAGCGAACATTTGCACATTGCAGGCAAGGTCAATGCCATGCAATCAGGCCCCCCGATGCCTGAAACACCATCAAAGAAAGCTGACCTATTGAGCATCATGTCGACCATCTCAATAGCTTTAAATCCATTCTGCAAATTATATGAAACGCTCAATGAGACCACAAAGGATCAACAGGCAACGATCGCCATGATCTTGACGAAAGTGATTTATCTGGAGGCCTTCATTGCAGCTAAAGAAGAGAACAACAGCTATGAAAATAAAATAGACAAACTGGCGAACCAGTTAATAGAAAAAATAACATCAAAAACAGAAAAAAAGACATCCAGGCCAACAAACGAAACGACACTGCAGGAACCAAAGAGGCAGGTGCTCAACAACACCTACAATCAACTCAACGGAAAACATTGAAACAAAAAGTAGTATAACACAACATGCTGATAAATCAAGTGCTGAAAGTGAATCAACTAACATGATAACGGACAACGGAAATACACGTGAGGTGTTCCTAGTTCTACACAAAAAAAAAGCACCAATCCTAACACCATCAGTGGAACTACAGAAACGTCCTATCTAATCTTTGACAAAGCACAGGCAAGGTGCAAGAAAACGCCGTCAGTCAAGATTCCCCTGCCAAAAGAGAAATCAGCCAAGCCATTAAAGCAAAACATCAAGCAGGCACAAAATTGCCTGGCCAGTACTGCTGATCCTAGTATCGTGCTGCAAACCACTCACAGTCTTTCTACTCACGACAACACGACTCAATCGAAAGCTGAATCACCGAAATCTACAGCGGAACTCCTAAAAGATGATATTCTAATGAACATCAGTGTTTACTCAGATGAAGACGACAAACCACACACAGTGTACGCTCCCAATCCAAATAATAACAGGACTATATCAGCATCTGACAGTGAAATGCCATCAACATCTAAAGGAAAAGACATGACGACACATGTGGAACGAGACTTCGAAACTATGGAAGAAAGGCGTAACCATTTAGCTCAGGTCTTCGGCCAAATAAAACCCAAGAGAGTGGAAGCCTCTTCCCGTGATAAATCTAGTGAAGAGAAAGTATCACGTAGATCTCCACTAAATGACAAAAACAAATCAACTGATCACAAAAGAACCAAATCTTTGACCGCAAGACTAGCGAAAGTCTCACAAGCAACACGTTTCGCTTCTGAAACAGAAGGTTCGCCGATTAAAACAAACAGGCGACACGAACACACACAAAAAGACGATTACAATGTTCAAACAATGCCGAGAGACAAAACTGATTTGAGTAGGAAAGTAGTCAGCTACAGATCAAGAACAGATACCACCACAAGTCGTCATGAAGAATACCTCAAATCAAAATGGACCGTGCAAATGGTGCAACGATCTAGTAGCAAAGATGATCTCACGCTGAACAGAAGAACAGTCATGGCAATACTGCACCAGGTACCAAATCTCAAAGACATAAATTCAGATGATTTACTCATAGTTGAACCATGGCATGAAAGGAGTAAAGCAGCAACTCGTTTGTACATAAGATCTTATACCATTTACAAGCAGATACATAAAAGCAAATCTGACATCCACAATCTTGGCTTCTATGTAGATACGAGCACAGAAGAAGAAAAACCAAGGAACAAAGTGGATGAAAAACACAAGAAAAACGTCAGTTACATTGCACAGACAAAAACGTACGATAGAGTCAACCAAAACTATCGTGAACAAAGTCAAAACAGACATTACTTACCACAAAGTAAGCAAAATCCCTCAAATCAATCTTGCAGCAAAGAAGATCAAAGAAAGAGCACACAAGTAAGAGACAACCCAGAAACCTCAAGGAAATCAACTCACGCAAATGACGACATCTCAAATAGAGATCGCCAGGCACAGGTAAAATCCTACAAAGCAAAAAGAACCTTCTCACAAACCACACACAACAGTGACACATCTCAAGTCACGCCCACACAGGCCGATAACAAACAAGGAATTTGGGCCTGGCTACCAAAAGCGCTTACCATGCACCGACATAAATAGCAATCCATCGACAGAGAGCGTAATCCACCAGCAACACTTCAACATGAAAATTATCATCGCAAAGTGAGACTCCACTTTGAGACACCAGAGGGCATTCACACTTAACTGTCCCAGGAGACGTCAACCTAGGGCAATACAACATCATATGTCTCCAGGAGAAATGGCTAACAAGTGCACCAACCCTAGAGGGGTTCGAGATAAAAATGGCCCCAGCAGCCAAGGGACATTTAGGGAGACCAATGTCTGGACTTTTGATCGCATGCTGTACCGGAAGTGGACTCTCTATTGGCCCAACCGTAACCGCAAACCTGTCCCTCCTGGCAGTAAGTGTTACATGGAAACAAGAAAATAACACAGAAGAACCAGAAAGCACCATAATTGTCATCAATGCATACTGGAATCCAGCAGCAATTAATGGTGAAAACTTCATCACCATGTGTGAACAAGTAATAGATGAAGCTATCTCCAAGCTGTCAGTGTCCTCGTTACTGATATGCGGTGATCTAAATGCCGTATGTAATACCAAGAAGAGCTCACGAACAAAAAAACATCTAACAGCCGCAGAACAGCGAGGCAAAACTTGGCTTCATCTGACTCGTTCAAGAGACCTGCATAATCTCGATCTCGCCTTTCCACAACAAAATCGCATACCGACATGGGAACGCGCTGAAACAAGCGAGACAATAGATAAAGTCTTTGAAGATGTTGAGTTTGTTGTAGATGGAGTTCTTTTCAAAAGCATCCATAAATAGATTTGCAACATCTGGGGCAAATGTGGCCCCCATACTGGTTCCATGGCATTGATCGTAAAAAGGTTTGTTTGTAAATGAAGTAATTTTCCATTAGTGCTATTCTTGCGCATTCTAACAGAAAGGCCATAGGTGGTGCCAATGTGGTTCTGTGGTCTAGGTAGGCTCTGAGGACTTGTAGGCACTCCATTTGTGGGATACTTGTGTATAGTGATTCCACGTCTAGGGTCACCAGTAGATCTTCTTGGTCTATTTGTATGGCGTCCAACTTCTTTATCGTAGCTGTGGTGTCTTGGACAAAAGAAGGCATTTTGCAAATGAAGGGTCAATGTATATTTTTTTTTTTTTTTTTTATTTTATTGTAAGACTGCAGTTCAATAATAATATCAAACTTTTGTTACATGGCGCAAACTCATGCGGTTAGTTAGAGTATTCTCTCCCGAGGTAGTTCTTTATGTATTATCCATCGATCTTCTCACATGAATCTAGTCCTAGTTCGCTTCTTCAAGTTTGGTCTGTGCGCAGTATCGCATCTAAGAAGTTGATTATATTGCAGAGAAGCTTAATATTTCTCCCGGCCAAGATTGTATTCCACCATTCATCCGCATCATATAGGATGGGTTTATAAGAGAGCAAGTGGAGCTCTCTGGGAATGATAAGCTGAGGGCAAACTGTTATTAAGTGTTTTAGTGTTTCCACTTCTCCTAAATTGCAAAATCTGCATTTGTTTGAAGAAATGGTTTTGGATCGACGTTGCCATAATGATTCTCTAGTATTCAGGGCATTCAATCTGAGTTTCAGGAATTGGTTCCTGTGGTGGCGTGAGGGGCATGTTGTGAGATATTTCGGTAGGGAGTGTAGTTTCAGCATACTCGTTGAGTCTGATAAAGTGGATTTAAGCGTTGCTCGGTGTTCGTATGATGTTATCCAATCCCAGGCCTCAAGTTTTTTTTTTGCGTGCTGTGGACGTTCAATCAACTCGTTGGTAGATGTATTGGCGGCATCCATGATGGTTTTTATTTTGGACTTCCATGTTTGGAGTAAGCTCGACTGTGAGTTTTCTTTTTCATTTATGAAAATTTCATATGCTGGGATTTGTGATCCTAGCATCATTTTCCTCAGCAGCGATAGGGATTGCCATAGTACTGTCATATAAATTGAGTTCTGAGTCAGTTCATATCTCAGAGCCGCCATTGAGATATATTTGGGAAGTCCTAATGCTCGTCTCCAAAACCTCCCTTCAAGTTTCTGCCACAGGGAGTGGTCCAGATTCCACCCAGTCGCTCCACCAAAAGTTATGGTGGGTATGAACTTCTGGAGATAGAATGAAATTAAAGGCGTTATTGAAAATTTTCCAAAGTCTTTATTGATTTTCGCTCCTTGTAGACCTAGTTTCGTTGCCTTTTCCAACAGGTCAACTGACCATGCAGCTTCGCAGATAGAGTTGTTAACCATGATGCCCAGGTATCGGATTGCAGTTACTCTGCTTAGAATTTCTTTTCCAATAGCCCATTTAAAATGTTGATCTTTTCTTGATGCGCTTTTTCCAATACACATGATCTTCGTTTTTCCTGTATTTAGTTGTAAGTCGTTATCTGTTAGATATTCGTTTAAGGAGATCAATAGGTGTTGCAGTCCAATTTGCGTTTGATCAAGTAGCACGATATCATCGGCATATACAAGATATTTGATCGGAGTTCCATTTATCTTTGGAGGGAAGCAGTGCGCAGAATCCAGCCAATTCGGTAAATCCGAGATGAATAGTTTGAATAATTCAGCAGCAAGTGAACATCCTTGCTTTACGCCTTTATACGTTGGAATTGGCTCCGTCAGGTCTCCTTGTGAATTCACTTTCACTTGTATTGTGGTGTTAGTATGCAGAGCTATGAGGGGCTCCAAAATTGACATTGGACAGTTCCACGCCCGTAATTTAGACCAGAGTTTGTCTCGATTTATTGCATCGAATGCTTGTTTGAGATCGACAAATGCGAAAAAGATTTTTTTCTTTGCTTTTAGGGCTTCTTATTTTATAATAGTTAGTAGAGTTAGGTTTGCATCGACACCTACTTGTTCAACGAATCCTGTTTGTCGGCAGTCTGTTTGGTTTTTCTTGGCCGCCCATGCTGTCAGCTTTTGTCGGAGAAATGATCCAAATATTTTTCCCATTGTGTCCAGCAAGGCGATTGGCCGATAGTTAACAGGATCGTCTCGACTACCTTTCTTATAGATTGGTACCACTATAGCTTTGGACCATGAAGCAGGTATTTGTCTTGACGTTGAAATTTGAAAAAACAGATTTTCCATAAATTTGGCCCAATGATGCTTGTGTTTTTTTAACGTGATATTCGAGATTTGGTCTGGCCCGGCTGCTCTTGAATTCTTGAGTTTTTGAATTGCCAGTACTAAGTCTTCTTGGGACGGAGTTATATCCCAAGCTCCAGAGGAAATGAACGTAGGGGCTTGTGGGTCTTGGCGCCGCTGTTCATATGCCTTTGTAAAGTATTCGGCCCAATTCGCGCTCGAAATTTCGTTTGAGATGTTTGTGATTGTTTTTGAAAATCCTCTATTTAGTAGAGCCCATATTTCTCGCGTGTTTTTGGTGATTATCAACTTGAGCATTGTTTCCGCTCGGTCTTGTTCAATTTTCATTGAGTGAGATTTGAGCCAGTTTCTGTATGTCCGACGTCGATCTTTTATGTCTTTTTGTATGGTTTTTTGCTCAAGTTGGGATTTTCTTATCAGGCGTATATCTTTCCTCAGTTCTTTTTTTGCTGCAGCGATTTCATTGCTGAATATATGTTTTGGGCTATGTCCATATATTCTTGAATTTACATATTTTGGCAAGAATGCCGCGAGCAAAGGAACGTATTCGACATCATTTGAGTTAGCAAGATTTGTTGCTAATTTCAGGATTTGCGGGCCGTTGGTTTTAAGTCTGTTTCCAGCAGCATTTATTGATAGCGGTATGTCGTACGTCTCAGGCTGCGGATGGATTTCGTGATCTAGTGATAGGCATAACATGTCATGATCACTTTCGGCCTTCTGGACGACCTTTAGTGACACGACCCTCTCGAACAAGTTTCTAGAGGTCCAGATATAGTCTAAGGTATTTCTGCAATGTAGTCGCTTCCAGGTTGTCTTGCAGGGTTGGTCGCCTTTAGTATTGCCATTTACCATCTGACAATTACGTGATGCAAGGGCTCGAGACCAGGATTGGCCTCGTTCAGAGACCTCCAACTCCGGGATCTGCTTGTTTTCCATTGTCTGGGGATTGAATCGAAACCAACTGCAGTTCAGATCGCCACAAACAATCACTGCTAAGTTGTTATACTTGATGAAGGCGTCATCCATTAAAGTTGTTACCTTATCGATGAATTCGAAGGTATGGATCATTGCTGGATTCCAGTAACAGTTAATTACAAGTAGGTGGCTGGGTGTCTTGAGGTTCATCATGTCAATTCGGATAATCGTGCACTGCACAAATGGATTCGGGTTGACTACCACAATGGGGGTCATCCAGTTGTAAATTTTCACCATGGTTAGTAAACCTGAATAGGGACGACCTTTGAGGTTTTTTTTGGCCGGATTTAGGAAGATGCTGTATCCGTCTCGGGTGGGCACTTCACGAAGCCATGTTTCTTGGAGGCAGATTATGAAGACATCATCGCAAGGTTCTGTGAAATTATCGAACAGATGCATGAAGCCACGGGTGTTCCATGACATCAAGGTAAGGTTCTTCCTAGTCACTCCTTGTTAATGGTGTTGATCGGTTCTTCTGTTCGCTGCGGGTCTGCATCCATCTCTTCCGACTGAGTGGTCCGAGTCGTATCGTGATTTTTGTGGGTATTCTAAGGATTTCCGTAAGGACGTCCGGCAAATCGTGCCTTCGGAATTATTTGTATTTATCTTCCTGGTCATAATTCTTTTTTGGTTTGGCAAGTCAGGTTCTAAGGTGATATCAAAGCCGAAGACGAGAAGCTCTTCGACTGCTTGTAATAAAATGTTTTTCACAGCACGTGAGGTTATATGTAGCAGCACTTGGTCTGTGGATTTTTCTGTTGCATACTCTACGATTTTTATGTCATCGGTCGTAATTGTCCGCAGTTGAGGGACAGAGGCGAATAATTTTAGAACATTTGATCTGTTTAAATTTAAATCGTGTTCATCCGCGTGTATGTTCTGCAGTCGTAGTTTCCATGAGGTTGTTTCTGATTCTGAGGTAGTATCACCATGTGCTCTAGAGCGAAAATGGACTTCAGTTTTCCTCTGATTCAGAGTTAGCTTAGGATTTAGTTTTGAGTTGACAGGTGAGAGTGAGGCCTTTGCAGTGGTTGTTTTTTCGTTTGTTGAAGCTTCGCCAGAGCGTCGTTTGAGGAGATTTTCGTTCGGCAGGATTGACTTTTCTGGAAGTTTGTCAAATACGTTCATTGGGGTTGCTTCAAGGGAAGACGCATTGTGTGTTTCGCTTCCAATTGAGTATGTAGATAGATTACATAGGTCCTCAGAGCCTACTTCCGCCGAGCTAGACAGATTTTGGATGTCAGAGTCTATGCGTCGGCGTTTTGCCGAGAGTTTAGACGTACCATTATTTTGGCCTTTCGGTTGGGGAGACCTTTGAGTTTGTAATAAGCTTGCTTTTGAATGTTCCAATGTTCTTTCAAACAGACCAGTTTTCTTTGGAGTAGTTAAGATTCTTATAAATTTTTTAACTTTCTGACGCGTGTTTTTTTGTGGCACTGCATTGTGGCAAGTGTCGGAGAGTTTCTTTTGGACAATGTTAGGGCCCTTCTTGGTCTTTTTGGATGTTGCAAAAGTTTTGGCTGTGCCATTAAATATATTAAAAGTGGTTGATTGCATACTTGTTTGACCAAGAGCATCCGCAGATTTCTCCGACAAAAGAAGAGCATCCTTTTCTAAAGGAGCAGCAGTTGCCATATGGCTTAAAGAGTCGCAGGGGGTCTCAGAATCAGATTGGCTCACATGGATAGGAGCTGGAACGCTAGTATCATGGTTTGTAAAGGACCGGACATTGAATGCTACAAGAGATGTCTCGTTTGGCACTTGCTCGTTTCTGGTTGGTGCTGCTGAATTACTTTTTATGATTGATGGCGCCGCATATTTTGGAATATTAGGATTAGCATTTTTCCTCATCCATTTTACAGCGTCTAGCAGACCTTCTGTTAGAGTGTCGTTTTGACAGTGGTGTCTTGCAGCCAAATCGCCTAAACGTTCTTGCCATCTGATTGCCTGGTCAGCGTTTTTTTCAATTTGATTTTGCAGAAAATCTGTGAAGAGATCAATTTTGTCTATTTTCTGAACTAGAGTCAGCATTATTGCTCCTTGATCGGCTATTTGAGTTTGTAGAGCTTCGTAAAGTTTGGTAAAGGGTGCCAATGCGACTGCAGATGCCGCGAGAACATTGTTATGAATTTGCGTGATAACTTCAGATGAGACATTTGTCTGGAACAAATTAGCAGATATTAGGTCTTGTTCATTTGAAGATGGGATTGAGCAGTCCAAGTGGAACTTGGACTTGATAGGCGACAGGGTTCGTGGTAAGTTGGACGACGGAAAATCACCATGAGAGGACTTGTTTAAAGAAAGCGGGGAGCTTGCTTGGGCCAATTGGTGGTCTTGAACTTTTGGGACATTTTGAAGATTTGATTTTAGCTCTGCTATTCTTTGTAAGCGTCTAGCCCTTGCGAAAGTACTGGAATCTAGATCGGATTTCTTGTTTAGAGCTGATATCTCAGGTAATTTTGAGGAGTGACAGCGCAGGGCTCTTGTAGGTGCTGATTCCTCTGGTGCTTGACACGCATAGCTGCTGCGGTTGCCATTGTCTGAGCGTTCGGGTGTGTAGTTTGGGATGGAATTGTTGGCACACTCTGTTACTGGGCGTCCTCTTAGGCGCATGGAAGGACCGTGAATTTTTTCAATGGTTCCTTCGCTTTGAGGGCCTACATGATTGTATTCTGGTGGCTGCTCCGCGGTCATTGCTACCAGGACAGACGGAAGAATAGAGGATTTATGACAGGACGTAGGACCTACAAGATGTAGTTTTGGTAATACTTTTTTTTGAGGATTCTTTGAAATTGATTTCAGCTGTGGAGATGGTACTATTTGTGCACAGTTAAAAGCACACTCCGATTCCTCATCATTTGGCAGATTTAACAGTTCGTCGTCGCTTATCGTCAGGGAAGAGGCAACGTGGTTAATATGGCACAAAGATTGGACTGGTGGTGTATGTTGGGGAATTTGATCATCAGGCACTGAAGGGCCCAGGTGGGTTGTGATATCATGTGTTATATCCAAAGGAGCAGCTGCTGTAGTAGCTCTCGACAGGAGGTCCGTTGGCGCAGTAGCAGGCGAGCTGGCATTCTGCGCTGTCAGAATTTCTTCAGAATTATTACATAATTTGAAAGTCAAGGGAGGATTGACAGAGATAGAGAGAGGGACTGTGATCGCTTGAAGTTCAGGAGCGTCGTCATTGGAGGTGTTTAGCAAATCCCGGCTCAAAAGTGGTACAGATCTCCCAAGATTTCCCTGGTGATTTTGATCTACAAGTGAGTGTGCAACTAAAACTGACGGTGACGTTGTAGGCGGTATGTAATCATTAGAACTGAGGCGGAAAATTGTAGGTCCTTCGATTGGATGTTCATGGTTCAGGGCTTCAGGGCATAAATTAGGATGATGATGGACAAGAGGTTGTTCTGTGTGGTCAGAGTAATCATTTGATAGGGATATCGGTAAGGCTGTAGGTAAGGTGAGTGATGCGAGCAAAGCTCGTGCAGCAGGTTTGCTTACCTTTGTTCCGGGTGCTGCTTTCATCGCAGTCCAAGGATTGAGCATTCGTCGGTGTTGTAGCGTTTTCTTCCGAGTCTGTGGCCCTTCTGGCGTTAGCGTCATCGATGCTGGGATTGCGTGGCAATAGCTCGAGGGCTCCCGGTTGCGAACTTATACAAGCTGGATTCGGCGCCGAAAACCACGCCGGAAAGACCTTTTTTTTCGGTGGGCGGAGTGGAAGCAAAGAGATAAATCAAGATGGGAGCACAATATTTCGTTCAGCAGACAGCCGTCCACGCCGAACAGCCTAACAGCACCTGCCCTTCTGCCACCAGGGCTTACGCCGCAAGGGTGATTCTGCCGGCTGTAAATGGAGTTGGTAAGGTCACGTGAGAGATCACGTGGTCGTCCGTAGCTCCGCCTCCTCCAGGAAGCGAAGAGCGGTCCGATGTGGGTTCGCTCACAAGAAGCGTTCGGGATACAGCAGGTACAGCGGGTAAGCAGGCGGGTAAGCAGGTAAGTAACCAGTAGTTCTTCTCAGGGAAGCACTTGCGCCGCTCGGCCGATTCTGCCGGCTGTAAATGGAGTTGGTAAGGTCACGTGAGAGATCACGTGGTCGTCCGTAGCTCCGCCTCCTCCAGGAAGCGAAGAGCGGTCCGATGTGGGTTCGCTCACAAGAAGCGTTCGGGATACAGCAGGTACAGCGGGTAAGCAGGCGGGTAAGCAGGTAAGTAACCAGTAGTTCTTCTCAGGGTCAATGTATATGGATAGCAGTTCATTTTTCTACTTAGAACCCGGCATCTGACCTATGCAGATCTGCCTCCCATCCGCATTAACCAGCCCCTGGCAAAATCAAGCTCTATAGACCAGGCATTTTAACTTACCTGACATGGTAGGTGACCCTCTTTTGCAGCGATCTACCAATTTTTAAACTATACGAATGTCACCTCTCCTCCAGCCACTAACAGAGTCCACTTCTACTCTAGGTGGATGCCCCTTTCAATTAACAAAGTCCCGACAAAGACTATCTTGTCCTGAAGACAGTTTGGTGTATCCCCTCAGCGCTGTTAACCTGGTACAGCCACTGCCAACCACCAACTACACACCGAACCAGAAACACTCATCAGTGTGTCGACAATGTTAATGTATGGTTATTGTTAAACAATACAAGAATCTAAATACTTTTGTCACTCTGGAAAATGTTAATGTATTGGTATTGTTAAACAATACAAGAATCTAAATATTTGTGTTGCTCTGTCTACTAACCCACCAAATATGCAGACCACTAAAGTCTTGATCGTGCATATTCCACGTGCTATGGCACCCTCTACTGTATATATGTCTTCCTGTTAGTTTAAATAAACCGTTGTTTATTTCTGCAATTTCACGGTGACATTCCTTTTTTGAGAGCCAACAGGTGCCTAGCCCTGCTGCAAAAATGTGTGGTGACCTTGAGTCATGCCTATGTCTAGGGTAGCCTTTGACTCTATCTCTCCTTGTTTCTGTATACCTCCTAACCCTCCAGAGTCAGACCCCCTTACCAAAAAAGAGGGTTCTGCCCAATTTTTCTTACAGCTGTCTCTGCCTTACAGTTAGTGGCAGCAAGACATTCTACCCACTTTGTGAATTAGCATGCTACCATCATCATGTACTTATTTCCTCTAGAGGAGCATATCACTGGCCCTATGAAATCACCTTGCAAATCTGACCAAGGCAGTTTCATTCCCTCTTTCTTTATGGGAGCTTGATGTGTGGAAGAACATAGATGGAATTGAGCACACACAAGACACCCCTTTAGATAAATGTTGAGGTCCTGGTCTATATGTGACAGTATGCAACTTCTCGCAAGATTTCTAATGTCTTGTAAAAATCCCTATGACCGGCAGTAGCAGCGTCATGGGTGTGATTCAACATCAGGCTACGGAATAAGGTAGGTACCACTCACTGATCACATCCAGATAGCGATCGCCTTACCAACAAACTGTCTTGGATTCAAAACACTTTGGAAAATGTCATCAATACTCATAGATTCTCTATTCCGGTATAATCCTGTACCATTAGAGGAAATCTCCCTGGGTCTTGGCTAAGGTTGATAGAACTTTGCAATAACAGGGACTGCGTTTTGTGCAGTGATCAAATCTGCATCCAGGGCATCTTTACTCCACTGAGTAGCTGAGAGTTCCCTGTTGGCATGAGTTTGAGACCTGGTCACAACTGTAACTGGAATTTCTCCCAGAGCTGTTTCCGTATCTATGAAATACTCCTGCAGAGCTCTGTTTTGGGCAGATGGTCAACCAGGTAATTCCCAGTCTTATTCAGACCCTCTATCTTGAAACGACCTCTAAACTTTTTCCAATAAATGGTCATCTCATTAGTGATCATCAGATCATCAATGGACTGGATACATTTTCCATGTTTTAATGGTTTATTGTTTGCACAACACATACCTCTATTCTTCCAATTGATCAGGTGTCCCACAAACCCATTCCTGACATAGTCAGGGTCAGTGATTATCACCAATTCATTGAGTTGGTGGTGTACTGCGGTGAGGATGGTTTGATGTACGGCCATCAACCCCGCCACCTCAATACTTCTGGATCCTATTTTGTAACCAGCTGAGGTTTCTAAGGTACCATTAACTCAGGCATTCCTAATGCCAATCTCTAGTTCTTTTTTTCCCCATTGTTGACAACATGGTAGGAGCACCAAGCCACATAAACTGTGGATATCCCCTGGTAAGTGTCTTCTTCATGGGCCCTGTGAGGGGAAACTAGGTACACTTCCATATTGTCTTTTGTTACTTCCATATTGTCTTTGGTTACTAAACGTTCATCATCAAGACAATTTTCTTGAGCACAATCAGCAAGTCTGCCAACCTTTGTGCTAATGGACTCTTCTTGTTTTGGCCATACCTGACCTCCACAGGAAATACTTGCATTGAGAGAATCCAGGAAGTAATTCTAGAATTAGAGGCATTCCCAGGCCATGTTCTGTGACTTTGTAAATACTACGAGGTTTGGTGCAGAGCCTCTACAATCATGTGCATAACAGGCAGTGTTTTTTCAATGCCCATACCATACCATTGCCAGGAGTGCCTTTTCACAATAATTGAATTTCTCCTCCATGGAGGACATAGTTTTGATTGCATAAGAGATAACTTTCGTGTAAGCCTAACAAGGAGCTTGAGAAATGCTTCTTTTCAGTTGTTTAACTGCCTCCGATTGTTCGAGACCCCACTCCCACTTGACTCTGACTTTTAATAAATGGGCATGGGGTTGAGTGACCTCTGATTCCAAGAAGTCTTCTCAATTCTCACAGCACGGTAGGGTCTTTAAGTTTCAATAATGCTTCCACTTTCTTCACCTGGGGGTTGAGACCCTCAGGGGTGATTTTCTCCCTAAAATGTTCACCCTGGTCTTACACCATTGTGCCTTCTGAAAGGACAGTTTTGTTCCAGATAATGAATTTCTGCAATATGTTCTTCCACAGTTTGGTTCTTCATCAATACATCATCTACATGGGCCCGGTTTCCCCTTTCGCCCAAGTGGGGCATGGCCATTTGAAGGAATATATTGAACTCATTTCCTGAGTTTATATATCTAAAGGGTGTTTGGGTCCACGTATATTGCTTCCCGCCAAAGGTAGAGACAAGTTTTTACTGGTCTTCCCTACTTACAGGTACCGTCCAGTAACCATTGGTCAAGTCAAGGGCTGTGAAAACTTTTGACCCCTGGAACTGCACCAGCCCTCGATCGATGTAGAGAAGTGGCCATCTTGACATGCGTGCCCATGTGTTCAGCTCCCTCAGGTCTGCACATGGTCTCCATTGGCAAATGGGATTCAGTTTCCCCAGTACCGGGTTGTTAAAGGTACTGTGGATCTGACAAATTATCCCACGGGATTCCAAGTTTGTGATAATCTCCACGAGTGACTCCATGGAAGTGAGAAGTAACCAGTATTGTTTGATGAATACTGGAGCCATCTCTGGGTGCATGGGTATCTTAGTTGAATGAATCGATGTATGTCCACAATCATAAGACTTCTACTGAAAAGATATCCTGGAAGTCCAGGAATACCAGTCTCAGCTGCTGTATTTGTTCTTTAGTTGCAAAGGGATTGGCTAGATTGATCTATTCATTGATCATATGCCTGAAACCTGGAAATACCTCAGGCTTAGAAATCTCTGTAGTATCATCCAAATGTGTGGAGAGATCTCTTTTAATGGTGTTTACCTGGACTTCATTCTCCATGATGTCACAGGTTACATCTTTCACCCCATAAGGGCATGAAGAGTACCCCAAGAAATTCCCCCAATGACGGGTAAAAATCTTTTCTGGAGGAATACTGTCAATGATGTAATAACAGTTGTTAGGAATTGGTCCTATGGTTGAATTCCCTAAATCAATGGAATCGTGTTTGACATCAACCGCAATTTCAATAGAGGTGTCCGCGCCCAAAGTAATACTTTGTGGGTCGCTGTTATGCACCAATATTCGAATGGTGTTGTCTTCTAGATCCACTAGAGGTGATGGATATAAATACAAACGTTGTTGCTGATGATGAAAGTTCAAATTTATGTAAGCGTCCTTATGTTCGAGGTTTTGCCCTCACTTAATTTTGATGGGAATCATGAATCGTCACACTTTTCTGGAATGGTAACCTCTTCTCCCACTTAGATTTCAACTGCATAAAGCAACAATTGAGCTATCCAAAATGCTCTTTTCAATGTTTTCTAAGCCTATGGGGGTTTCCAGCCGTCACCATAATTTGTTGCGACTAATTGAGAATCAATGGAGAATGTCACTGCCCAAATAGAAATCAGAAGCAACATCTCTCATGACCCAATAATGATGTTCTATAGGTATGTTGCCAATGGACATTTTTAACATACACCTGCTATGTAGGAAATACTTAGAACCGGGTCTTTCCATAACGACTTCCCATTTATTAATTGATCTACGTGTGGGAATGGTCTGATCTTTTTGGAGTTGCCTAAATAATCCTTTGCTGATGAAGTTTTTTCCATTATTCAAACATACTTTGGTGAGCACTGGCTCCTCCCCCTCTTTTATTTGAATGGGGGAAACAAGTGTTTGCCCTTTTTCTGAATATCGGTCAGATTCAAGCTAGTTTTTCATTATTCTCTTTCAAAGAACCTGGTGCTTCTCCTAAATTTTGATTTGTATAAAAATCTCACAGTAGTGTGGAGTAACATATGTAACTGAGCGAGAGGTTGATCCTCAATAGTTGGGAAGAGTTCCCATCACCAGTTTGTTCTCCTACAAATGTGATGGTGATTTGTGGGACTTGGTTGTTCTGGAAAAGAAATTTAAATTGATTGGTATGCCACTCTAATCAAAAGATAGGTGCCATTGAGGCAAACATAATTTGTACTCCTCTTGAGTTTGATAGGCCGGTAGTCTGGGTCCTCCCCTTTCTAGATTCAGTCAAACGCTTCTTTAGACAGTAGAGTAGTTTAGGATCTAGTATCCACCAGAGCTAAAAATTCACACTGACCCTGTACCTTGACGGGGGCATACAAACTGCCCTTTTTTGCCTCAACTCTATAGAGAAAGTTAGTTGTGTGTGCAGCAGATAACCCATGAATGGAACCATAGTGCACAGGTAAAGAGATATCTCAAAAGGGTTCCTTTGGATGACACAGTGGGGTGTTAAAGGAATATAGTATTAATTCTTAGCTCTCCCTCCCTCGTGTAGCTAATGTTCAGGTCAAAAGCCAGGTGCGGGAAGCATGGATTTTTCTGCTGTTGGAAAGGACTGTTTGAAAAAGCTCCAACTCTCCTCTGGCACCATGAGAGCTGCATTGTTAATTACAAACAGCAACATTGAATTGAAGAAAGAAAAGGGTTCCATGTGTTAATATCCCCGCAGAAAATATCGCCATACAAAAATATTGCTATATTTTTGCAGCAATATTAAGTCAAGCAACCTGTGGGGGACACCCCCGCAACCGCTGCATTATTTTTAAAGGAGCGGGGGACACACCCGCAACCCCCGCTCCCAAAAACCACAAAAATTACCCCCCCCCCCGCCCCAAAAATATCACCTATGGCCGTTCCAGACGACCATATATACGGTGATAGTTTCGGTGGGGATAATATGTAGTGATACCAAGAAAAGGCCTTGACAAAGAACTTTAAATAATGTCAAGTTATGATAAAAACCTGCATATTGGCTGAGGCTTGGTAATTCAGAGCACTGGAAATAATAAAAGTTGTTTTTACATAATTGATCATACACTAAAGAAACAATGATGGCACTAAAATGATCTATGACCAGCAAATTAAAATGTCAGCAGTAGAAAGAGAAACCTAACCAGACCATACCTCCTGCACCATGGAAGTCCAGTCTCGGAAACCATTAGTCATTACATGTATCATGCAGGGCAAGTCTGATCGTACTATGCATTGTATGCATGAAACTGATGGCAGCAGCTTGTGGTTTCACCCAGCAGTCGCGGGCGCAACGCGCTAGACGATACATCCCGGGCACATGCAAATGCCGAGCTGAACGAGCTCACAGCGCGCAGGCTGACAGATGGCGACAAAATCTGGATGAGCACCCTGGGAGTACACGGCGTTTCTCATTATGTGGCAGCACTGCAGATATATGTGGCCAAAACACTCTTCAGTTTAATGAATTTAATTCTCACGAACTACAACAGAAATGGCTGCCAAATGGGAATCAATACGAGTAGCCATACAAAAATTAAACGTGCATTAAAAACACGAAAATGTGTGTGCTCGACTTACTCAGTTTAAATTATAAACAGAATAAAACACAGGCACTTGGTCAAAATGACTGAGAGTGATGGACATATATAAAGTAGTTAAAGGTATTTAAGTAATAAAACAATAACACGTGTACAGGATAGAAACACGGATGTATATGTGTAAAAACATCGGAAAACAGAAAGGCAAACATGAAAGTGCGTACCATTAAATACAACTCCTGACTGAAATGCAAACTGAGCCACAAAACACTCAGAGTAAATGATCTGAACACACATATTATAAAAAGAAAACGCTGGCTTGCAGACGTTTCGTTTTGTAAAGGCCCGGTTAAGGAACACTTAAGTCAGTGTTATGTTTGGCGCGCGCAGTGTCAGCGCGGAAGGTAAACATCTTCGCGGGGATTTCTTGGAGAACACAAAGAAAAGGAAAACGCGAAGACATTGGCGAGGTCTCGGTAAGCCCAGATGGTGTTTTCTCTTTTCTTCTCATCTAATACATTATTAGCTCGAAAGAAAGATGCATAAATAATTATTATTCTCATATAACCAGCATAAAAACTATCAAGGCAAGATTATGTTCGGTATAACCTTCTGGTGCTTATTTCTTTTTTAGGAGCACGTTAGTGATCGTTTCACAACATAGAACCAATAAGGGCTTGCAACATGAAACAACAGCCCGAAGAGTCAAGAGAGAGCTAGAGAAAGAAAGAGGGTGGGTGAGAGAGAGCGATACAAAGAGAGAGAGAGTGTGTTTTATACAAAGCAAGAGGGGATGTATTCCACTTTGCAGTGTGAGCTATTCAAATCCTTTTGGATGATCTTTTATGCTAATGGTTTTTGCTCAAGGCTTTTGCTTCAGCTTCACACTTTGAGGGCATGCACAACACACACAGGGTAATTCATAGAATTCAGCGCACAAGTAGCGCACGCGGCTGGCGCACAGCGTGCGCGTGCGATAGTCTGCGCCAGCCGCGTGCGCCAAAACCGAATCCGGCGCACAGCGTATTCATGGATTTTAGCTTCCCCAGGCAGCCGTGGCGCACAGTGGCGCAGCGACTCGCTGCAGCGCCAGTTACGCCCCCAGGAACGCCCCTTGCGCTGGGAAATCTCATAAAAATCACAAACCAGCGCAAGGGGCTGCGCTAACCCTGGACCATCACGGCAAGCGGCCCATGCGATTTTCAAGGGTGCGCGGGAAGTTTCACACGTCAAATCCCAGGCTACGTCCATTTCAGGGGTGCGCGGGAAGTTTCACACGCGAAAAGCTAGGCTACGGGAATACCAGGGGTGCGCGGGAAGTCCCACACGCGAAAAGCCAGGGTACGTGTATTTCAGGGGTGCGCGGGAATTTCCACACGCGAATAGCCTGGCCGCGTGTATTTCAGGGGTGCGCGGGAAGTCCCACACGCGATTACAGCAGGGTACGTGTATTTCAGGGGTGCGCGGGAAGTTCCACACGCGAATAGCCTGGCCGCGTGTATTTCAGGGGTGCGCGGGAAGTCCCACACGCGATTACAGCAGGGTACGTGTATTTCAGGGGTGCGCGGGAAGTTCCACACGCGAATAGCCTGGCCGCGTGTATTTCAGGGGTGCGCGGGAATTTCCACACGCGAATAGCCTGGGCGCGTGTATTTCAGGGGTGCGCGGGAATTTCCACACGCGAATAGGCTGGGCGCGTGTATTACAGGGGTGCGCGGGAAGTCCCACACGCGATTACAGCAGGGTACGTGTATTTCAGGGGTGCGCGGGAATTTCCACACGCGATAGCCTGGGCGCGTGTATTTCAGGGGTGCGCGGGAATTTCCACACGCGAATAGCCTGGGCGCGTGTATTTCAGGGGTGCGCGGGAATTATCACACGCGAATAGCCTGGCCGCGTGTATTTCAGGGGTGCGCGGGAAGTCCCACACGCGATTACAGCAGGGTACGTGTATTTCAGGGGTGCGCGGGAAGTTCCACACGCGAATAGCCTGGCCGCGTGTATTTCAGGGGTGCGCGGGAATTTCCACACGCGAATAGCCTGGGCGCGTGTATTTCAGGGGTGCGCGGGAATTTCCACACGCGAATAGGCTGGGCGCGTGTATTACAGGGGTGCGCGGGAAGTCCCACACGCGATTACAGCAGGGTACGTGTATTTCAGGGGTGCGCGGGAATTTCCACACGCGAATAGCCTGGGCGCGTGTATTTCAGGGGTGCGCGGGAATTTCCACACGCGAATAGCCTGGGCGCGTGTATTTCAGGGGTGTGCGGGAATTATCACACGCGAATAGCCTGGGCGCGTGTATTTCAGGGGTGCGCGGGAATTTCCACACGCGAATAGCCTGGGCGCGTGTATTTCAGGGGTGCGCGGGAATTATCACACGCGATTTGGCTTGGTACGTGTATTACAGGGGTGCGTGCGAAGTTACACACGCGATTAGGCTGGGTGGGTCCTGTCACCCTCGACGGCCCCTGCAGGCAGCCCACAAAACAGGGGACTACCCTGCACACCTGCTCATGTCTCCCACCACCCCCACCCCCCCAGTCACCAGGGGTACCCTCCACCAGGCCCCCACTCATGTCTCCCACCACCCCCACCCCCCCAGTCACCAGGGGCACCCTCCACCAGGCCCCCAACCATGTCTCCCACCACCCCCACCCCCCACCATCCAGGGGCACCCTCCACCAGGCCCCCAACCATGTCTCCCACCACCCCCACCCCCCCAGTCACCAGGGGCACCCTCCACCAGGCCCCCACTCATGTCACCCACCACCCCCACCCCCCCAGTCACCAGGGGCACCCTCCACCAGGCCCCCACTCATGTCACCCACCACCCCCACCCCCCCAGTCACCAGGGGCACCCTCCACCAGGCCCCCAACCATGTCTCCCACCACCCCCCCCCCCCACCATCCAGGGGCACCCTCCACCAGGCCCCCAACCATGTCTCCCACCACCCCCACCCCCCCAGTCACCAGGGGCACCCTCCACCAGGCCCCCACTCATGTCACCCACCACCCCCACCCCCCCAGTCACCAGGGGCACCCTCCACCAGGCCCCCAACCATGTCTCCCACCACCCCCACCCCCCCAGTCACCAGGGGCACCCTCCACCAGGCCCCCACTCATGTCACCCACCACCCCCACCCCCCCAGTCACCAGGGGCACCCTCCACCAGGCCCCCACTCATGTCACCCACCACCCCCACCCCCCCAGTCACCAGGGGCACCCTCCACCAGGCCCCCACTCATGTCACCCACCACCCCCACCCCCCCAGTCACCAGGGGCACCCTCCACCAGGCCCCCACTCATGTCACCCACCACCCCCACCCCCCCAGTCACCAGGGGCACCCTCCACCAGGCCCCCACTCATGTCACCCACCACCCCCACCCCCCCAGTCACCAGGGGTACCCTCCACCAGGCCCCCACTCATGTCTCCCACCACCCCCACCCCCCCAGTCACCAGGGGCACCCTCCACCAGGCCCCCAACCATGTCTCCCACCACCCCCACCCCCCACCATCCAGGGGCACCCTCCACCAGGCCCCCAACCATGTCTCCCACCACCCCCACCCCCCCAGTCACCAGGGGCACCCTCCACCAGGCCCCCACTCATGTCACCCACCACCCCCACCCCCCCAGTCACCAGGGGCACCCTCCACCAGGCCCCCACTCATGTCACCCACCACCCCCACCCCCCCAGTCACCAGGGGCACCCTCCACCAGGCCCCCAACCATGTCTCCCACCACCCCCACCCCCCACCATCCAGGGGCACCCTCCACCAGGCCCCCAACCATGTCTCCCACCACCCCCACCCCCCCAGTCACCAGGGGCACCCTCCACCAGGCCCCCACTCATGTCACCCACCACCCCCACCCCCCCAGTCACCAGGGGCACCCTCCACCAGGCCCCCAACCATGTCTCCCACCACCCCCACCCCCCCAGTCACCAGGGGCACCCTCCACCAGGCCCCCACTCATGTCACCCACCACCCCCACCCCCCCAGTCACCAGGGGCACCCTCCACCAGGCCCCCACTCATGTCACCCACCACCCCCACCCCCCCAGTCACCAGGGGCACCCTCCACCAGGCCCCCACTCATGTCACCCACCACCCCCACCCCCCCAGTCACCAGGGGCACCCTCCACCAGGCCCCCACTCATGTCACCCACCACCCCCACCCCCCCAGTCACCAGGGGCACCCTCCACCAGGCCCCCACTCATGTCACCCACCACCCCCACCCCCCCAGTCACCAGGGGCACCCTCCACCAGGCCCCCACTCATGTCACCCACCACCCCCACCCCCCCAGTCACCAGGGGCACCCTCCACCAGGCCCCCACTCATGTCACCCACCACCCCCACCCCCCCAGTCACCAGGGGCACCCTCCACCAGGCCCCCACTCATGTCACCCACCACCCCCACCCCCCCAGTCACCAGGGGCACCCTCCACCAGGCCCCCACTCATGTCTCCCACCACCCCCACCCCCCACCATCCAGGGGCAGCCTCCACCAGGCCCCCACTCATGTCTCCCACCACCCCCACCCCCCACCATCCAGGGGCAGCCTCGACCAGGCCCCCACCCATGTCTCCCACCACCCCCACCCCCCAGCAGTGCAGGGGCAGCCTCCACCAGGCCCCCACTCATGTCTCCCACCACCCCCACCCCCCAGCACTGTGGGGAACCTGCCAGCAGGCCCCCACACATGTCCCCCTGGCCCCAGGTCCTGACGATACACAATCATGGCAGTAATGGCCAGCATACCCAGCACAAACACCCAGGCAAGGATTGCATCCACCCACATAGTGAATGCAATCACATGACACAACCCCAATGCCAAGTATGCAAAAGAACACATGTCTGTCACACACATACACAATGGGTGCAAGTGAATGTCAAAACCCATATCATGACATGTAACAAACCAATGAGAAAATAACACAAGTGTAAGAAAATATAAAAAATGTATTAAATACCAAAAATAAGTGAACTTTTCAAACATACAACGATGTGGCTAAGTAAATAAATGGCCCATGTCCGAGAACAAAAGTGATAAACAAAAAAACAAAGGAATAAAAAATTAAAATGATTTTGTCCAAAGCAATATCATGTCATAGGAAATTAATGAAAAACCATTACGTCATGGTGAAAACAATAAGAAATTAAAAAAATGTATCTCCCAAAAAAACAAACTATATACAGGAATGTTCCAGGGTCCATGAGCCCAACACCAAAAATGAAACCTACCACTAACTAATGAAAAATATATGTACAAAAAAGTGGCCATTGTCCGAGCGGTCCAAAATAATAAAAATAAATAAAGGAAACCTAGCACTAACTAACTAAATAACTATATACAAAGGCAGCGGGCAAGTCCTGCGGCTCACTTGGTGATGTTGCTGGCCAGGGCATCATCGAACTCCATGTCAATGTCCTGGAGGCGGGACTCTGTCCTGGCCCCGAGGTCTCGCAGGGACAACCCCATGTCCACCTCAAACTCCCTGCGAGCTTCCTCGAGGCACTCAGCCCGCCTCAATGCCCGACGCATGGAGAACGCCGCCCTGACCATGGCGAGCCGCTCCTCTTCCGCCCGCTGCCGCTCCGCACCTATCCGCTGGCCAAACTCCTCCCACACGGAACACACCACCATCCCAGGGTTGCCCTGCCCTCCGGCCGATGCCTGCCCCTCTGATCTTGATGGCCCCGAGCCATGATGCCTCCCACGTCGAGCCCGCTGCTGCCTCCGACGCCACTGCCTCTGCCAGCACGACGGCATCCAGGCTGATGGAAACCACCGACGCCGTCGTGCACGTGCCCTGCCCGATGATGCCGTCACATCTTCCATCTGCTGGGGTCCACTTGCTGTGTTGTCCACCCCTGCTGGACCTCCGACTCCCAACTGTGGCAGGGATGGGATCCCCACCGAGCTGGCTGCATTGGTCGGGGCAGGTCCACAGGGGGCCCTGGTGGCATCTGGGCCGGAAGACGGCAAGGAGAACGACCGGTGGATAGCCTGCACAGAGGAGGAGAGGGCCGTCAGATTGGCCAACACATGCAGGAAACCCCCGAACATGGCCGATCCCAATTGGGCCACGTCGGCACGGTGCACTTCGTGATGACGTGCGTGCTCCTCCCGGGAAGCACGCACGTCATCACGAATCACAGCCGTGCGCATCGCGACCCCAATCAGGACCTTCTCCACGCGGCCAGGGGTTACCACGTCCGCAGGTGGAGGGGAGTCAGGTGACATGGACATCCCCTCTACCTGCGGACGGGCCTGGGACGGGGCATCCCTGCTGGTGCATGGTGGTGCACTCACAGGGTCAGGGACAGTGACATGCACAGGCCCCTCCACGGTGACCTGTGCTGCCTCCTGCCCCTGGCCCTGGACTGCACCACTTGCACCAGCAGGGATGCTCCCACCAGGCCCCATGTGTGCACCAGTGTCGGCCTCCTCCTCCTCTGTGCAAACCACCAACCTGGATGGCTCCTCACCGTCTCCCGCCGTAGCAGGCCCCTGTGGGGGCTCACCCACCCCTTCCGCTGCAGCCGTGGGGGCATCCCCGCCGCCTTGCTCCACAGCGCCGTCTCCGCCCTCTTCTTCACTAGCCGCTGCGTAGAGGGAGACAAAGGACACAAGCATCAGGCTACTGTACAATGGTCCCCTAGACAGGAAGCAATAGCAGATGAGCACCACTGTCAAAGTACACTTCCATCATGTCCCTCCACAACACATGGGTCAGTCCAGGCAAAACACACACAGTAACAGGCATGGTGCATGCCATGGACATTTCCATGCATGTCCAATGGACTCTAGAAACATTCAATGATATGTAACTCACATGCATCATGGCTCATGCATATCACATGCACACACTTCACCTCAGTCACATCCATCTGGCCCCAAACACACCGAACACAGGCGAAACAAGGGTAAGTTGGGTGCGTCACTGAATCTGTGCATTGTCACACACATGTGTCATGCATCCATGGCATGCACAAGTCACAGACACGCAGGTCAGGCACACAGACATGGCTACCATATATGTACCTGGCATCAGCACCCATCCTTCACCCCCATCCATGTCCAGGTACAGAGACTGGCATGCTCTCATGTCCAAAATCTGCATAGGGCTCCCCATGCCGCATTTCAACACATGCAACAACCATGTGGGTCACACATCACTGGTCGCACATGCATTACCATGATGTCCCTGCACACATACATGCATACATGGCCCATGGCACACATACAGGCAAGTATCATAGAACCAGCACACCGCAACATGCCCTGTCTCACACAGTAATGCTTGGACACATACCGCTCAACTCCAGACGGGCCTCCCTCTCAAGGACCTGGGCGTGGAGCGCTGGGCGTACGCGTTCCAGGACCCTCTTCTGGATGGAACTCATGCGGCCCCGGCCCCCCTCCACGAGGCGCCGGGCCTTCACAAGGGTCCTGGACCTCAAGTCCTCCCAGCGCTTCTTGATCTTCTGGACGTTGCGGGTTGCCACCCCCTCCGCATTGATGGCAACCACACAGTCGGCCCAGATCCTCTCCCGTCCTTCCTTGCTGGCGCGGGACGATCCAAAGAGGGCATCATACTGCCCCAGGACATGCTCCACCAGGACACCAACTTCGGTGGCAGTGAAGCTGGTGCCCCTCTGCCCCTCTGGTCTGGGGTTGCCACTGGTGCCAGATGTGGAAGTGCCCGACATGGCAACCCCAGAGGCAGGTGTGGGTGGGCAACTGGGTCCTGGGGCTGGGCTGTGGAGCGATGTAATCCCAGTTGGGAGTCTTCAGTTCCAGCAGGGGTGGACACAGCAACTGGACCCCTGCAGATGGCTGATGTGCAGGCACCAAATGGCAGGGCACGGTGGCAGCAGGCAGGCAGGCAGGCAGGCAGCAGCAGATAGCACGTGGGAGGCTGCTCGGGGCACTGGGGGGCAGTAACTCGGCCTTCTGGGCAGGAGCGTGGTGTTCCGTGTGTTTTCGGGTGGCCAGCTTGATACGGAGTGATTTGGCACGTGAAAATCCTGCACGTCAGCGTGAAATCCGAGGAAAGGCCCTTAGCGCGTAAGCGCGTCAGCACGCATACGCGATTCTATTGGACCAGAGTCCCTCAGCGCGTAAGCGCGTCTGACGTGACCCGCACGGGCGTTCCCCACTCAGCACGTGATGACGGAACACACGTGGAAATACTGCACGTCAGAGTGTCATCGCGTGATTGGCCTATGTACGTGTATTTCATTGCGTGTAATTGGACAAAAGTGCGCGTACACGCGATTGGCCTATGTACGTGTATTTCAGGGGTGCGCGGGCACTTACACACGCAAGTACGTCAGCGCACCTGTATGGCTGCTGCGTGGGAATTTCCACACGCTATTGGAGTGGGAACTAGATTCCAGGGGTGCGCGGGTCACACGCTCGCCTAGAACACGCGCAAAGCATTAATTTGCGTACTTTTCAAATAACAAGCCAGATGCCAGGATGAACATACCGTTCCTAGCAGCAGTGGCAGTGGGCTACCAAAGGAGGAGGAGGAGGAGAGTCAGGGCCAGAATATTCACACCCAGAACCAGCCTTTTCGGGATGCCTGATGACCAGGTGTATGGAAGGTACAGGTTTCCACCACACATAATACTGGACCTGGTGAGTGAGTGGGAGGATGACCTCACATCACCCACCCTGTGCTCTCAAGCACTCAGCCCCCTGGAGAAGGTCCTCAATGTACAGCACTTCTTAGCCACTGGATCATTTCAGCGGACAAGTGCCATAGTGGGTGGGGTGTCACAGGCCACCCAGTCACGCTGCCTACACCAGGTCTTGGACATCATCACTGCACGCCCATCAGTCCGCAGGCACATATACCTGCCCAGAACACCTGCTGAAAGGCATGCTGCCGCCCTGGATTTTTACGGAGTGGCACAATTCCCCAAAGTGCTAGGTGCCATCGACTGCACCCATGTGGCTCTACGTCCCCCCAGGGCATCAGAGCACATCTATAGGAACCGCAAGCACTGGCATTCCATCAACGTGCAGGTAGTATGTAATGCCAAGGGAATCATCACCTCAGTATATGCCAACTATCCCGGGTCCACCCACGACAGCTTCATTTACCGAATGTCCACCCTATGCCGGGACATAGATGCTGGGCGGCATGGCGATACATGGCTTCTCGTGAGTATGTATGCCACTGCACATGCATGCATGTTGGATACTGAGCAAGGTCACAACCCCACCAATGATACCAATCACCACCTCCACAGGGGACAGTGCCTACCCTCTCAGCCCCCACATGATGACGCCAATTCGGAACCCCACCACGCCACCCGAGGTAAGATATAACACAGCCCACATTACAACCCGGGGCATAGTGGAGCGCACATTCGGAGTGCTAAAGTCACGCTTTCGCTCCCTTGACCGTTCTGGCGGGCAGCTGTTATACGCTCCCCCAGTAGTGTGCAGGATCATAGTGGCAGCATGTGTCCTGCACAACGTTGCAACATGCCGGGGCCTGCCCGTGGACATGGTGGTGGCCCCACATCCCCAACCACATGCACAGCCGCTGCGCATGGGAGGGGAAAGGGCACGAGGGGAGGCAGCCCGTACACAGCTAGTGGCTAATTACTTCACATAGTATTCACTCCCCTGTGGAGTGCACACTGGCCTGGCACATTCCATCTGACAATCAATGATGACTCAACCTGACACTGATCCTGAATGTCTGGAGATTCAACCGTGAAAAGCATATCAGCCTGAGATTGTTCACCTGGAAGTGTTACAATGTGTGCATCCCTACCCACACACAACACCAATGCAGTTTTGTGAAGGAACACATTCAAGCAGCCAAAATTAATACCCACTTGCTAAATGCAACAAGAGGACAGTGCCATGTCACCCAACCCATCCCCAGCACCGCCACACAACACACCGTGCCATGTCATGCTATGTGCAGGTAAACAAAGTTATCCCCACAACGTGACATGTGTTGCGATGTACAGTGTCCCCAATTGAAACTTCCTACACCTGAAATGCTCACTGTAATGCAGGACAAACAACATACTTGAGCACGTACTACCATAAACATGACTTCAGTAATGTAATAAATCAGTTGTCTCACCACCTGGATATGCCTGCACTCCCACCACTTCCAACTGAACAGTGTTGGTGCCATGTAGAGTTGTAGGTGCACTGCTGCCAACAAGGACCCCATCTCCAGACTAGAGGGCCTTGTGTAGACATGAGGAAGGGACCTGCAAATTGGGAGGCAGACACAGATGATGAGTTACACATCAATGCAACATGCAGTGTACAACACAACAGCAATATGCACTAGGAATGTATACACAGTATTGACTAGACTACCCACACATGTAGTGGGAGTCCAATGTCACCATGTACTTCAATGTCACTTGGGCACACCCTTTGCAAGCCCATGGAAACGGGAAGCTGGAGGGGTGTGTGTGACTCAAACCCAGGCATCTGAACCTAATACATGACAAGCCTGCATGTGCCCAGCCACAATGCAGCGTATGCCCACAGGAACCACGGAAGCCAACAATGTGTCCCCAAAAAATTGGGAAAAATATTAAAATAAAAATGAAAATGAAAATTTAAAAAATATAAAAATAAATAGAAAATCAAAAATGGCCATTAAAGGGCCCGGGGGGGTTGGGGAGGCCACCCAGGAGGTCCGAGGTCAGGGTGCACACCAGAAACCACTTGTGTGGATCCTGGGAAAAAAAAACACCTCCATGGGCTCATGGCCCACACGGCTACCCTATTGTGGGAGTATCACTGCTGTCGCTATTATCACCCTGTGCAGCTGCATCCGGAGGTGGTTGCACTATGGGAGGCAGCCCACGCAAGGCCCTACTCTGTTCCTCCATGGCTGCAAGCATGCGGGTGTGGTAGGTCTCGTTCTGGAGGATGAGGGTGCGGAGGTCCCCATGCAACAACTCACGGGATGCCCGGACCTCCGCCCTCGCTGCTTGCATCTCAGCTGAGAGCGTACGGGTGAGACGCTCCAGCTGCTGTTCTGTCCTTTGGTGTGTTGAAGCCTCTAGCTCAACAAGAGTCGTCCTGAGTTGATGTAGCTCCTGCCTCAGGGCTTCCCTGTGGCCCTGGGACTCTATGGAGAAGGCCTCCTGCAGAGTCGCCAGTGCCGCCCGCCTGTCCCTGTTGGACGCCAACATGTCCTCCCTGTGTGACTGGCAGATGGAGTCGGTTGCCTGCTCTAGTCGCTCCATCAGCCTTTCAGGGGGGACAATGGAAGTGGCCACCCTATCCATGGCCTGAGCCATCATCTCGGATGATGCTGCCTGTTGGGTAGCCATACCGTAAATGGATTGCTCCCATACGGTATTGCCAGGTGGCGTACGGCCACCATGTCGGCGGGCACCACACCTGTCTGGGGCAAGGCGGACTGCGCCTTGCTGTGCCGGCACTGCCTGAGGCTGCAGGACTGCATTCCCCCTCTGATCTGCTGGCCCAGGAACAGGATCAGATGTCGCGGAGTGTGACCCTGCATCCGTAACCACCAAAGGCCTAGCTGCCAACACTGACATCCCCATTGAGGGTTCTGACCCTGGTGCAGGTGGGTGGGGGTGGTGGGAGACATGAGTGGGGGCCTGGTGGAGGGTGCCCCTGCACTGCTGGGGGGTGGGGGTGCAGGGGGACATGAGTGGGGGCCTGGTGAGAGTGCCCCTGGTGGCGGGGGGGTGGGGGTGGTGGGAGACATGAGTGGGGGCCTGGTGGAGGGTGCACATGGTGACTGGGGGGGTGGGGGTGGTGGGTGACATGAGTGGGGGCCTGGTGGAGGGTGCCCCTGCACTGCTGGGGGGTGGGGGTGATAGGGGACATGGGTGGGGGCCTGGTGGAGGCTGCCCCTGCACTGCTGGGGGGTGGGGGTGGTGGGAGACATGAGTGGGGGCCTGGTGGAGGGTGCCCCTGCACTGCTGGGGGGTGGGGGTGATAGGGGACATGGGTGGGGGCCTGGTGGAGGCTGCCCCTGCACTGCTGGGGGGTGGGGGTGGTGGGTGACATGAGTGGGGGCCTGGTGGAGGGTGCCCCTGCACTGCTGGGGGGTGGGGGTGATAGGGGACATGGGTGGGGGCCTGGTGGAGGCTGCCCCTGCACTGCTGGGGGGTGGGGGTGGTGGGAGACATGAGTGGGGGCCTGGTGGAGGGTGCCCCTGCACTGCTGGGGGGTGGGGGTGGTGGGAGACATGAGTGGGGGCCTGGTGGAGGGTGCCCCTGCACTGCTGGGGGGTGGGGGTGATAGGGGACATGGGTGGGGGCCTGGTGGAGGCTGCCCCTGGTGGCTGGGGGGTGGGGGTGGTGGGAGACATGAGTGGGGGCCTGGTGGAGGGTGCCCCTGCACTGCTGGGGGGTGGGGGTGATAGGGGACATGGGTGGGGGCCTGGTGGAGGCTGCCCCTGCACTGCTGGGGGGTGGGGGTGATAGGGGACATGGGTGGGGGCCTGGTGGAGGCTGCCCCTGGTGGCGGGGGGGGTGGGGGTGGTGGGAGACATGAGTGGGGGCCTGGTGGAGGGTGCCCCTGGTGGCGGGGGGGTGGGGGTGATAGGGGACATGAGTGGGGGCCTGGTGGAGGCTGCCCCTGCACTGCTGGGGGGTGGGGGTGATAGGGGACATGGGTGGGGGCCTGGTGGAGGCTGCCCCTGCACTGCTGGGGGGTGGGGGTGGTGGGAGACATGAGTGGGGGCCTGGTGGAGGGTGCCCCTGCACTGCTGGGGGGTGGGGGTGGTGGGAGACATGAGTGGGGGCCTGGTGGAGGGTGCCCCTGCACTGCTGGGGGGTGGGGGTGGTGGGAGACATGGGTGGGGGCCTGGTGGAGGGTGCCCCTGGATGGTGGGGGGTGGGGGGGGGTGGGAGACATGAGTGGGGGCCTGGTGGAGGCTGCCCCTGGATGGTGGGGGGTGGGGGTGGTGGGAGACATGAGCAGGTGTGCAGGGTAGTCCCCTGTTTTGTGGGCTGCCTGCAGGGGCCGTCGAGGGTGACAGGACCCACCCAGCCTAATCGCGTGTGTAAATTCGCACGCACCCCTGTAATACACGTACCAAGCCAAATCGCGTGTGATAATTCCCGCGCACCCCTGAAATACACGCGCCCAGGCTATTCGCGTGTGGAAATTCCCGCGCACCCCTGCAATTCCCGTAGCCTAGCTTTTCGCGTGTGAAACTTCCCGCGCACCCCTGTAATGGACGTACCCTGGCTTTTCGCGTGTGGGACTTCCCGCGCACCCCTGCAATTCCCGTAGCCTAGCTTTTCGCGTGTGAAACTTCCCGCGCACCCCTGTAATGGACGTACCCTGGCTTTTCGCGTGTGGGACTTCCCGCGCACCCCTGCAATTCCCGTAGCCTAGCTTTTCGCGTGTGAAACTTCACGCGCACCCCTGTAATGGACGTACCCTGGCTTTTCGCGTGTGGGACTTCCCGCGCACCCCTGCAATTCCCGTAGCCTAGCTTTTCGCGTGTGAAACTTCCCGCGCACCCCTAAAATACACGCGCCCAGCCTATTCGCGTGTGGAAATTCCCGCGCACCCCTGAAATACACGTACCCTGCTGTAATCGCGTGTGGGACTTCCCGCGCACCCCTGAAATACACGCGCCCAGCCTATTCGCGTGTGAAACTTCCCGCGCACCCCTGTAAATGACGTACCCTAGTTTTTCGCGTGTAGGATTTCACGCGCACCCCTGGAATTCCCGTAGCCTAGCTTTTCGCGTGTGAAACTTCCCGCGCACCCCTGTAATTGACGTACCCTGGCTTTTCGCGTGTGGAACTTCACACGCACCCCTGATATCGACGTGGCCAGGGCAATCGCGTGTGGGACTTCCCCGCACCCCGGGATACACGTACCCAGGGCAATCGCGCGAGTGACTTCTCGCGCAACCCGTTGTACACACACGCGCGAATTGTTGAACAGTGGGTGTCCGTGTTAATGGCGTACACCTTTGCACCTCATTTGTCCTTTGGGGTCACGGTATGGCCCATTGCTGTATGTGGGTGGTATTTGTTGGCGCAGGTTTTGGCGCACTTTCGTTAAGTGCGTCGGGACGCTACCGCCTGCTTACTTGTGGCGTACGTTTTTGGGCCTGTGCGCTGGTTTGATCGAGCGCTGTTTTGCCCTGTTCGAATCCATGAATACGTGTTGCCGGAGAGCGTGTGGGCGTTCCGCGCACTTGCCTCCTGTACTTCCCCGTGCCGCCCACATTCTTCCCCATTCCGAGTGTTGTGCCCCATTTTATTCCCCATTCCGAGTGTCCCGCCCTGTGTTCCGCCTACTTTAGAGCTGTGCGCTGCGCTCGGAGTGATAGCGCAGTGGCCGTGGCGCACGCCGTTGGTTGACCTGTGCGCCGGCGTGCGCCGCGCACTTTTTCAGCGCACGTCCTATGCTTTTCTTACGCACGGACTTCCATGAATCGACGTGCGCTGGTTTCCCTGCGCTTTTCGCTATTTTTCGGCGCAGCGCACGTATAGGCCCCTCTGCGCCGGAATTTTCGGCGCACATTTATTCCATGAATCGGCCTGACAGAGTATGACCTCATGTCGACCAAAGGGCATGTGGGAGGGCCCTGCATGTAAAGCAAGGAGGGGAAGGACTCAGAATGTGTATTGGCAATCAGGGGATTTCAGAAATGAAGTAGGAAAGAGTATCTCAGCCTGTAATATAAAGCTGTCTGTAAACGTATGCCACTTCTCTAAGCCCCCGTGGCTTTCAAATGGTCCCATGACAGCAGTGACGCCTTCAGCAACAGTAGATTACATGAATGAGCTTTCACGACATGGCCCTCTTCAAGACTGTATGGTGCTCATTTTCAAGTCCTCGGAATGTAAAAAGCTGGCCTAAAAATGTTATGCATTACGTAGTAACTCAATGCAGAACTGGTCTTTGAAGGTTGAAACACTTCATCAGGTTTGTACGCTTGAAAATCATGTGCAAATATTAAGCCTAGATCTAAGATTCGAAATAGTCCACAGCGGAAACCTTCCAGTATTTTATAGATAAAAAGCAGTACATTCTCCATAGCCATTACAAGCTAAGAGCGGCAAAACAACCCTAATTCCCATCCAGTCAGGCCAAATCTGCAAGTCCATTCAAGCCCCCATATGCATTCTTCTTGTGCATTTGGCAAAAGCCACTGTAACATTCCCAGTTCATCAGGTAGTGAAAGGAAAGTAATCCAAAAAACAAATGGAACAATAATCCAAAAAGCCAAATGAGCAGTGCACCTCTTTGCAAGGGAAGACTGGATTTATTACATGCAAAGAGGTCTCAGGTGTCCCATAGAACCGAACTGATACAGAGCTCTCCGATTTCTCAAAGAGTTGCACGTTTTTAGGCTGATTATCCACAATTAAAAGTACTAACATAATAATGAGTTAAAACATAATCCCTCCACCCTCATTGGATGCAACCTATATAAAATGCTAATGTTCCCAGGTAGTCTCTGGAACGATTGGCCACATCTTATCCAAACCCGCTCCCTTATACACGTGGTTTACTACATCATCACTATTAAATCCAGGAACGGGACCAGTGTTTTTAACTTATGGACGTGTGGATAAATTGTAACGGTCACACAATGTGCACCCTTCTGGTCCAGACACGATCAAAATAAACTGGCGAGGCCAACTCTGCATTAATAAACAATAGGCATTCTCATCATACCCTACACCACAGCGTGCACAAGTTACCTACCGACCTCGCACTAAATGTATTGGCATCACCTCTGGTCCTTCTATCCAAAATCATGGAATGTTCCAGACATAGTTCCTCCCTTATCTCCTTCAAACCCCAGGTGGCCACTAATAATGTGACCAAGACACCGCTCTTGAGTCTGAATTTCAAGGAATTAGTTATCTATAGTGGTGCATGCAATTGTAATTCAAATGGGATGACCACTTTTGGGTGGGAGCAGAAGTGTGCTAAATCTTCTTCTTGCTCATTGGCATCACAACACCTTATGCCGTATCCTCATTAATTTGTCCTTCAAAGGGCACATCCCTACCAGCTCTCCCAACAGCTAACATTACATTTCCATCACGTTCAGCCCTGCAGCTGCATACAATTAGTGTTTATCTGTGCACAAGGGTGACTCTGTCCTTGGCTTATCTCCTGAGGAACGGGAGCAGTGATTTGTTTTTTGGAACTAAACTTAACAGAGCCGCAGCTCTACATCAGGCTCTGAATTATTTTCTGTTCATAGTGTCTTGAGCCTTAACATCCAATATGACGACACTTCTGCCATGTTAACACACCGTCCTTGCTTTGACCACAGTACCCTTCTAACTTCATCTTCCACTTGTCTCTACCCTTTTCGCACCTCTCACTGCAGGGCATAACTACGAAGCCAACAATTAAAGACAGGGCCTACAATAATGCCCTATCTATAGCCTCTGCAACATTAGTACATGTGTTGCTCTTTCTGTGTTGCTATATGTGAGTGCCTAATATCTATCAGACCTAACTAAAACACTAGATAGGCATTTAGCTGCACAAACCTCATTCTGCTTCCACAATAATGTGTGTTAATAGAGTTTTCTCATCCTGAACCTTTTCGCCTGGCTCGGACGCTGTACACGCATTCCAACAGTAGCTCAAGTGGACGTCTTCACTGCATGAAATCATGTGCTGTCAGGTGTATCGACCCACGTTCAGGTTATTATGCTGCAACATTTGGTGCTATGAGCTTAGAAAATCCAAGATGGCCAAAAAGCCCACATTTGCACCAGAATCCAGGAAAACCGCGCAGTTTTGCGCACACCAAAATGGTCACCTGACCTGCCACCCACCAGTGCGGGTGTGATGGGCCAGAAGTGCCATGAGTGAAACGTGGTGCCAAAGGAAAAACAGCAGTGGCTGTTAGCTCAAAAAAGCGCTTTGAAATCACATTTGTTTCTCTGAAATGCAAGCTCAAAATGCCTATTTCAAACATTGCAAGATATTCAGAAATCTTACTGAACACCAGCAGACGTCTGGTAGAATGAAGTCTTGTGTGCATACAAAATTTGGAAAGATGAAGAGCCTAAAATTATGTTCATAACAAAACTGGCTGAGCTGTGGATGTCAGCAGCTTAAGTGAAATGGGATTTAAAGCCACGAAAATCGAAATGTGTAAAATAAATGAGTGATTTACTTTGGAGTGTCACATAGGTTGCAACTGTTTAAATGTCATAGTTTTGAACTTAGAATCAGCATTCTAGCTGCATGTGTCAAAATTGTAAGTTTGATTTGAATGAAGAAAAATGGGAACAAAAGTGACATTTGGATGAAGCCTGCCTTAAAGGGATTGAATTCTGCCCGGCAACTACCCCCGACAGGAGTTGAAACTTGCCCAGCAACTGCATTCACAGGCCTGGCTGCATTCTGCTGCCCCCACCAAAAGGAGATCACACCTCTCTGATTGAATCAGGGGAGGAATACCTGGGACTGCAGGAAACAGAACAATGAACTTTCCTTGGCTCAGGCAAATGCTAAATCAGGGGGTCGTAAATGGCTTCCTCTTGGAAGGAAATGGGAGGGGCACTGCCTCTGTGAGCCAGCTGAGCTTGGAGGCGGGGACAGACAGAAATCCCCCCATGTGCTTTGGAACTTAAACCACACCCATCTGGGCCAGAGCATAATTTTAGAAAGATGGATAATTCATAGTACACAATTGTCAAAATTATATCAATAATATCATGATTCCTGTGATTTTTCTGTGCACATTTTAAGAGGCGTTAGGACTCTGTGGTATGTTCTGGGGGGTAGTAGCAGAAAATAGGGTATTACTCCAAATGTATGTATGTTAAAAATCTGACACTTCATCATCTGATGCCCATATTCATTGCGCACATTTGTGTAAATTCTGGAAAAGTTTAGAGGTTGTGTTCTGGATGAAAAGGGTAGAATTCTGTCAGAAGTGAACACAACATCTTACAAAGACAGGGATCGGATGGTTTGGCGCTACAGAAAATATGTTAACTGGACATATAATATCAGAAAAATTGTACATAGATAAATATGCATTTAAGTCGGAAATAGATTTGTGTGCAAAGTGACAAGGGCAGTGTTCGTCTGTATGCCATAAAAAGGATGCCGGATGACTCACAACTCTATTCCCCAGTCAGGCGACAGAGAATCCTATAGCCTATCAGGATCCTCAGAGGGTTGGGCATAGAAAGTCAGCCTTCCCACCCACTTTCAAAAGACATAAAAAGACCCACTGAAACCCAGGTAGGGACTGCTCTTTCCACTTTCTTGCGAAGCACTTTGCCGGAACAGACAATATCCAGAAGGACCATAGACTCCAGAAGGACCATAGACTCCAGAAGGACCAGAACTTGAAGCAGAGAGGCCTGAACCAAAAGCTGAATCCTTCTCAGCAGGCCTCACAATCCAGCCGCCTAACCAAACTATTCAACAGCCGGGCTGTGCTGTTCGCTTCTGGCTAGAACTTTTGCCAGAACCATAGACCCAGACCAGACCGCGGTGCCAGTGCCAGAACCCAGAAAGCAGAGCTGTATCCAGACCGCCGTGCAGTGCCGATAGAAGACCAGACACAGAGCAGACCACTGTACAGTGGCAGAACTTTTGCCAGAACCAGAGATCCAGACCAGCAGAGCAGAGAGAACTGCAGCTAAACCTGTTGACCAGATCTGTGACGAGGCCCATTCCTTCCAAAATTAGGAGTGAGTATCCAGCCAGAGCTGTGCAAAACCAATCTCTTAGTTTAAAATAATCTAATTCAAACCATTTCTTAGAACTGCATAGAAATCATGTGTCCATTCTGTAATTTCAAACCTGTGAAAGTGTCATTTGTCATTTGAATCTTACTTTATTTCTGAAAATCTACCTCCACTACATTGTCCGTATCTTTTGAACCATACGTGCTAGGAACGAGACTTAACTGTCATCTTAAAGCTAAGAATCTAAGCCCAAAACCGAATTTCTACTCCTTATAGTTTTTCCGTAATCGCGCTCAACGCACTCGGAAAAAGTGCTGCGAATTGCAATTTGGCTCAGTTTTACCACACATTAAAAAAATCGCTGTCTTTTGCTTGCCATTGCTGAAATTCGTTTTCAACCTGATAATCCCTCATGAATCATTGCTAGTGTTGACCTGAACTAATTCAAAGTAGCTGTCACCTACCCTGAATCTCCTATAGGGAATTAAAGTCATTTTTAGCATATTTTCACTTCTTTGCTAATCACATTTAAAGTATTTTTGCCTGTGTTTTAAAATCATCCCTGTTGCTCTAAGCTTGCTAGGGGGGAACTGAATTGGTATTGCATTTGATTGTATTCCTGAAAATTGTGTGCTCTCCTTCCAACCCCTTATATTGCATAGGGGGGGAGTGAATTGTCAAAAGAAAAAGTGATCATATTATCTCTTGTGGAAACCATCTTAGTTATTTCTGTGCTGCATTATCTTCCATCATTGCATTTCCTTGAAACCATAACAGCATTATCAGCTACCTTATCCTCTCTATACCAACTCCTAAGTAATTAAAAAAGTGTGCTAGTGTAATATTATCCATTGTTGATCACAGTCATATTCATAAGTGTGCTATCAGATATTAATTTATTTATAAAAGTGTGATATATATCTTGTTTAATTTTTCAATAAATCTTTAATTTGCAAAACATACCTACTTCTTGGCTCAGTGAGGTCAGGGGGATTCAAAGAGAGGGGCGTTATACAAGGGTTTATCATCCAGATCTATGAACTTGTCATAAAAATATATAAATAAGGGCTTCCCTTGGGCATCATTGACTTAGTTGGAGTGCTGCATTGAAGTCACTTAACAGTGCAACCTGCAAAACACAGGTTCGGAATACTGACAGCGATTACTCAGCCATCTGTATATTTTCATATTAATTACTCAGGAGCCATGGATGTATATATCTTTCTTTATCAACAGTCCACTTCAATACCCCTTACATTCTAGAACGTTCCCCAAACCACTCCTTTACACATTCCACCGACAGGCATTCTACAATTGCATAAACCTAACAACATCCTTATTGATACTAAATAACATTACACAACACCATCCTTCAATGCAAGATCAAAATATTACATGGGGAAACAATAACATTTCTTTTACAGAGCTGTCAAATGGAGCACATCTTTGCACTATAGCAAATACTATAGAAAAACACACATTGAAATTATTGTTATTCCATGCCCCTTGCAGTGCAACCACTCAGACCAGCCACCACAGCGCAGGCTGCCTGCAAAGAAATCCCCTAAACCAGAATCCTGACAAGTAATAATGAGACATATTTTAAAACAAGTATTTAAAAAATAATAATCCTTCACATCATCTACAAAAATGGTTCAAAGACGGGCCTCATTTCTTAAAGTAATCAAGATCCAGATGTACACTCACAGCTGAACCTTGAGAATTGCCTCCTTCCACTTTATACTTCTACCTACTGCGAATGGAGTTAGGTTTTCCGGTTACAGTTTTACCACTATTGGCCCCACTCTCTGAATCCCCTTCAGAGCACAGAAAGGAACTGAAGTTATCTTTGCTTCAGAAAAAACCCTAAAAACTTGTTTCAAAAAAACATTATTCACCCTGACTGGACAAATGTAAAACTGTAACTTCAATATCGTCTGAAGCCCAACCTCTTGCTTCCATATGCACTTTTGAGTCCCAGTTGCGAGGGAGACAATGACTTTGCCAATACAATTGCGAATTCTGCTTTAGTGCATCAACGCAGAACGTGATCCAGTGCACATCCCCTTAATAGATGCATGACCTCACCCACTGTGTGAATCTGTGTCTTGATTACGTGAGAAAATGACATGCTGCATGCCTACCTCAATGCCACCCACATCCTCATTTCTGATCAATGCATACATTTCTGTATGTCTCTGCTATTACCACCTGACAGAAGCATGCCCAAGTGTTATGTTTGGTTGCTTTGTTGAACAGTACCTGTCTGGATCACCCCTCAGATGTGGCCACACAATTAGAGCTGTTGCCAGAAAACTCTACTTTTCCATCCACAGTGGCATGTGACATTATGAAGTGGGCAGATATCTCAAAGGTTAAGCACTCATCTCTGACCTGTGACAAGTCTGCCTTTTGAATGTTTAAAACCCAGTAAGTATCACTCATCCCTTCGCCCTTCCCAGGTCGATAAATCAAGTACAATTAAATTGGTTAAAAAATCAGCTATTATTACAGCTGAGGCGGGATGGATTGCATATGAAGCACTATATGAACACCTGATATTGTTACTGATATTGTCATTGGGTTATTCTTAGTGTGATAAAATTACTACTTACCGCAGCAGTACAAGAATCAGTAGTGGCTAAACTGGCTTTTCAGCCCTCACACTACTACAGAATAACAATAATCCCAATCATAAAAACAACAATTTCCAATGCCAAGAGTTTGGGCATTTGTGTGTGCATGGGTAAGGCACTTGTCACGTATTTCCATAGTGGTATTAACTGCCCATTGATTGTAGCAGGTACAATCTGGTGCGAGTACCTGGCCACAGAACAGCAGTGCCTGTTTAATGTCTAATATTTATACGCAAGCCAAAACATTTGGTTTTTCCAATGCTTGTTTTTAATAGCTCTACATAGTGCTTATATATCGAGTGGCTGAAGGCAGACCTGGTTAAGATTTTTTTTTACACCAGTAGCTGGTTTGCTGCTCCAATTAAGTAATTCACTCTTAGAAGGCTGCTCTGCTTTTAAAAAACACTAGCAGGCACTTTAAGTTCAAAGTTTGACGGTAAGGCTTGACTAAAGCAAGCTCAAAGAGTTCCCATATGGAGGTGTTTTGGGCAGGATCTGGGTGCGGACGGCCATAGTGATTAGCATGGCCATCGGCACTCAATGGTGGGCAAATAACTAAACAACACCTACAAACTTTGCGTCACTCCTAAGATGACATTTCTCCCTAGCTGCAGTCTAATGCAGTAGTTTCGGCCTATAGGTGGCGCAAGAACCACCTAATAGACCATATTAATGAAACAGGCACAATCAAAAGATATTCTCAAAGGGAGGGACACCCAAATATAAATGTATTTGAAGGACAATTATGTTATGTTCTGTTATGTTGAATTATACTGCGCACCGCTACCACCCAGGGGCAGTCTCCAGGCGCTCACAAGTGGGGAAAATAACAACCAAAAACAAATGGAAGTCCTCAGCACACAGTTCCTTACATACAGTCTTATACAATTGTGGACATTTTTCCCAAATTTCCACGCAATTTAGAAGCAATGTTTTTAGAAAAAAACTTTAATAACCATGCAAAAAAATCATCAAAATTCAAAATCATCACAAGAAACTTCACAACATGTGAGAAATAAAGTACAAATTCATCAAGATCTGCACACAAACCCATATCGTTCAGCATACACAAACAGACACGTGCTAAAAGAATATTTAAAATCAAATGTGATACCTTTATGGTTGCAGATCCAGACGACACCGATACTATTCCTTCAGGATGGCAATTATGATATGATCTGATAGGTTATTTATAACGCGCTTAATACCCAGAGGTTTCTAAGCGCGGACCCGGGGATCGAACCTGTGGTGCTCCATGTCGTCTTGCTTCGAAGACGAGCACGTTGCCCCTGAGTTGAATTTAGTCAGATAGAAGCGAAATGCAGCAGAGATGTAATGCTGCATACTATTAGCACATAAACAAGGCTCTCTAAACTTAAAGAGGAACTCGAATCCTATGAAAAACTATTCATTGGAAATTGGGGGATCCCTAATATTACATTCCAATTAGACACTATTAAGAAAGAAGTTGACGAGTGTAAACATTTCAACCTATAGAAGAAATGTAATACACTTCAGAAGGATATTCATAGTTTTTCTCTAGAACATACATATCCCTATCTGGCAGTTGATTACAACACATTTGTATTTTCCACTGGTCACACTAATTTTCCTATATTTTTAGCTAAACACCAATACACGATCAATACTGCAATAGCAAACAATTTTTTTACAAAAAAATATTTGTGCATTTGGTTATAAAATAAAAGAACATTAATGTTAACTATTTCATATTACATAGTCACACACCGCCATCACAATACATACAATTAGTTACAATTAATAAATACAATCCAATCCTAATACAACATGGCAAATCATTTCATGTCATTAAAAATGATAAATATACAAATAATAAGATACTAAAGATGTGTATTGTGCAGATGTGCAATTATTACTCAACTATTCTCCTAAAATAGCAAATAAGCTAGTCCATTAATGCTTCAGTGCTTCTGCAATAAAATGTCTATGCCTCCTTCGCTGATAATGGTGTGCAGCAACACACTTACGCCTTATGCTCAAAGTGATACACATAGAAAGTAAAGCGTCTCGTTGCCTCCTTCCAGATGCTGAATGGGGCTGACATAATTACTAGTGATTCTGCCCTGAAAATACAACTCCAAAGTTGATCCATCAGAATGGATTCCTCCTTAACTACCAGGCTATGATAACTCTTTCAATAGAATTCTTTCAGAGCCGAAAGGTAAGAACATGTCAGCTGGTCTCTACCGATAGGTTGACCAATGGACATAGCCTTTCTTTGTGTGGTATGTTCGACCAACTACCAGCATGTTCTAGGGTAGATCCTAGTAGGTAAGTAATGTATCTTCGCAGATTGACCAGACATAATTTGATCATATATGTACAGGGCAAATTAGCAAACATTAACAAGAACCCACTCCTGTAAAGGATGACAGAGAAATGCAGAGGAATGTATACTATGGTTTTGACATGGAGCTTCATGAAAGAGGTATGTTTAGCAGAGCACCCTTCCCACATCATTTTATTAATACAAATAAATATTTAAAAAACAGGGCTTCGCTACACTTGCCAGAGAGCAATCCTTCATGCTCAGAGTAGTTCTTAACAATGGAGACATTTATTCAGTTAAAAGGAAAAAATATACTGCCCCAGAAATGTAAGCCAGTGAGGTAACCAAGACTGATAATTATACAAAGCAGGTAGTCACTAGTTTGAATTTGTGTGGGCTTTCCCAGTCATATTTGATGGGCTCCACACTTTTTCTTAATAGATCAATGAGATCACTAAGAGGTTTTACTTACAAGTCCTGAAGCACATTCTCCCTCTTCTCTTCTAAACATATCTAATAAAGTAAAAGGAACTTTACTTTATTGATGCGAATCTCACACAGATATCATTGTAATAGAAACAACATGGGTCTTTCTAAATTCCTAGTACAGCAACTCTAGCCAATACAAGACAAGCCTGCTGACCATGCATTTGCCTAGAATTTCATAACCACATCACCACTGTGCTACTGCTTTGCACTGGCTTCCTGCGGCAGCTTGTATTAAATTCAAGACATATCATGCACAGGGACTTATGGAACACTCGTTCAGACTACCTTGTGCTGAAGACAAAACAGTATTAGCCACGATCATCCACTTCCAAAGCCCTAACAATGGAAACCATCCACAATAAGAATCTCAAAGAATCTCAGAGGAAAGACACAAGACACTGCTGGAACATTCTCTTGTATTGGAGGCTGCATCACCCCAAGATCTGAAGAGAACTATGTTCTGTTCTGGAAAAGACTTAAACTCTTTCAAATATCCTTTACACTATCCTCCTGTGGTTCCCCTATGTTTCCAGAAAGACTTAAGACTGCTCACCTTCAAAGGCTGTTTGACCTGTGCATGCTCCTCATGTGGCTCCTTGACTCAGAACAAAGCTGAGCATATTACATTATGTCCTATACTTTCCCTAACTATGCTTTAATCAGTCATGCTCTTTGATTCCATTGGATTGCTCTTACTGTGTAATAAGTGACTTATTGCGGTCACAGCTGACACATGTTTCGACCCATGGGGTCGTCCTCAAGGCTGTCAAATCACTTTCCACATTATTGGACTTCTTGCTTATTCAACGACATTTGAACTCTCTTTCTACTATTGAGGATCTGACCATTTGAATATCGAGTCTTCTGCGCACCATAAACTGCACAAACTCCGGTGCAGTGGTTGCTGCATTTGACTACCCATATTTTGGAGGAATTGAGCACACCTCAAACTTGTTACTCCCCATCTTCTATGTTTCTTCCATCCAACTGCGCCATTTCTGTTGATGCTTACAATATAGTTAACCTAATTAACGTACTCTCTGTTTAACTATCGGGAGAATGGCCAACTATCTCAAAAATAGGGAAGAAGAACGAGCTGACATTTTTGCTCCTCGAGGGAGAACTTTGAATCCATTTAAGAGTTCTTACAACTCTGTAGAAACACTGAGCCAAAAATTCATTAAACTTCAGGGGTTATCTAAGCAAGAGATTAACACATTTTGGGAACAGACGTCTCTCACACATTACTTGGAGAATAAACAGATTCCGAGAGGTTTGCAAATTCTGATATTCCCAAATTTTGATAATCAGGAAGATCAGGATTTAGAGAATGAATGGGAATTTAACCTTGACCAAAGCTCCACTAAAATGATTAAACTCTTGATCGAGCATGCTAGAAGGGAACATACTAGGACACAGGAACTAATAGATACTATGAAAGATTAAATCAAACGCATGCCCAATCCGCAGGCCACTAAAGATAAGAACAATGAAAAAATGCACCAGATTATAGGGACCTCTCAAGATGAAATTAAATTGCGCAAATTTCGCAAATAGTTCAGGGACGACAAAGATTATATAGAGGATCATGTTTACACTTTCCAAGCTAAATTTGACAAACCACAAACTAAATCTAGGGATAATACCCCCAATACATCCACGGGTAGCTCTGATGTGGAGTCAGATAATGATGGTACTGACACCACCCAAAAAACTGGAAGTAACCAGCCCCAACCACAACCCAACCAGGGCAGGTTTGTTTTAGAACAAATAAAACATTACCGAAAAGGTACTGGCCAGTTTGGCAATCAGGTACGTTTCCTCAACCAACCTGCACAAAATACACTAACATGGAACACCACCACAGGGGCAGGAAGGGTATAGGGAGAGAGGGGAGGAACGGATACAAACAAACAACTTACAGGAATTCTAAAAACAGCAGGCTCGAAGAAGCAGCAGGGTAACCGATAACTGGAAGTCTGGTTATCAATCTATCTGATAGAACTCTCACCCAACAAGAAGAAACAATAGTTAATAAGGACCTATCATTCTGTCCTGCAATCTCCACAGATATAGTCAACTTCCAGATAGATCTCTTTAAGTTTATTCATAAGCTTAAGCTGAAAAAATATTTTGCCACATAGGTTAAGCAATTTAAACCAAGAGACATTTCAGATGTACCACATATTGAAAATACACACCTATTGATGAGTCTTACCTCAGACTCTGATGCCCAATTGACTGAGACGTACCAGGAACTTGGAATCAGAGGCATCAATCTACCTGTACATGAACTCAAGGTGAAATCTACATTCACCCCACAACTGGCCAACGAGAATATTATTGAAACCTTTCAACAGGCAGTGACCAAAGACATCCACACAAATATGGATAAGCAACACAGTACGCTCATACCCAAAAGAGCGCAAAATCTGAATAGACAAGAAAAAGAAGCACTTGATACCCTGTGCAAAGACACCAGCATAGTGATCCGCAAAGCGGACAAGGGCGGCAACATTATAATGCTGAATAAGAACGATTACCGTACCATGGGACACAATCATCTCCAGACACCAAGATGTTATCAAAAATTGCAAGGCAATCCCACATTTAAGATCACACTCAACTTACACCATTTAAATGATGATTGGCACAGTAGAGGTAATATTACAGGTGATGAAAGGGCATTTCTAAAAATATCCAACCCTGTAATGCCTGTTATGTACTTTTTACCCAAGGTTCACAAACCCTACACTGTTCTACCAGACGTGCAACCCATAATGAGTGGGATAGGGTGGGTCACAGAAGGCCTGTCACCATACATTGACAACATACTCAAGGATTATGTAACTAAAATGCCCACATATCTCAGAAACAGTACCCATGTATTACAGACCCTATCCACTATTGAATGGAGAGAGGACTATTTGTTGGCCACTAAGGATGTGACGGCTCTTTACATCAATCAGCCATGAAATAGCAATACACACTATTGATCATGTCTTCAAAAATCATTCTGCTTCATTTCTGTTACATGTGAATATGCTGAAAGAATTTTTGAAGTTTACCCTTCAAAACAATGTGTTTTTCTTCAATGAGTCTTTCTACACCCAAATATAGGGAGCTGCTATGGGGGCCAAATCTCTGGCCAATAATTTTATATCAAACTATGAGGAGCAACATATTTTCACCAATAATGTAATCTTGGGCAACCTGGTGCTCTGGAAACGTTATATTGGCGATGTACTGATAATTTGGAAGGGCACATCAGATGATTAGAATGCCTTTGGGGATCATCTAAAAAATAATGAGTTTGGCATCAATCTGTCTGGGGAATGTAATAACACATCCATCAACTTTGTAGATCTCACAATTTACATTTCCCAAGGCAATATTGAAACCAGAACTTTCAGAAAGCCCACTGAGGTCAACAGTACGCTACATGCAGAAAGTTGCCAACGTAAATCGACGGTGATGAACATTCCGGCTGGTAAAGATTTCTGGGCACGCCGCAATTGTAGCATGGATTCCACATTTACACAGGAGATTGAACTTCTGACTAAAAGATTCAAGGAAAGGGTCTACCCGGATAGTGCTTTAACATCAGCACGCAATAGAATTGACAAAAAATCCAGAACTGAGATGTTAAAGCCAAGTAACATCACCAAACCCACCAAAATACCTCACAAACATGTGGATATTATCACACAATACTCTACTGATGCTGACAAATTGTACAGTATTGTATACAGACATTGGGATCTCCTGAAGCTAGATAAAGATATTTTACCATTTATCAGTGCTAAACCATCTTTCGTGTTCACTAGAGCACAAACTTTGAAGAATAGATTGTTCCCCTCATTGGTTACCAACCCTAAACCCAGAGATTCAGATTGGCTTAGACCCATGAGGGGATTTTTCAAATGTGGTTCTTGCACTTTATGTAAATATGCATATCCAGACAGTAAAACATTTAACACAAATTTGGGCATTAAAACTGCCATTACGGATTTCATCAACTGTAGGACTAAGTTTGTAGTCTATGCTATCACATGCGTCTGTCAGATGGTCTATGTTGGGAGTACCATCAGGCAGTTACACATCCGTATACAAGAACACCTGACCAGTTTAAAGAAGCAGGACCATGTATTGCCCTTGGGTACCCACTGGCAGGAATGCCATCAGATGCCATCAGATAAAAGAGGGGGTGATTTGAGACACAAGTTGAGGCAAATGGAGGCCAAAACCATCTGTAATTTATGCTGTGTTCAACAGGGATTGTTTACCGACCATGAAATGAATGTGTTTTTATAAAATGTATTCTAACCCTGACATAATTAATAGGGTGTGCGTTGAGACATCCTAAATGAGAATCCAGTACTTAAGTTTTCCCCCCTTATTTTTTTTTTTTTTTTTTTTTTTATTATTGAATATAGTTGTATTACAACAACTTTTTCAATTTTATACATGTTACAAAAATCCATTCTTGCTTAAGTAAAAACATTAAATCAATAAAACAAACGTTTACAATTACAACCATCTTCCACATCAAGTTTTCACAATTTAAAAGTGTTGGTTAACATGGTGTATATCAATCATTCCAGGTTTAGAGATTTTAAAAAATTGATAGTAGCAATCCTTATACCCATACATTCAGTTGCAGCCAGAGCGACCCATCTATTACTTGGGTCTATTTGTGAAAAATACACAGAATATTTAGCAAAGTGCATATTTCTTAAACTCAGAAGTTTAGGGGCTGTGCACTCCAATAGTAAATGTTGCAAGGTTTCAACAATTGTTGTGTTTCGACAAAACCTGCACCAATTAAAGTCTGATGTGATTTGTCTCCTTCTTACTTTGACTTCCCTAGTGGGCCAGATGTTAAACCGCAGCCTCAGGATCTCAGTTCTAATAGCAGAAGAAGGCGACAGGCACAGGTACGAGGCAATGTCTTTATAAGATTTAGGACCAAATATTGCAGGATCAAAGTCTCTATAGGTTAAACACTTTACTCGGGTTTCAATCCAGTCCATCATGTGGACTTTCTTCTTTGCTCTCTCTGGATGATCTAATAAAAGGCTCAAAGGCCCCCTTATACAATACATAGATTTTCAACCTTGGGTTACCCATGTCCTTTCTGGCATTGCCACGTTAAATGCTCTCCTAATAGGAGACGTCATTCATCCTTCTCTATACTAGGCTGTACCTTGATGAATTCCCATTCAAGGAACCAGCATCTCATGACCACCCTTAGTTTACAGTAACCCACATTGCATGATGCACAGACGCACAGCCATGGGTAATCCCTGCTCCTTCTGGCTGTACCATAGCTACCGCTCTCCTAACAGGAGATGCCTAGCATCCTTTTCCTCATGTTCAACCCAGGTATTACCTGTACACGTCTAATTTTCATGGGCATTTTGTACAAAGCACTTTATTCACTCATAAATACATTTATTTTCAGTCTCGTGCACGGCATACACACAAGACAATCCATATGACGTCACAATTTTTATGCGCATGCGCGTTTAATCCACTCGTCACACTTATTCATCCTACACAACGGTTTTGTCATAATCAGTGCTAAATTGTGCCCCTCTATATGCAGCTAGCTTATTACTCATCTGACACTTCTCCATCCATCAGTGAAGCTTTTGCACATATCACTAACAGCTCACCTATAATTTCTTTCCAGTGCACGTCATACTCACGGGACATTGCGTGTGACATCCCACAGTTCATGTGTGATGTCAGGCACATGTACGTCACCGGGACAGCCATATCTCATTTGGAGACACTGACGTTTTCGAAAGGCTGCCTCCATGAAATCGTACTTGGGATTTATCCCTTCTTTTACTGATCCAGGTAATCACCTACAGGTAAACTGGTCCCTTTTACTTTCCATTCGGGACATGGACCCTTATACTCATACGTATTATTGTATTCTCCACCTCCCAGGTGTTCCACCATTTATACAATTGAACTAATCCTCCGTACCGAATTTATCGTGCTATCTCTGCTTTGCTGAATCCGGCGCCTATTAGATTCATCCCAATAGGTAAGAGACTAGTTAGTTCATTCAATCACATTTTTCAGATCATTTTGCGAATCAATAGTGAGATGCCCACTTCATTCCCACTTTATCCATCTCTTCACAATGTCTCTATGAACTCAACCTGTTCCAACTCTGGGACTCACCAACACACACCGTATTGGTTTGACCCAACTGTACAACCGCTTTGGTCTGTGCATGCAGCACGTTGGATTGTACCACTTGGGAATCTACAAAATCCATTGCATATAACTGAAATATATAATTACATATTGCTCATTGTACCTCCTCTGTTTCCCCGCATTGGTTCCTGCCCCTCTTTTGGAACTTGATTGGAATATGGGTATGTGCACCCTTACTGTAAATTTCGCGTTTATTAACATTTGTTTAATAAATTAATGGATTTATGTATATGTTGAATCGTGGCCAAACAAACAAATTGTTTATTTTTGGTGCTTACAATTTGTTTCTTATTTTTTACACTTTCGTAACTTTTTTTACCACAATGTATGACTCTATTTATGTATCTGTTATTTTCATTATTTTCATAACTGTACACGTATGATCACCTATAACAGCCTTGAGGACGACCCCCATGGGTCGAAACACATGTCGGCAGTGACTGCATAAATCGGTATCAGGTAATATTATCCCCATATATATGGTTGCCGTAAATAATATCGCCGGGAAAAGGTCACGGCGATATTATATGGGTGACCATAAACCACTTTCCATATTATTGGACCTCTTGCTTATTCAAGGACATTTGAACTCTCTTTCTATTGAGGATCTGACCCTTTGAATATCGACTTCTCTGTGCACCATAAACTGCACAAACTCCACTTCATGTTATTACATGTGTTAGTGTGTGTCTGCACAATTCTACTTGCTACAGCAGTATTGCAGGTGCGCTTGGTGAAATTATGCATTTGGTCCTCTTCATAGTTACGTCATTCCACTGTTATTTAATTTGCCAAAGTATGTCCTTTGCTTCCAATACCCAAAATAGCGCATTTGTAGACGGCCACTTGCACAATGATTTTCTAATTGTTACATTACCTAGCAAAATAGGTAGGAATGTGGGAAACATGGTATAGACACTTTGTGATGATAAATTATACAGCACTCTAGAAAAGGTCTGTAAAAGTGCAGTTATTCTATGAGACAATGGGATTCAAGCAGGGGCATGTATTTAGGATATCTCAGGGGTCACAATATTACCAAACAAATTAGTGCCCCTCTAATGAAATGTAGATGCCCCAATAAACAGTGACATGTTTATATACCATCCTTTATTATAATGCAGTCATGTGAATTTCATCCTTGTAATTGCACACATTTTGATGCAAATATAGCAGTGTGTAGAAGATACCTAATCTTTACTTACACCATTTTGCTAAATCAACAAATCCCAATTCCTCTACACATACATACACATTTTACTAAACCATCCATACAACACAAACAGCACCTCACAACTTAACACACGTTTTACTGTCCCCAGTATCTGCCTTACTAAGTCTCCATATTCCTTGTTTTTTCTTTTTCCACATCACTCCAGCACACTTTTTGGCCATGCAGCAATTACAATTCACAAATTCACCACACACCAACCTCACCTCGTCTCTGCACAACATGTTATCTTCATGGGGCACATGAACAACAAATAACAGAATTATCTCATCACCACTTGCACTTCATCCAGATGGGATAACGCAAAATTGTCTGGTGCCCCTTTCTAGCCCTGCTATGCCCCCCAAGTTACTCAAAGAAGCAGATAATGCACCACAGACACCTGGGTCAGCATGAATAATCATGCAATCACAGTATGCATAATGATCTTTCTGCCACATTGGGCATTGTACTAGGTGAAAGGTGCAACTTTATAAATCAAACGTTACATCTCTTACCTAGTGTACAAACCATGGGAGGCTGTTCCAGGCCCCTGGATCCCAAATGTATCAGCCTCCACTGTCCCCGGTCAGTAACAATATTATGTGTCATGGCAGATTTCTATCTCAAAATTCGGGCCACATTCCGCAAATAACAAATCATGAGACTCTAAAAAAATATATTGTGGGTCCTTCAGCATTGTTTCAGGTGGGGTTGTTTGCATCCAGTCTGCATATTGTAAATACATCTCTCTGGCTAAATTTGTAAATAAATCACTGTGGAAAAAGATATATTCTTACTATATAAACAATTAAATCAGTGAGTAAATCAACCCCATATTGTAAATATATCACCTTCACTAGAGCATTTCAGAAACATAAGAAGGCCCACAGATCTTTTATATTTGGGCAAGCATGTCATACTGATTTAAGTAGAAAAGCCTTCCTAGCGTGTAATACACACTGGCCTTGTGTTCATTTAATTTCACACAACAATCAACCTAACAATGAAATGTCTGCACATCACAAATTATATATACGCATTTGGACACCTCTAGCATCCTGCTGGGATAATTGGGCTGGGAAACCATGTGACTTCTCTGAATGAATTACTTTCGCGGCATGGAAACCTCTCATACACAAGAAATATGACAGAGAGGGGAGCCCCAAAGTGCTCAGTGTGGGGGTTGTGGGGCCCCTGCCACATCAGTGACTTCATCTTAGACACATAAAACCTCTAGCACACAAACCTCAAAACAATATCTCACAAAAGGACGACATAACCACACTCTATAAACCCCAAGTCAAATATCTTAATTGACACACACCAACCACAACACACACACCCTTCAAACTATAATCCAAAACGCTCATCCTACCACATAACTCTCCTTCTCAATGTCTGCCTCACTTTATATATCACACTCACTTCAGAATCATCATCCAGTCTACATCATAAAGTCACCTGTCACACATATTTTCATTCTCCCCAGAGCTAATCCACTGACCATCACTCGTCTAACATCTTGAACCAATAAGCTACAAATGAAACTACCCACCTGCATTACATTAACAGATCATTACTGCACACTTCTTACTTAATTCTTCCTTGAACAATTGCCACATGCATTCAGAGATGCCTGAGAGCGGTTTTACCCACAAACACCCTTAATTATCAGTTCATCCATAGACCTACACATATGTGTCGTGTGACATTGACACCTCTTGCCCTACAAACTATGAACTCTCATCATCTACATGCCAACACTTTTACTCATCCCTCCATTTCATCTACCAGAGTCACTCATGCTTACCCACTCACTTCATCTCTCACTCCTTAATTCCGATGCACAGCCTTATGAAACCCCAACACTTCCACCTCTAACATACATTCACTCTTAAGGACACCCAACCGGGACCAGGGGTGTGGGTGTGACTGGCACCAGCAAAGATGGCTACCTGATCCTTGAGCTCTGCTGCTCAGAACTTCACCACAGAACCATGTAACAAACGTACTCTGGGAGGGCCTGGTGCTGTTCTTGGTGACAGAGGAGCCTGGAGAACTGATGGAGGAGTCAGGGCAAACTCCAGAGTGCGTTAAGAATTGTCCATCTTGTGGCAACTGTTCCCCTGCACTTCGGTGGAAGACCAAAGCCGAAGAGCTTGCATGCTTTTTCCCAGGGGTCTAATGCAGCACTGAAGGGGGCAATCCTGGTGATTCCCAGAGCAGAGGCATGTGTTAATACCATAAGAGGAGGAACGGATGCCCAGGCCCATCATCGTGTTGAGGTGGCTACCCAATGTGGAGGGGAGGTAACGAGGTGGAGGGACACGCCCACACCTTCCCAGAGAATAGAGGAGGAGGTGAAGGGGAACAGCCTCAGTATCGCGTGAAGTAGGTTTAGGAGTAACTGCTACAAAGGGAATGGTGAACATTATATGGTAAGATCACGCTGCAGCAATTGCCATTAACACGAATGGCAGCATCTAATTACAAAAATAAACAGAGGAACACAGGTCTCCCTGCAGACACCCATGATTAGGATAACATATATACACAAGACATAATAATCATAATTGGGAAAAATGTAAAAAGCTGCTGGATGACCTCCCAAACAGCTATACTCTCCGAATTAGAAATTGGGTGGAAGCTGAAATTGTTAGAGCGCAATATTAATAAACCTGTCCACAGTTTGCCTATGATCCCCAAATCTGCAGATCCAGGGAAGCCCCAAAAAAGTCACTATGCAGTGTCTGTGGAGTAATCCACAGAATCTGAACAAGATGGTGGACGAACCCACCGCAAATGGAGAAAGGATGGAAAAAACCATTGAAACACCAGGAACAAGTATGAAACATGGTGCAAAGTCTGTTCCACTTATGAAAAAATATTTCTTTGCATGCCTAACAACACTTAAAGATGACAGGTGAAATACAAACAGCTATTAAAACCTCCATAACCGCATCTCTGATATCAGACATGAAATGGGAGAGATCGGACCCAGAGTCAATTTTAATGAAAGGTCAGCTCAAGAACTGTTTAATGCTCTGTATAAAGAGGGGAAAGATCACCATACTGTCATTGAATGGATATCGGAACTGACGACCTTGAAAAGTGGCTGAGAAGGAAGAACCTACAGTTAAAGGCTTGCTAGACGGAGTGGAGGGAAATGATCTAGACAAAGTGATTTGAATCCGCTAAGCATATATCAACCTTGAACTAGCAAAAGGAGTCACCGTCCTGGACCAAGTCCATGGAGTGGGCCCACAGAAGAAAGGAGGAAGAAAAACACAACCAAGAGATGTGGTCATGAATTTCCACTCATATAAAATATTCTCCACCGCTCAAGATTGCAAACAATTGGCCCCAGAGCAAGACCCAATACATAGAAAATATGCTCATAGCGTGAACTGGAATTATAAGACCACAATTGCTGTTATTATTCACCTATAATGTTCACCTGTAAATCAGCATAGATAGCCACCCGATAATAGGGAATTGTCGATTATGATGACTGCTATGTTACATACGGAGAAGACTAAAAGATAAATACTTAACAGCATTTTATTAGGAATATTAATTCAGAGACATATGTTCCAGGCTATGGGTCTACAAGCAGCAGACTATTCCATGGACTTCACACTTTTCTTGGAAGGTGAGACACTTTTGGGATAAGAAGAGCGTTTTTCAAGTTTATGGGTTTTGGGTTGGGATTTGTATTTTCTATGCATGTTGATGAATGACAAAAAGTAGAAAGAACAACAAGATGGGGAGTCTGGGAAAGGGGTAGGAAACATGGTACTGGAATGAAGCTCATTTTCAACATATGGAAATATTAATTAATATTAATGAAGCACCTCTATTAATAGGTGTATTTAGGACCTGCATTAAAAGTTGTAACGTATAACATATAACGTCCTAGAGCTAAATGCTCCTCATAAAATGATCTGTTTATTAGATAATACTTTTCTTCCTGCCAAAATAAGAAAAAAAGGAGTTCAGATATTATTTTCTGTGGGTAAAGGAAAAAAAGGGGTTCATTGGGGCAAATATTTTATCCTGAATGTGATAATTGAGGGAAAAACAATACGTTTTGCCACAAGATATGCTTCGGACATAGGATGGAGCACTTTCCTTAGAGAGTATTTGGGAATACTGCAGACAATAGACTCAGGATCCACATTATTACCAGGAGATTTTAAAATATAGCATCAAATACGAACAGATCATGCCGCAGTTAGCTGCGATATTATCAACAGGAAGAGAAATTGGGCCCAAAACAATGAAACGAGATCCATGGTTGGTGGTGCAAGATCCAATTCTATAGATGGGGGAGTGAATTTGGGGCATTTCTATATAAATAACATGCAGACATGGGGAATGAAATATGATGGGAGATCTTTAACACATTCACAAGAGATATCTTTATCAAAAGAGCAAGTAGAATATCCAAAGTCGGGACTCAGGAGGAGGGAGAGCACCGAAGTGAAGTTGTAGAACTAGAGAGACAACATAAAGAGAAAGGCAAACATGAGGTGCTAAGACAAATACAGTTGGTGAAAACCCATTTAATAGCTTTACAGCTGAATAAAACCAAATGTATGCTACACAGGACACATCAGACATTTTAGGAAATACGTAACAGACCGAATACATTTTTAGTGGTCTAGCTGAAAGGTAAAATTAGGGTAAAAACTGGATTTCCTAGCTGGAAACCAACAAAGGTGAAGTGGTCAGTAGAGAAAAAGACAGGTTAAATACATTCAGGCATATTAATGCAACACTATACACAAAACATGAAAGACAATAGGAGGTGCTGGATCCCAATACTCACCTGCTCTCAGGGACCATGAACAGGGTACACCTGAGCGGAGCCAATGAGCGCTGGTAAATGTAATCCAGAAACCCTACCTCTCTGGACCCAACCGGAGTGTAGAAGGTTATGGATGATGAATTAATGGTGAGGGTTCAGATGGGGACTCTTTTAGGTTGAATCAGATCTTCTCTGGAGAACCAGAATGTAACAGCGGACGAGAAATGAAAGAATTACTCCCGACCAGTCTATGCCCGAGAAACTTAGGATCCTCATGTACAAAATAGCACCTGTTGCGAATGGTCAGTCCGCCTTGTAAATGACCCTTCCAAGTACTGTCGATCCACAATCTTCGGAAGGCTTATGCTAATGCCTGTAATAAAACCATTCATCATAATGTAAATAATCTACTTCAGTTTAGGCTGGTTTGATTGTCTGGCTGGTTGTTTATTCTTGGTCACAACCTGACCCTGGTACCCACTCACCTTAGGGGAATATAGAATTGGCACACTGGAGTGTGAAGCGGGGCAGGAATAACTGCGGGAGGAACAGGTTCATAAGAGAAAAATCCCATGCTAGGATAGCTGCAACCATGGACTGAGACCACTGGTTCTGGTGGCAGAGCTCTTCACACAGAATATAACAATATTCAAGTTCTGTTAGAGTCGCACTCATGACTATGAACCAAATATATGGCTTGCAAGACTTAGGCTCTTGTCTCCATGCATTTAAATAACCCTTGCCTTGAAAAAAGGCTCTAAAGCACGCATGGGTAAGAGAAGGGCAGATGGTTGACATGGTGGCCATTTTTCTATGGGCATGGCTCTATGCTTCAAATGTCGCCATCTTGGAAAGGAATGTTCTACCTAGTTACCGATAGGTATAAACCTATCGGGGGCCATATCTGGAAATCCATCCAGGCTGCCACAAATGTCCTGGCAATAACCGGCTATAGAAAGACATAGGTCTAGTGGGAATATGGCATTTAGTGTCAGGAACCACAGTCCTGACACATATAGACTGAAACCACTTCTGAATATAGATGAAAAGATATATGCAGAAATACTGGCAAATCAGCTTGAGGGAGGCCTGGGTTGGACAACAGTTATTGCAGCACCAGTAGTACAAATGTGTAGGCAGTGGAAATGTGAGAACAGGAAAGTAGACAAAGTTAGGGTTTATTACCATGTGGAGGAGAGATGTGGTGGGCAAACAGAGCAACAGTCAACACTCACGTGATAGCTGCGGGGGGTATCACATAGCCCCAGGGCACATGAACGAGGTACCCAGCCTCAAAGTGCATATTGCTGATTGTAGAAAGTAAAGGGGCCCGCAAAGCCCAGCCAGGCCCGGACAGGTACCGACAGGGCCCTTTGGTAAGGTCCCTTGTTTGTGGGGCGGCTTCGCCTGCTGGTCTGCTGTTGGTTGTAATCTGCAGACTGCCAGCCAATCAGGCTGTTTGTAGCTGTCTGAAGGAACACAAAGGGCTACTATTTTCCATGGCGGTCATCTTAAACATCATGGATGCAAATCGGGAATATTCTTTTTACAAGCAATTCGAGCCAAAACCACAGCAAATGCAGTAATATTCCAATTAAAATTAAAGTGCTTTGCACAGGAATTAATATTTCTCCTCTGTGAAGAGTGCATTGAGCTAAAACGTATTTGTAGATCCCCTGAGTGAAAGAAATTCCATAGATCAGGGTGTTTGACCCAAGTTAGTACTCAGTAGAGGGGTTCCCTCACTTCTATTCATTTTTATAAAACTTGGGGTTTCACCCTAAGTAACCACGGGTAATACAGATGTGGACCACTTGCTCACTGTGTCTTAGAGCGGCTCAGCATCTCCTCACTGAGGAGGCCCAACAAGGCTGAATCACGTGTCTGGGGTGGCTGATGGGTACTCTTATACAGAGGAGAATTGCCTAGCATTTCAGTGCTGGACTGCCCTTGTGTGTCGGACAAAGACTGATATGGAAATTGTTGTTTATCCTCTTTGAAGGCTGCAGTGAGCTAAAACGTAGTTGTAGACCCTTCTGAGTGAAAGAAATTCCATAGAACAGGGTATTTGATCCATGTTCGTACTCAGTAGAGGGGCTCCAACACTCCTTTTCAATTTGATAAAACTTGGGGTTCACCCTAATTAACTAAGGGTATTCCAGAAGTGAACCCCTTGCTCACTGTGTTTTAGAGAGTCTCAGCTTCACCTCACCGAGGCCCAACAAGGCTGAAATACATGTTTGGGGTTGCTGATGGGTACTCTTGTTCATAGGAGAATTGCCTAGCATTTCTGTGTGCACTGCCTTTGTGGGTGGGACAAGGACCTATATGCAAATACATATTTCTCCTCTGTGAAGGGTTCAGTGAGCTAAAAGGTAGTTGTAAACCCTCCTAAGTGGAAGAAATTCCATAGTTTGTTCTCAGTAGAGGGACTCCGACACTCTTCTTTTAAGCTTTTTATCAGAAACATTCTTTCAATCATAACAGATAAAAAATGTATTATATTGCCATTATATCTAAGCATGAACTGGGGAGTGTGGTTTTCATAATTAAGGTGTAATCTGCTACCTACCAACAACACTGTGGGGGCCTGCCAAAAAAGCGGAGTAAACAATGCTGCAGATTCTTTAAGAACCTGAACATTGTTGAAACCTTAAAACATGTGATTGTTGATTGTGTACATTTGTACCATTTGAAGTGTTTTTATTTCACCAAATTCTTCCATAATAAGAGCTTTGTTACGTCACTTGATTTTTGGAATATGATATTGGCTGTCTCTCAAGTGTCTTTGATTTTAGCTACTGTCAGATATGTAATGCTTATTTGTTCCAACGCTAATGATATAGAAGTGAAGAATCAAATCGTGTCTCAGGGGTGGTTGTGAGTATGCTTCTTAGATGCTTTGTTTCTGAAGCATGATATTACATAATTTCCTATATCTAAAAAGGAATTTAATTTGTCAGAGAATGAAATGTTTCCATGTCCCCAGATAAGGCACGGGATTATTCACAGTGACCTCAAAGAATACACCTCCAGGCCATTCTGTGAGTTTGAAAAATTGATTTTCACACACACAGGCAAACAGGGTCTGATCTCTAAAATATATAACACACTGTTAAGTGACTTCAATTCAGCACTCCAACTAGGTCAATGCCTGGTCTGGGATGTCCAAGGGAAGCCCTTATTTTTATATTTTCATGACAAGTTATAATCTAGATGATAAACTCTTATATAACGCCCCTCTCTTTGAATCTCCCTGACCTCACTGAGCCAAGAAGTAGGTTTGTTTTGCAAATTAAAAGATTTATTGAAAAATTAAACAAGATATATATCACACTTTTATAAATAAATTAATATTTGATAACACTTATGAATATGACAGTGATCAACAATGGATAATATTGCACTAGCACACTTTTTTTAATTACTTAGGAGTTGGTATAGAGAGGATGAGGTAGCTGAGAATACTTTATTGGTTCAAGGAAATGCAATGATGGAAAAGAATGCAGCACAGCAATAACTGAGATGGTTTCCACAAGAAATAATATGATCGCTTTGTCTTTTGACAATTCACTCCCCCCCCCTATGCAATATAAGGGGATGGAAGGAGAGCACACAATTTTCAGGAATACAATCAAATGCAATACCAATTCAGATCCCCCCTAGCAAGCTTAGAGCAACAGGGGTGATTTTAAAACACAAGCTAGAATACTTTTCAATGTGATTTGCAAAGAAGTGAAAATATGCTAAAAATGATTTTAATTCCCTATAGGAGATTCAGGGTAGGTGACAGCTACTTTGAATAGGTTCAGGTCAACACTAGCAATTAATCTGGAATGATTATAACATTGAAAACGAATTTCAGCAGTTGCAAGCAAAAGACAGCGATTTTTAACGTATGGTAAAACTGAGCCAAATTGCAATTCGCTGCACTTTTTCTGAGTGCGTAAAGCGCGATAACAGAAAAAGTATAAGGCTTTTTGGAAAGCTTAGGTTCTTAGCTTTAAGATGAAAGTTAAATCTCGCTCCTAGGATGTGCGGTTCAAATGATACGGACGATTTAGTGGAGGTAGATTCTCAGAAATAAAGTAAGATTCAAATGACAAATGACACTTTCACAGGTTTGAAATCACAGAATGGACACACGATTTCTATGATGCAGTTCTAGATAGGTGGAAATGGTTTGAATTTTGAATTAGATTATTTTAAACTAAGAGATTGGTTTGCACAGCTATGGCTGGATACTCACTCCTAATTTTGGAAGGAATGGGCCTCGTCACAGATCTGGTCAACAGGTTTAGCTGCGGTTCTCTCTGTTCTGCTGGTCTGGATCTTTGGTTCTGGCAAAGGTTCTTGGCACTGCACAGCAGTCTGGTCTGGGTCTGGTCTGCGGTTTGGATACACCTCTGCTTTCTGGGTCTGGTACTGGCACCGCGGTCTGGTCTGGGTCTCTGGTTCCGGCAAAAGTTCTAGCCAGAAGCGAACAGCACAGCCCGGCTGTTGAATAGTTTGTTTAGGTGATGGATTCTGAGGCCTCTGAAGGATTCAGCTTGTGGACTAGGCCTCTCTGCTACAAGTTCTGAAATCTGGAGTCTTCTGGCAAAGCGCTTCACAAGAAATCAGTTTGAATCTCCCTACCTGGGTCTCAGTGGCTCTTTTTATGTCTTTTGAAAGTGGATAGGAAGGCTGACTTTATATGCCCAACCCTCTGAGGATCCTGATAGGCTCTGTCGCCTGACTGGGGAACTGAGTTGTGAGTCATCCGGCATCATTTTTAGGCATACAGAAACAACACTCCCCTTGTCACTTTGCACACAAATCTATTTTTGATTCCAATGCATATTTATCTATGTACAATTTTTCTAATTTTTCTAATATTATATGTTTCGGTTAACATATTTCCTGTAGCGCCAAACCATCCGATCCCTGTCTATGTAAGATGTTGTGTTCACTTCTAACAGAATTCTGCCCTTTTCACCCAGAACACAATCTCTAAACTTTTCCAGAATTTACACAAATGTGCGCAAGGAATATGGGCATCAGATGATGAAGTGTCAGATTTTTAACATACATACATTTGGAGTAATACTCTATTTTCCGCTACTGCCCCCCAGAACATACCACAGAGTCCTAACGCCTCTTAAAATGTGCACAGAAAAATCACAGGAATAATGATATTATTGATATCATTTTGACAATTATGTACTATGAATTATCCATCTTTCTAAAATTATGCTCTGGCCCAGAGGGGTGTGGTTTCCCAAAGCACATGGGGGAATTTCTGGTTTTTCCACTTCCTCCAAGCTCAGCTGGCTCACAGGGGCAGTGCCCCTCCCATTTCCTTCCAAGAGAAAGCCATTTACGACCCTGATTTAGCAATTGCTTGGAGCAAAGGGAAGTTCATTGTTCTGTTTTCCTGCAGTCCCAGGCACCTCTCCCCTGATTCAATCAGAGAGGTGTGATCCCCTTTTGGTGGGGCAGCAGAAGGCAGGCCATGCCTGTGAATACAGTTGCTGGGCAAGTTTCAACTCCTGTCGGGGGTAGTTGCTGGGCAGAATTCAGTCCCTTTAAGCCAGGCTTCAGCCAAAGGTCACTTTTGTTCCCATTTTTCTTCATTCAAATCAAACTTACAATTTTGACACATGCAGCTAGAACGCTGATTCTAAGTTCAAAACTATGACATTTAAACAGTTGCAACCTATGTGACACTCAAAAGTAGGTCACTCATTTATTTTAAACATTTCGATTTTAGTGGCTTTAATCCCATTTCACTTAAGCTGCTGACATCCACAGCACAGCCAGTTTTGTTATGAACATTATTTTAGGCTCCTCATCTTTCCAGATTTGGTATGCACACAAGACTTCATTCTACCTGACGTCTGCTGGTGTTCAGTAAGATTTTTGAATATCTTGCTATGTTTGAAATAGGCATTTTGAGCTTGCATTTCAGAGAAACAAAGGTGATTTCAAAGAGCTTTTTGAGCTAACAGGCACTGCTGTTTTTCCTTTGGCACCACGTTTCACGCATGGCGCTTCTGGCCCATCACGCCCTCACTGGTGGCTGTCAGATCAGGTGACCATTTTGGTGTGCGCAAAAACTGCGCAGTTTTCCTGGATTCTGGCGCAAATGTGGGCTTTTCAGCCATTTTGGATTTTCTAAGACCACAGCACCAAATGTTGCAGCATAATAACTTGAACGTGGGTCGATACACCTGACAGCACTCAGTTTAAGGCCCCAAAGATGAGGAACATGGATACACAAAGATTTAGGGAATACTTGGGATATGTAAAAATGGAGAGCAGCTTCCTATTCTATTTATAACCTAGACAAGTAGCCATATTACAAAATGATATCCAGATGGTACTGGGTACCGATTATGGTATCAGGTGGTAGAAGAATTAAGAAAGATAATGAATTTCATTATTCCAAAATCACCAGCAGACTGCTTACTTAGCGTCCCAATAAGGGGATCTTTCTCCGAGCAAGAAAGCCCTGTGAGGTCCTTTGGAAAGGTTTGTTGGCCACCTGGCTTGAAATTAGACAGACATGGAAATCTAAAAGAATACTGACTCTAGAACAACGGTATGGAAAGATCTGGCAAATGCTGATTGACAATAAATTGAAATACATAATTAAAGTTAACTTGAAGGAGTTTTTTCAGGTATGGGGAATTTCCTAGAATATGTGAAAGAACATAACAGGTCCTTCACATAATTAAATGAATTGACAAATGAAAGCAAAATTGCAATGCAGCATTGTAGAATAGTGTTGAATGGATGAATGGATCAGTAAATACATGTTTAGCCAATGTTCTAATGTGACTGTGGGTAAGAATGTCGTGCTAGTAAGGGGGATGGGCCATAGACGGGGGAGTCATTCAAGATAATGCAAATAGTACATTGAAATGTTAGCATGAGTTATGAAATATGTACATGAACCTGTAGAATTGTGACACTATAGAACAATAAAAAGATTACAAACAAAAGAGCACCCACACCCTAGACATGCCACATTAACGTGCAACCATAGTCACAGGAGCTGCAAGCCACGCCAACTCACACCAACACCCAGTCATTGAGGAATGAGTCAAAGCCTGACCCATCCTGAGCCAAAGATATACCCTTGTCTACCACACAGTTTTACCCACCCAGGCTAACTATGACAACTAAAGCTAGCAACAGCCTCAAACCCTGAACTTCTATGCCAGGAAACCACACCCAACTACTGCAGTGGGATATACATTCACACTTACAGTGGCACCCATGCATTTCACATGACTGAAAGTCTGATCACCCGGAGCCAACACACCATACTCACATGCACTTTAAAGCATCTGGGAAGTAGCCCACTCACTTGTGAAACTCTGCGAATATGATCACCTTTTGCAGAACATGTTCTTGCATGGCCATAGAGACTCCAATCAGTGCCAAGAAGCCATACAATGGGTAACACTGTGAGTTACAAATCTCACCAAATATAACACAACATAAAACAAGGTTCTAGAGTGGTACAGTTACAATCACAAGAAGAAAGCATAGTTTGGCCATTTCCCCTAAATTGACTACTACTGGTGGTAACATTCATTTAAAATGTAGGTTTGGGTGAGTAAAGCCCATACTGTGTCCCTGGAGAAGGTTGTGTTAGATTTTTAAAGCCATATGCAGCAGAAACGATAGTGGTTTGAATCATCTGTGCCTTAAACACTCGGTCACCAGTCAAATCTCCATACATGGGTATTGTCCTCTTTACATCTTATCAAAAATAAACACATACTGAGCAGGCACGGATAAACGCCAGGCACCATGAACAGCGTAAATGACTAGAGGATATGAACATTCTACAATCACGATGGATTGGAAAAGCTAACGTTTAGAGCACGTCTTGGAGGTCTTTTGGTAAATAATTGAATAATAAAAGAACACTTGATTTAGAGAAGTAAACAAGGGCCAGGCAATAACTGACCTACATGCTTCTTTGATATCAATAATAACAAAAAGCGTCAGTTTCAAGAATATTCAGATTGGTTTATGAAGACTCAAATGTGGTTGAAGTCCCTCACGATTAGGCACCTTCCCATAGAACAGGTTATTTGTCCGTATTCGTTCTCAGTAGAGGGGCTCCAGGACCTCCTTGAGTATGTCAAATGAATGTATGCACTTTTTTAAATGGACATATGTATAGTGGTATAGTGGGGATGTATGATCATTCTAGATAAATGCCTTATTGAATACACTGACGAAGCTCTAAGCACCCAATTGTGCTGACAGAGACACAATGCTCAGTTAAGAATCATGTGGCAAAACCATGGTGCTGAGCAGAGTTGACATATGTAAAAGAGAATAAAGTATTGATATGAGTAGCATACAGATTCCAGAAGGCATGATTATTCAGCAGTTTGAATGACAACTTATTACAACGGAAAACTGTTTTACTGTAAAGTATGTTGTGAAGCTCAGGTAAAAAGGCACATGGCACATGTTGTTTGTATATTTAATATCACTTATGTTTGGGGATAGGGCCCGATTCATGGAATTATTTGCGGGGAAAATGGAGACCTTGCACGTCAGAGCGCATGCAAGGCCCCATTCGTCGATTCATAGAAATGGATGCATGGGACTTCGACTGGACTGCTGTGGAGTATGCGCAGGTTCTGCACGTCTCTGCCAGCCGCTGAGCACAATGCGCGAGACACCAGGCAGAGCATGGGCGTGGCTTGCGCAGAGGGCTGGGAAGACAGCGGAACTCCAAAAATGGGGAAGAACTTGTAAAAAAGTGGGCATTCCGAGGGACGGCCTGCAGGCAGTACATCGATCGGCTACAATTGCGCAGCTCAAGACGTATTAATGGAATTTATTGCGCAACCTCTTGGCTGGGAAATGGCCATGCAAGTCCTTCATACTATCCGCCAGCCAAAGGCAAGCGTAAATTCACTTGCGCATAGGAATCGCAGTGCAGAGGTGGGTTTGCATGTCAGATTGCGGGGATTCATGTATGCAACCGGGGTTCCAATCTGACTTAGGGGTGTGTGTACGCAGTGTAGTGGAGTGCAGGAATGGTTTATGGGGCGGGGTTGCATGCATTATTATTATTTTTTACCGAGTTATGATTTTACATACTCATGTTGTCAGGTGACAGAAACAGTTATGGGGGACCCTGCGCAGGGTCCCCGAGATGCAAGCCTACTTGCAGGGGACTACGCACAGTGTTTGAAGGGTGCGCGTATTTGTGCCGGGGGAGTGTGCAGAGGTAGCTGTTCTGGCTGTTAATGCTTTGCGCGTGGGCTTGTCGGAGGCGCTCCGGGCTCGACTTGGAAAAATGGTCACTTTGCGCAGTAAATTCCATGAATACGTGGGTCATTTTTTTTTCTCTTCACCGCGCATGGCGTGTGCAGTGTCCTTCTCGGCGCGTGACCCTTGCTGAATGTTTGCACACATTTCCATGAATCGAGGGCCATGGGTTGTAATGTCCATCGCTGTATCAAACCAGCAGCCTCCCCCAGAAAATATGAAAAGTGCTGAAAGGAGCCGCCTCTGGCTTTCCACGGACTGGGAATAGGTAAGCTGGATGATGTGTACCTAGTGGCTACGTTTGGGTCTACCGAGCATATTTTCATTAAAGCCTCTTAGAAAACCCATACTGCAATATAGTATTTGTTCAACCCAATTTAGATGGCCCGCGTCAACGTGCTATTGTCCAATCCTGAAGAAAGAACAATGAGGATCTTCTTAACCTACACAAAATGGGGAACTGTTGCTGGCTGAAATATAGTCCAGAAACCGAGCCATTAGGTCGAGAATTAATTTGACATAATCAGGACTTTTAAAGTGTGTGAAATAATTAAAAGGTGTAATTCAGTCAGGATTCCCCAGGTATAGAGATCCACTTGAGACCTCCTTTTCACAATCTATGGCCATGCCATGATTAGCTAAGTATTCCGAGGAGTCCTGAAACTGTAAATTCATTCAGGTCTGGATGGGTACTTGCAAGGTAAGGGTGTCCACACAAGAACCAAGGGATCCTAATAATGAAAATAATGTAATGAATTGTGCTTTCATGATTACATCATGGCACTCTGTGGTGTGTGACTTTGCAGAAATGGCTGTTGTAGATACATGGCATGGCAACGGAAATGAGGGGATATGGTTTCGTTAGCTACTGATAGAATGAGCTTTTTTCACTGCAAAAGTGTTACAGCTGATGTATTTTATAAATCAGACACCAGGGATTTAGGTTACCCCTGTATGCCATCCGCTCAGGAGCACACGCACCCCAAATTCACATCTGCTTATGTGCCATGTGCTGGGCTGCTGCAGGAAAGATATGAGTAAGAAAGATTAATAGTAATAAGAACAATAATAATAATAATAATATTTAACAGCGTTTCATGGTGTAGTCCTCCCACTCCTATGAACTGTAGTCACAGATGCATTTCACAGTTGCCATTTACATTTTAATGAGCTCTTTTCCAGTCCTTTGTAGTCCCCTGAAGCATAAGGTAGTCGGTAAATTATTTTTATTTCATGTTATTTTAGCTTTATTGTTTTTATCTTAATTAGTTGGTTTGTGTCATTCTTTTACTGGTTTCACGCTTTCTGGCGTAATTGCAGAAAGTGCGATGTAACAGTACCCTGACATCAGCAGGGCTTAAAGTTCAACATTTAATATAATAATGCAAGTGTTTTGCTACAATAAAAGGTAGCAGAAATGATGTAACAAGGCGCCATTTTGGCACGGCAGCCACCCATATAGTGAGGGATGGAATGTTCTCGACGCAAAACATTGCCTTGTGGTGCTCCTCTGCTCGTGACACCCTGGGTAGCTCATTGTAATTACCTTATTGTAGCGCCAGCACTGCTTACAGGAGAATAAAAATAGTATTAAAGGAAATGAACAACGCAAATAAGTATCAGGAAAAGCACAGTTCAATACATTAGTGATATAACGTACCTAAAGCATGGGGTAGAGTATTCTGAACCTCTAGAGCAGGTTCTGAGCTTTGGCTCTCCACATGTTTTGGACTACAACTCCCACAAGCCCCATTCAGCAAAGTCAATGGTGAGGGATCATGGGAGATGTAATCCAAAACATCTGGAGAGATGTAGGTTGCAGACCCCTGCACTAGCACCACAATCAAGAAGGTGTGAAATCACAACATTGAGTCATTCATCCTAGGAAAGCACGCCCTTTGTCCTGTGGTGAACTACATAGGGCATCAGATAAAGCTTCCCTTTTCCCTATAACCTGGGTTGTAATGGACTGCCACCTAGCCTACATCGCATACACAAATAGTGGTATGCTCAATGCGCAAAACCCACTATAGCAGTTAAGCAGTACCATTCTGTATAGAATGGACTTTGGACAGCAGACACGCAGCAAGTTTTTTTTGTACAGCATATGACCTTGGTCACAAGGCATCAAAACAAAAGCACTTAGTAGTGGTGAACGACATGATGTGATGCAGAGTCCTTGAGCAATCCTGAGGTAGGAAAACCCAGCTGTACTAAATATCACAAATTGTGCAGACATAACAAGACTACAGACAAAGCAAATAATGAGATTTGCGAATTGGTAATAAGGAGGGTTCATATGTCATTAATAAATGGCAGATACCACTTTCCCTGACTCAAGCCCAGACGTCTTCAGGATAGGCAATGTTTCCCCATCAAGGAGTGAACAGAGTAACCTCGGGCCCCCTTTGGAATGATGCACATATTAGCATGCAGATAGAACACGCTCTGAAAGTTTCCAGCAATGTGACATCCACATAGAACAGTATAGGGGAGGAAAACAAATCCATAGGGGCATGCTCTGAAGGTGAAACATAGAGATCCAAGCCCATCAAGAACAGCTCCCCACTGCCTATCAAATCTGAGACATGGACCAACAACCTCTGCATGTTCAATGTTGTGAAAGGCACCTGGCAGTTTCAACATGACAGCAAAGGAACCGCAGTTTCTCTCTATCTTCTTCAACAAATCACCCACATGCAGATCAAAATAGTATTGTAATAATTGCTCTTTTTTATAACGCACTTAATACCAGGATCAGGATTTGAACCTGTGTTGCACTGCATTGTTTTGCTTCCAATACAAACAATTGCCCCTGAGCTATCCTTCCTCATGTAATCCAGTCCAAGCTTTGCTGTAATATTTAACTGGGAGACATTAAAGAAGCAATCTATTCCAATCATTTTTCCAACTGAGTCAACAATATATTCTCAATATCTTCCCAGAGAGGGAGATGTTGGAGATCGGGTAGCAGTTTGTGAGGACACCAACATCAACAACTGTCTTTTGAAAGATATGTGCCAAGACCACTATGTCAAATTAGCCCTTTTAAGGATCCCTGTCTCCTAAGGGAACACTATCACAAAGAGCATCCTGCTGGATTTCATAAATGAGTAGTGGTAACTATCATTGGTTGTCGTCTCTTAGTTATTTGCTTTGTTGTCTTTTATTTTGATTTGAAGCCTTTTGATACAAGAATGGGTGGCCTCTGAGGTTGTCCTACCATCTTCATGTGGGCAGAGCCAATGGACTTGGCATTACAACGGAAGGCTTTAGGGACAGATTTGCTCCATATCTAAACAGTGGGCATACTCAGCAGGTGTTCATTGCATATACACAAGGCAAGCCTGTCTGTATATGGGCATAGCATGGGATACAGTTCTCTGACTCTCCGATATGCTCCCTAGCAACTGGCTAAACTACTGCATTCAGTGTTTCTGTACATCCTTTGCCCCTCTCAGGCATCACCGCCTCCGATTTCGAATATGCCACTATTCAACACGTCCCTCCTACTCCTCTCACTGTTCTGGCTCTCAATCTGCCCACTGACACTCTCAACTCCTGCTTCCCTGACCTGAGTCTTATCCTTGAGCCACTCCCCACTGACATCACCATTGTCATGCTGGGGACTTTAACCTTCCCAAGCCCTCAGAAGCCACCTATCTTGAATTTAATTCCCTCCTAGCTGTTCGCTCCCTCCACGACCAGCCTAACTACTCTCGACTTGACCCCTCCCCCTCTGATCTCTTCATTGTTCACTTTAATGTCTCGGGCCCTCTGCCCTCTACTCCTCCTCCGCCCTCTTCCATGACCAAGAGGAAACAATCAGGACTGTCTTGCCCCTTACTTTGATTATGCAAGGACTTCTCTCTGATCTCTCCCTATTTATGCCTCTTCCATTGAACATGCTTTTATGACTCTGTTTGACCAACACTATCCCACACACATTCACAACCTCTCACGCCCTCCTCAACCCTGTATTATCTCAAACATGTACCATGGCCTACGATGCTGGTGAAAATCACAGACCCACACTCTACTCCTACAACAAATCCTTTCTGCTCTTTCCTCTGCTCTAGACTTGAATGAATCTCCTCCCGTTGCAATTACCTGCACAAACTTTCATCTACCCCAAGCTTTGCTCACACCTTCCAAGCCAATATCCGTTGTTGCCTCCCTCTTTTCTCACTCTTTTCCTCTAAAATTCCTAAACTTTGGGACACTCTCATAGGTCTCATCTCTCCCAATCAATATCCCCACTCTACTTCTCTCTTGTACCTCTCTCAATGCTCGTTCTAATCCTGACTATTTCCCCCTACCTCTACAACTGAATTAGCACCCATCCTTCACAGCACCAACTCATGTTACTCTTCAATTGACCCATTTGCTACTCAAATTGTCAGACAGTAACTTGTCCCATCTGTCTGAGCTCTTTCGTCTCTCTCTTCTCCTTGCCTCCTTCAAATCTCTCCCACCCCTTTTGAAGAAACCCTCTGCTATCCAAACTGTCCTTGCAAACTACCACTGGGTTTCTCTCCTCCCCCATTATGTGAATACATCAAATAGTACATTGCATGGCTCTATGTCCCACACAGTGTGCCATGTGACAAGATGCTCAATGAGTCACAAGAAAAGAGTCACAAGAAAAATCAACTACATTTGTTCTTTGTGTTATAAAATTGGGGTGTGCATTCTTGTTGGGATTCCTGTACACCTTTCCCTCAAACTTTATAGGGGCTCCCACCTCCCTAGCCCAGTCTTCCTATTTCAACATGTTATAAATCAGTGCCAATTCACTGGAGCAAGGTACCCCTGTTGTATGGTTTATCCCTCTCCTAGTAAGGGCCTAAAGACCAAGGTCTTATCTCTGCTCTAGGATGTTGATTTGTTGTCCTCCTAGGTGACCTAATTGAGTAATATGACGGTCCTAGCACCCATCTCCTCTACCAACCTTTTGCTCACTTGCTTCTTTCTCTCTCTCTCTCTCTCTCTCTCTCTCTCTCTCTCTCTCTCTCTCTCTCCACTCCCTCTCTTTTTCTTTCTCTCCCTCTCTCTCCCCCCCGCTTATTCTCTTGCTCTTTCCCTCTCTCTTGTTCTCTATCCCTCAGTCTTGTTCCTCTATCCCCCTTCTTCTGTCTACAATATGCAGCTCCCTCCTGGTCTTTGCCTTCTCACTACACTCTGTCTCCTGGTCTTACCTATCTCTTCCCCTTCTAATGCCTCAAATCTCCAGCTCCCTTCTCTTCCTTCCCCTCTAACTACACTCTACCTCCTGGTCTTATCTCTCTGTTTGCACCTTCACCTGTCTCCACCCTCCAATTCCTTCCTGATCCTATTACGTTGCATCCGAATATCATGCCTCCGTAGAGTACCCTGACTCTGCTCTCCCTCACCCACCTGCCTCTAACTTCCATCTCCTCTTTTTCAGTCTACTCTAAACCCACCTCTTACTATCCCTTCAAAATCAACTGAAACCACTGTCCCATTGATATTCAAACCATCTCCTACTGTCCTTTCAACCGCTCTCCAACTCACACCCTATTGGTACCCAATTCCCACCCCAACACCTTACCTCCTCTTACAGTACACAGTCCAAAGTCTCCTCCAAGTCCTCCTCTAGCTGCTGCATCTTCCTCTCAGACCTTCTGGTCGACCTCCACCTGCTCTCGGACCTCACCTGTACACCTCCCACTGTCAACTGGCTCTGCAGTTTTTTATAGACCTCTCCATCTTGCCTAGAAGCTACACTCTGCTCCCATTGACGACTCGAGTCAACTGATTCAATAAGCAGTGTCTGCCTGAGCTACCCCCTCGTGAGCCAGGACCTCCCCTGAAAGTCTGCTTGCCCCCTTTTCAGCCTCTATATTTGCCATGTGGTACATATGGTCACTTTAGTAATGTGTTTGTTGTTCCCCTCCAAAGTCAAGTAAGTCTTTGGGGAGGGTGTCCAGGTCTCCCGTAGTGCTGTCAGCTCCCTGCTGATTCCAGCTCCTCCCTGCTGCCCTACAGCTCCTCTATTAACACACAACAAGTGCTTCCTGCTGGAAATCTAATGAAAAAGAATGAAGTGTGTTTCATTGCTATTCACACGGTTCATCGCTTATTTGAGCATCTGTACATATTAAACATGACTTTTGAATACACAAATAATTGTATTCAATAAACTTTTACATTTTTCCTTATTTCATTACTCAGCAATATAAATCTTTTCTTTTACAAATAAAGAAAATTCATATACACAATTTGTGAATTTGTTAAAATTCGCTAAAGAAAACGGTATTGCAATTGCCACACTGGTCTTTTTTTTTTTAGTAAACTTACATTTCTCATAAATTGTTTTCTGAGAGAGAGGATTGCTGGGTTCTGAACAGAGATGCTGTCATGTTGTTTTCACAGTGTCACGTAGCGTGATGACATCATCATTTAATACATTTCTTTTGTTTAAATGTGGCAAACATGGATCGCTTGGTTTTGCTCCGATTAAACTTCACTTGGACTACTGTAGCCTGCTCAATGGGATTTTGGTAAGGGAGATTTTTACCACTGGGGAGAGGTTATCTAGTCTGGTCTTTTTATATATATGACCCAGACTTTCTTTGTTTACAGATGGCACTTAAAAGGGATCCTGAAAGGGGACTGGTACTCCGTTCTTCCCAAAGTAGTGTGTTGGCTCCCCATGTCTCATGTGAGCCTTATGAGAACATATTTCAGGATACAACTCAGAAATCATATGGAGAGATATGCATTTGGATAGCTTTTTTTTAATTTTAAACTAAGAAATAAGGATTGGTAATGTGACGTCATGTAAAAACCATACTCCATTGACCATGGGATATCTTGTAATTGGATTGCTAGATCGTTTTTAATGCACTTTAGTTTTAGATATTTTAATGCACTTTACTGATTAAGTCATTTGTTTAGTGCAGTTGTTTTTTGGTGTCAGATACTTTTTACTTTGCCACTGTCTTGTGATGCAAACTGTTTTGGAACATTTGCATTAGCTAATTCTCATATATTCACAGAGGATGCTGCTTCCTGGGAACCATTATTCCTCCCAGGCGTCTAAACCGTCTGGTGCATTTTGATTGTTGTGGTTTTTTGACAACTGTCTAAAAGAATATGAAAAGAAACATGGCCAGGACGCAGTCAGAGAAGCATTGGGACAGTGCAAGAGGAGCCACTATGCAGGCAGAGCTCCAGGCATGAGGGGGAGCCTGGAACAGGGGTCATCTTCCAGTCACTGACACAACCTGTGGGGTAATTCTGGCTCTTGTGGTGCCCTGGTAACCCTCTACCCTAGGTTGCCCCTGTCACAATCAGTAGATGCAACTCTCAACATGTGTCTTATCTGATAAAGTCTATCTGCTGTATGGCATGCCACGATGGTGCCAGGGCATGCAAGCCATCCAACAAGAAAGGGGGATGTCCGGCGACATATGTTCCATAAGCCTTCCAAGAGACATATTTAAAATTCACTTTCCCTGCACTATTGTATGTTTATTATGCAACTCTCTAGTAGAAATTAAGTAAATTGTATAGTATATCATGCTCTATATGTACATTTCTGGGTCAAGTCATACTTTTAAAACAAATACCTAACACGTTATTTGTGTCCCTGTACTGTGGTTATTCATATGCTTGTTCTGTCTGCCTTTAAAAAACAAAAACAATGAAGCACTGTTCTACAGGCTCTTTCAAGATGTGGACTCAAGGCTTTGATCTAAGATGTCAGCTAGCATGAATGTCTGCAATTGATCGCTGTCTCTGCATTCCAGTTTCTGCTTTGGTGAGTTAAATTAGCTCTTGAAGAAGGAATTAGGGTGATGATCAAAGAATATTGCTGCCTATACTTACACAAGAGAGACATCGGGTTTGCTGAAGTGACTGCTTCCCTCTGCTATTCTAATTTCCGGATCTCTCCCTTGTTAGCAGAAGATAACATTTGGCTGATTGCTCAGGTGGGCTTGCTTAGCAGGGAGCACAGAGGCCCGGCCAGCATCGCCCCTGCTTGGTCTAGAAAGTGGGGGACTTTCAGGGGGAAAAGAGTGGATTTTTAAGATTAAAAGCATTTTTAAAACTTATAACAAACCCAGTAAACAACCATCCAATTTGAAACATCAGATGATACAAATTTGACTCTTAAAATTAAGGAACACTAAGGAAGATATAACAACAAAACAGAGCAAATTAGAAGTGCAAACATACAATGACAATATTCCAATTGCTTTCCGTAGCCAGTCAGTCCTATGTTCTAATTGAGGGCATTAAAACTGACTAGTCGGAATCGAAGGTATTGCCGTAGGGCCTTGCTAAGGATTAAAGTGCTTTTTATACAGGAGTCGATGCCCTAAGCTTACTCTAAGTACGACCAATCTTGTTGACAAGAGAAGATAACAACACTTAAAATGTGAAGTAGTAATGAAGGATCTCCATTAAAAAGACAGCACGATAGGTTTCACACATAATCAGCATCCCATAACAAACAATGAAACAGTGAACTTTAAAAGTCTTAATATTAAAAAACAAAGCAGGAGATAGGGTAAAAGACCTATACACATAGAAAAATGTAGTCATATGGAAAACTGAGAACAAATCCAGTTCTGGGGCCCGTCCCTACTAAATGCTCGATGAGGAACATATTAATGTCTAACCTAAACAAGGATGGCACCATAGTACCAAGAAAATCATTATAACGCTTTCATGCTAAGTAACATGCCCATGGCCTACTCTTGGTAGATTCAGTCTTGTAAACTGGAGCAAGATTAGATAATTTCAGGATATTTCCTAATAGGGGGAAGATCTCCATTAAGAAAGCAATTTAAGGGATAGCTGTTCACCATTCATCCGTCTCCCCAAGAGATTCTGAGAAATAACAGCAGAAGGAAAGTGGATGAATCTTTTAAAATGAAACAGTCCTCTCATGAGTAAATGAGAATAATCCATTATCAGATGAGGATGTGTTTCCAATTGATCTGTTTTGCAGGGTCTACATGGATGCCTTTCCAGCTGATAGTCTTAACCACAGTCCAAGCTCCGCCAGGGTATGGAGACAATTGTACCTGAATCTTAAAAGCCATGTTCTGTGATTACGAGATGGAGATTTCATGACATAAGCCATCAGTGACTTGAGAACTTGAAATGACTTAAAGTATTCCTTGTGCAATTTCCGGTTTATCAAACGTTCTCTATTTTCTCTATTTTCCATGAGATCCCAAGCTCTAAGTTCCTTCTTCATTAACGATGAGTGAGACCCGAGATCAATACACATCTCTGTCGAATAATCCCTATCGACAAAGAAGGTGGCAAACCAAGGACTGCAAGCCGAATTCTACCCTCATACACATGAAACCAATCCCTGTTCTTAATAAATATGAGCTCCAGACCATATATAATGGTGGTGTCACTTTTTTTCAATTCCATTATCATTGACATACCACCTAAAGTGGTTATATTGTGGCATTTTATATAAACTCATAATGCTGGACATAGATGAGTTATCTCTAATCTGTTTTCCGTGGCATATAGCCCAACCTGGTCAAAACCTCTTTGTAACCAAATAGGGGTATAGTCAAGAGGGACCAGGTCATCAGCATAGGCAAACCATCCTACCTCAAGTGTGCCCAACCTAGGGGGAAATACATGTGTCTTCTATAGGGTTACCTGAAGATCCGAGATGTGCAGGTTGAAGAGCCTTGGTGCCAATGTGCAGCCCTGTCTTAAACCAATTTCAACCTGTACATTCCTGGAAAGAGCCCCATCTGAGTTCAAGAGAACTATTAAACAATTGCCTTTGTGAAAAAGCAATAACATATTTAGGATACCAGGAGGAATGTCCCATTTGAATAGTTTTAACCAAAGACAACCTCTATCTACCTTGTCAAAGGCAGCAGACAAGTCTATACTGGCGGAATATTGAGGCTGCCCCTTCTCTCTGCAGGCCTTCCTTTGACATAAGGTATACACTTTGCATTTAAAGTGGTTCCCATACCTCTCCTGAATCCTGTTGATAAATGATCAGCCTCTTGGTGTTATCCATCCAACTGAACAGATCCTTTAATACAAAACCAGCTAGGACCTTACTGTCAGTGTCTATTAGAGATATTGGCCCATAACATGTGGGTGACATTCTGCCCCTCTTTTCATAGTTTGGGATTATAATTGCCCTGTGGCAAGACCCCAGAGTAATCAAGTCAGTGGCAACCTGGGTAAACAGAGTTAGCAGAATATTTGCCCACACATTTGGATTTCCCTTCAAAAGTAAATTTTACACACCGCCGGGCCACAAGCACTTGAATTTTTGTGTTTCAGTAGAAGTAGTAGTAGCGTGTGGTAACTCTACTCTAGTGGGGGATACATCAATCACACTGAGAAATACATTATGGAAGTGAAGGGCCCAGGAGGATTTCGAAATACCATTTGTTTGACTGGTCATTTGCATATTTCTGCGCTCATTTAAAATTCATCAAACACCCCTATTATCATATTTATCAATAACTTTGTCATTTATTGATTAATTTATATATACATTTGTATTTTATACGACTTATGCCAATATTTGTCATTCTGTTTAATCCTCCTGCGCTCTTCATCTCTTTCCTCCAATTTCAGTAGTCCATTAATTATCACTGTCCTCACTTCCTGACGAATTTCCTGCATATGATTTTTAATTCATATGTCAAACTGATGTAAATGATTAGCAATAAAGGGGGATTGCTTCCAGCTCTCCTTAGTAGGCATAGCTAGTTTCCAATTCTTTAGGGTGGCAGAAAAGCATTTAGGAGAACACCTGTAACACTTACTGCTGATGGCCAAGTTGTCCAGCTTCTATTTACCCTCCAATTTAAACCTTTATCATCATGAAACGACAGACTCTGATGGTCCACAGCAGTGTTAACTGAGATGTTCTGACATGCGGACCTCTCTAGGCTGGAACCCTCCCAAATTCATCCTCATTTTTAGGACCAACATTGCATGATCACTATCTGCAATTTTTGAAATAATAACAGAATTACTGTTATCTCTAAGGGGATTAGAGGTAAAAACATAGTCAACTGAAATTCAATTTCCTATGTATTGTGTTCAAGTCCCTTTATGGACTTGCTCCTATTTATCTCACATTTCTTGTCTCGTTTTATGTTCCCTCTCGTGTGTTTCGCTCTCAAACTCACTTTCTTCTAACTGTACCCTGCCGACCATGTGCATCTTCACGGTGCCGTTCTTTTTCTTTATTGGCTCCTCTTCAGTGGAATGCTCTCCCACTCTCTTTACAATCTATACACTCTTATCCCACTTTCTGACATGCCTTGAAAACTTTCTTACTTCAATCTTAATTGTATCTTATCTCATTGTAGTTGTTAATTGTCTATTGTACCACAATTTTCATTTGTTTGTACTGTAAATTGGTTTTGTACAGCGCCTTGTCATAAGGTGCTATATATATGACAAATAAATAGAAAAAATACCAGAAGAGCAAGTCCTGCACAGCATATCTGAAGTTGTTTTCTGGGAGCAAGGACTTGATCTTTCACAGGAGAAAAATGTGGTACCAAGTTTTTTGTGTCTCCTTTTTATGTGCTTTTTGAAGGAAAGGTGTCTTCTGATGTTGAACCCAAAGGACCACAGAAGCAGGCATTCTTCACTAGTTGTTTTGCCCATCTGCTCACCTGCCATTGCCACGTGTAGGGGGACACTGAAACGGCATACATGCATCCTCTTGGTACAATGCACATGCTCATTGATATAGTCAGACTTATTTATTTTATTTATTTCTTTACTTATAACGTGCCGAAACCTGCAAGCATCGGGGGGCACATAAACACAGAAAGATAGCAATATCACAGGACAAAACAGCAAGACAGCAAGAGAGGGAGGGCCAGGGCGGGAGAGCATTTAAGGATTTTGCTGAACATACGGCAAAGGATTTGCCCAGGCCTTTGGACCGTTTGAAGGCTGGGCAGGTTATCTGCATCAAGTTGGATGAGCGCAGTGATCTAGTTGGCTCATAATAGGTCTCTGGGAATTTCATATCATATCATATCATATCATATCATATCATGTAAGCTGGAGTATTCCCATGGTGGCATTTATGCACAATGGTGGCTGCTTTAAACTGTACTCAGGCTTTTACGGGAAGCCAGTGCAAGGCCTGTCTATGAAGTGAGATGTGGTTTCTTCTTGGGACCTTTTTAATGATATGGACAGCATCGTTTTGAACAGTCTGCAGTCTCTGCATGCTCTGTTTGTCAGTACCAACAAGGAGGGCATTGCAGTAGTTAATTATGGATAATACAACAGATCGCCCTATGATGGAACAATTATTTTCGTTGAGGAAAGGGTGAATATTTTGTAGAGGTTTTATGGAATAAGTACAGTTTTTTTTTAACCTGCTAAGTATGTGTTTCTGCACTCAGGGAGGCATCAAGATGTATACTGAGAATGTGTTCCTTTTCTAGTACAGGGATGTTACAGTCGAGGATGGTGAAGGAGTGGTAGTCGGAATTTAATTTAGCTCTTATTTGTAAGAAGTGACAGTAACACAGAGCTGGTTCCCTGATGTTCCCAAGTGCACCATCTTTGAAATCACACACACAGGAAATGTACTGTAGTACCCCATGTCAATACAATTGAATTAATGTCATACAGGTTGGTATGGTGTGTAATGTCTGGGTGGAGTTTACTCATGCGGTACACATCAGCTTTCCATCAAATGGTAGTATCCTCTACATGTCATGGTGTGTGAATGTGTGAGGTGCAGTGGTTCTCCAGTGACCATACTCTGGAATGCAGCGGCCAGAACAACACAGGCCTCTACAGAAGGAGAAAGTCGGGAGGATAACATAAAATCCAGGATTTATTTATTTATTTATTGCATTTGTAATACACCCAAGGCCATGGGTATCACGGCGTATGTAATGGGAATACAGTGGCACTTGTCTGGTTACATAGGATGAAAGAAGTATAGGATAGAAACATAGTAAAATCATCAACTTATTTCAATACATTGGCCCTCATTACGACCCTTGCGGAAATCAACCGACCGGACCGCCACAGCGTAAATAGCGTTTCCGCCATTGCACGAAGGAGCAAATTGCGGCCCATTCCGACCCATCGGGCACGAGCACCACGGCATGGCGGAAGTGCAAAGTCCGCGATGGCGGAAATGACCCCAAAACGGCCCACACCGCCGCCGTACGGCGCCCTAGGTGCAATACCGCCACCCATCACAGCGGGCACCGCAGAGTGCGCCTACCGGAAAGTACGGTGACCGGAAATATACGGAAACGGAAGTTAAAACATGGGCCCGGAACGGGAAACATCCCGCCGTGCACCCATAAAACCACTAAAACCACACAACCACTAAAATCACTACCCTGAGACACACCCCAACCCGTCATCCACCCTAGCGAAACCAAGAAAAATGGGAAAAGTAGCGAAGAAAGCGTGCGACCGCAAGCGGCAGGTCCACTTCTCCCGTGAGGAACTCACCGTGCTAACAGAGACCCTCCAGGAGAATGCCGCCGCCGTCTTCTCCACGCAAATGACCAGGACGGCACTTGCCAACAAGAAGGCCATATGAGCTCTGGTGGCACAGCGGGTAAGCGCGGTGGGGACCGCACCCCGCAACCCACAGCAATGCAGAAAGCGGTGGGACGACCTGCGGATACGCGTCCGCAGCATACTCTCTGCCAACCGCAACATTGCCACAGCCACCGGGGGAGGTCCTGAATCACCCATCAAGTTGACCCCCTGGGAAGAAATCTGTGCCTCCACCATCGGAATGGAGAGCATAGAGGGAGTCGGAGGGATGGAGAAAGGAGTGCAGACATCAGAAGAATCAGGTAGGTGGCCCAGATAAAACAATGCTAAATCCACAATGTCCAATCATGTGAAGTACCACGTGCCCACATAGTGCAACAGGAACACATGTCCAGGAGAACGTCCACACACATCGCCCTGATAGTGCACCTTAAAACCACAATAAATACATAAATAATTAAAAACCCCTAAAACACCCACCACACGTCCAGCAGGCACACCCTAACTGCAGGCTGCCAAACAACTGCACCCTCACCCCACACACAAATAAAAGCACCTCCAAGGCACCGACCCAAATCACCCTCATGTACCACCCCAATGCATGTGATACAATGCCATTCCAATACCCACAGACCCATTAATAACCCTCGCCCTCCTTTACTCCACCACAGGCTCCGATCCAAACGACGAGCATCAGGACACCCCTACCAGCACACCTGCAAAGAGGGCCAAGACCAACGGCCAAAGACCCTCCACCTCAGCTGCACGCATCAAGACACGGCAGCAGCACAAATCAGGTGGCAGCACAGAGGGGGGAACATCAACAGGCACCCCAGCAGCCAGCATGCCCACAACACCACCACCACAGGTCCCCCCAACGGATGCCACAGAAGGCACTGCCTCTGGTGGCAGCAGCACCATAGGTGACACCCCATTGATGGCAGCATGCTCCGACACAGAAGACGGGGATGTCGAAGTCAGATCCATCCATGACCTGTTCCATTCCCCCTGTCTGTCCCATCCCGTACAACATGAGGATACCACGCAGGGGCACCCACAAGACGACGACTGGCCATCCCCCCCAAGCCCTGTGGCAAGGCAACATGAGGTCAACAGCCCCTCTGTGACACCCCCGCAAATGGCCATGGCCCAGCAGAGGCAACAGTCCCTCGACCAGTTAATCGTGCAACAGCAGCAACTGGCCACGCTCCTCAAGGACCATGCCGATGAATGTGGGGGCACTAAGGCAGACATAGAAACATCAACTGAGACACTCAGGGCACAAATGGAGAGTAGCACCGAGAGCCTGAGAGTCCAAATGGAGAGTAGCACCGAGAGCCTGAGAGTCCAAATGGAGAGTAGCACCGAGAGCCTGAGAGTCCAAATGGAGAGAAGCACCGAGAGCCTGAGGGGGGAACTGCATGCGACGTCCAAAGACGTATGTGCCGAACTTGCCGCAGTGCGCCGTGTGCTCACTGAGCTCTCACAAACCCTTAGGGACATGCATGGACGTGAGCAGGCAGAGACATCATCCGTTGCAAGTTCCGTCCAGGGCAGCCCCCAACGTAGATCTGGGAGGAACCTGCGCTCCACAGGCAGGGGTGCCCCTGATACCCGCAGAGAGGGCTTGCAAAAGCGACAGCCCACTGACAATGAGCTTCTTTGGACACTGGTGTTCGGGGGGGAGGTAGGAGGGTGGAGGGGGTGTGTTGGGCTCACTTGGGTGGCGGGTCGATAGGGTGTTCTACATGATATCACATATGCCATAAACAGTGCACGATCAACCAATGAGATGTGTGGACAATGATCTTTGTGTACTAGGCCATCATAGGCGTACAGTCCATATTGTGCATGTACCAGACACACACAGTGCCACGAGTCCCGTGTCCATGTATCAGCCACCAGGCGTGAGTGCTAGAAGCATGCATCAATGAGATGCTGACGAATGTCACGGCCCTCCGGTGCCTCGCAGACTCCTTGAGGTGCTGCCACATCCCCACCCTCATCATGACCATCATCAGGTGCTTGCAGTTCAGCGTCAGGGGGCATGGGCACATTTCTACGTACGCACATGTTGTGGAGCATGACACATGCCATCACCATCTTTGCAACCTTCTCATGGCGGTACAGGAGTGCCCCGCCAGACCTGCTGAGGCAGCGGAAACGAGTCTTCAGTAGGCCGAATGCCTGTTCAATGACTACACGGGTACGTGAGTGGGCATGGTTGTAGTCCTCCTCATGCTGGTCCCGTGGGTTCCGGACTGGTGTGAGGAGCCATCTCTTCAGTGGATACCCAGCATCACCTGTATGTGGACGAGAAACGTATGATGTGGAATGCCATTGCTACGTACGCACCCCCCCCCCTCCTGGCAGTTCATTGCCGCATCACATACCCCACATCATCATGCATGAAATGAGACTCACCGAGTAGCCAGGATCTGTTCCCTGCGTGTCGCTCCATGTAGCGTGGTATAGTAGAGTTCCTCAAGACCATAGAATCATGGGTTGATCCAGGGAATCGGGCACAACAATGTGTAATGATCCTGTTGGAGTCACACACCATTTGTACATTCAGGGAATGAAATTGTTTTCGGTTGCGGTACTGGGCCTCCATGGCATGTGGAACGACCAATTCCACATGGGTGCAGTCGATGGCACCAATGCAACCCGGTATGCCGGCAAGTGCATGGAATCCCACTTTTGTGTTGGTAATTTCCTGCTCCGAGCGTGGTAGAGAGATGTAGTCGTCTGCGTGCTGCAGGAGGGCATCGAGCACTTGCAATAGTGTCCGTGAGAACAGTGGCTGTGAAATGCCATGCAACTGTCCGACTGTGTGCTGGTAGGTGCCTGTGGCCAGGAAGTGTAGTACAGACACCACCTTCAGTAGGGGTGGGATGGCGGTTGGGCTATCTATCATGCTGACAAGGTCAGCCTGTGTCATGTCCACGATGGCGGCTATGGTGTCCCGGTCCAGACGGTAGAGGGTGTGGATCTGCTCATCAGTGAGGTTGAACGGATGTGCTCGGAGGCGTGGGATTGCGGGCTGCCTGCGTGGTGGTAGTGGCTGTGCTGGCGGCCCTTGCTGGCCCTGCCTTGCCCTCCTCCTCCTCCTGCGTCTCCTCCGTGCGGCCGGTTGTAGTTAGTGTTCGTCTTCTTCTTCGAGTTGGAGCACTTGCAGTGCTATCAGGTCCCCCAGGGCCAACATCGCGAGTCCTGCCGGTAGCATTTCGGAGTGGGTGTGGTTGTGGGAGGAGACTGGGTGTGCAATTTATGTGTTTTCAGGCTGTATGGCCTCCACCTGTGGTGATTCATTCCACCTGTGCAAGCTGCTCTCCCCTTTGGCCGAGCACGTCCCGCACACAACGCTGCAATGTGACGCATGGCATCTTGCTCTTGCATTCATGTATTTGTACCCGATGGCCGTGTAACATTTGTTGATATGTACATTCGGCTATGGTCCCATTGTTTCACATACAATCTTTGCAGTCGCGAACAGACTTGTGATGGGTCAGTGGGACGTAGTACTTGAGTAACGGTGGGCCCTCATGCATCACTGTACCGAGTTGCAACGACAGGCGGGGCGTCCCATTCGTGGGTGAAGGCAGTTGCCATTTTCACACACAGCCGCACTCGATGGATTAATTAGTGATTTCAAACGGCCACAGATGCCTCTTCGACGTGATGTTGCAAATGAGGAATTCGAAGGCCGGCACTTTCGGTTTTCAGCTAGCGCCGGGGAGATGCCCACAGGTCTGACTGCAAATATAACGTTCTTTTGTTTGATGTCCTTGAGACAGGGGCCATGGCGAGGAAGCAATGATTGATATGAATAGTTTTGGATGCGCAATAGTGACGTGGGCGATGAGGCCGGACGTTCCCAAATACATGTAACTTCACAACACTGGAATTACGGGCTGGGGCACTGTGGATTTTGCAGGCTGCATAACGCACAGACTCAATGGAAAGTTTGAATGTTTTGTGAGTAAATATTCAGGCGTTTTTATAACAGGATGAGGGAATGATGAATGGATGCATGGGCAGGTGATTTGATACAGGGTTTGCCATGTACAGGGCTTCTTGGAATCTATCCGCCTCCCCTGCGCTATGTGATGCAGGGCTGCCATAGTGGGACCATCGTCTATCTGGCCTTGTTGAGCCCTCCCTGTCTCGACGCGCCTTCAGACACTTGTGTCCATGCACGTTAACATTCCCATCTGATGGAATCTGTTCTGACAGACGCATGCACAGGTACACTCGTTTGTGATGGTGTTTACACCTCGATATAGATAGTTATGAGTCGCTAGTGGTTTCGGGGTGGTGATGATCCTTTGGAGTGGGCTAGCATGCATATGACTGTGGATTTAGTGTGATCATTGAAGTGAGTTGTTCGAATGTAGTTCTGATGGCCATTCTGTTCTTTTTCTTTTCTTTTGGTTGACAGGTATCTCCTCCCCTTTTGCCACTGCCATCTGTATGCCACTCCTGCAGATGGCGTTTACTCCCGACACCTGCTGCTTCGTGTTAATCAGTGGAGCAGCATTACGATCTTATGGGACGATCGCCAATGGGCCACATGCCCTTACGCAGTACTAGTGGCTCGGAGCAACATTTCGGCCTTTCAGCTGGACTAGTGCCTCCCCATTGGGACGGCCCTGCGGGTCTGTGCGCTTCCATGTTGCCTTTTCGTACGTGAATGTGGCTCTGTGTACCATGATGGAACAGGGCGTCACACAAGTAGTAGCTGGTCATTCCTTGCGGATGCAGCCCACAATGGTGATATGTGTTTTGGAGTTCATGGACTAATGGCTGTATGGGCTTGGTGATTTAGTTGTGCATTAAATTTCTATTCTGATATGGGCCGTGTAGCGTTCTTCTTTGCGAGTGATGTGGCATATTCCTATTTGGGGAGCGATGTATTGTGAGGAGATCTGCATTGGGTTCCAGCTTCGGAGTTTAGTCGCGTGGTACTGTGCTGGGCGCGTTTGCCTACGGAGCCCAGTGAGGTCAGGGATGGGGGCTGCCAATGTGACTGTTTGCATGTTGTCATGCTCAGGGGCGGGGGAATGGGTTTTGTGTAACAGATGCCGGTCAGCCAGGTGGACTGGTGGCATGTTGTGATTTTCTGAATATTGCTGGTCACAAGTGCCTGTGTTTGCGTGCGTTTCGGGGGGGGGGGACTGTGGTCATGTCCATTGGAATGGCTTCTGTATTCGTGCCATCTGTGCCCTGCAGCTCCCATTGGCCCCTCTTGTGTTTCTTTTGTTCGTTGGCATGCATGGGTGACTTGTACATTTCACTGGTTGCATTGTGACTTCATTGCACCTACGGGGAGTTGTACTTTGTGGGCAGGGAGCGGTGTACAGGCACTCAGTGGGGCCGTTTACGGTTGATTCGCGATGTCGTACTTCTCACCATGGCGGATTGGTGCTTTCCGCCATGCTTGATGGCGTTAGGTACATGTCCGCTAGGGTCGGAATTCGCGTACCCTTGCGCCATGGTGGTATTTACGGTTTGGCATGGCGCGCGCGCGCGTACTTGGTGCAGTTAGCGTTGGCGTTCACTACGGTGTCGCTAATGGCTTCGTACTTTGCGGTGACGGGTCATAGTCGCACCGAGCGGTATTCGATGGCGGTATTGCATTTCCGCCATCGTTTTTCGGATTCCGCCAGGGTCGTAATGAGGGCCATTGACCGTTATAAGGGTCATAGAAGACATACAATTGCAGAAAAACAGTGATGCTGCTGTACCCTATAAAATGTTTGTGTGATAGCTGATGTTAGAACTTGTTGAAGAGCCAAGTTATTATCAGTTTCTTGAATCATGGGTCGTAGGGTTCATTACTGATGTTCTGTGGGAGCGAATTCCAGATTCTTAACGCTGCAACAGGAAAGATAGCTCCCCCTGCTCTGGAGTTCTTGAATCGGGGGGGGGGGTGAGTAGCTGGGTGCAAGTGCTGAATCTTAGTGACCTGGTTGGGATTTTGCAGGCAACATTAAGATAAGTAGGTGCTTCTTGTGCAATGCATTTCTGCATGATGGTGAGGGTTTTGTAAAGTATTCTTGATTGAATAGGTAGCCAGTGCACCTCTCTCCTGGTCTGTGAGATGTCATCTCTGTTTCTTATCCCAAGAGCTGTTTTAGGGCTTTGTTTTGAAATAGTTGTAGTTTAACTAGATTCTTCTTTGTGGTCCCTAATAGGAGTACATTGCAGTAGTCCAACTTTGAGAGTATAAGGGCCCTAGCTAGAGTAACGCAGTTCTGGGGTGAGGAATTTTCTACTAAGGGCAACATGTTTGGCCATGTAAGCAGTAGAGGATGCGAGCAAGTTGTTTTTTCATAGTGAGGTTTGAGTCCAAATACATTCCTAGTGTTTTGACCTGTTTGGATATTGGAATAGGAGTACCATCTAAGACGATTGAGGTGTATTCAGGGTGCAGCCTTTTTAATTGAGCTGGAGATCCTATCATGAGGATCTCGGTTTTTCCCCATTGAGGCATAAACTGTTGGTGAACATCCAATTTTGAATGAGGCAGTAGATTTGATTAATGTTAGTGGAGTCTTGCTCAAGATTGCCTGTGATAGGTATGAGGATCTGAGTGCCATTTGTGAAATTCATGTAAATAACTCCCATGGCATCTAATGCTGCAAAGAGGAGTTTAGTGTAGGATTATATAGAGTGGGAGAGAGAAACAAACCTTGTGGTACACCTAGTGGTACTGGTATGGGGTCAGCCGCCTCCTCACCAATGGCTACTCTTGAGGTGCGTTCAGATGAAATTATTTGACCCATGCAGTCGCTTCGGTTGAGACATGAAAGTTGTTTGATACTGATGTGCATAGACTGTCGTGGGCCACCAAATCAAACGTGGCGGAGAGGTCAAGTAAAAGAAGGATGCCTAGTTTCCCTGTGTCTTTAATGGAGTCCATCTGGTTTATAAGATCTACTAGCGCTGTCTCTGTACTGTGTTTGGGACGAAAACCAGATTGTCTGTCCCCTAACAGGTGGTTATTTTCTAGATGTGCTTGGTTTTGGGAATATGCAATTTTGTCAATTATTTTGAGGAGGAAGGGAACCGTAGTTATGGGTCTGTAATTGGTGGGTATAGTGGGATCCAAAGTAGTTTTTGTTTTAGAAGGGGAGTAACCCAGGCTTCTTTGATATTCACAGGGATGGAATTCATGCAGAAGGAGGCATTGATGGAATTAGTAATCATTTGTGCTGGGGGCACAGAGCTTGACTAATTTGGCCAGGAAGCTGCCCCTTTACAATTGAATGGTTTAAGGGAAGCGATGGTCTTGAGAACTTGGTCTTGTGAGACCATAGTGAAATTGAACTTCGTCACTGTATCTGTATTGTTGGTTGAGATGTTAAGGGGGTCCTCCGTTGTATTGGGCAGGAGTTAGTGAGAGGAGGACCTGAGAAGCTGGAGGTAAACTAATTTAAAAGTGTGGAGGTAGGCGTGGATGTAGGCGGGTTGTAAGAATCGAGGGACAGCAGAAGGAGGGAGGAGAATATCTTGAGACCCAGTCTAGAGAAGAACGTGCGTGAATGTCAAATTGGTGGAGCAGCATGGAAGGCGGCACCATCCCTAAACACCTAGAGCGCTAAGTGGGTTTCAGTTAGGGACAGTTAGAAGACCCTTAGGGAGTCAGCCAGCCAATGCCTTAGGTAAACCAACAACAGATCAAGTTAGATGAAAGACAGATATGTGTCCCTGATCCAATAGTGACTAAAATCCCTGTCAAGGATGCCTGGGCTCTAGAGGGGGAAAATTGAGCAAAGTAGTGAGAGAGGAACGGCCCTAGCACCAACTTCCCAAAAGTACCCGGTAGGCCCTGAAAATCTCCTGCCAGACCCACAGCCAAATTGTTGTAAGAATTCCCATAAACACCCTTGGAACTTGACATGTGAGTCCAGAGTGGTTATTTGTGACAGGCCACCCTGTCACAATACGCACACACCGGTCAGGTTTCATGTTGCTCATCTGGTGGTGTTGCAACTATGTCTGGTCTCCCAACACCCCCCACTGCTACCCACTGCCATCATGCCATCCACTGCCTTCCTCCATTGGGGTCAAAGTGTTGGCACTAGACGGTCCTCCACCTGGGGCCCTGGCATGGACATTTATTTCTGCCAGTTTATCTCCCAGTGTTTTTTTAATATCTTTCACTATCGTGCGAGTGACACCCATAGCATTAACAGCCCTATGTGTGGCCCTAACTGCAATGGTACGCCCTTGCCCATCTGTGCTATAGATGGTGTCCTCATGGTCCATCATGAAATTTACCATCATCCCAACTTTGTCCTCTGTGAAATGTATGGCCCAGTGCTCTATTTCACCTTCATTCCCAGGGGGTTTCTTTAGGATGCCATGTTCATCAGCAGAATGTTTCTGGAGGCAAAGTTGATGCATTCTTATGTCCTCAGCAGTGTTATAGAGGTCTTCCTACTGTGGGGAGTTTATAAGCATTGGTGCATGTTTATTCAGCATCAAATCTGATGCAATTTTTTTGTGTGAATTTAGGTAAGTAATGAGATGTTCAATCCCGCAATGCATCTTTGAGCAATTGCGCATCTCATTGGGATGCGCCTTATTTTGAGAAACTGCTCGTTAGTGTTCTGGTGCGTTTGCAATGGAGGTTAAGTAGTGAGTAGTCAGCAGTCCATATGAGAAGCAGGGCTATGAAGACTACTGCAAAGTTAGTAGGAGAGACTAACATCTTAGAGGTGGCAAAGATAGAGCCCACTTTGATTTGAGGGGCATGGGCTCATTATTGGATTAGTTTGGCTGCCTGTACCAGAAAAAGAGCATCCACCCCATCTAGCAGATCTATAAATAGGGACAATAAAAAGGCCACCAGAGGTTGAACTAGTGTTCATGAAGGTTTAAAGTGCACAAAGCAGTTACTTGAGAATAGAGGAGCCTAACTATAATAAGATTTGTGCTCTAAGCAAAATGCTTTAAACTGAACACATTCTTCTGCCGATAACCAGTGCAATATCTGCAAGCCCAGGGAGATATGAGTTCTGTGGCCCAAGATGAGCATCAGTCTGGCTGCAGTATTCTGGACATTTTGCTGCCATTTTAGGCATTCCCAAATGAGCTGCATTACAGGAGTCCAGGTGACTAGAAACATAGGCATTTAACAACCAAATTGTATGCGAAAAAGTGAAATAATCCAAAAATCTTTTTAAAGTGTGCACATGAAAAAACAAGTATTGGGAACCATACTGATGTGATTATCCAGAAATAGCAGAGGGTCAAGCCAAGTCCTGAGGTCCCTCACTTTCGACAGTGGAGCAGAGCAATGCCTAAGTGTGGTGAGTGTGTGAGAGCGAGAGGTCATTTGGTCCCCCCTCGCATATTCTGCACGTTATGGACCATTTGCTCGTGCAATAGTGGGGGACGCCTCCATTGCCCTTATGCTAACATTAGCATAGCTGGGGCTATTGTGGGACACACTTTGTGTCCATTTTTATGTGCCCTCGACTCCATCTTTGGACTAAGCCTCACTTCGAAAGTACGAAAAGGCTTCTCTCCCCTCTGCAGCCCCACGCACAGCAAGCTCATGGCCCCCACCCTTTCTCCCCCGTCTGAAAGCTTCACAACTCCCTTTCTCATGGATGCACCAGGGATATTTGAAACAAACAACACAATGTATCATCTCACTCTCCCTCTGTGATCACTGCCCTGTGTGTGAACCGACTCGAACCATGCCGTGTAGCTCATCCATCTCCACAAACCTGCCCTTATGGCCCCACTGTTGAAAAATGACTGCCAATGTAACCCTGTGCCCTCCTAAGGTATGCTCATGATGTACCAGATGTGTGACCCTGCTGTGCAGCCCACCCCACAGTGCCCCTAATAAACCCAGACCTCTGTCTCAGTATATTGTGCCCTAAAACCAACACGTGTCACTATAACTCCCCACTTGCATTGATGTGCTAAGACCCACCCAGTCTTCCAGGTTTTCACAGAGAACAAGCCCACTACCCTTGTACCCTGTAAAAGTCCCAATGAAAGTGATATAATCACTTGCATGCAATTTATAGGTTTTCTAGATTCATTTAAAGGTATACTAATGATTGCTGTTTATGATATAGTGAATGGTTAGTGAATGGTAGTTTCTAATGTCAGCTTAGTTAGTTTCAACTCTATCTCGCCACGACCTCACCCTGACCCTTCCTGGACATAGGCAGCTGGACGCTGTGATGCTCACCCACCCGTTATCTGGGGAACCAATCCAGGAGAAGCAGAGCCTACATTCACATATGCATCTATGCTGTCTAGCCAATCCCACGTTATTGTAGTACCCTATGTTAGTTGCGTCATCTATGACAATGTTTTCCTTTATAACTGTCTGCAAATGTAATGTTTGCCAGAGCGCTCTCGAGGCAGCAGAGTTCTTTGGATGCCAATTTTACATAAACTTACTAGATCTTGCAACCTGTCTCATTCCCCGCTGGGGTGTATTATATTTTATGAATATGCATGTGTAAGTTGGGGAGTGAGCCTTTACATGAGCTAATAATTGTTGGACCGCAGATTGAGCACTAATGACTCTGGGGTACCCTTATGCACGCAATGTTCTCCTAGACAAAAGGGGAATTAGTACACAACAATATTTCAGTTTGTTTAAATATTAAACTTCAAACAATTAAGATTCATCCAATGACTAACTTGTTCAAGGCATCTTTTAAAGCAGTCTACCTACTTCCTGTCAGAGAATCCTAAGTGAGGGATCAGCTGAGTGTCATCTTCATGTATGAAAACATCTCCTGGATGCTGTTAGGAAAGATTTCATATTACAATGTAATTTTCCCTCCATGTGTCAACCCCCAAACTTTTTGCTGCTGTTTTACACCCTGATCTAATCTTTGCCAGAGAAGCACAGCCCTCAGCCGCACTCCTCTGGGCTTTCTCTCACTTCTTATGGGGAAACTGACATGCCCTTAATACAGTCAGTACTGGGAGACTTCGTTTCCCTTAGTCCTTTCCTAATGTTGCAGCTTTTGTGCAACATGTAACAAGAGTGCAATGTAACTTCCTTTACCGGGCCCTTGGGTATCTAGTCATTTCCCAGGCCCTAGAAACTCTCGCTGGACTTTTCATGAACTGTGCAGATGTGTCACAGACAGGACTGGTGGCAGCTATCGTTTTTCTTATGTTTTGAACCCTTTCTTGCCCTGTTATCCGCGCTTAACGCGTTTGGCAGGAATAGGTTGCCTGGCGCCAAAATGGCCATGCCACGAGGTTCTTTGTCCTGTCCTTTGGCCATCTTGCCCCTTCACCTTCCCCAGGTCAAGCCGACCCGGGTCAGTCCTTATTTGGGCATGCACTTTCCCGCGAAACCCAAAGCTTTCGTGGGCTTCTGCATGCCTTGTGTGTATGCCTCCAGGATGTGGGCTGGGATGCCTGTTCCCAATACAAATCCTGGGTGCCAGAGAGTCTGAAGTGTCCTGAATGCCTGGGACCACCGTGGTCCATGATTGGTCAACATATGGAGTGAGTGTTTGTGAGCAGATCTCCCATTGGGTCCTCTCCGTTTTGGCGCGAAGGGAACTTTGGATAAGAAGAGGCCGAAAACACCACTACTATGTCGATCTCCTGAATTCACACGAACAAAGAATAAGGAGCCAAGTATCCTGGAACAAGAAGCCGAGTCAAGGAACCGCTGGTGACCCACTGGAAGGTTTGGCTCCCTGAGCCTGCTGTCGTCCTGCGAGACCTCTCTGCCTCTGATCATCCTAGAAGGTCTGCGAAGGCGCTTCGACCCATTGGAATAGTGGGACCAACTATTCTTGGCAGGTTTGTCAAACCCTCCAAGTAAGCCTCTTCGGAAGTGTCTCTGGGCCAACCAGTGGGCTGACCAGCTTACGCAGGATGTTTGCTCTGTTACCGCTGCGGTTTCGAGGAAGCCCTCGAAACTTGGTATACTGCTTGCTCTGTGTCCATGGCCCCCTCACATCAAATTTTGTACGCTTGGCATTCCCAGGTCTGAAGTGAGACGAGTGCGCCTGGACCGGAGTAACCACGGTTACCATGTTGCCCTGCTGTGGCAACGACCTGTGCAAACTCGCTGCACTTGTGACCCCCTTGACCCTGAAGCCTGCTACCGCAGAAACTACACGGTGTCAAGACGTCCTGATTGTCGCATTTGAACCTGCCAGCGAAGTGGACTGAACTGAAGTCTGGGTCTGCCTGCGTCGGGGACCGGTCAGTAGTCCATACCCCAACCGGTGGCCCCTAGCACAGGAGCCCATTTCTACGCATGAAGTGGCCCCCGAGGGCCCCTTTCCTTTCCACCACTACTGCGAAATAGCGACTCTACCTCGCACTCTCAACCTGCCTCTGCCCGCAAGTGGAAGTCCTGCTTGAATAGTGGGGACTTGTTCTTCATCGACCTTATCCACCTTATCCTGAGTTGCTAGTGACCCTTGAAGAGACCCTATTTTGTCCCTTGGCACAAGCGAGCGCATGTACTATTGAGCATAAGGCTCCTCTCTTCGTAGGGCTTGGACTGCCTCTTAGTTGGTTTACTTCAGTATTATTGTGATTCTTTGCTATGGTCTATATTGCAAAGGCCTTGTAATAAATGTGTCTATATTTTTAATATAACACCTGTCTGGAGTAATTTGTAAGTGTCCTTGCTTTGTGTGCTCATTGAGGTCTTTCAGTCACCCTCACCCCTCTTGAGACTTAGTCTTGACCGCCTGCCATAGCTACCCTGTTCCAAGAAACTAGGTTGGCCTTCTGAACATCTGCCCCTCCAGGTCAGAGTTCAGAAATCCATTTTAACAGATGCCAGAATAAAATCACCCAGTGGCCCCATGTAAATATTGAACAGCAGCAGTCTAAGAGAAGAGCCTTTTGGCAGTCCACAAGTTATAATTGTGTTTGAAGTTTCTGCCTGTAAGAAAGAACTAGAACCAGGGCAGTGCTCTATCACAGACGCCTATTTAATCAAGACATGCTAGAAGGACAACATGGTCAATGGTTAGAAAGGCTGAAGTGAGATCCAGCATGATCAGGGCCCCCACATCCTATCCATCCACAATTCATCTGATGTCATTCATCGCCACCACTACCACAAATTCAGCGCTCTGGCCGTGTCAGAACCTGACCTGTGAATTATCCAAAAACTATGCTTTTCCACAAAAGACTTCAATTTAGTCTTTCCTACCACCTCCATCACTTTGCATGGATAAGGAAATGTGAGATATTGAGCATTATTTTGCCATATTTCCAGAGTCCAAAGATAGTTCTTTAAGTAAGGGAATAACCGCAGCCACCTTCAAGTGATCTGGGACCAGGCCTGAGTCACAAGAGCTATTAATAACTTGACAAAGGTCTAACACCACCAAAGGTTTTGGGGCTGTTCATGGAATTATGTGCGCCGAAAAACGGGCTTTGTGCACCATTCTGCTCGCAAATCCCCATTTGTGAAACAGGGATTTGCGGGCAGAATGGCGCACAAAGCCCGTTTTTCAGCGCACATAATTCCATGAATCAGCCCTTTGATCTCCACAATAATCCCAGCTTGTCAAGGTTCAAATGAGGGACCTGTTCATGTGGGGGAACCTATTGGAGGGTGGGGGTTGCCGTGGTCTCCAAAATGATGCCTAAAAGGTAAGGGTTGGTTGGTAAAATAGCAATCAGAGTTTGGCCTCCTCTGTACCTGCACCATAGTTTAAGATTTAGAATGACCACATAGTGAAGGAACAGACATTTGCTTGTGCTGCATTCAAGACGGATGATAAAGTTCCCTACAATAAGGATCGATTTTTTGGTTATTTTAGGTTAAACACGTATTATGACCATTCTTTCATGAAACTAGTATTCTTGTCCATAGTATCTGCAGATGCTAACAGTGGATATGGGCGTATTAGGGTCTGAAGCGCATTTGCATGGCAGACTTTAAAATGGTAGTCTGCCCCACTCTCACTTCATGGGAATCGGGGTGGTGTGAAGGCAGGCCGAGGAGATGGGAAACACAACTACCTTGCTTATTTGTTCTGGTGTTTATCAGGATTTATTACACTACTGCCAATAGGATATGCACTATTGTAATGGAATTGTCAGTGAACCAAGTTTTGGTGATACCCAGGAAATCAATACTGTTGTCTTCTGGAAATTCATGGCGAATTGAACTGTATTTGTTAGTAGTATTTTTAATTTTCAGCCTGAGTCTTACACGCATAATATATGCAATAAAAATTGATAAACATATAGGTGCTTAAAATGATAAAATCAATAAGAACAAAGAGGAAAATAAAGATAAACTAAAGGGAAAATCAAGTTTTTAGGTTTTATGATTTTGATTTAGATGAGTTAGAGGATGAGGTCCTAAGTGGGAGCAACCTCTGTTTACATGGCTGGGATACAGCAGCGTGATCCTTTAACTGCCTTTTATTACCAGCCAATCTAGGTGTATCATCTAGGAACATTCTTGAAGGGAACACCATAGCCATAAGAAAGATGAAAAACTCTAGATTCAGTATAGTGACTTAGCTTTGGAAGGAAAAAATTGAGAAATTGAGTCAAAAAGAAGGAGATTTTTTTGGATGCTCTGTACTTTAATGGTACATTGTTTTAGATGTAAACAACCAGCTTCACATTGGGTAAGAAGTGTAGTTGACTTTCCACCTGATATCTTCAGTAATGTCTGTGATAAAGGAACTATTGAATTTAGATTGTATTATCCAGATACTTGGGTAGTGGCCATCAATGCAAATGTCAGCCACGTTTTCTCATGAGGTGGTATTAGTGTAGGTATCTGCAACTGACATACCAGGCTTGCATTTGCTGGTGAGCATTTCAGCTTCTTTCTAATCAGGTCGTGAGATGCAGCCAGAAAAGAAAATAATCAAATCATTTATATAAATAGGATAGCTCATTCTCTCCACAGTTCCAGTCGGGAAAGACCTTAGGCCACCAGCATAAATAGTCAACTTTGAAGCAAGCATGCATCAGAGGAATCAGAAATAAATATGGTATGTTTGAGATTTCGAGGGGAGCATTGGTAACCAGAAACCATAAATTGGGATGTGGTAAGCAGAACACAGTTCAAAATACCTCATAGCAGGTGAAAAAAAAACAGTTCCAGCAAATGCATAATAAGGACAGAGCCAATGTAATGTGGATGCAGGCAGGGAGATGCCAAGTTATCCAATACTCAGAATTTAAGCAATTTAGCAAAACGATGAAATGACTTTGGCAATTGAAAACTCAGCAATGTCAATAGCAGTTTGGGAGCACAACAAAGAAGTGGAATCTGAGAAATCGACAATGGGATGGTAACAATAATTGGCTTTTTCTAGGAGCCAACCATCAAAGAGGCACTGTGGCAGATTCTGCACGATCCACGCAATGGTTAGAATAATTTGGATTTCTCAATAATAGGTCTCAAATGTAACAACCTAAGGGCAGATTGTGAGCAATCTACCAGCATGTGCCAATAACTTTAGCAATCACGTACCTCACCTTCCTGACATTGAAGCAAAACACATTTAAGGACTTCTAACTACAAAATATAATTACATTTCTAGTATTTGATTAATTTTATAGAGTAATATCTGTGATCTACTACCTCCCATCAAAGCAATAGCACCTGTCAATCTGGGACAAGAAACAGTCTGTTTTAAATCTGAATATCCTGTTTTATTTAAAATAATTTCTCAAGAAATTAAACTCAGGCAGCTAGTCTACAGAAAAGAACCCGCAACACTGCTTATGTTGGCATTCACAATACAGTATTGTCCTTGTTTTGCATAATCATGTCAACATCCACACAAATATGTACAATCAAATTTAAATTACTATTCTAGAAAACAAAATCTATCAATACGTGAAACTAAATACTACATTCTCAATTTTAAATAACTCAGAAGAAACAGTCCAATACTATGGGGACAGTATTTCTATTGTACCCATATCAAATCGTACTAGCAACCTATGTTCTCTATTAAGAAAGGGATAAGTTCCTGATATTTTGAACAGCAATGTCTACATAATTTACATTAAAATGACAAATTGTGTTGTAATTTTATGGCGATCTAAGCCAGCAATTTTTACCTTAGCATCATGAACAAAGCTTTTGGTAATGACCCAGATATCCCAGTTAAAATACCTGGTAATAGCTACCTGTGAGATTGTGGCGTCATTGGTCGCTATGGAGATGGTGGTGCCTTCTGCGACGTGCTGTGCCATTACATCATTTCAGCAGTAGTCTAGTCTTCTACCAAGATAGCTCCCATCACTGCTCACAACAGTTCATATCGAGCACAGACCACACACAAAGCGTGTGTTTCAACTTTCGTGAGTACCGACGCTTTTATCATTGATCCTGTTCCTGCATTCTCCAGTTTCTAGCCTTCTCTGTTTTCTGCCTGATTGCTGTAATTCTGGCTGCTCCAGCTCCTGGTCTCTCTCTCCTTCTACCTTCCTTCCCCTTGCTCCTCTGGATATTCTCTTCTGGGATCTGCCTTGCTACGGAACCTTACCTTCACTGTTCCACCTTCAGTGAGCTTCCTTTGCCAGTGGACTGGAATCCCCTTACCTCTCCTGTGATCCTGCTGTCCAGCCACCAAGGGGGGGGGGATTTCTGGCTTGCACTTTTCCCTCTGGATATATCGTGCAGCCCTTGAAGCTGGTTCTGTTTACATCCAGACCCTGTATTCAAGGGTCAAGCACTGGTTCCACCTTCTTCTTCTACCGCTACATGTTCCTCCAAATAGCGGTAAGTGGGCACGTCTTATCAAATCTCAAACTACCATGTAGAAGCTTTTATTTCGGAGAGCAAAAATACTTTGATGCATTTAAGCACCACACAAGCAGGGAGTATACAACTGTAATGGAAGAGGAATCAACAAATTAATTTTATATGGCATTAGGAATCTACTTATGGCAGAATCTATCTATTTCTCCACAATTTTGCTTGGAAAAATGATTTTAGCCATTTAAATTCCCATTATTTTCTTGATAGATAGAAGGTGAGCAACCAATCCTCTTTCCTATTTCTCTTTTTAAAAATTGCAAATGTGAGTGATATGTTGTACATTACACAAAAAACTCAAATATAATTTTCATCTGTGAAAAACCTGTGAATTAATTGTTTGTTACTGTCAGAAACAAATATGCTTTGTACAATTTAGATTCTAGGACAATCAATTTTATGTACACTTCAACAAAGTTTCATTGCATGCTCAGTTGCCGCTTATCGATATAGCTAACCCACAGAGTTTCCCCAAAAATGTTTTTAATTTGCCACTTGCAATTTAGTTAATTGCTAGGACATTTATTTCAAAGCTCTGGGATTATTGCACAAACTTCTGGTTTGTCTTTCAAATGTAGCTACGTTCTTCCTTTCAGTCTGTCCACCTGCTCCCAAACCCCCTCTCAAGTAATACGGTTATATCTTGGCAAAGGCCTCTGTGTTCAGCCCCATCTGGAAAAGGCCTTCTTAAGGAGACTTTCCATCAACTACTTCAAACTGGAATCCCAATCCACTTTTCTCCCCATTGAACAGACTCCTCTCGTCTATCTCTTTGAATTCAAATTCCTAACAAACTTCACAGCTGCAGCATCATTTGATTTTGCAATAGCGGATTTTATAGAACCTGTGAGAGGAGCATATTCACACCCACACGTGTTGTCCTCCTTGCATCAATTGACCAACTGAATGTACCATGTCATAAAGGAATTTCTTGCCTATGTGGAAGCTCTCGCTTTAGGATAGTAAATCAAAATTGGAATCAAATATTGATTTCCCTTAAAATTTCCCTTATAAACATGTGATGTTAATTAGAATTAAACTTGTAAAAACTAGTAAAATAGTTGAACCAAGTAAATAAAAAAATAAGAATTATGTATTCAGATTTGCAACACTTTTCATGATCCAACAAAAATATAATTTTTTTGTGACTGCATGCACTACAGAGTTGTTGAAATATGTGCATGTATTAATCATTCATACATATTATTACATCCTTTTTATTTGCATGTGGTCTGTGTTTTCCTTTGAAATGTAAAGATGTATCTGTTTTTTTTAATTCAGACAAGGGTACACACATTATAGCCAACATTGTATTTCCCACTTTTCACTTTAAAATACAATTTTCTTTTGTAAATCACATTTTATTTAACTAGATTTACATGGTTTGCTAGGGTCCTGATCTTAACAGACACGTGCTGCCACAAACAAAAGACCCTTCTAATAGGTTTATTTTAATCAAGCAGACACATGCTGCATGAGGCCTAATTGCTCTGACATGTCAGAGGTTAGGGTTTGTGTATACACCTGCTTCTCTGAAGTTGCCATTACTGATTGATCATGCATTTATCAATCACTTGATAGGGTAGTTTTCCAGCCAGGCATAAAAATAGGACTATGAAAATCCTGAGTTTGTAATGCATTTTGAAATTGTGTTTGTCTTTTACCCAGGCCCTTGTCCTGAATACACAAAGCTATGTCACTATTCTTTTTAATGCTGTTTTCACAGTGAAGGATGGTATGTCTTTCAAGAAAGCTGAGCTCTACAGAAACATAACATTTAGGTGAAGCAAAGTTCCCAGCTAGGTTTTACAGTACATTAACGCTATACGAGATATTTGGTCCCCTGTAACAGAAATGTACTATTATTTACACTGATACCTAAACAAATGGTTCTGTTCATTATTATACTAACCCTCTCATGTGATATGTAATTGATTTGTCCATTATTGCCTTGTAAAATAAAATCCAAGTTCCACAGTTTGAGCAAACCTTTGGTCTTGTTGTGGTTAACATTACCTTCTATGTCTCTTGCAAGGCAAACTACATTTTCACCAGGATTTCTTTCAGGGCAAAATAAGCCAGAGAGCATGGAAAATAATTAAACATTTCAAAGATTTGATGGATGAAGAACCTATTCCCATGATAGCTGTGTATCAAGAAAATGTTCTGTGGGATGACGGAGCAAATTCTCAAATTCATTCTGCTTGTAGGCTCACACTTCACTCCTGCACAGGCATTTTCCGCTTAAGTAAGCGGTGGTGGCCATCTTTCTCTGGCACAGTTGCTCCTACCCTGTGGCTGTAGCATAACTGTGATAAAGTGTGGCTGATGCAAACCAAGTGTGTGTAAAATCTCAGTTTTACACGTGTAAATTGCAGCTGCATGTTCTGAAAAACACAGGTTTAAAATCGTGTGTTTTCCGCCTTCACCGAGTTGTATGTACTCTGGATTTTGCCCAACTTGTGTGCCTTTGTCCACCAATCGAAGTGACCTGAAATCTTTTCCAAGATGGCTGCCTGATTCCACTGCAGCCTGTGCTGCCTACCCTAGCCTCTTGCCCATTGGCCACCTCTGTCTTGATCCACCTATCACTGGGACTGAGAGGCAGGAGCTTCTAAGGCCCCTGTCTGCTCACTGTCCGCTACATGAAGCTACTACCACAACCCTCCCTGATGCTGCCAGTTCACTCAGCCATGAATTTGGACTACCAAGACTCTTGTACTCTCCTCTCCATGAGTTAGTTTCCCTCCTTCTGCCTACCTTTTCTTTTTCCCTTCACCAACCTTCACTCTCCCTGTATGCTCTCAAATGCCCTCGTCTTAGCACCTGTCTCTAACTCATACCTCATCTCTTTCACCTACGTTGCCTTAGCATTGGAATTTGGGTTTGTTTTTGAAAGTCAAATTTGGGTGTGTTTTTGAAACTCAAATATGGGTGTGTTTTGTAATTGAAATGTGGGTGTGTTCTTAAAGTCAAATTTGGGTGTGTTTTGTAAATGAAATTTGGGTGTGTTTTTGAAAGTCAAATTTGGGTGTGTTTTGTAATTGAAATTTGGGTTGTTTTTCACATTACTTTGTCGCTCAATTGTAACCTGCTAGCCCAGTGACTGTTCCTTCCCGCTTTTCTTGCATATTTCTCCTACTGCCTCCTCTCTTTACTTGCTCATGGCGTTATCTGTTCCTCCTATATACTTTAACTGCTTCCTTATGAACTCTCCTTCCCTTCTCACTAAGTGTGGTTAGAAGAAATTCAAAAAGGATATCTAGGCTTCCAAACCAGGTCTCCCCATTGCTGATACCTATTCCAGCGCCTCTGCCAGACAAACCTTCACTGACATTCTCTTTTTCCTTCCTTCGCCTGATCTATGGACCCCTCATATGATCTATGTGCTCTGTCCTGTCTCCTCCTCTCCCATTAATGGTGGCACCCACTGGGAAGTCCTCATGGATTTCTTTGACTCCTCCAGAGTCATCATCAATGTCTACCTGAATGGCACTGTCATGTTGCAAGGCCCTTGCCTCATCAACTTCCTCTCATCTCCAGCTGTCCCCTACTCTCCTCCCTTGGCTACTGATGCAATCTCCACCCCTCCTCTTGCCTCCCAGGCTCTTTGCTTTTGCCTCTCACTTTAATTCCAAAACCTAGGACATCTTGTCCTTCCTCTCCTCCAGCCCCCTCCTCTCCCCTAAACTTTCCGGCTTTCTGACCCCCCCCCAGCTTTCTGACCCCCTTCCTCTTTCTCCTCCTTTCCTCTTTTCCTCTTTTCTCCCGGATGAGATCGCTAGACAAGTCCAATCTATGATAGCCTCATCAAAGCAGGTCAATCCCTGTTCCTCTAAAACCATTAAGGACCACATCGACACCCTTGCTCCGGCCCTTGACGATTTCTGTAACGTTCCTTTGCCTCTGGATCTTTCCCCTCCCTTCTGAAGCACTCCCTTGTGCATCCTCTCCTCAAGAAACCCACAGCTGATCCCTCTTGTCCGGCTAACTATCGCCCAATTTCCATTACTCTCTTTTTGGGGAAGCTCCTGGAAAAGGTGGCCATCTCTCAGCTTAACCTTTATTCCGACTATGTTGGCTCTCTCCATGACCACCAAACCCTCCCCTCTCCCTCATCCTATCTCATCCCCTCCTCCCCTTACTTTCTTCTATGCACTTACTCTATCAGAATTATCCCCGGACCTAGTATGATAGAAACCTCGTCTGTTAGTCCCCCGTCCCCTTACTGTTCCCCACCTCCCCCCAGCACTATCTGAAAAGTTGTCAGGCCTAGTACGATAGTCGCTTGTTTTGTTCCTGCCCTCCCTTTCTGTACACCTCTCCCACATCTTTTGTTTTTCTCCGGCGCTACCAGAAATGTTGTCAGGCCTAGTACGGTAGTCGCCTGTCTGTTTCCATTTCCTTCCCACTCGCCGCCTCCCTTCCTTATGTATGTCTTAGCTCTTGCACTATCTGAAATGTCATCAGGCTGAGTACGATAGTTAATTTCACATCCTTACTGTTCATGGCCTATAAGAATGTCATTGTATTTTCCCATGTTGCCTCCCTTGCCTTGAAGCACTTTGAAACACATTGTGTATAGGTGCTATATAAATAAACTATCATATCATACCATATAATACATTAGGGGGGCTATACCAAAGCCGTACGCGTTTTCTGCATGGCATGGCCATGCAGTAAGAAGCCTACGCCTTACCCAGACCCACTGCAAGCCATGTTAAAGAAGCAGGTTAATATTTTCTTACAAACCCGCCGCAACAAAACAACTCAAACACATTACCACAACATAATCACTGGCAGCCGTAGCCTACAGCACAAAACATTGCCAATATCTTTGCTGGCCCCTCTTTCACCAAGACTGCAAAGCAGTCTTTCCAACGCATTTTGGCGCACCACTATCCTCTGATACTCCATGGGGGCATCTCCCAAAAACGTGGGCGCACAGCACACTTCCCTCCAGCCAACCACTGGCCGCATCCACTGCCTGCCAACAGCATGCCGTACCGCAACCCTATTAGACTTTGGTCCGTGGATTGAACTGAGAAACGGGTCTGTGTATCGGACCCAGATATCACTAATTTTTGGGACGTACATTTCAGTGTTTTGCAAAGAATTTACCGGTCCAATTTCGACCGAACACACAAAAGCACACTTTCTGGCCCAGCCCCCGCTCCTGGTGCAAATTTGGTGAAAATCCGTCCAGCCGGTCGACCTGCAGCCGTGCACAAAGTTTTTCACCATTTAGTCTATGGGAAAAAAATAAAATTTGGGACCCTCTCTATAACTCACCCCGCACGAAACTTCGCCCAACTCAGCGAAAAAATTCAGAGCCGCCCATATACTTTTTTTGCAAAGTTTGGTGAGGATTCATCCAGGGGGGAGCGAAGCTTTAAGCCACTGAAAAAGTGCTCTTCCTATGAGTTTAGCAACTTAACCATAACTACATGGCCGCTACCGCGCTCTGTGTGATATATATTCAAGGAAAAAACTTTAGTTGCAGGGACAGTAAGGTGAGAACTTAACACAACAAAACCAGTGAAATTCAGCTAAAGCCACCTTAACTTTATGGCCCCTGTTGCGCAGCCTATGACCCCAATGATGGCATCACAGTTCACATCACTAATTACATTAGAATATTCTTCTTTTTATTTTATTGTGAAATACATTTTATTCTGTTTCAGAATTAGTCTTATTCTACAAAGAAGATGACACATATAAAGGTATTAGGTAAGACATCTCATAACTATAATATATATATTCAGTGAAAAAACTTTGTTGAAGGGACGTTATGGTTAATTTGCGCTAATAAAAACCTATCAAATTCAGTGAAAAAAACTTTGTTAAAGTGACGTTATGGTTACTTTGAACTAATGAAAACCTATCCAAACCAGTGGATAAAGTGTGTTGAAAGGATATTATGGTTACAAGTAAAATTGGAAAACCCCAGATATTCGCCAGTTATGGTAAGCTAAACAACCATAACTTGCACTACCACTGTGCACTGCTAAGACTAACACCCAGGATGTGTCTTAATACATTTGTATGCGTTTACTGTTGCTGTGTGTGTGTGTGTGTTTTTTTTAAAGCAAAAAGCCCTGTTAGGGGTCCACAGAGCGCACGACTATATGGCCTGTCTGTAATCAAAATGGCAGTGTACTACGGACAGCACACCAGTCCGAGCTGTCCGCAATCAAAATGGAGGTGTCCTAAGGACAGCACGCCTCTCTAAACATGGCTGCAAAATGATGATGCACCTTTATCTGATTCTGGGGCCCAGGCCCTGTGCTGCGAACACCTGGGCGCATGCGTATCCAATCACATGTGCCCTCCGAACACTGCACTTGTCGGTAAAGTCCACAAAGTTTTGTCACACTTTTCATTAGTTCGGGGAACCCGCCCCTGTCCTACGGACATCTCAGCACATATTCATCTATTCCACTGTGTCCTCCGGACAACACCCTTGTCTGAATATGTCTGCAGAAGCTTGACGTAGTTTCATTAGTTTGGGGATCCTGCTCCTGTCCTACGAACACCTGGGCATATCGGTATCTGATCTCCTGTGCCCTCCGAACACTGTGCCTGTCGGTAAAGTCTGCATAGTTGTGGCATACTATGAATTAGTTCTATGGACACTTAAGCGCATGAGCATCTGCTCCCCTGTGCCCTCCGAACACTGCACCTAACTGGATCTGTCCACTGCACGTGACACACCTTTAATTAGTTTGGGAATCCCGGCACAGTCCTGCGGACACCTAGGCGCATGTGCACACCGCATCCCGTGCAATGGGTGTCCTATGGACAGCCGTCTCATTCGTGAACGTTCGCAATGTCATTATGTGACCGCACCCATGCTGAGCATCGGTCCTTATTCACAAACACTGTCTGGCCGATGGTGTTTTGAGCTAAAACGTCACACTTGCAGTGGTCCTAGACCATGCCCTGCTTCATCTAGAGACTTTTTGGAACTTTTTGAACCTTGCTTGGGGTTCAAAGTATTTGCGGAGCACTCAAATATTCGTGGAGCTCTCCCCTGCACCCCTATAAAAGGCCATGCCCCAGTGCTACCCAAGACAGAACACTGAGCCAGATTGCTGCTGCTTGCTGTTTCCTGGTTTGCTGAACTCTAATTTTCTAAATGATGGCATCCATTGCTGCTTCTGCTGCTACTGCCTCTGCATTATCACCTCCATCTTCTGGAGGGTCTGAGGACAGGTGTGGTGAAGTAGAAGGGGAACAAGAAGAGGAAGAGGATGAGGTAGTGGAAGACCCCACTACTAGCTGCCAACGTGAGACTTGGGTGTGGAGGCTATTTACCACTGTTGGGGGGTACCGAAGGTGTGTGCTGCCAAGGTTCATAACACTGAGTATTCAGTAGCGGCAGCCTGGGCTGTACAGCTATGCGACCACCTCTATGCAGCGACACCTGAGGTCGAGCCACAAGGCAGCAGTTCAGAGGGTCGTCCCCTTCGGACAGAGTAGCAGGTTGAGTTCCTCTGCGGCATCCTCCGCATCTGCTCCTGTCACCACAAGGGACACTCCTGTGGGGCAGCAGTTCTCTGAGCCAGACTCATAGGTCATACACACCACATCAGACCCTCACCTTTCAAAGGTCACTGTGTTGTGTATGTACTGCGACACTGTACTCTACAGCGGTGAGCAATTCTGGAGTGTTTTTGGCACTACGGTCCGGGAACATGAGGGAAAGCGTCCCTTGCCTCTATGAGGCCCCCCAACATCTTCCTCGCTCCACCTGCCCCTTCCCTTCTAGTGTGTTGGTGCTCCTTCCCTACCGTCCCTTCCCTAGCCCTCCTTGTGTGTCATGTTAAAAAACACCCAAAAAGAAGAAAAGAAAAAACTAAAAAAAAGACAGCTCTTCTGAGAGCATCTTTCACAGTTCAAAATAGAAGTGCCAATGAAATGGTGCAGGCCCCTGTGCTGTCCGCGGACTTCAGTCAAGTCCACGGATAGCGCGGTACTCCACAGACGTTTCAAAAAGTAGTAGGTGGCGCCACAAAAACATTGCATTCTTTTCCAGGAGAAATTGGTGGCTCTGAAAGAGCCTTTTGTTTTTTTTTGTTGTTTTTGGAAGGCTTGAATTAGCCAACACCTACTGCAAAGATGCTTGTTATACTTTCAAAAAGTGCTGCAAAGCATTTTGGATATTTTGCAAAAAAAGGTGATTGTCAGCATCAGAAAGATGGACGCCATCGCAGCGAAAAATGTTGGTGCTACGAAATGTAATATTTTCATTGTGGAAGGAGGACATGCCAACATCTCGCAAAAATGCGCAAACAGCCTTGTTGGCATTGCGCCTCGCTTTCTCCATTTGCAGACCAAATGAAGAAGAGTACAGCCACATCTGTCTCTGGGCAATGCGCAAAAAAAATTACTCGGGAGTTTGGAAACATGTCCATGACTGTCCCATGTGCCTCCTTCATCGCAAAATGCAGTAAGATTCCAGTAATGTGGCCTAAACTGTTCCCTCCACAATGAACAATAATTATGGCTGGATGATGGTGTGTCACCAAAGTGGCACAAAGGGGAACCAAATCCAGCCACTTCAAGCCACACACTCCATTCCAGTGTACATCCACATGATGGAATTCAAGATGTGCAGCCACGCCAGAGTGTTCTGCACACACCTGCAACCAATGTATCCAAGTGTCCCTCCAAAATCCAGACACACTGTCTCCTAAAACACACAGCCATAGCCATAGCCATCTGCACTCCTCTCAGCAAACAGAGACTCTGCCACACTCTCTCCTTGCACATCACACCCAGCAAACCTTATTATCCAATCCCCTGGCCTCCACAGTCCCATTTCCATCCCTGCCACCCTCAAAGGTCCGGATTGTAGCACGTGCGATACGGGAACTTCAGCGGTGTTCGCGGATAAATCAGCCAATTCAAGGGTTGGGTGGACAAATTTAACCCAGTGTAGGAGATTTCCTCTCTGGTGGTGGCTCTGAAAAGAGCCTTTTAAAAAAAATCATTTTAGATGCTAGTAAACAAACACCTTTTGTTTTCTATTTTTTTGATGGGGGTTTCTCTTCTTTTCCTCTTTACTGCCTTACATCAACTTCTGCAAAGCATCCCTTAAATTAAGAGGAAACAAATAGCATTTTGAAGGATGGACAGCGAAATGCCATCTGCGTTGAAAAAGTGCAGTCTAAGGGAATCAATGTTCTCATTATGGAAAACAAACATCTGACCATTTGTCGCAAACATACACCCATGCGCTATAGGTGGTATTTCGTTAAAAAAAAAACACATCTGCAGTAGGAAAAAGCAGCATCAGTTCTTCCAACTTCGGTACAGAAACCAAATTTGGAGCACTGATGTAGCCAAAATGCTCCCCTCCACGGTGCATCACCAGAACATCAGGAGTGCCAAAAATACCCATGTCTCTGCAAAGTGCAAGCAGTCCCTGAAAACTGTGACCAGACACACTGTACCAGAAAGCCTGCAGGCCAGGAAGCCCAAGATCACCAGAAACAACTCTTGCCCCGGCCTACTTCTCCAGATCATACACAATGGAATCTCCCACTGTCCATACACTAAGTCTCTGTCTCTCCTCAACACCAGCTATCTTCACTAAAAAACCAACAAAGCAATGAAAAAAGTATCACACTCACTTCCTATAAAGCACAACCTGAAATGAATCCCCACAATCCCATTTCCATGCCAGGTGTGCCGAGAAGCCCCAGTTTTTTGGAACACCCTGTCCGTGGATTACCACAGTGTCTGCGGATCCCATAACACAGGGAAGCCCTTATTCCCTTTCCACTTCACTCTCTACAGCACTGCCTAATTGGCTACTGTTAAGCAGTCACACACCCATCCACCAATCACAGCCATGAACTCTACATCTAACTCTGTCATCACAGTTCAACACTTTAGATGTGCTGTTGAACACTTAGAGTACAGATCTCCTGTAATTCACAAGCACCTCCATCAAAAAGTACTGCAAACCTCTCCAAGATTTTTGCTTTCAGATTCATCCACCTCTGCATCCATCAACACAAACTACAGGTATGCATATATGTTGAACAGTACATTTGCAACTCTGTTACAAATTCAAATGAACATGCTGCCTGCCACATACCCTGCATAACCTACTGAATAATTGAACTCTCATTTTTCCCATCTCCTGACATCAAGTGACAGTTACTTACAATGCTCTGTGCTTTCAAAGTTTTATTTTAATGCCCACTTGCATAACAGCTGCAAACCACATATTTCAATTTGATCAGCACTCTCTCTGATGTTTTTGTAAAGCAAAAAAAGAAAAGCACATTGGGAACATTTGCACAGCAAGTTCAAGTGCCAGATCCTGTGTAAAATGCCTAGAATGCACACAGAAAATGGAAACTGTGTGTATCTTAGCAAAGAATAGCAAGTATATACATCGCAAAATTACCAAAATGCACCATTGGAAGGAAAGCAAAGAAATGCATGTGTACACTGGCAACAGTGCTATCTGTAAATTTGGATAAATAAATGAAAGAACAGGAAAAGATTTCTGCACTCATGTAGCAAGCATCTATTTGTGGGAAAGTTAATGAAATGGCACACAAGGTAACATTCTTCTTTCTAATCTGTACATCTTTCTGGGCCTTTTTCTCACCCTACTAGGACTTGCACTAATTAATTTCCAAAGCAAGCAGTGTAACAGCAACTCACACACTTGCAAAAGTGCAGCTTCATAGGGCACACTTATTACTACACCACTGGCCCCCATAGCACCGATGATGATGGTCCCGAATTCCCACTCTTATGCTGTGCTGTACAATTGGACACACACACTAACTCTTCCTGCCAACAAATCCTCCTACTATTTAAAATAATGTGTTATCCTAGTGCAACTACTGTGCCATTAACACACATACCCACTAACTTTGTTCTTTCTCAATTGCAGTGAAGAACAGCCTCTTGAAAGCCAGTGACGTCTCTACTAGAAGATAAAACCCAGAGGAAACCTACTCTTCATATCCAACAAAGTAAGTGCAGTTCTGTAGTAGTGTTCTGTCTTTACTCAGACAGTGCAGTGTTGTTGTATTGTAGTCTACAAAAGTGTATCCAACCCACCAGCACTTCACTCTTACTCATTGCACCTCAGCAGGTCAACTCTTTGTATTGCTATCTGAACACCAGTATAGTAACACACACTAGTTTTGTGAAAGAATTGTAATCATTATTCAGACAAAGTACACTGCCATACACACTGAAGCAAACCTTTCACACATCAACACACCCACATACCAGTACAACCTTCCCAACCAGATGTAACAACCCATTCCACAATCACACACCCCCTATGTATGCCTACCCTAATATTCAGACACTCATGCACAGTGCACACAAATACATTGCACAACTTCCAAACCCACACTTTCCTTTTTTCTCCAACAGACACACAAGAATGCCTACCAAAAAGCAACTCTGTTGAAAACAACGCAGAAATAGATAAAACCAAAAGCATGCAAAATAGCCATCCGACTGTAGCAGAGTGTGTATGAAAAGTTCAAACAAAACAGCTAATACAGTCACTGAGGACAACTGAACCAGCTAGCTTGAAAGAAAGTGTGACCCCTCTTCCATGCATCTAACAATGTAAACATAGCCACAGGTAAGCATTTCAAAAATTTAATTTTACAAAAAATGTTCCACCATAAAGTCCTTAAGAACCTTATGTAAACGGGGGAAAAATCCCGCTCAACCCTTAAAACTTACTGCAGAAAACTGATCCTGGAAGCGCTCATAGACAGTGCAATACTCCTCAAAAGAAAATTGTTTATATTAATTTTAAGCAGAATGAAACCATGAACAAAATTAATAAACTACAAAAAGTACTTCGCAACATACCCAATATCAACATAAATACCTTTGCAAACTTCTGTGCGGGTAAGTGGATTCACACAACCAGTACAGAGCCATATTTCAATGAAGAGGCATACAATAGTCCTTGCTCTACCAAAATGAGAAACGCCAGACTAGGCTCTAGATTGGGCAAGTCATACCCAGTAACACCTCCTTGCCCTCTACCTTTAAATAACCACAAACATACCCTAAGAAACTCCCATCTAAACCCCACAAAACTCCCAAGAGAACTAGACCAATGCATGCCTCATCCGACCTCTCGGCCCTGAACAAAATCACTGCAGCTATCCATGGGGCTTTGATAAATGCCAGATCATTGGTGGCCCATGCAGCCGACGTTGTCGACCTAATCTTAGAAAAAAAACTGGCCTTCTTAGTAATCACAGAGACATGTTTACATGCTGCTGCAGGCCCATCTCTCCTCATTGCTATGCCTGACAACTACACCGTCCTAAAACTGATAGAGAATCTGCCGGAGGAGGCAGCATTGTCTTTATCGCCAAAACTTCACTGGGTCTCAGAATGGCATCACAAACCTCCATTGAATCTTGTGAACTATAGACTGTCAAACTTCCTCTCTCTAATTCACGAACCACAACTATGCATCTGATTTACAGATCCCCTGCACCTATAGGCTCTTTTGAAGAAGAAATCATCTCACTCCTTTCCACTAACACTAAGCCATCATCTCAAATCCTTGTATTAGGTGATTTCAATCTTGGCTTCAATGATCCTAACAACCCTCCTGCAATGAGGCTGGTCAATTCCCTAGCTGACTTAAGCCTCATCCAGAGAGCCCTCCTCCCTACACACGAAAAACGTGGAATTGCTGACTTTAACTGTGTGACCAACATAATGTCTATTGAACCATTGCATTGGACAGATCACTCCCTATTCTCATTTAATCTTCAAGACTGTACACCTCCCAAAGGTATTCTGACTAGGAACAAAAAGAACTTCACTGTGGATAACCTCAAACCTTTTCTCCAACCATTGCTTAGTCCTTCACTTACTACCTCTGACCAAGCTAAACTAGTAGGCTTCTATAACAAAACTATCACCACTGCACTTGACAACATTGCACCCTTAAAAATGTGCAAAAGTAAAAGTACAACGCATCTAAATACCTGGTTCACACCTAAGATTAAAGCCCTAAGAAACGAAAAAAGGAAATGCAAAATAATCTGGAAAAACAATCCCTCCACCAACAACAAATATATCCTCCAAAATATTTCAGCTAAGTACAAACGGGACAACCACAACAAAAGGATTGATAAAGCGAGCTCAAAACCGAGAGAATGCTTTACTATTCTAAGTGAACTGAATCCCCAACCCCGCCAACCGATAACTGTACCAAGGACAAATCATGATGCACTAAAATTCAAGATGCTTTATCCAATACCTTGATCTAAAAGAAAATAGCTTTCAAAAAACTCAATCTCCCACCCCAAGCCAACCCCCCGAAACATAGCCCTGTTTCACCTAAACCACTTCACCGGTTCAAATTCATGGAAGTATCTACAATTGAAGTGCAAAAAATATATCCTCACTCAAACCTTCTAACTGTCAAGGTGATACATGTCCAGCATCTGTCATAAAGGAAGCAGCAAGAGAACGCGCCCCCTTTATTACCAAGCTAATCAATGCCTCCTTCCTCACCTGCAGTGTCCCCACTAACTTAAAAAATTCTTGGATTCTCCCGCTCCTAAAGAAACGATCCTTGGAACCCAATATCCCCACCAATTTCATGCCCATTACTACTGTCCCTTTCTTACTAAAGATCATTGATAAAACTGCCTACAATAAAATTCAATCATATCTGGAAACTAAAAACTTCTTGTACTCCGTCAATCTGGCTTCAGACCCCAACATGGAACATAAAGAGCCTTGATTGATCTGAAGATTCAGATTGATGATCTGAAAGACAAAGGAAAATAAGATCTCTTGCTCCTGTTGCATTTGTCAGCCGCCTTCGATCTGGTTGATCACAAGGTGCTTTGTGATCACTTATCCTCAGCTGCCTATTTCTCAGCAGAAGCAACAGCCTGCATCAAATCCTTCCTTAGTAATAGATCCATGAGAGTCTTCTCAGCATCAGCAGCTGCAGAACCCATCCCTATTTCCTGTGGAGTCCCTCAGGAATCCTGCGTATCACCTACCATGTATAACGCGTTCACCAAACCATTGTTTGATGATCTGGATGATTTGGGTGACACCTATACCAACTATGCAGATGACACCCAGATCCTCAGACCTCTAACAGGTGATGACAACAAAGACTTAGCTCTTGTCAACAAAATGTATCTCATCATTCAGGCCTGGATGGCCACACATTGCCTTTGCCTGAATGATGAGAAGACCAAGCTACTGTTCCTAGCCACACCTGCCAATCAGAAAAAATGAGTAATCAATACCAATCTTTTAACATTGATGGGAACTACATCAAGGTGGATAAAGAGGTAAAATCCTTAGGTTTTTAACTGGACTCTTCTCTGAATCTGCGCAAACAGGTCAGTGCTACAGCCTCAGCTACAGCGTATACCTGCAAGCTTATTCACACGTGCAAGCCTTCCTTTCTACTAAAAGCTGCATCACTCTAGCAGGAACATTAGCATTATCCAAAATTGACTATTGCAATGCACTTTACCTAGGTGCCAATAAATACATTACTAATAAATTACAGATCCTACAGAACAATGCACTTAGGTCTACCTTGGGCATCTCCAGAACCCAACATATTTCTGGGATCAAAAGAGACAACAACTGGCTCTCAATAACCGAGAATACAGCTAAAATAGCTTGCCTAACCTACAAATGCCTCAATAATTCAGCCCCCCCACCTTATCGAAAATTCCTCCAAAAACAACACCATCAGACAAACCAGATCTACTAACTTAGGCTGCCTTAAAGTTCCTAGTTTCAAATTTAAAAAAGCAGCAGGCAGTAGCTTCCCAGTAACATCTGTGCAACTGTGGAACTCACTTCCTGCCTCATTAAGAGCTGACCAGTCTTTCTATAAATTCGGGAAGGAAACCAAACTTTGGCTCAACTCCAAAGACTCATCTGAATAGGCACCCTCTCCCAGGTTCCCTCACTGCAGCCCCACCCCTTGTACCCACACCATGCACCTGGGAAACTAACGACTGACTACGTAGATTCCCAGCAACCCGGAACTGTGTATTATTGTAGACTATTGTAAATTCTCCTAACTAAATCTTGCATTATTGTAATTTTCACCTTGCTAGATTATTAGTAATCCCAAACTGCTTTTCCTTGCACATTATTGTATACCCCCTTTATGTTATTTGATATGTCTGGCCAAATGTATTATTTTTGTAACTGTCACTACTGTACAGTCACCGGTGTAACCAAGAAACTGCATATCCTTGTAATCTGCGCCCAGTTACCCCCGGGTTGAGAGTGCATTATAAATAAATAAACAAACAAACAAACAAACAAGAGCAAAGAAACCCAATTGCCATACATAGCAGTGGCCAAGGGTATGAAATGGTAGACAACACCATTATGGCAGAGGAAAAACTAATTGAAAGAATATCCCCAACAAACGTACAATCAACTCTCCATTGCACTGAACCAATCCGTCCCATCTACAAATGGCCATGCACCTCAATGTGTAACGTACGAAAACAGTCCCTCAAATCTTTACGGCAATTCCTCAATCAGTATGTGAAAGCGAAAGAGAAAATGAGAATGAAAATGTTGCAAACCATGGACTTCTGTCCAGTACGCAAATACACAGGACTGCAAGGACATTAATTAGCCTGCATTTCCGGGCATGCTTGTAAAAGCACCTTTCACCACATCAAAAGGTTAGCAACACACAATTCCACTGTATGAAATCTCATCCAGAGACTGTACTATGCAAAATGTCCTGCTCTAGAACTGGAGCATTTAAATCACATTCTCCTACATGGCACAGCCAAAGAACTCCTGGAAGAAATTGACCACATCCAAACCAAATATTTAGCACTTACAAAAAGTAAATAACTTTAGAAAAGAGTAGCAACAACCTCACAGATGGCAACTTTCTAATACACACATACAAAAAAGAAATATCAAAGTTTAAAAGCACATCTGCTGAAGTACCAAACCAGGTATATGTGTGTTGTTGCAGAACTTTTTATACAAAGAGCACCAAGACTGTAGATGTAGCATGCAAAATAGAAGACAATGATGAATACCAATGGTTCCAATTAGCACTCTACCTTATAACAGAAAACAGAAGCTGAAATTACTAACCCCTCAATACGTTTCACATACTGGACTGCAAAGCTTGATGATAACTAAATGCCTAGCATGGGCTATTACTAATAACTTGGAAATATTTCCACTTCCAAAACCACTACAACCGCTACATTTGTATGAGAGTATTATAATCCAAGCTGAACACCCATTTCAAGCTATAATATGCCCTCACCCTAAAAAAGCCAAGTTACCTCCTTCCGAATTACTAAAAGGCATTTGTGGCAAAATAGTTTATTTGCCATTGGATCTTAAAGAAAATGTAGACACTCTAGGAGTGCAACAGCCAATATATCAATCTTTGATTATCCTGGTAAATGGTGTACCTACAAAAGACAAAACAATTTGGCAGCAACTAGTAGACTTCAACAGTGAGAGAAGTCCTACAATATCTTAAAGAGAACAATGAATACTACAAAGAAATAAACATTGAAGAAAACCAGAGAGAAACCACCAAAATAATTCAGGAGTCCTCGCCAACTGGCCAATTTGAACTAGTAGATCATATTACAGCATCCAATATTTTAGATCAGTATACAATTCACCCACTGCACTCCAAAGACAGCATAGACGATGCACTAGAAACACATCAAATGTGGCAAGCCAAAGGATCGCCAATCAGCATATGGAAAAAAGTGTAGAAGCACAATACTTTCCTCTCCTCTTTCCTACGGGAAAGGGGGGAAGGTATGATGAAAGATGCACACAAATAACAGCATCAAAATGCTACTCTTTACAAATGTATTCTGAAGACCCCAGATTCAGACAAAATGTTGAATACATATTCCACCTCATGTTTGAAAGTGAACTAGCAACTCTATGTTACGGAGTTGCACACACATTGAAAACAGGTTCCAATTTGTTTAATATGTCTGCAACGCAACTACTTCAAAAGTAAGACAAAGATGAAGTTTTGGAGTCAAGTATAAGAAATCACTTGGCAAACATGCGTGGTACAAAAGAATCCTGGTTCTGATGACACGCAGATGTACAGTGTATGCTATGGAACCTTGGGCCACCCACATGGTTTGGCACTATAAGTTGTGCCGAGTATGCATGGGAAGACTTGCACATCTTCCTACGCATAGCAAACGAAAACAAACCAGGGATGGACATGGAAACCAGGAGAATTCTGCTCTTTTGACCCTGTAAATTTGTCAAGGTACTTCCATCACCGCTTTATTGCCATGCTGCACTTCATCTGTAATAAAACAATTCCTCCCTCAGAGAAGTACAACACTTCTTTTGGAAAAAAGAATATCAATCCAGAGGAGCACCACACATCCACATGCTTTTGTGGATAAAATATGTTCCTAAATTTGGTCAGGGCAGTGATGCCACTGTTTTGGCAGTTTATTTACAAATATGTCACTCACGAAATCCCTTCTGAAAGCGCACATAGTGAGCGACATGCACACATTTTGCAGTTTCAAAGACATAGATGTCACAAGTATTGTCGACGCAGATATAAAAACAAAGGCAAATACTACACCAAATGCTGCTTTGGTCTCCCTAAACCAGTTTCAGCAAAAGGACAAGTAAACAGCTTCATGTCTTCTGTTAGACACAGTGTGAAAGCCAAATCACCTGAGAACACATCCGGCATAAAAAGAAGCGAAGCATCAAAATACATCAATGATTACAATACAATCATTGCTCTCTTGTGGAATGCAAACATAGATGTGCAGTACAGTGTAGACAATTCCACTGCTGTTGCATGATATGTCACAGCCTACTCAACCAAAGCTGAGAAAACAGAACTGAAAGACCTCTGGGATGACATATCATCTGACAAAACACTGTCACAAAAATTGTACAGCTTTGGCATAAAAATGCTCTCCCACAGAGAATGTGGTTGCTACGAAGCTGCAGACCATTTAACAGGCACAGCCTTATATATTGCAAATCTGAAAACATAGTCTGGCTAAGCCTTGGTCCTGCTACATCCAGAAAAAGAGTGCTCAAATCGTACCAAGACATAGAAACAATAGCCAAAATGATACCAACAGCCAGGACATTTTGAAAAACTATGTATTGGACACATATTACCCAAACGGGAGTACTGCTTTGGAAACCATGAGTCTGTACCAGATAGCCCAACATTTCTCATACAAGAATAAAATTAAACCAGATGAAAAAAAGGTAAATACATAGTCAAACGTTGTGAAGGCAGCCTGGTTAAACTTACCAAACCCAGCCTGATTAATCATATGAAGCTAACATTTAAAACTCCTCAACATAGAGGACTGTACTACATGTCCCTACTCCAAAGTTTTAAACCATTGAGAAAAGAAGAAGATTTATTGGACAACCATTACTCCTATGAAGATGCTTTCAATGCATGTGACAGCAGTATAACAGATATGAAATTCAAACAGTACAAAAACATGTTGGACAATGAACGTCAACAAGAGGAAGAGGTTCAAGCACAACTAAATGAAGACACTCCTGAGAGCAGTCAACCTTCTCTTACAGGAAGTCAAGAGCCACTTGGAGAGTCACTCAGAGTAAATGAAGCAGGCTTAGCCATGACTGAAGTGAAAAACTCATCGTGTCCGGAAATCTGAAGAAAACTTTGCCCTACTGAAATCACAACTCAATGAACAACAACGTAGCATTTTCCTGGATATAACTAAAGAAATTGAACATGGCGTACAGCACGAAACTAAAACTTGTAGCTGTCAAAATTATAAACCTGTACTCCTACATGTAAGTGGCAAGGCAGGTTCAAGAAAAACATTCTTACTGAAAATGATCAGCATGTTCCTCCAGAAATTAACAAACAACAAGCTTTCAGCTGTTGTAACAGCCCCCACAGGTCTATCTGCCTACACCAAAACAAATGGAAGTACTACAAACTTTCAGCAGAAGCTGCTATGGAGCTACATAGAATTCTGAAACAAATGAAAATGCTCCTAATAGATTAGTTGGGTATGGTCTTCAACCTAATGTTGGCTTTGATTCATCTCAGATTGCAAGAGGTCCTTAAAATGAACTACAAATAACTCTTTGGAGGAAAACACATTCTTGTTTTGTAGATCTTCTTCAATTAACACCAGTGAAAGGTGAACCTATTTTTAAAACCTTAGGACACAAACTGTGCCATAACACACTTGGTAGCATAGGAAATATAAATCTCTGGCAACATTTCCAATACAGAGACCTAACTGAAAACATGCGTCAGTCTGTAGACTTCACCTATGCAAGCATTTTCAGAAGCATTCAGATTGATGTCCTCCTTTCTAAGGATGCACAGTCTATCTTACATTGTAGACTCATCCACGGGCATAACACATCGGCTACTGATGTCATGGAACAATTAGCAAACAAAAATGTGAAATGTATGTCCTTAATGCCAACCCTAGCAAGCTGTGCACAATTCAATGACACAATGTTAAAAAAAGAAATGCAACCAATAGTGCAAATTAACTCCGCAGACAAACTGGACGTGCACGCTATGACACTGCCTATGTGTCAACAAGCCACAGCATGACTAATTAGCTCAGAAAACTCTATCTCCAGAATTGCTGGTTTGGAGAAAATATTACCATTGTGTTTGAACTGTAGAGTAATGTTAAAACGTAACCTGGATGTGGAGCAAGGTTTAGTTAATGGAGCACTTGGTACAGGTGTTGGTTTCCAGACATATCCACGAGACAACAACATTCAGTTTGTCAATATCCACTTTGACAAACGTTCAGAAGTAAAAAGGATAGCACGCTCAACAGCCCAATTTGTTCTTTTTAAAGACACGTATGTTCGCTGAGAACAGTTTTCTCTGTCTCTTGCATATGCAGTCACTATTTATAAATCTCAAGATCTAACCCTAGATCAGGCATTGATTGACAGCATAGTCTTTAAAGAAGGCATGAGTTATGTAGCACTCTCCCGGCTATGTACACTTGAAGGACAATTTCTAGTCAATTTTGATTCAAACAAAGTCAATTCTGACATTCCTTGCATTGTAGAGTTGTTATGCTTGGATCAGAGTAGATGTCAAGAAACCGCAACATAGAATTATGAAGCTGTTGTAACACTGAAAGTCACCTACCTGCCTTCGCAGACCATTTTGCAGTAATGAGAAATCCACCTGGTGACCCCTCTGTGTTCCAGCACAGAGGCTAGACCAGAAAGGGACCCCCAGGGAAACCTTCCTGGGGTGGTAATCCCTGGGTTGAGCTGCTAGGGTGCGCTGATTCTGGTCTTCACATGAATCAGATGGAGGTAAGGAAGTGGTGCCGAATACATAGGACAGCACCTGCGATATCTTAGTAGAAGACAGGTGAGACTGGTTATAGGGGCGGTTATGCAGGCTCCTGGGATCCCCCGGAGGAGTTGTGGCTAAACCCAAAAGAGCTTACCCTCGTAAGCAAGTTGTGATGATTCCGTCATAGAAGAAACAGCAAAAGAGAGGGAAGTCTTCTTGATAGAGCACAGAGAGCGGGCTCTGGTAAAACAGGTAAGGAGGGAGAGAGAGTAACTCAATCAGAGATAGACAGGAGAAATGGATGTTAGATGAAGAGAGGACCCCTGAACCCGACAGAGCATACTGTGGTAAGAGGAAACCTGTGCCCTTCAAATCTAGCAAACTGTGGGCTGCTGGGAGATGTGGTCCCGAGAGACCTATGCAGTGTATCTTTCTGCCGCCTAAGAAACCGGTACTAGTCAGAAAAGATAGAACAAGGTTTTCCTTGGCTAGTAACTCTATACGACCATCAGCCCCGCCTACCTAGCGATGTCCATGGGTGATGTGCTCGCGAATGCAGGTTGATGGCAATGCGGACTATCGAGAAACAATGAGCGTGAGCAGAAGTAAACTGATAAGAGGAAAAAGAACACAGGTAGTTAGATAATACAAATGAAAAGACAGAAAACTAACACACAAGGATCTGAAGTCTTGATTAAGACAGGGAGGAAGCACAAACTTACGGAGCATAACGATACTGTAAGGAGAGTAGCAACGCAAATCTGTATGGTTGAGTAGCCTGGAAATACAGTTTACTGTGTTGGGGGTGTGGCCTGACCCGGATGGATGACAGAGCTGTAAAAGGCTGGAATGCTATTGCTTGGATCTGAGGCTGCCATGTTGGGAGGACGTACCGTGGTTAGAACTGGTAGCCGGTGCCTAGGTCTCCAGGCTTGGAGGCGTTGTAGGACCGGGGGTCTCATCACAAGAGTACAACAGACTATGTGCACTCTACGCACCCCATCTCGATATGTACCCTTTTCCTCAAAAAGGAAAACTTGTTCAAATAAACTTAATGCCAAACAGAACTTATAAGAGATCTCCCAACAGTACCACCAATGAAATTGAAAACAGCTGCTAGTCCATCAAATAGCACAACCACAAAACGATGTAGTGAAAACACAAATGCACATCCAACAGCACAACCTAAGAGAAGGATGTCTTAAAAAAAACAAGTGGAGTTACAGCAAATGACTAGACACAGAACTGTCAAATTTTCCAACACAACTGTTGTAAATTGCTATGCAAATGCAGCAATCAATATTCTGTTGGGTTTTTTTTCAAAAAAAAATTAAATGTTGAAAACATTTACTTGAACGGCGCAGACCAGTTGTGTTTGCAAATGCTACTCCTTCATAGAAATGCAACAAACAATCCTGACAACATTTACAGTGTCTCAGGAATAAAGCAGGAACTGGACTACTGTGCAGGAATAGTGAGATTCACCATAAACACACAAGAAGATCCACAAGAATGTCTAATGTACCTGCTACAAGTGCTCAAAAGTAAAAACATACCTATAAATGAAATCTTCCTAATGTCATATATGTGGGAACCATACATGCACTCTCTGCAGCCATGTGGCACAGGAGCAAGTCCCTAATGAGCGCTTTGTGTATGTATCTATGCCCAATTGTGAATCCATTCCATTTCAGCACCTGCTGCAAAATGCAAATCATAGCATATAATTCCCTGTTTGCAATTCAGACAATCATTCCACCTTACCCATAAACTCACATAGCCAATACGTCCCAGTAATTTTTTTCATGATACAACGCAGATGGTCCCAAAAACCACTGCAAGCTTACTAGCTTCACACATAGGCAAGTATCGCTTGGCAAGAAAACCTTCACAACAGTAGGCATAATCTACCACACAGGTGCCACAACCAGTGCAGGTCCATATACTGGATACATTAAAATGAAATGTGGGTGGTTTGAATGCAATGATACTTCCATTACTCTGAAGCAGAGATTACAAGCAAATCTAGCAAATGCCTACTTAATATTCCTGAAACCAAAATGTACTCACTGACCTATAAAAATAGCATAGCCTACTGCTTGATGGCCACGAACAGGTATGTAACTGCAAAGGAAAAATACCTTTTTTTCCCCAATGACTCAATGATTATACACACAGAAACAACAACTGTGGAAAACACACACTAATATTGTTTCACCCATACTACTTAAGAAGTACTGACTATGAGGGTCTACACACTGTCCTCACTAATCTGTCACACTATCAACTGTTACAATAAGCCAACTGCTCTCTACCTGTGCCCATACAACTGCAATGAATATGACAACTGCCATCTAACTGAACCCATAATACTATAATGTCACTTGCCAATAGTGGAAAACTTAAATCTGCCAACCGGAATGAAGATGCTTCAAAACATACACTGCAAAACTGTGAAGAGTTTGAATACGCCAACTGGTAGCTAACTGCAACCATAATACTGCAATATTACTTCCCATTACTACAAAAGATAAAATCCCCCTGCAAAAATGAAAGTTCTTCTGAAGAAGCCCTTCAAACCTGGTAAAATATCAACAGGTAGAATACACCAACTGGTACCTTAGTAGACCCACAGTACTACAATGTTACTTCCAGCAGTCAAACTGCTAAGATCCACATTCACAAATGAATACACCAATAGGTATCTAACTGCCACCACAATACTGCACTATTAGGTTTCAATAGTACAGTACTTAGAAAACATCAACAGCAATCAAACTGCATAAACGGATATTGTTAAAAAATGGAAATGGATAAACAGTTAGAATACACCAACTGGTATCTAACTGCAATCATACCACCATCAATTCTGAAAAGCAAAACACATACACCATTTCATTTCGTCCTACTGCAACAGTGCTTGTAACAGCAAAACCACATGGATGTGCACCTTAAACATTCCTGTAAGTACTGCACACTTCAGTGAAACATAGTGTGCCACGTAACATCAAATAAATGTACTAGTTTATTTTTTTTATCCTGCATGGATTTTTTTTCCCACAGACCCAAACACAGGAATTGAGCACATTGCATAGTACACTTGTTTGAAGCATAGTACTTGTAATGTACTAATTATGAGGGTCCAGAAAGTACATGAATGTCTGCAGCAAATATGTACAATACGACATTATGAAGTACCTTCCCTAACATGTTATATTTATTTTTATCAGAGACAATGAAACACAGATTTCTCCTGCATTTCCACCTGCAACAAAGAAAATGTGTACCCGCAGTGGTACAATATTGAAATGTGCTATTGCCACTTCAATGGTATTCTGTCACTGTGTTCCAAAAAGTATACAATGCCTCACCAATATGTACACTGATTATACGCTTATTGGTGTGATGCTTCTTTGTAATTGACAAATTGCATTTCTATACACATGTTTCTGCAATGCTTATGTCAGTGTCCATATTCTTGGGTGCATGGCCCCTCCAGCCATGCAACCAATAATCTAGCGGCTGGCCACAACCACTGCAGAATAATAAGGTCATGCCCCCAAGAATCTGGCCAGTGGCCACAACTCAAACCCATAATACAGGCACTCAATGCCCTGTCCACTTTTGTACACATACTATTACTCTTCTTGCGCCCAGTGGGCCAACTCTCATGCACCCAAAAGTATAGGAGCAGGCCACAACCATCACAGCATAATACACCCATGCACCCAAGAATGTGCCAGTGACCGCAAACCACACACAGAGGCGGCTGGATCTCCTGCCAAATCTCTGCTTGGAGAACCTGCTCACTCATTAATACCAAAAAAAAACAAAAAAGAAAATAAAAAAAACAAAAGCATGAAAACTAACATTTAAAGACATTAAATTTACTACTAAATACAGAGTCTCAATCTTCAAAAAATCTTCAAATTTAAGTTTGAGCTGTCTTCGCACAAAAGCATCTCGCAGGGAGCACCCTTGGCATTATATCAGCTCTCCCAATGGTGATCAAAGTTTTCCAGTTAGCTCACTCATTGAAGTGGGTACACCCCTTACTTCTGCCTTATTTAAATTGGGGTTACTTGGCCCCTATCAGTTCAAAAAGATTTTTCATGAAAGCTAATAGAGACAAAGTCAGCGAGGTTTGTGTGCTTGACATCAATCTCCCCCACCAGTCTTCCGTCGTCAGAGTTGCAAATTTACAGAAGTGCTTGGCCAGGCATTTTGTTCGAAGCTCATTGCAACCAGGACAGTATAATGTGAGATGAAATAGGGTTTCTTGGTCCTAATCACAATCGACACTGGTAATCCTGTGTCTCCAGCGGCCTTCTGATTTGACTTCCTTACTTGGGTAAAGATTCATCCTCACCCTCAAGAAATTGTCCCATTTCAATTTACACAGAAATTCGGACAAATGGGGCTGGAGAGAGCCTCTTGCACTTACATCCTTAAAATTGTTGCCATAAATCTTCGAATTTTCTCTTACCTCCAGCGATTGAGTCCAGTCCAGGTCATACCATTTTCTTTTGACTCTGGCTGGTCATTCCCCCAATGGTTTCACTGATTCTCCTAAGTCAGTCAAGATGTCCATACACAATGAACACCAGGTGGTCAGTAAGGGTTTCCGAAGTTCTTATCATAGCTTGGCCAATAGCCGCCAAGCCTCCTTCCCTCTCATCTGTAGCGCATTTCCTGAATAATGAGAGGGTTTTCCACACCGTAGTTGAATAGAGAGATGTCAGCCACAGTTCGACTCTTATCACCTGGATTGGGACACAATTCAGTCTGCATAACACCTTCCTCCAAAAAATGTCCTCCAATCGGCCCCACACAAGTGCCAAGAGTGAGAACGAAGTTTCCACCCAATAGGTCAGTATCGGGATCATCTTTAATCAGAAAAATTCCACCAGAGGAATCAGAGAAAATGTACAGTATCTATTCTTGATGATAATGGCTTGAGCAGCTAAGTTGTTTGTCTTGCTCAGTAGCACCTGTTCCCTCTGTGTATCAGCAATGCTATCATTTAGGCAGAGGCGAAGGTAGGTGAGTGCCGAAACCTCAAGGATTTTCTCACTGTCCAGGAACCAAGTCTTTGTAGGACCTCCCTTCTTCTTCCTTTTCCCAAAGGTTAGAATTCCCTGGTTTTTTCAGGTTGATCCTCAGTCCATTTAGTTCCACGTACATTTCTAGAGCATTCAGGTGCCTTTGGAGACCCATCTTGATCTGATTGAGAAGGATCCGGTCATCTGCATAGAGCAGCCTTCCAATTTGAATACCTGCCTGTGAAAGTGGAAAACATCTGACATTAGCAAAAGCCTATTCCACATCAGAATTAAACAAATTCAAGATGCCTGGAGCACAGGGACAGCCTTGTTTCAACCCGTCAAGGGTTCTAATAGAGTCAGTCAGAAGGCCCCTTCGATCTAATCTCACACGGAGTGAAGTCCGAGAGTGTAATGATTTCAGGGCCTCACCTATGTTGGTCGGGCTGCCCCAGTTTGCTCATTTTAACCACAACCTCTGACAATCTATAGTGTCAAAGGCTTGCGCCAAGTCAATTGAAGCCACGTAAAGTTCCTCCCCATTTCATGCCTTAGCCTTTGTCTTAAGCATGTTGATAATGAAAAGGTTAACGGATGTTCCCACACCTTTAATAAATCCTGTTTGCAAAGGGTCATAGTGGTGTGTTGAGGCTGCCCAATTAGAAAGGGCTTTAAGAAGCAATGCTGCAAAGATTTTGCCACTTACATCCAATAGGGTGATGGGCCTATAATTCCCTGGTACCATCCTATCGCCCTTTTTGAAAATTGGCACAATTGTTGCGCTTGTCCACAATGTTGGTATTGTTTTTGACTTCTTGATATATTCGAAAGGGCGCTCAAGTTCTGTGGCCCTAAATTCTGTATCTTCTTTCAGGTGTAAATTTGTCATACCATTGGGGTCTGCCACTCTAGAGTTACTTGCCCTGAGAATCAAAGCATATATTTCACTCTGGGACATAGAGAGGGCCCATTTTTGTCCTGTATCAGATGTAATTTGGTATGTACTCTATTCAGGGCCATCAAAAATGGATTTGAAATGGCACTTCCATTTTCTCGCTGGTATTGGGTTGAGTGGCATAGCTTCTTGTGGGGCCAAAAGATGATTAATCAGTCTCTCCACATCTCTGCTGTATTTTTTGAGGAGTTATGGAGCAACATACTTTCTGCCTTCCGCTGCAGCATCAGATGTTTGTGGGCCTTAGTCCAGTTCTTAAAGGCTTGTTTGAGATATCTTGCATGTTCCTTGACTTCCATTGTGTGGCTCCTGGAATGTAATCTTTAATCTTTATTCAAAGCCTGTTTCCTCCTGGCCACTTCAGAGTCGTATGTATGTCATATGGTATATCCGACTTTATTCACTGATGTAGGACTAGGGTCAAATGCTTTGAATACCACTTGGGATAGGTGCTGAGTGGCTAACAATTTGCTGGATACGTCGGGTACATATGGATTTAGCTTCAGCCTGTTTCCTCCTGGCTCAATTTTCAAGATGGCGCTTAGGAGTTTCAACTGGCCAGTTTGTTACTGTTAAAACCACTATACTATGATCACTTTTGCCAGTCTCCTAAATCTCCATATTTAGTAAATCGGAGAAGATTAGGTCTGAGACAAACACATAGTCAAGGACATTCGAGTCACGGCCCATTTGCCAAGTTGAACTTGGTGGGCAGTCCCCTGAAATATGTCCATTTACCAAATAGATGTTTCTTTCTAGCAAATCTTACCTCCAAAGTAAACTTCTCTTCACTTGCTGGGTGGCAGAGGGAGACGCATCTTCAATAAGCTCTTTAGCACCATCAAAACAGTCGATATGTAGCCTGGTGTACTTCTATTCCGGAAGCCATGTTAGGTAAGCTGAATAGTATAAAACACAACATTGAGATTAACCAGATGACCAGCAAAGCAGCTATCTTGACATCGGATGTAGCTGTTTGTACCTCCAAGAGACCACCTAATCACTTCAACTTCAAACCTATGTCAGAAGGAGAACTTGCCTTAATTATTGAAAATCTTAAACCTACTAGCTGCAAAGGGGATGCTTGCCCACCAATGGTTATAAAGGCGTGTTCCTCTACATTGATAAGTATTCTTTGCAGATTTGTTAATGCTTCTTTTAGAGAGAACTATGTTCTGATGAATTTGAAAAAAGCTTGGATAACCCTGCTGATAAAAAAAGCCAGGTTTATGCCCAGAGACACCAACTAACTACCGGCCTATTACAAACACTTTGTTTTTGTTGAAAACCTTAGACCATTGTAGCTTATGATCAGGTCTCGACACATGAGAAGGACCACGGGATCCTTAATAAATGGCAGTCTCGGCCCTGCTCGACTTGAAGTCAAGACTGCTTCAAATTATGGACAGAAGGCAAACTGCTATACTCATGCTCCTTGATTTATCCACGGCTTTTGACCTGGTGGACCACAGGCTGCTGGTCACCAGGCTCAAGGATGTGGTGGGTTTGTCGGACAATGCTGCCCTATGGATCAGCTCTTTTCTAAACAACCGCTAGTGTAAAGTGTGCAGTTAAGATTCAGAAGCTGAACCGTTGCTCCTGGACTTTGGCATGCCACAAGGGGCCTGTTGTCCCCTTCCATGTATAATATTTTCACTGTGCCCTTCTTCGACCTCCTGGAAGAAAATAAAATTGGTTTCACGAACAATTCGGATGACATGCAGTGTTTCATCCCACTGTCTAGCAATCACAGAGAGGATGAAAAATCCATCAATAGAATATATCATATAATTCAAATCTGGATGGTAAGTAACGGCCTGATCTAAACAAAGAAAATACTTAATTAATGATGATAGGCACAGAGGCCAAACTACGGAAGATGGGCACAGGATATACCCATTTTGTGGTAGCAGACTTCGATATTAAAACTAAAGAAAAAGTGAAAACTTTAGGAGTCTATTTGGACAAGAACTTCAATATGGGGTTCCACATGAGCAGCCTAGTCTTGTCTACTGCCTATTACATTAATTTGTTAGCGCAGCTTCATCCCTATATTTTCCACATTAGCTGTAAGACATTATCCAGGGCTATCATAGGGTCTAAAATTCACTATTGCGGTAGTCTGCTGGTGGGCACTGCTAAGTCAGACAGTGCCAGATTTCAGACCTTGCAAAATAGTGCTGTTAGAGTGATCATTGGTCTCAAGAGGCAGGATCATGTGTCAGAGGCCAGGCGCAGTTTGTACTGGTGTCCTATTGAGGATAGAATTCAATTTCGCCTCCTCCTGATTATGCAGAAATGTCTGACCGGGGTAAGTCCCCTATATCTGAGTGAAGCCCTGGTTAACAAAGATAGCATCAGGACCCTTAGATCTAACACCTCGAAACAACTCAAGATACCAGCATGCAAATGCAGGTGAAGAACTGTGCTGTTTAGAGGATGTTGATTAGATTGTTCTCTCTATGTTGGGCTCTGTTATCTTCTTTTTTACTTTTGGAAGCCCCATTGTATGCACTATATGTTACTTGTTGTCTGCGCCCGTAAGCTTCCGGTCATTTGGTGGGCTATATAAATATAGTAAAGTAAAGATGATTTGTGGAGGTAAATTGGAAGATTTACCTCCAGATATTCTGGAGGTACATTCTCCACCTCACCTAGGTTGTTAAAATTCAGTGGTCTGGGGAACAGGCAGTAAAGTAACTGTTGATCTGTTACTGCCATTGTACTGCCATTTTTCCTACAGAGCCAAACTCATAATGAGGGCTCTTGTCTTACTGTGTAGTAAAAACCATTTTGACGCAAAACATGTAAACATTTCCTTTCCTCTCTATTGACCTGTTCGGGTCACCCTACATAAGCATTACCTTTTCACATGGTTGGGGCCTAAAAACTCCTCAGATGAACTTGTTCTGATATAAAAAGCAAATGAATATGCCAAGGAGTCAATAATTTGACAAAATCTTCCACCTGCATAAAGACTGAGATTATGAGAATGAACCATTGGCAGAGACTGCTGCTTTAGCCACAGAAGGCAAAGATAGAATCAAGAGATTCCTGATGAAATTTCAATATAAATGTAAGCTAGATTCCCAATGACGGTGGTGTTATTAAAAAGCACCTTTCAATTGTTTGATTAAAGATTGTTATACCACTTGCAGTGCACCCAGGGAAGGCGGGGATGGAGGAGAAAATGTAGAAGGAGAACAGCCATGCCCTCAGGGTAATCGACTAATTTACACGCCAGAGAAGCGAGATAACAGTTCAAATTAATGTAATTAACCGAATTATGTGGTAAGCCTAAAAATGAGGCTGTGTCTCATATAATTCTGGCGTGATCATTATGTTTAACGCTGAGGCAAGACCATAAAAAAGTAGAGTGAGATCTTGGTTTTACATCAACTAAATTATTTTGATGGATCATAAACCATTGGAGAGTGAAAGAGAGCATCTAGAGGCAGGCTTGGCTTTCGAAGGAGTAGATTTGGGGGGCTTCACCCAGGATATTGTTCTAAACTTCCATTGATGTTGCTTATTCATATCTTCTTCGTTTTGCCTGGTAGGTTATATCCTTCCAAAGACTTCAATAATAAAGGAGGGAATGCAAGGATTAAAAACCTTTGTAATCAGTACATTTTAAGAATTACTCATGGCAATCCAACGGATCTCGTTTCTCCAAACTCTACAACCTGCCAAACTGAAACCATTTGCCTTGCTGCTTTGTGCAGGTTGGCATCTTAAATAGGGACAAGTGTTCACAGGACGCACACACAGGGCACAATAAAAAATTAAAAAAGACCTACTCTTAAATGTCCTCTTTGCCCTACAAGCTCCCTCTCGTCCCCATGGCTCCCAATCACTGCATGATATGTATGATATGATATGGCATTTATAACGCGCCTATACACAAGTGTTTCAAAGGGCAACGAGGTGAGGGAGGGGGAACAGAGGGAAGACAGAAACACCAATCGTACTAGGCCAGGTGACATTGAGAACGCACAAGTGCGGAGGGGCGAGAAAAGTGCGAGGAGAGAGGGGAGGGGCAGTGCAGTACATAGAATAAACAGTAAAATAAATAAAAACAACAAATAAGGAGTGCGGCCAGCTGGTGGCAAGTGCAAGGATAAGTGCAGACATCAGGTGTCAAGTGCTGGTAGGGGGCTGTAGGGATACAGACACAGCCCCTGAGTGCAAGGGTTGTCAGGGGGGCACTGCAGATACACAACTGGCGGTGATGGGACCTGGTCCAGAGAACAGAGGGTAGCCAGGTGACCAGTGCAGTTTCAGTTTCGGCCAGGAGTTCAGCAGGGGAGAAGGAGAAAGCAGAAGCAAAGAAGAAAGTCTTGAGGTGCTTCCAGAACCGGAGATGGTTCTCATCAAGTTTCAGAGAGGCAGGGAGGCTGTTCCAGAGGGAGGCCCCAGCCGAAGAAAGAGATCTACCACCAACTTGTTGCTTGGAGAAGCGACAGACCCTGAGGGAGTTGGAGGCAGATGAGCGAAGAGCTTGAGAAGGAAGATATTTAGCAAGAGAGAGTTGAAGGTATTGAGGCCCAAGGCCCCAGAATGCCTTGTGGACAATGCAGAGGGGTTTGAACTTAATCCTCGCAGCCACTGGGAGCCAGTGTAGAGATTTCAGTCCTGGAGAGATATGATCCCTGGACTTGAGGCCAAGGGCAAGTCTCGCAGTCCTGTTTTGGTTGAGTTGCAGAAGGCAGAGAGTAGAGGCAGGCAGATTTAGCAGTAGTCCACCGTAGAGAGAACCAGAGCTCTGGAGAGAGTGAGCTTCTGGGGGAAGGAGAGGAAAGGAAGAATACCTCTGAGGAGGTGTGGCTGGTAGTCTGACTTCTTAGAGACGTCAGAGATGTAAGGAGAGAAGGAGAGTGTGGAGTCGAAGATGAACCCAAGGTTTTTAGCCAAACAGGTGGGAGCAGGAAGAGGGCCAAGAGAGGCTGGGTAGAGAGTGGCAGGAAAAAAGGGAGCAGGTGTGCCAATGAGGAGAATCTCAGTCTTACTGGCATTAAGGCAGAGATCACTGGCAGCACACCACTTCTGGATAGCAGACATACAGTCAGAGATGAGAGAAGGAGAAGAGGTGGCTGAAGGGAGCCTGGACATGATCTGAGTGTCATCCGCATAGCACTGAAAGTCCGGGCAGAGAGCGGCAATGGATTGGGCAAGAAATGCGAGGTATTTGTTGAACAACCAGGGAGAGAGGTTAGACCCCCTGGGGAACACCACAGGTAAAAATAGAGATAGAGGAGATGAAGGACCCAAGTTGGACCTGGGAGGGTCGATCGGAGAGGAAGGAAGGAAGTCAGCCAAGCCAGGGCCTGATCGTTGATACCCAGGTTATCACAGATACGGTTGAGCAGGATGGCATGGTTGACCGTGTCAAAGGCAGAAGAGAGATCAAGTAAGATGAAGACACAGGGGGTGTTGGAATCGAGGTTGTCGAGCAGGTCTTCACAGATGTTAAGGAGAGCAGCTTCCATGCTTCTGGCAGCTTTGAAGCCAGACTGATGGTCCTGGAGAAAACCAACAGATTCAGTGTGAAAATTAAGCTGGGAGATGGCCAGCTTTTCCAGGAGTTTGTCCAGGAAAGGAGTTATGTAGATTGATCGATAGTTAGCCAGGCAGGACGGTTCGGCAGAGGGTTTCTTAAGAAGAGGGTGCACAAGGGAGTGCTTCAGGGGGGAAGGGAAGACTCCAGTGGGCAAGGAGTGGTTGCAGAAGTCAGCAAGAGCAGGAGGCAGGGAGTCAATGTGGTCCTTGATGGTTTTGGAGGAACAGGGGTGAACCTGTTTTGATGAGACATTCATAGATCAGATTTGTCGAGAAACCTCGTCTAGGGAGAACAGGGGAAAGGCAGAGAAGGACGGAGGAGAGGTGGCCGAAGAAGGGCCAGAGGAAGAGCAGGGAGTAGAGGGAGGAGGGGGAGATGAAGAGAGAGAGGACAGGATGTCCAGAGGACCTGGGAGGGGACAGGAGAGGTAGAGACAGCAGCAGAAATGGCCAGCTCCTTGGCGATTTTAAAGAATTTGTCCGAGTTGTTAGATGCTGCAGAAACGCGGGCTTGGATGTGGGCTCTCTTCTTGGTGCGGACAGAGAGCCGGTATTGTCTTTGGAACAGGCGGCAGGCCAGTTTGTCAGAGGATGTACCAGAAGCAAGCCATTTCCTCTCAGCCACCCAGCACCCTGCACTTACACCTCCTCTCATTCCCTCAATCCCTATGTGCACAATCTGACTTCCAATCCCTTACTTGCCACAGAGCACTGGAACTCCTTCTTTCATATCCTCAGATGTCTCAAATCTCATTTTCTTTCTCTCTTTTCTGATTCATAAATTCTACCTCATGCCTTCATTCCTTATTTATCCCTTTTGCATATTTCTTGTATCATTTGTTTTTAATTGTTCCGTAATTTGACAAAAACACTATTTAAATCTAGATTGAGTACAAATAAAACATTCTAACACACTTGATCAACGAGAGGATAATCTGCTTCCCTGCAACTGGCTGGGGAGTAAGTATCCCAGGGTACTTTTCATGAATTAAGTCTAATTTAATGCAGTGTGTGTTGTGACCTCAACACAACACCATGAGATTCGTGCTGAGTCACATGTGGAATGTCACATGTGCTGGTGACTAAGTCAATAAAAGGGCCGAGCAACCCTGGTCTCTGCATCTTCTTGCAGCCCGGTTCTGCTATGTGCATCATGGCCGGGCCGCCCCGCACCGCATGGCACCATCAGCACGATGGTAACAGCCTCCGTGGCCCCTTAACAACTGGCAACAAGATATCTGGCTTCTTACAGGTGGCAGACACCCCCCAAAAAAGAAGAAACGGACGGGAAGCAGGACACATCACATGCCCTGGCGGGCCGTGACTGAGCCGCAACACTTGCCCCTGGAAGGGCCATGGCAGTGAGGACCCCCTAACCCCATCTCCAGCCCCCAAAGAAAAGGGAAACTGGGTGCGCAACTCACACCACATCTAATTATACCAGCAGTGAGGCGCGCCACTATCACCATTTGAGAGGCGCTCCTGTCTGGGCACGACGAGCAGCAAGGTCCGCCGCACCCTCGCCAGCATTCAAGTCTCCCCCCTGGGGGTGAGAGAGAGTGGTGCGGGCTCAGTTGCAGCCGTTATAAAAAAACATTTTTAAAAAATGATGAGGACATTTCTTCCGCCTGGGGGAGAGTGAGCGGCGAGATAGTGAAAATAAAAAAATACACTCCTGCCTGGGGGAGAGACTGCGGCTCACTCGGCGTATTCATGATGGGGGAAAACAAAGTACTCCTGCCCAGGGACAGCAACGAACATTAACCCATAACTTTCCCTCCTGGAGGAGAGCAGCAGCATGACCTCTGCTGCATAGTGGGAGGTGACAGCACTAGGGGCATGGCGGTCTCCTGTAACCAAGTTCTTGCCTAGGGGAGACAAACAGGGGAAGACCTGCTCATACAGGGCGGGAAGCAGAAGGAAAACCTGACCTGCTGTATGCAGCCAAGGTACTGCTCCCTGGGAGAGAAGAGCAGCCAATGCTGTTCCTTCAATGGGACATGCACCTGCCTTGGGGAGAGCAGGTGGCCCATGCTGCCACAATAACCTTCAGTGCTCCTACCTGGGGGAGAGCAGGTGGCCTATGCCGCCACAGTCATTTTCTGCCATACTGACTGGGGGGTGGGGGGGCACAAAGGTGACAATGCCTGCTGCCACTGCTCTGGAACGGCAGGGCCCCTGCCAGTTTTAGAAGACAGAGGAGCACCCTGCCCCTCTGGACACTCAATATAGGCACTCATGTCTGGGGAGAGGTTCACTGTCTCACGCCAGGCACTCCCATCAGGGGGAGAAGTGCACTGCCTCAAGCCAGGCACTCCCATCAGGGGGAGAGGTGCACTGCCTCAAGCAAAGCACTCTCGTCAGGGGCAAAGGTGCACTGCCCAAAGCAGCTACTGCCTGGTGGAACAGCATACGAGGGGAAGAGCATACCATGCCGCTACAGTGACTGAACACTCCTGCCTGGAAGGGAGCCAGCAGATGGCGCAACCTGGACCACTGCCCATCCTGCACCCAAGCACCACGAATCCCGGCCACAATGCTGGCATGACAGGGGCTTTCCCCAGTGAAAGTGCTCATGCGGTCAGGCAGAAGGTGAGTATGAAAGCAAGCTTGGACCAAACAGGCTGACGTCAGCCGCTGCCTGGGAGAGAAGAATGGCATGCCAACAACCGACACCGCTAAGGCCTCATGCAAGCCAACACAGTGACTCTGCCTTTCCTGGCGGCTGGAGGGCCAGGAGCCGGTCACGCAGCGGGGTACGTCCTCGCCGCCAACACAGGAAGAGCAGGGCAGCAAGCTCTGCTGCAGCAGTGTCCGTACACCAGAGCCCACCAGAAAGAACTCCCACCTGGGGTAGACGAAAAGTACGCAACAGCCTTAGTCAGGCCACAGCTCTCCCCGAAGAGAGTGCTCGTGCGGCCAGCCAAAAGGTGAGCCAGCAAGAACTCCTGACTGTGGGAGCCTGGCCACGGCAGCCGTTTCTGCATCGACACAAGTTCAATCTGACAAGCAGAGGGAAGAACTGGGCCCGATCGCTGCCCGTGCCAACTCCAGCAGAGGGGACCCTCTACAGGGTGGGGCTGCCGCCAGAGCAGTAGCATTAAAGAACACACGCCTGAACGGTGACCCGGGTGCCAATCTGCCCGCTGCCGTTCAGCTGTTCCTCACTTGGTGAAGGAGGCGAGGAGAGTGTCCTCCCCTTGCCCTTATCCGCATGGAGGGATGGGGGCCTGAAAGACTCCAGACTACAGTCTGCCTCAAGGGACAAAGACCAGCCAGGCCCGCTAGAGGACCATCCTACGGCAAACTCCCCAGACACCTGCTGGCAAGACGACAGCCAACGTGGTCCCCAGTATTCCCGGGTGTGGCTTTGCAGACTAGTGGAGCATACTCCATCTTGGACGAATGGACAAATAGGGACTGCCCCGTGATCATCTGCCGATGTGGCCCTAATATCCCCGGTGTGGCTTTTCCGCTCATTGGGGCGATCTCCACTTCCTTGTTGGACTAATAAAGCTTTAATAAATGAGCTCCAGAGGTGCGTCACACACCAATGTATACATATGCATAATAATGTTTCCTAACGACCCACGAGGTCAGAGCAAGTTCCATAGTCGTTGTAACACATGCCATCTTAATTGCTGTATCATCTGTCTTTAGTCTTGGCATGGGATGTTGTGAGCTCAGCACCATACCACGAAGTGCGTGCCGAGTCATGTGTGGAATGCCACATGTGCCGATGATTAAGTCAATAAAAGGGCCGAGCAGTTTCCTTCTTGGCAATTACTGAGACGCCAACCCTGGTCTCTGCGTCTGCTTGAAGTCCTAGCACTGCTTGCTGAGTCATGGCCCTGCCAGGCTGGCCTGCACCGCAGGGCACCATCAGCACGACGGGGCTGTCCTCCCCCGGTCCCGTCACAGTGTGGTCATATCATGCTTTGTTTTGTAACATGAATTGTTTTTTTTTAATTATGTTGCACTATATGCCAACTGGGCCTGCTTTGTGTTGGCAGATGAACACCCCACCCCCTGTGATGAAGTAGCATGCATCATAATAATCTTATGAATCAAACCTCATGTTTTTATAGCACTTCATGCAAGTTTCCTCCCACTTTAACAGTTCACATTGTTACCCAGAATCGACCTTATAGACACTTTGATCAGTATGTTAAGGGTACAGTCCTATATTTTACATCTCAATATTCAGGTGCCATGCCGTTATTAAAGTCAACCATGCTAAGGTGAAAAAATAGTGTTAGACCTATATTTTTTATTTCATAAAATAATTGCCATACAGTTTTAATGTGAAATCCTAAATGTAGAAAGGCGTTCTAGCGCGGATTGTACAGTGTCTCTACAACTAAAGACACAATATAATATGAGTGGGCCTCTTGCGCCCTCTAGTGCAGATATAGGAGATCACATTTTAAACGGAGATTGGTTTTGTCTAACCTTGAATGTGTTCGTAGATAAACACGCATTATTGCTATTTCTCGCTGAAAGCTACCTTTTAAAATGATTTAAATATTGTAATAAATGAATTACTGTTATATTAGGTATTTTATTGGTGTACGAATCATTAGTGACACCTCTGTCATAACATTTTAACTCACATCATAAGCAGCACAACTATTCTAAGAAGTGCTGAAACTGTACCTTATCTTAAAATGTCATATTGAATGCAAAATAATATCAAATCACTTTTGCAACTATAATCCAAGTTTTTGCATAATACAAGTAGAAATAGGGCTAATGGCCATATATATGGGCTGGCTTTTACTAATAAAATGTTAAAAAGTATCTCCATTATGCATTTCGATAAATGAAGTTCACATTCTTAATTTCATAATAAAGGCTGAAAAGGGGAATGTTGCCTAAATTGTGCTCTGTGCACTTGGCGACGGATGGAAATAAAGTAACGCTGTTCCTAATCGACTGGGCAGTGTTGAGTGGCCGGGGGTGCAAGACCATGACAGTGTAGTGCGCTGCAGGGCAGGCCCTCAGCCTGGAAGGTAGCGCTGGCGCAGCACCAAATAATTCACACATTATGTGTCTAATGACATTGACTGCCGACCTGGAAGCTGCTCAGCCCTTTTATTGGGCACTTACACATGATCACTGCTGTCCCCGTGGGTGACGTGCTGTGAACACTTATACCAAAGACACATGACTCGGCACGGGCCCTAGACACAGACTCAAGTTACAACATCCCATGGGTCTAAAGTATGACAACACATTCATAATAACTGCACAACCATACAATCATGCATAAACAGTTAGAGAGCTGGGCCAAACAAAACCACATACATAAGGCATCACTACATTTCCGACTGAGTCTGTGGGGACATTGGGCATTGTGATGCTGCCCCTTTAAGGGTGCATGCACGTGGCGGAGTGACGTTGCACTCCGACGCGTGCAGTATAAATAAACGGGGCATTCCCGGGCGCAAGTGCGACTGGGGAGCCCGAACGCAGCTGTGTTGGTGTGAGTTTGTGGTCGAGCGGGGGTTCACGGGGGACTCCGTTGGGGACTCGAGCAATATAACAGGTATTGCCCCTGGGGAAAACGTTAGTCCAGGGGGTGGGGAGTGTCACACTGGCTGGCAAAGCTGCACCCAGGGACACAGGGGGCCACATCAGCAGATTGGAACTTGGGATAGTCACTCTTTACCAGTCCAGGAGAGGTGGGGCAATGTCAGCAGCAGGCAGTTACTGGGTCCACTTTAAGCATGCGCGCTCATGAAGGGTCACAGCCTTCAGGTCCTCTCATCGCTGTAGCCACTTTAAGCACCGTAACCCATGCAGGTACAGAGCATCCGACGTTCATCGGCTCTGCACGTGCGTCACTGGTCGCTGGAGAAAAGGGTGACTTTTCATGTAGGCACACTCTGGATGATCAGCCTGGCCTGCTCCTAGCATCTGCTGCAGCAGAGGGTGTCACAAGCATAGGCAGGGTCATTGTTGGGGGTTCCCGGGTGACTGATGCCCTCGACATTAAGGGTGCTGGGGAAGAGCCCAGCGGCATGACCTACTCCTAGCTCATGGCTGCGAGGATAGGCAGGGTCATTGTTGTGTTGGGGTTCCAGGGTGGACGGACCCCAAGCAATCAAAGTTGCTGAGGAAGGGCCCAGCGGCATGACCTGCTCCAAGTTCATGGCCATGAGGATCTGCTTGGTCGTTATTGGGACTATGCAAGAGTTATGGTGGCATCCTTTCATGCTGAGTCATTCTTCTCCCAGGCAGAAGTTCACTGCGTGTTAATGCAGCACCGGTCCTTCCCGCGCCACTCCTTACTCCCCCAGGCAGGAGCCATGCATAAGACACTGCAGCGGCGGTCCTTGCTTCACTATTCTTCTCCCCCAGGCAGCTTAATATGTAGTGATGCAGCAGCAACCCTTGCCATGTTGCACTCCTCCCCAGGCAAGAGTTAGCTATTCGGTCTTTTTTTTGCCACACGCACCACAGTCTCTACGGTAGCATGCGCCGATCTCAGCGGCACTTCGGCTGTCATCAGGACATCCCCCTGACATCAGTAGGATAATGCTGCGTCCTTCATCAGGCCCACACTGGGGGCGGCAACGGCGGGATCCCGTTCCCCACAGATCCCATTCTCGTTGGAGAAGCTTCGACAGAGGATGTGCGCCCGGGACAGCTGTGCTGCACGTGGGTCTTCCAATCCCACCTTTGTTGACAGTTGTTGGGTGACAGGGTGTACCAAACCACGCTAGTGAAGGGGGTTGCAGCGCAGGGCCTGTGCCTGGAAGGCAGCACTCGTGCAGCACCAAATAATTCACACAGCAGGCAGGAGTGTGATGGCATTGACTACCAAGCAGGAAGCCGCTTGGCCTTTTTATTGGGCATGTGATACACGTGATAACGCAGGCCTTGTGGGTGACGTGCTGTGATTGTGACTCGCACCAGCCCTCAGCACAGTGCTCACGTTACAACAGGCAGTTTCTAGACCAGGGATCTCCACTCTTTTTCTCAGCCAGAGGTGCTTGAGAGCCAATAAGTGAGAGCTACTGGGGTGGTTATATCCTTGATGGAGAAATAGGGGAGTGATGGGGACAGGGTTATGAGTGTGTCCCTGGCAGGCAATCGATAGGCTTGTAAAACACAGAGCTAAAATAACCCTGTGTTTTACAGAGTTGACTTGCAACCAGTGCTTGAAATGTACAAGAAAGTGAAGGAATTAAGCAGGTAGTACTTGGCATCCGTTCCATAGACTACAGTACCATTCTTATGCCCCAGTGCAAAGTTTGTATCTAATACCACCTCTGGTGGGCAAATGAATGCACACAAAGTGATGATTCCCTCTGCATTTGTACTCTTTCTCTATGTCGGGTCACGCCTCCACCATTGCTATCTCTGTAAGCAGACACTCTCTCGCTCACCTCGTTTCATGTTCTCTCTCATTCCGGAAACGAGCAGCAGTTAATTAACTCCCTTGTCTACTCTTCCTCACAATCCCTTCTATAGTAACTCTTTGTCTTTCCCCATCTCCTCTCATTGCCGTAAAATCTCCTGTCATTTTCGTACAATCTCCTCTCACTGTGGTACACTCTTTTTTTTGTTCTCTATATTTTTCTTTCTCCCTCTTCTTCACAGCTTTAACATCACGCTTTCTGTGGATCCCTCTCTGTTTCTCTCAAATTCTCTGTCGCACCTTTTGTCTTGTTCTCTATTAGTGTTTCGTTCTACAAGTGTTTCCTATTGCTCTCACTCTGGATGTGCCCCACTTTCCACATACATTGTAAGGTGAGATTGGATTTGTCTTATATTGGTCTTCTCCATTATTTCCTCCAAAGGCCCTTCTTGTGCTCCACGCTATTGCTGGAACTTTGCTCGTGTTCCTCCCGATTTATGCACTTTGTTATTCTCCCTCTCTATGGGCCTCATCACGAGTTGGGATGTAGCCCTTAAATGGAGTGGTAACGGTATTACCGCCACATTTAAGGGCTGGCCCTATCACGAGTTGGGCGCTAAATCGGCTGTTTTTTCTGGAGGTGAAAATCCCTGTTTTTGGTGGTATTACAGCCGGCTGTATTAGCCCACAGTATTAGCACCGAAAATTTCCAATTGGATCCAATGGACTGAATCAGGAATGGGGATTTACTGTTAAGGCCCAACCCGTGATCTGGTGGTAATACCACCGGGCCGGTCGGTGCTAGGGCTATTACAGCCAGCGGTATTACAGCTGGGAATCCAGCCCAACTCGTGATGAGGCCCTATCTGTGCCACTCTATTTTTTCCCTCTTTGTCTCCCTATCACTTTTTTCAGCATCTCATTATGACCCTCTCATTAATAAATCCAACTAAAACGAAGGTCATGGTCCTAGGCAGAAGGTCAAAGCAGTGGCACCACTTTTCATGGTGGCTCAATAGTACTAGGTTAGAGGTTGTGGGTGAAGGGAAATACATACTTGGGTTTCCTGAATCACCCGAACCCAACAAAGGGATTCTTTGGTGAGTCTGGGCCTCATTACAAGTTTGCCAGTAAAATTACCAGCATGCTGGTGTTACCGGCGTGGCTGCTCGGACTACACCGGTCCGGAAAAAGGTGCTGGTATGGATATACCGGCAACGCTGTTTCCAGTCTGTGTAAGAAGATTCAATTCAACACTACAGCTAAGTCAATGCCTAGTCTGGGATACTGAATGGAAACCCTTATTGATATATCTTTATGTCCAGTTCATGAGTTCTGGATGACTACCCCTATATAACACCCCTCTCTTAGAATCCCCCTGACCCCACTGAGCCAAGAAGTAGTTCTGTTTTGCAAGTTTAAAAGGTTTATTTGAGAAATAAGACAAAATATAGATAGCACGCTTTTATAATAAATTAATAATCGATATTGCCCTTTTAAATATAATGTTAATCAACAATGGGTAATCTGACACTAGCACACTTCTTTACAATCAATGAGGAGTTAGTATAGGATGGATAAAGTAGCAAAGTACTTTTATGATTTTAAGGGAAAAGCAATGAGGAATAAAATGCAGTACAGAAATACTTGATATGATTTTAGCAAAAGACAAGATAATCACTTTTCTCTGGCAATTCACCCCCCTCCCCTATGCAATGTAAGAAATGGAAGGAGATGGAAGTAACACACACAGTTCTCAGGAATGCAATCAAATACAATACGAAATTCAATTCCCCCCCAGCAAGCTTAGAGAAAACCGGTATGAGTTTTAAAACACAGGCCCAACTGCTTTGAATGTGGTGGCAATGAAGTGAGAAATATGCTGAAAATGCTTTTAATTCCCTTTAGGAGGTTCAGGGTGAGTGAGAGATACTTGGGATGAGTGCAGGCTCACTTTAGCAATGATTCAGAGATGGTGATTAAGAGGCAAACGAATTTTTAGCAAGGAAAGAAATGACTGCTGATGGTTACACTTGGCTGGATTTTTAACCAAATCGCGGTAAAATTCGCGAGTGCGTGAATCGTGATTGCGGAAAAAGTATAAGAGTGCGTGAATCGTGATTGCGGAAAAAGTATAAGGAGTAGGAAGTCGGGTCTAGGCTTGTTGGAAAGCTTAGATTCTAAGCTTTCAGAGGAAAGTTAAACCAAGTTCGTAGGTAGCCCAAACGGTTCCAGAGATATGAACGATTTTGTAAAGGTCGTTTTTCGGATTTAAAGTAAACTCAAAATGACAGGTGACAGCTTGCAGCTTCAGAATTGACAAGTGACAGTGGTGCAGCTTTACAAAATGACAAGTGACAACTTCTAGGAGGCAGTTCTGGTTAGATTATAATAGTTTGGATTAGATTATTTTAAACTAAGAGCTTATTTCTGTCACAATCTGACCTAAGTACTCACAATATATTTTGGAAGGACTGGACCCCGTCACGGATCTGATCAATCAGGCTAGCGGCACTTCACAGCGATCTGGTCTCTGGGCCTGCGGTTCTGCACGGTCTGGCCTGGTCTGGTCTGGCACTGTTCTGGTCTGGTCTGGCACTGGTCTGGTCTGTCCGGATATAGCGGTCTCTGCACGGCTCCTGGATCTCTGCACTGGTCCTGGCAAAAGTTCTTTGCAAGGGATTCAAGCAGCTACTGTGAGTAGCTTGCAATGATTTGAGGCCTGCTGCAGAGAACTCAGCTTGTGGTTTTAGGCCTCTGATTTAGGTTCTAAAGTATATGTTCTAGGTTCTGGAGTATGTAGCTGGAGTCAGTCTGGAACTGGTATCTTCTGGATGTTGTGTGGTCCGGCAAAACGCTCCACAGCAACTGGATTTGAATGTCTCTACCTGTCCCAGCAGTCTCTTTTTATGTGTTTTGAAAATGGGTGTGTGCCTGGGCCTAGCTAAGCCTGCCCCTCTCTGCTCGTCATTGGCCCAATTCTCCCCTCTCCCATGATTGGGGGAAGGAAATGTGAGTCAGAGTGATGCTGTAGGTTTTATGGGTCAGAAGATCCTCCCCTGGTCAGTTTCCACACAAATCTATATTTGACCCAAATACATATTGCACAGATACGCAGTTGTTTAAAATGACATGCACCCATCACATATCACATGAGGTATACTCTGTTCAAACTCTGCTCTTCCTGGGGGCTTGCATTCAGAAATGGCAACATTTTGCGCTTTTTAGTAGCTTTCCCCATATCAGATTTTTCTCCAAATTTATACAATTGTGTGCAAGGAGTATGGACATGAATTGATGAAGTGTCAGATTTTTAACATGCAGACATTTGGAGTGAGACCCTATTTTCCGCTAGCAACCCCCCAGAATACACCACAGGGTCCTAACGCATCTCAAAATGTTCACAGAAAAATCACAAAAATAATAATATTACTTATATAATTCTGACAAGTCCGCACTATGAGTTATCTATCATTTTAAAATTATGCTCTGGCCCAGATGGGTGTGGTTTAGGTTCCAAAGCACATGGGGGAAGCTTCTACCTGTACCCGCCTCCAGCTCGGGTGGCTCCCAGAGGCACTTCTCCTCCCACTTCTCCCAAGAGGAAGCCACTTTTACGACACCCCCAATATAACATTTGCCTGAGTCCCGGACAGGCCTTTGTTCACCTCCCTGTAGTCCCCAGCTGCTCCACCCTTAATCTAATCAGAGAGGTGAAAACTCCTTTTGGCAAGGGGAAGAGGGGCTGAGCAGGTTTTAACTCCTGTGGGGGTAGATGTCAGGCAGAATTCAGTTTCATTAAGCCAGGTTTCAGCTAAAATGTCACTTTTTGTTCCCCAGTTTAAGTCAATACAATTTTTACATATGCAGCTAGAATGCTGATTCTAAGTTCAAAAGTATGACATTTTAACAGTTACAAACTATGTGACACTCAAAAGTAGGTCACTCAGTTAATTTAAACATTTCGATTTTGGTGGTTTTAATCCAGTTTCAGTTAGGCTGCTGACATGCATAGCTCAGCCAGTTTTGTTATGAACATTGTTTTGGGCTCTTCATCTTCCCAGATTTTGTATGCACACATACTTCATTCTGCCAGATGTCCGCTGGTGTTCAGTGAGATTTTTGGATGTGTTGCAATGTTTGAAAATAGGCATTTTGAGCTGGCATTCAGAGAAACCAAAGGTAATTTTAAAGCGTTTTTGAGCTAACAGGCGCTGCTGTTTTACCTTTGGCACCCATTCCACTCATGGCTCCCTGGCCCATCATGCTCGCAGTGGTGGGTGGCAAGTTAGGCAGCCATTTTGGTGTACGCACAAACTGCGTGGTTCTCCTGGATTCTGGCGCACATGTGGGCTTTTTGGCCATCTTGGATTTTCTAAGCCCACAGCACCAAATGTTGCAGCATGATAGCTCAAACGTGGGTCAGGACACCCAACAACTGGCATACTTGCAATGAAGCCCTCTGTCTCCTGTCATATCCTGAAGAAATGGCTATGGGTAAAACAGTTTGCCACTAGCTCAGGTGGCGGCAATGTGGAGGCTCTGATTAAGATTTACAAGACAAGAATTATCCCTACCCTGTCCTATTGCTTGGATCTTCTTTGGACCTTCTTCCCGAAGCACATGTGACTTGGCTAGAAAAACTGGAGGGGAAACTGTTATGGTCAATCCTGGCTGTCCCTAAAACCATTCCGGTCGAAGCCCTAACACTGGAATTGGGGGTTTGGTTGCTTCGGGCACATTTTCTTCTCAAGCGGTGCAAGCTATATTGTGCCCTGCGACTATGTCCTCTGGACGACCATAAGCTCTTAAATTTGGTCAATTGTGGCATTGGTGCAACCTGCCAAAACCACTTTGTTGCAGCATTGACTAAAACGACTGAGTTACATTGTGAAGAGATAGGCTTCCAGCTCCCCAAGCTAATAACCTCCCTGATTATTTCAAGCTATTGAAGAGGAAAACATGGGACTGGGACCGTACTAATTCTCTCCACAAAACTGCTCAGAAGAGGCGATAAACTGAGTACACACAGCAGGCCTTTGAAATCGACAGCCTTTGCACCTACCTAACCAGACCTTGCGTCCCAAAAAAAAGAGAGAGTCTATTATATACTTACGTCTAAATATCTTACCAACTTACGAGTATATTGGGAGCTGGTCTGGTCTGGTTCTTGAGAAGCGGCTGTTTCGGCTTTGTGGTAAGCACATTGAATCTAGCCACCACATACTGTCCCAATGTGCCACTCTCATCCATACATATCGGAGGGCATATTTAAATCTGGTCTCAAATTGTGATAACATCCAAGGTGACCAATTCTGGTCTGCGTTATATGGTGCAAATTCCCTCGTGATTTCAGGGACAGCCTATTATGTCTGGAAAGAAGCAGTAAAGCGTTTGGTTGATGTTACATGATGAGCTCTATCTTGGGATCTCCATAAAGCCAGAGTCAATATGTTGGCCTTTACTGTCTCCCTTAAAATAAACATTTTAATTTGAAGTTTTATGATGTAACTGGGATTGTGACCTTATTATGTTTAATGTAATATTGCAAATGTGTTTTTACTTATCTTGTGTTAAGGTTATTCTGTTTAACCAAAAGGCACAATAAAAACATTTTAAAAAATAATTTAAACAACAAATTATGACCCTCTCTGTTTTCTCTCTCCTGATTTCTTTAACGCTCACTGGCTCCAGTCCTGCCAGTTAAGGAGGGCTGTGGGTTGTTGGAAAGTTCTCATGTACCAAGTCAGGTGAGCACACATGATGTAGGATGCATATTTGCCCCTCCCTTTAAAGCAAGGGACTGGAGTAAACAAAAGCCAAGGGACGGAGCAGAAGGAAGCAGGCACAATTTCCCAGAGTAAATGTTGTGAAAGCTTCGTCCTGCAGCTCTGTGAAGTTGAATTACATGTAAAATGTTTGTAATTGCTATATACTTAGCTCCTGTACACTCCTTCAGCTTGGTGAAGTCCCAGTACTCAAATATGGTCAAAATCAGAAGTGCTGGTACTAAGCGTCAGATAGGAGTGGCCCATTTAAAGCACGGCTTGAAACATGTACAAATAATAAGTTCACCTGACAATATATTTATAATATAGTAACATGTTGTGTAAAAAGAGATATGTGTTCTGGCCTAGTTGTGATGGCACAGAACTATGGAAAGGCCTAACTGATGCAGCTCGCTGTTGCCTGGCTCCAAGACCTAATTGACGAACAAGATCTGCTTAAAGAGGTCAGACTATTGATGTCTTTGGCTTACCCCTCAGGATCTCCACGAAAGGCGGTTGAAAGCAGAGAACTATATTGGGCAATTCTTTTTTTTCTTACTGAACATTCCTGATTATAAACTACAGATATACAGCTAGGTAAGCACGGAACCTCTTTCTCAATGTGTGCAAAACTACTTCATTGAGTCAGAAATATGTACTACGTGCGTTTGCAAGAAAGAAAATACGTGGCTGTCATTTTTGCATTTTCTCTCAAGCCAGTGCACCACTGTTGACAAGAGTAATTAAGCTGGTGGAAGGTGAAGCAACACCCTTCAAAATCATTATGTTTGTCGAAGGGGGGAAAATGATCTATTTCGTTTGAGAACAGCTGCCACATTAGGAACCAAGGTGCTAATTAGTTCTTTTTAGCCCACACCCACCTCACCACATACTGTAGTTTTGTCTCAGCCTTAAACAAAAAAGAGAGTATTGAGTGGAGAACAAGGATGTGGGAAATGGGCCTGTGTGAAAAAGCAAGAGCTAGGGTAGGAAAGAACAGCGAGAGTGGGAGATGAAAGTTGACTTGTCGAATGAAAAGTGGCGCTGAGGACAGGAAAAGGATACGTGAAAAACCTATGGGCAAAACAAACCAGATGTCATAGAAAGCATTGTACCATTAAGAGCGGGTCTTTCACTTTGTGACCAGCTGAGGCCAATCAAAGCATTTGTCGTGGTTCCAAATTGGGGCAGTATATTCTTAATAATGCCACTCTGGCATTCTACTGCTCCTGCAGACTGTAGGTGGTGAGGGCTGTGGAGATTATGCTGTACATTGAGAGCATTGAGAAGATTCTTGATAGCATGAATCACAAAATGCGTCCCTTGGTCACTGTTGATGGTGACGGGACCACCCCAAACCTGCGGGAAACCAAAGCGTCCCCACAACACAGAGAACACGGAGCAGCCACAGTGGGTCTGAAGTCAGAAGGAGGGGCTGCCTGGACGGATTTGCACCGGTAGGTCCCAATACATTCATGCTCCCAAGGGATAACCGTCAGCAGTGAAGTGAGCATACAAGTGGGGTTCGTCATAAAGAAATTTAGCGGGTGCAAGCCACAAATGGGAAATGAAGAACAGAGTGAAGGTCCCTGGCGCTGTGAGGGCTGACTCTGCACTGCTGGCAGGCAGCACATAGGTGTGCGACATCCAGCACAGTTATAACAGAAAACCACAGTGGGGCGCTTATATGTACAAGTCCCGAAGTAGGGAAATATACAGCTGAGTAATCACGATCAGGCGAGGCACCCAGACATACAGTCCCAACAAGTAGCTGCTCCTTTCATGGAAGGCGGGATGAATGAAAAGCAAACTTCTCCACAGCAGGTGCAAAAACGCGATAAGGCCAGCACAGGCATAGTCTGCCACACAGAGGCAGTCTATATGGGCAGGAACAGCAGCAATCTGGAGAAGAAACTCCCACAGTGCTTTTCTATGCAGACATTTCCAGTGAGCCCTGGGGCCACTTAAGGGCTCATAATGAATAAAAAGCTCTAACCCTGCTGAATGACCAATGAAGCTATTGTAAACTGGGTGGAGAGGATGAATCAAAAGGCCTACCTAGCCTTGTGACGAAGTGGGGGGGGCTGCGGGCCTCAAAGGGACTTCTGGAATCCCAGTAGAGAGCTCAGGGGCCCTGGGGCTGATGTGCGGTTGGAAGCAGGAAACTGGTACTTGGCCTCTGGGATGGTGACTCAAGGGGCAATGTCTTCGCCAGGAAGGCTGCTCTGAAACAGCTACGTTCCTGGACAGAGATAATCTGATGATTTCAATCAGTGATGCATCCGCAGGGCATGTGAGGTGTAACGTCATTAATTCCTTGCTGGATTGTAGATGGATTTTGACAAATAACTGCATTTAATTCAGAGATTAAGAGTGGGTGCTTCAGCTGCCATAACATTGCAATCGCATGAAATGCCTTGTAACTGGGGATTGAAAACACTTTCCTCGTATTCCGGTGAAGGTTTCATCCCACCTGAGTTACCTTCCCCCCTCCTCTGCTGCTGGAGCAGCGCAATACCCCATTCCCTGACCTGTGTGAAGTTAAGCACCTGATTGATTTTGGCGTCCTGGGACATCTCGTACACCTGACTTGTCTGCAAATGCCTTGCTGCCAGGAGCCTGGTGAGTTCATTGTGCATTGTGTAATTTATCTGTGCATTGCAGTTTCTACGTCTCTCTCTCTCTGCCTTTCAATCTTTCTGCTCTCTCCCTCCATGGTGCTCTCCATCTCTCCTATTTACTCTAACTGCTACTGGATCACCTATCCTACCTCTCTCTCCAAGCCTGGAAGGAAAATAATCAAAAAAGGATCTCCTGGTCTCCAATCCAGGCCTGCCCATCACTGACACCTATGTCAATGTTTCTTCCAGGCAGACTGTCACAGACATCCTTGTTGTCGTACCCTCTCCAGGCCTATGGACCCGGCACATGGTCTCTTCTGTCCTCTCCCCTTTCTCTTTGTAGCCATTAATGGTGCCACCAGATGGGAAGTACTCTTGGCATGCTTCTCATCCTCTAGGTGATTCATTAACATCTTTCATGATGGCACTGTCATGGCCCAGAGCTCTCAGCCCAACTTCCTCCTTCTTAATAGGCGTCTTCCATCTCTCATCAACTTCCTCCCATCTCCTGCCACTCCTCCGTCTGCCATCCCTCTTGCCCCTTCTCCAACACTGTTGGGCATACCACATCCCTGTACCCTTCCTCGGATGACCTTCAAAGGTGGCAACCAGCTTCACCTAGCTACCCTCAACTCTCGCTCTGCTGTTAAACACTACTCTGATATCTGTCTCCTTCTTGAAGACTTTGACCTTGACGTTCTCGATCTCACTGAGATGTGTTCACTGCCAGCTCTGTCAATGCTTTTGACACACTCCTCCCTGAGGGCTACAAGATCCTCTCTAAGCCCAGACCTAACAGGTCTGGAAGCGGAGTGGCCTTGATCTTCCCTGAATGGGTCCCTGCTACTATCATTCTCACTCAGACCTACTCTTCCTTCGAATGCCTCATCTGCAGGCTTGGTGTCTCTCCAACCCTCTTGTTGACTCTCGCCACCATCTACAGGACCCCTGGTCCGGTCTGACCTCAACTCTTCTCTTCTTGCCTCCACCTCCAAGCTTCTCTTCCTTGGAGACTTCAATATTCACCTTGACTCTCCGGATTCGGCCAGGGGACTCTCCCGCAGCCTCTGTGACATTCTTTCCCTCACCATTCATCCCTACGGTCCGACGCACTCATCTGAACATACCTTGAGTCCTCCCATCTCCAACCCTCTCACTACACCTCTCTGGTCTGACCATTCTCTCCTGTCCTCTCACCATGCATCTCTTAGGTCCCCCGACTAAGCCTCCGCCTGCACTGCCAGTCTCCTTCTCCATTATTCAACTGATGAAGCGAGTGTCAGTTGCTGATTTTGCCGTCACTATCATTCCCCCTCCCACTCCTGCCACAGACTCCCACACTGACTCTACCCTTACTAATTTTCACCTCTCTATCACCAATACCCTAGTCATCCTTGGCCCTGTCATGAGGATCTGCATGAAGCCTGCATCCAAGCGAAACACCTGGTGTGACTCGGATCTAGCCTCTGTGAAACACAAGTGCAGGGTGGCTGAGCAGAAGTTGCGGGCATCAGGCGCATCCTCTGACAGACTGGCCTGCCGCCTGCTTCAAAGGCAATACAGACTCTCCATTCACTCAAAGAAGAGGGCTCATTTCCAAGCCCTCATCTCTGGGGCCACTAACAACACGGGCAAACTGTTTAAAATCTGCAAGGAATTCACCAATCCTACTACAGTCTCCACTTCTCCCCTGCCATCCCTGATCCTCTCTACTTCACTGGCCTCCCACTTCTTAACCAATACTCAGGACATCCTGTCCTCACTCTCCTCTACTCCCCTCCCTCGCTCCCTTCTCCTTAACTCTCAGGCCTCCCTCGGCCACCCCCTCTCCCCTTCCCTCCTACACTCCTCTTTCTCACCCATAGCACTGGATGAGGTCTCTAGACAAGTCCTCTCTATGAAAGTCTCCTCCAAACAGGTGATCCCCTGCTCCTCCAGAACTATCAAGGACAACATTGCCTCCCTTTTGCCCGCCTTGGACGATTTCTGTAATCACTCCTTTGCCACTGGCTCCTTATTACTACCCCTTAAGCACTCCTGTGTGCATCCTCTCCTCAAAAAGCCCTCTGCTGACCCCTCCTACCTGGCTAACTACTGCCCTATTTCCTTTACCACCATCCTGGGCAAACTCCTGGAGAAGCTGGTCATCTCCCAACTGATCCAACATACTGAATCTGTTGATTGTCTCCACTACTAACAGTCTGGCTTTAGAGCAGCCAGAGGCACGGAAACTGCTCTACTGAGCACCCGTGAAGACTTGCTCTCAAATCTCGATTCAAACATCTATCTATCAATTCTTATCTTTCTCTGCTTCGACAAGGTCAATCATGCAACCCTGAACAATGGGCTCCATGACACCCTTGGCACCATGGGCCTGGCACCGAACTGGTTAACCTCATTCCTCTACGACCGACTTTCCCAGGTTCAACTGGGCCCTTTGCTCTCCCCTATCACACTTTCCACCTACGGTGTCCCTCAAGTCTCTATCTTGCTGTGGCTCTTCAACATCTACCTTGCCCATCTGGCCCACCTGATCTCCTCCTTCTCTCCTCACTTCCAGTGTTATGCAGACGACATGCAGCTCTCCTTCAAGCTTCTCTCTACTGCCTCCTCTTCATCCTCTCTTATCCCTGACTCTGACTGCTATTCAGGCTTGGTCTGTTGCCAATGATCTCTGCCTAATGCCAGCAAGACGGAGATCCTTCTAATTGGAACCCCAGCTCCCTCCTTCCCTCTGGCTTCCCTCTATGGGTCCCCTGTCCTCACCCTCTTGTGAGGCAAAAAACCTTGGTGTCATCTTTGACTCCTCACTCTCCTTATCTCCTCACATCACGGACCTTGCCAAGAAGGCCCACTATCAGTTGCACCTCCTCAGAGGCATTCTCCCTTTACTCACTTCCCCCAGAAACTCAATGGCACTCATTACGGGTCTGACGGTAACCGTGCGAGTGATACCAGCGGGTTGCCGCTGGACCCTATAAAAAATGACTGCCGCCTGACTACCCGGTAACACTGGGAGATTGTCAAGCGCCAGTAATTTGTAAGTCCCCATTCCAATAGAGTCCTATGGGACTGTACTGGAATGGGGACCACAGAAGCACTGGCACCGTTGTTAGCGGTGTCGGTGCTTCAGTGACGGCTTACCTACCATGGCCGCTGTGCCCGGCAGGGTCAGCCCTGTCGGTCACAGCGGCTCCAGCAGGCAAACCCCTAGTGTGCTGGTCCGGAAACAATGGTGGCAGTAGGCTTACCAGCACTGTTGTTTCCGGACCGGCACACTTGTAATGAGGCCCAATGCCTCCAGAGTTCTGGTCCTCACTAGGCTGGACTACTGCAACAGCCTCTTCCTCAATGTTCCTTTATCATCCCTTCACCCCCTTCAACTAATCCAGAAGAGGACTGCAATACCTATCCTTGGCCTCAAGCCCAGGGGCCACATCTCTCCAGCCCTAAAATCTCTCAGCTGGCTCCCGGTTGCTGCTAGGATCAAGTACAAAACACTCTGCATCATCCACAAGGCATTCTGGTGCCCTGGACCCTGCTACATCCAACTCTTTCTCCCCAAATACCTCCCTGCTAGAGCCCTTCAGTCTTCTAGCTCCAACTCTCTGCAGATCAGATGTTTAAGTAGAGAGTGGAGGGTAGAGTTCTCTCCTTCGCAGGAGCCTCCCTCTGGAATAGCCTCCCTGCCCCTCTCAGATGTGAGCACTTAGCATGTGGACCCTCACTCCCTGAACCCCATGCAATCCATAGCACTTGCCCTCCTGACCTCCCGTTAGCACCCACCTAGCCCCTGTGACCCTCGTCCCCCCACTTCCCACCCCTTTTTCACTTGCATTCTCTCCTCTTTACCCCTGCACTTCCCTTCCCACTCTAGCACTTTGCATTTCATGCAGACCGGCACTCCCCCCTTGCACTTCTTGTACTGCACTTGCACGATCCGAATGTCACAAGGCCTAGTAGGACCGTTATTGTTATCTTTCTCCCTTATTCCCCCCTTTTTTCGTCTTGTGGTTCCTTGAAACACCATTTGTTGTATAGGCACCTTACACATATCCAATAAATTAATAAATAATGAAGAGTCTCTTATGAGGATCTATGTGACAGTTATGGCATCAGCTCGTCTGAACGGTCCTCGACCAAACCAGAACACACATCCAGAATTACCAATACATTCTGGAAATTGTTGCAACAAGCCAGTTGGGGAAAGTTTATTTGAATGTTAATAAAAGGGCCAGAGGGAGGTGGGTGCAGTACCTGTGTAGCCGGATTGCACACAATACTTTGTAGGCAAATAACACACCTCTAAAAAAAGGTCTTATGATAGCCTTGCTAAACCATGAGCAAACCAGTATATTTCCAGGGTGGAGCTCATCCCACTCTTCCCTACATGGGTTTATATTCTGAATAAATGTGACAACAATACCTCCAGCATCACCAAGCGTCCTTGAGAAATTCTTCATGGAGCTTACATCCTTTGCAGCCCCAACTATCCTTTTCACTAGGCGGTTATTATTCTTGTGCATTAAAAGGTGGCAGTTCATGGACCTTTCTCCCGGGGAGCATGTATGCATCTTGGGAGTCAGTGATGGCTGTTAGCTTAGCAGTGCAGTCAGCAAAATCGATGAGCAACACATTTTATTATAGCTATCTGTTAAGGGAGTATAATAGCATCCAAAATGTCTTTGAAGTACTTGTGGTTGTTGTAAAGACTGGAGGGGCGTATCTGTATTTCTGCCCCCCATATGGTAGGGTAGAGACACAGAGCACCCCAGGCAAGGTTCTCTAATGGTAGCTATGGCCGAGCAACCAAGACTTAAGCTCTCAGGAGGTGATGCAGGCAGGTTCTTAAGTACAGTGAGTCCCCAAACCCCCACAAAGGAATGTTCACACACTGTTATGTGCTAACACAGTTCTTTATATAAAATAAGATTCAGAGGTGAAACAATGAAAGAATGCTTTCTTTGGATATAGATGAACAATTCTGAATGACGATTCCCCCCGACTGCGCAACCTGTCATAATAGTATTAACAAGCCCAGTCCATAAACGCTTAATAAGTCTTGCTTCCTGGTCAAAAGGTTCAACCACCCCAATGTACTTGCAGTGGAAGAGTTTCTTTGATGGCTCGTTGACGGTGTCCCTCGAGGGTGGCCTCCTTTCAAGATGGGTGGCCCCAGGGTGTCAAGATCCTCAAAGAAAAGTGGAATACTTGCAGTGATATTGCAGCTTTGACCTTTGCAGTGCTCTTCGACGATCGATTGTGGAAGTCCTGGGAAGATGAAGCGTGTGGTAAACCTTGATGCAAAATGCTCAATGCCACAAATAAGACTAGGTGATGGATGCAGGCCCGGCAGAAAGCGTCGGGTGTCAGAAGGATAGGTCTTGCAATCCTCTTCTGGGTGTCAGAAGTCGCATTTGGTGGTCCTCTGGCCTGTCGGTGCAGCAGCCGCAGCACATCCACGGGATAGCTTCGGCGATCGGGACTTGACCACGTGCTGGACCTTGGATCTTCACTCCGTCTGTGTCCTCGGGATGTCTTTGTCGGCTTCTTGTGGTGGGAAACCCACTGGCGTACTTTCCTCAGTAGCCAGCAACCTCGACTTTCTCCGGCGGGACAAAGTGGTCAACACTGATGGCAAAGGAGCCCTCTGTAAAATGTTCTTAGGCAATGTTGGAGCTTCTTTCTGGGCTCTGGGCATCGAGCAGCACAGTGTCAAGGTGTCCCCGCTTCTGGGCAAGACAATACGACTGGCTTCCAGCAGTCACGGAAATCTTCCGAACTCCGGTCGACGTCAATGAACTTCGATGGCCTCGATGTCCAGGTGCTTCTATTCAGGATTCTCAGCGGACCGCTTCTCCCGACATCAGACTCACGGAAGCCTTGATGAAGAATAGCTGTCTTTGCATAATGTTCCCTCGTAGCTCTGGAAGAGGTCTCCTAGCCAGTCCTCGACATACTCGCCAGCTTTTAGATTACTTCGAAGGAAACTGGGATTCAAGGATGAGCTTCTAGTTTCAACTTCAGCTTCTGAACAAGTTGGTAAGTGAGAGGTCCCCAGATATACACATCTTTCCATCATTCACTCTGGAAGAGCCAGGCTCAGTCAGCCAATCACACAGAAGGGAATTGATGCAGGCAGGCAGCCAACCAGGCTCACAGGCATTCAGGCTATTCACTTCCACCCAGCCACCCATAACAAGGAATGTGGATTGGGGCAAGCGCCCTGCCTTTTAGCACACCACACTTCATTCATATCAGTTTCAGGCAGGTCTATCTCATTCATTGTGTCACACACACAGAAACCAGACAGCCATAACATAGAATGCATATTGGTCACACACTCTATTCGCACAGATGCCACCCCAAGGATGTACCCACAACATACAGTCACTGGGAAGGCTCCAGCCAGTCTGGCCTGGATCTCCCTACAATGCCATATATGATTCTTCTACCCAACAGTCAGTCAGGGGAAAGGGACAGAGTCAGGGCTGTCCAGGACTTTGGGAAAAGAAGGTAACAGGCAATAGCAACCAAGAGGCCCCAAGGGCCATCTTGCCTTCTATCAGGAATACACTGATTCCTATGGCAGGGCCTGGGTATCCCAAAATGGGTGGATACTCAGAGCCCCTGTCACATCAGCATGAAGCTGCCAACAGCCCATACCCTGCTCTGTGTGCAACACACAGGTGCCCAAAAAAACACATTAGAGGTACAGGGTTGTACCCCAACCTATGGGAGCCACAAGGGTATCCTAAGGGTCTCTGTTCACCACAAACAAAAAGAGGAAGAGCTGCATTGCCAGGGGCCCCAACTGGACCCCTGTGCAGAAAATAACACAGAACACAAATGATAAGGGAGTACAGGACAAGGACAGGGAAGCCCTGTTCCTCCAATGCATTTCCAGCATCACAGTTGTTGATAGGGGAGCCTGATGAAGTAACATGCAACGATGTACCACTTTCCACTCCTTCCTGTAGAGCACAAACAATATACCCCACCATTGATACACCACTGTGATACCAATAACATGGCACATCCACACAATAAATCAAGTCTGTGTTGTGCAAAGGAGTTAAGTTATTTCGGGATGCTGAAATTGAATCTTTAACGTCAATGCAGTCGTCATGGTCTAACTCATGCAGTTCTCCACCTGGTGAGTGGGGAGTGGTGTTACAGGGTTTAAGAGAGGACATTGGGTCAAGGTGATATTGTAAGAGTTCAATAACAAAACCTGATATCTGTTAGCTTGTAATACAAGCATATGCTGGATTCATTTTCAGCAAACATGATACTGCAGAATGTGGTACAGCTACTTCCTAAAGCTATAGAATTACATTGCTGTACTATTATCTCACCACAGTGACCGACAGCAAGCAGGCGGCATGCCAGCTGCTACCGGATCAAGCTGATCACTAAAATATGCAGTTTGTATTCAAGGGAAGCCATATTTCTGCAAGCAAGTCATTCATCTAATGACAATACAAAGTCAATATGTTCTTATAATCTGGTAAGCCTAAAGTAGTAGGTGCTCAGTCACTTCTCTTTTTATGGTTGAGAAACTCTCTGCATCCTCTGACAATTGCAAGGGTTCAGGGTATCGACAAACCATTTGAAGAAAGACTCAGCTTTCAGGAATATTTTGTGGTGTCAGAACCTTTTATAGAGCCTCTTTTCTGGACAAGGCTATAACTCAATGAAGCATCACAATATCAGGACCAAAATAATGCACTCCATCAGCACAACTGCAGTTTCATTTTTGAAGCCTGATGGCCCTTGTTAGCTTAAGCATTAAGCAGTACTCTGTAGCACTCTGGTATCCTCCTTGAAATGCTCATATGAAGGGGAAGCCAACAGGAGCTCATCAACACAGATTTTCCTGGAAAGTGGATTTCAACTGGATCTTTCTTTAACTGCTGGGAAACAAGGTAGAGGAAACTGAGTATCCTTGGGGCAACTGGGTCCAGGTGTACTGAATTACTGTATAGGAACATGTGAAAACATTTTTTCTGTCAACATGTATAGCAGCAAAAAAGGAAGTAGAACACACGTCCACTACTGTGAAACAAGTAGCAGTAGGCGGTATATAAGCTAGGACAGCTGCAGAGTTGGGAACAAAAGGGAAGGAGGGGATGGCTATTGCATTAACCACCCTCAGCTGTTGGACGAATCAATAAGTGTCTCCCCCTGGCTTCTTGGCAGATATTATCTAGGTATTATATTGACAATAATACCTTGTCTCTGAATAGACTTAATGACTTGAGAAATACTTTCATTGGCTTCTGGTTTCAGAGGGTATTGTGTTATGTGAGCAATCTCTTAGATAATTCAACTCTAATTTTCACTGGCTCAGCATTATTAATGTATCCAGCCTCGTTATCGTGTACTGACTATGAGGATTGTGATATAGAATCTATAAGACCCTTTAGATCATTGGCCAACTCTCCCACTCTAGGCAGTGTTTCCATTTCAACAGAAGCCTGGAGTACTGCTAGAATTGCCTCAGTGGTATGGTAAGGGACAGAGAGAAATACACCATTCAGGGTACAATTAATAGAACACCTAAGGTTACACAATATATGTGTACCATAAAAAAACGAAGGAGCAGAGGGGCTAAGGAGAAATGCATGTGTATCTGTTTCCATTTCCAAATTCAGAGCATTCATCCCTTCTCCCCAAGGGGGAGCCACCCCCATTGGGTCTAGGGAGATGAGCCTGCAACGCAACACCCTAGGGAACAAGGCAAGCGGGATCCCATTTGGGGTGATGCCCCTCGGAGGACAAGGAATGCACAAGTAAGAATTCAATCCCAACCTCCCTTTACTTATAAATCCTAAATGTTAGATGGTTACATAGGGGTTGAACATGATAATCATTGACAGGGGCCCCCGTAAAGTGGATAGCTTGGTTTCTGACCTGTATTCATTAACTGCTTCTTTTGAAGACCCGGACCAATGACATCTTCCCTTGCTTCCCACGGAGGGAAGAAAGGGAACATCTGGACCTGGACGTTAGCAAAAGGAGAGAGAAGCAGGCAGAGAGCGAGATATGCTGGTCTGTGCAGTCGTACAGAGGAGGGAGTCCCGCCCTCACTGGAAGAAGAAGGAAGAACCATGTTATTAAAGTGGTGGGCAGAGAGTTTGGGAAGCCCAACAGAACTCTGCTGTTTAGTGTAAGGCAGAGAACCCAGAGATCCGGGTAACGCTGAAGCAGAAGGAAGCCATACCAAACCAGCGGGTTGGCGTCCTGCCAAAGTGGCATCCAGAGCCTGTGTGCCCCGAATGGAGAAATACACCAAAAGAAGCGCAGCCGTGCATACCGGAACCAGTTTGGAGACATAGAAAGGCGCTGGCCAGACATTTCGAAGCCCCAGAGGAACAGAGCTGCTGGAAGAGTGGTACAAAACCTCATACCAACAGCAGGCGGGAGTGCGGTGAGGCCAAAGCAAAGCCAACACCAGGCTAAGACTCTGTACCACACAAGTGGGTAAATGTGCTGAACAAACCACAGGCCTGCGCAGGACTGTATATCCCAGAATCCGGAAAGCACGCCCACAAAAGCTCACGCCAGGAAAAAATACAACCTGCTAGGGCAAAAATGGCAAGAGATTCTTGCAGGGATAACAAGTTTTAATCACACCAAAAACTAGTATGTCAGCAAAGAACTCTGCTGCTCAAGAACATTCTTCTGAAAAAAGTTAAAAGCAGAATGTGCTAAGGAATGACATCATCATCAATGATGTACACAAATACAGTAAAAACCTGCTTGTCTGGTTGATGAGACCTTGTACATGGGCAGCCTGCTCCTTAGGGGATGCCAGGCTGCTATTGGTCCCAGGCCCGTCCGTCCGTCTTCCATCACGGGGGGTCTGCTGGGATCATCATCATCTCCAGGGTTGAGTTTAAAATTAGTTACTATATGAGACAATGCTACTCTATCATTATGGCACGAACCGGGGAGGCTCGGGGACTGGCACAGGGGGAGGTTTAAGATCATGCTGACCCACACATTCTACGCTCATTCAGTATCGCACTATCCGCACCCGAGGTTTACACCCTCACTTTGGACTATAATTTATTCAACCCTGTACCTTGTATTACAAAGTTTGTCATTATGAACTAAGGTGGAATGGCGCTGTTCTTTAAGATCTTTTATGACCATTTGGTTTATGGTTGGTGGTCAGGGGTCACCTACTATCGTGGAATTCAGAGGTCTTGGACTGGGACAGTTGTGGGTGTCATAACTCATGGGGACCTGGGTGGGGGTCGGAGGTCTGCTTTTAACCTGGCTGTGATAAACATAACTGTGAGGCACCTTGTGCTGTCTTGCGGCCTTGCAGGGCACATTCATTCTTGAGATAACATGTATTAGCAACAGTTATGGAATAAAGGAAATTTTCTATTGGAGCTAGCAGCGTGGGTCTTTCTATCAATAGCGCTTGGGCCTATTCAGGTTTCTTCATTGGGTCTGGTTTTACCACGCAGCCATGCAGGCCCGAATGTTTCTACCATAGTTTACATATATGTGAGCACTAGGTCTAAGCATCTGTATTTCATGTAATGTGGTGTTTGTGCAGGGTTTCCTAGCATTCCCCCCCCTATAACCCACTGGTACAATGCAAGTGCAGTTATGGGATTTGCCTTACTCTTAAGTGCTTACGGGGATGGAAGAGGTTCATTTCCTTCCCAACAATCCCACAAATGGAAAAAGCAATGAAGAAAAATAAGGCAGTGAAAGCCACAAGTACATGCCGGCCTGAGAACACAAATACCCCAAGAGGGAGTGAGAAAAGCAAGCTAGCAAGCTAGCCCAGTGCCCATGCTTGACTGAGAACCTGAATGCCCCAGAAGGGTTTAAGAGAAGCAAGTCAACAAACAGAGCAGAGCAGGCCCATAGCTCATTGGACCGAGCACACACGTACCACAGGAGAAGGTGAGAGAACCAACCAAACAAAAGGGCTGAGCAAGTCCATAACTCTTCACTACCCGCACAGGATTGAGGAATCAGTTATCCCACGAGGGAACGTACAAAGGCATGCACCAACCAGGGCTAACCAAGTCCATAGAGTACATGAGGCTGAGAAGGTGAATCATACAGAAAGGACTAAGTGTGAACCTTGTTACTATTGTGAATAACAACCTATCCGGGTCCGAAGAAGATTTTCCAGGGGAAGGGATAAAGCATAAACTGTTTTGAATACTTAACGAGGACCTTGTTGCAACCCTAAAAGGAAAGCTGGGAGACATTTTTATTTTGATACGTAGACATTCAATCAAGGACTGGACGATAACAAAATAACTCTTTGATGGGGGGTCAGAAAACCAGCCTCCATTAAGTTACTAAACAGTCTCAAGCTTAGAATTCTCTCTCTTTCTTTCTTGCTTTCATTCTTTCTTTCTTTCTTTCTTTCTTTCTTTCTTTCTTTCTTTCTTTCTTTCTTTCTTTCTTTCTTTCTTTCTTTCTTTCTTCAGATAGTAGGTTAGAACAGATCTGGACGGAGGACCGTGTTTCTTTGTGAGCTGTCCTGATGAGCACCTATTTGTTGTTTTCTAGACTAGGGACACCAGCATATAAATAGGGCTAGCAAAGGTTTTCTTTAATTTCCTTAATAAACACCATGTCCTCTTGTCCATCTACTATGTCTGACTTACCACAAGGACCTAATGTGACTGTGAGGGTCTCAGTTATCTGATGTAACACTAGGATATAAGAGATTTCCACCACCTTCAGCATTACAGAGAACAATGGAACATTTGGAAAACACTCAGATGGTTTAGCCTATCGACTAGCCCCATATCACCTAAAGACAGTATACCTTTCCTTCCTACTTCACACTGTACTTATGGTCCCTTGCAGTCTGCCGATAACAATGGGTTAACATTGAGCGTCTCTTCCACCTCGAGTCAGAATGGGTCAGGGTCAGTTGGTGGTGGCCTGGACTGGCTAGATGAATATTTTGTGGCATTCAGATTCAGGATGGAGTGTGCTGCATCCAGATTATGGGTAGGAAAGGTACCTGGAGCACTCACTATAGGAGTTGGATTGAATGCTTAGTCCTGAGGGTTTGAAATATACTCTGCTGTGGTCAATAAGGACATTAATTATTCCAATGTTTACAATACTTACACACTTGTGTGTCAACATAATGTCTCTGCAGCCAGTATATTCTATTAGTACTTTGGGTGGTTGCTGTCCTGTGTCCCGGTGTTGCTGGTTGTCAAAGGTGTCCCTGCTGACCTGGAAACCTCTGTTGAGGGGTTCCTCTGCTCTTCCACTTTCCCGCAGAAACCACCTCTCACTGCAGAAGCGGTTTGTGCCTTTCCCTATAAACTCTGCAGCTGCAAAGGAATTCATTGGTTTTCATTATTTTCCTTCTTTTGCACGTGGAACATCATACAATGATTTGCAACTGCAACCAGATCAGATAATGGCTTATTCTGTCATCCGATTGTCTTTAGTTGAGCTTGTACTTTGGGTATCAGACCGGAAAGAAAGGAATTAGCTATGGCTTCATTTGCAGTCTTGTCGGGTTTGGTTATGCAGGAGCACTATCTTCAATCTAAATAGTCGGCTAGGCATTCAACCTTATTCTGTTTACAGTTCCCAATGGTGGCCCAATCTGTGTTCAAAGTAAAAGATTTCGGGAATAGCAGTTATTAACCTATTTCTATTTTGTTCAAGAACCCCCCCTGTGCCTGGATCAGCAATGGGCCAATTAGCATGCTGTATCTATCTTTGCTGCCTCCGGAGGCATCACTATTCTCATAAGCTGATTCATATACACCCATGCAGGGTTATAACACCGGATGATTGAAAGGGTTTCTTCGATAAAGCACTGAGCTTCCTCCATATTACTGGGAAATTCTTTAGGAAGTATTCTGCCAAGTCAATATCATTACAAGTAAATCACACCCACAATCATGATAACAAGCAGTGCAAAAACAAACAGCAAATCATATAGCCCACCCAGAATTGCCACCCTATGTTCAAATACCCATTAACAAAACAGCATCTTGTTTAGCCATTGTCTATAAATGTGGTACCCCTGAGCGTCCCATGCAAGTACGCCACATTTACGGCTGACCTCCTCTCAGATTCTGCTTGGAGTCTTTAACTAGGACTCCTTATCACTTTTTGACTGTGCATGTGAGGCTTTTGAGAGGAGGCCATTCACAAGCCTGGTGGTGCACCTGTGTAGATGGGGGGCCAAATCTAACTCTCATGCTCCCCACAAAATTATCAGCATGAATGTATTGAAACGACAGATGTGCCTCACTTCTAGGCCCATCAACACGAACCTTGATGCCTCGCAGGTGTGAGAAATGCCATTCACTCAGACAACCATTCAGACCACACCGAATCCATGACTTGGACGATATGGAAATGACATTGATAGAGCAAGTCGACTGACTGCAAAGCCAGAAATCAATGACGTCAACACTGACAACACGACGTAGCCGCATTATACATGAAGTACATATTCATCCATTCATGATATTACACAAACATGCACAAGTTTATTGTATATAGACACACAGCACATGCTTATGACAGAGGGAAGGTAAGAGGACATATACATATTCATATTTTTGTGTACATCGCTTTCCCCAAAACTGAAACCGCAAGATTCAAAGAATTAATATATTTAGCTTGCACATGCTTGACTGCTATTAACATGGAGAAGCCATAAGGAGTGATATAGAAGCTAGAGGTCTCTGAGGTAGATGGCAAAGGAGAGACAGGCTACAAGCACATGGAAAGGCTGCCACAATCCTCTTAAGCAGAAACAAGGCACTCAGCCAAGGACAAGTGAAGACGGAAAAGTTGCAATTACCAAGACAATAAGCCACCTGCAGTAAGTCAGACTAAAATCTTCATAATTACAGGCGAAAGGGCTCAATTTAGTGGTCTCAGCACACGTGACCCAGCTGTACAGGACAATGCCCATTCAACCAAGGTAGACAGAGAGAGCCGTTCCCATCGAACCAAGGGAGAAGAAGCTACAAGTGTTGCATCTGAATGTTCAACTGAATGCACTCTCACAGGCTTAGGTGATCAGAAAAAAAGCAACATTAGGGAACACTTCGCACCTTCATGTTCATTCCAATTGCTTTCAAAAGGTACACTCAGTCTGGTAACACACTCTGACCAATCCAAATTCGCCTTTCACAGGGGGATAATTTGTTGCAAGGGCCAATGGTCTCTCTGTGACCCTGCACCATTGTAGACTGATATTAGTAGGGGTGGTCTTATGAGGGGCTCCTAGACATGGCCGTCCAATTGTAGGACTAACCTACATGTTCTCTATATGTTACTGGCTCAGACTGACCAATGTAATTGGCTGATAGGTTTTTGGGTTGGAAGCTGAATTTGTGACATCACACTGGGATAAATCTGGGTGACACATGCTTAGGAGACGAGAGCGTACGGGGGAAAAGCATCACCACCAGAACGGGAAACACTGTGGCAGCCATTTTGGAAATCACAATCCATAAAAAATAGGAGCCCCTGACCGCCATCCAGAGCAACTGAACACCCACAATGTCACAGGAGTGTGCAAGAGGCAAGTCAGCCCAGGATCAGCTCTCTAAGCCGACATTTACAGAGTCTGAGCTCAACGTCCTTGTGGAGGAGGTATTAGGGAACTGTGAGGAGCTGTACGGGGCACACAAGAAAAAAACGAGCTCAAAGCGCTGCAACCACATATAGGAAACCATCAACCAGAAGGTGTCTGCAGTCCAGCGTATCCCTAGGGATGGGTAAGATTGCAGAAAGTGCTTTGATGACCGCAGGTTCCTTGTCTGGGGCATCCTAGCAGAGCACCGGACAGACTGCTTGGCAACCAGAGGAGGATCACCACCACTACCAGTGGAGTTCATGCCATGGGAGGAGGGCAGCATCATCGACATGGTAGGGATAGAGGGAGTCAGAGAAGCGGAGGCCCGAAGGTGAGTCAACCCCCCAAATACCAAATGTAATGTGAACAGCCAAGCACACCATCCCCCAGAGTGAAAATCCATGAGTCGGGCATTGTGACTGGGTGCAGCGTATGGAAGCCTCTACAGGTACCCACAGCAGCACACATGTGGCAGTGCACCTAGGCCACCCCTGTGATCCTGAGCTGTGGAAGGGCACCCAAGGGACACATCCAAGTGTCATGCAACATTGCCAGCTGCCCGTGTAAGCCAGACAATAAATGCCCACACCAACAATTTACCCCTGCCATGCTACCTCTGGGAAGCCACATTCCCAAGTGTGTCCCCCCTCCCGTTCCAGGACCCATATTTACCAACCCACCTCAAAATGCAAGCAGGCCAGGCCTGTTCATGAGTTCAATAGCCCCGCGCAACCCCCGTATAAGTACTGCTACGCATGCCAAAACACATGAGCGAATGAGACCTAATTCCATCCCCTTATGTCCCCTACAGGCACGCAGGCATCACCTGAGGCGTCCAGGAGGGTGAGGAAGCAGGCCATCCCATTGAGCACCCACCCATGCCTACACCAGCACCACCACTCTGCGAAGGGGCTGACAGGGCACCCCAAGGCAGAAGACCCACCCCACCACTCCACACTGCAGCAGTGCCATGCCACCACCAAGTTCACAACCGTCCAGGGCCATGCCAACACCAATGGCCCAACCCTCCAGGGACACACCAACACCAAGGGCACAACCTACCACGGGCGACGAGTAGTAGGCAGTTGAAGCGGCCCCAATATCAACCACCCAGGAAGAGGGAGGGGCAAGCAGCAATGACCAGCAGGCTGCTGCCGCCCCCACACCTAAAGACATGCATGTGCCTGAAATGAGCAAACCTTCGGAGAGCCATGGCCATGTGGCGGCGCACAGCCCAAGGTCACAGTGCCGGGAATGCCGCTGTCGCACCTACACCCTGGTGGCTGACAAGGACACACCTTTGTATGCCTCATCATCAGGCAGCCCCACCAGGCAGGACAGACCCCCCAGGCAGTACAGCCCCCCCCCCAGTCAGGACAGCTCCCCCAGGCAGAACAGCCCACCAAGGCATTGCAGCCCCACCCCAACACCCCCTACTGTTCCTGTTGCTGCTGTGATGGGCGACTGGACATGATAGAGGGACGTCAGCTAAGAACTGAGGACCTTGCCAGAGGACACAATAGGCACATGAAGGCCATCAGCCATGCCATCGGGGTGCAACGAAGACCATGGCCAGAGACAATACCTACATAAGGATGGTGGTGGAGGCGTGAATATCGTCCCTCACGGGGTTTGGGCAGAGGGTAAGGGAGCTATGCTAGGGACTCTCTGCATTTGCAGAACAAATGAGGGAAACAAATAACCTCCTCCGGCAGCAAATCCAACTGCCTGCCTCCATTCCATCTATATCTCCACCACCCCCGCTGAGGAGTCCAAACAGGGAACCCCACGGTGGAGGTCACAGAGCCAGCTGCTACATTGCTCTCCGAATCCGGTGCACATGGGAAATGGCCACGTACCCAGTGAATGGACTGTGCACTGTCGGCCTGAAGGGCCATCACATGGACACATGGTTGGGTGGGAGGAAAGGAATGTGTGCTGGGGAGTTTGTGGTGGGTGGGGGGACTGTGTGCTGGGCAGTTGGCGGGGGGGTGAGGGGAGGTTGGACTGTGTGCTGGGGAGTTGGTGGTGAGGGGACTGTGTGCTTGGAAGTTGGTGGTGGATGGAGGGGGGACTGTGTGCTGGGGAGTTGGTGATGGGTACGAGGTGGGGTTACAACCATATACATTAAAGCCCATTGAAAAAAATGCAAGGACATTCATCATTGTGTACTAGTGATCTGTATTCATGTGCAGGTTGTGTATTGGGTCCAGTCACCATGCTAAAATAAATGATCTATCAGTGCCTGTCAGGCCAGCCGTCCCTCCCTCACCCCATCCCTGTGTGTATCAGCCCTGGCTCCAGCCACATGGTCATTGTCATCACCATCCCCTGGGGTTTGCCTGTCTGCGTCGGGCGGCAGGAGCACATTCCGCCAAATGTTGTGCAGCGTTGCACATGTGAAGACACTTTTCCCAGCTTTGTCCAGACCATACATGAGGGCCCCTCCAGTGCTATCTGGGCACCTGAATCGTACCTTTAAAAGTGCAAAAGTATGTTTGATGCAGATGCGTGTCCGGCTGTGGGCATGGTTGTATGCTTGGTCATGTGGTGTTTGTGGGTCACGCACAGGGTTCATCAGCCACGTGAGCTGCGGGTATCCTGAGTCATCTGCATGAGAGGGAATGACAACATCAGGCATTTGTAGCATGCCAGGGTCTCCAGAATCAGAATATTTGGCCTTTATGCACCGTGGGCATTCCTGTGAGCAACATGGACATGCACTGTGTATGTGTGATGGGTGTACATCCTTACAATTTCATGCCATGCTTTATTTCTCCTGTAAATGCACCCTGTGCTGTTGAGGTGGCTGTCCTGTGGCAGCTGACAGTTGAGTGCACATGGGATGACTGCTGTAGCACGGTGGTGACAGCACTACAGGTAAGGGGGTGTATGGTTCACTTTTCATCATAATGGATAGGCATGAACTCACATTGATTTGTAATAGGAGTACTAATACTCCCTCCAGTATTTGAGCAAGGGACACAGGGAGCCTTGTGCCCCGGGTTCCACCTGCACCACTCCATGGATATGTTCGGGCCAGTGGAGCATGGAGTACCACAGGATGGGGCTACTGTTATGACTGGCTAATCAGGGGAAGTAGACATTTGTCTTTTGGTGTCCACATATCACTAGATGCAGAAGTATGTTCATTACAACAACAATTTCGATTTACACTTCATACATGCTTTTATGTGCTTATGCGATACTCTCTCTGGGGAATTTATTTACATGTTTACTCATTGGGACTCATTTCACACAGTACTTTAGGGAATAGGCAGTGGGGTCCTCTCTCTTTAGATTCCTATCAGGGCCCTCGGTGGAGTCGCTGTTGGGTGATGGGGTGTGAATCTGCACAGCAGCACTTTCAAGATACATTGTGGTTATTGTGGTCTGATGTGCTGTTGTGCTTGCAGCGGTGTGTGTCCGTCACCATGTGTGGGTCCAGATGTGGTGGGTGTGTGCTTGTGCCCTTGGATTCCCCCTGTAAATGGTGCAGGTGCTGTACAGTTGCTGCCAGTGCTTCCTCTTGGCATGCAAAGCTTCCTGTGAATATACTCCCCCCTTTTGACTTGTGCTTAAACATGCATTTGTGTCAGGGTTTGCACTCACCCACTATTCAGGTCCATTGTCCTCCATGCCTCTCCATGTATCCCGGCAGTGTGCTATTGTGTAGGACTATGGAGTCATGGGTGGATCCAGGGTACAGGGTACAGCAGTGGCTGATTATTAGGTCAGGCCCACAGGTCAGCTGCACATTCATGGAGTGGTAGCGTTTGCGGTCCCTAAAGACTGTCTCATGGGCCTTAGGTGCAACCAATGCTACATGGATGCAGTTGATGGCTGCAATGATGTTGGGCAGTTGTACAGTGGCATGGAAGCGTGCCTTGAGGTCATTCACATGGGACTGGGCGGTGGGCAGTGCAATGTGTAGGTTGACATGGCACAGCAGGGCATGCAGCAACTGGCCCAGGACTGCACTGAATGATGACTAGGCCATGCCATGCATCATGGCCAAAAAGTGCTGGAAAGTAGCAGTCCCCAGGAACTGCAAGACTGCCACTAGCTTGATCAGTGGGGGCACAGCTGTGCGGATTTCTATCCTTTTCCTTTGCCATGTAAACCCCTGCAATACCTGCAATGCGTGCATTATAGACACACTGCCTTTGAGCCACGCAATTAACCATTGCCTGCCCACTTTGCTCTCATGCTTCCTCTATTCCCAGACTGTGCCACTGAGCACAGCAGGCAGAACGCCCCCCACAAATATATTAGAGCCACATTACGTCCCTGCAATAAATTAGCCCACACCACACCCCTGCCCTCCGAGCAGCAACAACCACTTCAAACATTAACACAACCGCTATGATACCCACATTCACCACCTCCATTCTCATACAAAAATGCTATGTACAAGCCAAGATTCAGTACCCAGATGCTGCTCCCAACCCTGCACCCTGCAGAATCTCACCCCCTCGCACTTTCCAACATGTCACCACTGCATCTCCCATAGCAAACAGAAGCCCAGTCCTAAGTCCTCACTCAAAGCTTCAGCTCGCCCTTTAAACATCAATATCAAACTCCAAGCAATTCCACATCACCACTATCACTGGCAAGGACCTCACCAAAATCCCCAGTATCCACCATAACCAAACCTCACCTAAACAATATACACCTCCCCACTTAGCCTCTCAGAATCAAGCCTCCATCCCTGATCCAGGTTCTGTCACCTTGCCCACTGACCCTCAGCCCTTTCTGAAATGCACCTTGACAATGCTCAATCCCTTCCTACCCATGCACTCGATATCCATGACCTCATCACCAAATACAACCTCGAGACACTAGCCATCACTGAGAGCTGGCTTCATGAAGCATCTGGCCCTGCCCAAGGTCTAGCCTAGGATATACTATCCTACGGAATTTTATTTCATTTATTTAATTGTTTTTATAACGCGCCTTATACCATACCTGAGTTTGGTTTCTAAGCGCGGATCCAGAATTTGAACATCTGTTGCTCTGCCTGGTCTTGCTTCCAAGACAGCGCATTACCCCTGTGCTATCCTCCGTTTATGGTATGACAGACCCACCTCCAGGGGAGGCGGAATCGCTATGATTGCGAGAGAATCCATTCCCCTTAGAAAAGTTCACGAAGCCATTGATAAGAATACTGACCTTCTCTCACTCAAATTCTCACCTTCCCGCACTATCACCATTCACCTCATCTACCGCCCTACTGGCCCCTCTCCAAACTTTGAGCAAAACATACATCATATCATCCAGGATAACCTCAAAGCTTCCTCAAAAATAACCTTGCCAGGAGACCTCAACTTGGGCCTCCATGACCCTAATGACCTACCTTCCAAATCATTATATGACGCACTAGACACTCTTGGCTTCACTCAACGCATCACCAATCCCACACATAACAAAGGCAGCACATTGGATTGGATCGGGGACCACAACTGTAACATCTCCACGAGCGCCAACACACCCTGTCCATGGTCTGACCACCATATTATCCATTTCTCTTTCACACAGCCAAATAAGCCAATAGCTCTACCCAGCCCACTTCCTCCTGCTGTCACAAGGAGCTCTCGAAAGCTCACCAGAGACAATATCCTACCCCTGATCAACACTCCCTACCTTCAGGCTCCCTTTGCCTTGAAGCCTATGTCACTGGTGGATACCTATACTTCAATCCTCTCTAAGGCAGTGAACACCTTAGCCCCCCTATCACCACAAGAAGCAAAGATGGTCAGACACTCCAACTCATGGTTTACCCCTGACCTATTAGAATTACCCACCCTGAAATGACAAGCCCAGTTAGCCTGGCTAAAAGAACCCACCTTTTCCGCAAAACAGGACTTCACCAAAGGTTCCAAACGATATAAATCAGCCATAATCACAGCTAAATTCAACTTCTTCAACACTAGAATCAGTAATGCCAAGTCAGATGCAAATGAAAAGTTCACCATATACAGAGAACTTGAATCCCCCTTCTGTAGCTCCCCCCACAACCTGCATTAAAGATAGGATTTGGTGCTCTAGCATCCAAGAGGCACTCCTAGGCAAAATGGACACATTCCTTGAATAGGAAAATCCTATCTCACCAAACGACATTCAACATAGTACCCATGACCTCTAGCAACAATTGCTCGCTTCCCTCCCCTACTTCCTCCACCACTCAGTTCTTCTTCAAAGACCTCTCCGAAACCAAAGTCACCAAACTGACTAATAGTTTAAAACCTTAAAAATGCAAATGCGACATATGCCCTGCACCCCTCGTCAAAGACTGTGCTGACATACTAACCCCTATCATCACAAGCATCATAAACGCCACCTTTGCTGAAAGTACAGTTCCAGCCAGCCTCAAAGAAGCTTGGGTACTTCCTCTCCTGAACAAAACATCCCTAGACCCAGCCATCCCCTCAAACTACAGGCCAATCACCAGTGTCCCCTTCCACCTACAAAGTTTGGACCAATCAGCCTCAGCGGTTCCTGGAGGACAATGACATCCTAGGGATGAGTCAATCCAGTTTCCGCCCAAGGCATGGTACAGAATCTGCCTTGCCCGATATAAAAATTAAATTAGATGAAGTTAGGGACAAAACCAAGTCTGCTCTGATCCTCCCCCTAGACTTATCTGCAGCATTTGACCTGGTCAACCACCAGATCCTCTGCCACCACCTCATCACTCACGCTCCTTTCTCAACTTCAGCAACTGCTTGGAAAGCATCTTTCCTGAATGGAAGAGTCATGAGGTTTTTCTCAGAGATCGCCAATGCCTCTCCCTCTGCTATCACCTGCCGTGTGCCAGAAGGATATTGCATCACCCCTCCGCTCTACAATATTTTTACCAGGCCCCTATTCCACATTTTAGATTCACTCGGCATAGCCTACACTAACTATGCCGATGACACTCAAATCTTGATCCCCTCTCATTCAACTACATAGAAGACTCTAACGCCCTTAACACGAACTATTCCTCAATTCAGACCTGGATGGCAGACAATCATCTCTGTCTCAAAAGCGACAAGACAGAAATGCTGATTGTTGGGCCACCAAGCACCCTAAAGACCCTCAACGATCAATATTCTGCCTTCAAAATTAACAATTGCTCAATTCCTGCCTCTAACACTCTAAAGACCCTAGGGTTCTACCTAGATGCATCGCTCACCATGACTAGACAAGTAAGTGGCATTGCTTCCTCAGCAGTTTATGCTACACTTGCTCCCAAAGTGAAAAGATGCAAAGCCAGAAGCTCCAGCTTCTCATACCTTGCTGCCAAGCTCTTGAATGACCTCCCCATCCTCCTTGAGGGCAGAGAAATCCTACTGGATCTTGCACAAAGACATTAAAAACTCTCCTTTTTACCTAAACCTGTATTCCGCCCCTCACACCTTTCGCCAAGAACTATCTCCTGCCCCACTGCCCAACTGCTTGTTTTGTAGGATAATTGCCACTTGGTTTTAAACCTATGTGTGATTGTGTATGTTTTTGTATGATAAATGCCACTTGGTTTTATACCTTTGTATGATTTTGTATGTTTTGTATGATAATTGCCATTTGGTCATACCTATGTTACCTTTTATTTGCATCTAACTATGCCTATATCATACTAGCTTGACTAGTACTTTGTACCAGCAACAGTGCCTCAATGCCTATGGGTTGTATGCACGCTTTACAAATGAAATAAATAAATAAATAAATGGTCTGCTCGAATAACCCCTGGAAGGGACAGAGCTTGTCAGTCTTTCATTACTGCATAGGTGTCCATCAGCACGGTTTGCCTCAGCCAAAACGGCAGTGGAAAATCTAACAGCGTCCACTAAAAGAAAAAGAAAAACCAAAACTGATAGAATTAGGGCTGCAATATCGCAGGGCTGGGCACATCTTTGGAGAAGTTCACTGGGGACAGTCCTGATCACTCATGCAAAAGAAGACCATGCTCCCTCATTGTTTCCCCTATATGTCAGTTTTATTTATTTTTCAAGAATGAAACCCAACTCTTACATGGCACAGATCTAAATGTCTATTGTTTGATTATTTGTATAGACAAATATCCATGATCAAACCCATCACAACAATGCCACCCCAAAATCTGGGAAAAGAAGCAGGCTGTTTATATCGAAATATTCAGTTTTATTTTAAAAAATAAAACAAGAAATTAAAGGTGGAACCCTTAATTTCATTGCTGGGGAAGTCACCCTCAATATTCCACATGAATGCAGGCAGCTTGTCTACAGAAAATAAACACAACTTTCCTTCTATTATCTTGCTAATGTGTCCATTCACATACACAAAAACATTGATACGTATAAAAGCAAATCTGAATAAATATTCTTGACAAAAGAGTAAAATCCTCTCTAATAAAAACAAACACATTGTCATTAGATATCGAATGAACAAAAAAAAAACTATTCGAAATTTTACAACAATGCATTTCACATAATCTATTCAGAAACCTAAACTCTCACTTTTCCAATGTGTTTAACTTTAAGTACCCAACAAACTTCAGCAATTCGCTCCAGCCTTGGCCGATTTCTGCAATTACTCTTTAGCCATTGGATCTTTCCCCTTTCTCCTCAAGCACTCCCTAGTGCACCCCCTCCTCATAAAGCATTCTGATAATCCTACCTGCCCGGCAAACCATTGCCCAATCTCTATCATTCCTTTCCTGGGCAAGCTCCCGGAAAATCTGTCCATCCCATAGCTTACTCTCCATACTGAATCTGTTGGTTGTATCCTTGACCATCAGCCTGGCTTCAGAGCAGCCAGAGGCACATAAAGTGCACTCCTGAACATCCGTGAAGATCTGCTATCTAATCTTGACTTCAGCCTTCCTATTGGCCTTATCTATACCTTGACCTTTCCTTTGCTTTCCATACGGTTAATCACACCATCCTGATCAATCAACTCTGTGAGAACCTGGGCATTATGGATCCGGCCCCGGAGTGGTTGACCTCCTTCCTCCTGGACTGACCCTCCTAAATCCAAATTGGTTCCTTTCTCTCCAGCACCTCTCTCTCCACATGTGGTGTTCCCCAGGGCTCTACCCTCTCACCCTGGCTCTTCAATGTCTACTTGACCCCTTTGGCCCACCTGATCTCTACCTTCTCCTCTAACTTTCAGTGTTATGTGGATGACCCTCAGCTCTCCTCCAGGCTCCCCTCAGCCTCTTCTCCTTTCTCGCTCACTCCTGACTGTCTAGCCACGATTCAGTATTGGTGTGCTTCCAACGATCTCTGCCTTAATGACAGTAAGATGGAGATCCTTCTCAATGGGACCCACACTCCCGCTTTCCTTCTCTCACTCTGGCCACCCTCATTGGTTCCTCTTTCTTCACCTTCCTGTGAGGCAAAAAACCTTGGTGTCATCTTCAACTCCACTCTCTCCATCTCTCCTCACATCATGGACCTTGCGAATAAGTTCCAATTCCAGCTGCACCTCTTCAGAGGTATCCTACCTTTTATCACCTTCCCAAAGAAGTTGACTGTCTCCAAAGTGCTGGTTTTCTCCATGCTGGACTACTGCAACAGCCTCTTTTTCAATATTCCTAACTCTACTCTTTGCCCTATTCAACTAATCCAGAACAGGACTGCAAGGATTATTCTTGGCCTCACGCCCAGGGACCACATCTGTCAATCTGTGAGATCTTTGCACTTGATCCCTGTGGCCGCAAGGGACCTTGGTCCTCTCTATATCCAAAACTCTCTTCCTACATACCTTCCATCTAGAGCCCTGTGCTCAAACTCTCTGCAGGCCAGACGCTTCTCCAAACAGAGAGTGTGGGGTAGATGCCTCCCCTCTGCAGGTGACTCCCTGCCCTCTCAACTTGAGCCGGATCACCTGAAGTTCCGAAAGCTGCTCAAGACCTGCCTCTTCTCTTACTCCTTCTCTCTCCCCTGCTAATTTACCTGTCTGCTTGGCCTGACTGGTGGTGTTGTTGCCCTCAAAGTCAAACAGGGTACCACACCCCCCCTTTACCAGTCACCTTGCACTGCCATCTGGCCAACCCAGCACTTCCAGTCTGGGACTGTACCTTTGTAGTCATCTGCCATCCTCACACTTACTCAGAGCCCTACTGCCCTGACTGCACTTCCCCTTGTACCTCTTCCCTGCACTTCTCCCCACACCCACTCCCCTGCACTTCTCATTGCACGTGCATGATCTGAATGTCACAAGGCCTAGTAAGATTGTTTGTCGGTTCATCCCTCTGTCTCCCCTCCTTGTCTTGTGGCATCTAGAAACACTTGTGTAAAGGCGCGTTATAAATACCAAATTATATCATATCATGGACCTGAGGTTTGATCTTTGTCAAAATCCACGTCTCACTAGGGATACAGAATGGGTTTCCTAGCCTTACTTCCTCTTAATTTCTTCTTCTTGTCCTTAGGTTATTTTTATTGTCCCATATTCTTTTCAAGGTTGTAGATTCTTTTCATTGATGCTGTGGGGGTAGGGGAGTTCAGTCATCCTGCATATTCAGGATTCTCTCGCTAGGGTGGACAACATTTGTTTTGTATTCAGCTATTACAGAGTTGTAAAAAGACTGGTTTACTACAGGGCTTGGACACAGAGGATACATCTGCTTCCTACTATGTACTATGTATTGTATTTATTTCTAGATTTTATCATTATAATTTTAATAATAATTCTCAAGCATTGATCTTTCATATAAACATCCTTGCACAATCTTCTAACGCAGATTCCATTTTCAATCAGGTTACCTGAACTATGGGTTCAGATGATTCCTCTTTTTGTCCGAAAATTGAACAGGTATGACAGGTCTTCAGCTGGTTGATGTGTACCCAGTGCCCCACTGAAATCGATGTGTCTAACTACAGTCATTTCATTCCTCTTTTTTGCAGAGGAGCCCAGTGAGTGGGAGATCTCAGTTAGATATTAGCACATACCAAACACCACTTTAAGTATTTATTTAGGTCTTGACCCATATATGGAAAATAAGCAACCTCCTGTAGGATCGTCATCATTGTTTTAAATCTCTGATGACCAGCTGCCTTTGCAGCCCTGGCATGATTTAACATTATGCCTTGGAATGAGGTAGGTACTCCCACTGAGTGTAACCACATAGCGGTTTATTAACCAACTATCTTGGATCTTAAACATTTTATAGAATTTCATTAGGACTCTTAGATCGTCCTTTCCCTGGTAATCCTTTCAAGATAGGGGACATGTTTATGGATCTTGTGGATAATGATACAAACTTCCAATGATTGGTTCTCCTTTTTAAGCAGTAATTAAATCAAGATCTGGAACATCTACATTCCATTGACGAGTTGATATTTCACTTTCTGCACACGTGTGTGATTGAGTCACAACTCTTATTTGTATTTCTCCCAGGAGGTGTACCATACTAATTTATTTCATGTGTAGATCTCTAGTCTTGGCATATTGATCTGCCCAATCATTTTCTGTTTTGTCGGGACCCTCTGTCTTAGAATGTATGTTGATTTTCTCCCAGTGGATGGTGACATTGTTTGATGCCACCAAATCATCTATTGTTTGGATGAACTTTCGCTGTTTCAAGGGTTTTTTCTTGTCACAAAATGTACCCCCAACTTGCTTTCCAACTGATCAGGAAAGCAACAAAAACCTTTTAGATATAATCTAAATGAATAATTATCACTAGTTCCGTGAGTTGATGATTTACCGCAGTAAGAACAGATTGATATTGGCATGAATCCCTTTGGTCATGGTGTGCCATGACCAAAGGGATTCATGCATTTCTAGTTTGGGTTGCATTGTGTTAACAGTCCCCCAGGTCTGGAAGCTGCCAGGTTCATTGTGACTTAAATGAATTATCCGTTTGAAAATAACACTATTGATTTTGACGTAGGCTGGTTCTGTTTCCCAAACACTGTACTTTTCCCCACAAATTCAGCTATATATTTGCCCAGCAGTTCTGCCACCTGACTGCTATGGGGAACAATTTTATAAGCGGATGAGTGTTCAGAGGTGTCATTCACCCAAGTATTTCCAATGCCAGCTACTAGTTCCTTCTCGTTATTTTCTGATATGGTAGGAGCATCCACCCACATGAGCTGTGGGCATTCCCTGGCAGGTGTTTCCTTCAAACACCTTGTGAGGAGACGCTAGCTATGCCTACATTTTGGAAAGTTAACTTTAAATCTTCATCTTCTCCACAGTTATCCTCAACACAATTATATAGGTTATCTAGTCCTTAAGCCATTGACTCTTTTTATTTCGGCCATGCACACAAAGAACCCAGTAAGTAATGGTTGAATACGAGAAATTTGGCCTCAAAACACGTTGTGTATAGGCGCATTATAAATACCCAATAAACAAATGAAATAAATCCACAGCCTTTATTTGGTCAATAAGTAAATATTGCAGAGGATGGTGGGAGATCGCAACTATAATATGTTCCCCATGTATTGATGGATAATAGTTTTTCAATGCACATATTTTTGCAAAGAGTGATTTCTCACAGTCATTAAACTTAATTTTGACAGGTGATGATGGCCCTCATTATAGGATTGCCGGTATCCCACTGGTAATTCTGGCAGGATAGCGGCAAACCTGTCTTACTGTCTCCACCGCACAATATTCCTATATTACCGGGATATTACGGGCGGCGGAGAGCAACTAAGTTTCCATTCCCATGGGGTTCCATGGGATGGGATTTCCTGAATCAGTAGCATCGCTAGTAATGGTGCCAGTGATTCAGGAATTTGTTTGTCAGTAGGGGCCTGACCTCTGAGCAGGTCAGGCCCTTTTCGGGAGATCCGGGGCCCCCACCAGCAAACTTGAAGTGTGCTGGTCTGGAATAAATGCCAGCATTTTTCTCCGAACCAACACCCTCATAACGAGGCCCAATGTCTTACTTGCATATAAAATTACCTCATAAACCTGGTCATACTTCTTGTACAAGACCTCAGTTAAACAGGTGTCAGACAATCCTGATTCCAGGGAATACTCTTTCAGCCTCATTGCATGTTGGCTGGTATCCCGCCGGTATTACCCGCGGGATACCGACAAAATGTAATATTGTTTCTGCCACTTGGTCTGCCGGAATAACTGGCAGATTCCAAGTGGTGGAAGAGCTGGTAAATCCCCATTCCACAGAGTCCCATACCGACACATTATTACCACAACGGCACACTCATAAGGAGGCTCTTTGTTTTTAATAGGTTAAGCCAAGCACAGAGTTTGGGAAAGACCTTTTTTAGTATTTTTACAGCCTCAGTATGAGAGTCCCCTGCACTCCCATGTCAGCACTGCCTCCAAAAGAGGGACACATGGCTGTATGATGTCAGTGTAATGCTCTAAGAATGTGCAGCTGCAATTGGTTAATCATAAGAGACTTTGCAACTGACACAGATGTGTGGGGATCTTCAACTTCAGTAAAGCCTTAACCTTCTTGTTATGAGGATTAAGGCCCTCAGCTGTAATTTTATATCCTAGAAATGTGGTTCTGCATACTAAGACTCATGTTCGGACATGCGTACTGGAAATGAAATGTATAAAAGCCTTGTGTAAGGGTTCTATGCATTGCATTCCTGGTAAACCCGATTTTTGTCAATGTATATGGCAGAGAGGAGGGGCGGAGCGCAACTTGTGTTTCCGCCACTCCCTTCCCCTCAGCCATACAAATACTCCAGCATTTGCACCTGCATGCATTTTCATGGGGGCACAAATGCTGAGGATCCACATAGGGCCCGAAGGCTTTTTGCACCAGCAGCATACTTGTATGCCACCTTTTGCCCTTTACATTTCCACCCAGCACTGCAAATGATGAAAATGCGGTAGTAGCGTCCTGGCTACGTCTGAGTGCAAACGTACTAGGTCCCTGTCATTGAATTACATCTAGGACCATCTAGGAGTAAGATGAACTCCATTGTGTTTTCTGCAGAGATAATTTGGGGACTGCATTCCTTAATTGTGTGAGCATGTGGAGGATCTCCCACAAGTGTTCTGCCACAGTTTTACTTTTTATTAGTAGGTCATCTTCTTAGGCCAAGTTTCCTCCTTTCTACATGGTCAGGCATGGCTTTATTTAAGAATATAATGAATTAACTCCTACTGTTAATATAACAAAACTGTGCATGAGTACATACTTACTAGCGCCCCCAAAGGTAAATGTAAGATTATATTGGTGTTCAGGAATTACTGAAACAGTCCAAAATCCATTTTTTAAATGGATAGCAGAGTATACTTTAGAACTGTGTATCTGTGCAAGTCCCTGGTCAACATAAGGGGAAGACCACCTGGACATGTGCACCCCCTTTGTTCAGTTTCCTTGGGTCTGCGCAATGTTTCCACTGCCAATTGGGTTTTACTATTTCTAATGATGGGTTATTTCATGAATGGCACAGAAAACACTCCAAGTCTTAAGAACAGTTTGATGGTTTTAATGTATGGTTTTGTGGGGCCTATGGCTGTCCTCCTCTCTCTATCATCTGTTTCACCCTACACCCTAGCCAAGGCATCCTTAACCCCAGGTTGATGCTACTGAGTGTTACACCCTCAATGTGCTAATGCTAGTCTGAGCTGCAATGTAAGCCTAAAAGCCATTGGACGTATATCTCTAAAATTCCCTTGGGGACCTCCTAACTCTCCCTACACAAACCCTGGATTAGTATCTACAGGAATTGGGAGAGTACTTTGCACTTACTCTGTGGGATTAGGCTAGGTTCAAACACACACACACGCACATGGCTTGTCCTTTCTACTTTATCTACCTCACCCTTCCTTCTAACTCTTCCCTCCTTCTATCTGTCCCTTTGATGTTACACTCCTCCTACATCAGCCTACACCCTTTGATGTTAACAAGCCTTAATTCCGCCTTCCTTCTGCTACACTACTACCATTACTCCACCCACATTACTACACTACTCTGCCCACTACTATACTAATCCTCCAAGTAATAAACTTGTCCTCCAACTACTACACTCGTTTTCCTACTACCTCACACCTCCTTCTAACACTACACAAACACCCTGTAACGCTCACCTGATTCCCACGGAGGCGCTGGTCTTGGCAGGGTGGTAACTGTATCTTGAAAAGTGAAGTGCAGGACTCGATTGGCTTCCGGGGCTGGGCCTCTTCGCACTGTGTGTCTAACTCGAAGAGTAAGATGTCTGCAGGTGAAAGAATATGGGGTTAATGACCTGGGATTGTCGGGTGTCTCTCTCTCTCCCCCTCTCACTTTTCCGTGGAGCCCCAAGGTCAACGTGCTCACCTTAGATAGGTGAATGCTAGACTCTCCATCTGCGTCTGGTGCAGGGTGCCGTTACCAGTTCCTTCACTGGGTTGAAACGTAGGCCTCTTGACTTCAGAGGATTGCTAACCGTCGTTAACTGCACGAACGGTGAGTTTCCGGGCACCTTGAATGTCCTTACAGTCTTTAGGTGCGTGGGCACGTTAGTATGGAATAGGGCTCTGTATAATGTTCTTTTCAAATGGTGCCTTTTGTCTTGCAGGGCTCTTGAGGCGGAAGATGGTGGTTTGAAGAGAGCCGGAGTTCAAACCAGCGCATAGGAATGAAGCGCTTGGGAGTGCGTAAGTAAGTGCCTGTTGCCTGCTTTCGAAATGCACTCCAACTGTCTCTTTTCTTTTGCAGGTATGAGTTCGGATGCTGAAGAGACTCTGGAAAACGCCGGGGTATTTGCAGGCGCCTAATTGTGGAGGGCGCGATGGCGCGTGAGTGAATAGCCTGCCTAATGTCTCTCCTTTTCTCTTTCAGGTGCAGGAATTCAGCGTTGAAGAAAACCGGAATTCGAGGGGTGCCGGTAAGTAAATTCCCCACAGGAATAATTATGCGTTTGTCTTCACAGGCTTTTATAATGGCGGAGGAGCAGCGCGAAGAGTTGGTAACTGCCGATGGATCAGGTGAGGAAAGCGCTGCGAGTGAAGGTTGCTGTGCTAACCTGTTGTTTCTTTGTCTTTGCAGGTGCTATTGAAGGCTGGATACAAGAAAGTTAATCTTTTGTTCTCACAGGTTCAGGATCGGAAGAATGAAGACTGGAACCGACACGGTGAGCGTTCTGCTGCAGATGCAGAATAACGCGAAGCACGTTGCATCAATCGGGTGTGGTTTAAATAGCCTTGGAGTGATGAGGCGTCTTCCTCCACTGCCTCGCCCAGGAAAGAAAAGAGTTCCTGTTCTAGGAGAGATCCAGTGTTGTATCCAGGGAGTGGAGCCTGCCCCACCCAGGTAAGAAACTAGTCCCGGCTCGTAGAGGATTCCCATATGGCTGGTAAGTAAGCAGCATGGTCTGCTGCAGGTAAGTCCACCCAAGCATCTTTATACATGTTATGAGCCCGGCGCTTCCAGTGCCGGGACCAGTGATTTTGATGAGCCTGGTGCCACCGGCGCCAGGACAAGGTCCAAAAGGTCCCAATGGGGACCGGCTGGTGCCTAGGATGAAGGTTAGAGGCCTGCTTCCAAGGACGTTGGGCTGGTCCTAGCCCCTTGGAAGCAGTGATCATGACACACCCTCCTTTCACCCAGTATCATTCACTTCACATTCCCTCCTTACATTATATGTTCTACTCACTTGACACACAAACATGCACATTCAAATTTCAAAGCCACTTTCACTCTTAAACCAATACCTCACCTGCTTCAATAATCTCCGCAGCAACAGGTTGCTGCTCCTTCTTTCCTTCTGATGGTCTCTTGGTCCTCCTCCACCTCAACCTCTGACTTCACCCAGTAAACTGAGAATTCCTACTTCCCATTCCTCCCTTAAGTGCTCCTTCATGTTTCGGGATTAGTTTCCTTTCCTTGACCAATCCAGGCTGATCTCCCCTCCTCACAATGTCTATGTGCACAAGAATTCCATAAAACTAAGCCAAAGCCCCGCTTCTTTTCTCTGTGCAGACTCTCCACATACAGTCCATGGCAGCGTACTCGGTCCACAATGATAGTTTGTGGTCTTTAATGTAGGATGGGCATGGGGCAAAAGGTTTTGGTCCTTACACAATCCCTGGTGGTCTAGGGGCTCAATCTTTATATGAGGGACTCTGTCAGTGCAGGTCTGCAGCTTTCTTTGGTGGCTTGTTCTCTTTCTCTTTCTCTTTCTCTTGCTTGGCCATCTGCTTTCTGCTTGCTTCCTGACTGCCAAGCAGGCATTCATATCTCTCTCTCTCTCTCTCTATCTCTCTCTCTCTCTCTCTCTCTTTTCTTTGTTCGGCAGCCAATTTTGTGCTGGTTCTCTAGTGGGTTTCCATCTTGGTGGGTAGTTTCAACTCTTCCATTTTTTCTGTGCTGCTCAGTTGATGATCTTGACCAGCGTTTAATATGAAACAATAAGAGAAACACTGAAGAGCATTTTGTTCAAGTGGCATGGTTGGAGATGAGGATCTCCATGCAAGCATTCTGACACAAGGAAAGGGTGCAGGGATTGGGACCATCTCTGCTGCCACTGTCCACCTCAGGGGTAGGATTGGCTCTGGATGGCTCACTAGTAGGACTACCACCATAGGCTGAGAGGGGTTGGAAGGGTTCTGGTTACTGGTCTTGTCACAGACCTTAAAGGTACCATGAATCAGACTTATGATCAGACTGGATTCCACATTGTTGGTAATCTTGTAAGTGCGTCCATAGACACCAGAGGCAACCTGTATTGTTTTACAAATATCAATGTCATATCAAGGTCCTTAGGTATTGTTGTGTAATGATGAGATGATTGTCCAGTCTAATGAGTCGACACATACACATTTCTGGAAATCCAGACATATGTGTCCCTTGTTGTTTATCTGTTTCGCAGGAATTAGCCAAACTGATCTTCAGCCATCTGATGGAAACCAGGGAATAGTTCTTGAGTGTTCATTTCTGATGTACCTTCAAGTTGGATGGAGATATCACTATTTATGGTTCCTACCTGAATAGATGATTCCTTCATATTGAGGTAGTTATAGTAACTCAAAACACTATTTCATCTTCCAGGGTATTACACGCAATGTCCTTTAGCCCATACGGGCAGAGGGAGTACACCATGACATTCCTCCCTTGTTGATTATAAAGTGTCTAGTCTGCCTAATTAGTGGTGTTATAATAACCGTCAGGTATTTGCCAATGAAAGGATTTGTTTAGCCCATTGGAGAAAAGAAAACTGAATCAACCTCGATTCCAATAGAGTTGTATTGAGACAAACATACACTTTGGGGATAATTATTATCAATCAATATTTGAATGGTACATCTTTAAAATCTACTAATGGAGTGGGATGTTGAGAAAGTCTGTGTTGCTTAAGAATATTATTTAAATGAACAACATTTTCTACAAAAAGCAAGATTTTTCCTTTTCTGATCTTTATTGACAAATTCTATTGTTCTGTGTTTCCAGGAATAATAACTACTTCTTTGATTCTAACCTCAGCAGCATAAAGTACCAATTGGGATGACCAAAATGACTTTTCAAGATCATTAAAGTCCATTGGGTTTCCCCAATTCTTAGCACGACCTAAAATCCAAATGAATTGCTAATCGATGCAATATGTCATTCCCAATGTATAATTCAGAAATATCATCTCTTATGACCTGGAAATTATGATATTTTGTTTTGTCTACAATTGTGATTCAGTAATCTGTTTTTAATCCACTGTATCAAGACCATATTCTCATATATCCAGTAGATCAAATGTAGGAATCTCCCATCTTTCTGTAATTGCATTAGCTGTTGCTATTAGATAAACCTGCTTTCTTGAGTTAAACAACTTTGGATAGAACCTAATAGTTACCTCCATTTATATGAATTGAAGTAATATGAGCTATCCTTTCCTTTGTATAGAAGCTAGACTGCTCATTTCATCTCCTGAGTTATCCACCGATTGACCGTAGCCTTCTCTGAAGGCCCGCCAAGGAGAGAGCGTCAATGTGTTTTTTATCCAGAGTGAAAAACCACTCATTATATGTTGGAAGATTTATTTGCCAAGGTTCAATGGGGGACCCTTCACTATCATCTTTTCCTACACTGATATGATAAGGATTTCAGGGAAATGATTGGAAAAAAAAATGTCTACTCAGTTTGGATGCTTTTCAATCAGGTGACATGTGCCACTTAAACCAACATAATCAACACTTCTTTTTTTTACTTGATCGGGTGGTGAGCTTCAGTCAAGGTGGCTTGGTTCATCCAATGCATCCCCAATAAGAAAGGTGTGCCTTGAGAGCCATGATTTTCACCGGATGTCACATTGTTTTGATTTCTACTTGGGTAACTCCATCTACTGGAATTTCCTTTTCTTCAAAGTTGTGTAGTTCATCAAGGAGGAATTTGAGGGTTGAAGGTACTGCATTGATTAATGATTTCCACTGTTCCTTTGTTTCAAAGTATGAAGTACATCTCTAGAGATCAAGGTCACTTGAGGCCTTGTATCTGTGAAAGCCAATAACTCACACTGTCCCTAAACTTGGATAGGCATGAAAAGCCTCTCATCTTTTATTTTCAACTTAAAAATAAAGTGTGAATTAGTGGACAAGTCTCAATGTATATTTCTCATTTTTTGGGTTTCTTGAACTTGACCTTAGGCCGCAACCATGTGGGCATCTTCCTCAAGTGCAGGTGGTTTGGTCAGTTAATAAAAATGCAGTTTGAAATCACAAATGCAACAGGGATGAGCACCCCTCAAGTTCCAGTTCACTACCTCTGCTTAGAGTGAAATATCTAGAAACCCCTACTGGTATCTGATCTAGTTTTTGTCTCTCAATCATAGTTAATTTATTTCCTTCTTTCTGTGTCTCATCTCTAAGGGTCTCTTGACTAATCTCATTCTCTTCTTTTAAACTATTTGTCACACTTCTTTTAAGCTTGATTTGTTGTTCTTTGAGAGGTGACAAACCATATTTAAAATAGCAAACACTTGGTTCAATATCCACCATGTTCTCCTCTTTCTCACATGTGACTGTCATACTTTTCTCTTAACTGAACTTCACTTTCTTGTTTTAATCTGATTTTCTCTCAAGGAATAAAGAGGCGTCACCATTGAAAGAGGCATCACCATTGACCTTATTATTATTTTTTTATCAAACTCAGGGGTATTATAACCGGACAGAAAAGCGGTGTGCTCTAAGGCTTGCCATGCTCTTCTACCACATTCTCCTTTTCCACTTCTACTTGTATATTTGTATTTGAAATATTTTCCTTTTATCATTGTCCACTCTGACGTGTTGGTTTAGTCTGCATGATATTTCTAGAAGCACTAGAAATAGGATTTCCCCACTGGGATCTCATCATATGACCAAAGGTCATTTGTTTTATCTGTTTCTCCAATTAAGAAATCGTTTCTCCACCCGCTTGACTGTAGGATGGCCTTCGGTCAGATCTCTGTTCCTCCCTTGAAACATAATTGTCTCTTCTAGGGGAGTAATTCTGACAAGTCTTGTTTTATGTATGGCTTATTCTCCATACAAGTATAAGGTAAATCACAAACACCAGCCACCATTTTCTTGCAGCCCAAACAATGTATTCCCAGGCAAGCAGAGGAATTGGGTAAGCTGGTGACCACCGATGACACATTGTTGCATTCAGTAGAGAACTTAGATATGGCAATAGGTGAGTCGAGGACTCTGGGAAGCCAAAGAATAGCCAAGTTTCTGCTAGGTGCTCAGGTTGAGAAAATAAATGAGGATGGTAGGAAAACTAGTGGTGACTCAAAGAGAAAGGGAGTAAGATATCATTTCACATGCTGCTATGAATAGGAAGGCGTCAGGCTGGGCTAAGAAAATCCAGTCCTGAGATCAGTAACAATGAACGCCAAACTGTGCATCCAGGAGAAGTGTGAAGCCACATACTATGTCCCTATATGGCAATGGGAGTTAATACTTGCATAAGGTGGCACTGATGTTGAAAATAAGGTAGAAGTTGAGACATCTAGTGGTGTTAGACACTATGGATGAGACACCATTTTTGTGAGGCTCACATTGTTTGTAGAGATTGTCGCTAATGAGTTAATGGGGTTCTCTGGTCTTTTTCTAAAAAATGCTTAAGATGCAAAAGGTGAAAAGGTGGCAAATCAACACAATACTGCAATAGGAATGTCACACAATAGTCAGGTCTCAACATGTTATTTAGGTGTATCTTCAGAATGGGTGTGTCCCTGGTATCTCTGTCATTCCAATGTGCAAGGACGGGTCACGAAACAAAGAGTTAGAACAACCACTGGGGATCCATGTAGACCCGAAGAAGTGCTAGCAGACCTAAATAGAAGTAAACACACTGAGACGTATTTACATGAGGAACATTGCACGCCCAGTTATGAAACTATTGATGAGAAGGACAAATATATAACAGCGATTGCCGAAATTCAAATGAAAGGAGACCCCCACCTCGACCCCTACAGGGTTATTTGATGAAATGGGAGGCAGAGCTAGCTCTGGGACAAGAAAGGAATTTTATTGTTCAGAGTGCATTTAGGCAGATTGTTTAGCACCAGTTTCCCCATTAAACATCTGAAAATATTTGGGTTGCATCCACCTGATCTTGGACACAGAATTGTTGGAAGGTGTATGTTGAAAATAGAAATAGAGCCTGAAAGCATCCACCACAATGTGTGGATGCTGAGTGGCACTGGGGATCAATTATAGTTGATAAATTATGTCATACACAGAATGAGCATGATTTTGGATTTGCTTAACCAAAATGTTTTGTCCAGATGGGGCAGCTGCCCACAAGAATTTACAAAACATTAGACTAGTGTTCTGTCATGCCCAATTAATGCAATATGCCATTGAGCTACATTTAAAGAGAGAGGTATATAGCCCTGCCTTCACTAGACAATTTACAGTGACATTGAAACCAAGAACAGGGCAAAAGATTATAAAACCTGATGCATTTGTGTGTGCCAGCAAGGTCTTGATGCAGCAAGCTATAGAATGCGAGTAAACCCCACTGGTTTACATTGGGGGCAATCACATCCAGATACTCGTAGATAACAGAGAGTTGTCAAGAAATGTGTCTAGAAGAAGGTACACCAATAGGGATGGCAATCCAGGAGTCACAATATACTGCAGATTTGAACAATCCAGTTATTGGCAATATATCTGGGGCATTAATCCCCATGGAAGTTAATTTGCCTGACTTCTTTTATTCGAAGACCGAGCTGGTCTTCAAGGACCTGTCCGTATACCCTTATGAACCAAAGGACATGATGTTTCGCCCACAAGATGACTGCATTTTGTTTCAGTTGGGCAATGAGGGCCAGGAAAAAGAGCAGCCATGTGAATTGGAGGCAGAGATGCCTAGGTATTTAAGAGTTTCCACAATTTAGAAAGACACCTCCACACAGTTAGAAGAAATCTCAGAAATTGCTCCTCTTGAATAATTCCCTGAGTTCTCTAAACTCAAAAATGTCCAATTTATGTCTGTGGATGCCTGCTTGAATGGCACTGAGAGATCAAGCAGGGATTATTTTTTTATAGTTCAAGTGTGCATTTGTCCGAGATGCATATGTGAGTACAGAAATCTTCATGTCACTACCTTACCAGAGGGTTATCACAGAAAACCTGTGTTTGTTCAACAATACAGGTTACCATTAGCTTGTTTGGAATCATTCGCAGAGATGATCAAGCATCTAGAAGGATAATTAGGCATATTAATATCACGCAGAAAACTCCTATACTAGGGCTATTGAAGACAAATGGTCCGGTTCCTGTTTCAATGTGGCCACTCCACTTTATCAACCATGTTCTTGTTCAGGTACAGATGGGTCAAAGGTTCTCACAACATTAGAATTTACCAGCTTGTTACTCGTGCATATCCCTAGTGCAGGACACCCATAACTGGTACTCTTTTAAATCACAAGGGAGGCAGTATGAATTGAGAATGCGTACCCATAGGCTATTTTAATAGTGGGGGCAATTTTGACATTTTTTGCACAAGTTTATGCCAGATGCTGTGGAGAGGGGAAATATAGCATATATAGACCACCTTCTGATTAAAAGTGAGGACATAGGGGCGTGGCTAGCGCGCGAGCGATGCGGACGTGAGCTGAGTGAGCTCCCGTAAGCGCCGACACAATCCTGTACCTTTATCCTGATTCCTGGGGACATCGAGCGACATCAACGCCACGATTGTGCCCGTGAAGCTGGGGGCTACGACCGGCGGAAATCCGGGCTGTGGTCTGCCCGTTTGGAGGGCCATAATCTGCAATTTACTGAAGGCCGGGGGCCCCGAACTGCGAAACCAAGATGGCCGCCGGAGCTTGAGGGCAGACCACCTCCTGTCTGATTGGGGCTTGAAGCGGCCTGGTGTGGTGCGGCACACGCAGTGGACACTGACTTTTCTTACAACCGGAGGTCGCCCGGACAAACGGCTCCTGCTCTTGGGCTGTTTCGACCCAGCCCCGAGTGGTGGAGGACGGCAGCGGCCTGGCCCGACAGAGCTAGAGGTAGGTGGGATTAACTCTCCCCCCCCCCCTGCTCCATACAGACGGTGGATTCGTGGAACCTGCGTGTTGGAAGGTGTTTGGAGGACCCCGAGGCCTTCCACCTGGCCTGTTGCGGGGCTGCGACACGGTACACCGGAGTAGATCCATAAGGGCGTAATTAGCACTGTTCGACCTGCCGTGCCGGACGCCCCACGCCTCCCCGGAACTATGGGGAAAGAAAGGCAGAAGAAACCCTCCACACAGAGCAGCATGGACCAATTTGCCGTCGCCACCACCCCGGCCCCGGCGGCCCCAGCAACGCGACCGAACTCCCCCAATGGGGAGGGCCCTCTTTCTCTCCATGATGTAATGGCGGCCATTGCTAATTCCCGATCCTCCATGGAGACCAAAATAGATAGCATGGCGGCAGACGTCTCCTTCCTACGCCACGATCTACAGAAACTAACCTCCAGAACGGGAGAGGCGGAACAACGTATTTCTGAAGTGGAAGACAATATAGGCGGGATTAACCGCCAACTGTCCCAGGCCTTAAACCGCCTTAAGACCCTTGAATCAAGAGTGGAGGATGGAGAGGGGCGATCCCGTCGCAATAATGTCCGTATCCTGGGTCTGCCAGAAGGGGAGGAGGGACAGTGTATGGAGCTGTTCTTGGAGCAGTGGCTTGTAGACATCTTCGAGGCCACATCCTTTTCAAAGTTCTTCTCAGTGGAGAGGGCTCACAGAATGCCGGCGGGTAGACCACCCCCGGGTGCCCCGCCACGTACTATCATCGCCCGCTTACTCAACTACCGAGATAGGGATGCCCTCCTGCAACTGTCGCGGGCACAAGGCTCGATTACCCATAACGGCTCCCGAATCGCCTTTTTCCCGGACTACACCCGAGAAGTGCAGCGGGCACGACAATCGTTTGAGCCACTCAAGAGACAGCTGGCCCAACTAAATGTGAAATATGGCCTGCTCTTCCCGGCCCAACTGAAGATATATCATGGTGGAACCACGGTTCATTTCAGCGACCCGCAGGAGGCATGGAAATGGGCGGAGGCCCATATAGAAGGTGATTGGACTGCGAGACCGAGGAGGCCGAGAGGAAGACCGAGGCCCAGGCACGCCTCCCCGAGAGGAAACCCGGAGAGGAATGAACAGGGGGTCCTGGACCCCGATGCAGATCAGCGAGGACATTGACCGGACTGTCGCCCCTCTGGCCTAGTAATGGCGCTTTGAAGTATTCTTTCTTTGTTTGTATTCTTAAGCCGGACGCATGAGTAGTCCACCATGGAAGATGTTGACACTGGCGCATGGGAGGGGACTCTGGAGGAGCCTCTGAAAACCCCCCCCCCCTAGCCGAACTTCCTCCTTTCCTTCTCCTTCTCCTTCTCCCTTTTCCCCCCCCCTCTTTCTTGTTTATCTAGACCCGGCTCTAGGGTCTGGGTTTTTGAGCTGCTACCTTAAGTTGAAGGTCCAGCTATGTTTGGGCGACAGGTACTTCGTGTTGGGGTGGAGTATAGGGTGGGGGTAAGTTGGGAATGTTTGGAAGTTTGTTTGTTACTTCAAGACTGTCATATGTTTATAACGGACACGAACCACTGTCTTTGGTCGAAGTTACCACTTCACCATCCCTCACTGATTGCTACAATCGTACAGACCCCCATCATGTGTGATAGATATCCTGTGCACAGACTCACGGGACACCCATGCGCCACACCAAATCCCTGAAGTTCCTCACCTGGAACGTGAATGGGATGGGGTCCGGGATTAAACGGCGCCTGCTTAGGCAATTTCTAAATAGACACTCCCCTGATGTGGCCCTTTTGACAGAAACCCACCTGGCCGGATCACACTGTGCCTTTTTTCAGAGGACTAATTACCACCTTGCCCTTCAGGCGGGGTACACAATGGGCTCCAGGGGCACCCTCATCCTGATACACAAGCGCATTCCATTTACTCAGCAATTGGTTGAGCGCGACCCAAGGGGTCGATACGTGTTCGTCATGGGGACCATCTGGGGTCAGACGATGGCCATTGCCGCAATTTATTCCCCACCCGGGTTGGGACAGGAATTACTGGACGATCTTACTACCCTTATAGGGAAACACCATCCTGATACGTTCATTCTGGGGGGTGATTTTAATGATACCATGAATGATAACTTTGACCGTTCCCATCTCCGAAATCGCAACCCTGACACCTCGACTAGATTGGCCAGTTTTGCATCGGCCCTTGGGCTCCGAGATGTATGGAGAGAGTTGCACCCGACTGATAGGGAGTACTCCTTCCATTCCGGCGCTCACGGCTCCATGTCCAGACTGGACTACTTCTTCTTGCCACATACCGACCTCCATAGGGCAATGTCCGCAGATTTACTCCCCCGGGGCATTTCGGACCACTCCCCCCTCTTAGTTGAATTGCGTATGCAGGGTCCCCTTCCCCCTAGAACGTGGAGACTTAACAATTATTATCTGGGGTCCCCGGAACTGATAGATCGCCTCGAGGAAGTTTCTGGTGAATATTTCGAAATTAACGAGAAGTCGGTGGACAGCCCCGTGATATTATGGGAGGCCTATAAAACAGTGCTAAGGGGTGAAATCCTTTCTTGGACGACACATAAAAGAAACATCCGGTTCCGGGAAATATTAAAGGCCGAAGAGGAAGTGAGAGACAGGGAGATTGAGCATATATCCGATCCTACGCCTGAGACCCACCGATCCCTCCAGCGCGCCCAGGAGTGCCTCCGTAACAGAACGATGGATGACGCCAAGCAGGCCCATTGGCAGGCTAGGGCGAGGGTGTATGAACTTGGGGATAAGTCGGGTAAACTGCTCGCTTGGTTGCAGAGGAGAGACGAGGGGCAGCGCCATGTCCGGGAAATTGTCACGGCACAGGGCGACACCCAACATTCGGACTCTGGGATTGCCGAGGCCTTCACAGAGTTTTACGCAGATTTGTATCGGGCTCCGACCTCACCGCTAAACCCCTGCCTCCTAGATGAGGTGACGCTGCCGATCCTTTCGGGGCAACAGAGGGACCAGCTGGACTCTGCTTTATCAGAGGCTGAGATTGCAGAGGCACTGTCTCAGCTCCAGTCGGGAAAGGCACCGGGCCCGAACGGATTCCCAGTTGAAACTTGGCAGAAGCTAGGAGTAGACAAAATGGCCGGTCCTCTACATAGGATGTTTCTTGCTGCCCGGGAACAGGGTACCCTCCCACCAGATCTTTGCAAGGCCACCATTGTGGTCATTCCCAAGCCTGGCAAACCTCCACATGATTGTGCTTCTTATAGACCTATATCGCTGATTAACGGGGAAGCTAAGGTCCTTGCTAAGCTATTAGCGAATCGGTTGCAGTTAGTCACATCCTCCTTGATCCATCCGGATCAGTGTGGTTTTATGCCTGCCAAATCGACTCGGATGAATCTGCGCCGCCTCCATTTAGCATTGGAGAGATCCCCGATTATAAACGAACCCTTGGCCTTGTTGGCAATCGATTTTGAAAAGGCGTTCGACTCCATTCGATGGGACTACCTTTGGGAAACAATGCGCCGCATGGGGTTCGGAGAGGCCTATTTAGGCTGGGTGCAGCTACTTTATGTTAACATCAAGGCGGAAGTGAGAGTGAATGGCTGGTCCTCTGGGTCCTTCCCCCTGGGCCGTGGTACGCGACAGGGATGCCCTTTGTCCCCTCTTTTGTTCGCCCTTGCTATCGAGCCATTAGCTCTTTGGCTTCGCCAAAACACCGCCTGGAGAGGATTCAGATGGCCGGAGGGACACGAGGATCGTACATCCCTGTATGCGGATGACCTCCTGGTGTACCTGGGTGACCCACTAACATCCTCTGCCATTGTAACGCAAATGTTAGTCCGCTTTGGGGAACTCAGCGGACTCAGAATCAACTGGGGGAAATCAGTCCTCTTTCCGGTGAAGGGTGGGGAACAGGCAATCCCCCAGGACTGCCCGTACCGGGTGGAACGACAGGGGTTTCGTTACCTGGGAATATGGATATCCGGGGATTTAACAAGCTATATAAGGAACAATCTCCGACCAATCACAGACCGCTTTATTGTTGATGTCCGGCACTGGAAACTCCTCCCCCTGACACTTATGGGAAGAGCGGCACTTTTTAAAATGATGACCCTTCCTAGATTCCTCTATGTCCTTCAAAATGCCCCACTTAAAGTCCCCGACTCGGAGTTCCACCAGGTGGAGACACTTCTCAGAGACCTCATATGGGGGGGAGGCCAGTCACGAATTGCGTTAACTACACTTCAAAGATCTATTTGGGAGGGAGGAATAGGAGTTCCCCGCCTTCAAACGTATTACTGGGCATCACAACTGGTGGTGGTTAATGACCTTCTCCACGGGGACCGAGACCTGCCCCATATACGGGCTGAGATAGCCACTATGCGCAACACTGACCCGCTGCTTCTCCTCTATCAGCCCCTTTCGAGAACCTCTCCGCCCACAACCACTACGCATATGATCACAGTGTGGAGACAGGCACACCGATTCATTGGGTGGGAAAATAAAGCTACTAGAGCACAACCCCTCTGGCGGAACAACAACCTAGCTGAGACCCAGAAGTTGGAGCCGTGGCCTAGGTGGGTGAATGCGGGGATTGCCAGGATTGGGGACATGCTTACACAGGGGTGTTTGGCCTCATTTGATGACCTACAATTGCGATTCCAGATTCCGAATACGGAACATTACCACTACATTCGCCTCGCCCATGCTTTGAGACCCTACCTGACAGCAGATACGCAGTTACCGGACTATACCCCCATAGAGCGTAACATCCTTCCGGCGCATATCCCTACCAAATGCACTTCCATCCTTTACAATGCTATATCCTCCTTTGCTACCCCCGAATTGAATGAACTAAAGGCAAAATGGGAAGTAGATGTGGGGGTGATAGATCCTGAGGATTGGATACAAGTCCTTATGCATCCCCGGGAAATCGCCATTTCCTCTAGGCTTCGATTAGTGCAGTTGAAAATACTACACCGGGTTTATTACCCTAGGACACGTCTATATGGCTGGAAACGGGCTTCTGACCCAAACTGTTTGCGGTGTGGGGATGGGGAGGGGACCTTTATTCACATTTTGTGGCTGTGTCCCCAGATACAAACTTTTTGGAACGCATGCTGTAGGGAACTCTCCCGAGTTCTGACTCGCACCATACCACTGGACCCAAGGGCTTTGCTTCTGGGCGTGCCCGATGAGATAGAAGCTAATAAGTGGGAAAGATTGCTCCTACACACGGCGATGGGGCTGGTTAAGCGCAATATCGCGCAGAAATGGGGTGCCCCTGACTCCCCAACGCTGGAACAATGGAAATTGGATATGGACATATGCGCTATGATGGAGCGTAGGATTTACTCGGCGCGAGGCTGTCCCAACAAAGCGTCGAAAATATGGGACAGGTGGGAGGAAGGTGTGGCCTGAGTGTCCCATGTACAGGCGGGGGAATGTGCACTGGGGGTTTTGTTTTGTGCTTGTACCATACTATACATTATTGCATGTGATGAGATGATCGCTCAACTGTTGATGCTCAGGGTACCTTTTCTGATTGTGAACGACTATGACAGTCTGAAGTTGTTTTTGTTTGCTTGTTGCTTTGTTATTATGACCATTGTACTATGTTAATAACAATAAAATACTTTATAAAAAAAAAAAAAAGTGAGGACATAAAATGCATGTACTCATTCGATTACAAAAGGCTGGAGCAAGGTTATTGTTTCGGAAGGCTCAATGGAGGAGGAAAAAGGGGATTTACAGATGTGTGTATACCTGAAATACTATATAAAAAAACACAACACAAAACCAGGATCATTGCTTATGCCAGCAAGGCATTGTCACTTATAGAGAAAAAGTTCACTGTGTGAAAAGGCCATATTGACTACAATCTGGGCCTACAACAGTTCCGTCCCATTATAAAGGGAGAACGGCTGATCACTGAAACTGCACATCTGTCATTTAATTTTCTACAAAGTAAGTGGAACCGGAAAGCAAATCTATCCCAATCAAGTATAACCTCAAGAGTACTACCGCAGCAAGACTTCTCCATTGAGATCAAATATGGACAGAATTTGAAGAGCCCTGTAGCCTATGGATTGGCAGAGTTACATAATTACGCATTCTTGGAAACTCCAGTCAAAGCTTTTGGGGATGAAAAATGTAAACATCGACCAACTGCGTATGTGGATGGCTTTGCATATCATGCAAACAATGACCCTGATAAAGAATTTTATTTTTATTGTTGTATTTATTTATTTATATAGCGCCAAAGCCCACAGGCATCGGGGCGCATTACAGATAGACATGGACGGACGAGTAATAAACGGGCCAGCAGATCGAGATTACAAGACCTAAATGGATTACCTGTTCTTTGTCATGAAAGTTGAGTCGTTTCTTTAAACAACAGTGTTTTCAGTTTCTTCCTGAAAGTTAAATAGTTGGATTCTAACTTTAGAATGTTAGGTAGTTCATTCCACTTAGTTGCTGCTTTTGTGGTAAAGGCACAACCAAGTCTGTTGGCTTTTTGGGTATGAGTAACTTTCACCAGTCCTCAAGCTTTAGATCTTAGGTCGCGACCTGATAAATATGTGGTTAATTGTTCTTTTAGGTAGGCTGGAGCAGCACCGAAATATGCAATGATGGACAATGGTCATTGCTTTAAAGGTAATACAGTATTCTAGGTCTAACCAGTGGAGGGACTTCCTATCCTCTGTGACATGTCCCCCTCTTGTTTTCCTGGAGATAGTCCTCACTGCATTGTTCTGTATAATCTGGCACTTTTTAATGCCTCTCTTGCTGTGCTGATCAAGAGTGCATTCCCATAGTCCTGTTGATAGGATTGTGGCTCGAGCGATGATGGTACAGTTTCTTGCGCTCAGTACTGGTCTAATATGTCTGAGTAGCCTCTGGTCAGACCCTCCAGCTTATTGCAATTTTGCGATCCCGCAAAATGCCGCGAAAACGGCCGTTTTGCGCAAAATGCCGCGAAAACGGCCGTTTTGTGCAAAAACAGCATCTTTAAAAAAAAATATATACTTTTTTTAAAAAAAAATTTTTAAGTAATCTGCAAAAATTACTGTTTTGAAAAAAAGAATCCTCAGGGTGCCAGGTTCTCAACTTTTTTTTTTTTTATTTTTATTTACACAAGAAATGAAATCACTTGCGCCCCAAAAATTGCAGCCCAATCCACAAGGGACACATGAATGGGCACATTTTATATGCGCGCCCATTCAGATGGCCTTTTTCACCTCCTTGATCAAATAAAGTGGCGTTTCTGTCAATTTAAAAGCACATCCCTCATTTCCAAGCAAGATGCACTTTTAAATGTGCAGAAATTGTAGGCAACCCTACACGCACGGGATGTGGGGCTGCCACTGCATGACAGGGTCTTTCCTGACCCTGTCATGCATTTCTTTTAAGGTATGAACCGCTGCTGAGTCGCTTGCATTTCTGTTCCTCAAACAGGATAAAAATGCATTTTTTGGGTCACATTTTACAGCGGCAGGCACCTAGAGTGCCTGTCCCTGTGAAAGGCGCTGGGAGCTTGCAGAACACTGTCGGGAGAGCGATTCTATTCAAAGTACTGCCCATTTTGATGACAAAAATCTATCGAATGTTACAATTTGACCAATTACGTCCAGTACTACTTTGGTCTAGGGTGGTTGCAGAAGTGTTTTCCCCTTTTTCCTCAAAATTGGAGGCGGGGACAGAAAAAAAAAGAAAATAATGAAAAAAGGACCCTGCAGAGTCGGATCCAACCCGCGTTAGAGGGACGGATCCGACCCGCGTTAGAGGGACGGATCTGGCACCGCAGGGTTGCAGGGGAAGCGGCAGCGACCAAGCAGTTAAGTAGGGGAGGGGGTCGGGTGGTGGTGAAAGGTACATTTTGGGTTGTTTGGCTGAAGTGCAAATCAATTTGCAGCAAAATTGACTACGGTCAATTCCGCTGCAAATAATTACACTTCGGTCAAACAACCCAGAACACCATTCAAGGCAGCTGCCAGCGCACAATTTGCGCTACAGCTCAAGCCTGTGGAAATGCGCCGGTCACCTTTGAGAATAAGTTGACCTGCTCATTTCCAAAAATGGGTTGCCTAAAAATAGCTTATCCTCCGTTCTTTTTTTAAATGCCCCATCATTTGAGGAACTGGGTCAAAATCTACATTTAAAAAAAAATAAAAAAAATGGTTACACTATGAGAGAGAGGGAGAGTGATGGGTGAGATGTGAAGTGATGGGCAAGAAAGCAGAGGAAGAGCAGTGGGTCAGAGGAGGAAGTGCTGCACAAGAGAGCAGAGGAAGCAGTGATGCGGTGGGCCAGAAATCTGAGAGCGAGCAGAGGTACAGAAAGTAGAGGAAGCGGTTGGCCAGAAAGAGACAGTGAGCTGCAGATTGGGAAAAAGGATGAGGGAAGAATGTGATAGAATGGGAGAAAAGATGCAAGATGCAGAAGCAGCACAAAAGAATGAAGGACTGTATATTGAGGGAGGAATTGTAGAGTGTAAGGTGTGAGTTGGGAGTATGATTTGGAGTGTGGCAGGGGCTGGGCAGTGCCGATTGTGACTTGACAGTGTGACATAGCACGTGAGTATTTGTATGACAGAGTGAGAGGTTAAGGAATGTAAGTTGTGATGGAGAGTTGGTGAGATGTGTGGGTGTTTGGGGGATTGGAGAACATAGAAGGGGAATATTTTCAGCATTACAATTGATAATGATCAATTTAGTTAATACTATTAAATAGGCATGAACATTAAACCAGAAATGTAGCCAAATCAAACACTGTTCTGCCAAGCCAGAGACATCTGGGACTCTTCCTATTAAATTAATACAAAAGACACATAATAATGATACCCTGGCTCTCTTCTAGCCTTGCACTCTACCTATTTCCTGCAATGTGGCAATCTTACACCCTCCAGTTAATACAAAATGTCCCGCAAAAATGCTGCAATAAATAAAGGTTTGTGCCGCAAAATTTGCCATTTCATGCCCGCAAAATTTGCCATTTCATGCCGCAAAATCCTGGAAGGTCTGTCTGGTAGTATTGACAATATTATTTAAATATGCTACATGGGCATCGGCTCCAAGAGATGTTTGCAGATAGACACCCAATGTCTTGACCTTGTCAGCGACCAGAACCTTTGTGTCTTTGATCTCAAAGGAAGCACAGTCGGAGTCCAATTTGGCCATGGCCTGGGGTGATCAAAAATCATGAGCTCCATCTTGCTTCCATTTAGGCAGAGCCAATTTGTCTTCATCCAGGCCTTGATGGAGTTATAAATGCAAGAAAGCTTGTTGTTGTCTGCAGTATTGTCTGAATTAGTTGCATGGATTGCAATTGCATGGATTTTAGGATAGGCCCCAGGAGTAGTCAGGTAGGTGAGCCTGTTGTCATTTACAAGGCAATCTCCAGTCTTGTAGAAAACAAAGTGAAGGAGATTGTCACTGATTCTGATTATGCCAGAAATAACTTTGTTGAATACCTTTGGGGATGGAAAATGAGAGGAATTATAGCATGCACCAAAAGAAAACGTACAAATGGGAAGCTGATTCAACCCATTGGAAATCTTGTTAAGGAAAATGGTATGAATATCTAAGATCAGGGAGCATTCTAAAATACTAGGTGAGGATAAGTAGAGGAATGATAAGGCTGACCAGATGTCCAAAACTGGGGCAGTCATGGGGAAGGTATTTCTCACTGAACCTTACTGCAAGAGATACAGGGTAACCATGGTGACAAGGTCCAAATCTTGTGAGGGAGATGATCAGAGAAAAATACTATTACAGATGAGGACTGCATCGGAAAGGAGGAATTGTAGGTACAAATGAAGAGTAAAAACAATTCTATTTAAAAGATGTATTGTTGATCCGTAAGCTTTTTTAATGTCACATCCAGTTGGTGATCCCCATTTCCTTCTGTGAGCTTATGTTGCACAACTTCCATGATGTGGTAAGGATGGGTGATAGGGGAGCCCAGAAAGCATTCAAAATCATGAGGGAATTTCCGTTTGGCCCCATGCATTCCAAAATATGGAACTATGTATTGGGGGGTGGGATTAAAGTGTGGCCAATGCCAACCCAGTTCTCTAACTCATAGAGCGCTACTTTTGAAGAGGTTTTTAACACTTGCATGGTCCACATTACAAGTGCATTTTATTGGTCCAGATCAGCGCATGGAAAAAGGAATATGCTTGATGTTCCTGTGGAGAGCATGCATCCCTGCACCTGATTGTAGCGTATAAGCTGCAGCTACCATAATGTGAACTACATATTTTCTAGGTTTGGCCTACCCCAGAGGATAGAGTGAGAGCATGGGCGCCATTTTACAAATGCAGTAATGCAAACAATGTGGCATATACGTGGTGTCAAAATGAAACTTATTATAAAAAAACCACCCATCTGTTACTGGAACAATTATCAATATTGTTAATAATTGTGTAGCATTAGTGGGGCCTCGCTGACACTTGCACCTTCTATTGGTGCTCATGGCCATAAGTGCTACACCCTCAAAGGCCAAATACCCTCAGGACACATAAACTGATCATCGGCAGGAAAATGGTCCTGCCACAATACTTATTATACAGGGCACATGAACAGACCTTAAGAAACACTTCCACAATCCCTAAGTATGTAGAAAATCTAAGAAAGCATTTGCATCATGTGTTGGCAGTTACACAGAGGAACAGAGGGATGCCGTTAATGGTGCCATACAAGTTTGGTGGTCTGGAAATAAGGGTGACGGTAGCAACATAGCGGCACCCTTTCTTGGCCATCAAACTAAGAGTCTGCCGGTAGGGGTACGGAACTCCCGGCAGGACTGACTTGCCGGCAGTTCAGGCCCCTACTGGCAGACTTTTCACTGAAGCACCGGCACCATAGGAATGGGAATGGGAAATAACTGTTCCACTGCCACCTATGATATCCCAGTGGCACTGGGATGTCAGGTGGGAGAAACAGTGTTACGGGATCAATGGTACCCCGCCACCTACCGGCTGGTTTTACTGCCAGCCCCGTAATGAGAACCATTTCAGAAAGGCAACAGTTAAATAGTACAAAATAGGTGATCTGGTTTGTAAATGTTATATTGTGATGGTTAAAACAAAACATTACAAATGTATTTCTTCATGGTGTGGACCCTTCACAGTTTTGGATGCAATTTCACCAGTTGTGTGTAAAGGTTTGGTGAAAAAAGGCAACCTGGTGGTGATACAATTTGGCCAGGTGAAGCTCTGAACCCAGAAACAGTCAGATGTGAGTGCACAATGGCATGTAATCCTTCAATGGAAGAAGAGAAGACCTGCACAGTCAAGTACCTTAATCGATGCAAGAATGTTCATCTGGTTCATGATGCATGTGATACAATGTATGCTGGCCAATGCAAGAAACATTATTCAGCCTGCACATCATCAGGAATCGTAAACCAAGATCCACCTGGGTATGTAATCTGTAACAGGCGGCTCATACATCAGAACCTATGTACTAGTCAGGATTTGGCCATTGTGTTGAGCAGGCATTTTAAACTTCAGATATTAACTCAGTCAAAGTAAGCAGTAGTATGAAATGAGAGTAGAAGGAGAACAGACAATGGTCAAGGAGATCCTTGCCCAAGCCCAGAAGGAAAAAGGAACGTATGATGACAGTGCTTCTGGTGGCTGCCATCGATTTCACCATAAATGATGCGAGTGTTGGGGATACTTTATTGGTAGCAAATGCAGTGTCTGTAAGAACTTTGGACAATAAGGCCCGTAAATTATGCCAGAATTTGAGGATACTTCAACAAAGATTAGATCAAATCATGGTGGAGCAGAGCGAACTACTGCAATATGTAATCTAAACAGTTTTGGCATTGAATGATCAATCAGCATTATTCCAATATGGGATAAAAGTTATGATTAATCGTGACACATTGTTACAGGAGTTGCTGAACTTTGCAAATCCAATAGAATTTGTATTACATCTTTCGTAAGAGAAATTCAAGATGAGTACCTTAGTTAATGCAATTTTACTTTCCTTTGTACTGAATATCTTCTGACATCATCCAACAAATGATGGCAACGATTACAAGACGGGAGGTGAAGTTGATGCAAGAGATAATTGCAATTATGTTGGGAAGTACAGTTCTTCTATGCATAGATATAGAACATATGGAGATTGGATTTCTATTGATCCTCCCGTATGTCAGGCTAGAACTAATATATCAAACAAATATTGCACATCAAGTTGGGTTCTGGCAGACAGGAAAATATGTCACAGTATTCACTCCCCGGCACACCACATGCAAGCAGGAGAGACCTGCAAGAATATCTCGGCAGACCTACCAGTTTATGTGATGGAGCATCAGCTCCTTTTAGAAATGGCGGCAGCTCAGCCATTAACAAAGAACAGGCTTTATGCAGCCCGCCCTTAATCTTTCCGATGCCTGGATTGGCTGCATGGTCTCCCTAAGAAGCCTATCTGGGGGAGCCGGCTGGCTCCTATCTCTAAACTCCTATCCGCTCATATCTCCTTTACCCTCCACTCCCTCCTATTACTTATCACTGTATCCCCTCCACCTGTGAACATAACGCTCAGAAGCATGCATTTAGGATCCCTACTTGACTTGCATGCTTGCTAGCATCTTATGCACTCATACTGCATCTCCGACATAGATCTCCACTAGGTATGGCTGCGGATCGACTGGAGAATGCCCATTTTGAACCTTGTCAGGACTAGCGCTACCGTTCACATGTATTATGCACACATCCTCCGGGATTATGCTTTTGTACTTTAATAGTAAACTATCTGACTATACATTTTCAACCACGCTCTGCAATTTGTACATTGCATAACCTATCAGCCTTTGAATGCATTTATAGGATACCTGCAACCTACCTAGGGAGGTTTCTCAACCTTGCTCTGCATATGCTTCCTGTCTTCTGCATTTTGACTTAACCCACCTGACCATGAATCGAAGCCCTCTCAGGTGGCATACTACTCCTATTATGTCTCTTTTGATTGTCTACATCCTGATGTAGCCCCCTGTACCATGAGGCAAGGCTTTCCCGGATTGTATACTCATACCTATGATGTCTCTTTTGCTTGTCTGCATGCTGATGGAGCCCCCATACCATGAGGCGAGGCTTTACAAGAATGCATACTCACACCTATTATGTCTCTTTTGCTTGCCTGCACCCTGATGTAGCCCATCGTACCATGAGGCGAGGCTTTACAAGAATGCATACTCACACCTATTATGTCTCTTTTGCTTGCCTGCACCCTGATGTAGCCCATCGTACCATGAGGCGAGGATTTCCAAGAATGCATACTCACACCTATTATGTCTCTTTTGCTTGTCTGCACCCTGATGTAACCCCCATACCATGAGGCGAGGCTTTCCCAGAATGCACACTCACAACTATGATGTCTCTTTTACTAGAATGCACCCTGATGTAGCCCCTGTACCAAGAGGAGGCTTTCCGAGAATGCATACTCACACGTATCATGTCTCTTTTGCTTTCTGCACACTGGTGTATCACCCGTACCAAGAGTGAGGCTTTACCATGAGGTGAGGCCTTACCAGAATGCATACTCACACCTATTATGTCACTTTTGCTTGTCTGCATGCTGATGTAGCCCCCGTACCATGAAGCAAGGCTTTCCAGAATGCATACTCACACCTATAATTTGTTATTTGTTATTTATTTATTTAGAATGCGCACCAGACCCAAGGGTACTAGGGCGCAGACGAAGGAAAAGAGGATTGTTCAGCTTAGGTTACATTGCTGTGCGTTTCAATACAAAATATTGATAACGACTTTTCGTTTCATTTTTTTGATTGGACAAATATGCTGTGAAATTTCTGTTCATCTTCTTGTAAAAATCACTACGGTGATTATATACTCGTATAATAAAAAATAAAAAAATATTGATAAACAGTGCTGGCTTTTGTCTCTTTTGCTTGCCTGCACCCTGATGTAGCCCCCGTGCAATGAGGTGAGGCTTTCCCAGAATGCGCACACACACCTATTATGTCTCTTTTGCTTGCCTGCACCCTGATGTAGCCCCCTGTACCAAGAGGGAGGCTTTCCTAGAAAGCATGCTCACACCTATTATGTCTCTTTTGCTTGCCTGCACCCTGATGTAGCCCCCTGTACCAAGAGGGAGGCTTTCCTAGAAAGCATGCTCACACCTATTATGTCTCTTTTGCTTGCCTGCACCCTGATGTAGCCCCCTGTACCAAGAGGGAGGCTTTCCTAGAAAGCATGCTCACACCTATTATGTCTCTTTTGCTTGCCTGCACCCTGATGTAGCCCCCGTGCAATGAGGTGAGGCTTTCCCAGAATGCGCACACACACCTATTATGTCTCTTTTGCTTGCCTGCACCCTGATGTAGCCCCCTGTACCAAGAGGGAGGCTTTCCTAGAAAGCATGCTCACACCTATTATGTCTCTTTTGCTTGCCTGCACCCTGATGTAGCCCCCTGTACCAAGAGGGAGGCTTTCCTAGAAAGCATGCTCACACCTATTATGTCTCTTTTGCTTGCCTGCACCCTGATGTAGCCCCCTGTACCAAGAGGGAGGCTTTCCTAGAAAGCATGCTCACACCTATTATGTCTCTTTTGCTTGCCTGCACCCTGATGTAGCCCCCTGTACCAAGAGGGAGGCTTTCCTAGAAAGCATGCTCACACCTATTATGTCTCTTTTGCTTGCCTGCACCCTGATGTAGCCCCCTGTACCAAGAGGGAGGCTTTCCTAGAAAGCATGCTCACACCTATTATGTCTCTTTTGCTTGCCTGCACCCTGATGTAGCCCCCTGTACCAAGAGGGAGGCTTTCCTAGAAAGCATGCTCACACCTATTATGTCTCTTTTGCTTGCCTGCACCCTGATGTAGCCCCCTGTACCAAGAGCGAGGCTTTCCTAGAAAGCACGCTCACACCTATTATGTCTCTTTTGCTTTCTGTATACTGATGTATCCGATGTACCAAGAGTAAGGCTTTACCAAATTATGTACTCGCACTGTAACTCATATCCTTATGACTGTACCTATGACCTGTACAATTCACTTTCTGTAACTAGCGCCTAGATGCCTCTGGGTTGTGTGCGCTGTAAATAAATGCAAAAATAAATAAAAAAGAAACTTCTAAAGTTGTGGCATTTCAGTCTGATAAAGAGAAAACCTCTCGAAACTCGTTGTACTTTATTATGTTTGTGTTGATTTATATTGCTTTACAATTAAATGAAAAATATTCGTTTTGACCAAAAATTTGAAAAAAATGTCACATAACTATATACTTTCTCTAATTTCTCAATAATGGTTAGTTTTGAATGCACGAAAAACTTTGTAACCTATCTGCTTACGACATTTGGCGTTTTGCCCTAAGCAGTGTGCAGGGGACGCGAGTTGCCCAGTTTAGGATTTTTTTTCTTTTTTACATATTTAGACTATCAATATGCCAGGATAGTATTTTCTCCCCTGCACCAAGACTCCTAACAAGTCCAATGAGCCTTATTCTTGAATTCCATTTGGATTCCAATCATTAGTATACCTCATCTTAAACACAAGGGTGTGACTGGTGCATCACTGGACACATTTCAGCCATGGTGAAAGGTCTGTTTTTATTCCAACATTAGACATGTGTGTGAAATTCAAGGACCAGAATTATCTGTGTCCTGAGAAACCAGTCCTCTCTGATGCGACTAATGCTTTATGCGGGTTACAGATTGACCAATGGGAGGGGACAAATGTACTTTCTCAATAAACAACCCAAATCCAGATGCATTAGCTCACGACAGATTAGTCAAGCAGATGGTTGGTCAGTACATGGATAGACAATTACACAATCACACACCTGTCTCAGAGTTCATTTGTGGCAAGGCCCCACCATTATGTCTCCTTTGTGACAGTCCCTAAAGAAACCATAATTACTGTCAGTGGAATCTCGTGGGTCAGACCTGGCGGGCTGAAAGGCACCCGCTCGCAGAACCCGTAGTTTGCCGGTCCGGAAACAACAGTATCAGCAAGCTTACCAGTACCGTTGTTTCCAGACCGGCAAACTTGTAATGACGCCCAATGTTACCTCAAGTGATTTGAGTTTTGCAGGCAAAAGCATAGGTGCGTTGATGGATCAGCAATGGACCCAAAAGGGGTTGGTAGTTCCGAGTGCATGCCTGTTCACTATTCTAATAAGGCTAGTTGCTCTTACAGTGACATTCATACAAACAATAATCAGGTAGTAGTCAAAGATGAGAAGGGTGCCCTATGTAAGAGGGTCTGCTTTATGACTCTATTCATGAGGTCCTCTCTCAGCCTGGTGTTGGAGGCCTAACATGGAGGTTCCCAGATCCTGTCCTACCCCTAGAGGCATGGGATTGGGAGATAGGCTGCGGCCCAGTTCCTGTCCCTTCATTTTGTATCTGCTTGCTTGACACAAGTACCATCTTGTCTTTCCCAATACCACAATGGCATGATTGTAACCAGTCTCTCTCTGTTACCCCTAAAAAAATACAAGGACTCAGCAAGCAGAACAACAATCCACACTGCCTACATGCACAGAGCCCCACCAGTGACAGCAACCAAAAGGCGAGCCGGAAGTACTTGATACCATAGAGCAACACAGAGACCCATGAGAATATGACTGTTTCCTGCTACTGGGTCAGAAAGCTGTTTGATTGTGAATCCGGCATCCTGTGTGCTCTGGGAAATGTTTGAATGAACTAGGAAACTGAAACCGTTGACTGTTGTAGAGGACCACCACTGCTGAGACCCAGTGGACTCATGCTTCAGAAAGGGCTGAGGCTTATGCCCCCTTATTTATGTTTTATTTTATGTGTTATATATAAAGCGCCTATACAACAAGACAGTCTATCAATGTACCACAAGGCAAAGGGGGAGGGAACAAGGGAGAAAATAAACATTGAAAATTGATAATGAATAAAAAGAAACAAACACTGGTCCTTCTAAGCATTGTTGCATTCAGAGCGTGCAAATGCAGTGAAGAGAAAGAAAAAAGGGAGGTTGGATGGGGGTAAGTGCTATCGGGGTCTCCCATGGGAGGGGGGGAAAGAGGTGCCTGTTAGAAGGCAACAGGTAAGTGCATGGGCGGAGACATTCCCAGCAACTGGTAAGTGCTGGGTGAAGGCAAACCACCCAACAGGCAGGTGTGTGTCCAAGAGGGCAGGGCAGGGGGGGGAGGTGGGAGGGGTGATGGTGGTGATTGGGCAGGGGACTAAGAACCCACTGGACTCTTAAGGGATCAGGCCACCAATCCTGGCGACAGGGTGGACGGTTAGCACGGGAGGGGGAGAGGGAAGGAGGAGAATAAAAAGATCTTCAGTTTGCGGAACTTGTGGTGGCCAGGTTCCAGATGTAGAGAGATAAGGAGACTGTTCCATGGGAGGGAGCCAGCTGAGTAGAGGGGTCTGCCCCCAGCTCTCTGCTTGGAGAAGCATTTGACCAGCAGAGAGTTGGAGTGAGAAGATCGAAGGGATCTGGAAGGGGAGCATTTACTAAGAGAAATCTGCAGGTAGTGTGGTCCCAGGCCCCAGACAGCCTTGTGGATGATGCAAAGGGTCTTGAATTTGTTCCTTGCAGCAACTGGTGAGAGATTTTAGGGCTGGAGTGATACAGTCCCTGGGATTGAGGCCGAGGATAAGTGTTGCAGCCCTATTCTCAATTAGTTGAAGAGGGCAGAGGGAGAAATCCAGCCGGAGAGGACCACAGGTCTAGAGGCATTGAGCTTCTGAGGGAAGGTGAGGAAAGGGAGAATGCCGCTAAGGAGGTAAAGTTGAAAGTTGGCAAGGTCCAAGATGTGAGAAGTAAAGGAGAGAGAGGAGCTGAAGATGACCCCAAGGTTTCTGGCTTCAGTGGAAGGAGATAGAGGTGAGCCAATAGAGGGCTGCCAGAGTGCAGGAAGGAAACGGGGAACAGGGGTCCTGAGAGGAAGAATCTCAGTCCTACTGGCATTAAGACAGAGATCATTGGAGGCGCACCAAGACTGAGTAGCAGACGGGCAGTCAGGGATGATAGAGGAGGAAGAACAGGAGCAAGAGGGGAGCTTGAAAAAGAGTTGTGTGTCATCTGTGTAACACTGGAAATGAGGAGAGACGGCAGATATCAGGTGTGCAAGAGGTGCAAGGTAGATGTTGAAAAGCCAAGAGAGAGTGTGGTGGAGGACAAGGAGCCCAGGAGCACCTGGGAGGGGCAATCAGTGAGGGAGGAGGTCAAACAATTCAGTGCCGGTCTGAGATACTGAGGGTTTCACAGAGCAGCTTTATGAGAATAGAGTGGTTGACCGTGTCAAAGGCGCAGGAGAGGTTGAGGAGAATGAGAACAGAAGCAGAGTTAGAGTCAAGGTTTGTGAGCAGTTCCTCACAGGTGTTCAAGAGAGGAATTTTTGTGCCTCGCGATGCTCAGAAAACAGATTGATGGCCATGTAGACAGCCAACGAGCTCAGTGTGTTGGGTCAGTTGGGGGAAAACCAACTTCTCCAGGATTTTTCCAGGGAATAGTTTGGAAGAGATAGGGTGTTAGTTGGCTGGTCATGATGGGTTGGCTGAAGGCTTTTTTAAGGAGGGGGTGCACAATGGAGTGCTTACGAGAAGATGGGAAAGAGCCAGGGGCTAAGGAGTGCTTGCAGAAGTCTGAAAGAGCTGGAGCTAGGGAGGAGTTGTTTTCCTTAATGGTTCTGGAGGAGCAGGGCGATACCTGTTTGGATGAGACCTTCATAGAGTGGACTTCTCTAGAGACCTCAGCCGTTGTGATGGATGAGGAGGGGAAGGTAGGTGAGGGTGGAAGAGGCCAACGGAGGCAGTGGGGATAGGAGGAGGAGTGAGGAAGGGGAAGGAGAGAGAGAGGTCAGAATGTCCTGAGTTTTGGAGGTGAAATGGGTGGCCAGTGCAGTACCGATGGCCTGAGAAGGGATAGCCAAGGTGGAGACTTCAGATGGATTGGCCAGTTCCTTGCAGATTTTGAAGAGTTCAGCCAAGTTGTTTGTTGCCCCAGAGATGCAGGCTTGGACATGCGCCCTCTTTTTGCATTGGATAGAGAGACGATATTGCCTTTGGAGTAGGCGACAGGCCAGTTTGTCAGAGGATGAGCCCGAAGTCTGCCACTTCATTCAGCAACTCTGCACTTGCGTTTAAGAGTGGTTAGATTGGAGTCATACCAGGTGTTACGCTTGGAGGCAGTTTCAGGCGGATCCCTATGACAGTGGCGAGAATGAGACCTTATGCCTTTACTCAACTGTAACAGCTGCCAGTGAGCAAAGGAGGCCAGTGATTAGCCAGGGGAACCAGGTGAGGGAGGTAGCCAATGAGGGAGTTAGCCAATGAGGAAGAAATAGGGAGGATACAATGAGAGGCAGGAAAAAGGAAGGTGTTGGTTATTCAGGTAAGGCCCAGGAAGGTGGAGGATGAAGACCAAGACACCAGGCGTAGAAAGCACAGTACAGAAGTAGTGTGGATGGTGGGGTGTAGGTTAGTGAGAGAAAGTAGTACCTTGCTGTGAGTGCATATGGAAGGTGTGAGAATGTAACTGATAGAGTAGGGAGTACGTGGTAAGGTGATTGGAAGGGTAAAGGGTGGGTGATTATGGAAGGAGGTGTGGGAGGAGTAGTGGAGTGGAGAGATGGGGCAGTAATAGGATGGAGAGAGCGGCAGCAGTAGTGTGAGAGAGGAAGTAGGAGTTGAGAGCATGAGTTAGTGGAGTGGAGAAGGGTAGTAGTAATGATAGTAGGGTGGAGGTAGACAATAGGGAGGAAAGGAGAGTGGAGCTTCATAGGGAGGGAGTAGGAAGGGAAAGAAAGGAGAGACAGTGGGTGGAGTAGTAGTGGGGAGGGAGGAGCAAGGAAGAGGACAGAGCTAGAGTTAGGAAGACATAGGGAGAAGAGTACAAGGGCATGCAAGTTATAGACCAAGCTGGGCCTGTGTGTCTGAAAGGCACCCTTATATGATATGATATGATATATGATATGATATGATATGATATGATATGATATGATATGATATGATATGATGGGTTATTTATAACACGCTTAATACCCAGAGGTTTCTAAGTGCGGACCCGGGGATCGAACCGGTGTTGCTCTGTGTAGCCTTGCTTCCAAGATGAGCACTTTGCCCCTGAGCTATCCTCCCAAGATTCCCATCTTTTGAAAAGCACATTTGGGGGCTTTAGGTAATAGACAACCTAGATTTTTCCCATAGGAGGCCATACAGATAAGGCATTTGCCTTTAGGCCATCAGCAAGACAGCTATTAGACAGTATGGGTTACTGATATCTAGTGACGAACCTGAGGTTGAGGGATGCCTGGGTTAGGGAGGGACTGCCCATCCATAGGTAAGCTAGAGAGGGACGGCTGTCAGAGAGCACCTTGACTAAAATTCAAATACAAACCGTTGATCCATGTTGGGAATTAGTGTGTTCTGATACCATCTGTGACACCACCCAAGTAGTATAACGAATGACTTATAGAAACAAGGTTTAAATCTGAAGTGTGTGAGTGGCCAAGTTTAATCGGTGGCCTCCACAGAATGAGGGGAGATGGTGGAGAATTCTATGTAAATACAGATTCTACACTGCATGCACATATGCCTTAAATAGAAAATAGAATTCTGGAATAGAGAGTTGCAAAAATAGGTTTACTGATGTTATTTGAAATACTGCAAGAGGTTCTTTTCTGCAGGTGCCTAAACAGACATTTGTTTTGATTCAAGGTGTACTGAAATTCAAGCAGCAGATTCCGGGACAAACTAAAAAGATTGCCTATGTCACCCAATTTAATTGGAATTACGGAATTTAAGGGCCTCATTACAAGTTTGCCCATACTGGAAAACTGTAATACCGTTTCCGCCACTTGGTCTGTCGGAATTACCAGCAGATTCCAAGTGGTGGAAACACTGGTAAATCCCCATTCCATGGAGTCCTTTAGGAGTCCTTTAGGACACCATTGGGGGATATTACCGGGCAGACATTACCAGCTGTTTTTTGCTGATAGGGTGGCGGTGGAGGTAAATCCACAACCGTACCGGCAAACCTGGAGTGTGCCGGTGCGGTAACATGCAGGTATGCAGTAATACCAGCACGTAATTACCTATGTCCTTAAAAGTCAATAATGGAGAATATCAAAGGAAATATAACATTTTATCATCTGCATTAAGCTTATGTGTGCTGTCTTCCTTTCCCCTTCTTTACTATTGCTGAATGTTACCAAATTGCAAAAAGTGGTTTATGTTTTTTTGCAAATTGTTAAATGATTAGTAATTGATTGCAGTGCTGAGAAAAGAAAAGCCGAGCGCCAGTTATTAATTGTTCATTTTCTGCATGATATGATATGATATGATAGCTTATTTATATAGAGCCTATACACAATGTGTTTCAAAGCGCATGATAAACATATGCATAGTAGATGTTTACTTAACAATGTTATCAGTTCTACTTCATTTATAATCTATGAATATGTTGCATTGCTTTAAGTGAATGAGTGTGTTTTTTCGTTCATTTACATTTTGGCGGGTCCAAAGGATGAGACAGATTAGGGTTCTACTTTATTCAAAATAAGGAGAAAAGGCCTAACTTTCCCTAATCTAAGGGTTGCCCTACCTAACAACTAACACTAAGGTACTTGTCATCAGGGTGGAATTCCAAAATCAAATATCTGTTCTCAGTCCCAAAACTAACCTGTCCTGCCCCTACCACTAACATTAATCAACTAAAGACCAGGAGAATGGCTCCTTTCTACTGGGGCGGAAAGCTCTCTTTCCAACCTAAGTGTTCCAATTCAATCTTTAAATAGTGTTCAGCTACTTTCTTCATCAGTCCCTTCAGTTCTTTCCTAGAACTTGTCCATATGTTATTTTGTAATCCTTTTGGCTCCCTTAAAGTTTTCTTATCCGGGGTACTGACACCTATCTTCTTCTGTGTCATGGGCTGGTCAATTAACAGTCTCTCTTTCTCCTCAGATATTATTGCTTCTTCCTCTATGAGAGTAAGTCTTATGTCTGTGGGTCTATGTACTTCTTCCTCATGATCTGAGTGATGTACCCAAGGTTTAACTCCACCTCTCTTGCCTTCTTCACTACCACTGGGATGAGTAAGAGGAGTCAAGTAGCTATCTTCACTCTCTTCATGGCTTCCGATATTACTGGGACAAGTATGATGGGTCCTGTAGTCAGGTTCATTCTTTTTATTGCATTCCTTACTACTGGGCCAAGTATGACTGTTCCTGTAGCTAGGTTCGCTCGTCTTATGCCAGGTAGGGTACAGCCATTCAACACAGCCACCCCTCTCCTTGGGTCTCTCACTCTTCCCATTACTTTCTTGGGTTTGGGCTTGAGACACCGGGTTGGCGTCTCCACTTGGTTCTTCGTTTCGTCTCTGCAGGATGGCTTCCTGGATTCCTTTCACGGTACCTTCAGGTAACAGACTGTGTGCTGTGGTACCAGCTGGCAGAGGGTTTCTCATTCTCTCTCACTCTCCTCCGCCTGGTTACTGTACGGCAGGTATCCTTCACCTCTCTTGGTTACGTCCGTCGTCGGTATCTCTCGGGGTACGACCACCTTGATGGCTTCAGTACAGAGAGGTTTCTCCTTTCACTGGTTGCTGCTTTCTGTGACTGAATCCCTCCGGGGATGCTTGTTCTGGTCACAGATGTTCCTCAGACACCCTCTTCTTGCTATTCTGGTCACTCGGGAAGCAGACGTTTCGCTCTCTGCAGAACCCGTTTGACCTCTCTGGTTTCTCTCCATGTTTGCCTAACTTCTCCCAGTTTTATGGGATCAGACTGAGGCTTCCCCAAGTTCGAGGAATATTCCTTTCTTTGTGTTTGAGTCATGCTCAGCCTAACACCATTGGGCTTCCTCGTCTCAGTGTCAGGCAACTGCTTATTATTTCCTTCTTGATGTTTATTTGTCTCAATACCATCTAGACTTTCTTCCGGAAAAAGGACTGCAGTAACACATATGAGAGGATTCTAGTTTTATAGATATTTCTTTCTTTGGGCGTCATTACGAGCAAAGGTCTGACCTGGCAGGCGGGACGGCACCCCCCTGCAGACATTCCGGGAAGCACCGGCACCGTTTTTAACAGCTATAACAAGGGTGTTGTCCTACCCTCTTTGAGTCAAAGGAATGCAAACTAATTCAAGTGCAAACTGGTTTTTAGACCCTTTTAGATGCCCATGTAGTTGGGGCAACAATTGTTAGAGACAGCACGCTTGCTGCTGGTAAACACAAATCTCTTGCTCATATAAAAAGTGTCAGCTTTTTATTATTCACTGGCTGATGCTTTTTCTTTTTTCAAAATATTTAAGTATTTATATATACATGACAGTACATGATGACAATTGTAATAAACAAACATATGGCTGTGTTAAACGATCAACGTAACATGTGTACAGATAACCTGAGGTGAAAATCATCCACTTGTATATTTAACAAACAAATTGTTCATAGATGGAATGTGCCATATGGTTAGGTACAAAATACACAGGATGAGAGTGTAATTGAGAGAGACATTGATTGTAGGTCTCCTATGCCCGGCTAAAGTCTGACCTCATATATGGTCTACGTCTGGGTAGGATGTATAGGTGCAGCATTAAATATAGCCCACGAGGATTCTGGGTCTGTGTGCTGCTGACGTTTCGGCAAAGTAGATGGAAGCCTTCTTCTGGGGCCAAAGGGAGTCAGGGAACTCTGTGTTAGGAAAACAAAGATAATAAAAAAAGGGAAATTGGAGAATAGTGTTAACATAGCATCAGGGTGCTGGAAAGGGTCAGCATAGTGTAGCTAATACTGTAAACATGTCCTATCTACTTCCAGAAGAAAACTCGACTCACCACTGTTTGTGCTGTGAGTGGGGGCGGATGAATCAAGGGGGTGTCATCGCAAGGCCGGAATGGTAACAGGAGTCGCCAAAGTGGGCAATTGGTGTGGAGGCTGTCGCAGTGTGGGAGGTGCACTCGTTGGGAGCAGGCAGTGGACCCCTGGTGAAGGAACCAGTGTCCAGCTTGGTCCAGGGTGAGGCGAACCTAAGATGCATAAAAAGTGAAGGGCATGCAGGTCATTGGGTGTCTAAAGGAGCAGGTCAAAGGAGCAGGTCAAAGTACACTAAATGCAGAATAACAGTGACCATATTGTAGGGGTACTGAATTTATCTGTTTTTTAACAGTGCTGATGTTTCCATCATCCCCATTCCCATTGAGTCCTATTGGACTTTTTCCCATCATGCACGTACTACTATTTAGGCACACCCCTTTTTGACACATGCGCGTTGCAACCTTTCGGTCAGCTGTGTTTTGCTTTCGCTGCCGTTGTTGCGCTTCGCAGTGTTTTCTTGAGTCCTATTGGACTCAAATGGGAATGGAGATTGACAATTGCCGCCTCCTGACTTACCGGACCGCCGGAGCTATAATGCCCTGGTTATTCCGGCAAGTCAGGCGGCGGTAATTCATTACGGGTCCGGCGGCTACCTGCCGATTTTCCCGGCACGGTTTCTGCTGGACTCGTAATGAGGGCCTTTGTCTTTTGTATGAGATAAAAGGGAGTTCCTTCCTCAAAAGGAGAGTTGCTCCCTGTGAGATCCTGCTTTCCACCACCCCTGGGGAGAATACTGCATAGCAAGCTCACCACCCTATTCTCACAAGAGGAGGCTCTCCTCTGGGGAGAATTGACCAAATCCCACAATCCGTTACAACATATTTTATGTGTATTTTATGTGCAACAGTGTGTATGAACCTACAAGAAACATGGCTAGTTGGGACCCTAAGATAAATAAAGGAGGCAAACAAAAAAAATCTCTTATATGTGCCAGAGAACGAATCTTTGAGGGATTACCATATCTAACAGCAAGTAAAGTAAAAGACAAAGGGCCTCATCACAGGTTGGGCGGGTTACCGGCGGTAATTATGCTGGGATACTGCCAAATGCAATTAGCATTACCGCTGCTCAGTTCGGCGCAGTTTGCACCGGATCACAAGTAGTGTTAAGGCAGTAAAATACCATTTCCCTTTGGATCCAATGGACCCAATGGGGATGGGTGGTGCAATTACCGCCAATGCAGATACCACCGGCGGTAATAGCCCATACTGCCGGCGTTCACCTTCAGCTCAGAGCTGGAGGTGAATGCGTGCAGGTAGGGCCATACTCAGGATTGGGGCGCAGCGGTAAATGCAACAGTAACAGCAGTACTGCCACATTTTTCTGCTGTGTCCAACTCCTGATGAGGCCCAAATAGGTGGGGTTAGTCTTATAAATAACAGTATGATTCGACCAGGAATAGGCCTGAGGTAAAAAGTACATCAGGACAAATGTAACCATAGATTTGGAGATTTCCCATTTCAGTCAGAGAAAATTGGCCTAACATTTTTTTAAACACATTTTGTGTACAAACTCCACTATGGGTATGAGCGTTTAGTGGATTGCAGGATGTTTGGAGAACTATGGGCATAATTATAAGTTTGCCAGCATTTCCTGTGGAACTACTGCCTCGCGGCAATTCTGCATGCGGTAGGCATGTGTTAACTTTATGGATCTGCATGATTACAAGTCATACAGGCCCTCAAGTTATTCCCTATTTAGGAGTCCCACAGTATTGCATGAGGATTCTTTATTACTGTATGCAGTAATTACTGCATTTGGTTGTTACCTTTTTTTGGTGGTAGTATTTAGAGGGGAAGAGTTTAAAATTTGAAACACGTAATTTGGCAGTGGTAAAACATCCGGTATTCACAGATATCCGTTGTGTTTCTACTTCTGCCAAACTCGTACTCAGGCCCTTAGAGTAAACAATACAGTGAATGTTAAAAATAGTACCAAATCATCCACCAGGCAAGTTTATTTGGAACATTGGTAGCCGCCTAAAACAATTGGATTTCTGGTACTGTTAGTCTAGAAACTACCCTAACCAAGTATAGTAGGTATATTATGTTGGCCGGAAACCAATCGCATCATATGACCAACATCGCAAACACAGAGGGCCTCATTACGAGAATGGAGGTAATGAAAAAAGGAAGGCGGAATGGTAATACCGGCATCGTTAACGGGTCCGGGGCATTATGACCCGACAACTCGCCAATACCGGCACCGTCGTACCGTGCCCCCTTCATACCGGCATGGGCGCGTACACGCGCCCCTTTGGGGAGTAAATACCGGGATGCCGGTAATAGGAGGACATCACAACCTACACGGGCATACAAATACCGGTATCCCGAAGGCGGTAATTAGGGCCTGCACGATGGCGGCCATACAGGCATTGCGGACCACCCGTAAACAGCAATCAGCAAACAAGCCAACTGCCACAGGTGCACAAAATCACCACAGGTGGAGTCAATGGAGCCTGGCCCAGTATAAAAGGAGTACACCCACACACCACACCCCTTCCTACACCAAAATGATACCACTAGCTGTTGCAATCATGGCGCTGGAGGACATGCCTATACTGCTACAACTACAGCAACAACACCAACTACAACTACAGCAGCAACGACAGGCAGCAAAGAGGAGACGCAGGAGGAGAAGGAGGGTGAGACAGGCCCAGCCAGCACCACCAGTGCAGCCAGTAGTACCTCGTAGGCAGCCACCAATCCCTCGCATCAGACCCAGTCCATTCAATCTAACCCCTGACCAGATCCATACCCTGTATCAGTTGGACCGGGACACCATCACCACCATAGTGGACATGATAGGCACCAACATTGCCAGCCTCATAAAAATACGCACTGCCATCCCCCGCTAATAAAGGTGGTGTCTGTGCTCCACTTCCTGGCCACAGGCACCTACCAGCACACAGTGGGGCAGCTGCATGGCATTTCACAACCACTATTTTCACGCATGCTGCAGCAAGTGCTGGATGCCCTCCTGAAGCACGCTAGCACCCACATATCCCTACCACGGTCTGACCAGGAAATAGCCGACACCAAAGTAGGTTTCCATGCTGTTAGGGAGAATTCTCTGTTTAGGCTGAATTTCCCTACCTAGTGAGTCCCCCAGCAGCTTTGCTGGATTTCTGGGGTTTAATTTTTTTCTCCTGCCAAGAGTGAGACTCTTTTACCCTCACTCTTGGACATGTTGAAGTGTGTTTTCTTGGTTAAACCTTGTGTTGAATGGGCTATGGGGTCTCTTACTCCATAGGGCCTCATGTATTTTTGTGATGTGGGTCACACAGCACCCTCTGTGCCGTGACCCAGGGGTGTCCTAGGGACTCCCCAACATAGACTCCATACCCTGGGACTGACTACTGTCTCCCAGGGCATGTAAAGTCACCAAAGACTTTGCTAGTCTTGAATCCTGAACAGAACCAGTACAAACCATCATATTGTGGACGTACTGGCTGGGGCAATTCGATTGCCCCAGGGTCTGTTAGTCGAGGGGGCACGTCTCCGTCCCCCCTGATCGAGTTTTGGCTGGTGGCAGTGGAAACTACTTTTTATATTCAACCGCGAATATTTCCCTATGGGATTTCCCATTGTTTTAGGCTAACACATTTAATTAATTATTTACGGTAGCCTTAAACATACCGCCGGTTTATATATTTATTTTTATAACTCCGGTTGGGACTTTTTGCCAAAACTTGATTCTAAAATGGCGTTGGTGTTCGCCTCTGTAACTCTGACCCAAAGTGGAGCCCTTTGTTCCACTTTTGGCGGGCTTCTCCACAGAAGCCCTCCAAAGTGGTGCCACTCTGTCTGGGGTACTTAGGAGGGGTGGAGGGGGATTTAGGCACCCTGGACTGAGTTACCTTGGTAACTCAAGTCGCACTCCGTCCTGATTGGCCCAAGTGGTGAGCCGCCCGGCTCACCACTTAGCATGTTTGAGTGACAGCTAGGCTGGGTGAATGGGGGTTTGCTGCATAAAAGCAGGGCTTTGGGGACTGGGACTTCAGAAGTCGCCACAGGACCAAGAATCCGACGAGGGAAGAGCTGAGCCGACCTGCTTCGACGACACCACCCGGTGGAGCCCTGCTGAACCGTCTCACCACTTTTTCCCGACGACCGAGGAGAACTCTTAACGGAGTGGCTCCTTCCCTTGACTGGTGGGGACAACCAGTTTTCGCCTTCTTTCCGTTCTTTGAGGTATCTCGTGGCCGCCTTGCCTGTGCCAAGCACCCCGGCAACCGGAATACCACACTTTACCCCCATACCGCGAAAGTCGGTACCAACCCTTTAACCGGAGGACTCCGCGGCTGGTTTCTTCCCGGGCAGTGCAACGACCCTCTTCTTCTGCTCTTCAGCGAGAACTTCTTCTCCCCTGACCGACGTCGAGCCCTGCTGCCACTGCCTGGAACAACTGCCACCGCTGGAGGATCCTTTCCGCTTAAGGTACTGTGTTCTGCCTGGCTTCCCTTGCTACCGACTGTACGGGGTAGATTTAGTCCCCGGCTTTCGAACCTGGGAGTGCCTGGGACACTTTGGCTAAACTTTCTGAGCCACTCTAACCTCTTTTTGACTCTTTGCAAGACTTTGAATCTCTAACTAACAGTGTGATCTTGGGCACATTTTCGCTCCGGCTACTCTAAGAGTGGGCCCTGCCTAGTGACTTTTGCTCACCTGTGACTTTATTCTTCTTTAAGCCTATTGCAAGTGCTCTGGACCTTAGAGTGGTGTGTCTAACCCATTTCTGCTTTTTCTCTCCCTTTCTTGGAAACTACTAGAGTGTCATCTAACGTTAAGCACTCACCTCTGTTTTAATTAAGTGGTGTTTACTTAGAGTTGTCTAGATAGGAGAAAGGATTGAATCTACTTTCATTATAACTGTGTTGAAGTGCTTTTACTATATTTTTGCTAGAGTGTTTTTAACTTATGTGTATTTTAAATAAATAACTATATACTTGTGAAACCAAGCTCTGGTCAGTGTTTGCTTGTGCTATTGTGTTTTGGTACATATTGTGTATACTTTACATACTGCCTAACTCTTCTTGAGAGAAGTCTGACTGCTCAGCCACAGCTACCAGGTAAATCTGGGTGGTACAGACTGCTACCAAAGGGGTTTACTGCTCTACCTGTAGTCTTAAATCTTTTGCAGTGTTCCCCAAGGGAACTGCACAGGTTTCTGCCTAACACTGGTGTACAGCGGTGGGATTTGTATTGAGTATACATTTTATTGTGCTTTAGATACCTTAGTGCAACTAACCACAAAGCTTAGCACTGAAAAAGTAAAACCTCTAACATGTCAGTTATAGAAAGCTATAGTCAAGAGTCCCTTGCAGCCAAAACTGCTGATTGTTTAAGAGTGCTCTGTAAACATAAGGATCTCCTGACTAAGGGCAAGAAAATGGAGCTGATTGAAAGATTGTTAGCTAACCAAAGTCTGGGTGATGGTTCAGAGGAACCTACCACTCCAGCAACTGTAGATGACAGTGTTGAAGTTAACATGGAACAAAATGTTGATGTTTCTGAGGAAGAGTCAGAAGAGGAGGGTGAGGCTGTTGTAACTGTCCCCCCTAGGCCTCTGCCTGCTCTACCTGCTGTGCCTACTGGACCTTTACCAGGTCCCACATTTAGTCCTCAGTACTTTGAACTAGAGAAAATGAAGCTAGAATTGGAGTATAAGAAACTGAATGCTCAAACTGACAAAGAACTAAGGCTAAGGGAAATGGAGCTCAAGTATGACTTAGAAATGAAGAAATTATCTGTTGAGAATGTTTCTCTCTCTGGCTCCTCTAGAAGTTCCAGTCCTAAAAGACCCCGGATGCCTAAAGAATTGGTTGGTATGTATGAGCCTAAGTTGGATGTGTTGGATTGGTTGTCTCTGTTTGAATATAATCATGGGCTCCAGAACATCACAGGAAATGACTTACTCACCTGGTTGTTCTCTAGGCTTCCCCCTGTTGCCACTGATGTGGTAATGGAGATGGGGGAGGAGGATAGGAAGGACTATGAATGTGTGAAACTAGCTTTGATAGCTAGGTTTGGGAAGACCCCTTCCCAGTATCTTAAGAGGTTTAGGAGCCTCAAAAAGCATGATGGTACCCCTTGGGCTACCTGGGTGAGTGAATGTTTGAAAAACTTAGAGGGATGGATTAAGGGTTACAAGGTGAACACTTATGAAGGTATGAAGAATTTGTTTATGTTGGAGACTATTTATGATGCCTGCTCTCCTGAGCTCAGACAACACTTGGCTGATTCCAAGGAATTAGATTCCCGGAAACTAGCTAAGGCTGCTGACTTGTGGGTTGCCAACAGGGCCACTCACAAGGATTCTGGGGTAACTCAGAAGAAGGATGGGGAGAAACAGCCTAAAAAAGACTCCAAAGAGAATTCTAATAATTCCTATCCCAAAGAGGGCCCCAAACCACAAAATAACCAGGGTAAGCCACATGGGAAACCTAGTCAGGCTACTGTACCTTCTGGCCACAAGCCAGAAGGAGGTCAGAACAAGCCACCCTTCCATAGAGCATTTGGACAATGCTATGTCTGTCAGGGTACTGACCATATCAAAGGAGATCCCAAGTGCAAGGGTAAACCTGCAGGGATCAGCACAGTCTCCTTAGCCTTCACTCCTGAGGATGAAGTACAGATGGCTAGTGCCCACTTTGAACTCTTTGCTGAAGAACCCTTGGGTCTTCAAGCAACTGTAAACTTAGAGCCTATGGGTCTGGTTAGTCCCCAGAATAGGGTTGTGTATAACTCCCTACCTGTTAACTCTAAGGTGTATTATGTGGACAGTGTTCTTGTCAATGGCCAGGATACTCCTGCCAGGAGAGACACTGGGGCCAGCAGAACAGTAGTGGATGAAAGCTTCTTTCAACCTGAAGATGTGGCCAAAGCACCCAAAGGTCCCACTAGGATGTCTGGAGGCCCTGTCCAAATGGTTCCTATTCTACCAGCCCTCATTCAATGTAACAACATGACAGTAAGGATCCCTGTCAGTGTTCAGGCTGAGGTACCTGGGAAGGTCCTGTTAGGGAATGACCTAAGAACTCTAGGAGTAGTGTCACATACCCCCAGGCCTCCCAGTATGGAGAAGCAGAACTTAACCAAATTGGCTAGAAAGGCTACCTTGAAGGACCCTTCTAAGCCTGTGGGACCCTCTACTGAGAACCCCACTACAAGCCCTGGGTTTAGTAAGTTGACCTCTGACCCAGGCACCTTTCCGGATAGTATGCTAGGAACATGGGAGCCCCAACCAAGCTCCATCATTGTTCCCCTAGTCTCAGAGTCTCTGACTCCCCCTGCTTCTGAGGAAGAGGTGGATAGACCAACTAGGCCCCTATCTGGACCCGAGAGAACTGGTAATTCTCAGTGCTGGTGGAAAACCAGAAAAGAAAAGTCTAAGGCCAAAAACCTTCAGACTGTTGGACCTTCTACTGAAGACCCCAACTCAAATCCTAATATTAGGGGGGGAACTCCTAAAATAGGTAAGGGTAGATCTAAGAGGAAGGGGAAGCAGGTACATTGCCTAACCCCAACCCCTCCAACCAAGAGGCCTAAGACCCAACCTGCTCCCACAAGAGAGGTGGTGAGGAACCTTGGAGGCCCCTCTAGATCTAAGGGAATCCTTTATAAGGACCCCTTGAAAAAGCCTAACATAGGTTCAGAAGTTGTACCAACTTCTGAGGGACTGGTCAACCAGATCCCCTATAACAAAAAGACTGATGTTCCTCAAAGGGTCTGTAGGTCCGTTAGCTTACAAAAGAAAACCTTTGAGTTCACCATTGAGCACAGGTCAGGGTGTCACCATCAAAATGCTGATGGACTCTCTAGGATGTATATCATCGACTAGAGGTATGAGGTTCATCCAGGAGTGGATTAAATCCTCCTGTCCCTTAGTCTGGGGGGGGCGAGTGTTAGGGAGAATTCTCTGTTTAGGCTGAATTTCCCTACCTAGTGAGTCCCCCAGCAGCTTTGCTGGATTTCTGGGGTTTAATTTTTTTCTCCTGCCAAGAGTGAGACTCTTTTACCCTCACTCTTGGACATGTTGAAGTGTGTTTTCTTGGTTAAACCTTGTGTTGAATGGGCTATGGGGTCTCTTACTCCATAGGGCCTCATGTATTTTTGTGATGTGGGTCACACAGCACCCTCTGTGCCGTGACCCAGGGGTGTCCTAGGGACTCCCCAACATAGACTCCATACCCTGGGACTGACTACTGTCTCCCAGGGCATGTAAAGTCACCAAAGACTTTGCTAGTCTTGAATCCTGAACAGAACCAGTACAAACCATCATATTGTGGACGTACTGGCTGGGGCAATTCGATTGCCCCAGGGTCTGTTAGTCGAGGGGGCACGTCTCCGTCCCCCCTGATCGAGTTTTGGCTGGTGGCAGTGGAAACTACTTTTTATATTCAACCGCGAATATTTCCCTATGGGATTTCCCATTGTTTTAGGCTAACACATTTAATTAATTATTTACGGTAGCCTTAAACATACCGCCGGTTTATATATTTATTTTTATAACTCCGGTTGGGACTTTTTGCCAAAACTTGATTCTAAAATGGCGTTGGTGTTCGCCTCTGTAACTCTGACCCAAAGTGGAGCCCTTTGTTCCACTTTTGGCGGGCTTCTCCACAGAAGCCCTCCAAAGTGGTGCCACTCTGTCTGGGGTACTTAGGAGGGGTGGAGGGGGATTTAGGCACCCTGGACTGAGTTACCTTGGTAACTCAAGTCGCACTCCGTCCTGATTGGCCCAAGTGGTGAGCCGCCCGGCTCACCACTTAGCATGTTTGAGTGACAGCTAGGCTGGGTGAATGGGGGTTTGCTGCATAAAAGCAGGGCTTTGGGGACTGGGACTTCAGAAGTCGCCACAGGACCAAGAATCCGACGAGGGAAGAGCTGAGCCGACCTGCTTCGACGACACCACCCGGTGGAGCCCTGCTGAACCGTCTCACCACTTTTTCCCGACGACCGAGGAGAACTCTTAACGGAGTGGCTCCTTCCCTTGACTGGTGGGGACAACCAGTTTTCGCCTTCTTTCCGTTCTTTGAGGTATCTCGTGGCCGCCTTGCCTGTGCCAAGCACCCCGGCAACCGGAATACCACACTTTACCCCCATACCGCGAAAGTCGGTACCAACCCTTTAACCGGAGGACTCCGCGGCTGGTTTCTTCCCGGGCAGTGCAACGACCCTCTTCTTCTGCTCTTCAGCGAGAACTTCTTCTCCCCTGACCGACGTCGAGCCCTGCTGCCACTGCCTGGAACAACTGCCACCGCTGGAGGATCCTTTCCGCTTAAGGTACTGTGTTCTGCCTGGCTTCCCTTGCTACCGACTGTACGGGGTAGATTTAGTCCCCGGCTTTCGAACCTGGGAGTGCCTGGGACACTTTGGCTAAACTTTCTGAGCCACTCTAACCTCTTTTTGACTCTTTGCAAGACTTTGAATCTCTAACTAACAGTGTGATCTTGGGCACATTTTCGCTCCGGCTACTCTAAGAGTGGGCCCTGCCTAGTGACTTTTGCTCACCTGTGACTTTATTCTTCTTTAAGCCTATTGCAAGTGCTCTGGACCTTAGAGTGGTGTGTCTAACCCATTTCTGCTTTTTCTCTCCCTTTCTTGGAAACTACTAGAGTGTCATCTAACGTTAAGCACTCACCTCTGTTTTAATTAAGTGGTGTTTACTTAGAGTTGTCTAGATAGGAGAAAGGATTGAATCTACTTTCATTATAACTGTGTTGAAGTGCTTTTACTATATTTTTGCTAGAGTGTTTTTAACTTATGTGTATTTTAAATAAATAACTATATACTTGTGAAACCAAGCTCTGGTCAGTGTTTGCTTGTGCTATTGTGTTTTGGTACATATTGTGTATACTTTACATACTGCCTAACTCTTCTTGAGAGAAGTCTGACTGCTCAGCCACAGCTACCAGGTAAATCTGGGTGGTACAGACTGCTACCAAAGGGGTTTACTGCTCTACCTGTAGTCTTAAATCTTTTGCAGTGTTCCCCAAGGGAACTGCACAGGTTTCTGCCTAACACATGCACTGGCAGGCATGCCCAATTGTGTTGGTGCCCTGGACTGCACCCATGTGGAATTGGTAGTCCCCCATGCCGTAGAGGCAGTGTACCGCAATCGCAAGCAATACCACTCTATCAATGTGCAGATGGTATGTGACTCCAGCAAGATCATCATACATTGCTGCGCCTGATTTCCCGGATCAACACATGATGTCATGGTGCTGCGTAACTCCACGATACCCTGTCACATGGAGCGACATGCTGGACCACGTGCCTGGCTGCTTGGTGAGTTGTCTGACTGGCCCATGGCAGTGCTTTGGGGTAGTGATGTGTTGGGATGCATACTCCACCTGGGTGGGAAAGGGGGGGATGCATAGTCCACCTGGGCGGGAAAGGGGGGGTGCATACTCCACCTGGGTGGGAAAGGGATGGGGGTGCATACTCCACCTGGGTGGGAAAGGGGTGGGGGTGCATACTCCACCTGGGTGAGAATTGACAGTGATTGGAGAATGCACGCAGAGCTAAACACTCCTGACCTGAACCTCCCAACCTCAACATGACACATCACTGGCACACATTTGACCAATTACGTATATCAATGACAACATGTAAGACGCACAACCTGGCCACCATGGGTATGTCAATCAATGCATGACTGAACAGGATTGCAACTGTGCCAATGGGGCTAGTGTGACCATGCACAGTGTAGTATACACAGCAGAAATGGGAGGCAAAACATAGTCCTACAACCACAGTACATCTGCATCAGCATGCATGATTTCACCCTGCATCATCTGTACAATGCCATCCAGACTACCACACCATATTGCAGTATAGAATGCATCTAAACAATATTTGTGCATACCTACAGGGACATGTGCAGGTCGACAGCAAATAGCTGCGGCCATGACTGTGTATCCTGAAGGTGGCAGCTCAGAGTGACTCACCTAGACCTATCTGTATTCGCTTGCAGGTGATGGAGGATATACCTTGAAGCGTGGCTACTTACCCCTGTGCGGAACCCACGGAACAGCCATGAGGAGGACTACAATCGGGTACATACCCATACCCGTGATGTGATTGAGCAGACCTTTGGCCTGTTGAAGGCGCGGTTCCGCTGCCTAAGCAGGTCTGGTGGATCACTCCTCTATGCGCCTGAGAAGGTGGCAAAGGTCTCCATGGCCTGTGTCATGCTGCACAAAATGTGCGTCTGGAGAAAAGTACCACTACCACCTGACATTGACATGCATGCACCGGGTGAGGATGATGAGGATGAAGATGGAGGGGAAGCAGTACCCCTGCCAGTACGTGATGCACAGGATGGCAGTGCAGTACGCCAATCACTGATTGACAAATACTTCTGACCCACAGGTACGTTGATAGATATGTGTCAGTGACACATTGTACACTGTGTCCATGTGGATATGCACACAGGGAATGTGTGGAGTTGGGCACTGTACACCATCATTAATTAAATGGATACACACAAAATGAACAATGTCCAGCCATTGAATGTTTTTTAACACAACAGGTGTATTGATAACAACTGGAGAAAGTGCAACCCCCACAACCCCCCAGTGAACTCCCAAAACCCCCCAGTGAATTGCCCCTAATTCACCCGTTCACCACCAACACCATCTGATCCACTCCCATAGTTCCCCTACACTATTTCCTGCACTTCTTGATGTCTGGGGGCAGCATTTCAGAGTGCCTCGCACTATGTCTTGTTAGACGCACAGGGCTGGAGGGTGCAGAGGAAGTGGGGGCAGAGGAAGCGGGTGTGGTGGATGGGGTGGAAGCTGTGGGGATTTCCACGGCTGGTGCAGGTTGTGGCTGCTGCATGTGCAGCAGGATGGAAGTGAGGACCTGCGTGATGGCCCCCAGACTGTCTCTCTTCAATGATGCTGAAGCATTGACGGCGGCAGTGTTTGCCTCTATGGCAGCTGTGGTTGCTGCTATAGCCTGGGCTATCCCATGCCCCATCGGCAACATATTGTCTGAGCAGGTCCAACATAGAGTCATGTCTGGCCTCCACCCTCGCTAACCGTGCCTCAAGGATGTTGGTGGGAGCAGCAGTGGTCGAGGGTGCTGTGACCGGGCCTGCAATGGCAGTGCTGTCCTCGGGGAGGCTGCTGATGTCAGAATCTTGCAGCAGGGGATCCGCACTGCTGCAGGTGGGTGAGGGCTGAATGTGGGGTGGGGGGTGGGCACGGGACTTGGGGAGCGTGGACATGACACATGGGTCAGAACATCCGGGTCCACATCCTCCTCCACTGGGGTAGCAGTGTTGCTCAGTGGGTCAACAGCCTCGCCTTCCACTGATGTAGCCAGCTCAGTGTCCACGGTGTCAGGCACCCTGGGTGTTGGTGTGGGCTGCAAGGCTGCCCCGGAGGTGGTGTTGTCGGTGGCCGTTGTCTTTGGCTGTGATGTGGATGCCCTTGTGGTTGGATCCTCGCTGGCATCTTCTCCATCGGTGCCTGGGGGGTAGAAGAGATGCTGGGCATCAGTGATGGTGTTACATGCTAGATGCATTATATGGTGCTGTGGAGTACTACATTTATTATGCATTCATATCTTACAGGTGTGTCACACAGGGTAGTATGAAGGGGCATTTTGGCGTTTGATGCATGGCAGGTGGCATGCCGTTGTGTTGGGTTTTGTGAGATGTATTACATGGGCACGGTCCATGTGTGTTGGCTGTGTGTTGGTAATGGGACTGGCACTCAGCATGCATTTCAGTGTGGCAGGGTTTGGCCCTCCATTTGCACAAGGATATGTTCATATGTGTATTGGGACATGCATTGCCTTGCCTAGGCTCTCTACCACATTACTTGTGCTACGTCATGGTTTCCCCTACAGGGATCTGCAGGGTCACCATCTCCCCAAATCCCTCGATGGACTCCATCTGAATAAATGTGCTTGCAGTCTCCTCCCAGCTTGTCAGTTTGGCAGGTGAGTGGGGACCCCTGCCTGTGGCCATGGCCTTCCTCCTGTTGCTGGCCAGGATATTACGAACTCTGAGGCGGAGGTCATCCCACCTCTTTTTGCAGTCCTTCACTGTCCGTGGGGTGGTGCCGACTGCCGACACCTTGCGGGCTACCTCCTTCCAGATTTCCTTTTTGCGCTGCTGCGCCTCCCTCTTCAAGTTCTGCAGGTTGACCTCGTCTGCAAGGGTGTCTGCCAGCATGTTAAGTTCTGCATCTGAAAAATGCTTTTTGCGCAGGCGAGGGGTTGTTTTCCGGGTAGCCTTTGACATGGGGAAGGGATTGGCACTGGTGTCATGCGACGCTTCGGACACTGTCGTCTGTGGCCTCGTTTGATTCTCCACTGTACTTCCTGATTCCAACCCGCATTCCTCTACGTGCATGCAGCGGTCTAGTTTCTTTTTCCCATCCTGCACGTACTACTATTTCGGCACACCCCTTTTTGACACATGTGCGTTGCAACCTTTCAGTCAGCTGTGTTTTGCTTTTGCTGCCGTTGTTGCGCTTCGCAGTGTTTTCTTCCCGGACCCTTCCGGTCTCTTTTCTTACCTTCGGTACTTTCACTGCTCCGTTGCTCTACTTGCTTTGAGCTGCCTCCCCCGGGTGTGGTCCGCTCTCGGCCCACGGCACCCTTCTGTTCCTCTGTCTCTCTCTCTCTCTCTGCTTTCTTTTTCTTAGTGCTCTACCTATTGGTTTGATACTGCCTGCGGGAGTTTCTCTTTCCGCACTCTGCTCCACGATTTCGAGTGCTACCGGTTCCTTGCCGGAAGTAACCCATCACTGTCGCTTGTGCCTACATCTTCAAACAAGCCTGCAGTACACCACTTCAAAGGTTTATTTTGCCACAATTGGCTTTTTCCCCGTATTGGTCCCTTCCGGGAAGGGGGCCCCAGAGAGGTGCGTCCTAGCAGCCCTCACTGTGGCTTCCTCCCGTACGAGACCCCCGCTACACCACAAAAAGAAAAGGACTACAGATCCCACAGATCCTTGAGCACAGAGGAAGAGGACTCAGGTGACGAGGTGGAGGAGGGGAACCGGGAGACACAACCTCAACAAGAGAGAGAAGTTGACAACTGGTCTCTTCTGAATGCAAGTGGTGGTTTGGGAGGATGGCAATGGATTGTGTTCTTAATGATGGCCGCCGCCGCATTTCCCGTTCCGACGCGATGATGTTACTTCCGGGTCTGGTATTACGAGTCTGGTATTAGCATGATGTTATTACCGGGTCGGTATTAAGGGGTTCCTCCTAGGCCGAGGCGGTATCGGCGGGTCCCGTTATGGCGCTATCGGGGGGTTGGAGGGCCTTTAGCGGCATGCTGGTATGGCCATTACCGACATTGAGGTTTGCGCGTGCTCACACACTCTGAATCACCCGCTATTAGCAGCGTCATACGAGCATGGACCCGCTAGTACCTCCATGCCAGTAATCACCCCGTTTTTACCGTGCTCCTCGTAATGAGGCCCAGAATCATCAGTATAACCACAGGGCGTCCATCTTGTGTAACATCCGCCATTTTGCTTCTTTTCCCGTCTGTCAAAAAAATGCTTTGCAAAAGATATTATATTCTGAAAGCTCATACACGGTGCGAGGCCACAGCCTACATGTTGAAAGATGAACCCAGACAGGAATGCCAAACAGTACAGAAATACATTGTTTTCCTCCCTCACAAAATCCTTGGAGGCAAGCAGAAACAGCATTTAATCAGCTGCCCAGGTGCCGTCCTGTCTCACTAAAGCTGTAGCAGAAGGCAGTTAAAGCCTGAATTATACTCTTCTAGCGGTCCTCCTTCGCAGATCTTCCTTAGAACAGGCTGACCCCTAGTTCACAAATAGAAACTGGTAGATAACATGCTTTGGAATGTGCCTCTCGCGAACATGATATCCTTGCTGAACAAGTGCTTTATGTTTTCTATAACAAAGAATTATGTCTGCAACTGCTGCTAAATAGTATAGATAGAGCAAAAAACTTGTCATAATGCGTCATCTTTGTCACGATTGTCAATCACCGAACTCTAGCTCAAGAAGATACATTATGGGCGGTTTGATGTGCCTTCAAAGATTCTATTTTTGTATATATATTACTGCTTGACTGATGTTCGCTCTCTTGCGTCTTACGAGGTCTGGGTGACACACGTTGCGAGACGTTAGACCCAGTCGGCTGACTGAGCATATTTTTCAATAAACCATAGTACTTGGAAAATCGAACCTCGTGTCTGTCGTATCGCTAGTATATGTTGATTGTGCCTTAGTTTCCATATGCGGAGGGTCTTCAGGGCCTAGCAGTACAAGTAAAAAAGAACTAAGCAAGGCAACCACCAAACGATTATCTCTCATTAAAGCCAGGCACTTGAGGGTGGTTATCCCACGGAATGGAGTTATGCACACTCCTATATCTTCATCAGGAATTTGGCGGTATGCTATAAAAACACAGCAATTGAATTGCACCAGATGTTACTGCATATCCGTATTGAGTGATATAGGGAAGTCAAGGTGCAGAGTCTGAGTCTGCCTCAGTGTTGCCCTGTCTTCCCAGTGTAAGGAGCTACAGCGACTTGGTGGTAGAATTGGTCCTTTACCTTTAACACTGAAAGCTTGTCTACAAAGTCTAAACTCTCGCGCGGGGCGCGGAGTCAAGGTGCAGAGTCTCAGTCTGCCTCAGTCCGCTGCAGTACGAGCCGTGAAAATGGCTGACAATACTGTACCAGTGACCAGGCGAAAGACACTGCAACACCATTGGATGCTGAATCCTTGGACTTTTGCAAAAGCTTCGGCCGTTGGACATGGCAAGGTAAGCAAACACTTGTTTTCCCCGTTGCCGCACCCAAAAGACCTTGATTTAACAATTGCCCCAAGTCCACCGTCACTCTCTATGGATTTAGAATGTTCACGCAAGACTATGGGGGTGGAGATTGGTGCTCTTATGCCGGTTAAAACAAACAATTTGTTATCATTGATTGATTTAGAACCAGTAGTTCTTACAAGCGTCGAACCAGAGACCTAAGCCAGTGCCAAAGTCTCAGATGCTTACTTTTCGTCCTTTTATGTTACTGACGTGGACCTCATGGGAGTACCAAACATCGAAGTTCCTAATTGTGCCTGGAATGATAGCTCAACAAATCCTACTGAAAAATCTCGCCTACCTACATTTGATAAATCCTGTCCACAAGGAATAGCGAGTGAGTCGACACCAGCGGGTGAAGCAGTCCAGGATGACTGTGCTTCAAAAAGCACGTGTTGTTTGCCTGCTGACAATCTGTAATCAATAGCGAAAAAGCCAACAATGCAAACACCGCTGATATAGATGGTGAATGTCAAATAGCCCACAGTCTATTGTGAACCACAAAGCCACAAACCACAAAGCCCCAACACGTTAAAAACGAGTAACGTTGAAAGAAATAAAAAAACACCATAGCGACAAATCAAATTGACTCAAGTCAAGAACTCATTGCTCCCGTTCAACTTCCAACAAAAGGTCAGCAAAACATGTGCCTAGACCTTGAAGCTCGTGATGCTCGTTTGATAGAGCGATTAAAGGCAGATTTTTTGCTGACAGATAAGAAGTTGAAGGCGAGCTATTTGAGAACATCTGTTAACATGGAACGAAACAAACATGATCTTTGTGCTGAATTCATTGAGCTTGATGAAGCTAACGATGAAGGACCACCAACCGACACATTAAGGTCAAAAAGCATGGTCGAAGCGACCCGAACAAACACTTGCTCAAAATCTGATGCGTTAAAGGAACAAATGGCAAAGAAGGACTCAAGTGCATTTCATACCTCGAAACGGTTCTCTCCATGCTGGAACATCAAAAATATGTCACTCGACAGAAACAAGCCAAAACAATTGAACAGAGCCTATGCTACTGCAGGAAACCAAAGTGCAGATACAACAAACGGCCAATTAGCTGGGTCTGATACCCCAACTGATGTGGGAACAAAATCCAGCCCTTCTGCAGCTGCATCAACTCAAATGCACAATAAAGTGCTGGCTGCTTCATCTCTGGCTCTGATTCCCCTTGTAAAGCTATATGAATCTATCAATGAAGCAATGAGTGATCAGGCCGCTATCTTGAACAACCTAATGCAGAAAATGGACGAAATTGAGTCTTTCAATGATTTTCTCAAAAAACAGATCGAAAGAGAAGCAGACCTGACAGTTCGCTGGCAGGAGCGTCTCAATGACTTGGCTGCCAGACATCATTGCCAAAATGACAGCCTATCTGAAGGACTGCTTGAAGCTGTTAAATGGATGAGGCACAATAGCAGAATTTTGACATAGTCGAATAGGTGTTGCCATGAAGAGCAAGATGTGAATATCGACTCCGAAGAAGGGACTTGTCCCCCGAAAGCAAGTCAATCGGCACAAATTCCTTCAGAAATGGCGCACTCTCAGAAATCTGACATGATCGCCACGAACAAAACAGCACAATCAAAAGAATGGTGCAGCCCAAATGGGAAATCAACAACGTCTTTTAAAAAAACTGTGCGCTTGAAAGATGCAGTTACATGTGGGAGAGCACCCTCATTCGGAACTACTCAAAATAAAGCAGCTGCTGAAATTGGCCCAGCCACCAGGATGACACTGGAGCAAGAAAAGACTGCCTTGCAAAATGGCAATCATGTGGCCCTAGGAGCTTCCAGTGCCCCACATGCTTTGTTTGGCATATTCACAGGGGCCGCAAAAACGGTACTGACTAATGTGAAGGAGACTGTCATCGAATCTATCACCGGAACAAGGGTCAAAGACCTGTCAACCTCCAAGACGATGAAAGCAAATAGGACGAAGCAAGGGCGCCCTAATGTAAAGAAATTCATTAGGAATCTGTCCTCTCCTCCCAAAATTGGCTTGTTTAACCGCCTAGGATCAGTGACATTTTTTAATCCAAAACCGGATTCCAGCAAGGAAACAACTGCCTCTAGTCAGGTGGCAACAAACAAATCAGCTAATAAACGGATGAGAATAGCTTCAGATGAGGCTTGTGTTTCCTCCGTAGATTTCTCCTCCACAATTAATTTGCGTGACCTTTCAACCTATTCGCGTAATGAAGACCCGTCAGGCGAAGGTTTGGCAACCAGTGATGATTCCAACAACCAGAGGACTCACAACTTCCGCCAACACGGCCCTTGAGTTGTGTCCGGTCTCACAGTAAAACGGACTGTCGTGTTACAGATCTTGGTGGCTCAGGAAAACCTGACGTCAGGACCAAACAGCCAATCTCTGAGTTAAAACTAAATCCGAAATTGACAACAAATCAACGAAACCAACGTGTTCACTATATTTCCAAGGTCCACTCGAATAAAAGTCTCAAATTGACATGGCAAATTTCCAAATTAAGACTTCAAAATATTCAGGTGGACGAGAATGAAGTAAACCTAAATCGCATGAATGTGTTGAAGTTATTTAAATGTGTTACATCACTACAAACCATTCACTCTGAAGACATAAGGATTGTGGAATATCCCACCAAAAAGACCTCTGATCATGTTCTTTTGCATATTGCATCTGCTGCTGTACGTAATACGATCTTGAAAGCAACTGATGAACTCCTCGCCTTTGGATTCGATTTGATGCTCCAACCAGATCAAGACTGCATTAGGGACTTGGCCGAAAAACCAGAATAAGTAGATGATAAGACCTCCGAAGACAGAGTTGCAGTGTTGAGAAAATCTTTGACTTGCACACACGACATGAAACAAAAAGGGGCTCCTGAGGGCGAAAAGCGATGCAGTCATCGCTAGCCATGATTAGCGATGCAGCAGCGCCCGTGTGGAATCCGGTCTTGGAACACACAAGGTTTCGTCCATCTATTTAATGACTTTAGCATGTCCCTGGATAATGTACTTACAATTTGTCTCCAAGAAACGTGGCTGCATGAGACATCAACAAGGGATGGCTACAGCATGTTCTTAAATACGGCTGAGAAAAACCCAAAAGGTCGCCCATACGCAGGACTCTTAACTATGATAAAAATAAATCATTGGTGGTCAGCTGTGGAGCCCATCAATCCAAATCCTTTTGTGCAAGGAACAATTATTCAGAGTAAAGATCTGGAAAAGTCAAATGTTAAATATCTTTTTCTAATAAATGGATACTGGAACCCTGCAATGATAAGTACCAAGAAGTTTGTGAACTCAATCATGCAAAATCCAGCCCTTCTGCAGCTGCATCAACTCAAATGCACAATAAAGTGCTGGCTGCTTCATCTCTGGCTCTGATTCCCCTTGTAAAGCTATATGAATCTCTCAATGAAGCAATGAGTGATCAGGCCGCTATCTTGAACAACCTAATGCAGAAAATGGACGAAATTGAGCCTTTCAATGATTTTCTCAAAAAACAGATCGAAAGAGAAGCAGACCTGACAGTTCGCTGGCAGGAGCGTCTCAATGACTTGGCTGCCAGACATCATTGCCAAAATGACAGCCTATCTGAAGGACTGCTTGAAGCTGTTAAATGGATGAGGCACAATAGCAGAATTTTGACATAGTCGAATAGGTGTTGCCATGAAGAGCAAGATGTGAATATCGACTCCGAAGAAGGGACTTGTCCCCCGAAAGCAAGTCAATCGGCACAAATTCCTTCAGAACTGGCGCACTCTCAGAAATCTGACATGATCGCCACGAACAAAACAGCACAATCAAAAGAATGGTGCAGCCCAAATGGGAAATCAACAACGTCTTTTAAAAAAACTGTGCGCTTGAAAGATGCAGTTACATGTGGGAGAGCACCCTCATTCGGAACTACTCAAAATAAAGCAGCTGCTGAAATTGGCCCAGCCACCAGGATGACACTGGAGCAAGAAAAGACTGCCTTGCAAAATGGCAATCATGTGGCCCTAGGAGCTTCCAGTGCCCCACATGCTTTGTTTGGCATATTCACAGGGGCCGCAAAAACGGTACTGACTAATGTGAAGGAGACTGTCATCGAATCTATCACCGGAACAAGGGTCAAAGACCTGTCAACCTCAAAGACGATGAAAACAAATAGGACGAAGCAAGGGCGCCCTAATGTAAAGAAATTCATTAGGAATCTGTCCTCTCCTCCCAAAATTGGCTTGTTTAACCGCCTAGGATCAGTGACATTTTTTAATCCAAAACCGGATTCCAGCAAGGAAACAACTGCCTCTAGTCAGGTGGCAACAAACAAATCAGCTAATAAACGGATGAGAATAGCTTCAGATGAGGCTTGTGTTTCCTCCGTAGATTTCTCCTCCACAATTAATTTGCGTGACCTTTCAACCTATTCGCGTAATGAAGACCCGTCAGGCGAAGGTTTGGCAACCAGTGATGATTCCAACAACCAGAGGACTCACAACTTCCGCCATCACTGCCCTTGAGTTGTGTCCGGTCTCACAGTAAAACGGACTGTCGTGTTACAGATCTTGGTGGCTCAGGAAAACCTGACGTCAGGACCAAACAGCCAATCTCTGAGTTAAAACTAAATCCGAAATCCGAAATTGACAACAAATCAACGAAACCAACGTGTTCACTATATTTCCAAGGTCCACTCGAATAAAAGTCTCAAATTGACATGGCAAATTTCCAAATTAAGACTTCAAAATATTCAGGTGGACGAGAATGAAGTAAACCTAAATCGCATGAATGTGTTGAAGTTATTTAAATGTGTTACATCACTACAAACCATTCACTCTGAAGACATAAGGATTGTGGAATATCCCACCAAAAAGACCTCTGATCATGTTCTTTTGCATATTGCATCTGCTGCTGTACGTAATACGATCTTGAAAGCAACTGATGAACTCCTCGCCTTTGGATTCGATTTGATGCTCCAACCAGATCAAGACTGCATTAGGGACTTGGCCGAAAAACCAGAATAAGTAGATGATAAGACCTCCGAAGACAGAGTTGCAGTGTTGAGAAAATCTTTGACTTGCACACACGACATGAAACAAAAAGGGGCTCCTGAGGGCGAAAAGCGATGCAGTCATCGCTAGCCATGATTAGCGATGCAGCAGCGCCCGTGTGGAATCCGGTCTTGGAACACACAAGGTTTCGTCCATCTATTTAATGACTTTAGCATGTCCCTGGATAATGTACTTACAATTTGTCTCCAAGAAACGTGGCTGCATGAGACATCAACAAGGGATGGCTACAGCATGTTCTTAAATACGGCTGAGAAAAACCCAAAAGGTCGCCCATACGCAGGACTCTTAACTATGATAAAAATAAATCATTGGTGGTCAGCTGTGGAGCCCATCAATCCAAATCCTTTTGTGCAAGGAACAATTATTCAGAGTAAAGATCTGGAAAAGTCAAATGTTAAATATCTTTTTCTAATAAATGGATACTGGAACCCTGCAATGATAAGTACCAAGAAGTTTGTGAACTCAATCATGCAACTCATGGACAATGCAATCCTGGCATACAATAATATATCAATAATATGCTGTGGCGATCTGAACTGCACATGGTCCGAAGGTGACACACGATGCCAAATAAACAAGCGCCTACCAGACCATGTTGTAGCTATCAGAGGACAAATCTGGCTAGCTGCAATGGCAAACAGAAACTGTACCATGTTGAATCGCAATGTGAAAGGGGATCAACCTCTGAAATCCACTTGGCATCATGCCCAGAGGCAGAAGATACTGGATTACATCTGGGCGTCACGAAACATGGTCGAAAAAGTTGTCGACGTGCTGGTTCTTCCGATGAAAAACAGTGACCACGCCCTTCTATGTCTACGGTGCTCATCGGAATGGGTACGTTTCCTCAAAGACATAAAGAGTCAGTCACTATAAACACCAGCGGCAATCGATTACGAATCAATGGACCCCAAATACAAAAATTGAGCCATAAATTCTCTAACCTCGACAATATGCAGGTCGTGAACTATGCTCCTTTGCTGATCGACTTTACGACGACTCTGCTAGCTTCAAGGATGCCTGAGTATGGCCACATGCATTTGTTTAGTGATGCCATCCAAAGTGCAAAAAAAACCTTAAGGCACGATCTGAGACAGTTGAAAAAAAATTGCCGTATGAAGAGGCAATCGTTGCCATCAAATGCAGATGGCATCAGTATAGAAATTGGGCCAAATCGCGTGCATGCAATAATTATTGATCAGAAGCGAGCGGAAATAATGATGGAGTTATTAGTGTAAAAAAATACCAGGGATATCTGGGCCATTCTCAACGCAGGTCATACAAAATGCCCACCCACCACCTCTAATGAAATTGCTTGCATCATATGGGAGAACCATTTTGCCACAGTATAAAAGAAGCCATCAGAAGAACCCTCAGACACGATCTTCAATACATGCACCACTTGGGAAGTGAAGATTGTGCTGTGTGATATTGAAACTGCAATTAAAAGATTGAAAAATTCACGTGCAGCCGGTACTGACCTAATCACAAATGTGATGTTGAAAAAGCACATATCACATTGGGCACAATTCATTGAAGTGCTGTTCATACGACTAGCAACAACGAAACAGATTCCAGAATTATGGCTAAAGGCCATCGTGGTTCCGATATACAAGAAGGGCAACCGGGAGGACCCTGTGAACTACCGCCCGATTGCCCTTCTTGATACTATCGACAAACTCTTCGGATCCTTTCTACGGCAGAAGTTGGCCGCCTGGGCTAATCTGCCAAGATTGTTGATATTTGCCAAACTGGCTTTACAGAGGGGGTGGGAGTGGACGTAAATCTTCTGATTCTTAACATACTAAAGCTTGAAGCTACGAAGGCAAAGAAAAAATTACATTTAGCCTTTATCGATATGAGACAGGCTTTCTATAGTATCAATCGTGGAAAGCTATGGTTGAAATTATCAGATTGGAAATGTCCTACTGACCTGTTAGAACCTGTAAAGGCCCTACACAAGAACACCTCAATACGAGTAAGATTGAACAACAAGGGCGACCTGTCAGACACAATAAAAACCGAGAAGGGCATAAAGCAAGGCTGTCCACTAGCAGCAGAACCATTGAAGCTGTTCATATCAGATCTGCCAATCCACCTTGCTCAAGTACAGTGTTTCTCTCCAAGGATAAACAACGTCCCGATAACTTGCATGACTTATGCAAACGACCTGGTACTGATGAACTGCAACCAGATCAGCTTACAACGTCTGCTATCTAAATTGCACGAATACCTGGGAGCCAATGACCTTGAAATAAACACAACAAAAACTAAAATCATGACTATCGGGCCGCTAGGTAATAAGAAAGACAAAGCGTTCCGTTGGAAGACTGCCAGCCAAACCTTGAGCAAAGTGACTTCAATAGGGTACTTGGGAATCATGTACAACAATTTAATCTGTGAACATCCCTGGATACAAGAATCAACAAACCAGATGACGAAATTTGGTTTACAAGGAGACAAAATATACAAAGAATTTGGTAAATTCACCATAGCTCCAGTGCTGTCCTTCTACTTGCAAAAGGTTGTTCCTGCAATTGCATTTGGCTCAGAAGCCGGCTGGAACATCCAAGAGAACAACTGGCACATGCTAGAAGGCCGTTTCTGGCGCTGCATGTTAAAACTGCCTCAGAATATCTCAATGACGGCAATAAGACATGAACTGGCATTCAATTCCCTGTGCACCAGAGTAATGTGGAAATCGCTGGGCACAATGTGAAAAATTTACCTGAGTCCACCAATTCCAGCATATCAGATATTTACAACTGGAAATAAAGGTGCGCAGAACGGACTCTTAAAATCTTGGACAACCCGGTTGGACAAAGTCTTGTCAGCCACAGATATAAAGAAATCCGAACTGTTAAAGCGCCCACAAATTGCAAAAAAGAAATTTGAAACTTGGTGCTGGATAATTAATTTAGAAAAACGAGCAAAACTCCATTCAGCGCTGTCCTTAGGACTTGGTGAGTTAAATGTACCACCTAGATATCTGCAACATTGTCTTCATGACACCATTTTGAACAATTTCTAACACTCAGATTAAATGCATTAAAAATCAAACAAATGCTGTGGCTAAGACGAGATAAAGATGTCAAAGACAATCAATGTTGCTTCTGCAGGTCTGCAAGAGAGTCTTTGAAAGATCTATTAATCGCCTGCACAGGAACTAGTAACCAGCGTACTCTTCATCTCGGAAGATTTGCTCCCATTAATGAAGACATGAAAGCATGGTGGCAGCATGCAATCTCAGGCAACAACATAAAACTGTCCTGTGCAGTAGTCGATTACATGGACATGATTTTGGCGAATGACCAATATGAAAATCATCCAGATCTGGGGAAAACATCCTAACATGGTCATACGGCCTGTGAGACATCGTTGAGAAGAATTCACTTTGTTCCCTTTTCTTTCTTTCTATCTCTTTTCTCTCTTGATTTGTTGTTCTTAGGAGATCTAGATTTAATGGAAGAAAGTTTGTAACAAAAGTTTAATTCTCTTGGTATTAAACTGACGTTTTACAATAAATAAATTTAAAAAAAATTAAAAATATAGGGAACATGTTTTTAAATGCAACATTAGCAGCAATTATATTTGAACGGCCTTAGCTAGTTCCACCTGAAATATTCTCACTAAGCTGCAATGTGCCATTTTTGGTTACTAGTTCTAGAAACGTTATGCTCATTCAAACCCACTACAACTTTGATAGTCCGTAGGCACGTGCTTTCTTCTGCAGGTAACCAAGCAGGAGGGATTCATGAACAAGACAAATTTTGGTTCATACCTAGGCAACCTACTCATATTTCCTTCTCCTGCTGTCTATCCTTGTGTTTCACCTGCACCTCACATGCTTGTTCCTTCACCCATCCTTAGCTCCACCTTTCCAGACTCTGGGTTTGCCTCTCTCCTGCTCTTCCTTTTCCTACTTGTTCTTCCACTTCTCTTTCTCGCTTTTCATCTCAGCCTCCTCATCTTACCAGATGGGGTTATTTCTTCTCTCCATCTATGCCTTTCATTACCTCCTAGAATTACTCATCTCCACCTTTCCACTTTTCTCCCCTCTCCTCTTCCTTTCTATTTTCAGTCCCCTCCTTATTGTTTAATACCCCATCCTTAATCACCTCCTTCTCAGGCACCTCTGTATCTTATCTCTTCCTCACTATTCACCAACGCCTCATTCAGTAGTTCTATTTTGAGTGCCACCTTCTCCTCACTATTCACTACCTCCTACTTAGGCAACTCTGTATCAGGTGCCACATAATCCTACCAAGTCACCACTTCCTCTTGAATCAGCTCCCACCCCAGCCTCTTTGGCCACTCATCCAGCTTCATGCCCCTTTTTCCCCCCAGCCTCATGGGTCTTTACACCAGCCTCCTGTCTCCTGTTCTCATCAGCCTCCTGGGTCCCTCCTCCAATCTCCTGTCTTCTGTCCAAGATCCTTTTGTTCTCTTCCCGCACCCAACTTCGAATTAACTCCTTCCCCAAACTCCTACATTATTTTCTTCTACACAACCTTCATTTGATAGAGCTGTGAACCCACCATCCAGTCTAACTCTGGCCTAAAGAGTGTGTCTCGCTATGCAACTAGTATGGTGAGTGGCTGACTATGGCAGCTCTCAGTGGCTCCTTGGCCCCTCCCCTTTGGATGTCTTGCAGTTTTCATGTGTGACTTGGGGCTGGTTGATCTCTCTTCATGGGCAGTCCCCTTTTTGCTTGCTACACCCTGCCCTGCACTTTGGAAGTACTCCCTTACCCAAACAGGCCTTAAATGTATGTGTTTTTGTGGTGAGCCCTGTACAGTGACTGGCTAACTGCGTATGCTTGCTGTCCCAGTTTGGGACATGCTCCTTCCCACTGAGTTTGTTTCCAGCATGGTGTATGTGTTTCCTGCACCTACATGAGTAGAGCCAAGATAGTTGGAGCTGCTGACTCTGTGGTATTGCCGCTCCCTTAATGGCATACTCCTGAGTCAATACCCAAGGGTGGTGTCCAATAGATTTCATAACATGTTCAGATGGAGCTTCCATGGGATCTGCATCACTAGTGCCTATTGTTCTCCTTGCCAGTAATTTCATGCTGACTTGGGTTATTTTTATTATTACTATTATTATTGTATTTATTGAGCACAGACCTGGCTTTGAGAAGCAACGGCCCGCTTTACAGAGGTTTACAGCAATACAGATACAAAACAGAGCGCTTTACAGAGGCATACAATAGTACAGATGTATAACAGAACACTTTTCGGCAGGAACAGTAGAACAGATATACAGCGGGGATAGGATACAGAGTGGCACATAGAAGGGGTAAAGCTGTACCGAGAGGAAGGGAGGATAGGGGAGGACGGTCTCTAGCAAGTCAGGTGGCGCAGTGGTGCAGGGGGTATTTATGTGAGGTTTTATGAGATCTGAACTTCAAAACTGAAATCACTGTATCATTGATTCCACATATGGCTGTTCGTGATATAACAGGGGAACATTTGAGTTTGCCTTTTAATCCCTTGAAAAGCCCCATAGCACCAAACCATTAAGTAGATCCTCCTATGTTTTCCTGTTCTTTTCTGAGCTTGCCCAATGAATATTTTGAAAGCAATACTGGGATGGTTTTCTGTTGTGGAGTTATTGCAACAATTGCTCATCTAACATGGAAGCAACTACTAATAAAAGAAAAAAAGCATGAACACCTGTTAGGTGAACACCTGTTTCTCAAATGCAATCCTTCCCTAAATATTGTAACATGCACTTTCAAAATTGTACATTTCACAGAACTTTAACCTCAAAAGGGAAGCACTCACAAATATATAAAATGCAGCTGCTACCTTTGAAGCTGTATTTCTGTGAGGTTTCAATAGAACTGAACATCAAAATTGCAATGTTCAGCCAGTGGGTCTGCATCACTGATCTCATCTGTGGCTGTTCCTGATAAGGGAATTGAGGAAGCAGTGTTCCCTTTGTATCCCTAGAACTTCCCTCAAGACATCAAACCATTGGGTATCTCCTCCCACATTTCCCCTATCTATTTCAATGTCTGTTGCTTCATGCCAATTTTTGGCAGATTTTTAAAAACAAAACATACATGTTCCTTTCTCATTTTATCGTCTGGATGCTAGTCATTTGGGTCATAGGGTGTTCCTGGTCTGTAACAACACTAAAGCTGGATACCTTTATAACCATTTCCCTCGAGGGGACAGTGGACCAGGGCCTCCATTTTGTAGATGGTTCTGGCTACGAGGATATCTTTCCCAAACTGTCTCAATTGGTGGCCCCACCATCCGCTCTTAAGATCAGGCAATGGACATTGTCACAGTACTGAATGGTGCGAACTACAACAGGAGTAACTTCATGAACTAATGTGGTCATGACTTTTAATAACATTTATTAGCATGATAATAGGAGGTGTTCTGTTCTGTTCAGGTCAGGTAGGTTGTCATACTTCTCCCTAAATAGAATGTCCTGTAAGAATACAGATACTGGCCCTTGGATTGTGAGAAGAAGCTGGGAAACCCTATATAGTCTGTTGGCCATGGAAATTGTGTTATTTCTTTCAAATTCTTCTTCAGAGGTGCCTTCTGTAGCCCTCTAAGTACTGCTACATTTGTGTACAGAAATGGATTCCACAACGCAAACATCCAGTAGACTGTGTCTGTCGGTATTCTAAGAACACAGTGTATACATCTTAAAAGTGAATAGGAGAGATGCTGAGTTCCTTAACTTCCTGATGGCACCAGCCAGGAATTCACTATGCCTTCATTTACAGACCAGGGATTGAAATAGATTGTGGTAAAGTCTTTGGATGTGGGCTTTGGAGGATGAGGGAGGTGGGGATCTTGGTTTCGTCCTTACCCTAACAAAGGGGTTGGAAACTAGAAAGAAGAGCTGTATGGGTACAAGTTCTTAGCAAGTCCCTCTTAAGTCTGTGTTCTTTGAACATATCTACTGCATCTAAAGGTTTGAGTACAACTAAGAGGCAGAGAAGCAGAGAGGAGGAGCTATAGAAACAGGAAAAACTATCTAGGTCCAAAAGCTAAACACACACACGCACAGATCACCCGCTTGACTCCAAGGCACAGGATGGAATACTGGAATGTTAAGTGTCAGTGTGGAAAACAAAATAACATGATAATATTAATGTACATAGAAAGCAGACCTATCACCCCCTCATACAGTCTAACTGTATGTATAGCTAGTTGATATGGAACAAATGAGATGCATACACCCATTCCTAAATGGGTGCTCTCAGAAATCTTTAGAGAAAATGAAACATGTATTGAGAGTCACATGAGCAGAGCAGGTTTTTAAATAGTCACTTTAGAAAAAAGTATTCCTTACAAGCCATGTAACCGATTCCATCTAATAAACAATATTGACACCTAGTTTTAGAATATTTAAGTCATTTTGAGTATCTGGGAGAAATTATTTATTTCAGAAGAAGTGTGCATCAAAAGTTCATGAATACCTTCTTACAATTCGTTTTTGGGCCACATCATCTTCTTTAGTCAAATCACTTCTCTTGGTCATCAATCTTCTGCTTTCTCTCCAAATATTCCCTCTTAATTCTTTGGATTTCCTTTGCTTCACTTCTTCCCGGATTGCAGCATGGACTGTAACATATTGCAGATGAAATTTGAATTACCTCCACTCTAAAGGGGAAACAGTTACATAAACATCTGGAAAAGTTCAGAATTTAGAATGGTTTAACTCTATGAAGCTGGTGACAGCAAGAGTCAGGCTGGCCATTAGCTAGAGTGAATATGAGCAATATTGTCAAAATCAGGGCCCTATAAAGGATTACAGTGTCTTGTCTTCACTAAATTAGGGTGGGAGAAGCATGGATATCTGGAGGGAGTTTGTTCCATAATTTAGGAGCCAGAATCGAACATTAGTGGAACAGCGATGTGGTACAAGGGGGCTCGAGAAAAGTAAGAAGGTGACGATGTTTGGAACGGCGAGTTCATGCAGGAACATAAGGGGAAATAAAAGAGGGGACATATGGGGGAGCAAGAACATGATAGGATTTGAATACGATACACAGAAGATGAAAAAGAAGTCAGGAATCAAAAGGAAAAAAGAGAGATTGAGAGAAGAGAGTGCCTGACAGAAGAGCGAGAAGGTAGTTGAAAAAGAAGATGGACAGTGGAATTTAAAATATAATGAAGAGGGATAAGATGAGAGGATGAAAGGCCCATAACCAGGGCAGAACAATAGTCAAGATTCAAGAAGAAACAATGATTAAGTGAGTGGCAGGGAAAAAGAGAAAGGGGTGAATCTTGCATAGGTTATAGAAATGGAAATGACAGATGCATGCAGTGGAAGTGATATGTTGCAAGAAAGAGAGGGCAGAATCGAAAATAACACCTGAGTAGCTGGTAATAGAAGATGGAGAAATAGAAGATGGGGAATAGAGATGGGAAAAATAGAAATAGAGTGTGAGAGAGAAGGAGTTATTGGAGGAAAAGAGAGAATATCTGTTTTAGTTGGGTTTAGAGCGAGATAGCAAGAGGACATCCAAGATTGGACAGTTTAAAGACAGGAAGAGACACGAGAATCAAGAGAGTCAGTAATTGATGAAAAGGAAAAGAAAATCTAGGTGTTGTCTGCAAAGAAGTGATAGGAAAGTTAAAACAATGCAAAAGTAATTGTATAGATATAAAAAAGGAGGGGGCCCAGAACAGAACAATGGGGAACACCATATAGAAGAGGGCTAGAAGGAGAATTGTTGCCCGACCACGAAACATAGAAGGTGCAATCAGATAGATGCGAGGTAAGTCATTCAAGGTCTGAGTTTGAGAAACCAAGAGAGGAAAATGTGGAGAGTAGGGTGGCCAGCCATTTGAAAGACTGCAGAAATGTCCAGGAGAATTAGAATAGTGGGGGGTAATTACGACAGACAGAAAGATTAGAGATAGACACATGAAGAAGAGCAATTTCAGTAGAGTGTGCAGAACGTAAACCAGAGTAGGAAACAAAAGAGCATGTTGGTCCAGGTAGGAGGACATTTGAGAATAGGCAACCCTTTGCCAAAGTTTAAAAAGGAAGGGAAGAAGAGAGATGGGACAAAAGTTATAAGGAGTGGAAGAATCCAAGGAAGGCTTCTTAAATATGGGGATGGAATTGGCCTGTTTAAAGGGAGGCAGAGGGGAAGGCAGAGGATTTGAATGTTGTATTGATGATAGCAGTTATTAGCAGTGAGATGGGATAGTAGCAAAGGATAGATTTGAGAAGTAGGGGGTGCTGGAGTAGGATCAAGAGGGGACGCCGTGGAATGAGCACGGAAAAAGAAAGCCTGAATTGCCAGCTTCAGTCAACAGGGCAAATGAGGAAAAAGTGGTAGTGCCTAAAGAAGTCTGATCAGGAGGGAAGGAATAAGATGAGGAGGGAGGTCAGAGGAAAGGAAGAGCATACGGTCAACATGTCGTTTGTGAAGTATGTTGCAAAATCGGAATCTGAAAGTTTAGAAGTGATTGAGAGATTTTGAGAGGGTGAAGGAAGTGGTTTATTAATGAGTTGAAAGGGGTGATGGATGATGGGAGAGGGAGACAGTAAGAGAAGAAAAATTGCTTTTTGACAGCTTTGAGGGAGGAATCATAAGACGAGTGGGGAGCACAGAGATGGTTAAGATCATAAAGTTAAAAGCCGGAAGACATTTCATAAAATCAATACATCTCAATATTGCAATCAAGTATTGTGCACAGAGACTAGTATATTTTGGACAGAGGAATAAAAAGTGTAAGCTGGTCGCGACTTTATTAGGGCAAAAAGGGCAACAGCTATTTGTCAGCCATTCCTGATAGTTCTATGTAGCAACCCAAGAGATTAATGGAAGTAAATCAAACCAGAGCCTGTTTAGAACCCAACATTCAAAGAAATGCATTGAAAAGTTTAAATAACGCTGCATACCTTCAAACTAAATAGATTGGTACTCTACGAGTTTTGGATCTTGGCCCAAAGTAAATTAATCTTCTGAACCACAGCTTAGAAGTTTGCTGCTATGAATTTTTTTAAAACATGTCTGCATCATGGGATCTTCTTTGCACCGGGATAATGCATAATAATGTATAAAATCATATTGGACATTACAGCTTTGAGAGTAGAATGCGATAATAACCGCATCTTAATTGGAGCTCTATACCAGAGCTGGAATAATGGTTAAATACTTAGTTCAATATATAATTCATAGCCCTTGGCACAGATTGGCAGCCCTAAGAACTATGGAAACATTACTTGTCAATTACCTGCAGAACATAAAGATATTCAAAGCCCCCATACCTCAGCACTGTAAATCCCTGTTGTTTTAGCACTTGAAGTATAAATACCCATTTTGATCATTACTGGCTGGCGTCTAAAAATTGTTCGTAACGCGTTCACAGAGCCAATGCTTTGCATACGTTTTTTGTCCACGATACTCAAGTGCTCATGCCTCTTACAATTTCTGAAAAGTCACCCCCAAGTAAGAGAAAACATCTTTTTCCAGGATCCTTTCATCTGGCCCAGTGGGGGAAAATAAAACAAACTAGTTTCTGTTGAAATTGACAGAACCTGCAGCCTTTCATTCTATAATCCAAACTGGAAGCGAGACAACAAAGTTAGAGATAGGTTAATTGCCATACAGTTGTGTAGAAATGGGTCAGGAACCCTTAGGTATGTAAAGGATTTTACATAATAAGCTTTATACAGAAAAGTCATATATATGATACATTTAGTCAGTTACATTAACACAGGGTCGTCATTTAGGGGTTTCCAGGGTTCGCATTTGCGACCCCTGAGCTCTCCCTTGCTACCCCTGTGGTCTCCCTTGTTACAAATCAAAGCTCCTGGGCTGTGACCAATGCCATGTGGCTCTTTGTTTCTAGAGTGGCTGGCTTTCTTGTTCAGGCTTCTTTTAAAAAAAAAAAAACAGGGGGTTCCAAAAGTCTAAATAAGAAAGAATAGGAAATACAGATAATTTGTCTTTCTTGAATTCTATACAATATTTGCTAGACTCATTAAAGGTTTATTTCAGGCACACTTCAGGGGGTGAGTCTGTTCTTAAACACCTCAAATTCACAATGCAGACAAATTCCTCCAAAAATCATTTAGAGTAGAATAAGCATCAATTTCGGAGTATGTATTGTGCTTTTCACAAGTTGCTGTTATAGCATGTTTTTTTCTGCTGATACATATGGTGATCTATTCTTGTATGAAATATATATCACGTTACAGTGATATTGTAACCATATTTTTCATAGTGTACCTTAGAAACAATGCTATGTAATGCCGCTTCCTGTTTTGTCAAGGGGTAAACGGTTGTGTACCATCACTTTCCATGATGTCACTTCGGGCAGGGGGCGGGGAACAGGGCAGGGTCAAATGACATCACTTCCTGTGATGACTTCAGGGGGTCAGGGCTCATGTGATGTCACTTCCGCCAACCCCAGCATTTTGGTGAAATGACGTCCCTGCATTAACAATAAACTTCCTAAAGGTAAATTCTTCGGTATTGGCGGGCATGGCTTTAGTGCACCATTCTAGACCTGTACAATTTCACCTGCCTAACCAAATGGTACACAACACCCCTTTTGCCTACCGCTTCTCACAGCGTAATGGTAGCATATACCCACCCTGAATCAAGCGTGATATAATAGATGCACTGCTTTATGAGCTCACGTGTGCATGCCAACCAATCAGCAGTCATTCCACGCCACCTCCCTAATCATGGCAGGTGTTTCATGGCACAGTTCAAACACATGGCTGTGGCAGAGCTCAGTCCATGGCTCATATAGATTTAGGACCTTACATAATAAAATACTGTCAACTCTGAAAAAATGCAATTAATAGCTCAGCAGAAGAGAAAAGGTAGATGTGTTCTGTACTGCGTGTTCTAAGGAACCCGACAGTGTCCTCACCTCATTTTTCCCAGACTCCTCCTCTCAGGTGGCCAGAAAAAGGCCATTGCTTTTGGATCCTAACGCTGGGGGTGGATATGATGAGAGGGGGATCACCTGGGTGGAGGGATCTTGGGTAATGGGGAGAGGACATCCTGAGCCCTCTATCCCTCAAGCTTCTGTGGGATATTGGTAACCCCTTCCCTTCTCCTCCTTTCAATCTGTTTCCCAGAAACAACATCTTAGTATTGGGACGAGGAAGAGACCAACTAGGACACATCCTCATTTCATGGAGACACACATACATCAGAGACCAAACAGAGGTGAAAAGTCTTCTTTTATTAAATCAGACATTTTCAAACACCACTCTGGTACTGAGACGAGGAAGTGGGCCATGGAAGCATACCAGCAGAACAACCACGCATGTCAGCCTAATGGAGTCCTCCACAGTCACGCAAGATAACAACGACCCACACCTGGGGTCACTTAACACACCTGATGGATATCAAAATGCCTGCCATTCTGAGGGACAACGAAGGGGCCGGAGGAATGGAAGCTGGAGACCCAGGTGACTGGAGCAGAGCTGCGCAGGAGAAGGGGATGCCATAGCCGTGGTCGGCTGTGTGAGGGTCCCGGGGTCCTGCTATCTGCCGAAGTGGGTCTGGTGGGGAGAAGCCGTGGAGCTCCCCGTGACTGCAGCCCCCGTCAAAGGAAGCCAAGAGAGTGCGTGGTGCAGACCACAAGAGGAAGGCAGAGTCTGGAGAAGCCGTTAAGCAGCGAAAGCCTGGAGAAGCCTGTTGCAAAGGACGCCAGGATGAAGAACGCTGCCGGTGAGTGTAAAGCTAATGTACACTCTGAACGGAGCACGCCGGTAATGTTTAGCAAAATGCTTTGCAAATGCCAAGTGAACGGCAAAGTGATTAAAAGTACTTTTACACACAGATCAAGTATTATTAAGATATTGAATGAACTGCAACCAATTGAAGTCACTTGTGAATGCCGTACAGAGTAAAATGGATTGAAAGTAATTGTGCATACCGCAAAGAGTAAAACTAATTAAAAGCAATTGTGACTACTGCACAGAGAAGTGGCTAAGTTTTATGGAAGCAGTAAAAAGGGCTATCAGTTCCTTGACTTGTAATAGGTGGACCATGTGGTCCGACAACTGCGTCTAGACCAAGTGCCCAATTTGGAAAAGGCCAATGAAAGCACATTTGAAGTCAAGTTTATGTGTTGCTACATCAAGTTAAGAAACAGAACTGTGTTGATTTTGAAAGCTAGAAATTCTGAACTCTTGGAGGAAGGAAACCCCGACTTGGGAGGTGTCCCAAGGAACTGTGTTATTTTGGAAGCAAGAAGGTTTGAACTCTTGGGGAAGGGAATCCCAATATTCTGAGAACTATTTTGAACTTGGGGAAGGGGAAGCTGATCCTAAGCCAGGAGCTGGAAGAAGCTTTGAACTCTATTCTTTTGAGACCGACATCCCTACACATTGTACACAGCTGTGAGAGAAAGTATAGGTTTTGGACACAGAGACCTAATTTGGACATCCTGACACAGACAATACTTAGTTTTTCTTTAGGTAGGGAAATCCCACCTTAGCATAGGGCAAATTAGGGCTTACTCCATCGTGCCTTTTAAGTTAAACAAATTTACTTTGAGTACAAATTTGAATCTGTTGTCTTCATGATGCATTCACAATGTCTAAATGGACAGTGTTACAAATGTGTTTTAAATTTGAATGCACTGAAGGGATAAGTAGTGACTAAGAACGTTGTGATGCTGGAAATGCATTGGAGGGACAGGACCTCCATGATCTTGTCCTGTACTCCCTTGTCATGTGTGTTCTGTGTTATTTTCTGTACAGGAGTCTAGTTGGAACCCCTGGCAGGGCAGCTCTTAATCTTTTTGGTTGTGGTGAACAGAGGCCATTGGGATATCCATATGGCACCCATGGGTGGTGGTACAACCCTGTACCCCCAGTGTATTTTTTTTGGGTACCTGTGTGTGGACCAGAGAGCAGGGTATGGGTTGGTGGGAGCTTCAGGCTGATATGACAGGATCTCTGAGTATCCTCCATTTTGGGATACCCAGTCCCTGCCATAGGAAACTGTTGATTCCTGATAGAAGGCAAGATTGCCCCTGGGGCCTCTTGGTTTCTATTGCCTGTTACCTTCTTTTCCAAAAGTCCTGGGAAGCCCTGGCTCTGTCCTTTCCCCTGACTGGCTGTTAGGGGGAAGAACCATGTATGGTATTGTGGGGAAGTCCAGGCCAGACTGGCTGGAGCCTTCCCAGTGACTGTATGTTGTGGGTACACTCTTGTGGTGGGAACTGGGTGAATGGAGTGTGTGACCAATAAGCATTCTATGTTATGGGTGTCTGGTTTCTGTGTATGTGACACAATGAATGAGTCAGACCTGCCGAAACTGACATGAAGGCAGTGTAGTGTGCTGAAAGGCAGGGTGCTTGCCCCAATCCGCATTTGTTGTTATGGGTGTCTGGGTGGAAATGAATGGCCTGAACACCTGTGAGCCTGATTGGCTGCCTGCCTGCATGAATGCCCTTCTGTTTGATTGACTGACTGAGCCGGGCACAACCAGAGTGAATGAGGGACAGATATGTATATCTGGGGACCACTCACTTATTTGTTCAGAAGCTGAAGTTGAAACTTGAGGCTCATCCTTGACACCAAGCTGGAAGAAGAAGATTGCTGTTGCATTGTCTTCGACTAAATCTAAAAGCTGTCGAGGACTGATCCAAGAGAGCACCAGGCTAGGAGACCTCTCCCAGAGCTACGAGGGACTATTGTGCAAAAACTGCTCTCCTTTATCGAGGCATGCTGGAAGCCAGTTCTGTGAGTCTGACGTCCAGAGAAGGGGTCTGCCGAGAATCCTGAAAGGAGCGCGGGGTCCTCGAAAGCATCGAAGTTCATTGCCGTCGACCAGGGTTTGCACGATTTCCGTGACTGCTGGAAGCCAGTCGTGTCGTGTTGCCCAGAAGCGGGAACAGCTTCATGCTGTGCTGCTTCCTGCCCAGAGCCGCGAATGCTCCACCTTTACTTGAAAACCTTTGAGAGAGGACTCCCTTGCCATCACCCTCGATCACTTTGTCTTGCCTGATAAAGTCGAGGTTGTCGACTACCGAGGAAAGTCTGCCGTTGCGTTTCCCATCACCAGAAGCTGACAAAGACATCCGAGGTCTAGCCATGGTCGAATCCCGATCGCCGAAGCTATCCCGAGGTACGTTCTGCGGCTACAGCTCCGACAGACCAGAGGACCACCGAACGCGACTCCTGATACTCATTGTCTGTTAAGACGGATTTCCGAACTCTGACCTGGTGGGCAGAGGTTCAGAAGGCCAGCCTAGTTTCTTGGAACAGGATAACCTTCTGCACAAGCGAGACCAAGCAAGGTAGGATTGGCGGCAGTCAAGACTAGGTCTCAGGATGGGTGAGGGTGACTGAAAGACCTCAATGAGCACACAGAGTAAAGGGCACTTACAAATCACTCCCAGTCAGGTGTATATATATCAAAAATACTAATACATTTATTTCAAGGCCTTTGAAGTTTCAACACACAATAATAATTACAGTAATACTTTTAGATCAATACAATCCTATACAATCCAATCTACATACATATATACAAGACCAAGTGGCCTAAAGGGTTAATGCACGAAATGGGCCCACAACCGAGAAAAGGGAAGGAAGCAGGTAGTGCAAATAGTCTTTAGGCAATTCTGCAGAAATCACAGTTTCTAACTGAGAGGCAGTCACCCTAAGGTGAGAGGAGCCTATTGCTCAAATGTACATGCAATGCTGGCGCACTCGGTAGTGCAGATGGGCAGAATAGGATCTTTTGTAGGGTCTGTAGCAGCTCACGAAAGCAGGTGAAGTGATGAAGAATAAGTTCCTACTATTCGAGGACAGTCTCCACAACAGAGCAGAGCAGATTCCAAGACTTGGGAATAGTTTGCTAGTTTGCACTAGGAGAGGGGCCTTCAGGGGCCACTTGTGGGTAAAAAGGGTTGGATGCCCTAGGGGCCACCAGTAGAGTTGCTAGTACTCAACGATCCGTGGGGCACTCCGGACCAAACTTAGGCAGTCGAGTCCAATTCGGTTGCAGGTTCAAATGTGGCATTTCTGAGGCTCTGCGGCTTTCAGCGACAAAGTTACAGCGTTAATTCCCAAATGGGACAGTGGCAATTTCTCCACTCCTGGTGGGTGGTTCAGGCCAGTTTCACTGCAGCAGGCTTCAGGGTCAAGGGGGGTACAAAAGCAGCACACCTGCAAACTTTTTCACCACGGCTGGGTGACACGGTAACCACGTTCACTCTGGATCAGGCTCTCTCTCTTTACTCCAGACCTGGGAACGCCAAGTGTTCGAAATTGGATGTGAGAATGCCATGAACAAAGAGCTAGCGACATACCATGTTTCGAGTGTCTCCTCAAAACAGCAGTGGTATCAGGGTAAAGGTCGTGCATAAACTGGTCAGCACACTGGTTGGCCCAGGGACACTTCCGAGAAGGCTTACTTGCAGGGTTTGATGAAGGTTCCGAGATTAGTTAGTTCCACTATTCTAATGGGTCGAAGCATCTTTGAAGACCTTCTAGTTCGATCAGATGCAAGGGGTCCAGCAGGGCAACAGTGGGCTCAGGGTTCCAAACCTTCCAGCGGGTCACCAGCAGTTCCTCGACTTGGCTTCTTAGTTTCAGGATACTTGGATCCTATCCTTTGTACAGTGAGAACTCCAGAGATCGACCAGGTATAGGTGTTTGGAGTCTTCTCTTATCCAGGATCTCCTTTGCGCCAAAACGAAGAGGACCCAATGGGAGATCGGCACACATACAGGCATACCATATGTGGACCACGGTGGTCCCAAGCATTCAAGGCACACCAGACTCTCTGGCACCCAGGATGTGTATTGGAACTAGACAGTCCAGCCCACAACCTGGAATCACACACACTAGGCATGCAGAAGCCTGCGAAAGCTTGGCGTTTCGTGGGAGAATGCATGCCCAAATAAGGACTGACCCGGGTCGGCTCGACCTGGGTAAGGTGAAGGGGCAAGATGGCCAAAGGACAGGACAAAGAACCTCGTGGCATGGCCATTTTGGATCCAGGCCACCTATTCGTGCCAAACGCTGTAAACTTGGTAAACACAGTTTACCTGGCAGCAAAGGTTTAAAATTACATGAAAAGATAAGCTGCCACCAACCCTGTCCAAGGCACATCTGCACTTCTTCTAAAAAATCCTTCGAGAGTATATAGGGCCTTTGGACATGGCTATTAGACCCACGTGCACTGTACTGTAAGGTACATTGTGCACTTGTTACATGTTGCAGAAAAGTTGCGACATGGACAAGAGCTAAGGGAAACAAAGTCTCCCAGTGCTGACTGTCTGTAAGGGCATGTCAGGATCCCATAAGAAAGTGAGCAAAAAGCCCAGTGGAGTGCAGCAGAAGGCTGTGCTCCTCTGACAAAGTCAGACTATGGTGTTTAACATCAGAAAAAAGTTGAAGGGGTACACAACTATAGGGAAAATTACACATAAATGGAAATCTTTCCTAACGCTCCCCCCTCCCAGACCAAGGACAGGGGGAATTAATCCACTCCTGGATGAGTCTCATGTTCAGGTCAGTTAAACATTCTGGACAACCCATCAGCATTGCTATGTTGGACACCTGGCCTATGCTCAATAGTGAAGTCAAAGCCTTGAAGGCTTATGGACCACCGGAGCAACTTTGGATTCTCTCCCTTCGTACTCATTAGCCACTTTAAGGGCTTGTGGTCAGTTTGCACAGTGAAGTGGATCCCATAGAGGTAGGGCCTCAGCTTCTGTAGGGCCCACACAACAAAGAAACATTTGTTCTCTGCTGTGAACCATCTCAGCTCTCTGTCCTTAAGCTGGCGACTAATTAAGCCAATAGGGTGTTCCTTACCCTTCTCATCTACTTGTGATAGTACAGCTCCTATCCCAGTGTCAGAGGCATCTGTCTGCACAATAAAATGTATTTGGTGATCAGAGGCCCTGAGAACAGGGGCCTGGAACCAGGAGTCTTTTAAGCCATTTAAGGTCTTCCCACCATCTTCAGACCACGTTACCTTCTTGGGTTTCTTAGGAGTTGTGAGAGCAGTCAGAGGGGCAGCTACGGTGCCATACTCTGACATGACATTTCTGTAGTACCCAGTGAGTCCTAAAAAGGCTTTCACTTGGGTCTGTGTAGTGAGAGTAGGCCAATCTTGTACTGCTTGTACTTTACTGGGTAGAGGCTGTATCCTCCCTCCACCTACTTCATGTCCAAAGTAGACCACTGAACCTTGTCCAAACTGGCCCTTAGTGACCTTTATGGTCAAGTGAGCCATGTGAAGAGCCTGTAACACAATCCTATGGTATTTCACATGATCCTCCCAGGTGGCACTGAAAAAACTGCTATATTATCCAGATATGCAACACAGAATTCATCCAACCCATGGTTGGAAAGTGGCAGGTGCATTCTTCAACCCAAAAGGCATAACCCCGAACTGGTAAAGATCCTCTGGTGTTGAGAAAGCTGTCTTCGCCTTAGCATGTTCTGCTAGAGCTATTTGCCAATAGCCTGCAGTGAGGTCAAATGTGTTGAGGTATTTGGAAGCACCCAAAATATCCATCAGCTCATCTGTTCTACGCAAGGGGTGTGCATCTGTTTGGTGACAGCCTTCAGAGCCCTGTAATCCACACAGAACCTCAACTCAGAAGTACCTGCCTTTGGAACCAGAATCACTAGGCTGGACCAAAAACTACTAGAGGGTTCAATCACTCCAAGATCCAACATTTTGTTGACCTCTGTCTTAATGTAAGACCTTACTTTGTCAGACATCCTGTATCCCCTACTTTTGGCAGGTACACTATCTCCTGTGTCAATGTCATGTTTGCACCAAGGTATCAAACCAGGAGATTGTGAGAGAAGGGGGGAAACTGCCTCAGCAAACTTTTCATCTCCTCTTGTAGATCAGAAGTCAGGTGAGGGGCCACTTTGACACCTTCAATGGAGCTGTCAGAAGGACTGCCATGGAACAGGTCAGGAAAAGGTTCTGACTCCTCCTCCTCAACATCTGAAGCCAGCAGCAGTGCAGCGATTTCAACTCTTGGGATAAAAGCCTTCAGTCAATTCACATGGAAAACTTTTGGAGCCTCTCTAGCCCTTCCAAGGTCCGCTAAATGGCTGACCTCACCCAATGACTCTACCACTGTGTAAGGGCCTGACCCACTGCTTTAAGTGGGCTGTGGCCTGCTGGGACTGGGCCCCAACAGTCTCCAAAAAGTGAGTCTGTGCCCTACCAGGGCCCTCCGGTCCCACCTCTTGATGGTGGGTCAATGTCCCGCCACGGCCGCAGCTGCTAAGGGAGATGAGCCAGTCTGCCGTCATCAAGGCAGGCAGCTGTGACTGATAGAAGTGCAGAGCAGTCACAGCTTTGTTCAAATGAGTTTGCGTGAAGCTGGCTGGCACTTGTGTTAGTCACAGCTCAGCGTCCCCACCCACCATTAACACCCCTTTGTCTCCACTCCCTGTTGTGCCATTTACAGCATAGGGCTGAGAGTAACAGGCACAACAGGAGTGGAGACAAAAGGGTGTTAATGTTTGACCCATTAACCCCATGACAGGACTCAAAAGGTGCCCAACTTTCTATGCCACAGCTTGGTTGGGACAGACGCCAGGGGAAACGTGACAAATAGTGGGCGGCAGCGCTCGGCAGGAGAGGGACACAACTTGAGGGGAGGGGGCAGTGACAGAGACAGATGTCAGAATAAGTACAGGCGGGAGGGACAGGTGAGGGAATGCGGGACGGAGGCCTTATGAGGGGACAGAGGAGGAGTTCACTGGAAGGAAGGAAGGAAGGAAGGAAGGAAGGAAGGAAGGAAGGAAGGAAGGAAGGAAGGAAGGAAGGAAGGAAGGAAGGAAGGAAGGAAGGAAGGAAGGAAGGAAGGAAGGAAGGAAGGAAGGAAGGAAGGAAGGAAGGAAGGAAGGAAGGAAGGAAGGAAGGAAGGAAGGAAGAAGCCTGGGAAGTTATTTTAGGGGCCATTATAGCATTTGCATAAACAGAACAGAGCTGAGAATGGACGCAGAGAACAACTTTGGCCTATCAGTGGAACCCAAACACAACCATCGCCTCTGCCCCGCTCCTCCCCTGCTCCCACCCTCTGTTCCTCACACAGTGATAACCGTCTCTTATTTCTTACACAACACCCCTGCGAGCAGGCATCACAGCCTTCACTCCAGAGGAAACCCCAGTGTATTTAAAGACAGAACCATTTGTAAACTTTTCTATTTGCTTGTTGGGGTGGGGGGATATTTGAGTCCTCGGTAGTGTGCTTTTCTAGCCACTATCTTCCACCTGTCACCTTACCCTGTCGGCAGCACACCCACGTTCAGGCGCTGGCATCTGCAACCATGCCCTGGCCGCATTGGGCAATGGCAGTGGTATACAAACTTTTTTATGTCGAGCCCCCTGAGAAAAAAGTTGTTGGTAGGCCTCCCTCCCCAAATACAAGGACTGCTTGTATTTTATATTTAAAAAAGCAGTCAACTTTCTCTCTTTTTAAAAAGCCTCACCCTCACCAGTTCAATTAAATGATTTGCCAAGGAACACACATTTTGGTTGTACCAGCAGTGTTGCAGTATGCGCTTAGTTGTGTAGACGAGACCACCCCTGTTCATTTTTACATGCTCTTCTTTAGGCCATGCCTTCAAATTTTAGGCCACGCCCATTGGGCAAGTCACACCCCCAAATGAGCCCCCCCCCCCAATTTCTTACCCCACTTAAAGCACTGGCCTGACCATTTGTCCTGTAAAGCTCTAGGTCTTATGGTATTCATGATCAGGATTTTCTAACCTGGTGTAAAATTGATGAGGGCAGCCTTCTGGTCATACCAATGTTTCACCAGTGATTGCCCATCCTTCAATTTCTCACTAGCCAGACCCATCAGGAGTACCATCCTCTTTCTGAGCCCTAGCACATAGTCTACTACGTTCGTAGTGATGGGGAGGGGGGCATCTCCCATCCCTCCTTAACTATTGCTAAGGGTCCCCTCACAGGGTGACCAAACAGAAGTTCAAAGTGGCTGTAGACAACACCCTCCTGAGGTACCTCTCTCTGGGCAAACAGTAATCATGGTAACAGAACATCCCATTTTCTTCTTTGGGGTTCTTTCAGAGCCCCAATCATGCTCTTCAAGGTCCTGTTAAAACTTTCCACAAGACCATTGGATTGTTGGTGATATGCGGCTGGAAACTTATAGGTGACACCACATTCCTTCCACATGGCCTGCATATACTTTTAAATAAAGTTGCTGCCCCTCTCAGACACAACTTCTTTATGGAAGCCAACCCTAGTAAATATGTCAAGTAAAGCTTTAGCAACTGACTTGGCAGTCACAATATTCAATCGGATGGCCTCAGGATACCTGGTGGCATGGTCGACCAGCACCAGGATAAACCTATTGCCTGAGGATGTTTGGGGGTGAAGGGGACCAAAAATGTTGATCCCTACCCTCTCAAATGGTAACCCCCACAACTGGGAGTGGTACCAATGGAGCTTGGATTGTTGTGCCACTTTTCCCAGATAACTGGCATGTGGCACAACTCCTGCAGTGGCTCTCTACTTGCACCCCCATCTTGGGCCAGTAGAAATGCATGGATAACCTTTGCTTGGTCTCTTGATGCCAAGGTGGCCAGCAAGGGGCACTTCATGCGCCAACTGCAGAAGGAAGAGTCTTACAGCAAGGGAAACCATCAACCTCCTATGGGCTACTTCTGAAGACTCTGTAGGCTCACTGTAGAGGTGCCCACCTTCCCAATAAATCCTATGCTTCCCAGGAGGTTCACCCTCAATCTGGGATCAGGCCTGTTTCCTTAGGCCTTCCAGAGATGGGCACTCATGTTGGCCCTTACTGAACTCAACCCTATAATGACCGCCTTCTACTAGCAATCCTTGTAGGTCAGGATGATCATTGGGATCAAATACTTCAGGTAACACCTCTTACTTGTCAGGTTCAGGTGTTTGACCAACTACCTCCACCTCATTGATAGATGAGTTAGGGGGAATATTTTCTTTCCCTCTTCTGTCTTTCTTGACTGCTTTAGCCTTGGGTTTCCCTTTGGCTTGAGTTTGGCATTGGATTTGGTCAGTGCAGCCCTTGTTTGGGACCTTGTGCAGGGTCTTTCTGCTATGTCTCCCACAAGCCCTAAAGCGCTGAGATCATTCCTCTGCAACACCTTTCCTGTGACATCTCTCTGAATGCTCACTGGAACCCTAACCACTGTACCATTTTTAGTAAGATTTACAGGTATAACTGGGAACTTGAGAGGTGGGCCATCAGCCACTTTAGTGGGTAACAGAGGAGCTCTGGCAACTTCCTCTGGGTCTACCGAGGTAGGACCCACTACAGTTCTACTGCATGCACTATCCCGAAGGGCAGGAGTATCTACTCCATTAATAAGCACACTGTCCTTAAAGTAGTGCTTGGTATTATCAGGAATCCTAGCATAGGCCTCTGAGACTTTAGGCTCCCAGGAGACCTGGACAATTAAAACTACCTCTGAATCTATCCCACTGGGGAAGGAGTCTGAGGAGAAGGATGCTCCTGTAATCTCTTCTTCCTCATAGGAGGAGAAGGCCAGATTAGCAGAGTGGACCCCCAAGGTTTTGACCTTACGTCTGGGGTCCCCCTTCACATGGTCACTTGCTCCACAAGCCACACAAGATCCACTGGGTTTTGGGACATAGGAAGGCTTACTGTAACCAGAGTTCTGTTTTGGAGGGTAACCTCCACTACCCCGTGTATTCTCTTGTCACTTACCCTTACATTTCTTTTTGTAGCTCTTTTGGGTTGAAGTTTTATCAGATCCCCAACCCTCCTTATCTTTGGACTTTTTCCCCACCTCCTGCTTACCAGGATGAGTCTTGTCCTTATGGGACACTCTATCTGACGCCCACACATCTGCTACTATGGCTAGCTTCTTAAGATCTAACTCCTTTGAATCTGCCAAATGCTGCTTAAGCTCAGGGGAACAAGATGCAAAAATATGTTCAAGCCTGACAAGACATATACCCTCAAAGGTGGATACCATATAGCCTTCAACCCAGCCAGTCAAGTTCTTTAAGGAATCAGTCACATATGACACCCAAGTACTTCCTTCTTTCTTTCTGTACTCTCTAAACCTCTTCAAGTATTGGGCAGGAGTCTTCCCAAACTTTAAGATGAGAGTTTGCTTTCACATTGCAAAATGCACTCTTTCAGCTTTTGACATTTCCATAATAGCACTGCAGCCAGAATAGGGTAGTCTGCTGAGCAACCATGCAATCTTATCAGCATTTACAGCCTCTTGAACTTCACATGCATACTCAAATGCATTCAACCAGTCCATAATGTCATTCTTCTCATCATACACACTAAGCAGATATTTAGGAAATCTTGGATGTGAGGAGGACCCAGACCCATGTACATTCAACCAGTCCATAATGTCATTCTTCTCATCATACACACTGAGCAGATATTTAGGAAATCTTGGACGAGAGGAGGACCCAGACCCCTGTCCAAATCCCTGGGATCCTCGTGAAACTTGAAGCTTGGCCAGTTCCAACTGGTGAGCCCTGTCTTTCTGTTTTTTGCCTGCTCTACTTTCAGCTTAGCCATATGAAATTCAAGCTCCTTCTGCTTAAACAGCAGCTCTTGTTTCTTGAATTCCAGCATGGCCTCAGCATCAGTGCTTGCCGAGGAAACATTAGACATTGCATCCTCCCTATGATCATGGGCACCATTGGTGAGGGCAGCGACAGACTGTCAGTTCTGCCAGTGGAAGCAGCTCCACTTCCTTCTGCACTCTCATCAGAGGTTATGGCACTGAGTTGCAACTCTTGCCATTCCATGATTCTCTGAATAGTTTCCACTTTTGCACCTTGAACAAGTAAACCTTTTTCAGTACACATCTTTCTCAATGTTTCTGATCTAGAAGCCTTTAAGTTTAAATAGGTACCTGTTTCCATTATATTAGATAGATCTATGGCCTTTACAGTTATCACTACAAAGTCACTGTGTGTCCTGAGTAGGGGTAATCTGAAATACCTTCACTAGTGTGCAACACTGGATACCTTCAGTCCTATCCCACTGCTGTACACCAGTTTTTTAAGAAGGATTTCTGAACTCTGACCTGGTGGGCAGAGGTTCAGAAGGCAAGCCTAGTTTCTTGGTACAGGATAACCTTCTGGACAAGCCAGACCAATCAAGGTAGCATTGGCAGCGGTCAAGACGATGTCTCAGGAGTGGTGAGGGCGACTGAAAGATCTCAATGAGCACACAGAGTAAAGGACACTTACAAATCACTCCCAGTCAGGTGTATATATATTAAAAATGCAAATACATTTTTTTTCAAGGCCTTTGAAGTTTCAACAAAAAATAATAATCACAGTAATACTTTTAGATCAGTACAATCCTATCTACATACATATATACAAGACGAAGTAGCCTAAAGCATTAATGCACAAAATGGGTCCACTACCTACAAAAGGGAATGAAGCAGGTAGTGCAAATAGTCGTTAGGCAATTCTGCAGAAATCACAGTTTTCTAACTGAGAAGCAGTGCAATCCCTAAGGTGAGAGGGGCCTATTGCCCAAATGTACATGCAATGCTGGCGCACACGGTAGTGCAGATGGGCGGAATAGGGTCTTTTGTAGGGTCTTTAGCAGCTCAGGAAGGCAGGTGAGGTGATGCAGAATAAGTTCCCACTATTTGAGGAGGGTCTCCACAAAAGGGTAGAGCAGATTCCAGGACTTAGGAATAGTTCGCGTCAGCAGTGGCCACTCATGCATAAAAAGGGTTGGATGAGCTAGGGGCCACCGATAAGGGTTGCTAGTACTCATCAACCCCTGGTGCACTCTGGACCAAACTTCGGCAGTCGAGTCCAATTCGGTTGCAAGTTCAAATGCAGCAATTCTGCGGCTCACAGCGACAAAGTTACAGTGTTGAGTTATAAACAGGACAGTGGTGATTTCTCTCCTCCTGGTGGATGGATCAGGCCACTTTCACTGCAGCAGGCTTCAGGGGCAAGAGCGGCACAAAAGAAGCATACCTGCAAAGTTTGTCACCACGGCTGGGCAACACAGTAACTGCGTTCACTCCGGATCAGGCTCTCTCTCTTTACTCCAGACCTGGGAACGCCAAGTGTACGAAATTGGGTATGAGAGTGCCGTGAACACAGAGCTAGTGACATCCCAAGTTTTGAGTGTCTCCTCAAACGGCAGCGGTATCAGGGTAAAGGTCGTGCATAAGCTGGTCAGCCCACTGGTTGGCCCAGGGACACTTACGAGAAGGCTTACTTGCAGGGTTTGATGAAGGTGCTGTGTATAGTGTATAGTTAGTCCCACTATTCTAATGGGTCAAAGCATCTCCGCAGACCTTCTAGTTCAATCAGATGCAAAGGGGTCCAGCAGGGCAACAGTGGGCTCAGGGTGCCAAACCTTCAAGCGTGTCACCAGCGGTTCCTTGACTCGGCTTCTTAGTTTCAAGATACTTGGATCCTATCCTTCGTTCAGTGAGAACTCCAGAGATCGACCTGATATGGGTGGTTGGAGCCTTCTCTCCTTCGCGCCAAAATGAAGAGGACCCAATGGGAGATCTGCTCACATACAGGCATATCATACGTGGACCGATCATGCACCACAGTGGTCCCAGGCATTCACAGCACACCAGACTCTCTGGCACCCAGGATGTGTATTGGAATTAGACAGTCCAGGCCACATCCTGGAAGCACACACACAAGGCATGCAGAAGCCCGCGAAAGCTTGCCGAACATTGTGGCATAGCCATTTTGGAGCCAGGCCACCTAGACGTGCCAAACGCAGTAAACGCAGTTAACCTGGCAGGAAAGAGTTAAAATTACATGAAAAGATAAGCTGCCACAAACCCTGTCTAAGGCACATCTGTACTTCTAAAAAATCCTTCAAGAGTATCTAGGGCCTTTGGAAATGACTATTAGACCCAAGTGCAATGTACTGTAAGGTACATTGTGCACTTGTTACATGTTGCAGAAAAGTTGCAACATGGACAAGGACTAAGGGAAACAAAGTCTCCCATTACTGACTGTCTGTAAGAGCTTCTCAGTTTCCCTATAAGAAAGTGAGCGAAAAGCACATAACAGTGTGTGGACATTCCTTTGTGGGGCTTGGGGACTCACTGTACTTAAGAACCACCCCGCATCACCTCCTGAGAGATTAAGCCTTGGTTGCTTGTCCATAGCTACCACATAGAGAGCCTTGGTGGGGGTTCTCTGCGCCTCTACCCTGCCATATATAGGGCAGAACTACGGATACCCGCCTCCAGTCTTTACAAATTTATAATTGGGTGGGCCTAGAATTATGTGAATATCACCATGTGGGTGGCCGATGCAGCTGGTAATGGCCCACCAGCCCAAGGTAATGCTGATTGATGACTGGGCCATTATCAATGACAGCAGTAAAATGACCAGCCAGTACTGCCCACCTTTGAGGTGATAATTGCCATTCATACCCCACCAAAACATCCATGGTGATAATGCCAATTTTAGAAAGGTTTTTTTCTTGGATGATGAAAAACCTCTTGTGGGAAATCGCCATTTCAGTAATGGACATAGAACCCAATCCAAGATGACCACCATGGAACAAGTGAAGCAAGCTCTAAATAAAGCTAAATTTCACATCCAAAGGCAGCTCCCACAAAAGAGGAGGAGGCACAGCTGAGTTGCAGAGGTAGGAAATGTGGCAAGCAAGTGTGAGCAAACTATTAATGAAGCAATGAAATGGGGCATGAGAGAAGGGAGGACCTGTGTGTGGCGAGAGGCACTGCAGTTGGCGGTGACAGTGAGAAGATGGCAGTCAGTTGTCGTGGAACACAGGCATGTGTCTGAAGACATGGCACTTGGTCCGAGAAACCTGACTGTCATCACACCCACCTCACATGTTAATATTCTAGAATCTGGAAGGGATATAGTGCTTGTAAGTCACAGCAAATTGCAGGGCACAATGACCTTTCTGCTAAAAGATTTAAAACCTAGCATTGGACTAATTGAGGACAGCAGAAACTCAAATTATTTAGGCTTTTCATTTTCTGCAGACCTCTGCCTCCAATTGCGGCATCCACCCCCATTGGGATGGAGAGGAAAGATAATGAGGTAGACCCACCAGTTATTCCCCCGCTCCGGCCGTGGATCTCTGTCAGGAGGGTGCTCGTTTGGCAGGGGTGGGAGTTTGCCCACATCCCCCTGTGGCTCCCACCACGAAAAGAGGGTGATTAAGATGTGCTCCGGTGTGGAGCAAAAGCAGTGGAGCGCACGCCCCGTACCCCCCACCAGAAGCAGCATTGCCTGCGTGGATTGCAATAAGAAATGAAGCAGCTGCCAGATCGCCCCTCCCGCATGAGAGAACATGAAGATGTTGTCAGCTGCAAGAATAAATAGAGCAGCCTTAAACGCGAGAACGAAAGGGAAACCAGAGCACTGCTGAGGGTTCCTCCCTGGCCACAGCCCTCTGAAGAGAGTGCTCATGCGGCCAAGGGAGGGTCGGCCCGCAGCCCCCTGCGGTATCCGCTGCTGAGAGATAAAGAAGAAGGGCACAAGTGACAGTGCCTGTGGCATAGCCGGGTTGCTGATTGGTGTGGGATCCTGTCGGAGCTCCAGTGGAAGAGGAGCATGCAGTGCTCCATGGAGGCAGAATGGTAAGGAAGGCTCTGCCCTGCCAGTCAAACATTAAATTGATCACGGGCTGGGCGGCAGTAGATGGTATTTGTGCTCCGAATAGGAGCAAATGGAAATATGAAGAGAGTGCCCATGACAACCGGCCCCTAAACATCCCAGGCCGCACAACGGTATAGTTTAATGCACTCCATGTCGGAACATGGGGAGAATGCAGTGCTCTGGCTCGGAGTGAAGAAAGTGGTTTCAACCCAGGCCTCGCCTGCCAGAATATGCTCTGGTGTGGAGCGAGTAGCATGCAGAGTGCTAAGGGGAGGGCGCTGGAAAGGAATTGTCTACACATCCCCCACCAAGGTTTCCGGGCTGGCCGGTGAATTGAAGTACAGAGGCTGTCCGTGTCAGAGCACAGTTTAGACAGGCAGTTATGGCCCAGTAGCGTTCCCGGGCCAATGTGGCAGTGGAAATGGGAGGAGTTGCGTGTGGGAGCAATGGGGAAATGTAGACTGCCCTCACCGATCCCAGGCTGCTTGTGGTGAAATTCTAGTCCATTTTCTGCACAGACACAGTATAAAAGTGAGCCGCACGGTTTCAGTGGTATCCAGGCATTTACACCACTTTCATTAGGGCTAAAATAGCTGGTATAGAGTGGTCTTCTGTTTTCTAGATTTCAATGCAGCATAATCTGGCTGTTTGTTATGAGGACACCCTCCTCAAACGCCTTTAAAACCCTATGCCAGACTACAGTTTGATCTCTCCACAGAATAAGAGGAAAGACCAAGATTTTGGACACTCTGCGTTTGAAGTTTAGGAGAAGCAAAGGATACTTCACGCATGAGGATAGGGGAGAATTCATTGTAGAACTCCAGTCCATCTATCAAATCTTAACTACACCCACTTACACACACCATGGTTCCCTATTACGAACATTATGGTACCAACCAGGGACCTGTGGGATTTCAAAGAATATCTGCCCTCTATAGAAACTGAATAAAGTTGAAACAATGTTTCATTTGTAAGGCAGTCTTTATATGATACAAAGGCAACAAAACAGAACCAAATAATGGTATCTCTGAGAAAAATTATTCAAAAACAAGATCATCTGAATCAAAATGTGGGACTTCTATGATTAAGGGAAGATTTGGGAGTTAGTGTACCCTTCAGGTCCAACACGTGGACATCTGGCTTAAGTAATACCACCACCACCGCCTCTCTCATGGACTCGGGTAACTGACCATCCTTTGGGCTCTGTTGGTACATCTGTAATAGGTAAAGGATGAATTTGACAGCATAGTGTTTATAAAACTCTGCCTTGAACCTGTCTGGTCCGGGTAGTTCTCTGATGGGAGGGACTTAATAGCATTTGACACCTCTTCCAGCGTCAACTGACGACCCAGCCAATCTCTCTCCTCGTCCGTACACCAGTGTAAGGCCACCTGATCCAAGTGACCATCTAACTCCCGTTGGGATGTCTGGGTCGGGAGCGTGTATAACCGGCTGCAGAATCGGTAAAACTGTTGAACTATTTCTGTATCTGCGAATTTATCCACCCCATGTTCATCCGCTATTGCCAAAACTCGACCTTTAAGTTTATCCAGTTTAGCTGCTCTCACCAGTGTCCTAACTGGTTTCTCCCCCCTCCCTGTATTGCTGTATCGCTGTCGTCGCCCATATGAATTTGGCCTCTTTCTGTGCTAACTCATTAAACTCCCGTAGGTGCTCCAAAATCTCTGCTTGTTTGGAATGTGCTGGTGTGGGTGTTGCAGATTGTAATGCCTGCATGCAGTTTTTCTTGAGAGCCAGTTCCCTTTTGATTTGATGTAACACCCCTGATTCCCTTGATATACACTCTCCTCTTATTACACATTTGAAACTGTCCCATAAGGTCTCAGCCGAACTCACCCATCCTACATTAGTTAAAAAAACATGTCTATCACCTCTGTCAGGCCGTCTCGGAACAGTTTATCAGTGAGGCCGTCACTCTTAAATATCCAGGGGGGCCTTCCCCTCTCCTGACCCGTTAATTCGGCTGTCATCCGCACCGGAGCATGCTCCGACAACGTGCGGGCAAGGATTGTTGTCCCTGTGACCCTCTCCATCAGTGTGTGTGAAAGCTGGAAGAAATCTAACCGAGTCATGGACCGAGGAGTGGTGTGTGTATTGTTGTGCTCCTTGGTTTCTAATCCTTCATACATCCCCTGTTTCCCATGTTAGGCACATGCCCTGTATTTTGCCTGTCCCTTTGGGTACCGAGCGGTGACTGCTCCCTGTGCGATCCCAAGCCGGGTCCACAACCGCATTAAAGTCCCCGGCCCAAACGATCTTCCCAAGCAGGAATTTCCCCAGATGTAGTTCAATCCAATCCAGTGTCTCCACTTTATCTTGGTTCGGCCATAATAGTTGACCAGGGTGTATAACTTGGTTTGTACGGCTCTCTGCACCACCAAACCCCTCCCCTCCCTATCTTTAACCACATTAGTCTGGCGAAACCCAACAGAGCCATGGACAAGAATACACACCCCTATTGCATACGAGGTGTAGGAAAAGAAGTGTCTATGACACCTCCAGCTTTTCCCAAATTTGGATTCTTCTTCCAGTGTCTTGCAGGAACGTGATTCCCACCTGATGACGCTGCATGTATAGCAGGCACTTGGCCGGGCAGTTCAACCCCCTTACATTCCAGGTGATGTAGTTAAGTGTTGCAGACATTGGGCCTCATTTAGAGTCTGCCAGTCTGGAAACAACGGTGGCGGTACACCCGCCGCCACCGTTGTTTCCGGACTGGCAGATTACGAGCTCTGCAGGGGGGAGGTGTCACTCCGCCAGGTCTGACCTGGCAGAAGTAACGCCACCCTTCTGCAGACGGAAATGGAAACACCAGCTCCGTCATAGACGGAACCGGTGTTTCCATTGTCCCCATCCCCATGGAGTGTCACGCTCACCTGATTCCCACGGAGGCGCAGGTCTGGCTTCGAGTGCTGATGCTTCTTCAATGGTGAAGCGCAGGACTCTGAAGATGGACAGGAAGGGCCCCTCTACTCTGGCTTTTCTGGCTCGCAGGAATATTCCCCTGTGCGTGAAAAGGGAGTATTACCTACTGACGGAATAATGCTCAAGCCTCCCACTCCCTTCCAACCCTCCACGATACCCTTCCACGATTCCCCGTGAAGTCTCACCTTAGGGTCTGGAAGGATGAGTTCTCCATCCTGCTTCTGATGCAGGGGCGCGTTGAAACCCAGTTACTTCACTGGATTGAGGTTTGATGGGAGTTCAAAATAAGCTTGACTATTCAGGTGAGGCGTTGTAAGAGTTCTGTTGCAAGTTCAAAAGTTCAAGCTTAATAATAATGTTCATTGTCTTATTGCAGCAAGCGCTAATGCTTATGTCTTTTTCCCCTTAGGGGCCGGGGTTCGGAATGCCGGAGATATGGCGCCGACCCAAAGTGAAACGTGCAGTTCCAGTAAATGACAGGTAAGTTCTGGATGAGCGTTCAGGTAATGTCTTTGCATTCGCTCATTCAATGTCTTTGTCTTTTTTCCCCATAGGGGCCGGGGTCCGGAATGCCAGGAAGCGGCAGGACCCGAAATGAAATGGGAATGACCCAACAGGTAAGTCTTAGAAGGAAACTGAGCCTTTGCTATTCCCTTCCTTCTCTCATCTTGTTTTCTTGTCTTTTTCTCTCTAGGCTCTGGGAAGTGGATGCGGATCCGGATGATCGCTGCTGAAGATGGTGGCGCCCAGGAAAGGTGAGTGAAATGCAGCGCTGCAGCTATCGAAGCGAAATGCTTTTAAAATGATGTCTTCCCTTTCAGGATTGTCGGTGTGATGTCTCCGTGATGCAGCTTTAGCAGGTAAGGTCTTCTTTATCTCCAATTCTCTCTTATCTCCCTTTGCAGGGGACCCAGGATGCTGACAGGCGTGGCTGAAGTCCAGATGCAGGAGCTGACACAGTGAGTGTCCAGCTGCGAGGAGCAGAACAACGCGAAGCGTGAGTTGCTGATCGGGCGTGGTTTAAATAGCTTTGGAAGAAGTTCCAGGTATGTATCCTTCCACCGATCAGGTATGTATCCTTCCCCGACCACACCCAGGTGGAAAGTAGTCCCACAGGTAAAGTAGTTCCATTCAGGCCTCAAGAGGGCCTGGATGTAGCAGCATGGTCTGCCCCAGGTAAGTGAACATTAAAACACTTGAACACATGTCTAGCTTTATGAGCCTGGCTCCTAAGGCGCCAGGACAGGGGTCCAACATGAGCCTGGCGCCTAAGGCGCCAGGACTGTGTCCAAAGGGCCCCAGCTTGGGCCCGCTGGCACTTCCCTAGGGGGAATGATGCCTGCCTCTGGGGTTGCTGGGTTGGACCTGGCTCCTTGGAAGTAGGCATCATGACAGTACCCCCCCTCAAGGCCCCTCCCAAGGTCGTTCCCTCCGGGGGTTTTGGCTTGTTCGGAAATCTCCGGTGGAACCTTTGTATTAATCGAGGTGCGTGAACATGGTTACTAGGCTCCCACGATCTCTCCTGAGGTCCATATCCCTTCCAGTCAACAAGATAGAAGAGTTTCGACCTTAACACCTTGGAGTCTAAAATGTCTTTAACTTCGAATTCCAATTCCCCTTCAATTTGAACTGGGTCTGGAGGCTTGGACAGTCGGGTCCCTGGTTGTACTGGCTTCAAAAGTGATGCATGAAAAACTGGATGAATACGCATGTTGGACGGTAAATCCAATTTAAAGGCCACAGGATTGATTATAGCCTTGATGGGATAAGGTCCTATGAATCTGGGATTGAAGGTTCGCGGGCCCTTGAGGGGTAAATGTTTTGTTGCTAGCCATACCTGGTCTCCTACTTGGTAAGGAGGAGTTTTACTTCGGTGCAAATCAGCGTTTTCTTTATACTTTTTCTTGGCTTGCTGTAAATGAGTTGCAGCTTCTTTGAATGCTCGGGTTATTGTGGAATGCAGATGATTTACTGCGGGCATTTCCAGGGTCAGAGGTGGATCTAGGTCAGAGGTCCGAGGATGGTGACCATACAAAGTATAAAAAGGAGTTTGTCCGGTTCCAGAATGCACTGAATTGTTGTATGCATATTCTGCGATCCAAAGGATGTTTTTCCAATTTAACTCGGTTTGGTGTAACATGCACCGAAGATATTGCTCGAGAGTCTGATTGGTTCTCTCGGTTTGTCCGTATGTCTGGGGGTGGTGGCTGGTGGATAACTGCACATCTATTTGTGCTAGTTGGCAACACTTCTTCCAAAAATGGGAGATAAATTGACTTCCACGATCCGAGACTAATATGGAAGGGAAACCATGTATGCAAACTATATTCTCCAGAAATTCCTTGGCCAAGGTGGCAGCTGAAGGCAAACCTTTTAAAGGGATAAAGTGGGCCATTTTGGAGAATAGATCCACAATTACAAGGATAGTGTTGTAACCAGCACAAGGAGGCAGATCAGTTATAAAGTCCATTGACAAGGTGTGCCATGGTGCCGGTGGAATATCCAAGGGTTGAAGTAGGCCGGCTGGCCTTTTCTTTTGACCCTTGTTTTGGGCGCAAATTCCGCAAGACAAAACAAAAGACTTTATGTCTTTTCTCCAAGAAGGCCACCAGAAGTGGCGTTTGATTTTTTCCTCCGTTTTAGCGATACCAGGGTGTCCTTCCATTAATGATTCATGATGATGGGCAATAACAAGTTCTTGCAATTCTTTACTTGGCAGAAACAACCGCTCCTGGAAGTAGGGTAAATCATCCTTAACGGTGTAATGAGGACCCTTTTGACTCCATTCCAGTAAGGCTGAAGAGGCTAGAAGTTGTTTTACTTGCGTTTGGATGTCCTCAATAGTTTGCAATGAAGTTAGGCCTAAGATTCTTTGTTCAGGTATGATTGGCACAGGTTCTAAACTCGAATTGGGTTCTTCCATGCCAATCCGGGATAAGGCGTCCGCTTTACCATTCTTGCAGCCAGGGCGATAGGTAATTACAAAATCAAATTCTGCAAAGAATAGAGCCCATCGGAGTTGTCGTGAAGATTGAGCTTTAGCCGTCTTTAAATACTGTAAATTTCGGTGGTCCGTAATTACGGTGATGGTGTGTCTTGCCCGGAGAAGGTGGTGACGCCAAGCCTTGAAAGCAGATTTAATAGCCAGTAACTCTTTGTCGGTAATTGCGTAGTTGATTTCAGGAGGAGAAAATTTCCTGGACCAAAAGGCCACAGGGTGTAGTTGGTTAGTTTCTGGGTCTCTTTGCGACAGGACAGCTCCTATGGCCGAACTGGATGCGTAAGTTTCCACAATGTAAGGGAGATCTGGGTGTGGGTGCTTCAATACAGGCGCAGAGGTGAATTTGGTTTTCAGGTCCTGAAAGGCTTGTTCGGCCTCAAGAGTCCATTCAAAGCGTTTGTTTTTCTTTAGGAGAGCTGTGATGGGTTGGACTGTTCGGGAAAATTCCGGGATGAATCTTTGATAAAAATTGGCAAAGCCGAGCATGCTCTGAACTCCCTTCACCGAGCTAGGAGATGGCCATTTGAGGATGGCATCCACCTTTCGCGAGTCCATTCGGACTCCTTGAGGTGTCAGGATGAATCCGAGAAACTCAACTTCTGTGGTATGAAAAACGCATTTTTCGAGCTTTGCAAATAGTCTGTGCTGGCGCAATTTCTCAAGAACTGCCCTAACATGTTTTCTGTGATCGGATTCTGAAGAAGAGTACACCAGGATGTCGTCAATATAAACAATGACACAGACATCGATAAGTTCCCGAAGAACATCATTCATAAAGTACTGAAAGGTGGCAGGTGCATTGCACAACCCGAAGGGCATTACCCGATATTCGAAGAGCCCAAATTTGGTGCGAAATGCAGTCTTCCATTCGTCGCCTTCTTTTATACGCACCAGGTGATAAGCTCCTCGGAGATCTAACTTGGTGTACACACAAGCGTCTTTCACCTGGTCGATAAGCTCAGGGATCAGGGGCAGATGATAACGATTCTTGATCGTTATTTGATTTAGGGCGCGATAGTCTATACATGTTCTAAGGTCGCCCTCTTTTTTCGGCACGTCGAACAGAGCTGAGGAGACAGGAGACTTAGACGGGCAAATAAAACCATTGGCTAGGTACTGATCTAAATACTGACGCAAATGCAGGTTCTCAGGTTCCGTAAGAGCATAAATCCTACTACAAGGTAGTTGAGCATTGGGTACCAGATCGATTTGGCAATCATAAGACCGATGGGGAGGTAACGTGTTAGACTGTTCCTTCTGAAAAACGTCTTGGAATTCTTGGTATTCTGACGGTAGCTGTACAGGGGTGGAAGTTGCTGAGGCTAGACCCATAGCTGGATTTCTTGGATAACAAGTTGATTCACAATCAGGAAAACTGATCTTCTTTGCTCGCCAGTCAATTCTGGGATTATGTGTTTCTAACCAAGGAATTCCAAGAATTACTTGAAATTGTGGGGCCTTGATCACATCAAACACGATTGCTTCCCGATGTCCATCCTGACCCACCAGTGTCACTTCAACAGTGGAATGCGTTACAGGCCCTGAGGCTATTTCGGTTCCATCTACTGTAGTAATGACATCTTGGGCTACTTTCGGGCGGAGAGGGAGCTTAATCCTGGAAGCCAATTCACGGTCTATGTAATTTCCAATAGCTCTGCTGTCGATGTACGCTTTTATAGCATGCAACTGCTGAGGCTGTTTTGGGTTCACGAGCACCATTGGCATGACAAAATGCGAGGTCAAAGAGTTTGTTTTCAAGCTCGGCAAGCGGACCCCTACGCTTGTCGGGCTAGGTCGTTTCCCGAATCAGGTGTCAATAAATCGTTATCAGTGGCTCCAACCACCTTATTAGGTGGTTTGACTGGACAATTTCGAAGAAAGTGACCGGAAGTCCCGCAATACAGACAAAGTTGCATTTGCCGCCTTCTCTCTCGTTCCTTCTGCGTTAATGGTCCTTTAACACCGCCGATTTGCATAGGTTCGGATACGTCGGTACTCTTGGAGTTAGCGTGGGTTTTGATCGGTACTCGGGTTTCGTACTTGAACCGATCTGCTTTTCTATTTTGAAGTCTGTGATCAAGTTGAACCACCAAGTCTATGTAGTCTGCGCAGACCTGGGGTAGATTTACAATCTGAGCTAGAACATCCTTAAGCTCTCCGCGCAGGCCTCGATGAAACAATGTGATCCTTTTGTTTTCTGGCCATCCAGTTTCCACAATCAGTCTATTAAAGGTGGCAACGTAGGACAGGAGATCCTGATAACCTTGTCGTAAGGATAGCAGTTCGTTATCAAGGGCCTGTCCTTGAGAGTGTCGAGCAAACAATCTTTCCATGCTGGCCTGGAAGCCCTGAAAATCCTGGAGAATGGGATCATCCTGATTTACCAATGGAATAGACCAATCGGCAGCACTGCCACTGAGGTAAGATAGTATAAAGGCTACCTTGGTCTGGTCGTTAGGGAAGGCCCCGGGTCTGCATAGAAAGTGTAAACGACATTGGTTCATAAAGACGGCATATTTCTTGGGATCCCCCGCAAAACGTTCAGGCGGGGCCAAAGGCATGTGTCCAGGTAGATTGATTTGTACCGGGTTATTCAAACCCATTGATGTGGAAGTACCTCCGGAATTAGGTAAAGGAGTGTGCCCTGCCTGGGCCTGCAATAACCTTTTGGCCAGGTCATCTGTTCTTTCCTTTGATAGGATCAGTTCTCTTTTGAGAGCGTTAGTCTCCTGGCGGGCTGAGTGCACTTCTGCCCGTAATTCCCCCAAAAGCTGGGCCAGCTGATCTGTCTCGGAAGTCTCCATGGCGCCCGGGTGGGAAATTGTGGGTAGGCTTTGCGTTCTGTCACGCTCACCTGATTCCCACGGAGGCGCAGGTCTGGCTTCGAGTGCTGATGCTTCTTCAATGGTGAAGCGCAGGACTCTGAAGATGGACAGGAAGGGCCCCTCTACTCTGGCTTTTCTGGCTCGCAGGAATATTCCCCTGTGCGTGAAAAGGGAGTATTACCTACTGACGGAATAATGCTCAAGCCTCCCACTCCCTTCCAACCCTCCACGATACCCTTCCACGATTCCCCGTGAAGTCTCACCTTAGGGTCTGGAAGGATGAGTTCTCCATCCTGCTTCTGATGCAGGGGCGCGTTGAAACCCAGTTACTTCACTGGATTGAGGTTTGATGGGAGTTCAAAATAAGCTTGACTATTCAGGTGAGGCGCTGTAAGAGTTCTGTTGCAAGTTCAAAAGTTCAAGCTTAATAATAATGTTCATTGTATTATTGCAGCAAGCGCTAATGCTTATGTCTTTTTCCCCTTAGGGGCCGTAGTTCGGACTGCCGAAGATATGGCGCCGACCCGAAGTGAAACGTGCAGTTCCAGTAAATGACAGGTAAGTTCTGGATGAGCGTTCAGGTAATGTCTTTGCATTCGCTCATTCAATGTCTTTGTCTTTTTTCCCCATAGGGGCCGGGGTCCGGAATGCCAGGAAGCGGCAGGACCCGAAATGAAATGGGAATGACCCAACAGGTAAGTCTTAGAAGGAAACTGAGCCTGTCCTATTCCCTTCCTTCTCTCACCTTGTTTTCTTGTCTTTTTCTCTCTAGGCTCTGGGAAGTGGGTGCGGATCCGGATGATCGCTGCTGAAGATGGTGGCGCCGAGGAAAGGTGAGTGAAATGCAACGCTGCAGCGATCGAAGCGAAATGCTTTTAAAATGATGTCTTCCCTTTCAGGATCGTCGGTGTGATGTCTCCGTGATGCAGCTTTAGCAGGTAAGGTCTTCTTTATCTCCAATTCTCTCTTATCTCCCTTTGCAGGCGACCCAGGATGCTGACAGGCTTGGCTGAAGTCCAGATGCAGGAGCTGACATGGTGAGCGTCCAGCTGCGAGGAGCAGAACAACGCGAAGCGTGAGTTGCTGATCGGGCGTATGTATCCTTCCCCGACCACACCCAGGTGGAAAGTAGTCCCACAGGTAAAGTAGTTCCATTCAGGCCTCAAGAGGGCCTGGATGTAGCAGCATGGTCTGCCCCAGGTAAGTGCACATTAAAACACTTGAACACATGTCTAGCTTTATGAGCCTGGCGCCTAAGGCGCCAGGACAGGGGTCCAACATGAGCCTGGCGCCTAAGGCGCCAGGACTGTGACCAAAGGGCCCCAGCTTGGGCCCGCTGGCACTTCCCTAGGGGGAATGATGCCTGCCTCTGGGGTTGCTGGGTTGGACCTGGCTCCTTGGAGGTAGGCATCATGACATGGAGTCCTATGGGACTCCATGGAATGGGGATTTACGGAATTCCGCCTCTGGATTTATCGGGTCACCAGGGTTGTAATGCCCCGGTGATTCCCGCAATCACGGAGGCGGTAATTCATCCCAAGTCCGGCAGCAACCTGCCGGTTTTTCCGGATCGGTTACTGCTGGACTTGGAATGAGGCCCAATGTGTTCTGTGGGGAGCAGATCCCTATTTCTTAAATCTCAAGTGGTCTATTCTCATGCCTCCCATGTGTTTACCATGGCCTGTTGTCCCTTGATTCAGCCATACCTTAGAGTTTGTAACTACCTCATCCTCTACACCCTACCCTCCCCCTACCCCCGCCGATAACCCCAATTAGTCAGTATTCCGAGTCCCCTCTCTCTCCATCCACTGATATCCCCAACTTATCAGCATTGTCCCTCCCCCGTCCCTTACGTGAAACTTGAGCTTCTACATGGGGGTGGCTTGGTGCCCAGCCATCCACCACACCTTGGCTACCTTAATGTTTGTGGCCCCTCTGCCCCCAGATCAAGTTGCCCACAATGTCTCGCATGTCGCTCAGTATGAAAGGATATGTTACTCTGGCTGCAGCTTCATCCATTGTTACCACGTTATCTGGGGTTCCCTGGTTGCAGTTCAAGAACGGCAGTAGCTTCTTCCGGGGTGTGAACGAAAATGGCTTGTCCTTCATGTTCTATACGCAGCGTGGCTGGGAATAGCATGGCATAACGGATGCCCCTCTCCCGCAGTCGTTTCTTAACCTCTGTGTATATCCTCCTGGAAGTTTGTATTTTGTCTGAAAAATCTGGGAAGATTCTGATTGTGTCTCCCTTATAGATCATGGTTCCCTTCTCTCCAGCTTTATAGATAGCCAGATCTCTGTCCCGATAATTTAGCACACAGGCAATAATCAAGCCGGGGAATGGCCTCTTCCTTCTCGGCAATCGGTGTGCCCTTTTCACTATAAATACAGTTGAGAAGTCTTCAGGTCCCAATGCCTCGCGCAGTATCTGCTCTACAAGAGGTTCAATATTTCTCTGCTCCACTGATTCGGTACCCCAACTATTCTTAAGTTATTCCTCCTGGATCTGGACTCCAAATCCTCTTGTTTATCAGCCAGCTCCCTCGTGGCCCTCTTTAATAGCATCATGTCCCTGGCCGTAGACATGGATTCGTCCTCCACATTGGACACCCGCCCCTCCACTTCATCAAGTCTCTCTCGATGTTTGTCGAGGCGGACCTGCATGTGGTCAACCTTGCAAGTAAGCGTGCCCATCTTCCCATCCAGAGACTGTATGCTGCTTTTTAACTTGTTGAATATCTTTAATATCCTGGAACGCCCCGGTAGGATCTTGGAGGGCAAGTTGGGGGCGTCTGTACGGGGAGCCGTCCATCGTTTGTCGTGTTTGGTCTGAGAGAGGGTGTCAAAATGTAGCTTAGACTGCTGTTTACCTCCTTTGCCTGATTTTGACATCTCGATGTTGCCCCAGTTTGGCTGAGTGTGAATGCTGCATGCCACATCTAGTGTGCACCGCCTTTGTTCTCCCTTCCTGGTCTGGTCACAGCTTCACCATTCCCCAAAGGAGCCTCCCAAGTCACCAGTTGCCTTTTGGATTAGTCCTTTAAGGTCGTGAACCTCCCGCCATTCCGTGTATGCAGGTTGCCCCATGGTTGATTGGGGGGGGGTGTATGTGTCTGCTGTCAGGCCTTTCCATTCTCAGGGTCCCCAAACATGGACCATGCACCACCTCAGTGTCATTATATACCTGAAGCAGTCCTTCATGTTCCTAGGTCCTTCCACCCTTGTACAGTCACCAGTTGCCCGTGCTGGGACTGGGGCGGCTGTGTGTGTTGCTGCAAGGTGGTCTGACCTGTGGCTTCCCACTGTGGGCCATATGCTGCCTTAATCTCACTGTGTCTATCTCCTCTGTCTTGTCTCATCAGGAGTGCTCTGTTATTTCCCCTTCCAAGGTTCAATCTGGTGGGGGCAGGGGGAATGGCAACCCTTGGTGAGGTCTTTCCTTTGTGATGGTGCTCTGGGGGCCCTTGTTATGCGGTGGTGCCCTTCTGTGATTAGACCTGTCCGGCGTGCCCAACACCACCACGATGAACCCGCTTTACCCAGCGCGCACCCCTCCAGTCACTTATCTGTGGCGAGGTCTTCACCCTCCCGGGGTTTCACTGTTCTTCCTCAGGTTGAGTCCCCATGCTCCAAGTCCCAGTGTGTGAGCAGAGGCCCTGCCACACCGCATTTGTGAGGATGTTTTGCGGCCTGCTCCACGTTCCACTCAATCACGTTGCAGCAGTGATACTGTCTGGAGCTACGGTCCTCTCTGGGGTACTACGCTTGCCTGTTCCAGAGCATATTTCAGCTTTCAAAAGAGCCTGCTCCCAGTCTGTCCTCAGTAGGATTGGGGTCAACCCCCACGCCCCTACGCGGGGGTCAGTTGTCCAGCAGTGCCCGGTCTCAAGTCCACCCCCACACAGGCGTTCCAGGGCTCAATCTTCTCCCTGCTGAACGTTGGAGCCAGTAATCCTTGTGCCCGCCCGGTGTTAAATACTGCAGGGCTTCCGAGACCACCGGGTAACTTGTGTGGCGTGTGACAAGGCCTCATCCAGTCGTTTTTCATGGTCGAATGCCTCCACACAACCTTGCCCGGAGGATGGGGTTGTGATTAAATGCGCAGCTCAGCAAGTTGCTCTGCCGTCCTACGGTGCATTCACCGCTGCGGCTACTTTGCTTCGCAACCCTGTGATGTCCTGTTTGTCCCGAGGCTGGTTGCTGGCAGTGCTCTATGTCCGGGGCCGGCTCCTCCTATGTTGCTTCGAGGCCATTGCGCCCAGAGATCCCAGACGTGGCAGTCCTTATCTCCTTGTCACAGGCTCCACCAGGCTCCAGATTTCACACAAGTGTGGGCGAAGGTGTTATACAAAACAACACCTTATCCGGGGGATCGGGCCAGTCGGGAATTTCAGGATAATTACCGGATAATGCTGAGGTGTTTAGCAGCTCACGGTCTCACAGCCATCTTGGCTGGGCTCTCTAGCCAAAATCTGATAGTTGACGGTGGAATAGAGGGGCACCGGACACCAGGAGTATGACTTTGGTCTAATAAGAGTTAAGCTAGAGACACAAAGTACCATACAGTGGTGGATTTCCAAGGGGTAATCAGAAATGCATAAATCATCAAGCTCAAGAGTGAAACTCAGGAAGGAGAAGAGTATGTGAGTGTAAGTCTCAAAGAGGTGCTCGGAGAATCCAAAGACCGATTTGCGTTGATGGAGGAGGAAGTGTATACGGTGAAGAGTTTTGGACCATGAACAGAGTTTTGGGGACACTGACAGGTAGGCAGAACAGATCAAAGAGGGCATTTTCCATGAGATGAGAATGTACAATCTAGATGTGGATCGTGGATAATGGATCGTGGATCTGAAGGTCATCAAGTGTCAAAAGAAGAGAAGGATATCACAGACGGCATCTAGAAGGATGAGAAAGGAGGAGAGCATTTTCAGTGGTGAGAGGGCAGAGAACAGAAGACGTGAAAGAGAATTGCTTCAGTAGAATGATGGCTGTGAAAAGTGGACTGGAGAGGGTCAAGGAGCTAATTAGTGTCACAATAGGTGCAATCCTTTTAAAGTTGAGTCTTTCTAGGATTTTAGAATAGTGAGGAAGGAGACATACACGTCAACATTTTTATGGATTCTCGGGGTCAGCTGATGTTTTTTTAGATTGGTAGGACTATAAATACCTTGGCAAGGACCAGGTCTTATTGAATCATCAACTGAAGTGGTTCATTTAGGGGACCCCCCTTTGTGTGTTAGTTATAGATACCTTGCAGCAGAAGTTAATGAGGAAGAGGGAGAGAAAAACGTAAGAGGTGCAAGTTTCATGTCCATCTACAGAGCAAATGGGTTTATATAATATATATGATAAGATATGGCATTTATAACGCGCCTATACACAAGTGTTTCAAGGCGCGACGAGTCAAGGGAGGGGAAACAGAGGAAGAAAGACAGTGATCCTACTAGGCCAGGTGACATTGAGATTGCGCAAGTGCAGGGGCAAGGGGAAAGGGAACAGTGCAGGGGGAAAGAGGGTGCAGTGCAGTACATAGGATAACAGTAAAATAAATAAGACAATAAATAAAAATGCGGCCAGCTGGTGGCAAGGGTAAGAGAAAACATCAGGAGTTAAGTGCTAGTAGGGCTGTGGTGATACAGAAACTGTCCCCAAGTGCAAGGGCGGCCAGGGGGCAGTGCAGGTGTGCAAGAGACCTGGGCCCGAGATCAGAGGGTAGCCAGGTAACCAGTGCAGTTTCAGATTCAGCCAGGAGATCAGCAGGGGAGAGGAGGAGAGAAAGCAGAAGCAAAGAGGAAGGTCTGATGTGCTTCCGGAACCTGAGATGGTTCTCCTCAGGTTTCAGAGAGGCAAGGAGGCTGTTCCAGAGGGAGGCCACAGCAGAAGAAGGAAGGAAAGAGATCTACCACCAACTCGCTGCTTGGAGAAGTGACTAACCCTGAGGGAGTTGGAGGTGGATGAGTGAAGATATTTAGGAAGAGAGAGTTGAAGGTATTGAGGTCCCAGGCCCCAGAAGGCCTTGTGGACAATGGAGAGGGTTTTGAACTTAATCCTCACCGCCACTGGGAGCCAGTGCAGACATTTCAGTCCTGGAGAGATACGATCCCTGGGCTTGAAGCCAAGGACAAGTCTTGCAGTCCTGTTTTGGATGAGTTGCAGAGGGCAGAGAGTAGAGGCAGGCAGATTTAGAAAGAGGCTGTTGCAGTAGTCCAGCCTAGAGAGAACCAGAGCTCTGAAGACAGTGAGCTTCTGGTGGAAGGAAAGGAAAAGAAGAATACCTCTGAGGAGGTGCAGCTGGTAGTATGACTTATTAGATATGTCAGAGATGTGAGGAGAGAAGGAAAGTGTGGAGTCGAAGATTACCCTGAGGTTTTTATCGGCTGAAGGGGGGTTGATGTCCCAAGGATGGGTGCCAGTTCAGTGGAAGAAGTTGGGGGAAGGAGCATAGGTAGGAAGTGGTGGGGATATAAGGTTAAGCGGAAAAAAAGAGACTGTGTAAGTATCCCATATTTTAGAGATCTTGGAAGTACTGGGTGAAGTCATTAGCAAAATATGTAGAAGAAATAGTTTTTGAGAGTGTGGAGGAGCTAGCAAGTGTAGTAGTGAGATTAGTAAAGAAGGATGATTTGGTAGACTCTATCGCTTTAGTAAAGCAGAGGACACCATCCTTGTAGGTGAGGAAACCTTGGACCACTTGTGCAGGTGGCGTTGCTTGTCCAATATAAAGAGGTGTATTTACGGGGTGATCCTGGATTGGGGACGAGGGGTAGAGGGAGTGAAGTTTTGAGAGGGATGGTGGTACTCAAAGGAAGAACTGAGAGTCACGTTAAAGTCATGGAAGGCCGATTCAATGGAGTAAGCTGGGGAGGAGAAAGACAAAGAAAGGAGAACCTGTCTTTGGCTATGTACGGCGAATGGTAGTCAGGATAATAAATATTCTTAAAGATGGAGGAGTTGAGAAGAGGAGAGTGTGGGGAAGGAGCAGAAGTACTGAAAAAGTGGGGTTAGAGAAGTCGCATTTCCATGGTGTTTTCCCCCAGGAATAGGAACTTCAATTTGCTTACAGCCTCAGGATCATACTTATTAGCTTGATCATGTCTGGCCATCCCAATGACGCACAGTCTTCTAGATCCATGCTATCCTGTAATTCACTCCTACCAGGGTAAGACCGGTAACCTTCCCCCTTTTGCCCTATGGATTTCTGTAGTTTTTTTTTTACAGAGACATGCCCTGTAGATCTCCCCTCATGCTTGGGGGTTCTCCTGGGTAGGATGTTCCTCCCACTATTAATTATGCCCCAACACAGCCAAGGGTAACACTCCTTAAATTGAGTCTGCAACTGGCTTTGGTAGGTTATACAGGTTAAACCTTTTGCGCTGATCTGGTCGGTTTTCATTAAACAATAGCATCTGGGAAAGTACCCCAGCAAGGCATTCAGTCACTTTCTTTCTTTCTAGGGTTTGGTGGTTTCCGTCAGCTTCTGGATCAAGACCTCCTCCACTAGGACATTTTCTCTCTTTCTCCTGCAAACGTGAGCTGTCTCCTCATGTGACATATTTGGCTTAAATGGCTCCTGTTTCTCATCTCTTCTATAGTGTGTCCTAATGAGCTTGACCACCTCTAGTTAGTCACTTCTAATTATTTTAATGATGTCTCTGTTTGGTGGATCCATTTCCCCATTAGTGTTAGGCTTGGTGATTGGTAGGTGGTTAATGGTTTTGTCTCCTCAGCAGGTGAATCCTGCTTACTTTTTGTCATGTTGTAATGATATAATATGGCTCTTGCCTTGGCTCACACATCTCAAGGTCTTTAAAAGCATGTTTGCCATCTTGAAATCAGGCAAGGGTGTCATGGCAGTTGGGATCTGCAGTGTTCAAGCTAAAAATAATGCAAGAAAGCCCATTCACTCCTAATAGGTATATACAAAGAAGCACGCCCATTTGGTCTGCTTGACTTTCACTGCTGCCATCAGGCTTAACTCCATGCCCCATGCTGGGGCTTGCATCCTGAGGTGTGTTAGGCGGAAACCTGTGCAGTTCCCTCTGGGACCACTGCAAAAGATTTAGGACTACAGGCGTTGGCGGTGAACCCACTTGGTAGCAGTCTGCACCACACAGATTCACTTGGTAGCTGTGGCTGAGCAGTCAGACGTCTCTCAAGAAAAGTTGGTCAGTATGTGGAGTATACAACATAGGGCAATTCTTCACAGCAAGACAAGCAAACACGCAACGAGGCTTAGTGTAAAGATAGTAAGTTATTTATTTATAACACAACATCTATGGAAAACACTAAAGCAAATCACGGCAAACAAATCAAACACAATTACTCTACGGAGTAGAAAACTATCAATCCCCCTAGCAAAATATCGACAACTCTAGGTTCTACCGGTACCACTTATTTTCAGACAGAGGTGTATACCTCAACCTAGATGACACTCGAATATTAGTTAGGACGGGAGAGAAAAAGATAGGCAGGTTACGAAATCAACACAGTTCAATCCTATGCGGATAAAATGCAAGGCAGGAAGGCAAGAATCACAATAGATCATAAAGTTCAGAGGCCAGGCCCACTCGGAGAGAGGCAAGGCGCGATGTCCCAAAAAGTCTCTAGGGGAGATGCATTCAAGTCTTTATAGCAAATTGTTATCGGCAGATTGAACCAGTTCAGAACAAAGAATGAGCAAAGCTTGGAGGCGACCCAACGGAACGGAGAGGATTAAGACACCTCACTCGAACCGATCGAAAGGGAAGCCAGGCGGACACGGTACCTTGTTGCGGAGGGCAGCTCCGGCGGGGGCAGTTGTTCCTGGTGGTGGATGCACGTCGGGTCTTGGCCAAGAGTAGAGATGATCTCGTCGTCGAAGGAAAGTAAAGTCCGGTGCACCACCAGGGAAGAGACCAGCCGCGGAGTGCTCTGTCACAAGGCACCACCTTTTGGTCGCGGTACAGGGGTAGTGGCTATCCGGTTGCCGAGGTGCTCTGCACGGGCAATTCGACCACTGCGTCCTGAGGCGAATAAAAAGCAAAGGGGTCTGGTTGTTCCCACCAGTCAGGGGAAGAGACTCTCCGGCAGGGAGATCTCCTCTGTCATCGGGAAGTGGTGAGTCGGTTCCGCAGGGCTCCACCGGAGCTGTCGTCGTGCAGGTCGGCTCAGCGTTACCCTCGTCGGATTCTTAGGTCCTGTGGCGACTTCTGAAGATCCAATCCCAAAAGCCCTGCTTTTATGCAGAAGACCCCCATTCATTCAGCCTAGCTATCAATCAACACATGCTAAGTGGTGAGCGGGAAGGCTCACCACCTGGGCCAATCACTCCAGAGTGCGACCTGAGTTGGCAAGGCAACTCATTCCAGGGTGCCTAAACCCCCTCCCGCACCCCTGAGGTAACCCAGACAGAATGGCACCACTTTGGAGGGTCTCTGTACAGAGGCCCGCCGAAAGTGGAACAAAGGGCTCAACCTTTGGTTTAGGAGTCACAGAGACGAACACAGACGCCATTTTAAAACCGAGTTCTGGCAGAAAATACCACTCGATAAACTTATTTAAGATAAGTAGATCGGTGGTACGTCAGAGATTAATGAGAAAAAGTATTAATCTCCAACAATGGGACGAATCCCATAGGGTTAGGTTCGGGATCGAACATAACAAGTAGTTTCCACTGCCACCAGCCAAAACTCGACAGTGCCCCCTCGAGTAACAGATCCAGGAGTAATCGAATTACCCCTACTAGTACGTCCACAATAAGATGGTTGGTACTAGTTCTGTTAGTAAATTTAGGTCTAGTAAAGCCAATGGTGACTTTACATGCCCGGGTAGACAGTAGTCAGTCCCCGGGTATGGAGTCTACGGTGGGGGACCCGCTAGGGCGCCCCCGTTTTACGACACGTAGGGTGTGGTGTAACACACATAGAAAAACATATGAGACCCTATGGAGTAAAAGACCCCATAGCCCATCGAACACATTGACATCTCAAAGGAATTACACACATACATGTCCAAGAGTGGGAGAAAAGAGTCTCACTCTTGGCAGGATGGAAAAAACAAACTCCAGAAATCCAGCAAAGCTGCTGGGGGACTCACTAGGTTAGGAAATTCAGCCTAAACAGAGAATTCTCCCTAACACTCGCCCCCCCCAGACTAAGGGACAGGAGGATTTAATCCACTCCTGGATGAATCTCATACCTCTAGTCGATGACATACATCCTAGAGAGACCATCAGAATTTTGGTGGTGACACCCTGACCTGTGCTCAATGGTGAAATCAAACCTTTGCAGGCAGATCGACCATCTCAATAGTTTTGGGTTCTCCCCTTTCATTTGCATTAACCATCTCAAGGGTTGGTGGTCAGTCTGAATAACAAAAGTAGAACCATAAAAGTACGGCCTAAACTTCTTCAGAGCCCACACGATAGCAAAGCACTCTCTTTCGATTGTTGCCCACCTTGTTTCAGGATCCTTCAGCTTGCGGCTGATGAAGCAAACGGGGTGCTCCCTACCTTTCCCATCCAGTTGACTGAGTACGGCACCCATCCCTACATTGGAAGCATCTGTCTGCACAATGAAGTTTTGGCGGTAATCAGGAGCTCTGAGTACTGGGGCTTGGCAAAGAGCCTGTTTCAGGTTTTCAAAAGCCTGATTGCACTCCTCGTTCCATTTAACCTTTTTAGGAAATTTGGGCGAGGAGATGACATTCAGTGGAGAAGCTATGGTCCCATAGTTCTCTATGAAATTCCTGTAATACCCAGTGAGGCCTAGGAAGGCTCTCATCTGGGTTTGAGTAGTCAGTGTTGTCCAATTTTGCACAGCTTCAATCTTACTGAGCAAAGGCCTTATTTCTCCACCGCCTACCTCATGCCCAAGATAGACTACCTTACTCTTTCCAATTTGGCATTTACTCACCTTTATGGTCCGATTGGCTCGTCCTGCAAAACATCTCTCAGGTGGATTACATGTTCTTCCCAGGAATTGCTGAACACTGCGATGTCATCCAAGTATGCCATGCAGAAGTCCTCCATCGCATTCAGAACCTGGTTTACCATCCTTTGAAACGTAGCAGGTGCATTCTTCAGTCCAAAAGGCATTACCTTAAACTGGTATAAGCCAACGGGGGTAGAAAATGCAGTTTTCTCCTTGGCATGGTCTGTCAGGGCTATTTGCCAATAGCCTGACGTCAAGTCAAATGTGCTGAGGAACTTGGCGGCGCCAAGTTTATCCACCAACTCATCTGTCCTTGGCAAAGGATGGGCATCAGTCGTGGTGACTGCATTAAGAGCTCTATAATCCACGCAGAATCTAAGCTCTTTAGATCCGGCCTTTGGTACTAACACGACTGGGCTAGACCATGGACTAGTAGAGGGCTCTATTACCCCGAGATCAAGCATCTTGCTGACCTCACCTTTGATGTGGGTTCGTACGTGTTCTGACATGCGGCATCCTCTGATTTTGACTGGCAGACAGTCACCAGTGAGTATGTCGTGCTGGCCCCAAGGGGTCAAGCCTGGTGAAAGCGAGAACAGAGAGGCAAACTGATTCAACATAGATTTGCACTCTTCTTGTTGCTCGGGTGTCAGATTGGAGGAGAGATTCACTCCTTCAATTTTTTCATCTAAAGGTAAGCCTCTGAGGAGATCCGGAAGAGCTTCACTCTCTTCTTCTTCCTCGGATGATGCTAGAAGCAACGCTCCTACATCAGGTCATGAGACATACACTTTAAGTCGGTTGGTGTGAAAGACTGTCGGAGCCTCCTTGGGATTGCCCAAGTCCACCAGATAGTTAACCTCTCCGAGTTTACCCACTACTCGGTAGGGTCCCATCCATTTATCTTGCAAGGCCCTCTGCCTTGTTGGGATCATAACGAGAACGAGCTGGTCTTGAGCGAACTCAACCATGTTAGCCTTTTGATCGTGCCAGTGCTTGACCAATGCTTGTCCAGCTTTCAAGTTATCGCTTGCTTCCGTCATCATGTGCTACATTCTCCTCCGGAGACCTATCACGTAGTCAGTCACTCTGACTGGCTTGGGGGAAGGAGCACTCTTCAACCCCTCCTTAATCAGGGCCAATGGACCTCTGACGGGATGACCATAGAGTAGTTCGAATGGAGCGTAACCTACTCCTTCCTGAGGGACTTCTCTATAAGCAAAGAGAAGGCATGGCAATAGAAGGTCCCACTTACGCTTAAGGGGTTCCTCTAGAGCACCTATCATGCTCTTCATGGTTCGGTTGAACCGTTCTACCAACCCATTGGTTTGTGGGTGGTAAGCCGTTGAGAACTTGTAAGTTACTCCGCAGGTTTTCCACATGGCTTTCACGTAGTGGGACATAAAGTTTGACCCCCTGTCAGAGATTACTTCCTTAGGAAACCCGACCCTGGTAAAAATACCAAGGAGGGCCTTAGCCACAGCCGGAGCTGTAAGAGTCCTCATAGGAATTGCCTCAGGATACCTAGTAGCATGGTCTACTACAACAAGTATAAACCTGTTGCCTGAGGAGGTTGGAGGATCAAGGGGACCAACGATGTCAATCCCTACTCTCTCAAATGGGACTCCCACAACCGGGAGAGGCACTAACGGTGCCACGTTCTTGGATCCAACCTTACCAGAGATCTGGCAGGTGTGGCAGCTCCTGCAGTTTTTTTCTACTTCGGCCCCCATCTTTGGCCAATAGAAGTAAAGCGAGAGCCTTTCCTTAGTCTTCTTGAAACTCAAGTGACCAGCCAAAGGAATCTTGTGGGCTAACTGCAAGAACTGTGGTCTGTTCTCTTGGGGTACTACAAGGCGTTTGTAGTCTCCAGGTGCAGACTTGGTCGGTTCACTGTAGAAGAGGCCATCTTCCCAGTGCAACCTGTATTTCCCAGGCTCTTGCCCTTCGGCCTGAGCTTCTGCCTGATGGCGAAGACCTTCCAGAGTTGGACATTCTCTCTGTCCCTTACTGGAGTCTGCCCTGCTGGGTCCACCTTCTGCCAGTAAAGACTGCAGCTCAGGATGGTCAACAGGATCCAGATCTCCAATGAGTTCCTGGCCTTCCATTAGCTCTTCCTCAGAGTCTAATTCTACCACACAGGGTTGTACCTCCCTCTCAGCCTCAGCTGGAGGTGGAGTTACGGGTGTGACGTTGGACAACCGCGGGGAAGTCCGTGTCGGCTGCACTGGAATGCTGGCTGCTGGTTTCGGGATAGTCTTAGGTTTCCCCTTCGCTTCTGATTTCTTGGAGACAGTGGCCGACAATTCCAGTGGAGTAGGAGTGATTTCCTTCTTCATCATCTCCCCGAGAGTACCGCGCATGGTCCTCTCTCTTGCAGGTCTGGTTAGCTCCTGTAACCGTTTACTAGGAGGTCTGGGAGTATGCGATACAACTCCGAGAGTTTTCAAATCGTTACCCAACAGTAGGCGTCCTGGTACCTCACTCTGTATGCTGACAGGTATCTTCACAGTCATGTTGTTACACTGGATGAGAACTGGTAATTGGGGAAGCATCTGCACAGGCCCTCCAGCTAACTTGGTGAGGCGTTTGGGTGCCTTAGCAACATCCTCAGCCTGAAAAAACGATTTATCCACCACAGTTATGCTGGCCCCAGTGTCCCTAATGGCAGGAGTCTCCTGACCATTCACCTGGACACTGTCCTTATAATACTCTTTAGTATTATCGGGGATAGAATTATAGACATCTAAATTCTGTTGTTCCCACAACCCCAGAGATACTAAAGAAACGCTGACTGAGACTCCAATGGGTTCGTCAGCTAGCAGTAGAAAGTTTCCACTTGCCATTTGGACTTCCTCCTCTGGAGCGAAGGCTAAGGAGACAAGCTGGACCCCTGAAGGTTTACCCTTACATCTGGGATCTCCTTTCACGTGGTCAGTTGAGCCACAAACAAAGCATTTACCGAATGCTTTCTGGAATGGAGGCTTGTTCTGACCTCCTTCCGGTTTGGCACCAGAAGACACACTATTCTGCTGTGGTTTCCCGGTGGCTTACCCTTCTGGTTTTGTTTGGGGCCCTCTTTGGAATGTGAGTTATTCGAATTCTCTTTTGAGTCTTTTTTAGGCTGTTTTCCCTCATCCTTTTTCTGAGTTGGCCCAGAATCCTTATGAGTAGCCCTGTTGGAAACCCACAAGTCAGCAGTCTTAGCTAGTGCCCTGGAATCCAATTCCTTCGAATCAGCCAAGTGCTGTCTGAGCTCAGGAGAACAGGCATCATAAATAGACTCCAACATAAAAAGATTTCTCATACCCTCATAAGTGTTCACTTTGTAACCCTTAATCCATCCCTCTAAGTTTTTCAACCCTTCACTCACCCAGGTAGCCCAAGGGGTACCATCATGCTTTTTGAGGGTTCTAAACCTCTTAAGATACTGGGAAGGGGTCTTCCCGAATCTAGCTGTCAAAGCTAGTTTCACACTTTCGTAATCCGTCTTATCCGCCTCCCTCAACTCCATTACCACATCAGTCGCAACAGGAGGGAGCCTAGAGAACAACCAGGGAAGCAACGCATTCCCGGTGATGTCCTGGAGCCCATGATTGTATTCAAACAGTTTCAACCAATCCAACACATCCAATCTCGGTTCATACATACCCATTAATTCCTTCGGCATCCGGGGTCTTTTGGGACTGGAGCTCCTAGAGGAACCAGAGGAGAGAGAAGCATTTTCCATAGACAACTTTTTTCATTTCTAACTCGTGATTAAGTTCTATTTCTCTGAGTCTCAACTCAGCTTGCTTCTGCTCAGCCTGGGCATTCATCCGTCTGAACTCGAGCTCTTGGTTTCGTTCAGATTGAGCCAAGAACCGTTTATATTCTAATTCGAGCTTCATTTTTTCAAGTTCAAAATAAGCAGGGTTACTTGTGGGACCTGGTATGAGCCCCGTAGGCACAGCTGGTAAGGCAGGTAGAGGAGCGGGGGAGACAGTTTCGTTAGCCTCTCCGTCCTCGTCAGCCTCTTCATCGCTATCATCAGAATTACGATTCAGATCAACACCATTGCTGTTATCTACAGTTGCTGGAGAGTTTGGTTCCTCTGAACCAGTCAGTACCCAGACTTTGGTTCGCCAGCAATCTCTCTATTAGTTCTAACTTCTTGCCTCTTACAGAAAGATTCTCTTGCCTACAGAGAGCTCGCAAACTCTCAGTATTTTCACCTGACAAAGACTCTTGACTGTAAGTTTCCATTGTAGACATGTTTTTTGAAAGTTGCTTTTTAGTGCTAAGTTTTGTGGTTAGTTATCCTACAGCGCCGAAAAGCACTCTAAACTGTATACTCGATACAAATCCCACCGCTGTACACCAGTGTTAGGCGGAAACCTGTGCAGTTCCCTCTGGGACCACTGCAAAAGATTTAGGACTACAGGCGTTGGCGGTGAACCCACTTGGTTGCAGTCTGCACCACACAGATTCACTTGGTAGCTGTGGCTGAGCAGTCAGACTTCTCTCAAGAAAAGTTGGTCAGTATGTGGAGTATACAACATAGGGCAATTCTTCACAGCCAGACAAGCAAACACGCAACGAGGCTTAGTGTAAAGATAGTAAGTTATTTATTTATAACACAACATCTATGAAAAACACTAAAGCAAATCACGGCAAACAAATCAAACACAATTACTCTACGGAGTAGAAAACGATCAATCCCCCTAGCAAAATATCGACAACTCTAGGTTCTACCGGTACCACTTATTTTCAGACAGAGGTGCATACCTCAACCTAGATGACACTCGAATATTAGTTAGGACGGGAGAGAAAAAGATAGGCAGGTTATGAAATCAACACAGTTCAATCCTATGCGGATAAAATGCAAGGCAGGAAGGCAAGAATCACAATAGATCATAAAGTTCAGAGGCCAGGCCCACTCGGAGAGAGGCAAGCCGCGATGTCCCAAAAAGTCTCTAGGGGAGATGCATTCAAGTCTTTATAGCAAATTGTTATCAGCAGATTGAACCAGTTCAGAACAAAGAATGAGCAAAGCTTGGAGGCGACCCAACGGAACAGAGAGGATTAAGACACCTCACTCGAACCGATCGAAAGGGAAGCCAGGCGGACACGGTACCTTGTTGTGGAGGGCAGCTCCGGCCGGGGCAGTTGTTCCTGGTGGTGGATGCACGTCGGGTCTTGGCCAAGAGTAGAGATGATCTCGTCGTCGAAGGAAAGTAAAGTCCGGTGCACCACCAGGGAAGAGACCAGCCGCGGAGTGCTCCGTCACAAGGCACCACCTTTTGGTCGCGGTACAGGGGTAGTGGCTATCCGGTTGCCGAGGTGCTCTGCACAGGCAATTCAACCACTGCGTCCTGAGGTGAATAAAAAGCAAAGGGGTCTGGTTGTTCCCACCAGTCAGGGGAAGAGACTCTCCGGCAGGGAGATCTCCTCTGTCGTCGGGAAGTGGTGAGTCGGTTCTGCAGGGCTCCACCGGAGGTGTCGTCGTGCAGGTCGGCTCAGCGTTACCCTCGTCGGATTCTTAGGTCCTGTGGCGACTTCTGAAGATCCAATCCCAAAAGCCCTGCTTTTATGCAGAAGACCCCCATTCATTCAGCCTAGCTGTCAATCAACACATGCTAAGTGGTGAGCGGGAAGGCTCACCACCTGGGCCAATCACTCCAGAGTGCGACCTGAGTTGGCAAGGCAACTCGGTCCAGGGTGCCTAAACCCCCTCCCACACCCCTGAGGTAACCCAGACAGAATGGCACCACTTTGGAGGGTCTCTGTACAGAGGCCCGCCGAAAGTGGAACAAAGGGCTCAACCTTTGGTTTAGGAGTCACAGAGACGAACACAGACGCCATTTTAAAACCGAGTTCTGGCAGAAAAACCACTCGATAAACTTATTTAAGATAAGTAGATCGGTGGTACGTCAGAGATTAATGAGAAAAAGTATTAATCTCCAACAATGGGACGAATCCCATAGGGTTAGGTTCGGGATCGAACATAACAAGTAGTTTCCACTGCCACCAGCCAAAACTCGACGGGGGGGGACGGGACAGTGCGTCCTCGAGTAACAGATCCAGGAGTAATCGAATTACCCCTACTAGTACGTCCACAATAAGATGGTTGGTACTAGTTCTGTTAGTAAATTTAGGTCTAGTAAAGCCAATGGTGACTTTACATGCCCGGGGAGACAGTAGTCAGTCCCCGCGTATGGAGTCTATGGTGGGGGACCCGCTAGGGCGCCCACGTGTTACGACACATAGGGTGCGGTGTAATACACATAGAAAAACATATGAGACCCTATGGAGTAAAAGACCCCATAGCCCATCGAACACATTGACATCTCAAAGGAATTACACACATACATGTCCAAGAGTGGGAGAAAAGAGTCTCATTCTTGGCAGGATGGAAAAAAACAAACTCCAGAAATCCAGCAAAGCTGCTGGGGGACTCACTAGGTTAGGAAATTCAGCCTAAACAGAGAATTCTCCCTAACACGGTGCACTCACTCCATAGTACAGCTTTGTTGGTGGTTCTGCAGACGAGGCTAGACGTGCCTTGCACTCTCATTTCCTCTCATTTCAGTTCAACATCACAACCTGGTTCTCTGTCTGTGAAAATGGTTAGGCATATTTGTTGAAGAGAGCGGTTTTTACTTTTTTTGGAAGTTCAGGTAGGAGGGGTCATCTTGGGTGCAGATGGGAGGGTATTCCAGTGGGTGGGAGCGATGAAGGTGAAGCCGAAGTCTCTGACTCTTTTTTGGTGATTAGCGAGGTGGAGAAAGAGGATCGCAGTAGAAGAGGGTTGGATTTCCTAGCTATGCGATGGACGAGGTAGGGGGGCAGTATTGTGGAGGCAGCGATGTGTGAGGGAGAGTATTTTGAACTCGATCTGTGCCATGATGGGTAGCCAGTGTGCTTCTCGTCTTACTAGCGAAATGTAGTCAGAGCGTTTCAGACCCCATGCCACCCTGAGAGCATTATTTTGGGTCAGCTGGAGTTTATTTATGTTTTTGGCAAAGGCTCTTGCAAGGGTGGCATTGCAATAGTTTTAATTTGCTGTCAATGAAGGCTCTGGTGAGCGTGAGGCAGTTGTTGGGAGTGAGGAATTGCCTAGAGAAGTTTATCAATTTGTTGGAGCAGGCTGCAGATGAGGTGATGGCCTTGACATGTTTGTGCATGTTGAGCTCGGAGTCGAAATAGAGTCACAGTGTTTTGACGTGTGTTGAAACAGAGGTGATATTACCATTGATGCAGAAGGAGGAGAAGGCAGAGTGAAGGTGTTTAAGATGGTGTGGGGATCCTACAATGAGAAGCTCTGTTTTGTCGTCATTTAGGCAAAGATGGTGGGTAGCCATCCAAGCCTGAATGATACTGTAGATCCGGTTGATGTTAGCAGAATCTAGCTCATGGTTGCCGGTGAGTTTCACGAGGAACTTGTTGTCATCGACAAAGTTTGTATATGGGATATTAAGACTGTCTACATGGTCAAAGAGAGGTTTGGTGTACATATTCTACAATGTCGGCGAGAGAGACAAAATTCTTGTGGGACCCCATAGGGAACAGGGATGGGATCAGCTGTTTCGGCTCCGGCAAAGACTCTGGAAGATCTTTCGCTCAAGAAGGATTTGATCCACATGGTCGCCTCAGTGGAGAGGTTGAAAGTGGCTGTGAGAAGGTGGCATAGGACGTTGAGATCGACGAGATCGAAGGCCACCGAAAGGTCTAGTAGGAGAAAGATGTTGAGGTCCCCTTTGTCACGAATTTGGTTGGGCTGAATATTAAGGTCCAGGAGGGCCGATTCAGTGGTATATCTGGACCTAGAGTCGGATGGCAAGTACTAAGTATGTTATGGGCTTCTAGATAGGTTTGTAGTTGGGAGTAGGCAGTGCGGTCTAGAGTAACAGACACTCTCCAATGTGATAATTTATTCAAGCTTTCCATATCAAAGTAAATACGAATTAGGAGGCGCAATGTTCATACCAATAAGCGATATTCCTATACAATAATAAAAAATAAAACAGTAAAGGGATCTTTTTGCCCTCTTCTGACAGAAGACCTACATCAAGCATTGGTTCTATCATCAACCCTGCAGCACTGAATAAATAACTCAAACATATTCAGAGTCATCATGGCATGTGTATGCAATACAGTACATATTCTAATTATTCACATCCAATGCATTATGTTTTACATTTAGATCATTCACTTATGTGTATAAGGCACATTTAGTCTCTGTGTTTTACATGAAAAACAATAGGGTGTTCATCACAATGATAACTTGATAACACTAGACATGTGCACTTTTAAGTGTGGGCCATAATGGCATATCCCTTTCTTAATGTTGATTAAACACCTATTATGAAAGTTATGGCTAAACGTATCACTACGACTGTCCCATGCATGGGGCTAAGTGTATCGCTGGGATAGTCTCATGCTTGATTCATACTGATCATACCAAGTTTCATCAGGACTGTCAGCTTTCTGCCAATGTTCCTCATTAAATTGAGGCTCTTAATATTGCCCAACAGCAGAAGTGCATATTGGTTATAGCTTTGATGCAGAAAAGGCTTTTGACCTGGTGAATTTTGAGTTTCTGTGGAATGGGGTGGCAGTTATGGGCTTCCCTCTCAACTTATCAAGGTCTAAAATTAATACATTTCAATCTTGGCAAATAAGGGATTAGAAAGTAACCTAATCAGGAATTTCATACCAGTGGGGATAACAGATTCACTGCATAACACGAAAACATATTTTCACCTGGTATAAAACATAAGAAGAAATGGAGTGCACAAACCTTTAAAATATGAGTCTAGCATTACAAAATCTGATGGGTATTTTAAAATGTTGTAAATGGTGTTATAAATGCAGTCTTCCATTCATCAAACACAGAAAGTGGAAGGCACCAAACAAATCAACTATTTTGCAGTAGCCAAAGATGGCTTTACAGACTCCAAAATGCCAAGAATCAGAGACAAATGATTTTGTTTTTGATAGCCAAAGAAATCCTAGCATCCAAATGTTGTATGTGTTTTTATGAAAGGTTTGCCAAAAATGTTACCATGCATACATGTGTAGTATGTATATTTATAATCTTTTTTGTAAACCAAACATAAAAGCATCCATACAGGTTCTAGTAGCTGAAAGATATTATCGTTACTATGCCAATAGAGATTTGGGGATTTCATGGCTTTTACTTGTGGGGACATAATATTTTTCAAAGATATGAATATGTAACCCTGGTTATTTCTTGGAGAATGGTTCTACCTACATTCATGCACAGGAGATGGGTTATGCGATTTGCCCCCCGCACTCCTACCCCAAGGTTATTTGAACAGCTCAGTAGACCTCTGGTTTCCAGCTCGATGCTGGGCTAATATCATAGTGCCTAGCATGGTACAAAGTGTAAGAGGGCCCCCACATATCCTGTATGTCAGACAGGGGCCATTCCTATTGGAGAATGTCCATGCCCATCTACATACATATTAACAAAGCATCCTTTAATAAAAATAATAACACACAAGCATTTGTATGCATACTGTTAATTGCTCATAAATGTTATCTTCTATCTAATTCACGTGAGACATGTTGAGATACACGAGATCTTTGAGGAAAATTACATGTCTTAAAACTTGGGGAAGCATGTATTTATTATTACATTACGCATACATAAAAGGATATAGTTCCATGATATAAGGCATTCCTATCTTGTGTTGAGTTTTGCCTTATCGTTCTGAAGGAAATTCCATCTGTGTTTCCATAGCTCTGTGAGAGATCTCACCATCTGTCAATGCATGGAGCTAAACACAGGCCAATGAAAGATCTGAAAGGACTGGCCTTGACAAAAGTATTTTGACCCATCCTTATTCCATTTCCAGTGAATGAACTAGATCATGAAGTCCTTGGAAGAAAGACAGGCACAGCTGCAGGGTGATCTCTGGGCAAGACCAAGAACAGACTAATCTAGGTGTATTAAACTGTATGGTCAGCGCCTTTGAAAAGGGAGTTAAACTAAACTATCTCCACTTCTCGGACTACAGAAATATCCACAAAAGCATGCGTAGACATACTGTGATGGTGTCACGTGGGAGCGACGGCAACGTTCGCGTCGCGCATCTTACATATAATAAAGTGGGCATGCCCATGCTCAAGAGTGTGCGCTGGGAGACTGAGGAGTGGAGGCCTGAGTCTTGTGTTTTATTCCAAGTACGGTAGGCAAGGCCTGAGCACGGGGGTCCTGGGGGGTAACGAAGGATATCACAATACTCATTTTAATTATTACACAGCCACGGTAGTGTAGTTATGGTTAAGTTGCTGTTTCCATAGGAAGAGCACTTTTTGGGCGGCTTATAACTTCGCTCCCCCTGGACGAATCCTCAAAAAAAGTATATGGCTCACTCTGAATTTTTTGCAAAGTTTGGTTATGTTTGGTGCAGGGGGGGCAAAGTTATAGGGGCGGTCCCAAGATGTATTTTTTTCCCATAGACTGAATGGGGGAAAACTTTGCGCACGGCTACAGGCGAAACCGCTGGATGGATTTGCACCAAATTTGCGGCAGTGGCAGGGGCTTGGGCGTGAAAGTGTGCGTTTGTAAATATTGTGCCAATCCATCCAGTAATTCCTTAAAACGATCAAAAAGTATGTCTCTAAAAATGTGTGATATCTATGTCCGCTCCGTGGTCACACTTCCCTGTTCGCTCCGTGGAGAACATTGCAATTGGCTATTCCGTGGCATGCTGCCTGCGACCATATTGCGCTTTCACCGATTGGTTGTGGCACAGCGTGAAGTGCGTCGTAATCTTTCGATACGTCCGCCATGTTTACTTCGTTTTCTGTTGAACGCGAACATCGGCACTAACATATGTAAACGAAGAAGGCGCCAATGCACTTATAACACTTATGGAGCACTGTTTCGAAAGGTGAGCTTTAATGAGACGTGGTAGTAGAAAGTCAAACATTGAAGTATTCTTGTTAGCACTGGCATACGGTACAGTGGGACTTGCTACTCATTGTACGACGTAAACTTACTTCGTCCATTTTACAATCCATAAACAACATAACTGCGGTCAGAGTGGCGGGAATCTGAGGCAGCAACCTGCTCTATTTCGTACACACAGCCCTTCTGCACGTGTACGCCAGTAGCGGTTCTCATAAATAGACGCTGATATGTTGTTGCAAAATGAGAATGTATTTGCATTCGGATTGAAGGCCACTGCATTTTCTCTTTTCAACACAAGCTCAGTACGGCCGCATATTTGTCAACACCCATAAGGGTCCCTTGTTTTTTAACCTTGAAGTACAGGGAAAGTGTAGAAAGAATGTAGGGAGTAACAGTTTGAAAAACATATTGTTTGATAAGGTTATGCTTCAAAAACATTTGCACCGACCATGAGAAATTAGTTCCTGAACAGGCAGTCTTCCAGATACACTAGTGTCTGACTACAGCTAACGCAATGGAGGTGCTCCACATCATGTAAGTGTATTTTTGCCGCCTAAATTCCAAATTGACGCTATGTTTTGGTTTGTAAAAAAAATTATATATATTTTCCCTAATGTTTTACAAGTGTTCTGTGCCGTTGCAATTTTTTCCCTATTATGATTATGGACATTGCACATTGTCGCCGTTTGTAGGGTGCCACTACATTTCCCCAAATTAAAATAATATTTAATAAGAAAGGTATGTGTTACAATTTTTTTTTGTGCAGAGGTTATGCAGTGATACACGTTTTTTTCCCCTTCCACCACGCAGCTACTTTCAAAGAACAATTATATTATTAATAACGACGTTCCAGCTTTCTGTGCCGTTCAATTTATTTTTCCAATTATGGACATTGCACATTGTCGCCGTCCCTACGGTCCCACTACATTTCCTCCTATTGAATACATTTTTTGCTGAAAATGTTATGTAGTACAACTGTGGTTTATCCAAAGGTTGTGTATTCATACATCTTTTAATTCCCATTTCCTCCTCAGATACTTTCTTCCCTATTGTGATTTTCACGGATTACAGTTGCCAAGTGACGGGTTTTTTAACCGTCAAATGCAACTCTTTATAACCGGCTGTCTCAGCATTATAATTCACTGGGATGATCGTGTGGGCCCTTTGTGTCCATACGCTGCTGTTGCTATAAGAAGTAACATTCCATCCTTTCTGCTGCTGTAGATCACAGCGGTTGACGTCGTCTTGCACATCAATGTGGGAGGAAAACAACTATTGTGGCGGCAACGCTTACTTTCTGTGTGTGGAAAAAAACAACGTGACCTTTAACATTGTCATTGTCGACCAAAGAGACAAACTTAGGGGCCGATTCATGGAACAAACGTGCACCGAAAATCCATGCGCAAGCAGGCGCAAGGGAGCGCAAGCGTGAGAAACGCAGTGCACGCGTGCGATTCAAGGAAGACGCTGTGCGTGTTTCCCGCTGTCCGTGCGCCCAATCCAGCCATGGCGCACGCAGGCATACACGGCGTGCGCTACGCACACAGCAAAAGCGCACATAGCCCGGCACACACAACCAAAGTGGGCGGAACAGTGGGCGTAACACGCGGAATGGGGAACAACGCGTGAAAAAGAAGGCGTAACTGGGGAAGTACTGCAGGGAACTACACGGAACGCCCACACGCACGCGAACAACCCGTATTCATGGATCCGAATACGGGAAACCCGCGCACGGCAAAAGACGCGCACAGGCGTCAACGCGTCCACCACACGAAGGCAGGCGGAAGCGTCCCCGCGCACCGTATAAAAGTGCACGCAAACAACAAACGCGTATATACAGCTACGATGAATGCCCCATTTGTCGCAGCACTGATCGTGGGACACTGCAGGAGGAGGAGAATAGCCAGGGCACGCATTTTCGCACCACGGACAGGCCTTTTTGGGATGCCTGATGACCAGGTCTATGGCAGGTATAGGTTTCCACCCCATATCATCCTAGACCTGGTCAGGGAGTGGGAAGATGACCTTACATCCCCCACCCTTTGCTCCCAAGCATTGAGCCCCTTGGAGAAGCTGCTCAATGTCCTGCATTTTTTGGCCACTGGGTCATTTCAGCGGACTACTGCCATAGTGGGGGGGTCTCACAGGCCACGCAGTCACGCTGCCTACACCACGTACTGGCAATCATGACAGCGCGCCCCTCAGTCCGCAGGCACATAAACATGCCCAGAACACCCGCAGAAAGGCAGGCCGTTGTCCTGGATTTTTTCAGGGTGGCACACTTCCCCAAAGTGCTTGGTGCCATAGATTGCACCCATGTGGCCCTACGTCCACCTAGGGCCACTGAGCACATCTACCGAAACCGCAAGCACTGGCATTCCATCAATGTACAGGTGGTATGCGATGCAAAGGGAATCATCACCTCTGTCTATGCAAACTACCCTGGCTCCACCCATGACAGTTTCATATACAGAATGTCCGCCCTGAGCCGGGCCCTGGAAGCTGGGCAGCATGGCGACACATGGCTCCTAGGTCAGTACAAATGCCCTTGCACATGCATGCAAGTCACACACAGACAAATACCCAAACCCTAATAATCTCAACTATTATCACCTCCCCAGGGGACAGTGCCTACCCTCTGAGCAACCACATGATGACGCCAATCCGGAACCCCACCACACCACCCCAGGTAAGATACAACGCCGCCCATATTGCAACCAGGGCCATAGTGGAGCGCACATTCGGAGTGCTCAAGTCACGTTTCCGCTCCCTTGACCGCTCTGGCGGGCAACTACTCTATGCACCACCAGTAGTGTGCAGGATCATTGTGGCAGCATGTGTCCTGCACAATGTTGCAACACGGCAGGGCATCCCGGTGGACATGGTGGTGCCCCCACATCCCCAACCACAGGCACAGGTGCTGCCCATGGGAGGGGACAGGGCACGTGGCGAGGAAGCCCGGACCCAGCTTGTGGCCACATTTTTCACCTAAACTCCCACCTCTGCGGAGTGCACACAGGCCTGGCACATACCAGGTGACAATCGATGATGACAAAGAGACAGTCAACTGTCACAACCCTACCACCCTGAGATAGTTGCCATGGAAGTGCCACATCGTCTGCATCCCTAGCTACTTAAACACAAGCTATCCGGTGTGACCAAAAGGCACACATATGACATATGACATGATATGGCCTATACACCTACCTAAGTATTTCAAGGTGCGATGAGGCAGGGAGGGGGGAACAAGGGAAGACAGGCAACGGTACTACTAGGCCAGGTGTCATTTAGATTGTGCAAGTGCAGGGGTAGGGGGAAGGGAAAAGTGCAAGGGGAGGGGGGAAGTGCACTACAGGGGAAGTAGACCTAAAAAACAAATACATAGGCCGGCTGGTGGCAACTGCAAAGGTAAGTGCAGACAAGTGCTGGGAAGGGTGGGCTGTAGGGATAGAGAGACAGTACCGCAGTGCAGGGGTTGCCAGGGAGGCAGTGCAAGTGGAGAGTGGCTGGGCCAGGGACCGAGGTCGGTGAGAGTGGCCCAGTTGCAGCTCCAGTGCAGTTCCAGTGAAGAATTCCGTAAGGGAGAGGCAGAGAGAAAGCAGAAGCAAAGAGGAAGGTCTTGAGGTGCTTCCAGAACTGGAGATGGTTCCCCTCAAGTTCAAGTGAGGCAGGAAGGCTGTTCCAGAGGGAGGGCCCTGCTGCGGAGAGAGATCTACCCCCAGCTAGTTGCTCTGAGAAGCGGATGACCCTGACATGCAAGATGTGCATCACACACACCTGCAAAACAGGCCATGGCCATCACTGTCATGTCACTCAAACCCTCCCAAACCACAACATGACATGGCAAGCAATACCCATACACCAACACAGTAACGATAAGGTACACATTGCCAGGTCCTAAATCTACAGTGGCATCAGACAATGATGCCTGACCCGGAATCAGATGAAATGACAGACCAAAAAAATCTCCCACCCAAAATAAGTCATTTCCAAATGCATTACAAGAGTTGTAGACGTAACTTAACAATGAATGCTTGTCTACATGCACATTGTGCATTGCAAAATCAACACTGCAGCTCATGTGTGCTGTGTCCTACTCCTTCAACACACTGCTCAGCGCACAGCACAGTGAACAGCCATTGTGTGTGATGCACACCCTGAGCATCACATCTAAGTGACAGACCACATCAAACAGCAAATTAGGCATGTACAGGATCCATAATCGGTCACAGAACATGTGCTGCAGGGACACAGTGGGCACCAGAAGGCAAACAGTGTACACGTGGATATGCAAGGGTGGGAGTACATGTAGTGCATCAGAGTGCAAGTGTGTGGTTCTGCAAGGACATGCACTCCACATATGCATGATCACTCAAGTGACCATTAGTGTTCTCTACACATCACATGTGAACATTCACCATGTGTACACCCCAGCATGTCAAACCACAACCATCCCCTCGCACCTGAAAGGTAAACACAACACATGAACAGGCATTGATCAGCAGAACACAACATGTACATAGGATACCACCATTACAATGTCAGAGTTCCCATCACACTGCAGGGCAAGGCAACTATCAACAACAACCCCCCATCCCTCACAAATGACCATGACCCACTGAACAACTGCACCTGGGTCATGGAGCCTTCAAACCTCAATTCCACCTGGCCACAGGATCACCTTTACCCTTCGTCACCATCTCCCACCTTGTGTGTAAAAAGGTGCCTGCACCCTCATAATCCACACTCATATCCAAAATCACAAAATCCAAGCCAGAAAAACAAACCAGAACACCCTCCAGTAGATGACTTGACGTAGCAGTACCTCACAAAGGCCAAGTACTACCACAATGATGCAACAACCAAAGTAGCACAGTAAAACAATGTCACAACAGGATGTGAAACATGTGTGGTACATGACATAGGATGATGCACCATGAACGGATGTGTACTGTCACAGGTCCCCTGTACAGGCGCGGGAGTGTCATGAAACAACCACCCCCACCATGTCCCGGATGCCTGCAAGGTCAAACTCACACAGGCCCCTGAGACCCTGGTGGGGAAGGAGGTTCAGGAATATGCAGTCGGGACAGGTGTTGACACACTGGATGACTGGAATGAGTGGCAGGAGAGGGGAGGAGGAACGACACATGAAACTAGGGAATGCACGAAAATGTACTACCTGCATGAACACATACACAATCCAAACAAACTTGGACATCATTGTCATGGCCTTCTGTAGTCCAGGTTTAGGAGTGGTACGAACCAACCACCCCCTCTAGGGTTTTGGCGCCTGCAAGTTCGGGGCTTACACAGGCATCCGCAACCCCAGCGGGGAAAGAGGGTCAGGGAACGTTGCTTGGATAGGTACGGGAAGCAGGAACACCGGGTAGAAAGTACAGGGTTCAAAATTGCATAGAATTACGGGTGATTAGGGGGAAAAAACATACCAAATTGAACCACACATACATCCATGCATTAGTACACTCCCCAGCAATCCTATGCAGAGCAGTTTGAAAGAAAAACAACAAGACACTCTCAGGTCCGGTTACAGGAGCACTGCAATGCTGCAAAGAGAGCCACAGTCAACAACCTGTACGTGCCAATTACACAAAAACACAACACCAAACATGCCCCATAGCAACAAACTACTCTACAAACAGACAATCTGGTGTAGATGCTTCGTACCCATATATACCATCACCCCTGTGACGGGTCATACACAGTCAATGCAGTAAGTCAGCCGCTGGTGGGTGCGTGACAAATGGAACACCAATGTGTCACAATTCACACAACATGCAATGTTCCCTGGGTACGCAGACAGCCCCATAGAGCAAGCCATGACTACAGAGCAAGTTGCGTACCACCATGACCGAAACAAAGTTGGCAGTGCATTTAACATAAAGTTCATGGAAAAGACATGCACTGCACCCGAGTATGTCCCTTGCTGTATGTCCCTGTGAGCTGCCCCTTTCCATGTCTCGGAAGGCTACATGGTTGATACAAGTGCCTCAATGGACCTTGGTGTACCGGAGGGTATGTGCCACTGCCCCTGCATGTGTCCCAGACAACCTTACAATCAACAGCCATCAGTCCACCAACACATCTGAGCTGCATTGTGTGCTTCAACACCAATATTCGTCTAAGCTCACCCTCAGTGCTGTGACTAAGCCTGCATGTGCAACTCGCCTGGTGCAAGCTTTGCTGTGTCGTGGCCCCCCTGTGCTGCTCACCTTGCCTGGAGTTCCTTGGAACATGTCAGCAGTTCTAGGATGTGGGTCTGCAATCCCTGTGCCTCTGCTTGTGCACATATGTGCATGTGGGCACCAACAAACGTGTCCAGAATTCCGTGGTCCAATGGGCCATGTCTGCTGGCAAAGGTGCTCTGGAGGCTCATCCCCCTGCAGAAAGGGCATGAAACACATGATTAATGCTTCAAAGTCATCTGTGTGTGTCTCATCAGGCATATCATTACTTGACCATGTCAGAGAGTCACATCACAAATTACACCATCAGTCCATCTTTCACATCCAAAGTGTGGAACACTATCTACAGCATGTATTGCAACAAGCACGTGTACAGTAAAGATATGAAACATACTACACAATGCATAGCAATTAATGTACACATTAATCATGACACACCCCATCTAGCAAAAGCTGAACAGTGGACAATAACACCAAAATCATCCCCACTAGGGGTGTCAACACAAGTCACACAGCACCAGACATGCCACAGATATGACAGTCCAAAGCCCTTGTGTAAAATTCTGTAACACCGAACCATCCTTGCGAGCCCATGGATAAGGGAGGCAGGAGTGGCATATGTGAGTCAAGGACCCCAAGCAGCAAACACATACACAAGACAAGCCTGAAGGGCCCAGCTGGAACAGACAGTGGATGCCTTCAAAAGCCACAAAGCACCGCACCGTCACATGAAAGCACAATAGACTAGCAATTTTAAACTAAATCAACTATTAACTAATTACACTAACAATGGAAAACCTACATTACCTAATTAAACTAACTATCAAACAGAAACTTAACTAACTAAACTAAAAGAAAAATCAAAAATGGCCACATACGACCCGGGGGGGAGGGGAGGCACCCAGGAGGGGGGAGGTACAGGGTGCTGCTCAACATCCACATGCGATGATGCTGAGCCAAAAAAAAAAACCTCCATGGGCTCAACGCCTGCACAGCCCGACCTATGTGGGAGATAGATGGTCGTCCGAGTCTGGCTCATCCTGGAAAGGAGGACGTGGCACAGTAGCCTGGCCACGCCTAGCCACAGCTTGCCCCTCGTCGGCAGCAAGTCTGCCGGACGGGTGAGCCTGGTTCTGTGTGGCGATGTGACGTAGGTCTGCATGCAGAACCTCACGTGATACACGTGCTTCCTCTTGCAAGGTAGCACGTGTAACACGGAGTTCCTCCTGCAAGGCCTGGCTGGACAACCGCTGCACCTCCCGGCAAGCCTGTAGCTCAGCCGAGATGGTACGCTCAAGCTGTGCAAACCTCTCCTCTGCCTGCTGCCTCTGGGACATCATAAGGACACCCAGAGTGGATCTGAGGGAAGCATACTCCTCCCTCAGGGCATCCATGTGCGCCTCTGCGTGAGCAGCAATTGCTTGATGCAGAGACGACATTTCAGCCTGGCGTGCCCTGTCTGAGGCCGCCATGCCCAGCCTGAGTGAGCGGGCCGTGGACCGTGCCGCCTGCTGCTGGAGAAGCACCTGCCTAGCAGGGGGGAGCACAGATCGGACCACACGCTCCATGCTCTCAGCGATGTTCTCCATTGCTGCCCCCTGCCGTTCGGAATTGGCAGTCATGTCTTGCTCCCACTCAGTATACTGCGGTTGCGTGCTGCAACCGCGTTGCAGGGCTTGACCCCTGCGGGACCCAAGGACCGGGGGTCCTCGCTGTGTTGGCACGGCCCGCGGCTGCACGACTACATGCCCCCGTCGACGTGATGTCCCAGGCACATCAGTGACTGGTGTGGAGGGTGACCCTGCGTCCCGATCCAACACGGGCGGAGGAACCAAGACTGTCTGATCCCTCAGTGCAGGGGTCACAGACGGAGGAGTGTCCACATCAGAATCACTCACCCCTGACACATGGACTTGATGCTCATCCAACTCAACATGGACGTCAGAGTCGTCATCAAGGCTGGACTCATAGGCAGCCAGAGACAAGATGGACTGCAGCACTTGGGGGTTTTCGTGGCCTACCACCCCACGACCCCCACTAGTGCCGGGTTGATGTGGTGGTAACAACCCTGTGTCTGGCATGACAACACCATCCTCCGCCTCCATTGCGTCATCACCTGAAAAATAGAGAGAAAAAAGGTCACTACACATGTCAGAAGCACACAACACACACACACACACACACACCGACAGCAAACGCATCCAGCAGACATGTGACACACAACATATAACCTGGCATGCATGCTGGGTCAACTTTGAATAGCTTCTGTGATCAGACCTGTTGAAAGGTGGCAGTTTCCATGGAAGTGGGTCTATGCAGTGCAGAGAATGTGTACGCCACTCACTACCTACATGTACAAGGACTCCATGGTGTGTGCCAGGAAATGTGAAGGCAGTGCAATGTCAAATTCAGACATCACGTGCATTGTGCATTCAATGTGTACCATATCTAGAAGCCAAGCACCCCTCCACCCCAGTACCAAAGCAGGGATGCCAAGCATGGTATCAAAAGGCTGACCATACGCCTGTGTATTGACAGGCAGTGTTGACTGGCATCAACAGCTTAATGTGATTCAAGTGACAGCACTGCAAATGATGCTGGGACAGTAGGCAGGACACATGATGAAAACTCTGGAGGCCGCCCACGTGTGAAGAAGACACAACAAGAGTTGGACAGAGTCATTGGCCATTGAACAGGCTGAGGCCTGTGAGCCACACAGATTGTCAGAGCCTAAACATGTGTGCAACGCAGGACTGAGCCACAGTTGACATGGGAAGGCTGATGAGATGGCAGGCAATGTATGTAACCAAGGACTTGTATTACAGTGATCATCCAGTCAAGGACACATAGGGGCATGCGTGCAATTTACATGGAGCATGAATGACCCATGCACAGTACAAGTGAGATACCCTGCATCGAGTACTAAGGCTGTACCACACGGCATATGTCTGGCAGATTCTACGCTGGAAGTTAGCATCTACACAGGACACATGAACAAGAAAGTACACATTGGCAAGATTGAAGCAGACCAGTGCAAAGGTGGAACTGGGGTGCAGAGTGGCGGAGGAGGGGCAAGGGAGCATGCCTACATGGAGTCCCAAATGCAGGCAGAGGAGACATGCATGACGGAAGCATTGCATTACTTACACATCAGAACCATGTACACGTCACATGTAGCGGCAATCATGCACAACACATCCCACAAGTGAAACACACACGTCCTCAACAAACACTCATCAACACTCACTGGACTGCGCATCAAAGTCCAGCATCTCTCCCACTCCTTCGACCAATTCAGGTGGTATGAACTCCGCAACGAGAGCCTCATGCGGAGTGAGCTCTTCCTCCTCTGGTGCAGGCCCACCGCCAGTCACCAGAGTCAAGTTGTAATTAGAGGCACGCTTAGCCTTAGTGCTGCGCTTGATGTCATTCCAACGCTTTTTGCACTCTTGCGCCGTGCGCACCTCATGGCCGAATGAACTGACATGTTCCACAACATGCTTCCAGTGGGTGTCACGTTGGGCAGCCGTAGTCTGACTATTGGCACCGACTAGCATGTCACGCTGTGGCCCCGCACGTAGTCCACGAGGAAGTCCAGTTCCTGCTTACAGAAAGGCTTCTTCCTCGACGTGCAGCAAACGGTCCTGGTTGGCAGACTCACAACCGGGGTGCTGTAGGGTGCATCTGCCCCTGCACTTGCCAACACCCGGCTGTTCGGTGCAGCAGATGACATGACTGCCCCAGGGACACATGTCTTGTCCTGAGGAGCCCGGCCTGCCCCTATGGTTTCCCCCCTGGCCTGTTGGAGATCTACCAAGGGCTCTTCAAGTGCCAACGCAGCCTGCGCTGGCAGACCCTGAGCCTGGTTGGCGGTGTCCACAGCTGCACCTGCAGCTACCACTACCCTTGGGCCCGTGGCAGTCGATGGAACGGACTGCCGGGTCAAATGGGTGCCAGTGCCAGATGCAGGAGCTGCATCCCCCGCAACCACAGGGGGTGGTGGCATGACTGCACCGACACATGGCACAACATTGTGCTCAAGTGGCGCACCCCTGCCTCTTCCCCCTCTGTGGCCGCCCTGGACACCCTGGAGTCCCCCTACTCCCTGGTCACCACGGCCACGTCCCCGACCATGCCCACCACGAGGACGCCGCCCAGCTGAGGCGCCCCTCACCTTTGGTGGCCTCCCAACCATGGCACAGATGTAGTAGTGCCGGCACAGATGGAGTGGTGCCAATGGGAGGTGAACACCACAATTGACCTGGGCAATTGGGGTGAAGGGGGTTGGAAGCAAGATGTTAACAGCCCCCCTGCACCTGCAAGGCTGTATGTGACCCCGGTGATGTAGTGACGGGTCACGCAACGCTCAGGCACCCCAAAACTGCAGTAAAACCGTGCACGCAACCCTGCAGCCTAGGTGCGTGGATTCAACCTCCCGCAGTACGCGGTGGCACCCAGTAACACGAAAAACATGTACGCATGGGACACGCAGGCTACTATGACATTGAAAATGGGTGCGATACACAGGGGCACCCGCAGTGGGAAAAAGAGCGTGTGCGACTCACCGTCTGACTAGCGCGATGCAGAAAAACATGCGTAGCCAATACCCCCGCCAAAAGAAGCGATACGTCCTTGATAGCTGTGAAGTTGTGATGGCGCGCGAAACAACAGGAAGCAGCAACACACATCGGTCTCCACGAAAGGCACGTATAGCGAACTGCTGGGCCCGCTCACCTTTAACCCGTGCTGAGGGAAACGCATGCGCGCGTCACGTCACTTACGCGCATGGGCCCTTTCCTCGTATTACACGCGGACGTGCAGTTTTTCACGCGCGCTGAAATGCCTGTGCGCGTCACGTCACAGGGGCGCTTGCGCTTCAGGGGCCTTCTGTCCAATGAAATTGCGTATGCGTGCAGACGCACTTACGCGCTAAGGGCCTTTCCTCGAATTACACGCTGACGTGCTGAATTTTCACGTGCCAAATCACTCCGTATCAAGCTGGCCACGCGTAAGCACACGGAAGACCACGCTCCTGCCCAGAAGGCCGAACTACTGCCCCCCAGAGCCCCGAGCACGCTCCCACCTGCCATCTGCTGCTGCCTGACTGCCTGCTGCCCACATGCCCTGCCATTTGCTGCCTGCACATCAGCCAGGGGTGCTGTTGCTGTGACCACCCCTGCTGGAACCGAAGACTCCCGACTGGGATTCCATCGCTCCACAGCCCAGCCCCAGGACCCAGTTGCCCACCCACTCCTGCCTCTGGGGTTGTCATGTCGGGGCAAACACCATCTGAGACCACTGACAACCCCCGGCCAGAGAGGCAGAGGGGCACCAGCTTCAGTGCCACCGAAGTTGGTGTCCTGGTGGAGCAAGTCCTGGGGCAGTATGATGCCCTCTTCGGAAGTTCCCTCGCCGACAAGGAAGGACGGACTCGGATCTGGACTGACATCGTGACTGCCATCAACGCGGAGGGGGTGGCAGTCCGCGACTTCCAACATGTCAAGAAGCGCTGGGAGGACTTCAGGTCCAGGACCCTGAACAAGGCCCGGCACCTCTTGAAGGCAGCGGATGCCAAGGGGCGCCGGGGCCACTTGTCGGAAGAACAGATGAGGGTCCTGGAACGCATATCCCCAGCGCTCCACGTCCAGGTCCTTGAGAGGCAGACCCGTCTGGAGTTGAGCGGTAAGTGTACATGCATCCTGATTGTGAGCTGTGTGTGTGGTGATTTTTCAGTAGTGTGCAGGTTGCACATCTGTTTGTATGGGGTTGAGTATGGGTGGGGGTGTACAGGACCGTGGGGCTAACACATGCGAGGGCTGGAATGTGTGAGACATGGATGGTGCTTGTGTGTGTAGGCTTGCATGCCAAATGCAGTTGTGTGGTCACACATGTTTGGATGAATGTGTATGTAAGTAGACATGTCCGTGATGTCACGCATGTATGTTATTTTCAGCTGCATGTATCAGCACTGTGTACATGTGCATCTGTGTGTATTTGACAAGGGTGCAACAGTGATGCAACATGGATGCATGTGACAACCGGATGTGGAAGCCTGATTGGCAGATGTGACATGGATGCCCATCTGAACACTGCGACACTTGGCAGAGGTGTACACATGCATGCAAGTGTGGTGGTGTGTGTACATGTGTGGTGCACTTCCTGTGTTGCATGTGATGTCTGGCTCACCTTTGCCTGCTCATGCTGTTGTATGGGTGTGGATGGTGCTGGCACTTGCGATATGGCTGTGGTATGGCTCATGTGTGCGAGTTGAAATGACATGTGTGTTGGGGATTGTGATGGCATGTCTGAGGTTTGCCAATGCCACTCATGTACAACTGTCATGTGTGTATGTGTCCATTGTGCAGTGCCCTGATGCCTGTGTTTTATTTCTCCCTGTCTGCACCGTCAACTGATGAAGAGGGCGGAGAAAGTGCTGTGGAGCACAGCGGCGGGGATCCCACCGCCAGCCGGAAACGCAAGGCCCGGCTCCCCTCCCATGTTGTCATCTCGTCGGGGAGTGAGGAGTCCGGTGCCGCGTCCCAGGCCGCAGCTGCCGGGGGGAGGTCCAAGAGGCGGAGGTTGGAGTTGGACTCCTCGGCAGCAGAAGGGGCAGCTTGGACCCCACAGGGCCCAACGGGGGAAGATGGCACGGAGTCAGCCAGGTTGGTGGGGGGTTTGGTGGAGGAGGAGGCCGTGCAAGCAACAGAGACGGGGTCTGGAGGTGGGGATCCCACTGGTGCTAGTGGTGCAGTGCAGGACCAGGGACAGGAGGCAGCACAGGCCGCCGCGGAGGTGCCTGTGTGCAATCCTGTCCCTGATCCTGTCCCTGCATCATCTTGCACCAGCAGGGATGCCTACGTCCAGACCCGTTTTCAGGCTGGGGATGAGCAAACGACAATTGGCCTTCCTCTGCCTGCGGACGTGGCTATCCGCGTACGGGTTGAGCCTGTCCTGACTGGTGTGGCGTGCCGTCAACGGGCCATGCGAGGTGACCTGCAGTCTTTTCATAAGGAACTGTGGGTTGAGGCTTCTAGGAATGGAACCTGCCTGTGCTGTGCAACAGTTATATTTAGATTGTGAGTTAAGCAAAATCACAGGAGCCGGTTTGGGGTTAAGCCTGAGCCCCAATTTGGTACGTGGAAAGGGTTTTTTGCTCCCGGTTATCTTGGTTGTAAAGATTTAGAAATGATATCCATGAAACTTTGGTTAGTACAAAGTGATTCGTTCATTTGCGGTCAGCCGACACGTGTTTCGACCCGTACGGTCTTTCTCAAGGCTGAACAGTGTTCAATGGTGACAAGTGTTAATGTGATTTGTGACAATTGTGTGACAGATTATATTATGTTCCATTGTGGTGTAGGGGTGATGTGCAGTAAGTGACAAAAAATAGTAAAAAGTAGCATCACGTCAAAAAACATTGACGTTTTAATTTGTAAAAAGCATTGTTGCATACAAACAAGTAGAAGGGGAGGAAAAGAAAAGGGAGAAGGTTAGCAAGTGGGCAGAAGGGGAGGAATTGGTTTTTCTTTTCTTAATGAGGTAAAATCCTCTTACCTAGTCTGTTTGTTGATTGTCCTCAGTGGGGTTCTGTTCAATATGGAACCGTCCTTACGGCAGTCCTGGCTCCTATTGGGCCCTGTGATAAGGAGGCACAATGACGGTGGATGAAAACGCATTGTGGTACGATTTGCCTGATTGATTTCTAGTTGGTTCCCAGCTAGCGAGTGTACTTGGCGGCGTCGAAATCACATCACGTGCGAATTCCAGCTCGTGTGTGTTTCTTGGCCGTGTGGGTCGTCCCTAGCGATTTCTTTGGTCCATTATGGGGCCCCCTGTGTGGGTGTTGTGAGCTGGTCTGGATTGACATCAAGAGCTCTTTGATAGACGCTCTTGTGTATGGCCAGCCACTCGAAGGGTTGGTGTTGTTCCGGGTCGCTCAAGTGAGGAGCTAGTCTATGGGAATGTCCCTGCTGGTTAGAAGTCTGCTAACCATGAGGGCGGGCGGGGAGGCTTACCTTTGTATTCTGTCTGTGTTCCAGGGCAGCGGTCCGCTCCTTTACTCCACCGCTCTGGCGGCCGCCATTATAAGGCGCTTGTGAGCTAGCTGTGTCGCGTTATGTGTCGATTGCGCATGCTCAGTGGCATAGCTATTGCGAGTGTCACTGAGCATGCGCGTGTCCTGTCGTGTCTGCGCATGCTCCGTGGAGCATTGCTGGCACTGTAGTGTTCGGAATGGTGAGATCTAAGAAGAGGTTGTATGGGGCCATTGGCCCATGGCAATTGGTTGGTTGCCAGGGAGAGGGGAATTAGCGTTGGGAGGCGCATAAACCAGAAAGTGTTCCTTATGAGAAGAGCCGTGAGGATACTTGAGCTTAGTGGAAAATTCATGTTCCAGTTTGTGTGTGCATGGGAGTTAGTTGGACCCCGGGCCACATAAGGATCCTATGTAATGTGGGGATAGATACAATTGGTATTTGTGTCAAGGACATGGGTTGGGCATAGAATTGCCCTCAGATTAGAAAAATAGGGAGAGGAGAGGAAATGTTTACAGGAAGACATTTAGATCGTGATCTTTGTTCAGGCCATTTTTAACACATCTAAAGTGACAGATTAGCCGTGCTTCTTCTTGTCTTAATTTCTGAATTCTGTCTCCTCCTCTTGGTCCCAGCCGTACTATCTTGAGTCCGATGAACCTGATGTCACTCTTATTGTCCATTTGATGATACTTTTGCCAGTGGTTTGCCAGTGGTAGTTTCGGATCTTGTGACTGTATGCTGTTGATGTGCTCTCTAATCCTAAACCGTGTCTCACGAATAGTGCTGCCTATATATATCTTGTTGCAAACACAGATTATTGCATATATCACATATTTGCTTTTGCAGTTGATGTGCTCTTTGATATTGAAGATTGGGCAGCCTGAGAATTTTGCACATTTGGTCTGGGTTGCATACTTACACATGGCGCAAGTCCCGCATTTCGTGAAACCCATTTGTGTGCGTTTACTGAGCCAATCTTGTGCTGTAATGTTTTTGTCTGACAGGAAAGAGGGGCTTAATAAAGTTCTTAGAGTTGGTGCTCTTCTGTAGGACATACTGGGATATGTTTCCAGTTGTGACCTAATATGTTCATCCATGCGGAGTAATCCCCAGTGCTTTGTCAAGATTTTTTGGAATGCGTAGCTGTCCTTATTGTATCTGGTTACGAATCTGATCATAGGATTGTTATTTTGTCTTCCGGGTTTGGGCTGGAGTAGAGCTGGTCTTTCTAATTGACAGGCCTGTTTTCTTGCTTGTGTCAGGTTTTCTTGGGGATATCCCCGACTTTTGAATCTTCGATCTAGTAGGTTGCACTCATCTGTGAAGGATCTCTCTGTGCTACAGTTTCTTCTTGCCCTAATGTATTCCCCTTTGGGTATGTTGCGTATAACGCTCTTTCTATGGCAACTTTTGGCATGCAAGGTGGAGTTTACTTCCGTTGGCTTCCGGTAGGTTCTGGTAGTGATTTCGTTTTCTTCTATCTCAATTGTTAAGTCCAGGAAGTCAATTCTAGTCTTGCTGGTGTGGCTGATTAGTTCAATGCCAAAGTCATTGGTGTTGAGATAATCCATATATTCAGTGAGCTCTACTTCTGTTCCTTTCCAAATTAGGATAATGTCATCTATGAATCTGGCCCAGTTGACAATGAGCCTGGTGTATCTGTCTTCCTTCATTGCATGCTTGATTTCGTAGGAGTGCATGAAGCAGTTAGCTAGAGCTGGAGCATAGCTGGCTCCCATTGCGATCCCCTTCGTTTGTTTAAAGTATTCGCCATTGAATATGAATACATTGTTTGTGAGCGAGAATTTAAGGAAGGCTTTAGTCATTTCCACCTGCTCTAGGTGTGAGGCTGATTCTTGTCTAAGAAGAAACCCCACACTAGTTATCGCAAGTTCATGGTTTATTGATGTATATAGGGCCTTGACGTCGAGCGTAGCCATTCGAAATTGTTTCCAGTTGTGAGGTTCCCATTTGATGCTGGCTAGTATCTCCAAAGTGTGCATTGTATCGACACCATTCCCGAAGGAAGACCAATCCTCAGCGGTATTGGAGGAATCACAGAAACAATGGCTAGATACATCAACAATGTCATACAACCACTCGTTACAAAAATACCAAGCTATTTAAGAGATACAATGCACACTTTGGAGATACTAGCCAGCATCAAATGGGAACCTCACAACTGGAAACATATCCCAGTATGTCCTACAGAAGAGCACCAACTCTAAGAACTTTATTAAGCCCCTCTTTCCTGTCAGACAAAAACATTACAGCACAAGATTGGCTCAGTAAACGCACACAAATGGGTTTCACGAAATGCGGGACTTGCGCCATGTGTAAGTATGCAACCCAGACCAAATGTGCAAAATTCTCAGGCTGCCCAATCTTCAATATCAAAGAGCACATCAACTGCAAAAGCAAATATGTGATATATGCAATAATCTGTGTTTGCAACAAGATATATATAGGCAGCACTATTCGTGAGACACGGTTTAGGATTAGAGAGCACATCAACAGCATACAGTCACAAGATCCGAAACTACCACTGGCAAACCACTGGCAAAAGTATCATCAAATGGACAATAAGAGTGACATCAGGTTCATCGGACTCAAGATAGTACGGCTGGGACCAAGAGGAGGAGACAGAATTCAGAAATTAAGACAAGAAGAAGCACGGCTAATCTGTCACTTTAGATGTGTTAAAAATGGCCTGAACAAAGATCACGATCTAAATGTCTTCCTGTAAACATTTCCTCTCCTCTCCCTATTTTTCTAATCTGAGGGCAATTCTATGCCCAACCCATGTCCTTGACACAAATACCAATTGTATCTATCCCCACATTACATAGGATCCTTATGTGGCCCGGGGTCCAACTAACTCCCATGCACACACAAACTGGAACATGAATTTTCCACTAAGCTCAAGTATCCTCACGGCTCTTCTCATAAGGAACATTTTCTGGTTTATGCGCCTCCCAACGCTAATTCCCCTCTCCCTGGCAACCAACCAATTGCCATGGGCCAATGGCCCCATACAACCTCTTCTTAGATCTCACCATTCCGAACACTACAGTGCCAGCAATGCTCCACGGAGCATGCGCAGACACGACAGGACACGCGCATGCTCAGTGACACTCGCAATAGCTATGCCACTGAGCATGCGCAATCGACACATAACGCGACACAGCTAGCTCACAAGCGCCTTATAATGGCGGCCGCCAGAGCGGTGGAGTAAAGGAGCGGACCGCTGCCCTGGAACACAGACAGAATACAAAGGTAAGCCTCCCAGCCCGCCCTCATGGTTAGCAGACTTCTAACCAGCAGGGACATTCCCATAGACTAGCTCCTCACTTGAGCGACCCGGAACAACACCAACCCTTCGAGTGGCTGGCCATACACAAGAGCGTCTATCAAAGAGCTCTTGATGTCAATCCAGACCAGCTCACAACACCCACACAGGGGGCCCCATAATGGACCAAAGAAATCGCTAGGGACGACCCACACGGCCAAGAAACACACACGAGCTGGAATTCGCACGTGATGTGATTTCGACGCCGCCAAGTACACTCGCTAGCTGGGAACCAACTAGAAATCAATCAGGCAAATCGTACCACAATGCGTTTTCATCCACCGTCATTGTGCCTCCTTATCACAGGGCCCAATAGGAGCCAGGACTGCCGTAAGGACGGTTCCATATTGAACAGAACCCCACTGAGGACAATCAACAAACAGACTAGGTAAGAGGATTTTACCTCATTAAGAAAAGAAAAACCAATTCCTCCCCTTCTGCCCACTTGCTAACCTTCTCCCTTTTCTTTTCCTCCCCTTCTACTTGTTTGTATGCAACAATGCTTTTTACAAATTAAAACGTCAATGTTTTTTGACGTGATGCTACTTTTTACTATTTTTTGTCACTTACTGCACATCACCCCTACACCACAATGGAACATAATATAATCTGTCACACAATTGTCACAAATCACATTAACACTTGTCACCATTGAACACTGTTCAGCCTTGAGAAAGACCGTACGGGTCGAAACACGTGTCGGCTGACCGCAAATAAACGAATCACTTTGTACTAACCAAAGTTTCATGGATATCATTTCTAAATCTTTACAACCAAGATAACCGGGAGCAAAAAACCCTTTCCTCTTTTCATAAGGAGACTGCACGTCATCTCGAATGGCTCGTTGACCACTTCAGCCTGCTGGGACAGGTCACCCAGGCCGGATTCCTCCGTATGATGGGGCTTGCTACGACCCCCTCCTCAACTGAACCCCCTACGCGCCAGTCGTCCTCCGTGCCATCTTCCCACCCATCAGTCACCTGGGTGCCCTGTGGAGCTGCCTCTGACGGTGCGGCCAGGCTGGTGGAGGAGGCATCCCAGCCACAGTCGGGAGTCGGATGTCCAGCAGGGGTGGCCACATTAACGACTGCACCCCAGCCGGCGGAGGATGTGCAGGCAGCAGGAGGCAGTGCACGGGCACAGGCACAGCAGCAGCAGCAATGTGGTGGGAGCCATGAAGGCTCGGGGCCTTCAACATCGGAGGGGCAGGCATCGGCCGGAGGGCAGGAGGACCCAGGACAGAGAGTGTCTTCCGTGTGGCAGCGGTTGGGGCACGCCATAGATGCGGAGCGGCAGCGGGCGGAAGAGGCACGGCTCACAATGGTCAGGGCGGAGAACTCCATGCGGAGGGCCCTGAGGCGGGCCGAGTGCCTCGAGGCAATCCGCAGGGGTTTGGAGGTGGACACGTCGACGGCCCTGCGGACCCTCAGGGTCATGGAGGAGGACCGCCTCCGGGACATTGAGCAGGAGTTCGATGATGCCCTGGCCCAGGACATCCAAAAGTGAGCCATCAAACTAGCCCGCTGCCCTTGTACATAGTTATGTAGGTAGTGTTAGGTTTCCTTTTTTTTGGGATTTATTTTGGACCTTTTGGACATTGGCCACATTTTTGTATATAGTTTATTTTATTAGTTAGTGTAGTTAGATAGGTTTCATTTCTTTTGTTGGGATAATGGACCCTGGCTTGTTCGTATGTACATTGTTCACTGTTGGATTGTATTTTTCTTTCACATTTTAACCATGGAGCAATGGCTTTCAATTTTATTTCCCATTGGATTTTGTTTTGTGGACAGTGACTTTGGACACCATTACTTTGGATTATGATTTTTGGTTTTGCTTTTTTTCACGGACATGCTTCTTTTCATTTTTGTACATTCCCATTTCTGTTTCTTTATTTTTGATTCTATTTATGTTTCCTTTAATACATATTTTTTCATCGGACTTCAATGTGTAGTATCTCATTGGTTTCATGCATATCATGATATGGGTTTTGAGATTCACTGACACCCATTGGGTGTATGTGAGGGAAATGTGTTTGTTTCGGAACTTGCAATTGGTGTTCTGTCATGTAATTGCCAATTATGAGTGGGTGGATGCAATACTCTGGTGGGTGTTTTGCATTTGGAAGCTGACCATAGGGACCAGGGATCTTGATTGTGATGACATGTTGGCTGGGGAACATGAGTTGGACATGGGTGGGGGCCTGCTGGCAGGTGCCCCACAGTGCTGGGGGGTGGCGGTGGTGGGAGAAATGGGTGGGGGCCTGGTGGAGGGTGACCCTGCACTGCTGGGGGGTGGGGGTGGTGGGAGACATGGGTGGGGGCCTGGTGGAGGGTGACCCTGCACTGCTGGGGGGTGGGGGTGGTGGGAGACATGGGTGGGGGCCTGGTGGAGGGTGACCCTGCACTGGTGGGGGTGGTGGGGAATATGAGTTGGACATGGGTGGGGGCCTGCTGGCAGGTGCCCCACAGTGCTGGGGGGTGGGGGTGGTGGGAGACATGGGTGGGGGCCTGGTGGAGGGTGACCCTGCATTGCTGGGGCATGGGGTGGTGGGAGACATTTCTGTGCATAGGGCATCTGGGTGACAGAAATTGGGCTTTCGGTGACAGAAATTGGCCTGAAGGCACTAATGCATATGAGATGGGCCAGACCCTCCCGTAGCCAATGCAAGTGGTATGGAGTACCTTTCTCCATAACGTTCCTTGGCAGCTTAAACAAATGCATCCATATGGACCTACGTGCCGTGATGAAGCGCCTACAAAAGAACATATTAGGACCTGCAACGTAGCATGCCACATTGTGCAAACAGAGAGTACATTTGTAAAGAAAAGACTAACATTTAAAAATGTGCCCAGTAGTTTTATTTACAATAAAGTGAGCAAAGTCATCGCCTTCTGCAAGTAGTAAAGTAGTTTTGTTTCACAATGAACTGTGCGAAAAGATAGCACTATTCGCTTTTCCATAGAAGTATTATGGGGGTAATTCATAGAATTCAGTGCACAAGTGGCGTATGCGGCTGGCGCACAGTGTGCGCGTGCGAATCCCTGCGCCAGCCGCGTGCGCTAAAATCCATTTCCGCGCACAGCGTATTCATGGATTCCAGCTACCAAAACTAGCCGTGGCGCACAGTGGCGCAGCGACCCTGCAGCAGCGACAGTTATGCCCCCAAGAACGCCTCTCGCGCAGGGAAAAGCCATCAAAATCCCCAATCCAGCGCAAAGGGCTGCGCCAACCCTGTACCAGCACGGCAAGCGGGCTACGTGTATCACTGGGGTGCGCGGGAAGTTCCACACGTGATTTCAGCAGGGTACGCGTATTTCTGGGGTCCGCGGGAAGTTCCACACGCGATTTCCGCAGGGTACGTGTATTTCAGGGGTGCGCGGGAAGTTTCACACGCGATTTCCGCAGGGTACGTGTATTTCAGGGGTGCGCAGGAAGTTCCACACGCGATTTCAGCAGGGTACGTGTATTTCAGGGGTGCGCGGGAAGTTCCACACACGATTTCAGCAGGGTACGTGTATTTCAGGGGTGCGCGGGAAGTTCCACACGCGATTTCATCAGGGTACGTGTATTTCAGGGGTGCGCGGGAAGTTCCACACGCGATTTCAACAGGATACGTGTATTTCAGGGGTGCGCGGGAAGTTCCACACGCAATTTCATCAGGGTACATGTATTTCAGGGGTGCGCGGGAAGTTCCACATGCGATTTCATCAGGGTACGTGTATTTCAGGGGTGCGCGGGAAGTTCCACATGCGATTTCATCAGGGTACGTGTATTTCAGGGGTGCGCGGGAAGTTCCACATGCGATTGGCCCTCTGCAAGCAGGGTATGTGTATTTCAGGGGTGCGGGGGAAGTTCCACACGCGATTTCCGCAGGGTACGTGTATTTCAGGGGTGCGCGGGAAGTTCCACACACGATTTCAGCACGGTACGTGTATTTCAGGGGTGCGCGGGAAGTTCCACACGCGATTTCATCAGGGTACGTGTATTTCGGGGTGCGGGGGAAGTTTCACATGCAATATCAGCAGGGTACGTGTATTTCAGGGGTGCGCAGGAAGTTCCACATGCGATTGGCCCTCTGCAAGCAGGGTATGTGTATTTCAGGGGTGCGCGGGAAGTTCCACACGCGATTTCCGCAGGGTACGTGTATTTCAGGGGTGCGCGGGAAGTTCCACACGCGATTTCAGCACGGTACGTGTATTTCAGGGGTGCGCGGGAAGTTCCACACACGATTCCATCAGGGTACGTGTATTACAGGGGTGCGCGGGGAGCACCACACGTGAATTGCACGTGTGGGTCCTCCTAGGTGTTCCCTCTACACCCTCCATGGCCCCTGCAGGTGGCTCACACCACAGGGGCCTACCCTGCACATGTCCTGCAGGCACCCCATCCACCATGGCCATGCCCCCCAGCCAACCCACATGTCAACTTGCACTACTGCCCACCAACGCATGTCCCCCTGCACCTCCAGCCACCAGGGGCACCCTCCACCAGGCCCCCACCTATGTCTCCCACCATCCCCACCCCCCAGCAGTGCAGGGTCACCCTCCACCAGGCCCCCACCCATGTCTCCCACCACCCCCACCCCCCAGCACTGTGGGGCACCTGCCAGCAGGCCCCCACCCATGTCTCCCACCACCCCCACCTCCCAGCAGTGCAGGGTCACCCTCCACCAGGCCCACACCCGTCTCCCACCACCCCCACCCCCCAGCAGTGCAGGGTCACCCTCCACCAGGCCCCCACCCATGTCTCCCACCCCCCAGCAGTGCAGGGTCACCCTCCACCAGGCCCCCACCCATGTCTCCCACCACCCCCACCCCCCAGCACTGTGGGGCACCTGCCAGCAGGCCCCCACCCATGTCTCCCACCACCCCCACCCCCCAGCAGTGCAGGGTCACCCTCCACCAGGCCCCCACCCATGTCTCCCACCACCCCCACCCCCCAGCACTGTGGGGCACCTGCCAGCAGGCCCCCACCCATGTCTCCCACCACCCCCACCCCCCAGTACTGTGGGGCACCTGCCAGCAGGCCCCCACCCATGTCCAACTCATGTTCCCCACCACCCCCACCCCCAGCAGTGCAGGGTCACCCTCCACCAGGCCCCCACCCATGTCTCCCACCACCCCCACCCCCCAGCAGTGCAGGGTCACCCTCCACCAGGCCCCCACCCATGTCTCCCACCACCACCACCACCCCCCAGCAGTGCAGGGTCACCCTCCACCAGGCCCCCACCCATGTCTCCCACCACCCCCACCCCCCAGAACTGTGGGGCACCTGCCAGCAGGCCCCCACCCATGTCCAACTCATGTTCCCCACCACCCCCACACCCCAGCAGTGCAGGGTCACCCTCCACCAGGCCCCCACCCATGTCTCCCACCACCCCCACCCCCCAGCAGTGCAGGGGCAGCCTCCACCAGGCCCCCACCCATGTCTCCCACCACCCCCACTCCCCAGCAGTGCAGGGTCACCCTCCACCAGGCCCCCACCCATGTCTCCCACCACCCCCACCCCCCGGCAGTGCAGGGGCAGCCTCCACCAGGCCCCCACCCATGTCTCCCAGCACCCCACCCCCCAGCAGTGCAGGGACTCCCTCCACCAGGCTCCCACCCATGTCTCCCACCACCCCCACACCCTCCACCAGGCCCCCACCCATGTCTCCCACCACCCCCACCCCCCAGCAGTGCAGGGTCACCCTACACCAGGCCCCCACCCATGTCTCCCACCACCCCCACCCCCCAGCACTGTGGGACACCTGCCAGCAGGCCACCACCCATGTCTCCCCCCACCCCCCAGCAGTGCAGGGTCACCCTCCACCAGGCCCCCACCCATGTCTCCCACCACCCCCACCCCCCAGCACTGTGGGGCACCTGCCAGCAGGCCCCCACCCATGTCTCCCACCACCCCCACCCCCCAGCAGTGCAGGGTCACCCTCCACCAGGCCCCCACCCATGTCTCCCACCACCCCCACCCCCCAGCAGTGCAGGGTCACCCTCCACTAGGCCCCCACCCATGTCTCCCACCACCCCCACCTCCCCAGCAGTGCAGGGTCACCCTCCACCAGGCCCCCACCCATGTCTCCCACCACCCCCACCCCCCAGCAGTGCAGGGCCACCCTCCACCAGGCCCCCATATATTATTGTAGGTATTCTACAATAATATATGGTTACACCCTCCCAGTACACATATCTTCACAGATATGAAGATATCCCACCCATGTCTCCCACCACCTGTGTCACTTACAGAATTTTGTGTCGAAAGGTGAGTGGTAATGGTGTTGCATCCAGTATTTCTGATGTCATTGCGCTTCGCATCACAGAGTTCGTTTGGTATTTTATGTCAACGTAAGTACAGTACTCCTTTGCTGTTTTTACACACATTTTTACAGAAAACAATGTGTACATGTACAACACATGTATGTAAAGGTCAATGACGACGACTGAAAAGCTTTGTGTTGTGCATGTGATAGTCTTTTCATATTTAACGGTACAACTTCCATCTCAGAGGGGTAGCCTCTATGTATGGGTAGTGCCCACATTGTCAGGGATATGGCTACTGCCCTTTACTGCAAGGGAGAGAACATTGCATTGAGGTCACCATGTCCACCAGGGACTGCCTTTCTGGTAAAAGTCTTGCTCATAACCACATATTTATCAAGGAACACAAATGTGGTGCTGCCATAACGGTAACACAGTTTCTTTTTTGCTTTCTGCAGCCTGCAATGGAAACCGAAGAAGGCTTTCTATCCAATGCCCATCTTCCCTTTGTATGGTGGCCATCTTGAAAAAGGATTTGTTGTCTTCAGCCGGGAACGCCAGAGGCATTCCGGTTGAAGACAAAAAATCCTCTTTCATGGTACGACGCATTACTGCTGTAAAATCTCGATTGCCAATGGCATTCATCCCCCACTCTTTGGGGAGGAATGGGGTGAATGATCCAGAAACGTCGGTATGCACTCTTGTTTATATTGTGTTGCACACTTGCATTGTGGAGTTCTGTGGCAGAAATTTTGCAGTTAGAAGTTCTTACAATACCCAATGTATTTTCGCACTATCAACCAGTTGCACATGTCATTGTGAAGTGTGTATGCCTGTTCGAACACGCCCACATGCTATACGTCAGCATATGACAATGTGGAAATCTTCGAAAGGTGGGCAGTTATTTCAAATGTTCCTTTACAGTCGTTTCTTACATGTTGCTATTGGAACCCTGATAAATGTAGTTGAAAATGTTTCTTACAGTAATGTTATGATGCATTTATACTACAGGCAGAGATGGGTCCCAGATACTCCTTAATAAAAGGACCTCATTCACAGACGTTGCATGAGCCATTCTGTTGCAAGGGTATTAATTTAATGACTCCCCTCAAAAACATGCCTTCACAGAAGCCCAGTTCTCTCACAGGGCTCAGATCGTACCTCTTATTCCAAAATAGGGCACTTCCTTGGATTGGGTGACTCCACCTCATTTCTTGGAAAGATCAGGCTGTTGCTGTGTTATGCCCTCATGCCCCCAATCTACTGCTAGACCTGTGTGGACACAACTAATAATGTACTCATCGGAACTCTTATTACTGCAGACAGGACCCCACAATAATCCTGAATGTTATTAACATACATATGTCTGGCTTTCACCTATAGTAACTCTGAAAACTGAGATAAGGGTTACATCTACAGCAATGACAGTACGAATTTGATAAAGTATTCATGTGATGTCTATTCCACTGATAACGTCACAGGCAATAAATACTAATGTTCGATTGTGTGAAGACCAATTTGTATTTTAAATTAAATTACACAGGTCGATGACTGTATATGTTTTGTACATTTGAAAAATTCAATACAAACCTACAAGAGACAGAATTTTATTCCAAAATATACACATTTTCTTACCTGCCTTGAAATAACCCACAGCAGAACACAGGAACTAAGGCCAGCAAAAGAAGACCTATGAATCCTGTTATAAATATGCGGAGTGCCCACTGGCCTTCTGTTGGTTTAATGAAAGAATGTGTTAATATTGCATATCGCAATTTAACATCAGCAACTGAGTCACTACGGTTATATTATATCTATACATGACATGACAATAAATGGCCCTCATTACGAATTTGCCGGTGCTACCTCCAGATTACTAGCAGACTCGCCTTACTGGGATATTACGGGTGCCAGCAACAGCGGCAAGTTCCCATTCCAAGGAGTCCCATAGGACTCCATGGAATGGGTTTGCCCCTATCACCAGCACCAGAAGTAACGGTGCCGGTGATAAGGGCAATTCTTTGCCAGCAGGGGCCTGAACTCGCGGCAGGTCAGGCCTGCCGGTAATTCACTGCCGCAACGGGCAAACTCAGAGAATGCCGGTCCGGGAGCAATGCCAGCCGTTTTACCAGCATTTTTCCCAGACCAGCATACTCGTAATGAGGGCTACGTGCCGTATTGGACTCAACATTTATTATGCACGCAAAAACAGGATACTGTGGTTGAAAAGCCAGGGAGAAAGGTTAGACTCCTGGGGAACACCACAAGTAGAGAAATAGATAGAAGAGCCCAGAGTGGGTGGCCAGAGAGAGAGAGGAAAGGAAGAAAATAGATGCCTCACCTTTGAATACAATTTTCGGAGCCATGCAGAAGTACACAAACACATGCTGCAACTTTAGCATTTTTTCATCCAACATCAAAGAACAAACCAAAGAAGGCAATACTAAAGTTTCTCATGTGGCTATCGCTCTGCAAACCACTTTCCTTGCCAGTACAGAAACCCTCGACCCCAGAAGCATCTGAAAGGGCCTCGATACCCTACTGTGATGGGGACTCTTGCAGCCATATATCAATGCCTTTAGAGTTCCTCAGAAAAACGAGTGACAATCCCAGTTGCTCTTTCACAACTCCTGACAGTAGTATCCTATGATGTGGATACCAGACACTGACAGCTGCTGGCTCAATATTCCAGCAGAATGCTGTTCCTGGCAACAGTACCTTGTTTGCAAAGTTCAAGGGACAATGCAAAGTCTTTAGCCACTCTAACATCTTGAACTGGAATACCTCACATAAAAGCTGCATTATTGCCTCAATGTGTCCCTGGACAACATTAAAAAAATGTCCTCGAAGTCCTATTCAACATCCAGATAATTTCCTTAAAAACTACCTTTGTAAAACCAAAACATTCACCACTCGGTACACCCCCAATCTCGACCCCAATAAAGGCTCAATCAGAGTCCCAGTGAATTGTGGCATACAAATCATAATCCTGGAGATTTCACCAACAACACATTTCTCTCTGTTCCAAGGATAGAATTCTGATTACCAAGGCCAAAGCTACTTACTATTCCACCACCATCGTGGCAGCCTCTAACAAGAGCACTGGCCCCTTAGAAGTAAAGCACTGTATCAAACCCTGACTTGACCCAAGGTGCCAGCAACGTAAGAAAAATGCTACAGGATCAACAATGTTTTTATTACAAAACAGGCAAAATCCTAAAGAACATTGAATCAACCTCCCGCAGCATTAGCCCCTCCCCCACCAAAACCCTAGCACACACATTGCCCCTGTGGACCGAATTCTCTCCTCTCTCTCAGCCAGACTTCATAAAAACAATCACAGACAACGATATCATCCTATCCTAGACTCCATCATTAAATAATGGATGGGCCCAGCCCTCCACACACTCCCCATCATCATTAAAACTTCCCTCAATGAAGAGACTACTCTCATATGACCTCTTTTGAAAAAAAAATAACCAAACACCTAGAAGACCTGGCCAACTAACAGCCCATTATCAGCCTCCTGTTTATTGGCAACATTTTGGAAAAAGAAGTTGCTACACAATTACTTGCCAAAGTCAAACAACTACACCTCCTAAATGACTATTAGTTGGGGTTCCACCCCAAATGTAGCAGTGAGACAGTTACCATCACTGTACTGCATTGGCTTACCTCCTACCTCTCAGGCAGACAACAGGCCATCCAGAGGAACATGTTGCCTTATAACCAAATCCCAGTCTCCTGCAGAGTCCCCTAATGCTACATCCTCTCACCAATCCCTTTTAACCTTTACATGAAGCCTCTAGGTGCACACCTCAAAGACTCTGAAGCAGCCATCCACCAATGCGCAGATGATATGTAGTTGTACATGAGAATAAAAAGCCCAAAGGACATCAGTCATCACTGTGATTACCTAGCCATCATCCTTCCTAGAAGTCAGCAGCCTACCTGAAACTTCACCCAACCAAAACCGAATTTGTCCTCATTAATCCCTCTGCTAAACCGCAACTTGTCTAACAATGGCTCAATGATATACAACTAGAAGGATTTAATGCGCAACTCTTGGATTCAGCTAAATCCTTGGCTTCACAATTGACAGGTGCCTGTCCTTGCAGAAACACATAGCCAAGAAGACCTAAACAGCCAAACTCCAAATCACCACCCTTCGGAAAATGAACCCCTTCATCCCCTCTACCTTGGTTCCCCTAAAAGCAGTCCACCATGCTGCAGCATGTCTTATGATGGGTGCACAGCAATTTGACTGATTCACCCCTATCCTATGTAAACTACATTGGCTTCCTCTCCAGGCCAGGATAATATTTAGGACTGCATGTATTATCTAAAATACAGTCACAGGTGTCACTGCAGCGTACATGGCAGCTAAGCTCCACATATCTGGTGGCACATGTGCCTTGTGCTGCAAATCGACAAACCGGCTCAGATCACAACTAGTTCGGAAAGAGAGGACCTTCTCTTCTCTTCTTCTCTTGTCACACACCCACCCTCTGAATCTCGACATCATCTCTGAATGCCTACACAATTCTTCAATTTTGGAAATCTCTCCAAACAGGGATTTTACAACAGCACCTGACCAAGAAGTAATCCCAATGGATGAAGAAAATGCAACTCACAATACTGCAGTAGTATAAAAAGATGCCAGCACAAACACTGGCTACTCAAACCTTGTACAGCGCTCAGCTGATCCCAAACCAGATCTGCGAATTTAAATAATACAATTTAAAAAAAATATAATAATACATCGTTCCAGAGGTCTTTCTGAAATGATTATGTCAAAATTCAAGTGTGTATTGTCTAAAATGCAGGGACTACTGGTGATGAGATATTGTTCTGTACATATTTTATAGCGTATTTTGTCATTTCTAGAACCTCCAGTGATGCTAGTGCTTTGCATGAATCTAGGAACTGCTGAGCATTATAACTTCTTTAAAATGTCCCTAGCTCAATGCTTCTTCCTAGAGAACCTTTTTGCACAGCAATGGATGTAGTAAATGGCTCTTTTGCAAGGTCTGTCACACCAAAGACAAGCAGCACACATTGTAGAGAAGAACTTTGCCACATTAAGTGTAATGCGTCAAATGTTTCCTCAAATTCCACTTTCCGGAGTAAAATCTGACATCCTGCCAAATTTGGGTAGCTCTTTTAGCCGTTTAAGTGTTATGACCTTCCAATCAATTCCAGCAGGGCACGGAGATGAGCATCATTTTTTTGGGTCTCCCCTCCCTATAAATTGTACCCACCTTAGCAATCCTTGGAGAAATGTTTGCAGATTGCTTTAGCATTTGAATGTTATATACATTAATAGCACGATGCATGGCAGCCTAAGAGTGTCAGAAGTGGCTGGTCAGTGTATTACAGAGCAGTGCAGCTTGACACCACTAGTTTCCTTTCTCTAATTTGTGATCGACCAGCTGGTGTTTTCCTGGATGGTTCCTGGGTGACTCCAGGTCCTCAGTGAATAGTGGGTAACACAGGCCCAGCCTAGTAATGCATTTAGGAGACAGGAAGCTGTTGCCCAGTGTCTGGCAATTCCAAAGTGGCCATTTTGGAAAAGCAGGTTAAGTATGTAGGAAGAACTACAATAGCTGTATGGGCTGTCACTGACATGGATTATGATTGTTATGTTGCTTCCTGGGCTTTCTCCTGCACTCGCCTGAAGGCGTTATGTTATGTTCTTTGTTTAAGGTTCAACACTCCTGTATCGTTAGACTTTTTTAGCTTTTTAGTTTTCTAGCCTATGCACCTACATATCACTTGCTCACAAAGCATGTCGGTAAGAACAACCAGCTGACTGTTGATTATCAGGAGAGCGTAAGATGATGGAGGGTTGCAGGAGTGTGAGTAGTGGATTACAGGAAGCATGGTGGAATAGACGGTACCTGATAGATGGTAACTGGTGATGTGTCCACCTACCCTTCCCACATTGTACTCCTTTGGGGTACCACAGCCACACAGCATAGCTATAAGGTGCACAAATTAATGTCTATGGGCACTTACGGGATGCCCATAGTGATTAGTACACTAGTTTCTGATACATCACATATGAGTGTTCCATTTCTGTACTGAAAAGAATGACAAAAAGGAACGTGGCTGGGACACTTCCTATTGGCCTTGCCATGGCTTTTAAGGAGTCTACATAAGCAATGCTACTGATTATTGAGGCAAAATTACTCATATAAGCCTAAGGAGTTACAAATCTGAACTCATGTCTATATCATGTTTGCTCTTATATGTCCTGATATTGTCCTTGGACTTTGAATGTTTAAGTGCAAACGTGTTTCATTGTTGAACATTAAACCAGAAGAAATACTTTGGGCCTCATTAAGAGGTGGGTGCAAAGGGATACCGGGCACCTTTAAGGACATCGGTGCCAGTAATCCCTTTGCGCCCTATTCTGAGGTCCCTTAGCGGGTCCCTTCCTTAACGCCTGGTTTTACGCCTGGTTTTACCAGGCGTTATGGACGGGGCCCGTTAAGGGACTTCAGAGCTAATAACGGTACCGCAATTTGCGGTACCGTTATTAGCGCCTTCCCCTTCCATTGAGCCCTATGGGGGCTCAAATGGGAATGGGGAATGGCTTTTTTAATGGGGACCTACCGGTCCCGCCAAGGTTGGACTGGACCGGTAAATCCCCATTGAACGGGAACAGACACGGTCCCGTTATTGGTGGTAGTCATGGCGATTACCACTAACCTTGGAATGAGGGCCTATGTATCGGAGTGGTCACGTATCTTTAAAATAGAACAGTTTCGAAAGTCTCTGAAAATTGGGAAGTTCTTTTTAAAATTAAAGGCATAAATATTCTATAGTCAGCTGAATGAAAAGAAGATCGTAAGCCACACCAATGCCCAAATAACACCAAAGTGAATATAAACTTTATAACTCTGCTATGAAATCTTGGATGTCCTCTCACTTCCTTACTCTCAATACCGATAAAGCTGAAGTCATTTTCTTTCCTGCATGCACTCTCCCTCCTCCCCTTTCATTCTCTTTCCCCCCTCCAACCTCTCATTCCCTCCCCATGCGTGTAACCTTGGTTTTTATCTTGACCCCCACCTCTCCCTTTCTCACCGTATTTCTCTTACGGCTAGATCTTGCCGCTTTCACCTCTACAACATACGTAAAATTCGATCCTTCCTAACCTTTCACGCTACCAAACTTTTAATCTCCTCAGTCATCTTCTCTAGACTCTTCTACTGCTCTACTCTTTTCTTTGGTCCCCCTCCTCTCACCTCTCCCCACTCAAGTCTATCTACCACTCTCCCATCCGCTCCCTCTGCCTTCTCTCTCCCCATGACTATCTCCTCTTCTCTCTCCTCTCTAGGTTGGCTCCCATTTCATTCCATGCTCAAATTCAATTTCCTCTGTCTCATATTTAAATCCCTCCATGGTCCTGCCCCCCCTTTCTTTCCTTCCTCCTCACTTTCAACACTCCTTCTCGTTCTCTCCGCTCTTCCAATCTCTACCTACTCTCCTCTCCACCTCCACCCTGTGCCCCTTCTCGCTTCCGCTCTTTCCAACTCCTTGCCCCTTACCACTGGAACTGCCTTCCTCTTTCACTCTGCTCTTCTTGCTCCTTCACTTACTTTTCTACCTCCCTAAAATCCTATCTCTTTCATTCACCTCCTTAAAACCCTTTGCTTCCTCTTACTTCTTTTAGTATTCTCTCCAAACCCCTCCTTTTCCTTTCCTACTTACCTTCCCCCCGCTCCCTCTCCTTTCTCTCCACTATCTCCTTCCTTATGTCCTGTACATTTCTCATCCTCCTCTATTCCTTCCTTCTCTTTACTCTCTCTGCCTCCTCTCATACTTCTACTCTAACCTTTCCTCCCACCCACTATTTCTTCTCTCTCCTTGACCCCTCCCTTCTCTTCTTCTCATTCCATAATGTAAATTGTTTTTTGTACTGCTTTCTGGTTTAATTCAATTGTCATGTAATGCTTGCTGTATATTGTTGGTTCCTCTAGTAAAGCGTTTTGGATTAAAACGCTATATAAATTCAATAAAATACAAATACAAATAATTAAACAGAAAACACTGCATGTTGAACTTAGCAGTGAATTGAATTGGGCAATCATTCAAATCCACTGTATGCTGAATTTCTAAAGCAACTGAACTTTCAAGTTAAATTAAACCACTGCATGATGCAAACTTAATTCCATTAATCAGACGGAATCTTGGAGTTAACCATACTATATGAAGAAAGGAAGTGAATCTGCATGGACCAAAGAGAACAGCCAAGGCCCATTCTTTTATGTCTTTTGAATTGTGATAAACTATAAGTCTTGGGGGGAATTGGACCCTGAGACTTCATGACCCCTTCTTTTGTGTGTTATTTTAACTGTGATGAAATACAAGTCTTGGGGAAGGGAACCCTGAGACTTCATGAACTACCTTTGTTGTCACTGAGGATGGAACCTCAACGCTCTTTCTTTTGTGCTTTGAACTGTCACGCTTGGAACTTGGGGAAACGAACCCTGAGGATTGTTTCAAAACTATATAATCTTGAACTCGGGAAAGATAACTTTGATACTTTTTGTGGAACAGTTTTATACTTGGGGAAGAGAGCTGAAAGAAAGCTGCGAGCTGGAAGAAGCTCAGAACATTTTGGTTGAACTCTGTTTCTTTTGACTTTTTACACCCCTACACATTGGTTTATTGTAGTTGTGAGAACAAGGATAGGTTTAGGATACAGACAGACTGAACTCTTTGACTCAGACTTTCCCAGGTTTTATTCAGGTTAGGCTTTTAACCATCTTGACATTTAAATGTATTAATATTCTTTTGTTAAACTTGACATGTCTTGTCTGTGTCGCACTTCATGAGCCCTTAACAAATGGTGTCAGGGTGGGATGCAGCTCAACTGATAAATGTTGGGGGACCCTAAATGTTACGTGCTAGAGCATCAGACTCCTCAGTAGCTACTAAAGGCTCTATAGGGTTTGATATCTGTAGTAGTGGGGATGAGACAATAACTTCAGGTGAAAGACAACTGATACCAACTGACTTAATATTGATTACACCCCCGATACATACATCAGAATAGCACCCAAGTCAGGGTTAGCATGGAGATTTGGCACTGATGTTTTAGCAGGGGTAATAGACCATGGCCCTCATTACAACACCGGCGGTAACCAATGGCGCTATTAGCATCATGGTTGCTGGCGGTATTGTAACAAGTCCGCCAATGGTAAATGGGGAAATATCGCCCCATTCCAAGGTTGGCGGGGCAGTAATTCCCCATTTACCATTGGCCCTTCCCCATTCCCATTTTTGCCCCATAGGGCTCAATGGGAATGGGGATGGCGGTAATTACGCTACCGCAAATTGCGGTACCGTAATTACCTCGAAAGTCCCTTTGCAGGTCCCCACTTTAACGGCTGGTCCAAACCAAGCCGCAAAGGGACCTCGTAATCAGGCGTTAAGGGTTTAACGGCGCCGACACCTTTTACGGCGCCGTTAACCCCTTAACACCAGGGTCCTAATGAGGGCCCATGACTTCAGAGGGGATGTTAAGGTATTGTTGCAAAATCAAGGAAAAGGCCCCTGGCAGGTTCACCAAGGGGATACCGTTGCTGAAGGGATACTTGAAAAGGGGCAGAATTACGCTTATATTAAAACCTTTATTCAAGCGTGTGCAGTCTGCCAGAAAACTAGTACACATATACCACCACCAGCTCCTTTGAATCCGTTAACAATAATTGAGGTTCCATTTTCCAGGATAGGTATTTATAGTGTGGGACCCCTGGAGACTTCTAAACTGGGATCAGATGATACCCTGGGCCTTGTTTGCAGTTCGGAAAACCCCTCAGGTCTCATCAGGATTTCCCCATGCGTACTCCTTTACGGACAGGAACAACCGGATGTCCTAGATATGTTGAGAGAAACTTGGGAAGAGAGAAAGGGGCAGCTTCCACTCCCCTCTCCCAAACTGTGAGTAGGCTAAAAGAATACATGAAGGTTGTATGATCTCTGGTACAGGCTCACATGGTTAAGGCACAAGAACAACAAAAGACCTCTAATGATAAAAAGGTTTCCCTTAGTTCCTTTTCAATAGGTCAAAAGTTGCTTGTCCTGTTACCGACTTCAGAAAATAAACTTTTTCCAAGTTATTACTCTGGGTAATACATTGTAGTGCAACACAAGCAACTGAGACCTATTTGGATTCCCACAAGTGTCTTCTTTTCAGAAATTCATGGGGTTGTTTTCCTTGGGGGCTGCGACACCCCAGGCCCAAATCTGTGTGTTGTCCAGAAGGCCAAAAACACTATAAATATCATCTCCCCAGGGCGTTCGGTATAACAGTGGTTTAGCCTTTTCCCTTTGCGCCCAGTTCAGTACACCCACACATGTGAATTATCATTTTTATCAGGACACCGTTGGGAATGTGGGAACGTAGGACATGTGTTATTGCACGTATGGTTCTGTGGTTTCCTAGTGGCAAATGTCTCACAATTGTGTTTTTTTTCCTAGATTTTGGAATTTGCTGGGCATTCTGGGTAATAAATTGTAGAGTAACACACAAAAGCGAAACCTCTCTTAATTTCCACCGGTGTATTCTTTTCATAAATCCATGGGGTTCATTGTTTTCCTTGGTGGCTGCGACACGCCAGGCTCAAATATGTAGGTTGTCCAGCAGAAGGACTAAAACAGTCTTCCCCAGGGCATTTGGTGTACCAGTGGTTTAGCCCTTTCCCTTTGCGCCCAGGTCAGTGCACCCACACATGTGAGGTACCGTTTTTATCGGGACACAGGTAGGGCATGTGTTGTTGCACGCATGTTTCTGTGGTTTCCTGGTCAGATATGTCTCAAGATTGTGTTTTTTCCTACATTTTGGACTTTGATGGGCATTCTGGGTAATAAATTGTAGTGCAACAAACGCAAATGAGACCTCTTTCGATTCCCACAGGTGTCTTCTTTTCCGAAATGCATTGGGTTAGTGTTTTCCTTCATGGCTGCGAGATGACAGGCCCAAATCTGTGGATTGTCCAGAAGGCCAAAAACACTATAAATATAATCTCCCCAGGGCGTTCGGTAGTGGTTTAGCCTTTTCCCTTTGCAGCTAGGCCAGTACCCCACACATGTGAGGTACTGTTTTTATCAGGAAACCTGTGGGAAGGCAGGACAGGTGTTGTTGCACATGTGATTCTGTGGTTGCCTGGTGGCAAATGTCTCAGTTTTTTTCCATACATTTTGGACTTTGCTGGGCATTCTTGGTAATAAATTGTAGCACGACTGTGATGCTGGAAATGCCTTATGGAGGGACAGGGCCTCTTGTCCTTGTCCTGCCACTTTTCTGTGTGTGTATTCTCTATGTTTTCTGCCACTGAGGTCCCGCTGGACCACTGGCAGTGCAACTCTTCATTTTTATCTTTTGGTGAACATCGCCCATGGGATACCCTTATGGAACCCATGGGTGGGGGTACACCCTTGTACCCCTGATGTGTGTTTTTGGGCACCTTTGTGTGGCCCACAAAGCAGGGTATGGGCTGGTAGCAACTACATGCTGACTTGACAGTGGCTCTGAGTATCCTCCATGTTGGGATACCCAGGCCCTTCCATAGGAATCAGGGGATTCCTGACAGAAGGCAAGATTCTCCCTGTAGCCTCTTGGTTTCTATTGCCTTTTACCTTGTTTCCCAAAGTCCTGGGAAGCCCTGACAATGTCCCTTCATCCGGAATGGCTGGTGGGTGGAAACACCATATATGTCTCTGTTGTTCCCTTTGCCCCTGACTGGCTTTTGGGTGGAAATACCATATATGGCTCTAGGGCTGCCTCCTGTCAGACTGACTGGAGCCTTCCTATTTGTTCTGTGTTGTGGGTACACCCTAGGGGTGGGACCTGTGTGAATGGAGTCTGAAGAGAACTTACATTCTCTGTTATGGATATCTGGTTTCTATATGTGTGACACAAGGAATGAGACAGCCCTGCCTGAAACTGATATGACTGCAGTGTAGTGTGCTGAAAGGCTGGGCACTTGCCCCAATTCACATCTTTTGCTATGGGTGTCTGGGTGGAGTGAATGGCCTGAATTCCTGTGAGCCTGATTGGCTGCCTGCTTGCACGAATGTCCTACTGTGTGATTGGCTGACTGAGCCTGGCTCAGCCAGAGTAAATGAGGGACAGATATGTATATATGGGGACCTCTTACTTACCAATTTGCTCAGTAGCTGAAGTCAAAGCTTAGCAAGAAGATGCTGCTGCTTGAAGCCCAGCTGGAAGAGAAGTCTGTTGTGTCTCCCAATGACTGATACAGAGAGTACCTGCAAAGGAGACCTCTCGCCGAGCTATGAGGGACCATCATGCAAAACTGCCACTCTTCATCAAAGTATCCTGGGAGCCAGTCCTGTCTACCTGCCGTCAAGAGTAGAGGTATTCGAAGTCCAGAAGAGGAGTGCTGGACATCTCAAGTCAGAGAAGTCCATTGTTGTCGCCCAGGGTCCGGAGGTGTGTTTTGTGACAGCTGGAAGCTGTTGCTGTCTACCGCCCAGAAAAGGAGTACACTGCAGTCACCACCGACCACTCTTTCTTGCCGGAGAGAGCCCAGAGTCGTGGAGTGCCGTGGAAAGTCCGTTGGTGGGTTTTCCACCACCAGAAGTTAACAAAGTCGTCCAGAGCGTCCAGTCTTGGTGAGGGTCTGAGGTACTCTCCAGTGGTAGAGTCAAGGTCACCAGAAGCTGTCCAGACATCATGTTGCAGCTACAGCACCAAAGAACCCAAAGACGAACAACCGCGATATTCTGAAACCCGACACCAAAAGTGACCTATGCACCCTTCGATGCCAGAAGTCATCGAAGGGTCCCAGGTGTCTTATCATCATCCACCAAGCCTTTAAGGAGACCACAGCAAGTTTCTTTTTCACAGGACTTCTACAGTCAGAGAAATTGTAGACCAAAGGAGAGCACTGCGAAGAGCCAACCTGCTGCCATTCTGAAAGACTTTGGTTACTTTTTTATTCTTGGGCTCAGCATCCCAGTGGATCCTGCTTCCAAAGGGGGTACATCCTCGGAGGGAATCGGTGAGTAAAGCCAAGAAACTCTGCTGCTTCGCCTGCCAAGGCACCAAAGGTACTGTGACGAGGAACAGCATCTTGGATCCTGTTCTCCTGTGGTCTCTCAGTTAATTTGGGATGGTAGTACCTTGTAAAAGAAAGCACAAACGTTATTGAACAATATTGGACTGGGCTGTAAAAGACAACACAAGTTACTCCCTAACTTTTACAATACAGGTTGCCCGGTGTGGGGAGGGGATCCTCAGTCAGAATGACTTGTCTAGTCTAAAGATAACATTCTGCCATTGTTCATAACTAAGCTGCCTTTCATTCCTATTCTATGCTGGTTACACCTTATTTAAGAATTCACCTGCCATTTAAAACTGTCTGCAGTTAGTGCAGTTCTAACCGAATTTAAGTAGTGTGTGGTACCACATAGCATTGATATATTTACCATTCTCTGAATAAATCGTCCCATGTACAAAGTGTTATTATTTATATGTGTATTCTGTTGGTAGAGGTACAACCCTTATTTTATATAAAGACGCTGTTTTATCACCTACCATAATGTGTGTATATTCCTTTGTGGGGGCTTTGGGGAAACACTGTACTTAAGAACCTGCGTGCATGACCTCCTGAAAGCTTAAGCCTGAATGCTCGCCCATAGCTACCAAATTGAGAGCCTTGGTGGAGTTGTTCTGTGACTTTATCCTACCATATAGGGGGGGTGAGTATAGATAACCCCCTCGAATCTTTACAGCAACACATGCAAATGAGACCTCTTTGGATTCCCACAGGGGTGTTCTTTTAAGAAATGCATGGGGTTCATTGTTTTCCTTGGGAGCTGTGACACGACAGGCCCAAATCTGTAGGTTGTCCAGAAGGCTAAATCCAGACATTCCTAGGACGTTCGGTGTGCCAGTGGTTTAGTCTTTTCCCATTGTGCCCAGGTTAATGCACCCACACATGCGAGGTACCATTTTCATCTGGATACCTGTGGGAATGTGGAAAGGTAGGACATGTGTTGTTGCACAGGTGTTTCAGTGGTATCCTGGTCGCAAATGTCTCAAAATCGTTTTTCCCGCTATATTTTGGACTTTGCTGGCCATTCTGGGTAATAAATTGTAGCGCGACACACGCATGTGAGACCTCTTTGGATTACCACGGTTGTCTTCTTTTCAGAAATGTATGTGGTTCATTATTTTCCTTGGTGGCTGAGACACCCCAGGCCCAAATCTGTGGGTTGACTAGAAGGCCAAAAACTCTATAAATATCATATCCCCAGGGCATTTGGTATACAAGTGGTTTAGCTGTTTCCCCAGGTCAGTGCACCCACACATGTGAGGTACCCTTTTCACTAGGAACACCTGTGGGAATATTGGAAGGTAGGACATGTGTTGTTGCATGTGTGTTCCTGTGGGTTCCTTGTCGCAAATTTCTAAAAATTGTGTTTTTCTCCTACATTTGGAGCTTTGCAAGGCATTCTGGGTAGTCTATTGTAGTGTGGCACATGCAAGTGAGACCTCTTTGGATTTCCATCGGTGTCTTCTTTTCAGAAATGCATGGGGTTCATCGTTTTTCTTGGTGGCTGCGATACACCAGGCCCATCGGGTAACGTTGGAAGGTAGGACATGTGGTGTTGCATGCGTGTTTCAGTGGTTTCCTGGTCGCATATGTCACAAAATTGAGGTGTTTTCCCTACATTTTGGACTTTGCAAGGTATTACCGGTAGTTCATTGTGGCGAGACACACGCAAGTGAGACCTCTTTGGAAGGCGAGAAACACTATAAATATTGTCTCCACAGGGTGTTTAGTATACCAGTGGTTTAGTCTTTTCCCTTGGCACCCAGGTCATGGGCCCACACATGTGGCATGTGAGGTACTGTTTTTATCAGGTCACCTGTGGAAACTGTGAAGATAGGACATGTGTTGTTGCAGGTGTGTTTCTGGGTTTCCTAGTGGCAAATATCTAAAAATTGTGTTTTCCCCATTTTGGACTTTGCTGGCATAATGGGTAAAACATTGTAGCGTGACATGCATAACTGAGACCTCCTTAGATTTCGAAGGGTGTCTTCTTTTCAGAAATGCATGGGGTTCATTATTTTCCTTTGGGGCTGTGACACGCCAGGCCCAAATATGCTGGTTGTCCAGAAGGCTAAATCCAGTCTTTCCAGGACGTTCGGTCTACCAGTGGTCTAGCCTTTTCCCTTTGTGCCCAAGTCAGTGCACCTACACATGAGACACGCAAATGAGACCTCCTTGGATTTCCAAGGGTGTCTTCTTTTCAGAAATTAATGGGGTGCATTGTTTTCTTTGTGGGCTGTGACACACCAGGCCCAAATCTGTTGGTTACCCAAGGCCAAAAACACTATATATAGCCTCCCCAGGGCATTCGGTACACCAGTGGTTTAGCCTTTTCCATTTGCACTCAAATCAGGGCGCCCAGACATTTGAGGTACCGTTTTTATCAGGACACCATTGGGAACGTAGGACATGTGTTGTTGCACGTGTGTTTCTGTGGTTTCCGGGTGGCAAATGTCTAAAAATTGAGTTCTTTTCCCTACATTTTGGAATTTGCTGGGCATTCTGAGTAATAAATTGTAGAGCAACACACACAAATGAGGCCTCTTTGAATTCCCACGGGTGTCTTCTTTTCAGAAATGCATAGGGTTCATTGTTTTCCTAGATGGCTGCAACACCCAAGGCCCAAATGTGTGGGTTGTCCAGAAGGCCAAATCCAGTCTTCCCCAAGGCGTTCGGTGTACCAGTGGTTTAGCCTTTTCCCTTTGCACCGAGGTCAGTTCACCCACACATGTGAGGTACTGTTTTTATCGGGACACCTGTGGAAACGTGGGAAGGTAGTTGCTGGCGTGTTTCTGTGGTTTCCTGATGGCAAATGTTTAAAAACTGTGTTTCTCCCCTACATTCTGGACTTTGCTGGGCATTTTTGGTTAGAAATTGTAGTGCAATACATGCAAATGAAACCTCTTTGGATTCCCACGGGTGTCTTCCTTTCAGAAATGCATGGGGTTCATTGTTTTCCTTTTTGGCTGCGACACGCCAGGACCAATCTTTAGATTATCCAGAAGGAAGAATCCAGTCTTCCTCAGGGCGTTCATTGTACCAGTGTGCCGTTTAGCCTTTTCAATTTGTGCCCAGGTCAGTGCACCAAAATATGTGAGGTACTGTTTTCATCGGGACACCTGTTGAAACATGGGACGGTGTGCCCAGATCAGTGCACCCACACATATGAGATTTTATCTTGGTTGTGATAATGTTTTCATGCATTCTTCTACCCCAGCTACTCCAATACTTTTCCACTGTTCCAAACGCTCTGATCTCTTTCACCACTTTTCAAACACTTTCACGGGGCTCTTCCATTCTGCATGGTATTATAATAATTGTTGTTAAAGTTGCTGCCTTGGCAATGATAGTTTTTCTTATTCACTGCTTTCTGTAATGCTGGGCTAGACAGGTGTCTCACTGGCCCACCGAGGTCAGACTCCTGCCACTTGAAATAAAAAAAGTTTCAAATTACAGACATTTCAAATGTGCAACACCGATTGGGCTGAATTTTTGAATTAGGAACTTGTAGGTCCACAATCTCTGTCTCGAGGAACAACATTGTTTCAGTAGCAATCCCTGGGCCTCTCCACCCTATTGTTATGTCACCCATATACCTGGTTATCTGTGATTGAGATTATAGCCCAATGGGAGATAAAGGAAGGGGATTTGCGAATGCCGCTTATCCGTAATACAACACGATGTCCCTGCAGGGCTGCGTCACAAGGACAGTTCTTGCCAAATGCCTGCAATATCGTGCCAAGTAACACCCCCATTGTGAAAGTACTGAAACATATTATTGTTTGCCTATGATATGCTATATGATATTATTATATCATATTATATATAGTATTTGGGGGGGCGTGGCTTGGAAGCCATGTGAAAGGACGTGTCTGTACGGGGGCTCCCGAAGATCCGCACATTATCCGACTGAAAACAGTGCAAGGACCGATGCAATTTTGCTGAGACCGATATGACTGCGCGCATGAAACTCAGGTGAACGTGAGGTTATGTTTCGACACGGGCCTGCACCGTGAGAGCGCAACAAAAAGTTAAAAGAAGATCTGGAGGCGAGAGTGCGTTGAACGAGAAAATGGCCGCCGCCGCCGCCGAACGAAGGAACAAAGGGGTGCTTGATCTGGGCGCCTGTCGGTCGCACTGGAGCATGGTGATGGTGTAGGTGCATGACGCGGGTGCATCGAGGTCATTAAGGACACCCAGTCCTGCGAGGCCGACGGCGTGGACCTGGGAAGGGAGCAGGGCCTGATCGAAGATACTTTATACCCGGATCGTGCGGTGTGACCGGGAACTGTGCCCCGGGCCCTTTGTGGCCTAAAGTGGACCTCAGAGGGTGAGACGCGACCGTAAACAGACAAGATGGCCGGGGGTGCCGGAGGACAGAGGAACTTAGTGTCAGAGAAGTGGTGATAACAACGGGGCACCCGCAGGGCACACTGTGAAACCCTGCCCCAGATCCGAGCGGAGATTGAAGGACGTGAGACATGTCTAACAAGCCCCTGAGAGCGAAGACCAAACAGCACACGCTCGACGAATACGCTAAAACGCCTCCCGGCCCAGACGGAGCCAAAAGCAAGGACAAAACGCAAGCCAAGGAAATGGCCGCCGGGGGTGCGAACCATGAGGTCCTCGCTGCGATCGCAGACCTGAAAGCGACCTGGGAGACCAAGCTCCAGCTCGCTGTGGCTGAACTGAAGACCGCAATGGAACTCCAGATCGGGGCAGTACAGGAGGACGTGAACCTCCTAAGGCAGGATGTGCGTACCCTGGCAGAGCGTACAGAGACTTTGGAGAAAGAATTGGGCCCTACCGCGGCGGACTGCGCTGTGCATAAGCGTGAACTCCATGCCCTGGTGCAACGCGTGGGCAACTTGGAGAGTAGGGCGGAGGAGGCAGAAGGGCGCGCCCGGAGGAACAACATTCGCATCGTAGGCCTGCCGGAGGGAACTGAGGGCCACAATCCAACGGAATTTATTGAAAACATGCTACTGCAGGAGATCACGGGAGGCACCCTGTCGCAGGGTTTTGCGGTTGAGAGAGCGCACAGGGCCTTAACTAGGAAGCCACCACCGGGAAACCCGCCCAGGCCAGTGATAGCTAAGATCCTTAATTACCGGGACCGAGAAAGGATCCTTGAACACTTCCGCAAGGGAGGCACAATACAACGAGGAGCGGCGAATATAACGGCCTATCCCGACTACACCCTGCAGGTACAGCGCAGTCGTATGAACTTCGGAACGGTGAAGAGGAGATTGCGGGAAGCAGGGCTTAAATACATGTTGCTCTATCCGGCCAAACTGAAGGTCTTCTTTCAGAGCAAGCTACTGTTCTTTGTCACCCCGGAGGATGCTATGGAGTGGTTGGATGCACACAACTGCCCTCAGGAGTCAGATGTTCAGACGGCCGGTGGAAAATAAAGGACGAGATAAGTAACGCTGTAGGCCCGGTCGGGCCATGAACATTGGGACTAGATTATAGTCACTGAACTCGCTTGAGAACATGCGCGCGTCAGGGGTTATGAAACGTGGTCCTTGCGCGGACATGGTTGCGAAGTTGTGGAGCCGCCTGAAGCCACCCTTTACACCCCCTTTTTGTGTTTAGTTTAGTCACTGTTAGTAGGGTGACACCCTGTCGGGTTCTCTATTTGGGTTACCAAGGAGGACCGAACACAGGGATGCCTGAGATCCAGGGATGGAGCTGGGCAGTGGTTGGGGGTAGGGGTTTGGGGGGGAGTTTTAGTTTTTGTATGAGCCTGAGGGTGGAACCGGGAGTGGGGGTTCGCAAAGTGGGGAGGGATTGCCTTGGATGGGGGGAGGAAACTACTGATAGGCCATGGGAGACCTTAGGATACTAACGTGGAACGTTAGGGGGCTTAACAGCTACCTTAAGCGAAATAAAGTCATGTTGTATCTCAAGAGGCAGAAGATAGACGTAGCCCTGCTACAGGAGACACATCTAAAGCGAGAGAAACTGGAGCTGGTAGGGAGGAAGTGGAAGGGAACAGTGGTAGGATCAACGTACTCCGCCTATGCCAGAGGAGTGCTGGTGTGGGTGGCGCCACACGTCCCATTCAAGCTAATTGAGGAGGTTGTGGGGGAGGATGGGAGGTTGGTTATGGTGAGGGGGCTGGTAGAGAACAAAGTAGTGTGCATTGTAAATACATACGCGCCTAACCAGGAAACGGCGACATATTTTAGGACGCTGTGCACCAAGCTCAGTGTTGGGATGGGGGGTACGGTGATATGGGGTGGTGACTTTAATTGCGTGTTGAACCCCAAGGAGGATAGGTCGGATGACAAGATGGCTGGGCCCGGTCCGGCGGCTAGGGTATTGCAGACGCTGCTGGCGAATTTTGGCCTAGTTGATGTGTGGAGAGCGAAACACCCGAGCGCGAGACAATACTCGCACTATTCGGCTCCGCATCTACTGCACACGAGGCTTGACTACTTTTTCACCACGCCAGACATAGTCGCGGAGTGCGACCATATAGAATACAGGGCGAGGGTCCTCTCTGACCACTCACCCCTGGTCATGCGATGGCAACTGTATCCCCCACGAGCGCGTATACCAACATGGCGCCTAAGGGCGGAGGCGCTCAAAGACCCCGCCTTCAGAGAGGATATCAGGGAAGAGATAATTGCTTATTTTGAGGTGAATAAAGGGAGCGTTAAGTCGGCTGGCACCTTATGGGAGGCCTTTAAGGTTGTAATGCGGGGGATCGCCATTGCGAAGTCTAAGGGATTGATGGGGGGAGTCCTGGCGGATTTGCATAGAGCTGAGACCGCGCTGGAGGAGGAGTTGAAAGGTGGTGGGACAGATGCAGAGGCGGTCTCTAAATTGCAGCAAGAGTGTGCGGAACATTGGGACAGGCTCTGTAATTTGAATTATAGAAAGTATACTGAGAGACTGCATGCGGGGGGAGATAAAACGGGCCGACTCTTGGCTTGGCTGTACAAGAGTGAGACCCCACGATCCCCGATCAGAATGGTAACCAATGAAAAGGGGGAGGAGGTAGACACCCAAGAAGGCGTGAACAGGGCATTCGTGCAATACTATAAGGTCCTATACGAAGATTGCGAGGGGGGCAGCCAGGAGGAGATAGACGAAGTGCTGGAAGATGTAGGCTTGCCCAAGGTCAGCGATGAGGAGCGAGAGGAGCTGGATGCTCCGATCACCCTGGAAGAGCTGAAGGAGATTGTGAGACAGTTGCCCACTAGTAAGACCCCAGGGGCAGATGGGTTCCCCAGTGAATTTTATAAAGTTTATGCAGAGGAAGTGCTCCCGCCCATGTTGGAAATGCTCAACGAAGCGTACGAGATGGGATGGTTGCCGGAGTCACTTAGGGAGGCGATTATAATACCGCTCCCCAAGCCAAATAAACCGGGACATGATTGTGGCTCCTACAGGCCCCTGTCGATGTTGAACCAAGATAGTAAGATCCTGACAGCTGTCCTGGCTACTAGAATGCGTAGAGTGATCGGCAAGTTGATCCACCCTGACCAGACGGGCTATGTCCCTAATAGGAACATCACTCACAACCACAGGCGCCTCCACAGGGTGGTCGAGTGGGGTGGTGGTGAGGACGGCGAAATGGCGATAGTAGCATTGGACGCGGTTAAGGCGTTGGACTCTGTTCGATGGCCTTGGCTGCTAGCGGCTCTGAAAGGGTACGGGATGGGAACAGGTTATGTTAGGTGAGCCGAGATGTTATACAGCGCACCACTGGCCAGGGTCCGTACGGGCGCAGTGGTGTCAGAGAGATGGCAGTTGGGCAGAGGCACTAGACAAGGGTGTCCTTGGTCCCCTATGTTGTACATCCTGGCCCTAGAACCCTTGGCGATTTACCTCCGGCAGCAATATGACCCGGTCGGCATCGAGGTAGGAGGAGAGTGTCACCTTATATCCCTGTATGCGGATGATATGCTGTTATACCTAAGATACCCAGAAGAAAATTTGCAGTATGTCTTAGAGGTGATGGGGAGGTACGCCTGGTTGTCCGGTATAGCGGTGAACCCTCAGAAATCCACTCTATTTCCGCTGGGGGGCTATGTGGGGACTCCAGTGGAGAGGTTGCCAGTGTTGCAGATCCCGTGGGCGACGAGATCCTTTAGATACTTGTACACTGAACTTGCTGTGGGGAAGATCGAGAAATGTATGAGGTTCTGGGAAAGATTGCCACTAGCGATGATGGGCCGAGGAGCCATGCTTAAAATGGTGGTGCTGCCCAGGCTTCTGCATTATTTTAACAACATCCCCTACATGATTCCTAAGAAGTTTTTTGTGAGGCTACACAGTGTTTGCAGAGAATTCCTGTGGCATGGCATGCGCAACAGAGTCGCACTGTGGAAGCTGCAGAACTTCTATGAGAAGGGCGGAATCAAGCTGCCGAACTTTGAGGCATATTATGTAGCAGCGCAGCTACAATATGTGTCCAGGTGGCTCTCCGATGAAGAGACCCCTGAACACAGGCTGTTTGGGAGGGATTGCTCCCCTTTTTACTTGAGAGAGGTGATCTGGGTGGCTAATGCATGCATGAGGGAGCGGCCTAGTATGCTAGCTTTGGGACGGAACATGTGGAAACGGGCCTGCCGGATGATGGGCAACCCTCTGCCGTGTGTATTGCAGTTCCCATTGGTCGCACTGGCGAGGGGAGATGGGCAGCTCAGGGCAACCATTCGGATATACTGGGAGTCAGTGGGGTTGGTCACCATGGGAGATATTTGGCAGGATGGGATCATCTTGGAGTTCGAAGAATTAGAGGCAGGGTCAGGACTGCACAGGGGTCAATATATGACATATCACAGGATAGTGCAGGAGATCCGGAATAAGTGGCCCGAAACTACCCTGGCCGATGAACCGGATGCCCCGATGGAGATACTATATGACACATCGGAGGGCGGGCACGAGGTCTCTAGGTTGTATGAGATGTTGATGATGAAGGCTGGGAGCGATTTAGGGCACTTGAGACTGGAATGGGAAACGGAGATGGGGGCCCCGATGACAGATGGGTTGTGGGAGCGAGCCCTTGGGTATCATAAAAAAGTATCGAGAAATGCCAGGTTCAAGCAAATACAGCTTTATATAACGCACAGAGCATACCTGACCCCTTTGAGAATATCCAAATTTCGGGGTGTTGGACGCCAGGCGTGCCCCAAGTGCGACGAGGAGAATGCAGACATGATACACATGTTTTGGGCGTGCCCAGTAATTGCAAGCTATTGGGGCGAAGTGGCGCAGAAGCTGGCAGGAAAGGGTGTCACACTCAAAGTGGATTCAGCTTGGGCCTGCTTACTGGGGGATATCCCAGAGCGCGTAAACTTAGACATGTCGATAAATTGAAAGATCTGGCTTATGTGCTTGCTAAACGTAGGATTGCCATGGGTTGGAAGGAGTGTCATAAACCACGAACGGAGGTCTGGTGGAGGGATCTCCAAAAATGGGCGGAGGCCGAGACGGCTGTGTGGCGAGATGCCAGTATCGCAGGGGAGGACGAGGAAATGTGCTCTCTTGCGGCATGGAAACTGTTGATAGCTGAACTGTTTGGAACGGGGTCAGCTTCAATTGACTCTGAGAGTGCTGACGCCCCCTCGCCCACAGCGGATACCAATGGCGAACACCATACAGGCTCATAGGGGGGAGGGATGGGGATTGCAGTGTTGTTTGTTGTTAAATGTGTTTATTTATGTTCAAGTTGTAATGTTGTGTGGTTTATATATATAAAATAAAAAAATATATATTTTTTTATTATATATAGTATTTCCTGCATTTAACAAGCAACACATTTAGGAATTACCACCATGAGAATTACCACTTGCAGAAAATCCTCCAAACCCCTAGAGTACTAAGGGAATCAATAATGGGGAATAACATCAACTCAGAATCTGAAGGATTCATCTCCATTTCTGAGGCAGTATTATGGCTGTAAACAGACTACGGATGAGTATAACTAGATTACTGGTTTCTAGACAACCTGCTCTATATTTCTGTATTTCTGTACTGCCTGTATATGCGTTCATTTTATCTGTATAACCATTTTTTTTGTCTTGTAACCAAGTTCTCAAGTATCCTTGTACTGCCTGCGCCCAGTTACCCTTGCGGGTTTGGTTTTTGCGCTATACCAAATAAACAAACAAACAAACAAACAAATGAATATGGTAGAATTACCAATGGTAATACCACCATGCTCGCAATGAGATCCAACATCATTAATGATTCCATAAAACAATGGCAAATAATTTGGAATAAGTAGAATAACAGATTTAAAGGAAACATCATGGCAGGACATGTGAAATGTCAACAAACAGAAATATGCTGCCTAATAGAACAAGACAAAGAGGAGGATATATGGAAAACCTGAGGAAATAGTGCCAAAATAGGTTATTGCCACGCTGTCGCGTGGATTTACAGCAGTGGAAGTCCCCATAGGACTCCATGGGGATGTTGGAGGAATTATTGTGAGCTGTAATTGTTCTGTAATAATTCTGCCGATTTTTGGTGCTAAAGTGGAGGATTTACCTCCAGAACTGGAGGTAAATCCTCCACTTAAACACCAAAGTCGGAATTTGGCGATTCGGTAAAAACAGCAGCAATTCCGTTATGGCCAAAAAAGTGGCAGGAACAGAATTACCATTACTTTTTATCTGCTCCGCCAAAACAGAATGAGGCCCATAATCATTAAAGCAAACAAGTGTGACATTTTCATTATTAAGAAGCATCCCAGTTAAAGCATTGAATCGTCAGCATTTATCTGAATAAACAGAACACTTCTTAGTATTGCTAGTGTCTAATTTACTATCATACATAAGACATTCATAACAAATGATGAGATTTTGGAGGGTGTAAAAGGTTATAAATCAGTTACTGTGGATGTGACATTACTATATGAGTATCAACTATAACCAAGAGATTTAAGTTGCCAAACACTTTTTAAAGCAATGCTTCATCAGCTTTTTCAACATGGGAAAATGCGTGTTACATAAAAACATTTTCATCATTAATTCAGACATTTGCAAAGAAATATCAGGAACTGTGATGGGCGTAAAATGTCTGACCATGCATGTAAATCTATTGATGGTGTACCTTAAACACAAATTTGTCAATGCCAAGAAACCCATAACCTGACTCCAATATTGATTTAGATGCATCAATTACAATTGCATGGTATGGAGATACATTAAACAACTACACACCTTTTGGGATTATTATTATTTTAATTGTTTATTCAAATGCATATGGCTCATATGTCTAGCCTTTTGCATACATATATACATATGAAAATTAGGACATATAGGTAAACAATATTACATAAAAGGGGGGGCGTGGCTACAGGGCCATGTAAGAGGACGTGTTCCCAGAGGAGCTCCTGTTGATCCTGCAATGATCCGGACAGAAGTTGCACACAGACGGGTCTTCGACCGATCAAATTAAGGGTGCAACCTTGTGAAACTGCATGGCGTGACTCGAGTGTGTTTTTGAACCGGAAGGCACAGCGGCTTATGAAAACTGACTCCGAAGAAGAGTGCAGCTGCTCGCAGGCGAAGGATCCAAAATGGCGAACCCCCGAGAACAAAGAAACGGAGCACGAAGATAAGCATACAGGAATAGACTGCTGCGGGCGGATGTGTTGGGAGCGGACTGACACTAACAAGAGAGCTCTGATGAAGGATAGAAGAGCAGAGACTCTCCGTTGCTGTAAGGCATGATTGAATCAGGATCCCGGTGAAAGAAGCAGATGAGAATAGTGGACCATACAGTAACCGGAACGCGCACACAAGATATCACGAGAGGTTGAACCCTGGTGCCGAACGATCTGGCCACAACGAAGAGCGGATACTCTAGGAAGCTCGGTCTCCTTCCCGAGGCACTGGAGGAAGGAATACGAGGACTGATGAAATGAACACACGGCCGGCGGCATGCTGGCATACCCAGCACTCAGTGGATACAGTATAACAACGGAATGCGAGATAAACATTAAACACGCCTGAAGCCGAAACCGCAGTGGGTTCGGAGAACATTTGTAGTGGACGCTGGCAGTGCAACATTATTACAACAACAGGCACAGCTACATATGTTGGTTGAGCGAGGGCTGCGACGCTCGTGACATGAGGAGGTTCAGAGGCAGAAGCACACAGGCGCCTGCAGAGGGGACAGAGCGTTATGCAAGGCGAGCCCGAGGCAGCTGCACGCAGTAAACGAAGGTGAGGAGTCTGGATGCTGCCGGATCAACTGCAAAGACCGAACAGCGTGGCTATCATAGAATAAAGGGAAGAAAGAGGAGTGGGCGGAAAAGCAGACAAATGCGGTATGCTTCCTCATGAAGGAAGACTGGCGAAGTATTACGCAGCAGCAGCCCGAAATATACAGCAGTATATTAAAAAGAGCACAATGTTGATCGGACCATTCTTTGCCCAGACCTGGTGAAACGGCAACTACCGTATAAACCAATGAGGGCACACAACATCCCATAAGTCTGACGCCTGGGTGTGCCAACGGAAAAGGCAGAGGGGCACAGCGGATTGGGCCCCATAAGCGAGGCACGTACACCACGTAAGGGGAATTTCGCCCCTTATGATGCACCAGAGGCAATGGATGACCCGCAGCCACTTATCGTAAGAGCCCGAACGAAAGGCCCATCCTCGCCATTGTAGGAAGAGGACGAAACGGACGTACAAAGGCACACAACACACCCTTCTGTTGGAAAACAATGAGCGGACAGAACACTGGTGCACGAATCACGTTGCCTTCGATCGGCGGATCGCACTGTTGAAACTGACATGAGGCAGACAGTGCGGCAACCCCGCGAGCACTACGCTTCGCAGAGAGACCCCCGTTGGGGTGGAGACCTCGCAGGAGTCCAGAAGAGGGCGAAACACAGAACGTCGGCCCTCACGGAGTCCTGGTACACCAGAGGACGGGGCCCGGGTTTGGTGCGAGATCGGGGTGGACAGTGCCGAAATCCCGCGGGCACTGCGCTTCGCAGTGAGACTCCCGGTGGGGTGGAGACCCCACAGGGCTGGAGCCCAGAAGAGGGCAAGACACGGACAGTGCGGTAACCCCGCGAGCACTGCGCTTCGCAGGGAGACCCCCAGTGGGGTGAAGACCTCGCAGGGGCCCAGAAGAGGGTGGCACTTGGGAGGAGGCGAAGGAGATTGCCACAAACAGCCTCAGGCAGGGGTACCCCGGGAAATCTTGTTGTGTGAACGAGCTGCCCTGAGACAGGGCGCCGAGCGCAAGCCCAGGCCCCGGAGGGCAAAATAGGAGCGTGGAAACTGAAGAGCCCAGGCTGCAGAGTGTAAACTGGGACTGGGAATCGGCACACGACGCCCAGGAGGGTTCTGGGGAGCACGAGCTCGGGCGCAGCACGCCACTGCTACATGTGGGCTGGAAATGCAGCTAATACAGCTGGGGCAGATGAGGGGTGCCCTGCATAGGGTAGCCTGAAAACAAAGGGAGGCTGACTCGTTGCAGGAGCCACTCACCAGACTTGTGGCTCCCACATATACACACAAAAATCCATGATACAGCGCGCCGCCCAGAACAAACTGGGAAGTGGAGACACCCATCTACCGGCTGAGCGGAGCAGTGTGGGGGAAGGCACGGCAGGTTTCCGCCCAGTCGACATAGCAGGATGTCCTCCAAAGTGGTTAGACCCAGGATCAAACAGCCCACGATGGAGGCCTATGCTAAGTCACCCCCGGGTGCGGAGGGGGGCAAAAGTAAGGAGACCCCCGCGGCAGCGGCGGAAACACCGGGTACGATCCAGGAGGTGTTGGCAGCGATTGCTGATTTAAAAGTGGCCTGGGAGACGAAGTTGGGCCTGGCTATGAAAGAACTGCAGGAGGGCCTGGACCTCAAGATCGGAGCGGTCCAGGAGGAGGTGAACCTGCTGAGACAGGATGTGCGGATGATTGGGGAGCGCACTGGGGCCTTGGAGAAGGAGATGGCCCCGACTACGAAGGTGTGCGCTGCGCACGCAAAGGAGCTCCATGCCCTCGTGCAACGGGTGGGCAATTTGGAGGACAGAGCTGAGCAAGCAGAGGGGCGCGCCAGGTGCAATAACATCCGTATTGTGGGTCTAACGGAAGGAATGGAAGGGTCAAACCCCACAGAATACGTGGAAACCATGCTTTTACAGGAGATAACAGGCGGGGCACTGACCCAGGGGTTCGCGGTTGAAAGAGCGCACAGGGCCTTGACTAGGAGACCGGCCCCAGGAGCCCCCCCGAGGCCGCTGATCTCAAAGATCCTGAATTACCGGGATCATGAGAAGATTCTCGAATTTTTCCGGAGGGGAGGAACGATTGAGAGGGGGTCAGCAAAGATCACGGCGTACCCGGACTATACACTGCTTGTACAGCGTAGTAGAATGAACTTTGGGTCGGTAAAAAGAAGGCTGAAGGAGGCAGGCCATCGCTACATGTTGCTCTACCCAGCCAAGTTGAAAGTGTTTTATAAGAACAGATCCCTTTTCTTCGAGACGCCGACTGAGGCGATGGACTGGCTGGAAATGCAGGGCCGACCTCAGGAACCGGATGTCCAGATGGCAGCTGCGGAAGATAAGTAGCATGTTGCTGTGTCACCCGTGGTGACATAGCCAAGACATTGGGACTTGAATATAGGGGTGTATTATGCTTGTGGGGAGTGAGTCGTGGTATCAGCCGGCTGGACCCGTTGGATGCACTTTTCCTAAAACAGATGGTAGGGAGCTCCTAGGAGGCACCCCTTGTTCCCAATAGTTATATACTTAGTTAGGTCACTGTTAGATTGGTGACGCCCCGCGGGGTCCTAGTCCTCGGTTACGGGTCAGGATCAGACGCGGGTGGGCCTGAGATCCAGGGATGGAGCTGGGCATTTGTTGGGGCAGGGGAGGGTGGGGGGGTTTGGGGTGTGTGCTGTGGTGTGGAGTTGGGGAACAGGGAGGGGGGAATTGTTGGAAGAGGGAAGGGGGAGAGTCGGAAAACGAACCTTCAGGGGGAGCATTAACGGGAGTGCTGAGTTGGGAACAGACCGAGTAGATGGCATCGGGTAATCTCCGAATCGTGACCTGGAATGTACGGGGCCTTAATAGCTATCTGAAACGAAATCAAGTGTTGCTGTACTTAAAGAGGATGCGCATCGACAAAGCCCTGCTGCAGGAGACTCATCTCACTAGGGAGAAGCTGGAGGTGGTCAGGAAAAAATGGAGGGGTAATGTTGTGGGGGCTACGTACTCGGCATACGCCAGAGGGGTTATCACTTGGGTGGCGCCGCACGTGCCGCTTCAGGTGCTTAGCTCAACGGTGGACCCGGAGCGCAGAATGGTGGCGGTAACAGGGCTCCTGGAGAACAGGGAAGTGCATATCATAAATCTGTATGCCCCCAACCATGACACAGCGGCTTATTTTAAGTCCCTTTTCGGCAAACTTGGCCCCCTGGCTGGGGGCGCGATGGTGTGGGGAGGGGACTTTAATTGCACCCTGAATCCCAAAATGGATAGGTCAGTTGACAAGGCGGGGAAAATGGCGCCGGCGGCCAAAGCGCTGGGGACATTGTTGGATGACCTAGGCCTAGAGGATGTGTAGAGAAGGCTGCATCGTATGGAAAGGCAGTACTCGCACTACGCAGCGCCACATGACTTGTACACAAGGCTAGATTATGTGTTTGCTGTGGCTGCGATAGCGGGAGAAATGGTAGGAGCGGAATACAAGACCCGGGTGTTATCTGACCACTCGCCTTTGGTGGTAGAGTGGCGACACCAACCCCCCAGATCGCGGATCCTGACATGGAGACTTAGGACCGAGGCACTGCAAGATGAGGGGTTCCGGGAGGATCTGAGGGATGCCATTGAGGAATATTTTGATATAAATACGGGCAGCGTAAGCTCTGTGGGAACGTTATGGGAAGCGTTTAAGGTGGTGGTGCGTGGAGTAGCCATTTCCAAATCCAAAGGGCTCCAGGGGGGGTATCGAAAGGGAACTGCAGGAAACGGAGAGGGAGCTGGAGGGCCTCACACGACATGAGGACACCGCCCGTGAGAATAGAACCAAGATAAAGGATCTACAGTTAATCTGCAGTGCACTCTGGGATAGGCTGTGTAGACTAAACTACAAGAAATACACGGCGAGGCTACACGCAGGGGGCGACAAGCCGGGCAGATTGCTGGCCTGGTTGTATAAGAGCGAGACCCCCCGCTCAGTGATCAGTGAGATTAGGGACGAGGGAGGTTGTATCTTAATACCTAAAACGAGGAGTTCCTCAAGTTTTATAGACAGTTGTATGAGGACAAAGGGGAGGATATGTGTCTAGACATACTGGACACATTAGAGGACATAGAACTGCCCACCCTGGACGACCTAGAACGCACGGAGTTGGACGCGCCTGTCACCTCAGATGAGATGGAGGTGGTGATTCAGAATCTGCCCACGTGCAGGGCGCCCGGGTCGGATGGGTTGCCTAGTGATTTTTACAAGACATACAAGCAGGAGCTACTCCAGCCACTGCTTGCCATGTTCAACGAGGCCTATGAGCAGGGGGAACTTCCATTGTCCCTTTGCGAGGCTGTGATCATCCCACTCCTGAAACCAGGCAAGCCGGCCATGGAGTGTGGGTCCTACAGACCTTTGTCAATGCTCAACCAGGACAGCAAAATACTTACGGCGGTGCTGGCTAATAGGCTGAAGAGGGTGATCGGTAAGCTGATACACCCAGATCAGACGGGCTATGTCCCAGGCAGGAACATCACTGATAACCATAGGAGGCTACACCACATTATTGACCAAACTGAGGTGGATATGGGCGAGTTGGCTATTGTGTCGCTAGATGAGGTCAAAGCCTTTGATTCAGTATGGTGGCCTTGGCTGAAAGCGGCCCTGAGGGGATACGGAATGGGACCTGGATACATCAGGTGGGTCCAGTTGTTGTACAGCACCCCGATGGCGAGAGTCAAAACAGGATCCATAGTCTCAGATATTTGGCAACTCAGCAGGGGGACTAGACAGGGATGCCCTTGGTCACCCATGTTATACATACTAGCACTAGAGCCGTTGGCGATATGCCTGTGGCAACAATACGAGGAGGTGGGTATCAGCACAGTAAGTGGTAGACACCTGGTATCACTGTATGCAGATGATATGCTCCTTTATCTGCGTTATCCGGAAGAGAACCTGCAGTATGTGCTGGAGGTGATGGACCGTTACGCCACCCTCTCGGCATATCGGTGAACCCTAGAAAGTCTAGTCTGTTTCCCTGGGTAGATATAAGAATGTCCCGTTACAGAGACTGCCTATCCTGCCAAACCCATGGCAGATTGAGACATTTAGGTATTTGGGAGTAAATATTTATCACAAGATCGAGGCGGAGCACAAACATAATACAGAGAAAGCAATAGAGGGGGTCAAGAACACCATGGTGTTTTGGTCCAGATTGCCCCTTACTATGATGGGGAGAGCGGCCTTGCTTAAGATGGTGGTCCTGCCTAGACTTTTTTTGATTCCCAGGGGCCTATTTGTGAGACTTCATAGCATGTATATGGGCTTCGTGTGGGGTAACTCCAGGAACAGAGTGGCCCTGTGGAAACTCCAGAACCCGTGTGATAAGGGGGGCATAGGCCTGCCAAATTGTGAACTCTATTATCTGGCGGGGCGGCTGCTGTATGTGGCCAGATAGCTGTCGGCTGAATACTCGGCGGAAGCCAGGCTTTTGTGGGGAGACTCAGCCCCATACTTTTTGAGGGAAGTGGTGTGGCTACGGAAGGACAAACTGTTGGGGGGGCGGCTGATGAGGCTGGGCTGGGAGGTCTGGTGCAGAACATGGAGAATGATGGGTGATTTGGAGCCGTTCTCCCAGCAGGCCCCACTGGTGGCGCTGTGCGGGAACGACTCTCAACTATTTGAGTCGGTCCGCAGATACTGGGAACCGGTGGGCTTGGCCACCCTCGGGGACTTATGGCAGGAAGGGGTGGCATTGGACCAGAGGCTGCAAGAAAAGACAGGGGTGCACAGAGGCCAATATATAACCTACGCTAGGCTCATGAAACGGGTTAGAGAGAGATGGCCTGAGACAGTACTAGCTGATGACCCTGATGCCACCCTGGAAACTATGTATGATGTGTCGGAGGGCGGGCATGAAATATCGAGGATATACAAGCTCCTGAGAGCGAAGGCAGGGAATGAGCTGCTCCAATGAGCTGCTCCAATTGAGACAGGATTGGGAAGAAGAGGTAGGAGGACCCATGACAGAAGGGCAATGGGAGAGAGCCCAGGGGTACGATAAAAAGGTGTCAAGGAACGCGAAGCTCCAACAACTTCAACTGTATGTTACCCATAGGGCTTATCTGACTCCCGGGAAAATTGCAAGTTTTGGGGGCTCGGTTACGCAGAAATGCCCCAGGTGTGGGGAGGTTGAAGCGGGGCTGCTATATATGTTCTGGGCTTGCCCAGAGGTGCACAGATTTTGGGATGAGGCTAAAACGAAACTGGCTGGTGGGGGAGTGGTGCTGGACGTGGGATCAGCTTGGTCATGCATGCTCAGGATTTTTCCCAGACCCCGGGACTTCAAGCATATAAGCAAAATGAAGGATCTAGCTTTTGTCCTGGCCAAGCGCAGGATTGCTATGGGCTGGAAAGCGGCCCACAGACCCAGGGTGGAGCTATGGTGGGCGGACCTCCTAAGAGAAGCGGAATCCGTGGCTAGGTTTGAAGCGGTTACTAGGGGAGGTGAGGAGGAAGTAGGGCCCCTGCTGGCCTGGCGGCAACTGGTGACCTCTATGGCAAACCCGCACCAGGGTAATAACGAATCAGAGGACTCGGATGAGGAGTGCATAGATACTGTGCTACCCGATAATGCTCCTGTAGATGACACGAGAGAGCCGGCTCTAGTTTGTGGGGGGAGGGGGGAAGTTGGGGGATCACACTGTATAATGTGATGGTTTAATGATGCCTTTTTACGTACTGAAACAGTTGTATTGTGTGGGGTTTTGTTTGGTTTTTTGAAAATAAAATACATTAAAAAAAAAACAATATTACATAAAAGATATTTTAAAAGTATACATCGGAACGTGAACAATCATTGCACAAACACGAAAACATAAGTGATAAAAAGTAAAAATAACGTTACTTAAATAAGCATAATGTCTTGCTCCACAATTCATTTCATCATCAATTTTTAGTAGAATCCGATCCCAGATATGGAATGCAGCTGCCACTATAACCAAGGATTCAGCTAAAAAAATTGTAGCTGTGAGGGGTCAGTAATGTGAGACTCATAACTGGGTTTAGTTTTCCAAAGGTTTGACATTTTATTTTAAACAAAATTTGAAAATAAACCCTAACTAAACCTACTCTACCAGTGGATTCCCTACCTTGTCTAGGATCTAGGGGAAAAACTCCTAGCATACACAAAACTAACCCTCACACTAAACAACATAATAATTAAAAGTAATATAAAAAAAACATAAATGAAAGGTTACAAAATGACAAGTGTCGTGGATGGCTTCTATTTGTCCTAGGAAGATCCCTTCTCTTTACACTTAAGAGCCACCCTCTGGCAGCACTTATTGAGTCACCTGCACTTCTCCTCACCCCTACACACCCTTGACACTTTTCCCCTGTCCTCTTCCTCGCACTTGCATGATCTGAATGACACAAGGCCTAGTAAGTTTTATTGTTTGTCCTTCTTATGTTTCCCTCCCCTTGTGGTGCCTAGACACACTGTGTACAGGCGCGTTATAAATGACTTATCATATTGTATCATATCTGCGCCCCAGGTATGTTCCAAAGTCATTTTCTTCGAAGAAAAAGAAAGTCTTAAAGCACATCTTGAAAAGTTCCAAAGAAACAGAAGTTCACAAAAATATAAAACCACTGGTAACAGTTCCTTCTTCGCTTGATAAAAAGATTCCCTTTCCATGTTCCACAAAGAAAACAGCAGCACCAATGGTATACCTGGATAACCTCCTTCCAGGAAAGAATGGGCAATGTTGAAGACAAAAGTACTACTTCTACTTATCAACAACTCTTGTTCTTGCAATTTCTGCGGCGTCGTTAAATACAGTTTGTCAGGATGCTTCTTCTTAGGGTTTGCTCTTTCTCTAGAAACTAATTTCGGCCAAGGAAACTGTGAGAGTAGACTCCCTTGCCCCACCGTTGACTTCTGCTTCTACTACATTCAACTGATACATGTATGACAAAAGTATTGACGACTACAGTTCTACTGCTGCTACTGCGACTTAGAATTGTAGGCAACTTCAACAAGACTCTTCGACCTTTACAGGATGGCAAGGCACTTTTCTATCTTGTATGGCAAGAAAGGGCATCCTCTTTGCCTTTCCATTCAGTCTTGCAACTACCAGAAAATCTGCCTTTAGCTCCCAGACTGCTTCTTCTTAACTCGAACAGTCTCACCTCTACAGACTTTAAATGAGTTCTTCTTAATAACAACCAATATCCCTTCCCCAGATTCATATATACCTTCTACCTCCAGTAGTCATCCCAAGGCTGTAGTGCCCCTCTCCGAGCCTTGGATAACCGTGTCACCCTTGTATCAGAAGTCTCTGGGGCTACAGCATTGTCAGAGACTTGAAAATAATGGTGTTCTTTTTATTGTATATTTGTTTTATTTGGCATTTGTAAGGCACTTATACATTAAGAAATTGTCTTTCAAAGCGCCCACAGGGAAAAGGGACGAAATCAATGCAAGACAATGGAATATAATAACAGTGATGCTCAAAGAACGAAAGTGGTCCTACTAGGCCTTGTCAACATTCGGAGTGTGCAAGTGCCGAGAGAGAGACGGGTCAGGGGAAGGGGTAAGTGTTAGAGGTTCCACAGAGGAGGGAAGTGCCAGAGAGCCAGTTGCAAAAGCAACAGGTAAGTGCAGGCAGTGACCACTAGATAGAAGAGGGAACACCAGCCAATGCAATAGGTGCAAGTCTGTGAGACATCACTGGCCATTTAGTGCCCAAAGGCAAGTGCAGGGGGAGGGCGGATGCTGCAGGCATTTGGACAGATGGCCAGGACCCAGAAGGACACTTAAGGGACCAGGCCACCAATCTCAGCAACTTTGGGGTTTAGCATGTGCGAGAAGGAGGAGTGGAAGAGGAAAGTCTTGGGGTGCTTGCATAACTTGAGGAGATCTGATTCAAGACAGAAAGAGAGAGGGAGGATGTTCCAGAGGAGGGAGCCATCCAAGGATAGAGAACGTCCACCAGCTCTCTGCTTAGAGAAGCGCTTGACAAGCAGAGAGTTGGAGCCGGAGGATCAAACGGATCTGGAAGGATAGTATTTGGTGAGAGCAAATTGCAGATGGCATGGTCCCCAGCCCCAGAAAGCCTTATGGATCATGCAGAGGGATTTAAATTTAATCCTTGCAGCAAATGGAAGCCAGTGGAGAGATTTTAGGGCTGGAGAGATACAGTCCATGTGCTTGAGGCCAGGGTTAAGTCTTGCAGCCATATTCTAGATTAGCTGGAGAGGGCGTAGAGAAGAAGAAGGAAGATTAAGGAAGAGGCTGTTGCAATAGTCCAGCCTGGAGAGTACCAGAGCTTTGGAGACATTAAGCTTCTGGGAGATGGGAATGGGGAAGGTCCGGGCCCGGGTTCCTAGAGGGAGGAATTACTGAGCCCTCTGAACTCGGAATGGCCCGGTAATTCCCCATTTTGGGAACCCGGTAAAGGAGCCCGGTTTGGCGGCAGCCATGGCGCTAATAGCTCCATGGCTACTGCCAAACTCGTAATGAGGCTCTAAGACCAGAACTCAAACAATTTGATCGAATTATAATCATGAGTAAATTGGCCAAGCAGTGGCTTTTACCCTTTAACCTTCTAAACTTTTCAGAGAGAGATGGGACAGGAAAAGTCACATGTTCTTTGTTCATTTTGGTATTCTTTTGACATGGTGGAGGATATGTAATTTTACGGGCAAAAAAAGAATGGTTCTGGAGAGGTAGTAACTTTAGACATTTTAATTCTAGGTTATACTAGCTTGGTTTTACACATAGACTGAAAGTCATCAGAATCGCGAGGTGCTATAGCCTCTCTCGGAAAGAATCTTTCCACTATCTGAGGAATTATATCATTGTGTCACCCTGGGAAATCACCCCACCACCCTGTGCCAGTTGATCCTCCCACAGTACACCACCCTTAGTATTGGGATCAGGAAGCGTCTGCCCTCTCCTGGGAGGAGACTTTAGCAAGTTTTTTCATGGGGGATCCACAGGATTCTCCACATTGCCTAGAACTGATCTGTGTGAATACTCTCGGGTGATGAGCAAAAACATCCATAGTCCTTTGCATAATATTCATTCATGGGTACACAACTAGTGAGCATATGCCCACTAGTCTCTACCTGTGACTTACACAATCTGCAACGTCTTTGGTCGTGTGGTATGTTAGCACACGCTGCAGTATACTCCAAGTCTGGGAGCAGGTTTAAGCAGAGATATAGTATGAATCATCTCAGGGCAGAGCAACAGATTTTAGTTAAATAGCTACATGGTGTTTGAGGACAAAATCCCTGCATAACATATTCTGAGTAATGTCTCTTTGTTGATAGTATGTCTATTGACATTGTACGGTCCCAACATAATGATTTCATTTTTTACTTTTGCAGGAAATTTCCAATGTTCTCAATGTCATTGAAATGCAATCTAATAGCAGCTAGGTGGTTTTGTGCTATGTTGACCAAGGCCACATGAGCAGTGTTTCCAATCCTGAAACGCAGGTGTTCAGAAAACTGGGCTAGAATGGTTCCTGAAGAAACCCCTGCTTGTGACATTTTTACCAAATATTTACAGAAAGCCATCTTCCACAAAGTCAAAAGGGAGGTTACCCCCAACTCCAACCTAACGGCTTCTACCACAACCAAAGTAGGAAGCCCCAAGAGAGATCTTAGTATCTTGTCCGTGATGTTGTTAAACCAGCTGACTAATTTCACAGGGAGAGTCTCTAAGCCATACAGTATACACAGGCCTCCAGATAAGGTGGCTACCTGGCCTTTTTACGCATGAAAATCTTGCAAATACGACAGCTTTATTATTTTCCTGGGTACATTTACACACAGGTTTAGAGCAGAGGGCAGTGCAAAGGTCAGGTTATTTGATAGAAACTAGGAGGCTTCTTTTGATTTTTATCTACATGGATGTAATTGCAAGCCACCTCTGAAACAGAATGTATTTCTCTGAAGTCTTTCAAAAAAAGAAACTGCACACTGTGATAAAAGGAATGGTTTCTTTCCATTCAGCTTTAGAAGCACTGTGCATAATTTCCTAGAATTTTAGGATTGTATAATGAATTAGATGGAAAACTTAGTTGCAATTGAGAATTAATATTTTGTAACAAATTATGTTTTTTTTCCAGTGAAAGCAAACCAGTATTGCACAATTGTATTTTTCAGAGTTCTGGTGCTGTGTGCATAATCATGCAGAGGCAGTTCATTCTTAGACTGATAATTTAATTTACACTCTAATTATAAGTGTGTAAAATGATGACTACGCACAGTCTAGATAGATTACATCTATTCAGCCTTGCAGTAAATGGGGCACATTACTATAAATGGTCAGTGGCAGCAGAGTCTTTGCTCAAGGGTCAGTGATTGTCATTACACCAATCACAGGTGTTCTAGCCTCTCCAATCTTCAAGATTACAATTAAAACATCCAAAACCTGACTCTCCAGGAAGTGCAAGCACTGTTCAAAAACAAACCAATGACATTTACATGTGTAATTGACATAGAAACTCAGCAAAACCTGTCCCTGTGATAATCCAGATAGGTATTTAACTTCATGTAGTGCTTCATAAATGGTTCATCCAACATCTAGGTACTGTGATTATTATACCTCAGTCGATACTCAGTTAACCGACCTCTAAAGGATGTTAGCCAATAAGATAGCACTGCCCGTTGAGCACTCATTGCTGCAATCTGTGCGTGATCTGTAGGTTGCAGCTCGAATCCCGACAAGTCCAACTCAGCCTTTCATCCTTTCGAGGTCGATAAAGGAGTACAGACTTTGGTTTGGTGATAATTGTGATAAATATGTTCTATGTACAGCGCTTGGCCAAAAGCGCTATATAAATAACCATTTGACCATTAGATTAGATGTAGAATTTAGTATGGAGTCATTGCCTCTCTGCACTGTTGTATCATAACAAGGGCATACCATTAGGTAGTAATAGCTCCAGAAAATGAGGACTCATTAAACATCAAATCACAATTCTGCTATCGAACCTCAAAACACACAATACAATTCATGTTTGCTTTACTATGTAATTGGCTAGGTTATTGTGATTTCAACATTTAAATACATACAGGAGAGATAAAATGGCCAGACCTTCGAGAAATAATGAAAGGTGTATTCTGTCACAATGCAGAAAGCTGCTGTACGGTAATGATTTCCATACAGTTTGTGCATGCGTCGGCTGGATGTCACATACATTTTACTCTCTTGCAAAGGAGAAAAAGTCATTTATACTCTATTAAAATCACATTTACTCTCAAAGTTTAAAAACAGGGAGTAAAATACTCCCACCTCAAAATCTTATCTGGAGCACTGAGTATACATAGAATGATGGACTTCATGTAGACCTCCAAAAAACCCTGTATCGCGCCACCTCCTGCACATTTATAAATCTCTTAATAACCTGCCACTTAATAACGAGAAGCTGGGTCTGGCACTGCAGATAGTTAGGGGCACTTAGGATTGGCAATCCCAGATACAAGTAGCAGTCTAGGGTGTCAAGCCTAACCCCCGCCCCCATGTGCCAACAGTTGGTGGAGGCACATCGCCTTCTTCTGTGTATCTGCATGATCTTAGTTTTACTCTGATCGAATAGCACGAGTCATCTGTGTATGAGACCCAAGTTGTTCTGACTTCTCCAGTACGAGGTGTAAAATGACAGCACTTATTCAAGGTGGCATCCATGTCTGCCACATAAAGGCTAAACAAGAGGAGGACAAGGACGCACCCCTGCTTGAGTACTTTATTGGTGGCCAAGAGGGCAGAAATGTAGCCATCCTGAGAAAGTCTAACTGCATACAGCTGCTTGATTTAATAAAGCAGGTGCAAATTAATACCCCAGCATTCTAATTTCTCCCATAACGTGGCATGGAATATGCAGTCAAAAACTGCTGAATAATCTATGAAGCAGAGGTATAGCCCGCCAACCCCTCTGCAGTGAACATCAGCAAACAATAGTTGTAGTGCCCACATGGAATGGATCATGGAACATCCCCTTCTAAACACAAGTTGTTGAGGCATAAGTGGCTGTTTGTTCTTAGCCCAGCAAGCAAGAAGCCACAACAGGATGGTAGAAACAAATCTCACTGCTTGTGTCCAGCATTGCTAATAACCGAAAACTTTAATTATTCAGGAAAAGAACTGGTATAATTACTTTAATATGTGCTGTTCACAGCAGAGGAACAGAATTCACCAAGAAACAATGGGCCTCATTACGACCCTGGCGGTAGCCATGTCAGTAAAAACAGCACAGCTGCCGCCAGGGTTGTTTTTGTCCCGGCCTGGAAATTGGGAACTACCGGGGCATGACAGCCCCGGTGGTCCCAGTAATTCCCCATAGCCAGGCGCCGGGAAAAATTACCCCCATTCCCATTCGAGTCCTATAGGACTAAATGAAAATGGGGAGGACAGATGCACCGGCACTGTGTGCAACAGTGCCGGTGCATCCGTCAAGGTCTGCGAGCGGGTGCCATGCCGCCCGCCAGGTTTGACCTGGCTGGTGGAAAGGCATCCACTTGCAGAACTCAGAGTATGCCGGTCTGGTAACAACAGTGCCGGTAGCTTACCGGCACCATTGTTACCGGACCAGCATACTCATAATGAGGCCCAATGTGTCAACTACATTGCAGCATAATCCCTGCTAGTACCTCAGCACCAAACTAACCACTGCTGAGCCATGGAAATCTCTCTCTGCAAAGCCCACACCATGTTTTTGCCTTTCACATACCACTCCCAGCCCATTCCAAAACAGTGGTTCCACTAGTAGCCAAGCACTGGCACATGCGAGGAAGGCATGCTATCAAGAATAAACCGACACAAGTGATCACAGTTCAAGGGTGTTTATTAAACTGTACAGGTAGGGTTGAAACACGCCTAATCTAGACCTAAATCTAATATGGGAGCAAGCTACGACCATCAAATCAAAATAAGGCAGTCCTGGTGGCATCTTGCCAAAATAAAAGGGCCTATACTAAAAAAACGATTGCCAATCCTTACAACTAAATACCAAAAAAGAGTGTGGGATAGGATGCACAAGAAAGAAAGAAGTGTTCACAAATGATAAGTCAGGATGAGGTAGCCGGGGGACTCCCTTCCCCACATTTTGAACACGGGAAAAAGTGGGTCTCCTGAGAACAGCACATGCTCGGGCCTTCCCAGCCCGAGATGACAGTTCCATGTCAGGTATCAGGGCTGTCGGTGGTTAATCCTCTTTTCTATAAAAAGTCTCTTGCCTCCGAGGACCTGATAGGCTCAAAAATAACAAACAAAAAGTTCCTTTCAACTGTACTTTGGGTGATGTCTTGACCCTTGGGTCCCCCTCTTCCGGGTGCAGACCCTTCTTGACTGTTTGCCTCCCTTGTTCGGGTTCACTCTGGCTTTTGCAAAAATATTTTCTCCTTAGCATTCACAAATCTTACTGTCTTTTTAAACAGTTCCCCGTGGACATCCCTTTGCCGGGTGCACTTTTGTCAACACGCTGTTACTTGGGACTGTAGACTTCAACCCTCTTTATTGGCAGCCCTCCGTCAGGTTCACTCTTGCCACTTTACATTTCCTTTTGTTTTCTCTTGATGCAGGATCCATTTCCCTTGTATTCTCAACAGTTTGTCAGTCAAAGACTTCCGACTGTACGGGGATGTTGCTGGACCCCTGTATGACCACATTGACCTTTCTGGGCAGCCCTCCTATGGCCTTCTGGTATCAGTAGTTTCAAATAACATGGGATCAACCAGAGTCTCTCCAGTGAGCACCCACATGGTACTGATCCCCTCTGCATCTGGTCTTCCCTTAATTTACAGTTCTCTGAACTTTCCGCAATGTGCCAATCTGCGACTTTCATTCAACACAGTTTGGTCTTTCATTGGTTCATTGGCTGTGATGAACTGCTTGGCTTTCTTTGTATCCGGGGTCAAAGCCGGTACCACAGTAGCAGGCGTCTCCCTCGGTCCAGTTTATCAGCATAGGCACGCTCCATACAACATTGACATCTGCTGCAACACACTTGAGCTATTGTTCGCGATCTTACATTTCCTTCCACAGAGGTCTCGCGGGTCTGGGTCGGTAAAGGCAAGGTCGCTTCTCTCCTTGTCAGCCTTTTGGTTCTTGCCTCCTTTCTTCTCCTCTTGAACCATTGTGCCTGGATAGCTGTCTCATTGTTCGGTCTGCCTTATTCGTATTGTGCTCTTGTGCTCCACCTTTTGACCCTGAGAGGAAGGGAAAGGGCCATCAGGTGTGTCTGATCCTGGTTAATTGCCTGACTTTGCCTGACCCTTGTGTTGGGATATGATAAGTAAACGGCTTTGGTGTTTGTCTGTCGTCTTGCGTGATATACGAAAGTGTTGGTGTCGGAAAAGGGGGGTCGAGTTTCTAAGCTTCCTATATAGCAGGCTGGGGAAAAGGTATTAGAAGAAGGGGAATATCGTGTTTCACCCATCAGTGTCCCACTTCCACTCCACGAGGAACTCCCATCCAGGTGATCCTCCTGGATGACAGATCCCCGGGAACTAGTCAGGGAGACACCTTCACGTTTCTCACACAAGCAACCTATCATATAGGTACTTACCTACACATAGGGGGTCATTCCGAGTTTGGAGGCAGCCATGGTGCTATTATTCCAACCTTGGAGGACCCGGTAAATCCCCATTCAGAAAACCATTCCCCATTCCCATTCGAGCCCCCATAGGGCTCAATCGGAATGGGGAAGGAGCAAATAACGGGCCCGCTAATAGCGGGCCCGTTATTTGCTCCCTGGTCCCTTAACGGGTTCCACTAAGAACGGCTGGTTAGACCAGCTGTTCCTGGTGGGACCCGCTAAGGGACCTCGGAATGTGGCGGTAGGGGGTTAATGGCACCGCCATCCTTACCGGTGCCGTTAACCCCCTACCGCCATACTTGGAATGAGGCCCATAGACAGACATCAAATGTAAACAGTAGAGAACACCTAGAAAAATATTGGCACTGAGGACCAAAAGAGGAGGATGGGTAGCTATCCTACACAAACACCAGATTCCCATCCTACTTAAGGACACCCAAACTTGCAGCACAGATTGTGAATCACAGCAAGTAAAATTCCAACTCTCCTCTGCTATCTCCCACAGCTTAGTTTTCTGATCATATACAGACCCCCTGGCTACAACAGGAACTTTGCAGAGTCTTTGTGATGCACTGTCAACCACCTTCAACCAACCTCCAGCTCTCACCATACTAGGAGATTTCAACATCTTGTTTGATACCCCCTCAAGCCCAATGACCAGCTCGCGTACATATACCCTGGAAGCTCTCAACCTAACACAACTCATATCCCCCCCACTCATACCACAGGCCACACCCTTGATGCAGTATTCAGCACCACAAACTTCATATCCACTCTCCCACTGACCCTCTAATCTGGACAGATCACTCTGCAATCTTCTAAACCCTCACAACCTCTCTTCCCACCACAACCCTTATCCCTGTCCCACCATCGCCAAACACCTCCCATTACCACTCTCTTTAATAAAGTCACCATCAACCCTCTGGAATAAAGTCCCACCTCAACTCACTCCTAGTACTCTGACTCCAGAATGTCCCTCCCTCCATCAAACTCTTCAATCACTGGTTCTCCAACACCTTCATCCCCCTTACTTCAACAAAACCGACCTCTCAGAGACCAGGCCTCACCCCAAATAGTACACCACCCACCTCAAATCCATCAACACTCTCAAGCACTGACTGGAGCCGACTTGAAGAACCAACCCCAACCCTCAAAACAAATCCTCTCTTGCAAGACTGACAAGGGCCTATCGGTCAGAAATTAGGCAAGCCAAACAAAAACTTCAATGGGAACAAAAACCTGAACTCTCGCAATCCAAGTAAGGAACTGCACAGAATCATCTCTGAATTCAAGATACCAGGTTGCTCAAGCTCCCCCCAACTCCCAAGCTCCATTTTACACCTTGTCTGAACACTTTCACAACATCGCTATCGAGAAACACTGTGCCATTCTGTTTAAAATAGCAATGATGCTCCCTACCCCTCCCCGCTATTCTCCCAACCACAGAATCCCCTCCATCCCTATGCCAGCATTCTCCTCTTTCTCCCTATCTCACACCAGCAGCTCATCACGCTCCTAGCACAAAGCTGCTCTTCAGGCTCTCCTGAAGACCCATGCCCGCCCTCACTCTTCAAGAACATCCTAACATCAACCTGCGCAGGCGGCATTGCACGGTCAACCCTTAACCAGACCCTCACCTCTCGAATCTTTCCAAAAGCCTTCAAAATATCCTATGTCAAACCCCTCCTCAAAAAACCCTTGCTCGACCCACTCATCTCCCAAAACCTCCGGCCCATCTCTAACACCTGCTTCATTACCAAGCTCCTGGATCGCACAGCATATAAATGGCTCTGCCTCTTCACAGAAGCCAATAACCTTCTTGACCCAGCTCAATCAGGGTTTAGACCCCTCTGAGGAACCAAATCCTCCCTTGTGTTTGTTTAAGATCACTTAAAAAGAACAGCAGACACAGAATGATGCACAGCACTCATCCTTCTCCACTTATCGTCCGCCTTCAATACTATTGACCACTCCATACTTCTAAACAGCCTAGACTCCTTAGGAATCAAGGACATCTCTCTCACATTGATCTGCTCCTTCATCTCAAATTGCTCACAAATCATGCTCTTCCCCCTTTCACCTCCATTTCTCACCCAATTCTGAAAGGGGTTCATAAGGGTGCATCCCTATCTCCTCTCCTCTTCAATATCTACCCTAGACCTCTACCTGCTCTCATCCGATCTCATAACCTCATCTGTTACAACTATGCAGACGACACTCGGATCATCCTCGAAATCCCCAAATCCCCAGAACCTCTCATCCTGCTTTTCTGATATTGACCACTGGATGACGACCAACCATCTCCTCCTCAACCCTAGCAAAACAGAAATTCTAGCACAGGGCAAAACTACTCTACTCCCTCAATCAATCCCCTGGCTCACTCACCAGTGTTGTCCCCCACCACCTGGCAACTTCCACTTGTGTGAAAAATCTTGGAATCACACTGGACTCGAATCTATCCCTCTCCCAACACATAAACTCTATGTCCAGAACCTGCTTCTTCCACTTGCGCATCCTCATGTCGGAATTGAAACAATGTTATGCCTCCTATCGCAACAATTGTATGTGTATTGGCCTACGCCAAGTTGTCTAAACATCATATGCGAACAAATTCCACGGCAAGATCTTGACCTTAGAGAAAGTAATGTAAGTCGCCATCTTGGATTAAGCCGCCATTTTAGGTTCTCTTGTTGTATGGAAGTCACCCTGAACATCAAAAAAATGGAGGCCGAATGACATTCCGAGTAAGATTCTGGCCGTTGTGACCTCCGTACACATGAATAATTAATATGCCTGCAGGCCACTTGTCGGGGTCGCGAACTGAGACCTTGTCCTACTGTTGACCTATATGTGTAAATGTACAACTATATCAGCAAAACTAATCAAAATGCATATATTATAGGATTGACCTAGCAAGGAACCCATAGGCCCGACTCCTAGAATGGTTAACCCACGAGAGGGTTGGCCAAGGGCTGGATAAAGAGTATAAAAGACCCAAGTATTCCAATGTACGGTCTCTCTCACTAACATATCGAACCCTCGTTGAAGTTCGTTACGTTACTCTGAGAGCCGAATAGCTATCCATTTGTCAATTGACTTTGGTAACTGTTGAAGCTTTTGAATAAAGCACTTGTATGTTTCTTTGTAACCTGTGTTGGTGTGTTTCTTTTTGGGCTTCCCGGCCTCATATTATTATTCTGTTTCCACAGTTGGCGCCCAAATAGGGACCCTCAAGATTGATGCCGGATCATTGAAGGTTGACGCAGACTATCGAACCGGGATCAGACGGTGTGATACTACGGGCCCGATGAACGAGACGCGATACCTCGGCAGCGCTGCACGATCCGATCCTTGGACGATAGTCGTGTGGTCTGACACGGCATCTTGACGAGGGTCCATTTTAGAGGCAGGCAGATTTGTCGAAACCACCAAACACAAGGTAAAATTCGTTAGGTAAGTTCTTTGGTAAACCGTACGGTCCTCCTTAGGTTTGGTCAGGTGCAGTCGTGACCCGACTCTTAATTTAACCCTGACAATTTGAATTTGGCGTATTGTATCTGCAGACACAATTATTGACCAGGTAACACCAATTTTTTGAGAAATGCCTGGGAAATTGTCTAGCTGCTTTAGGGCTCTGTTCCGCAGCGATCGACAATCTTTGGAATTTAGCCGCCCGGCACCACAGGAGGGGTCGCCGGCATGTACTATGTACTGTAAGTATGGCATTGGAAGTATAGTATTTAATGATATTTGGCACAGACAAACCAGACATGCCTCCGAATTTCAGTGGCCAATCAATGGTAGTTTTGAGATCCCCCGTATTGAATACCTAGAATCGGTCTTGCTAAAAAAGAAGGCCAGACCTGCAGCATTTGATGTTTTGCATAATTGGAAAAAAGAAGCGTTGCAGCAGCTTAAAAGTAGGGATAAACATGCACGCCGTCATAAAACAAATGCCGAAAAGGCGCTGTTATATGATAAGGAAAAACATTCAGAGTCAGTCAAAAATATGGATAGGGCTTTCTCACTCGGTATCCAGAAAATGTATCCCTCTAAAGATTTTCATGCTTCTGAAGAATTTATTGAAAAATTGTTAAACGAACGCAGGCCTGGTGCCTCTGCGCCACCTCCGTATGATCCTCTCCCTGGTGCTCTGCCCATTCCTGTTGTTATTCCTGTTCCTCCTGTACAACCTACTGTTCCTATTCCTCTAGTTGTTGTTCCTCCACCTATCCTACCACCCCTTCCTCTTGCGCCGATAGTTGCACCCTCATTGAATTTGCTCACACCTCCGCTCCCGAGTGGTTCTGTATTGACTGAAGTTGATCGGGGTGCGGGGTCAAAGATTGTCACTCAAAATACTGTTTCTGCAGACAAGAAACGAGAATTATTTGCGTGGGCTAAGCACTGTATGGAGAGAGGTGATCAAGCTAATGTTTTTTCCACATTATCAAATATGGTTAATTTTCCCGAGAAAAATGTTTTTATCGAAGGTTTGGGGACTCATTTATGTGTAATGTGGGGTAGATTACATAATATGGATCCCCCACAAGGGGTGAGGGATCTAAATACTTGAGCGCTTTCGAGGGACACAGAGGAGAAAGTACATGGTCATGTTGAGAGATTGTTTGAGTATAGGAGGGACTTTGAAAAATTACGGGATGAGGATGGTGAAGACAACAGTATGTATGTGCAGAAATGGTTCCTTCCGTGTCGTAGATCGGCATCTGAGGAAGTACAAATTTGTACCAAAGATGCGATTTGATGGATCTCGGATTCATCGATACCGCCGGATGAAGTATATGACACGTATAGTCAGTATACAGTAGAAATGCAGAGGAAGGTGATTCAGGTAATGGTACAGTACCTGCAGGATGAATGTGTAAGGAAGAAGGTTAGTTGTCCTATAGAGTTATTGGGTATTTGTAAGAGGGCTTTTTCTACCGACACTTCTTCAGCTGCCTTAGCGCTCTACCTGGCTCTGTTGCTTAGTAAGCGGTCTGAGTTACCTATATCTCAGTTGCCTATGAGAGAGGTTCCTCTGACATTTGTCCCAAAGTTTGAGATTCCCGCTAACGCTGGGACTGGTGCACCCGCTGTGGACATCCCTGCACATTATGTATCGCAATTTGTTCACGTCCCGTTTTCACGACAGGAAGTGAACACTATTAGACAATAAATTCCCGATATTAGGAAAAACCCGACAGGATTCTACAAAGAGATAGAGTCCGTTTTGCAGTCCTCTGTGTTCACCTTAAGTGATATTGACTTGCTATTCCCTGTACTCCTGCCCGTAGATTTATGGAAGCAGGTTCGAACAATAGACGATGTGCCAGGGTTGGGAGATACGTGGGCTAACATGACTAGGTTTGATGGGGAAAGACCAGCTGGTGAGAAACCACCTCAGGTAATACTTACTTTGTCTGATAGAATTGTCGCAAAATTGAAAACCATAATTCCTGAGAAAAGAATTATTTGGGACAAGCTTACGGCCTGTGTTCAAGGAAAAACTGAAGGTTCCACCGAATTCTTTAATAGATTCGAACAGGCATTCTCTGACTTCAGTGGACAGGACTTGGGCACAGAGTCTGGGAAAAGGTTGTTTGTGGACAAATTTGTACGTGGATTGTTGCCCGACATCCAGTCACAGATTATGTCCTCTGAGAGCGCTTGGCAGGCGAAATCCCAATCTGAAGTTTTGCACATGGCTCAGTATTATGAGAACGGTGTTAATAATGAAAAAGAGAAAATAGAGAAGAGGAAAGGAGATTTGAAAACTAAAGTATTGTTACAACACATTTTTAGAAATCCCAGAGGAGGTACTTCACAGACCAGAGGTCAGTATGTCCCAAAAGGAAACGCTCCTTTGGGTCCTGTGAATGTTAATCAATGTGCCTATTGCCTCCAGGAAGGTCATTGGCGAGCACAGTGCCCCGTCCTTCGACAGAGGTCAATCATCGCATTTGGGAGTATGGGTAGACGACCTAGAGGTCGCCCCGGATTGGGGGGCCCCGATAGAGGTCAGTTCTCGCAAGATCCTCAGCAACCTTTTTCACGGGAAAATCAAACTTCGAGTGTGGACACAAGAAACATATTTGATCACCCTTCTGCTGCCTACCTTTCTGAAGAGCTTCCTTCCGATGACATTTTATTTCGTTAGGACTGCCCGAAGCAGGGTTTGGAACCTTCACCTATTCCCGTTAATCAGAAAGGTCCCTACGTTGAATTGTTAGTGGGGAATAGGAAACATCAGTTTTTGATAGACACTGGAGCACAGAAGTGCTCCATTGATCATTCCTGGGTTCCAAACATTCCACTGTCAGGGCAAACAAATGTTTCTGTAGGGTTTTCTGGCATACCAATTGCTTGCCCGGTTTCTTTGCCGGTGTCTGTTTCTTTGGGTCCCTTCACGGACCATTGTCCCTTCCTCCTGACTTCGAACTGTGGAGAGAATTTGCTGGGGTTAAATTTGTTAAAGAAACTGAATGCAGTAATTCATTATTCCTCTGACGGAGTGCGACTGACGGTTTCACCACAGCAACTTCCCAATTCTCAGTTTTTGACTCGACCATTGCCTCCTGAGTTTAGTGTTGTTCCGGAATGTTTGTGGGCGGTTGACGACAATGATGTCGGGGTGCTACAGATTGAGCCCGTTAAAATAGTTTTGAAACATGGAGTTAAACTACCGCGCATTCCACAATATAAAATATCAGTTGAGGGCGAGCGTGCTTTGAAGTCCATTGTCTCCGATTTTGTGCATCGAGGAGTGATTGAAGAGATTGCAGGTAGTTTATGATTTTGCCTGTATACAAGAAAGGCGACAATGCAATCCCATACCGTTTTATAATTGACCTACGTGCTATTAACAAAGTTGTCACCCCACAATTTCCAATTGTGCCTGATGTAACAACGATACTAACAATGATCCCTGCTACAGCTACACACTTTAGTGTTGTGGATCTAAAGAATGCTTTCTTTAGCATTCCTATACACAAGGAGAGTAGATATTTGTTTGCGTTCACCTTGGGAGGACGTTCGTTCACATTTACTCGTGCACCTCAAGGATATACTGAAAGTCCAAGCATTTATAGTAGGGCTTTGAAAGAGCAGCTTGATACCCTTGAATTGCCACCTACTTGTACATTGCTTCAGTATGTCGATGACTTACTTTTAGCTGCAGATTCTGAAAGTGCTTGTAAAGAAGGCACTGTATTGTTGCTTATTAATCTGGCTGAAAACGGTCATAAAGCTTTGTTCAAAAAATGTCAATATTGTTGTCAGGAGGTCGCCTATTTAGGCTACCTCCTGTCAAAGGAGGGGAGAAGATTGACACCTGAAAGAATAAAACTCATTTCTGGCATGTCTGTTCCAAATACACAGAAGGATGTCAGAGTCTTAATAGGTATGGCTTCTTACTGTAGGTTGTGGATCCCGAACTTTTCACTAGTGATAAAACCGATGTTGGCTTTGACAAAGAAGGGCATTTCTCTGCCGCTGCCATGGAAATCGGAACATCAACGATCATTTGAGCTTCTCAAAACCGCGTTATGCTCTGCACCGGTTCTGGGTACTCCAAATTATGACAAGGCCTTTGTGTTGTTTGTGCATGAATGTGATGGATGTGCTTTGGCTGTGTTAACACAGGAACACAGAGGGAAGAATAGGCCGTGCGGCTACTACTCTTCCGCCCTTGATCCTGTCGCATGCGCTTTGCCAAGATGTTTGCGAGCTGTTGCTGCTGCGTCTGTAAAACAGAGTGAGGGAATGGTCCTAGGCCATGATTTCATTTTGATGGTACCTCACTCTGTAGATGTCCTCTTGAATAAAACCCAAACACAACACCTCACCTCTGCATGGCTGACAAGGTATGAATTAATTCTGTTTGCCCCTCACATTCAAATTAAGAGGTGTTGTGTTCTTAATCCGGCTGAACTCCTACCTCTCCCACAAAATACTGTTTGCGGTGACGAAGAATTACATGACTGCCTGTATACTACTGAACAGGAAACGAAGGGCAGAATAGACCTTATAGATACTCCGTTGGATGCGGAAGGAGAGCTGTTTTGTGACGGCTCCTGCTTCAAACTCCCAGATGGTACATCTGCAGCTGCCTACGCAGTTACTACGTTGAGTACGGTTGTTGAAACTAAGAGAATTCCGCATAACTCTGCCCAGGCCGCAGAGATTATAGCGTTGACCAGAGCTTGTGAACTCTCCGAAGGGCATACAGTAAACATATATACTGATAGCCAGTGCGCCTTTGGGGTGGCTCACAACTTTGGGAGGCTCTGGTCGGAAAGAGGGTTCCTAACCTCACATGGGACCAAGATTCAGCAGGGTCCCCTGATAGTGCAATTGCTCTCGGCACTCTCACTCCCTAGGCAGTTAGCGATCATGAAATGTGCAGCACATCGTAAGGTCATAGATGATGTGGGAAATGGGAACGCTTTTGCTGACCAGATAGCCAGGCAAACGGCCACAGACCTTAGCGCAGACATGTATGCTCCAAGGGAAACAAAAGATGCCTATGTAATGGGTGAGGGTATTGGGTCTGTGCAAGATATCCAAACTGATGCCCCAATAGAAGAATCTAAAAGGTGGGCCTAAGGGATGGGGAAACTGGATGACGATGGGTGTTGGGTGGATACATCTGAAGGGAAATGGTTTCTCCCTGATTCATATGTGCTGGCGATGGTTACGATGGCACACGGTCCTACGCATGTGTGTGCTCAACAGATCACGAAAATGTTACAACAAGTCTGGGTGAATGATAAAATTTTGAAGATTGCACAGCAACATGTTCAGAATTGTATGATTTGCTAACAGCACAATGTGGGGAAGGGGACAGTAACTCCAAGGGGTAGCTTTGGGCCCCCTTCTGTTCCCTTCGAGGTCATCCACTTTGATTTTATTGAGATGGAACGGTGTAACAATCTAAAATATGTTCTTGTGATTATTTGTGCTTTTAGTAAATGGGTTGAGGCTTTCCCCGTTAAGGATGCTACGGCCATGACCACTGCAAAGACTATGGTAAAAGAATTCTTTCCACGGTTTGGGCTTCCAAGGGTAATTTGGTCGGACAATGGTCCCCATTTTGTTGCAGCAGTAATTTTGCAGATATGCACAGCGTTACACATTGAAAAGCGATTTCACTCGGCTAGACACCCTCAAAGTGCTGGGTTGGTAGAGAGACATAACGGTATCCTAAAGAATAAGCTTGCAAAAACATGTGCCGGCACCAAATTGAAATGGCCAGATGCCTTACCTATTGTTTTGTTAGCCATGCGTACCACACCTCAAACTAAGACTGGGCTCTCTCCATTTGAGGTAGTGATGGGGAAACCTGCTAGCATTTGGGGTTTTCCGAAGCCTAAAGCATTGAGGGAGGTAGAAAATGTATTGCTTGTAGACTACTGTAACCAGTTGACTAATAATCTGTATTTCATTTATCATCATGTCCAATCAGCTTTACCTGTACAGTTTACAGGCCCAGGACACGATATTCAGGCTGGAAGTTGGGTCCTAGTGAAGGCCTACGAAAGGTCTTCCTGTCTCGCACCTCGCTGGCGGGGACCCCACCAGGTACTGTTGGTCACCCAAACAGCAATGCGGGTGGCTGGAAAGAAGCATTGGATCCACGCAACGCATGTCAAGAAACTTCCTCACCCGACGCCACACGTTACAGAAAAAGCAGAACCCCTCGCTGATGCTACAATCTCTGATCCTGGAGTAGCAAATAGCACTGTGAGTGCGTCGGAGAATTTCTCTGAGCCCGTGGAGCTTGGGGAACAGTCCATTTCGTCTCCGCACTCTTTGAAAAAGTCACTTGCGGAAAACACTGTTTCAAGTTCTGCGACTTCCGTCGCCTCCGATACGTTGCTTCCCTCAGGAAGTGACGGTACCTTATTTCCAGATCAAACAGTACTGGGTACCACCAGGTACGACCTTCAACGAAAAAAATAGAACTACGGCACGGGTTTTGCCTGTGCATCTGGAAAGAAAAAGTTATTGAGAGTCTTTTCTCTTGCAAAAGGAAGTTTTTGTTGAAAAAAGGGATTCTGCTGGCTAGGGTTGGGGAAGGACTAAGAAGTTGCGCTACCGTAGTGTCGCCAGCAACGAACATTGGGGTCATCGATTGAGAAACTACGATGCCTGTCACCTCCACCGCTGCTGTTCGCATTGGACTTGTAAATAAGGGGGTGACCAACTCGGACAACGAACAATGGGCCTGGGCCCCGAAAACGTATTGCTGTGTTGTGTTAATAATAATTGGAATTTGTATAGTTACTGCTGTGGGACTTTGGTACTTCGAAGAAATTTACCCTCTAAAACCTCTACTGCCAATTGAGATTGTACCTACTGCTTTGACTCCCTCTGTACACCTTCACACTCTGTCACCTAGAGACTCCCAGCATAGACGAAAGTACCATAATAACACTTTAATGATAATGATGAATTCAACGCATGCCATTTTTAATAAGAGTAATTGCTGGATTTGTACCCATTTACCGCAACATGGGAACAAGGGGCTAGGATGGTATATTCACCCTTTACCTTTAACAACTGCTTGCTATGCCTCTCTTAGAGCACTATTCTTTGGCCGTTGGAATGATAGCATTTCAGGGAACTTTGATGGAACTAATTTAAATGATTTTGAGAAACGTGAATTGACTCCCCTGGGATGCTCGCTTTTTGCAAATAGAAGTAAACCTAACGTTGCTTCTATTAGGCCGTCTGATAAACTATCTCTTCCTTTTCAAACTCTAATTTCCTTTAAAATGGCTCCGATAGGCAATAAGGACGCCGTGCCTCCTTCCTACTCTATTAATCATAGCCCCGATCAGTCCCCTTCTGTGTACAAAGAAATGGCACTCGGTCAATGGGAGATTTTGAAGGTTGTGTGAACATTGTAAATTTGACCAGAGGGAACAGGCCTCTGTATGTAGGGGGGCCTGTCTATTTTGTTTGTGGTAGTTCAGCATTTCCCTGGTTGCCCAAGGATTGGCAGGGAACCTGTTATTTAGGAATCCTGTTACCTGGGGTATTCATAGCTAGTACTTTGGAGGTTTCTAAGGCTCGCCCACGGCGGGACGAGAACGGAGATACCCCTGGGCAAGTATTGGGAGATATAGCAAAATCAGTTGTGCCATTTTGGGGACAGATAGCAAATTCCGAAAATATTAGGGGACTAGCAAGGGTACTGGAGAGAACCATCAACCGGACCACGGATATACTCTACATTATGACACTAGAACAAAAAGCAATAAGATTGGTAGCACTCCAAAATCGGATGGCATTAGATGTCATTCTGGCAGAACGTGGTGGAGTATGCAAATTAGTTGGGTCCGCTTGTTGTGTTTTCGTACCAGATTCCTCACCGACAATTTTCAAAGCAATACAGAACTTGCACATCCTTAGTTCTGAAGTGCATGTTCCTGTGGGAGATTGGAATATTAGCGCCTGGTTCTGGGATTCTCTACGATCCTGGGGTTGGAAGGTGCTTTCTGTTATCATGGTTATTTTGGGAATCCTGCTATTCCTTTATTGCAGTTTCCAATGTCTACCTACTGTATGTGCAATGCTAGGGGGATGTTGTGCTCAAGCAGTGAGCACATTAGGGCACAAAATGTATGCCCCAGATACAGCATCTAAAGAGTTTGTGTTACAAGAAGTTCTGATGAACGACCTAATGGCTATAGACATTACAGATTATGATTCAGGATGTATGGACGACAATGCATGGAGTTATTTACAAAGATATTAGAAATGATATTAGCACTTGGCATAGGCCAAAAGGAGGGCTTGACGGAATTGAAACAATGTTATGCCTCCTATCGCAACAATTGTATGTGTATTGGCCTACGCCAAGTTGTCTAAACATCATATGCGAACAAACTCCACGGCAAGGTCTTGACCTTAGAGAAAGTAATGTAAGTCGCCATCTTGGATTAAGCCGCCATTTTAGGTTCTCTTGTTATATGGAAGTCACCCTGAACATCAAAATGGAGGCCGAATGACATTCCGAGTAAGATTCTGGACGTTGTGACCTCCGTACACATGAATAATTAATATGCCTGCAGGCCACTTGTCGGGGTCGCGAACTGGGACCTTGTCCTACTGTTGACCTATGTGTAAATGTACAACTATATCAGCGAAACTAATCAAAATGCATATATTATAGGATTGACCTGGCAAGGAACCCATAGGCCCGACTCCTAGAATGGTTAACCCGCGAGAGGGTTGGCCAAGGGCTGGATAAAGAGTATAAAAGACCCAAGTATTCCAATGTACGGTCTCTCTCACTAACATATTGAACCCTTGTTGAAGTTTGTTACGTTACTCTGAGAGCCGAATAGCTATCCGTTTGTCAATTGACTTTGGTAACTGTTGTAGCTTTTGAATAAAGCACTTGTATGTTTCTTTGTAACCTGTGTTAGTGTGTTTCTTTTTGGGCTTCCCGACCTCATATTATTATTCTGTTTCCACACTCAGGCAAATCTTCATGTACATAACCTACCCACATTGAATCTCTTCCATCCTCACCATCATCATCTCCCATTTAGACCATGCAAACTGCTTTTATCTATGCGCTCTGGCTTTCCAGCTAAGGAAACTCCAAGGAATCCAAAATGCTGCTGCCCGTCTCCTCATTGGCCTCTTACCTAGAGAGCATATTAGCCCTGCACTCAGACTTGATATTAGTTTGCCTACAATACCTGCAGGGACAAGCCATGGAGCTGGGCCTGGAAATGTGGGTGGCCTGGCACTGCAACTGGAGGAAAACACATGCAGGTTAACACATGTGGTACACCTAGAGCCTTACGCCTAAAAGGTTCAGCTCACCCATGATGCTCCAAGATGTTTGTTAGTAGCTCCCATTGCACTTAAAACCACTCAAGGTTCGCCATTGGAATTCACGGTATTTGCATGCAGGTATCCTTGATATCGCAATTATTAGACTACCTTGGTTAGCATCTGTAGATCATGGAAGACATGCAGTAGCTACGTCTATTTAATTTTTCTGCAATCAGAGAGTGCCACTAGCCTGGCATTTCCATGGTAGCATTTTTGTCCCACATAGAAGATACTCTAGGACAACTAGTCTATTGCCATGGCAGACTAGGGGGTAGCTGGCCAATAGTGACAGTAAATCTTACACAGTGACAGCGAAGATAAACTCTATCCGAGTTTACGGTATGTATAAATGCACTACTTCAGTGGACACCTGCCGGAGGCAGAGCTTTCCCACCCACACATTCTAGAATGCAACAGCGACTATCACAAATTCGGTCAAGCCGGTCACATCACCTTGCACAGAATACAGCAAAAACCTACGACAACTTCGGTCTGGCTCGGTCTGGCTCAGTAAACAGAGTCTATAGCACTATTGCTCTGTCGTGACCACCTTCAGCACACGCCCACGTGCCACGTGCCTGAACTCTTGGGCTGCTTACCGGAGCCTTGCCAGCCCTCTAAAATTCTAATCTCTGCCAAATGCACACATGCATATTAAGTCTCCTCTTAGAAACGTTCCCATACCTGGACTATGGTCCCCGAGGACGTTCCTACCACAAAGCATGTTAAGGCCATACAAATGGGAAAAAGCGCTATATAAATGACTACTACAATACAATACAATACAATACTTGCGTCAACAGGCCTGCACCCAAACAACACTTTACCTTTCCTACATGCTCCTATGACTAGTCCGCTCGCCCACTCCTCACCTTATCTTCCAAGACTGTGCACCAAAAATACTCCAAAATGGCAGAAGTGTGCCATATATATATACAGCTATGGGACAGATACATCAATGAAGAATCAATAAAGCATTCCACTTAACACAGGCAGTATACCTTGAGTTCTGCTATTAAAAAAAGGGGTACAGAAAATATGTTTCATCACTACATACACTGGGAATACCTTTAAAATATATGTAATCTTCAATAAACACTAGTCGTTACTGAAATTAAATCTGTATAAAAAAGAATACTTGGCAATGAAACCAGCCAGAAAACCTTGAGTATATTAAATGGTTTGGTCTTTGAATTTTGTCCACAAAAAGAACTGGTTAGGGGCGCAGCCCCTTTGTATTCTTCAACTTTGGATATGACATCTGCTTTTGATAAAGATGAACAGATGCAGATTGTAGCAGAATCTTAGGGACTGAGGTATTCTGAAGGGTCTCTTGAATATGTTGATCTTAATCTGACATTAAAATTCAAGTTAGAATAGATAGTAGGCTATCTTTATCTAAGCCGATTCAGACAAATACGGGCTTGAGACAGGACCTGGCTCTTTAACTTTTATTTGGCCGACATGTTTTGATCTCTGCAGAATCCAGGTACTTATCCACCAAAAATTGGGAACAAACAAATTGCATGGTGGTGCATGCCGACAATGTTATTTTGTTAGATAGGCCTCTGGCAGGTCTGCAGGAGAGCCCAAATTATTCTGCAACTTTTGCTAATATAAACGATTTAGAAGTAAACTCAAATAATGATTGTATTCACTAGGAGGCAAAAAAAAGACGCAGTTGTTTTTGCTCAATAAATCATGCAAGGATAGAAGTTGGAAGCTTAGTTTATCTTGGTTTTTACTTTTCTAATAAACAGAGTTCTATGATTAATAAAAATAGCAATAGTAAAAAATGTTGTGTTTTCACATCACAAATTGATATTGAAATTTTATTTGTATCGTGCTCGTACACAAGACTTTCAGAGTGCGATGAGGAAAGGGAGGGGAACAAGGGAGAACAAAAACAATGATCTTACTAGGCTCCGTGACTTTGAGAAAGCGCAAGTGCAAGGGAGAGGTGGAGGGGTAAGTGCAAGGCAGGGGAGGTTGAAAGTGCTGAGCAAAAATAAGAATAAGTAAATAAAACATGAATAAATAAATAACAAAAAGCAACAAACTATGGTAGTGCAGCCAGCAAGTGGCAAGTGCTAGGAATAAGGCAACAGACAGGGCGTGTCTGAATAAGTGCAGAAAAGAAAGGGGGGGGGGACTATAGGGTTACAGATACAGACCCCGGTGCAAGCGATTACCCGGAGGCATTGGGGATGGGTGGCAAGCTGAGCTGGTACCTGGTCCCTAAAGACAAAGGGTGACCAGGTGCACCATGCTGAGACCGACAGATCAACAGGGGCGAGGAGGAGAGTAGGTAGAAGCAAAGAGGAAGGTCTTGAGGTGCTTACGGAATCGAAGATGGGTCTCCTCCAGTTTCAGAGTGGCAGGGAGGCTGTCCCAGAGGGAAGCCCCATCCGAAGACAGAGATCTACCCCCAGCTCGTTTCTTAGAAAAGCGACTGACCCTGGTCGAGTTAGAGGTGGATGAGTGAAGGGCTCAGGAGAAAAGGTATATACGGAGGGACAGCTGAAGGTATTTTGGTCCCAGGCCCCAGAGAGCCTTGTGGGCAATGCAAAGGGTCTTGAATTTAATCCTTGCATCCATTGTGAGCCAGTGAAGAGATTTCAGGGCTGGAGAGATACGATCCCAGGGCTTGAGGCCAAGAACGAGTCTCGCAGTCCTGTTCTGGATTAGTTACAAAGGGCGGACAGTAGAAGCAGGTAGATTTAGGAAGAGTCTGTTGCAATAGTCCAACCTTGAGAGAGCCAGGGCTTGAGAGACAGTGAGCTTTCGGGGGAAGGAGAGGAAAGGCAGAGTAACTCTGAGGAGGTGCAGTAGGAAGTTTGACTTTTTTGAGACATCAGAGATGTGGGCAGAGAAGGAAAGCCTGGAGTCAAAGATTACCCCAAGGTTCTTGGCCTCGCAGGTGGTGGTAGGAGGAGGGCCAATGGAGGCAGGCTAGAGAGTGACAGGAAAGGAGGGTGAAAGTGGGCCGATAAGGAGGATCTCAGTCTTGCTGGCATTCAGGCAGAGATCGTTGGTGTCACACCAATCCTGAATGGCAGATAGGCAGTCGGAGATGAGAGAAGGAAAAGAGATGGCTGAGGAAAACCTGAAAATGAGTTGAGTGTCGTCAGCATAGCACTGGAAATTTGAGCAGAAAATGGCAATGTGGTGGGCGAGAGCCGCCAGGTATTGATTAAAGAGCCAGGAAGAGAAATGAAGAACATCCTATGCAAATATCGTACGTTTTTACTCATGCCACTAATTGATTTAGTTAAAATGAAGGTGATTCCAAGTATTATATATGGTTTGGCACTTCTTGAAGCTATTTGGTTAGAGTTTGGTATGATGTCATAGAGATCACTGGTTTGGAGGAATAGGCTTACCCTGTACAGAAATATTTTGGAAGGTAAGAGTAATTCCCTATTTCAGGTGCTGAAAGACTCAATGATGGAAGCTAGAGATTATGTTGTTGTGAAATATATTAAGAGCTGGGAAACGATACTAACTGCATTGAATACACAGAAGACGACATTGCTTGAATAACCAAAGTTGGTAGTTAAAAAGTTAAAGGAGTTTGACAACCAACTGTACTCGACACTTAAAACTTTGTTCTGCATATAGGCGGGCTGTTCCAACCTTATTAGCTCCAATTATGTATATTAGAAAATGTCCTGCATCAGGGGCCAGACTATGGATTCTAAGATTTCAATTTAATATCCTACATACATTAGATGTCTTAGGCCTGAGACAAAAATTACGCAAGTCAGAGTGATATTGTAGGTTTTGTAAATGAGAGGTGATTGAGACCCTATATAATGTGATTAACGTATGTGCTAAGCTAACAGAAAAAAGACAAGTCTTTTTCCAAAAATGTATACATTCATTGAGTGCTGTTTCCGCGGACGAAGCAAAAACAAAGAGCTGATGGCTGGAAGCTTTAGAATGAATCTTATCCTCTGGCATTGCTCTGGGCAACCCTACAGACCATCGTTCTTCACCTGCCAAGCCATTACAGAAGGGGAAAGACCATATGCAGATCAGGCTTGGCCCCACCCCAAAAGGGGCAGTCCAGCCTGAACGGCTAGGTCTCATCCCTTCTGCACAAAACCACAAGCATCCCCAGACATGTTTCAGCCTTGTTGGGCCTCATCAGTGAGGAGTAGCTTGGGTATCTAGGCCCCGCAGGCACGGGACCCACATCTGGGCATACCCACCCCACTTGGGGTGACAAGGCAAAAACAAAGAAGTGATGGCTGGAAGGTTTAGCATGAATCTTAACCTCTGGCAACCTCCATTTAAACCAGGGCATTACAGCACCGGCGGTCCGGTAAGTCAGGCGCCGGTAATTGTTCATCCACATTCCCATTCGAGTCCCATAGGACTCAATGGGAATGGGGAGGACAGAAGCCCCAGCACTGTGCGCAACAGTGCTGGCGCTTCTGTCAAAGTCTGCTAGCGGGTGCCGTTCCGCCCACCAGGGTCAGACCTTGCGGGCGAAACGGCACCCGCCAGCAGACTCGTAGTTGGAGAAATGGCCTTTGAAGGGTCCTCCAGCTATAAAATCAGCTCACGTGGAACAGTCAGAGCAACAGACTGGCATTTCTTGTCAGCCTAGCATACTGCACAGAGACCTCAAACTTCATGATAACCAATATGAGGAGAAAATGGCAACCCAACGCAATTTGACAAAAATGACGTTGATACTATTGAGAATGTAATTACTAAAGGGTTAGTTATACATGAAATACATGAAAAGCGATCGAGAGATGACTCTGCCTGCCAACCAGATTGGGCAACCAACCTTCAAGCCTCGATTCTTTCAGCTGTTAACATAACCCTAGCACCTTACCTAAAATTATATGAGAATATGAGTGAAAATTACAAGGACCAAACAACTTTAATTGCATTAATGAGCTCAAAGATGATTTATATGGAATCCTTCATACAATCTATTAGAGAGAAGAAAGGGAGAGAAAAAGAGATGGAGGGTGTCATTTTAAAATCATGGATGATTTGCCGCAAGACACTAAAACGGATATCTTTTTGGAGGGAGCTAGAGAAATTTCCTCCTGGTCAAAATCACAAAATATGAAACACATATTAATTTAAATGAGGAAGGAGGGAGAGGTGATGACGTTTGCATTACACCCTCTGGAACCCCAGAGATGTCAGGAGTAAAGGCAGGGGCCATGATACCCCCGTCCATGAGATCATCACGCAAGAAGTGGACCAGGATAAAAGTACATCTGAAAGAATTCAACCGAAGCGTACCCAGACATCAGCAGCTGAAGTAGTCAGGGCTCTTATCCACAAAGACTGTGAGAAATCTGACAACACAGAGAATTGTAAAACCAGGAAGACAAGCGATTCTCGCAACCTGAAGAATGGCAGTAGAAATCATTTCTCAATTTTTGACCAAGCAAGAAGTAATGGTACAGTTGGCATTATAAACAAACCAGGTAAACAAATTAAGAAATCTAGAAATGTGAAAAAATCAACGCTGGGAAAACCCTGTGGCTCGTAATGTTTTTTAAGAGACCTGAAGGTTCAGAAAAACCACCGCAAAGTGAACTAAAAGGAGAAATTGCAGGCGCGCCTGGGCAGAAGGGACCCAATATGCAGCCAGAGACTTCCCCCAAGGATCAAGTTAACAACATCCAACAAGATGAAGCAGAAGTGAGTATGACTGATCTGATTAATCTGATGGACCTATCAGTGTACAAAGATGACATCCTCTCAAATCAGGAGGAATACCTCTAATTCCTAACATCCCTCCACCCTTCCTTACTTTGTCAGAATACTAAGATCACGAAAAGACAATCATAATGAAAGAATTACTTCTAAAGTCAAACCACGACCGTCTCTTGATGTGCCCGAAAAAGATGGAGTGGGACAGACCTTGTCAAATGGATGTCAGGAGAACAAACTACAAGGGATCAAATAGAGTGGACTTTGAATGGGATGAGAGACTAACAATCACATTGGAAAGAATCCTGAGAGCAGCCGATGGTCTGATATTAAACAGATCTAACATAATGACTTTACTACACCACATTCCAAAACTAGCAGTGGTTAATACAGGCGACATTTAGATCGTCGACTTTCCGTATGAAAGAGAGAATGTGAAAGTAAACTTACTTATGAGTTCTGCTGCCCTGACCTTGTTAATGCTTGATGCAAATGACAAACTTCGATCCTTGGGTTTTGATCTGAGTAGAAGAGAAAATGCAGGAAATCATCTGCCCAAGAAGATAGCAGTGACCAACAATAAATTAAAGGAAAATAAGGGACATTGTTCGGCTGGGAGCTGCGAGAGCCTCGAAAAGACAAGTAAAATAGAAAACATCCCTCCCCTGTTGACACAAAGAAGATGTTGCATTAAGCCAGATCAAGATCCTTGTACGAGGAAGGGAGACGGGTGTAAATCCAATGAAGAGAATAACCAATGACCAAACCAAAATTACACCATTACAAGACCAGCAATCCTGGAGTTGGCTGGCCTGAGCGCTAGCCACAAAATCTTACTATTAGAGCCAGAAGAAAGGAAGGCGTAGAAACCTGGAAATCGGGAGTTGGAACACCTGAGGGTATATGCATGTGTTCAATAGGTTGGCCCCGTGATATCCAAACTCGATATAATATGATTCCAGGAATCTTGGCTAAGAGAGACTCTCATTTGTGAAGGTCATTCAGTGCATATAAATCTAGCCAAAGGATGCAAAACTGGTAGACCATCTTCCGGCCTCCTAGTAATGATAGGAAATGGATGTAATTTGCCAGTCATGCAGACCATTAATCCAAATCCGTACATACAGATCATACTTATTCACCTTAAGGAAAAGACACAGAAAGACGATGATTTCCACCTCCTACTTAACCTGTACTGGAATCCGGATGTCCAGGAGGGAGCAACGTTTGTAGATCTATTGACAGAATGGATCGACAAAATGTATTTTGATCACGTGAATATCATATTAGTGATTTGTGGTGAGTTTAAATCAAACTGCCTTCTAGGAGGGCAGGAGGTATCAGGAGCGGAATTGGGAGAAAAAGGCCCAAAAGACCATTGTGGCCACGAATCGAATTGTGTTATTGGGGAGTGTTTGATGTGGACATTCTTTATATTTACAAGTGATGTTGTTCATATTATGGTGCCTTGTAGGATTTAGATATTCTGTTTAGTTCGTACAGGCATGGGATATACTGGTTAATTAGATTTCTCTATTTTATTTCTTTTTAGTTGACTATCAATTGACTCTGAGCCGGTTTTTGACCGTGGCGGCCGCGCGAGGTCCTGTCCTCAGCCTTGAGTGCATTCTACCGTATTCTATCATATCCCAGGACAGCCTTTGGCTCCACCATTGTGGCCCCCGTTTTGGTGATTAACAGAAGGTCAGTTTTGTGTTATTCTTGAATAGCGGGATGATCAGATGCTTGTCTGTTGAGAGGAGTAAGAGTACAGCTTGACTCACCCTTACACATTTTTGTATTTATTCACAGCAACTCAGACTGAATTTGAATGAAAACGTATGTACAGCAGTAACCGCCCTGAAGAAGGATTTTTTCCGAAACGCGTTGGCATTTTTGTATATAATAAAGTGGACACTGCCCACTGAATTGGAACACATTGGGACATCAATATAGGAAATCTAATTGTTTGTAACAAAGAATTCCCGGAAGTATCATTGTGATATTGACATTCTATAGGCTTATGATGAATGTTACAACTCCTTAAATTTCCATATGAAAAGTATGTGCTCAGTGTGATCTAACATTTGACTCGATTCAACCCTAATCAATGTGGAGTTGTCGACTTAATGTATTACAATTTCAAGTGAATTCTTGCTAGTTAGCAAGAAGGGGTGTTGGTGCAAAATTCAATTGTTTGAAATTAAGTTTGGGTTTGTGTTACATATCCAATTTGAAATATTGTTCAAGCCTAGGGTCTATTAACCTTGATAAATTAATTTACTTTACACGAACAACTAATGCTTGTTGTGATTTATATTTATTTAGAGCGAATGTACCTATATCTAATACTGTAGGGGTTTTGTTTTCCCCTGTTGGAGTGCCGTTAGGGACCACCTATCAGCAGATGACAGGTTCTGTTTGTCTACATTAGTGTACTTGTCTCTGGTGGTCTTGAGACACTTTTCAGTCCCTGTGCACCTGAAATATATTTATCAGCCAAGAGTGTGATCACTTAATTCTCCCTCTATGTTTTTTGTTAACATAGTTTACTTACCAGATTTACCACTTTTTTGTACTTTGTAGTGCCCCTCCATCCTTCGTGATTTGTTATCTAGTTTTGTGTTTTGACCACACAGTGAGGGAGCACACACATAGTGGGTGTATTTTAGATATTTACTCTAACGTGGGCTGGCCATGTCCTTTTCGCAAATCGAACAAACTACCAAAAATAGAGCTGAAACTCTAGGGTTCAGCGAACAGGAAGCCGCCCGCATCCTGAATTTGATTAAAGTTACAGGAGAAGAACTACAGACGACTGACAACCCGGAATCACTTATTAAACAACTTGAGTGGAAGATTCGCAGAACCATCAACTTGAAATTACATGCAACAACACTTGCGCAGTATCACAAGGCTCAACGTATACCACGTGGTCTCAGAGTGAATCTTGAACCAACGCTTTGTAAGGAGAACCCGACGTTTGTGAAAAAATGGCGACAAATCTTGAACAAGTGTAGTCTGGATCTCATCCTTCTAACAATAGAAGAACTGGCTAACAATCTAACGATTTTGGACGAAGAAATAAATACTATCAAAACTAGCTTAAGCAAGAATTATACATCTGATCAATTGAAAGAGATCTTGGAAGACACAAACGATAAACTTACACGGTATCGACAGGAACTTGAAAACAAAAAGATTAGGAAATTTCGCAGAGACACTCAGGATTATAAACTCGAAATAGTTTATACATGGCAACAATATTATGGCCTAAGGCCCGAGAAATCACTTCTAGCCAGATCAAGGAAAACAGGTCCTGTAAATGCCGAAATAACATCATCAGAAGCCTCCAGCACAGAGCTCGAAACGATACCAGTGAATCCAGGGACCAGTGCCGCATCACTCAACTTGGACACAGAAGTTGCAACTGCTTCAAAAGATTTTTTAGAAAAGGCCCAACAAGAAGGGGACAAAAGAAAAAATCTGCCAAGAAAGAAACAGAACAACAGAAAGATCTAGTGGTGAACATTTCCACCTATACCTTGTCTACATTGGAACTTTCTATTTTGAGGAAGGGACTGTCGTTTGTTCCACAGTATAGTAGCAATCTTCTTAAAGAAAAAATCGATTTCTTCAAGTTAATGAGAAAATTGAAGTTGAAAGTATTCTTTAATACCCTTGAAGCAGATCCTAGTGAAGTGGATCCTCCATCGGAGTTCCTTGAGATGTCACCCAAGAGTTCGTTTAATCCACCCATACAGAATCATGTACTTTCGGTGTTTGAAAAATCTGTGATAGAGGATTTCAAGCGTTTGTCCTTCAAGACCAAAAGAGTGAGTAACTTCACCAAGAGAGAGAGACATATTCTAGAGAAACTATTGAACAATCCAGACATCATCTTCAAACCTGCTGACAAGGGAGGAGCCCTTGTATTAATGGATAAAAAAGATTATCTGGAAGAGATTGATCGACAGCTCGCGGATCAGGAGACGTATAAGGAAATTTCCTTTAATCCCACGGAACAAGTGAGGGCGTTAATCTCTGAAGTGCTCGATGAAGCGAGTGAAAGGGAAGTGATCACGGATAAGACACGTGCATTTCTAGAAAATAAATATCCCATTACACCTGTGATATATATCCTTCCTAAAATACACAAGAGATTAGTCAAGCCCCCTGGACGACCTATTATCGCAGCCTCCGACAGCTTGCTAGAACCTTTAGCCAAATATCTTGACAAGATTCTTCAGCCATTAATACAGACAACAGAGACATATGTGAAGGACACAATGCACTTTTTGAGTATTATCAAAGATGTAGTCTTTGTGGAAAATAGAGATATCTTGTTTACGATGGATGTCACTTCGTTGTATACGAACATTGTACACGAGGCCGGCATTGAGGCCGCTGAATGGCTTCTTCTCCGGTCCCCGGACTGTCTTGGGGACAGATTATTTGTACTCACTCTCTTGAAACTGGTGCTAATGAATAACTTTTTCCAATTTGGCGATAAGTACTACTTACAGGTATCAGGAACCAGTATGGGGGCTGCAATGGCACCCGCATATGCCAACATCTATATGTTCTATTTGGAGCACGAGTTCATTCTGTCCTCGCCTAGATGGACACAACATCTACCGGTATTTGTGCGATACATTGACGATATTTTTGGCATTTGGACAGGTCCGGAGGAAGATTTACATCTTTTTGAGACGATGAACAATATGCACCCTAGAATTAAGTTTACCAACAACACGAGTAGAACCAGAATCAACTATCTCGATGTCGATATCTATGTCAAAAACAATAAGTTGGCCACCAAGATCCACACCAAAACTACAGACCGCAACAGCCTTCTAATGGCAACCAGTTTCCATCCTAAGCAGACCATTGAGAGTGTACCGCTCAGTCAATTTTTACGTTATAGACGCAATATCTCTGAGCCCAAGGAGTATAGACTACAATCACAGACATTGAGCAAAAAGTTTCTAGACCGTGGGTACAGCCATACTTTGATTTCGGAAATCGCTGGAAAGGTTGAAGCGACAGACAGGGAAACGTTACTTATTCCTAAAGCTCGTCAAACTGGACAATCATTGGTCTATGTGACTACCTATTCACTTCAAAGTGGCAAGATCAAAGGCATAATTAAAAAGAACTGGCCCATGCTACAAATGGATCCGACCTTACAACACCTTTTCAGTGAACTTCCTATGTTTGCCTACCGCAATAGTAAACCATTACGGAAGAGTTTAATTAAAGCTGAGTTCACGAAACAGGTCGCAATGAGTCCACAACATAAAGGGACTGTTCCATGTCACAATTGTCAGCATTGTGGGAACATTATAAAAGGGAACACCATCACACATCCTTATACAGGCAAATCTATTACCTTAAAACATTCATGCACGTGCGACTCGAAAAATGTCGTATACGCTTTAAAATGCCCATGTGGACTTTTCTATGTAGGCATCACAACCAGAAAAGCGAAGCTTCGTTGGACAGAGCATAAGTCCAACATACGGACAGGCAATCTTAAATCCCCAGTTACATCACATTTTCTTGAAGCTAGGCACACCATAGCACAACTCAAATGTGTGATTTTAGAACAAGTCTCTATTGGAAATAGAGGGGGAGACATTACCAGGAAATTACAACAAAGAGAAGTGTGGTGGATTCATTATCTGGATTCCATGTATCCAAAGGGAATGAACTGTGAAACAGACTTTATGTGCTATGTCTAACATATTGCCAGTATATGTTTGAATTGACTGTCCAAGTGAATGGTTTATACATTGCTGTGTCTAGCCTAGCCTCTCCGGGCGCTCTGGGGTATATGACCGTATTACGGTCCAAATGTTTAACTTTGGTTTTTTGCTTGATGTATGCTCAACCATCTATTCGTATTTGTACACACTGTGAAGCTGTCATTTGTTGTTTTGCTATGTAAGTGGGTGGCATGGGTTTTACATAAGGAAGTTATCCCTTTACACTTTGTGAGGGATCATTTAAATTGTGGAGCATATAAGGCTTAGGACAGGACTCGCTTAGTCTTTACCGTGGTATTCTAGTTTTTAACATCTAGTATAGAGCTTGGCTGCACAGTGGTTCTTTTGTATCCAACTGTCAGCCACAGCGTTAGGTACTTTTGAACGGTAAGGAGGGACACAGGCGTCTACCTAGGTTGGCGCTTGGTCCCTCCTCCGTTCTACACTCACTCTGTTCAGCGACGCTCCACGAGCATAGTATCGAATTGTAAACGCGCTGTCTTTTCCGTAATATGCTTCAGGTACACGCAGATTTATTTGCAGCTGCTAGCTGCGGGGAGCGGTCCCAGCGTGTGTTGACGTTGCCGTCGTCGTGACAACACACATTGTTGCCCCTACCATCATGGCGTCAGGGTGACGTTCTGCGCATGTGCACCATTTGCGTTGACTCTTGTATAACATTGGGCTCACAGCAGCGATACATCGCTTGCAGCCGGACGCCCAGCGCTGATACTACGCAATGTAAGTTTGGCTTTTTGGAACACAGTTACGATGACCAGCAGGAGAGATTTTTTTTGCTCGTAGTATGCACCCTGAGAAGTGTAGTCCATGTACGATTATGTAGTCATGGCTTGTTTACGTGAGGCGTAGTAGATTGTGTTATTGGGGAGTGTTTGATGTGGACATTCTTTATATTTACAAGTGATGTTGTTCACATTATGGTGCCTTGTAGGATTTAGATATTCTGTTTAGTTCGTACAGGCACGGGATATACTGGTTAATTAGATTTCTCTATTTTATTTCTTTTTAGTTGACTATCAATTGACTCTGAGCTGGTTTTTGACCGTGGCGGCCGCGCGAGGTCCTGTCTTCAGCCTTGAGTGCATTCTACCGTATTCTATCATATCCCAGTACAGCCTTTGGCTCCACCATTGTGGCCCCCGTTTTGGTGATTAACAGAAGGTCAGTTTTGTGTTATTCTTGAATAGCGGGATGATCAGATGCTTGTCTGTTGAGAGGAGTAAGAGTACAGCTTGACTCACCCTTACACATTTTTGTATTTATTCACAGCAACTCAGACTGAATTTGAATGAAAATGTATGTACAGCAGTAACCGCCCTGAAGAAGGATTTTTTCCGAAACGCGTTGGCATTTTTGTATATAATGAAGTGGACACTGCCCCCTGAATTGGAACACATTGGGACATCAATATAGGAAATCTAATTGTTTGTAACAAAGAATTCCCGGAAGTATCATTGTGTTATTGACATTCTATAGGCTTATGATGAATGTTACAACTCCTTAAATTTCCATATGAAAAGTATGTGCTCAGTGTGATCTAACATTTGACTCGATTCAACCCTAATCAATGTGGAGTTGTCGACTTAATGTATTACAATTTCAAGTGAATTCTTGCTAGTTAGCAAGAAGGGGTGTTGGTGCAAAATTCAATTGTTTGAAATTAAGTTTGGGTTTGTGTTACATATCCAATTTGAAATATTGTTCAAGCCTAGGGTCTATTAACCTTGATAAATTAATTTACTTTACACGAACAACTAATGCTTGTTGTGATTTATATTTATTTAGAGCGAATGTACCTATATCTAATACTGTAGGGGTTTTGTTTTCCCCTGTTGGAGTGCCGTTAGGGACCACCTGTCAGCAGATGACAGGTTCTGTTTGTCTACACGAATCGGAGGAAGACATGGAGTTGAGAGGGATTCATCTACTAAACGGAAACATCAAGAGTGACATTCCATCAGCAGCCATGTGGTCAAACAGAAGAAGGAAAGCAACCCTGGATTACTTCTTCGTATCCGAAAACCTTCTCCCCGATAGTAGGTCCTTAATTGTACAGCCAGTACCTCATAGTGACCATGACTCAAAAATTATGATGATCTCAGGAACGGTCCAAGAAGATTCTGAAGGATGGCATGAACGGGTGGAACCAGAATGAGGACTAAATAGACTGTGTCTATTGCCCAACCATATCCCTTCAATAATAAAATATCTACATGTATGGCAAAATTGCGAGCCAGAACAAGTGGAGTACGACACAACTTTGTTAGCTTTTAGAGAAATTAGATCTAAAAATCTAAAGCCATTCCATAAACCGAAACATGTTTATGATAAAGAGGTAGCCTCACAAAAAAGCTCCTCAGAAAGGATCTTCAACAATTGCAAACTTTAGTGCTATTCAATGAAAAGTGGCTTGTGAAAAAGGAAGCAAACATATAAGAGCTGGTTAAAACAGCATAACGCCAGTATCCTTCAAAAAGATGCCAAAGTCATGTTAAAGGCACTTAATAGTAACAACAGCAAGACTTTATGAAAGCTCTTGAATAACAGAGGAAGAACTGCCTGCCCATATTTACCAAATCCCATCCCAGAAGAAGTATGGACACAGCATTTTGGGAACCTCCTTGAAGCAAAAGGAAATCAAACAACATGTTACTCTGAAGATACATCAGCCCAGAGTTGGAACATCAAATTTGATAGGGATGAAATGTTAATGCTTATAATAAAAAGCAATCTGGTCACGAGCACCAGAGCCGGATAGCATTTCCAACACCATATTGAAAGCAGCCCCGGAATCATGAGCATACTTCTGCCAAATCCTTTTCAGAAGAATAATTCAAAAGGGAAAAATCCCCAAATCCTGGAAGGCGGCAATAGTAGTCCCGATAGTCATGAAAGGGGGCCGCGGAAACCACAGAGGACTTGAGGGTCAGGGTGGCTGAGCTGGAAAGAAAAGTGGAGTTACTGGAATTGTCACGATCCATGCCCCTGACCCCCTCAGGTATAACAGCCCCCTGGCAGCAGTGGGGCTAAAGCCCTTCACACTGGCCCCAAGGGCCTTAAAACTCCATCAGAAACATATCTGGAGTCAGTCCTGGCGCCTTTGGCACCAGGCTCATTATCAGGAATAAAGCAAGACCAGTTTTGGACCTTAATCCAACATGGAGGCCTATTACACAGCTCAGTTCTTGAGGACCTAGCCATGCGGACTAGTGTTTTGGGTGTGGCTGGGCCTGGAACTACTTGGCCTGGAACTCCTTTACCTGGGCTATTTAAACCACACCCAAACAGCAGAACACGCTTCGAGTTATTCTGCACTCCTGCAGCGTAACGCTCACTGTGTCCAGCTCCTGCTCATCTGCTTCTCCGGCGGCCCGATCCTGAAGCCCTAGATCCGGATTCCATTAATAACCTGGAAGAACAAGAACAGCATTAGCAAGCAAGAACACTTACCTGTAAAGTAAGTGGCCTTGAATCCATCCCGTGCTTCACTTACCTCGCCCATCTCCGGAGTTCGCCGCAACCTGCAAAGGTAAAGAAACAAGGACAGCATTAATAACAATTCTTACCTGGGCAAGCAGCGAGTCCTGGCAGCACCCTGCACTTCTCTTACCTCGCCCATTCCCGGGTTTCAACGCAACCTGCAAGGGAGAAGGAACAAGGTCAGCATTAACAAAGCACTTACCTGGCAAGCAGCGCTTCGATCGCTCATCACTCCGGAAAATCACCACAACCTGTACAAAGAAGAGAAGAAAACACAGGTTAGCAATTAGCACCAATAAACAGCGCAGCGCTCCGCGCATCAATAACTCACCATGGTCTTCGCGATAGGCGCAGAAACTCCGAGATCGCAACCATCCCTGTGAAAACAAAAAGAGACATTGTTAGGGAACAGCGTAGTGGAGCAAGACGCCGAGAAGACAGAGAAAATGGAGGGAAAGAAAGACAGAATAAAGACGGAAAAGACATTATAACTCACCTGGAAGACAGCAAGCAGAGTCAGAGTCACAGGCGGTCTGGACCCGACATAAGGGCACACGGACCAGTGAAGCAACTAGGTCCACGGAACGCCCGCACCAAACACGTGCCTCTGCACAGAGACGCAGGATGGAGAGTTCAATGCACAAAAACCTAAGGCGCTACCCAATGTCTGTCACATAACCAAGCAGAGAGGGGTCCGGGATAGCGCTTAGACCTCCATCCAGTATCGTGTGGCGCCCCCGTGAATACCAGGTGAGCGTAACAGAAATCAAGAGCTGAGGAAGCCGAAGGGAGGTCGAGACATAACAACATTAGGCTGCTCGGGATTCCGGAAGGTACAGAGGGCCTACACCCAACCAGATTCGTGGAGATGCTGCTGCAACAAGAAATTGGTGTGGGCAAGCTATCGCAAGGTTTTGCTGTGGAGAGAGCCCATAGATACCTCCAGAGAAAACCACTACCAGGATCATCCTCCCACCCTGTGATCGCAAAAATCCTCAATTTCCAAGACAGAGAACTTATTCTTAAGCACTCCAGAGAAGGCAGGCCCATAGAATGTGGTGACTCCAAAATAACTATATACCCAGACTATCCGCCAGCTGTACAAAGAGCCAGGAACTCCTATGTCCCGATCAAGACGCGGCTGTGACAGTTGAACATAAAATACATGTTGCTGTACCCCTCCAGACTGAAGATATTACACAAAGGGCGTGCTATATTCCTAGAGACACCAGCAGCGGCCAACATGTGGCTAGAACACAACAACCTATTCGATGACAAAGAAAAAGCCACTCAAGGCAGGGGTACATCGAAGTAAATGAGGACACTGGGAACTGTAACAACTAGAGAATGCTCCAGATGCAACGAGATACCATAATGCAGAGATCACAGAAGCCTTTGAATGCTTGAACAGCCGTACAACACGATCAGCCAACTAGCCTGCACACGCTGGCCTACCCCACGGAATGATGAGTGCAAACCAGTTGTTTGCACAAAAACACTTGCGGTGGATGCCTAGGGAGAGGCAGAACAACGCGAGAGCGCCTGGGCACAGCAGTCGTAATGTAGTTGCTGGGTGAGTTTGATTGGTTAATGTTTATTGTTGTTATTGTTTGATGCAGTTTCTAAGTCTTCAAGATCAATGAGGCATGGGGGTTATGTTTGGCCTCAATGTGCACAACTAAACAGATGTATGACGGGATGGGATGCTCTTGGCGAGGGCCAGGCTGGATGGAGGCAAACACGGGGGAGGCTTACGATATATACAGAAAATCCAAGGTTAGTCCATGGCAACGCAAATTAAAATTCTGACATGGAATGTGAGAGGGATGGGCTCCTACTTACACAGAAACAGAATCAAATCTTATTTACATAGAAAACGGGTGGACATAGCTCTACTCCAGGAAATCCATCTCACAACAGAAAACATGGACAAACTAGAGGATTACTGGGGAGGGCAGGGGCATGGGGATACTTACTCAAAATATGCAAAGGGGGTGTACACTTGGGTCAATCCAGGGGTGCCGTTATGATTACTGGGGTCCGAGAGGGACAGAGAGGGAAGATATTTAATACTATAGGGAGCTATAGCAGACTGAGATATGCATAGTGAACTCATACCTCCCCAATAACGGAATACCAACGTATCTCAAAATGCTTCACACAAAAATACTTAAACACAGAGCAGGCATATACATCTGGGGTGGGGACTTTAACTGTGTACAGGACACAGATCTTGACAGATCACAGCCCCCAAGCAATAGGATGAATGCAGCCACACTGGCACTGAACTCCATGATCGAACAACTAGACTTAGTAGACGCATGGAGGGAAGCCCACCCCACAACCAGAACATACTCACACTACTCCTAGCCACAAGGTCTATATATGAGGATAGACTACTTCTTTGTAGACAGATCACAACTGGCACAGGTAGAGTCAATACAATACATGGGCAGATCCATATCGGACCACTCACCTTTGCTTATGCATTGGGCAATGAAGGGTCCCAGACCTCCCATACCATTATGGCGAATGCCCACAGATGCGCTTACTGACAGGGCCTTTAGGGAGGACCTAGGTGAAAAATTAATAGAATACATTTAAACCAATCAGGCCAATGTCAAACACTGGAGCACGGTATGGGAAACACTGAAAGTAATAATGAGAGGGGAGATCATTGCAAGTGCCGGGGGCATCAGGAGGTTACTAAGGAAAGACCTAGAAGAGCGGAAGGAGGGCATAACACAATTAGAATCGGGTACAGAGGGACCAGGAATGAAGAAGCGATACTAGCTGAAGCCAGATCCAGAGGCATGGATGCCGAGAGGCATGGATGAGACTATCCAGGTTTGACTACATAACAAAAACTGCCAGAACACACAGAGAAGGAGACACACCTAGCAGGCTGTTGGTGTGGCTATGTAGAAGGGAACACTGACGAGACCCAACAACCACACTTAAGGGAGAAGATGGAGTGCTGTATAACACACAACAGTCAATAAACAACATATTTGCAACATACTACACTAAACTATATACCCACAATGCATAGGTACCACTGACTGGCATACAAGACAGGCTAGAAGAAATAGAGCTCCCGACTCTAGTTGCCCCACAACAGGAGTCCCTAGATGAGGCAATCGCACTAGATGATGTCACAGAAGCCCGCGGGCTGTGATGGACTCCCACCCAAATTTTATAAGGCATACAAACCCACATTAGCTCCAATCCTGTTTGAGGTCTATCAGGAGGCGTATGAATCAGAGACATTGCCGAAAAGTATGAGGGAAACATTAATAGTCCCATTCCCTAAACCAAATAAACCAAGGGATGACTGTGGCTCGTACCATCCCTTGGCCATGCTCAATTATGATATTAAGATTCTGACCACCATTTTCGCCAAACGCCTGTCCAGGGTAATAGGGGATCTGATACACGAAGACCAAAACGGGTTTGTACCAGGCCGCAACACAACAGCTAACCTACGTAGACTGCAACATATTATGGCACAAACACAGCATGAACAGGAGCCTTTGGCAGTGATGTCATTGGACGCCATCAAGGCATTCGACTCTATTTATTGGGAGTGGCTGGTGGAGGTACTGAGGGCATTTGGGTTTGGGGAGGGCTTCGTGAGATGGATACAGGTACTGTACAAGGATCGATGGCAAGGGTCAAGACGGGTAAGAGGGTGTCTGAGGCCTGGAAGATACAAAGAGGCACTAGACAGGGATGCCCATTATCACCCATGCTTTACATTCTGGGGCTGGAGCCCATTGCGGCTTACATTAGGAAGCAGTTTTTTGATGCAGGGACAAAGATAGGCGGCAAGTATCAGACAATGTTTTGTTTTACTTAAGAAACCCACAGCAAAACTCCCCGACAATCCTAGAAGTATTAGACAACTTTGCACGATACTCAGGAATACTCTTCAGCAGAAATAAATCTTGCATGTTCCCCATTGCAGGACTACGGGGGGCAGAAACTGAGAAGCTACCGGATGTGGGGATACAATGGTGCCTAGAAACATTCAGGTACTTGGGGGGTGCGAATATGGCACACACCAGAACTCACACACGAACATAACACCATGTCAGTGATGCAGGGACTTCGCAATTTGACAAAACTTTGGTCTAAACTACCATTATCGGTGATGGGGAAGGCAGCGATTGCTAAAATGAGCATTTTACCAAGGTTTTTGTATTACTTCCAGAACATTTGCTACTATATCAAACCATCCTTTTTCGAGCCCTGGAGGCAATGATGAGAGACTTTATCTGGGGGAAGACATGCTGCAGGATAGCACTGACCACATTAACGCTACCATACAAAGAGGGGGGCATACAACTACCAGACTATGAAAAGTATTACCTGGTAGCACAGCTCAGTCACATAACCAGATGGCTATCAGATGAGGTGACTGCAGAAAAAGGACTATTGAGGGATATAATAGCGGCAGTACATTTGATGGAAATTATATGGTCTTCCCAAAGTACTAGCAGACAGAGCCCCATGCAAGTAACACTAGGTAAACAAGTGTGGAACAGGGCAAAACAGGGCAAAATCGATAAAACACTTGGTGCACCCTTACTCACCCGAAATGCCACTACTGGCGGAACTAAGAGCAACAAGTACTGACCTGCGTACCATAAGAAGCTGGGAAAAGCTGGGCCTGTACACCTGGGGAGACCTGTATGAAGAGGGGTCATTCAGGGAGCTTGAATCTCTTAATGAAAAAGAAGGGCTGCCAATGGGACAATTCTTGTGGTACAAAAAGCTGAAACAGATAGCTAAAACAAACTGTGAGGAATGGCCGGAAGAGCCAGAAGCAAATCCGCTACTAACAGAAATGTACAATCTAAGTGATGGGTGGCAGCCAGTATCTAGACTGTACTCCCAGCTGAATGATAGACCAAACCCACGCACGGCAACGCTGAAAGCACGGTGGGAGAAAGACCTTGGTGTAGTTATTACAGGCACTGATGCACACCAAGGAAGTGTCCAGGAATGCTAGGTTCCGGCTGACACAGATGAATGTCCTATACAGGACGTACATGACTCCCATGAGAGTAGCTAGTTTTAACAAACACACCAGCCCAGCGTGCCCGTGGTGCGGCACGGAAATGGCTGACTTGACACGTATGTTCTGGAGGGGTGTAAAGGTACAGAGACTCTGGACAAGAATCAAACAGCTGTGCACGAACGCTGGAGTCACCTGGTACAAGTGGACTCCAAAAGAATATCTACTGGGCACTTACCCTAGAATAAGCGAAGTTAAACATGTGGTTTATGATTATAAAAATGCCAATAAAGAAATGTATAAATAAATAAAAGGGGACCACTTGTTACCAACAAATTACATGCCAATCGCTCTACTCGATATCCCGGGAAAAATCTTTGTGATGATTCTCCTAAAGCAACTGAACGAGTGGATATTGACGACAAGGAGCTTTGATAGTAGACAGGCTGGCTTTGTTAAAGAGGTAGGATGTAACCTAAATCTACTATTGCTTAGCCTCCTCGAACTTCGAGCTGTTGATAATAAAGGGAAAATCTATATGGGCTGTATAGACTTGGAACAAGCTTTTGACAGCATAGATCGTGACTTATTGTGGGAGAAACTAAAATCAAAAAGATGGCCTAATGATCTACTGACAGCTATCAAAGAAGTATATTCTGAGACGAGCATGCAGATCAAGTTAGACCAGCAGGGGAACCTAACAAGAAAAATAGCTACATCAAAGGGTCTAAAACAGGGACGCCCACTCGCCCCTAATTTATTCATCTTTTTTATCGAAGATCTGAAAATGGATCTAGAAGAAAAAACAACATTCCCACCGAAGATCAACGGATTGGATGTAGGCTGGTTACTATATGCGGATGAATTGGTGCTTTTGGACGAGACAAGATCGGTCTGCAGAGAAAACTGAGCATCATACAGAAATATGTGGACAAAAATAGCCTGAAAATGAATGCCTCCAAGTCTGAAATAATGGTGTATAGTGTTGGGAAAGGAGGCAAGAAGAAAAAAGAGAGTTGGTTATTAAATGGAAATGCTTGGGGCCATCAAATGAGATAAAATATCTCAGAACTATGCTGAGTGTGGCCAAAGGGGAAAATTCCTGGATTGACTGCCTAGAGAGGAAAGTTAAATATCTTACTGCCCAGGGCAGGGCGATTGATCGAAGGTTCAGGAAATGCTCCCTTCATCCAATTATAACCTTCTACATTGAAAAGGTGTCACCAGTACTCATGTGTGAGGGGCTGAGGCTTGTATAGTCCTGCACTGGGAACTGTGGGACTATTTGGAAGGTTTCTTTTGGAAAATAATATTACATCTACCAAAGGCCATTCAGGCGGCAGTCATTCTACATGAACTGGGGCTATCATCACTAAATGTAAAAGTAGCATGGAATGCGCTATCATTTTTCAGTAAAGCAAATTTGACAAATAACCCCCCCCCCAATTTGAATTGATTAGGATCAAAGATCAAGGCACGGATGACTGAGCATTAAACCAGTGGAGGAACCAATTTACAACAATGCCCCAGAACCTAGGGACATCACCGGAAACCCTATGCAAAAATCCAACACATGTAAAAAGGATCCTATGGGCAGATGATTGGGGCAAAACAGGAGAGAAGAGAGCCACTTCTGTTATGCACACTCTCTGAAAAAAAAAACTATGATCAATTGAATGTCATTCCAGGTTACCTAAAAAGATTCCTTAACAACCAGCAGCACGATTTGTTTCTAAAGATTCAGGCTAAACATGCTCCATAATAAAACCACTCTAACGAGGTATTGCTGGGAACAAGTAAACGATAAATGTATAGGAGCCAAAACCAAAGAATTACCTTCGCTCTGGTACATATCTTGAAGCAACCTTCAAAAAATAAAGGGAGAGTTGTACCGATCAGCCATAATTCATTATGAGAAAAATTGGACTAATTGTAAATGAAATTAGATGATAGCTGGAAATAAAAGTGAAAAGTTTGTAATAAACTAAACACTGAAATAAAAAAATAAAAAAGATTTTATCAGACCACTTAACTGATTTAACATTTTGTCAGAATTAGACATCAACTCTTCCTTGAGAGAAATTACCACAAATGACATTGATATGCTGATTTGTTAGAGAGCAATGAGAAACACGCCTCAGTTGTGCATTGTGTGGCCTCACACAATGTGGAGTTTGTTTTATCATTTGCAACCTGTATACTCAAGTTAGGTTATGAGATTGACAGTATTGAGGAAATACCTCTTTTTTTTACTGATGGTTGTATGAAGACTACCAATAAATATATGAAGATTATTATTATTATTATTATGGTATTTACTGATCGCGGACCTAGCTTTGAGAAGCAACAGGGCACTTTACAGAGGTAGACAGCAATACAGATGCATAACACGGTTTATAGTCATAAAATCGAATGTCATAATGGCGAAAGTCAAAATGTCTAAAAAATAAAGTTGTAAAAAGAAATGTTGAATTTCTTTTTTTGGTTTCTTTTTGTTCGAAATGGGGGGGTTTCCACCCCAACCCCCCTTTTTGTAATTTTTTTTGTTTTACCCCTTTTTTTTTACCCCCGGAACCCAAAAAAACATATAAATGAAAAAATAAAAAATTCGACATTTTTTTTTCGACATTATGTTTAGACATTTTTGTAATTCGACATTATTGTTTTGACATTATGACTGCACACTGCATAACACATTGCTTTTCAGAGGTGACCACATAACAGATATACCTGGAGGTCGGATGCAGAGGGGCACAGAGGAGGGGCACAGCTGTACAGGAAGGTGGGGGAGGAGAGGGGTGGATGGTGTCTAGCAAGTCAGCTGGGCGTTGAGGAGGAGAGAATCTTTGAAGAGGTGTGTCTTGAGTTCTATTCTGAATTGTAGGAGCATGGGGCGAGTCTGATGCTGATAGGAAGGAGGTTCTATAGTCTTGGTGCGTAGGCAGAGAAGGCTGGTTTTATGGTCCTTTCCTTTTAGCAGCAGCGGATTTCAAGTCTGCACATGTCCTGGCTTCTGGTGGTTCACTGTCTGCCAGAGATGTTGTGTTTCTCTGCGAGGTAGCTGGGGGACTTGATGGCGACTGCCTTATAGATGTGCAGTGGAAGCCAGTGAAGGTCACTGAGGCCCGGGGTGATGTGGTCATATCTGCATAGAGCACTTATGAGGCATGCAGCCGCATGAAGGTCACTTTTCTGGGGCACAAGGAAGGACAGTGGGAGGCCTTCGGGAAGGGCATTGCCCCCATCTAGGTGGGATAGTACCAGTGCTTGAACAGTGCATCTAAAGCTGTCTGGATGGACGAAGGGCTTTACTTTCTGCAGGAGGGAGAGCTGATACCAAACTGTCTGAGTTTTCTTAGCTATATGCTATATGTGTCATGAAGGAGAGTTGCTTGTCGATGTGGAACCTGAAGGACTGGGAACAGGAGGTATGCTCATCAGGTGTGAAGCCCTCAGGGTTCATGGTTGATAGTCAAAGATCAAATGCATCAATCACGGAAGGCAGGTCATATATGGAAATGTATCTGCAACACAATGAAAATTGAGACTCGTGTGTTCAAAATTGGTCCTGGTTGCTTTCAATTTTGCAAAATAAAATGATGACTCAACCCTAATGTTAGACAAGGATGCCTAAAATCATGTCCTGGAATACCCATGGTCACAGGCACTATTTATACGCATGTACACGCGCAAGCATTTTAGCTCAGTTTAATATTTGTATGTTACAGGAGAGTAGGCTAACACATGGATTGTATTTAGATGGTTACAAAATCTAAACTAAGAAAGCAAGAAAAGGGAAAATAGGCTGTCCTCCCGGTGGACTGCATATTGGCATTAATGTTTCTCTTAGCGGTATTAATTAAGTTTAGTAATTTTCCCCCTATCTTGATATGTAACATCTATGATCCTCCAGGAGGACAGCACACAACGGATTTAATGAATAGGCTTAAGGAGATGGTTAACATAAATACTCTAGTATATGCCAATTTGATCTGTTTAATTGATGGAGATTTTAATAGCTACTGCGGCCCAAATGATGACAGTGACTGTGTTTCTAACTTGGGTAATGCAGGTATGGATGTTGGATGAAAAAAGATAGAAGTTGTTTTTACTTGTATATCTGAGGGCGTTGATTGTTAGCAAAAGGAATGAGACAGAGAGGAAAGATAGGTGCATCACTAAAGGAAGGATTAAGATAGGGATGATTAATCAATCATTGTTGTTATAGCGTCAAACGGCTGTTAAAAATTGCCACACAATGTATTGTATCTGGTATTGAAGTGAGATGGAAGGGAACATGATTTTAGAAACTGCTTGGCTCAACAGACTTCAGGGAAAAATCTGGCATGCCATTTGTGGTCTTCCAAATCCGATTTCAGAACACAGTCTTCAATTAGAGGTTATTCATCAAGTGCCAAAGCACTTAAATGTACAATGATTTTTATTGTGTAAATCATCAAAAAACAAGACAATCCAATACATTCCCTGATAATGAAGGCAATTAAGTCCAAGGGAAGTGTAATTTTGGCTGAATTAATAAATAGTTTTCTCAATTCACTCAAATTGATTCATCTAGAAATATATTGAAATCTTCATTTTGTATTAATTAAAAAAACTATTGTGTGTTAAAATAAGGAAAAGGGATTATGAAAAGTCTATGGTGTATTGAGAAAAATAAAAATGAACTAGAGCAGATTTCTGTAACATATGCATTTTCGAATCCACAAAAAGATCTTATTAAATGTCTGTCGCCCTTTTGGCCTTGCATATTTTTGATTATTCTGTAGGCCGCTCTTACAATGCTTAGCGTGCTTAGCATGCTTAGACATGGGTACGAAAATAAGTCAATGGAACATCCTTGCCATTAATGCCAATTAATAAGTGAAAAGGAAATGACAGGTACTTGAGTATACATAACTAACAAAACCTCCTGAGCTCTACCTAGGGAAATTTGTACATAACATAAAATCAATTGGCACCCTCAAGTTTTGGCTATGCCTTCTTTGGTGGACCAAGATTCACACTTACTGATTTTTAAGTATAGTGTGAAATGGTAGAACACTCAATAAATAAAGTCATGTTTTCAAAATTGAAACTTGTGAAAGAGGTTATGCATATCTTCTGGAAAACAAGTAAAAGCATAATTTATATATTTACAGACCGTTGAAACATCTGACTGCATTCAACAAAGCATAACTGAAATACCTAAATAACTCTAACTCAAGAAAAATATATTTAACAATAATGAAAACCAGAATTACACAAATGCATTTAATTTGCTAAAAATCTTTTCTATTAGCAAAAAGGTTATACATAAGTCCGAAGTAAAACAATGAGCAACTCTTATTTCCTACACAAAATAGATTGGTCTACCTTTTCAAATAGATTCGAAAAAAGACTTGGTGGGACTCTCCATCATATCACATTCGAAAGAAAAAAATGAAAGTATACTGAAGCTTGTTCAGCCTCTTTGAACTACATTCATCATGTAATGACAACAAATTGTGGTGGAGAAAATAGAATTGAAGCTAACACAGGAGTAGCATATACATCAATTACCAAATTGGTTCATGAAATTGTTTTTTTCTGAGTATTTTTCTGGATGTACAGATTTATTTTTTGGATAAGTAATATATTAATGCAAAAGTAAATTATATATCTGGTCCTTGTTCTTACTTTGATTCATTCTTCTTTAATCTGCTTGACATTTCCTTACAGAGACTTTTTCACGGGTCATTACAATATAATTGTAGAGATAACAGTCTCTTTCTGTCCATTCTCACTTATGTGAACATCCAGATGTTGTAACTACATTTTATACAGTTTTTTCTTTCATTGCTATTTTATTTAAGCATGTCGAGTATGCCATTGTAATATTGTTTTCATTCTTTACTCTTACTTTCAACTATGCATAATGATTTTGGAGGGTGAATTGCTTGCCACTTTAGTCTAAATCACCATCTACTTCAACTGTTCACAATTGGCGTAATTATATTTTATTAATTTCTACAAATTCTTTAGGTATAAATAAACATATGTTTTCCGTCATGGTTGTTTGTTTTCTGTAAAAGTGCAGAGGACTTTGGGCTCTTGCTTTAAAGACCATGATGTGTTCTACTGTGCTTTACATATCTTATACCCCATGTGGGACACTTAATGTATGTTTTAACTCAATGAATTGGAATTAAGTTATTAGGAAACCTTTCGGTCTTTAAGTACATTGTATTAATTTGGAAGAATTTGAAATCCCCTCTACTGAGAACGAACACAGCCACATAACCTGTTCTATGGGAAGGTCCCCACTCAGGGGTCTTTTGGGGGCTACAACCACGTTTTAGCTCAATGTATCTTTCAGAGAGGAGAACTATTCATTTGCATATCAATACCCATAGTCACTAAGGGCTATCCAGACCTGGATCCATTGATCACTATCACCCTAAGTCTTGAAGGGCAATCCAGACGTGGACTGTGTGCTCACTGTTTGGTCCGCAGTAGAACGGCTCTCTCAATATTGGACTTTTATAGTAACTCAACAATTAATTAAATTTAACAGCAGTTTACTACTAATGTTGACCATAATGAGCATTGTTAAGAAGCGTACTAATCATGCTTACATTTGTGGCATCTGTGTTTGAAAAATAAACTATTGGATAATTCCGTTGACTATGAGCTGCAATGACTTTCTTTTTACTTCTCTGTTTACCTCTCATTCAAAGGCAATAAGGAATTTCAACAACAGAACATGTCCAGCCCATTTCTATGCAGTATTTATTTGCATTGTACATCGATGGCAGTACTTCACTAGGTCACACAGAGCAATGGGTCACTTATTATGTGTGAGCTGCCAGAGTTAGTCCAATTATTGATGAGCATCAGCTCTAGTCAGCATAGTCATTGGCGAGGGATCATGAGAGTCAGAGTCCACAATATCGGGAGTGCTGCAGGCTGCAGTCCTTTGACCTATAGCATTACTTTGCAAACACAGAAAGTTAATCATGTGCAATATTCAGCACAAACATTTCCAGCTCACGGTGTGCCAGTTAGTGGTGCACCTGAAATCAACACAATACCTTTTGGGTGCTGTGTGTCCATACCAGGCGAAGTGTCAACAGATCTTGTGTGCCAAGCCAAGCATGCCATGGGGGCAGGGAGGAGGGGGGGCACTGAGGGATGGGGGGGCGGAGAGGGCAATCGCTGACAAAACCTGTCACCACAAAGTCGAGAACATCAGGGATGATAGCTCACAAATTAAGTGCTCTCCTCAGACACGGGGCCAGCCTGCACTTTACACCTTTGAATTACACATTAGGGCTAGATCAGTCATTCATCCTTCCAAAGTCAATAAATGTAGTGCCACTGAGTACCATTATATTGGGTAATAGCACGCTACTGCTGTAGAAGAGTAAATAATCTGCCATGACATGCTATATAGGAACTCAATTTATTAGTAGTAGTAGCAGTATTGTCATTATTACTAGTATTATTATTATTGTTATTATTACTACCTCCAAACCTCCCTACTAATAAGGTATTTATGAATGTGTGTACACTCTCCAATGCAATGAAGACCAGTGCTAGCATTAGGGGGATTAAGTACTTTCTCAGCACCTGCTCCAATGTCTCCCAAAGGTCTTCTTCAGTGTAGCTACTGCCATCAATCGGTTGCATGCACTAAGTGGCTTTCTGGTGGCACATCGTCTCGCCACTAGAGGGGAAGGTGAGTCAGAGTGGGGTTGCAGCATTGTAATCAAGGTTTTGTCCACTGTGCCACATGCTCATGATAGTGATGATTTGCCCACGCTCCCAACTGTCCATTTCATAGCTTCCTGCAAACACGCCTAGATAATGCAAAATGAGCTCTGAACTGGCGATTTTCCAGCAGGCATCAGTGCTTGCAGACAACTTACTAAAACTATTGTATTCAATAAAGGCTATGGCAGAAAGATTGACTGGCCACATTATGGCCAGTTTGCCATTCAGCAGACACAATTGTATGTTGACTGTGCTGAGATGCCTAGCTGAGACTTGGCTGGCACATACTGCGTATTCCCCTTCCACTACTTTATCTATTGGTTCTGACTTTACCTTTCCCCCTTCCCCCTGCTGCAAGTACCAGGATCCTGCTGAGTGTTCTCTAGTTAATACTGGAATGGTGCATAATGGGGCCAATCTCTCAGATGGGTACCACTTCAAGTGGCCCATGATTGAAAAGGTGCCCAGACTGGCACCTTGTATTATGTACTGTATGTATTATGGCACATAATACACATAGCAAGATGCAGCTATTCATCCTACACAAAGAAGTTCCACCAAGAAGACATGCGCTGTGAACGACTAGGAGCGTTGGGTAGGAGGAAAAGGGAAGGCACTGCAGTTCACTGATGTGCCATTGGGTGTCCTGTCAAGTGTTTTTGAGATGCTTTGCGTGGTAACGCCAATAGCTGACAACATATTGCAGTAGAGGATATTTCAGAGGGTTCTCCCCATTTCACTGCACATTTCACTGAATTTTACAGCAGCCCTTCTATGGGAGGATCACACCCCTTTTGCCCCCCCCATTCTACCCCTTAACCTGTGACCCCATACCACCCGTTTTACCACCTCTGTCCCTCTACCTTCTCCACATCTTCCACAGAAAAATGCAGTAAAACGCCCTGCAGTGAAAGGGCTGCTGTGGGATGGGAATACCATTTCGCAGTGTCTTTGTTCCTCTGCATGTTCCTGCTGTATGTCACTGCTGCTGCTGGGGTTGGACTCAGAATTGCAGCCAACGCCCTCTCGGAGTGTTCTCTTATGACGAAAAGATATGTACCTGGTGTTGCAGCAAATTATCACCACCATTGCATCATCAGATTCAAGCTGCACAGTTTGGGACGTAAAAAATGCAATTGATGTGGGACCTTTTGCTCCTCTAAAATGGCCCTGTTCTTGACCTACTGCTGAGATCTGCAACTCCAAGCCTTCCATCACTTCCACTTCTGCCATGGAATACTTGTCTCTTTTGCTGGCATCTTAACAGATGCCTGTAGAACGCAGCTGTGTAATCAGGTCAGACTCAGAATGGTATCCACTCACGCAGTCTCTGATCTTAAGGCATTGGAGATATGATCTGGCATGATTTAAATGCAAGATGCAGTCGAAACAATAATGTTATTCAATGTTCCAGCAGTAACCACCATGATCAGTGTTTGAACGCTTGTGTGTTTATAGCCATGGTCGAAACTATACTTGTGGGTGCTATCCGATGTTGCATGGAACCATTCACAATTTGTGCACACATTATTGTAGAGGCGGCTATTTCTGGAGTATACCATTCACTGTTCTCATGCATTTCTCACCCCTGCTATCTTTGGCCACTTAAGACAAAATGGATTACTTTTTCTTTAATACACCAGAGACAGGGCTTCTGGAGCGGTTTTCCAAAGGCTCTTGCACCTGTCCTAAAATGCTGAAAGAATTGGACCAATCTTCTAGAACAGATTGCTTCTGGATCAGGTAATGAGTGGGATCAGGCACCCAAACAACCTTCTACTATTGCAACTTACTGACCACCTCCACTACCCCCCCCAAACAATTTTTTTTCTCACAAAAAGTAGTAGTGAAATCAAGTTCTCATGGAATCTAGCATGCAATCTCTAATGTGTTGTGGTCATGTGTTTAATTAAGTGCCTATTGTAAACTACTCCTCCTCAGGTGGTATTTTGCATCACACACTTATCACAATCTCCAACTAATGCAACTGCAAGTCCAACAACTGAAGCCTCTGGCCGCTAGTGGATCTGTATCGTATCTTCATTGTTCTGATGTTTATGTCCTTAACTGTATTTATCTGATGTCCAGACCTTCTGTAACCTTGGTCGACCTACTTGCTGATTTCCAATGTATGCCTATTTATGTAAGTATGTATCTTGCAACATGTTAAGTTTTCCAGTGCCCAGTTACCTTAGGGTTAGGTGCACAATACAAATTATAAACAAATACAAACTGCCTGACCACCTCCTCCACTCTACAAACACTTGCATATTCGCAAAAGGTAGTGGTGAAATCAAGTATTTGTGAAGCCTAGAGTGTACACCCGTGGTGTTTTATGATAGCACGTTATATAAAGCAGAGTGCATGTCCCACCTCTGGCAGGTAAATGACTGCATCAGACTTTCAGACAACCTGGCACTAATGCTCCTCCTCCTAGACCCTTGAAGCAATTTTACAGCCCTTACAAATAAGTGGCAAAATCAAGAACTACTAAAAACGAGTCTGTTATATGTGTGACCATGTCTTGAATACATTCAAATTGTTCTTCAATAGGGAAGTGTATTGAGTAACTCAAGCAGCCTCCCCCTAAGGCCATTACCTGACTACCACCACCAATCAAGTGCACCTTTCCGGAAACTAGCAGAAAAATCAAGTGTTTGCATAATATAGTCCACTAGTCTCTGAAATTGTTCGTTTGGGTGCTCAATCAAGTGCATCACACATATTCCACCTCAAGCAGGTAGCTTCTTGCCTCACACACTTAAATGACCTGATGCTAATTCCACACTGTCTGGCCACCGTGCCACCCTCCAAACAATGATAGTGGCATATTCAATTGCTTGTGAATTCTAGCAGGGTATACAAACTCCTACTCCAACACGTGTTGGATTGAATCCCATACTAAAACAATGCATCACTAAAATGCCTCTAGGCCACCTCTACCACGCTCCAAACAATTGTATATTCCACAAAAGTAGTAACTCCTCTCCCTACCTATGCTATGGTCTGGTGTAGAAGGTACCAGTGAAAGTACCAGTACCCAAGGTGTTGCACATCCAGCCACTGAGGTTGCAATATTAGCATTCCTGCCAGAGATGAATGAACTATGTGAAACCATAATTGTGTTCATGAATGTGAAAGAGCAGCCATTTTTAGTACCAATAATATATAATAATATAATAAAATACATTGTGCTTACTGTCATGCATTGGAATATAGCATAATGCATCTGCAGTGGTGAAGCAACAATTCTTTTGGTTGCAACGGCTAGCATTTTTCTCTTCCCCTCCTTCACATACTTCGGGTATTTGCCCTCTTATAATACATGCTTTCAGAAACAAAACAGAAAATACATATATAATGAAAACATGAAATGCAGCGAATAAATAATCAACATGTTTGTAATGTGGGCTCTAAATGGAGTTCAAAGCTCAGAGGCACATAATACATTAGAAAGTGTCTATTTTCAAGCATAAAGGGTAAATAACTATTTAACACAATTCACTGCACCCATCATGAGGCACACCTCCACATCTCTACGCTACATAATGTTGCCTTTTTTTTTTTAAACCTCAGATGAGCTGGAGTTGCCCTATTACTTACCGTTAATCTTCATTACCCACAGTCTGGGACTACCTCTTTAGAATCCTGACATAACTGAGGTGCAGTTCTCGCAAAGTACCCTTTCCCTAGGTTAACATGGAAGCCTAGATAACAAAGTCTTTACTCCATGTTAAGGATGTTTGGGTTCTTTCTTTTAATCTCTTTACAAAGAACCCACTGCTTTAACCCAGCCTGGTTCATAAAAAGTTTACCCCTTTTGGGTGAGGTAGTTGGCAATACTAAGGACTGTGATGAGGCAGAACCAGACTCGGAATAATGAAGATTTCCAGTAGGTAATCGGGCTATTACCTCTTCTTACGACGTCCTTGTCACAGTCCTTGCATAATTAAGGACCTACAAAGTCCCAGGAGGAAAGAAGCAACACCACAAAGAACTAGCAACACACTGTTGTACACCAAGGCGAGGTTTATTACTCAAGATTTAACGTGAAACTGAAGCTAATATTGCTGAACTAAAATTTGAGGAAGGTGGCAAACCCAGCCATGGTGGCCCCCCTTTAAGAGTGACGTGATGGAGTGACATTACTGCACTGCGTTAATAAATAGGGCATCACCGCAATTGCAGTGTAGTGCACATGCGGACCCCGGACCAGATGCCAGAGTGTCTGTGTCTTCAGTGGGTGGCCCGGGGCTACCGCACGCATAGGCCGGGAGGGGGAATGTAACAATGTGACGAAGAGGTTACTGCTAAGGACCGATGTGTGTGGGCTGGCGGCAGTGATCCCTGGTGTTTGCAGGAATCCATAGCAACGTCGGGAGACATGTGTCGGCCGCAGTGCAATTGCCCACAGGGAGGTGAGGCATACCCTGGACTGCCTGCCATCTAGAGGTTGCAGCTTCTCTGGGGAGTGCACGTGCACCTCTAGTGTGAATTTTTGGAGTGCATGTGCGTGAATTTTACCTTTTTTTAAAAAGAGAGAAAAGAGGATTCTTTTTCGTTTTCTTCTTCTTGCTTTAGCCTACTAAGAGTGGTGGGGTGCTTTTTGTTCTGTTCTGGCTGTGGATTCACCACAGTGGGCCTGCACTAAAAGGGGCACAAGCCATTGAGTTGCCGCCCAACCATTTTTGGAGGGTGCTTGTGTGCTCTACGAGAAGTTGGTCTGCTGGTGGCGGTAGAGTCATGGATGGAGGACAAGGAAATAAGCCTGTGGTGGCTGCAGCCCCGTCAGGTGTGCAGAGGCACAGACAGCATGGTTCTTTGGCTCAGATGCCACAGTTTTATGTATCCGGTGCAGCATTCTAGGCCCAAGGTGGAGAGCCTGGAGATGTGTTTCAAAGCCATGGCTGAGGTGAATGATGAGGCCAAAGTGTCGCCCTAAGTCCTTGCTGCAGGGCCGGCTGTGCACAAAATGTTTAAAACATTACAGCCAGTTGATGACTCTTATGTGGCAGCAAAAAAACCTTTGAGAGAATATTTCATGCCGTTAGTCAACTTGGACTACGAATGTTTTGTGAGGTGCACAGCTAAACAAAAGGACGATGAAGCTCTTGATACTTTCCATGGAAGGCTGCCGCAGCTGGCATCCACATGTGCGTGGGGCAATGAAGAGAGCATGGTCTACCAGCAGTTGATTCAAGGTTGTGTGCCAGGCAAAATGTGACAGGTGCTGAGGGAGCCTGGTTTGACCCTGGCATGCATTCACGAGATGCGACGCTCCAATGAGTTGGCATACACCAGGGCATCTAAGATGGATGCAGCCATATGTACTCTAAAGATTGACAAAGTGTGTGCGGTGAGGCGACAAGGAGCCAGGATTGCGAGGACAAGTGTGGGTCCTCACAAGGTAAAAAGGACCAGACATGGTAGAACTGTGCCTCCTTTGTGGGTATGACCTTCCACACGCAGCCAAGTGCCCAGCGAAGGGACGCACGTGCGGAATGTGTGGCATTACCAACCATTTTGCACGCATGTGTTGCATTCCAATCCCTGTGTTGATGCCCAGGATCCCTGTCAGGATGGGTTCATTTGTCCAAAGGCGTCCCCGGAATGTGGCCCAGATGGATCAAGAGAAGGATCAAAAGGACCACGGAGTTGAGGAGAGGGAGGTGTCTTCTTCATCTCCAGTGTAAACGAGCTGTCGGCCAGTAAGAGGAGGCAGCCAAAATGCGTGGTCAGTGTCAATGGGTCTGAGGTGCCTGTGCTGGTCTACACTGGCGCTTCTGTTAATGCAATGGAATTGAAACACTATGAGGTGCTGCCTGGTCCTCCGCAGCTGAGCCGGCTGAGGGTTCGGATTTTCACGTTTGGTGGGGACAGTCCCATTCCGTCAAAAGGGGCATTCATCTCGAAAGTTGATCATGGAAGTAACACCATAAAGCAAGATTTTTTTCATCACAGATATCCGCAAACACATGATGCTGAGCTACGCTCAGCGTAAGTACTGAAGATTTTGAGTTTTGCTTATGGGGAAGTTTACAGATGTATTTTTTGGAATTGGTAAGCTGGTGCGAGAACCTGTAAAGCTTCACATTGATGACTTGATCTGTCCAGTGGTACTAAAACACGGAAGGATCCCGTTTCATTTGAGGGGGCAGGTCGGCAAAGAGCTAGACCACCTGGTTCAGCTGGACATTATTGAGAAGTTAGAAGGACCGACCTTGTGGATTTCTCCTATTGTGGTGGGAAGGAAGCCCAAACAGCCAGACTCATTTTGCATTTGGGTGGACATGCACCTACCGAACAAGTCCATTAAGAGAGAACGACACCTGATGCCCCCCATTGATGACATCATAGCAAACCTACAGTGGGTGAAGTCCTTCTCTAAATTGGATCTGAGGGCAGGGTATCATGAAGTGGTCCTGCACCCTGAGTCGAGGTACATTGCAATGTTCACGACTCACATGGACCTCTACCGATACAAGTGACTCAGCTTTGGGGTCTCGTTGGCGGCTGAGGTGTTTCAGAACATCATTAGAGGGGTGTTAGCTGACCTGGACGGAGTTTTGAATATCAGCAACAACCTTCTGTTTTTAGCTAAATCAGAGAAGAAATGGAGAGGCCGCATAAGACCCTGGAGAGAATCAAGTTACTGAGTCTCATGCTACACAAGGAAAAATTAGAGTTCTTCCAGAGGGGAATTGACTTTTTTGGGTTTGTGTTCCAAGAAGGGGGTGGTAGCCAGACCCGGGGAAGTTGAAGGACATCAAAGAGGTGAAACCTCCTGACCATGTCAGAAGCCCATAGCTTCCTGGAATGGTGACATGCTGTGGGCGGTTCATTAAGAACTGGGCCACATTGTCGGAACCACTGAGCCCATTTGGTTTCAGTGCGCGGTGTTGACACGACATGATGCAGGTGGCAATGTAAGACCGGTCGCATTTGCGAGCAAAGCCCTGTCTGAGACAGAACATTGGTACTCTCAGATAGAGAGAGAGGCTCTGGCGGAGCTGTGGGTGTGCCGGCATTTCAGGTTGTACATTCTGGGACGACCTGTAACTGGTCACCGACCACAAGTCCCTCATGCCATTCATGGCTGGATCGTCATCGAGACCACCTGCCCAGATAGAGCGTTGGATGGTTGCCCTGTTGGAATATGGAGTGTACCTAGTATATCGCACGGGGACAAACAATGCTGCAGACTATCTCTCGAGGCATCTGGGAGGGAATGACAGTCGCCCAGAGACAGGGGAAGCCAAGGCAGAGGAGTTTGCACAGTTATTGGTGGAGTCGGTGACTCCAAACTCCATCCCAGTACAGGAAACAGCAGACGCATCAGGCGAGGGCGAGTGGTTCCGCCTTCTCCATGAAGATTGCACAAGAGTGTTTGGAAAGGGGTCCTTATGGGACTGAATAAACAGGCCCAGGAGGCCTGTGTGATGCTCAAAAGGCTGTGGAGGATCAGGGACGAGCTATCCTTCACTGAGTCGGGATTACTACTGAGGGCAGAAAATGATGGTTCCATCAGTCAAGATCCCGAAGGTAATTGAACTAGCGTATGAGGAGCACCGGGGTGCAGCCAAAACCAAGGTATTCCTGAGACATAAGGTATTCCTGAGACTTGAGAGCTGTGTTGACAAATTTGTGATAAGCTGTGTGTGGTGCCAAGCAGCTGCCCCTGTGCAATGGGAACCACGCATCGAGTCCATGCCACAGAGTTGCTACCCCTGGAAGATGGTACATGTGGATTTTGGGGCCAAATGACGGGACATGCATTTTCTGGTGTTCATTGATCAGTGGACATGATATCTGGAAATGGAATTTATGGGGTCCCCGTTATTTGCACACATAGTGCCAATCAGGGTGAAGGTATTTGCCTCGCATGCTTTCCCGAAGGAACTTTGTTTGGATAACAGTCCACCATTCCAGGGGTACGGTTTCATGCAATTTATGGTGGAGTGCAGTATACACCACAGGAAGATTTCTCTGGTATGGCCAAGGGCGAATGAAGAGGCAGGACAGTTTAAGCAGACCCTGAACAAGGTGTTTCACATTGCCTAATGCCAAGGCCAATGCCTGAAAAGGTCACTATACCAGTTCTTGAGGGAATACAGAGCGACTCCCCACTGCTCAACCGGTGTCGCCCCTGTGGAGACACTGTTCAGGAGATGCCCTTGTAGTTTGTTGTCGGACCTAGAGATTAGACAGCCGGCAGAGATTGGTGATGAGAGCGTGGAAGAAGAGAGGAGGAACGAAAATGAGAACATCCAGCAGGGTTTGCAGCCTCATCATCTGTCACCTGGAGACGAGGTGTTGGTGAGGAATCAACACCCTGAAGGAAAGCTCTCGCTGACTTATGATCCAAGGCCCATGGACATGGTGAAGGGGTCCATGGTCACTGTATCCTATGGCAAGATGACAGTATCATGGAACTCGAGATTCTTTAGAAAGGTAGGAGAGAGTGGTCAGGCTGGACCCACCCTCAGAACGGGAAACAAAGAAGAGGCCGGGGGAGCCAAAGATGAATGGATCCCTCAAGAGCCTGTTAATCCAAGCCCGGCAGAGGATGGGAGGTCAAGCTGGGGTGGGACTAGGAGATACCCTCAGTGAGAGCTAAGAAGCAGGTCCTCCCGTTTGAAAGGCTATGTGCAGGACGCACAAAGAAGGTGCTGTGTCTAACAGCTCATGTGTTATACCATGTGTGCTTATGTATTCAAATGGAGGGGTGTGAATTGTTTAGGTGTACTTTGTTCTGTTTGTTGTTATGAAAATAGAGGAGTATGGTGGTGCCCCTTTAAGAGCGATGCAATGGAGTGACGTAACTGAGCTGCTTCAATAAATGGGGCATCTCTGTATGCACAGAGTAGTGCACGTGTGGAGCCTGGACCAGTGTCTCTGTGTCGTCTTTGGGGGGCCCGGGCTACCGCACTCATAGGCCATGGGGTGGCTACAACACCAGAAACAGTTTGTAGTGCTTCGTAAATGTAGTCAGTGTTGCCCAAGAAGCTGTCCAGCATATTTCCTCAAATGAAGCCCTCCCAAAATCTGCCCAAGAAGGTTCCACCCGTCTTGCGGACCTTCTCTGGAAATTCCTCTTGGGGAGCTTCCCCCAAGATGTCGTAGGCTGTGGCAATAGCGATCTTGATCCATTTGCTAATTGCTGAAGGAGGCGGTGGCTTAATGCTTGGTTTGGAAGTTCTGGGGTCACAAAGAGACAATATGGCAACATGGTGCTGTACGGTCAAGATATATGGAACGTGCCCTAGTCAAATCCCAAAAATCTGGCTTTCCTCCAGCAGCCTCACCCTTCAAGACTAGGAGGACCAATTCCTATGCTGTGTAAAAATATTATACCTGTGAGGAATTTCCATCTATCAAGGGTGTAAAAGCCCTAGCTCTATTGATTTGTATTAATTAAAAGAATGATGCAAGTCATTCCATTTCAGAAAGAGGGATCTGCCAACCAGATCCCCCTTTCCTAAGCTCCATGCCAAAAGCATAGTGTGCATCTGTGCCCAAATGAATCATTATCCAGATCTGCAGCACCTGTTCTCCAGTGGTACAGAGCAGGTTCAGGGGGGTCAGAGGGTTCCCTTGATAGTTGCAGTTCCAGCCAAGTCACTACAGCGTAGGGCTGCCTTTAAGATATGCGCCTCTATCCCAAACCACATAACTATGAGAGTTACTATCCTAGTGACTGTATTAAACTTTAAATATAAGCCAGACCTGAGTTCAAGGTATGTTGGCAATTAACTCTCATACTTATTTAAGCCACATCAAATTAACATGACATGTGTCAGCCCTGTGAGCTGAGCTCAGCTGTGGAAGGGTTATGTATATTCTGGTCAGACAGCCCGGCCCTGCCAGTATACAGGGCAGGGGACTGATAGGCTAGTCCTTTTTTCTTTTCCGTTGTGAGGTCAGGTAACACTTCTCTCCAAGAAGACAGACACCCAGCAGTCACTGTCCTTGTAACAGGCATCAAAGCCACTCCGATCCCAAAAGTGCTAGCCCAGACCAGGTGCCGCATATCAGAAGGTCTTTTGATGCTATTGACACGGGAAGGGGCAGAGTTAATGAAGAGAGGGAGCTCAGTACAGCTGGGGGACGATTTAATCATCTTCTTTTCTCTCTCTCTATCTCTCCTTCCTGTCCCCTCCACTTCCTTTAGCACAAAGTACTCTGGGTGTGATGTCAGGAGGCAAAGACCACTTGTCAAAAGAACAGGGATTAGACCCCAAAAAGAAACCTCTCTTTAATCCAATCCCCAATGAACATTTTCCTTTAAAAGAGGGTGTCTTCCACTCCTTCTTTTATTACACTCTTGAACAAACACCTGAGAAAATATTAATTGAACCTCTGTTAGGAAAATTGCTTGTCCAAAGCCCGTCACAAGTGAGGTAAAGTCTGAGTGTCCAAGGCAGAGGGGAGCTCTGTTCCCTACCTATCTCCAGGGAAGATTGGAGATGACCTGCTTTTAGAACAAGATCTGCTGCCCAGAATCGCATTGTGGTGAGGGACTCCTGAAAGTGTGCACCATCCTCTCTTGCACTGGAAGGCTGAGTAAAAGGGCTACACTTGTCCTTCAGACCCCGAAGTGGGAATCACAGCACCAGAGAGCCAAGAACGCCAGGAATCCTGTGTTTCACCATAAAACCACTGCAAGTTGTACTTTGGGCCGTTCAACCCCATTAAAGGAATGGTTTGGTCAGAAATTTTTATTGTCCCTACGGGTCGGCCATGTGTTTTTAAGCCTAAGTCGGTCGATATTAGAAACATTTTCTATGACCCTTACCCGAGTTTTCGTCCATTGAACACACGCGAAAACAGGCAGTAGGGCACCACCATTTTGTGATAATCTTATCACTTGCCGCATCGCCCTGTGTGACCTCCTTTTGCGGCACTAAATCCTATCCCCCGCCCGTGAGCCTGACATTATCAAAACATTTATATTCCCCGCCTCTCTCCGTAACGTTACTGTGCTGCGTAGGCAAACACGCCCAGTCGTCTTCTATGCGACTTCACACAGAACCCAGAAACCAACACAGATCAACTCACAACACAGCGCACCACAATTCGGAATATGAAACTGTACTTTAAAATCAAACAGCAAGGTTGTACATTTGCTTCTAGCCACTAGTAGTGCGCACGGGCATATGGGCCCTTGGCGATCGTCCCATAAGATAGTCAAGGTAGTACAGTTGTTTACAAGAAGCTGCAGCTGGCGATTGAAGAATCCGTCGGCCGGGGTCTGGAATAGGTGGCAGTCGCAGTACGATAGGATGTACCCGTTTTGAAAACATAAAAATTGAAATTAGTCTCGACAGCCGATCTTTATTACTATTATTCATTTTATTTATTAGGGCCGAGGTGAAACTTTTTGCTTGCGAGGATAGTGCAATGGAGTATGTTCGGCTCTAAAAGCAATGCGAAAACTGACGAAAAAAATCGAGGTTAACACACAATGTAATGATTTATTAACGTTGAACCACTGAGAAACGACTGTTTGTCTACATGCATGTCAAATGGGCAAATGCATGCCCATGTGCCCGGTAGAAAGACAATCCCACAAATGTTTTACTTTCTCTTCATTGTAATATTGTCATGATGCCTAACCCCGGGGAACCAGACCAGGTCCAGCAACCCCGGAAGCAGGCATCACGTTATTTTGAGCAAGCCCAAAAACCCCTGCTAGGGGCTGTTTGTGTGCAGTCCTGGCGCCTAATGCGCCAGGCTCATATGGAGAGTCAGTCCTGGCGCCATAGGCGCCAGGCTCATAGAGTGGAACTTACCTGATGCAGACCATGCTGCAGAGCTCCAAGCCAAATGAGGCTTGGAAGAGACTATTTTACCTAGGGACTATTTTTTTACTCGGGTGGGGCTGGGGAGGAATACTTACCTGGGACTACTTTGGAGGCTATTTAAACCACGCCGGAAGAGCAGCACACGCTTCGCGTTATCCTGCATCCAGCAGCGTAACGCTCACCGTGTCTGCAAGCCTCCATCCAGTCTTCTGCCACGCCCGCCTCGAGTCTGCAGCTCCTAGAAAAAGGGAGGAAAAGAAGGAGAAAAGGTTAGAATAAGAGCAAAACCTTCGATCCTTAACTGAATTCCGGATCCACTGCGTCTTCGAGCTGGAAGAAAGAAGCATTTTACGCGCACCCCCTTGCCTGCTGCAGCCCCGCGCTGAACTCACCAGCCTTCGCAGCATCCTCAAGATCCACTGCATCCTTCTGCACGTTCCCGCCGCATTCTGGCACCAAAGGGGAACACAAGAACAGCAAAGGAGAGCCAAGGGAATAAACAGAGGCAATAGTAACTACCACCATAGACTTACCTGATTACCGCCAGGGGTACTATTCCTCTTCACGGGTCAGCGCAGTCTCCATTGCATCCTCGCCGTACCCCCGGCCCCTAAGGGGAACAAAAGGACAACAAGGTGAGAGAAAGGGAAAAACAAGGGGAACTCTTCTCACCGCAATAGACTTACCTAATTTTACCGCCGGAGGCATTATTCCCTGAACTTCATATTTTCTCTCCACACCTGAATAAGGGAGCAAGCAACAGGTTACATTCTGGCCTTATTTTATTGAATTATGTAAGATAAGCCCAATCCTTACCTGAACTTCGTCAGCTACCACGAGGAGCTCTTCGCTGGGGTCAAGCTACAAACTGCAAGGAATCGGACAAGAGTGAAAGTCAGACATGTGAACTCTTAAGAACTACATACTTTTCGGAGTCAATATTGTTCTGGAACTCACCAATTCCTTCGAGCCAGTGAAGCAACTGGTTATCAACGTGCCCCTGCACTCAATGCAGGATGGAGAGCTCATCTTTTCAAACCTTCAGGTGAGACTATAAGAGGGGACATCAAAGGTGAGCTGTGGGGAGAAAAGCGGGGGTGGGGGGATTTACGCTCAACTCCACGGGTGGTTAATTCCCTTTCTCCATTTGCAGAAGAATATTCCTAAGGGCCAAGCAAACGAAGCTAGGTGGGCCCGTCCAGTCCGTCATCTCGGCCCTACGCATCACATTGGTGGAGTCCGCAGCTGTCCAGTCCAGATCGACGCCTCTGTGGGAGCCAGGTGAGCGTAACAAATATGCCACACAGAACGAACAAGTAGAACTTAACCTATCTTTAACTGAACGCTATTGTTATTATATTCTGGTATAAAATTGTCTAAAGAGTTACTTACATTATATTTGCCATTTCCATTGTCTCTGCGTAATGCAGTCCGTAAATCCCACTCCGTTTGTGGCAACGATTTTTCATATACTGAACTAACATGATTGATTTAGCAAGATGCCATACGTCAAATTGATGTTTAATATGTGGGAACTGCTCTCTCATTGTCTTGGCTATTGAAACATGTCTGTCTGTGGCTATGAGGTCGATGTGCATTCCCCTCGAATGTAGAGATTCCAAGGATTTTATAAATCCTAGTTTCTCCATGGCCACAGAGGATTTACATTGGGACACCTGCACGAACACCGAACTCACAATTTTCTTACTATCCATGTCCTGAAAGTGGTAGGTGCAGTACTTGGCAGAAAATCCAGGGCTGTCACACTGTCCATCACCGGCTAGCCTGAATCGTTTGCCTTCGAATGTACTTTCTAGAGACAATTGTTAAATTTTCCAAGCATCACTTATGGCCGGAAATAGGTAATCATGTTGGAATTTGTAGAACTGCGTTTTAGAAATGAAATGGAGTCCCACAAACTGAAAGAAAGACTCTAACTTTTTAAAACTGGACCCACAAAAAAGTGAGGCAGCTGCACACAGTAGATTTCCTGCAGCAGTTTCCCCAGCATCGGTTGTGCAGACCATGAGAACTTATGATGTACAGGCGGCATGTATTTTGACGTTACTGCCTTGTGTTTGACGAGTCGCATGAATCAATGTCTTCCCACATACTTCCACTCTAACTGAATGCCCACATTTCAGCATTCTTATAATATCCATCAAACAACTGTTGAATACTATGTATGTGCCCTCTTACATTTGACTGTCATCCTGCATCACAGTTCTTTCGGACTGTATCGTTGTGTACATTTCACCATAATTGAAACTAATATCGCTGATATCATGTTCTGATGCGTCGGTGAATAGTGCTGCTGGTTCATTCTCTGTCATTTCAACATCTGTTACTTGAACATTGATGGGAGAACACAACAATGTCGACAGCTTTTTGGGTGACATTTATTTTGCTGGTGTAGATTGTGTGAAGTGATCTGCGACTACTTCAGAGCTATCAAGAATACATCCAGTATCATCTTCTTGTGGTGGTGCAGTCGCACTGTAGCAATGGTCCAATAAAACTTTGCTGGATTCTCCAGACACATTCAATTCATGTTCTGGCCATTGGACAATCGCATCTCGAGTCTGAACACGCCGCGCCTGAATTAATAGTTTCTCCATAGTGTAAATGGTCTGGCAAGCAACATCTCTCATTTGCTTCACTGTCTGTGTATGTATAGTTCGTACACCCACGGGTAACTAGAGGACAGATTGGAAAAGGGATGTTCAGTTTAAACACAAGATAAAGTATAGTACAATTGACAGAAAAAAACCATAATATAGTCCCCAGCACAAAACAATTTATAAAAATATAAACTGTTTGTAACTGACATTATTTTGTTTTCTTTTCTTTGCAACCTTCTTGACTCGAACTTCAACATCTGCACGCTGTTGCTCCGATTGGTTTCCGCATATCTTCCCTTCCTCTTGTGCTGCCACGACTATATTTTCTGGATCCGCATAGACAGCACGGAATGACACTCCATCGACTCCCTGAAACATAGTACTTTCATTACTATGTATCACAATATTAAAAACATAAAACACACATGAGGACGACCACACAGGTACATCTCAATAGCTAAACACGAATTAAACATTGTGTAGAACAATCAATCGACAAGTATTCGAGCTCTGATGATCTAGTTTGATGGCACTGTCAGTATCCATACCTCTGGCTCCGCAAAGACTGCCATGAATGATTTTATTGGAGAGGACGCCTGAAACACAGTACTTGCATTAGTATGGTTTTCAATATTGTAAACATAACACACATTTGGGGTCGACGGCACAGGTACATATAAAGAGATAACCACAAATGATGCATTGTCTAAAAGAATCAATGGATATCTAAATATGATCCGATTTAATCGACTTATTTCTCCGATTTATTTACATCTGCATCATCTAAATGGGATGTTGTGATTGTAGAGGAAGCTCTGTCTTCTCCCTGAAACACAGTACTTGCATTAATAAGGAAGAAAGTATAGCAAATGGAATCACGTTATATGATCATGCTCGATGGAACTGTCAGTATCCATACCTCGTGCTGTTATCTATGGATGTTGTAAATGTAGTGCGCACTTCCGAAAGCTGTTGCACCGATTCGTATATGTATGGTCCCGCTTCCCCTGGAATTACTTGAATATCAGGCTCCACATCAAGTGCAGGGGTTGACGCTCCATCTACCGCCTGAAACATAGTACTTGCATTAGTAAGGATTATAATATTGAAAACATAACACACACTTGGGTCGGCCGCACAGGTACATATCAATGGCTAACCACAAATGAAACATTGTGTAGAACAATCAAACAACAAGTATTCCAGCTCTGATGATCTAGTTCGATGGAGCGGTCAGGATCCATACCTCGTGCTGCTGAAGAATATCTATGGATGTTGTCAATGTGGTGGACGCTTCAGCATCTCCCTGAAAGACAGTACTTGCATTACTATGGATAACACTAATTATAACTGAAAACAAACACTAGGGGACAACAACTAAGGTGCATATCAATTGGAAAGCACTAACCAAACATTCGGTAAAATAATTACATGATACATAAAAACTATTACTTGGCATGCATAAAACAAGTCTGTAGCGTAATAGCTAAGTAAGATTATCTGATACGCGCTAGAAGTGGTTGATAACTGTGGGCACGTCACGGATGTAGAATGTTCTTGCTTCAGATTCAGTGGATAGTCAAGCGGTTGTAAAGGTAAATTATTGTTTGATATTGTTTGATAATGAAATGCCAATATTAAAAGTTGCCATGTAAGGCGACAGAATACTTGAGAATAATGCTATTGAAAGTCTGCAATATAGCACAGTTCCCTGTGCCCATAAATAGATTTCCTTTGAGGGTTATAAAATCGAAAAATAATGTATTGATAAATGTCATTATTCAAAAAGCTATACACTCAAATCAATATCGAAAGTATTACAAGGGGCACAACACCTAAAATATCAATTAATCCATTTGGCTACCTACACACTACCGCAAGGCCTAAAGCTAAATCCGGACACTTGACTCACCAGTGGTGGAATGTGGACGAATATAGTGGGAATAGCATTTGCAAGCAATTTTCGTGTCGTTCACCGTTTATTCTTCTTTGTTACCCAAGATGTGGCGTACATGTTCGAGGAAAAGTGTTGGCTGCAGATGCAGTATCAATCACCCCTCTTGTCCTCAAAGATTTGTTGAACTCTACTTTCAAGCTCTTCCGGTGGATATCTGCAATGTCTGACCCATTCTCTTATTCGATCAACAGTTTTAGGGAATACATGCGTTATAGTGCCATCAGATTTAGCATGGGTCGTCGAACGTCGAAGGGCGGCCGCTAATCGAACAGGCAGGCATTGTTGAAAATTCTGAAAAGTAAATATCAAGATTATTATAAAACCTTGATGAATAAAAATGCCATAAAAAAGTAAATGAATCATACAATGTTCAATGCAAGGTTTGTTTTAGTCGCCGGAACTATACCAGTTCATCAAATGCGGATTAGTATTTGCATTACTTTCACAAATTAAAAAATGATGGAACTAAACTCTGAACATGTGACTCATCCCTTGGATGTACTGTCTTGCACGAGAAGGAAACATGCTTACATTATAGACAGGACCCGCGAAGGATGCAATTCGATGAAAATTGACACAGATGAAAATAAATAGATCTATTGATAGCATAACAATTGAAACTCAAGTCAATAGCAATGAGACCAATGAACATAGCACTATTGAGTACTCTACTCGCAAATAGATAGAAACTTAAAAATGACCGAAATATGACTGTGATACATGGCCTTACCTTGACCAACAAACAGATTCAGCAAACCCAGTAGTTTGTGGCAGGAGAACAGGTAGATGACTACAGCTAGCACACTGACGAGTTTGCTCGAAGCGGTCACAGAAGTTCACAGATAGCACGACGACGAGCAGACTAGCATCGATCGCAGTGGTTCTCAGGTAGCACGTTCAGGAGGTCACTTGCAAAGCACAAAGATGTTCTCATGAGACATATCAAGTGGTTTATAAAGTATTAGAAACAGGGGTGTGTTTGTAAATGAATGACGTGTATATGTCGTGGTATTATGTGGTTTTCCGGGGGGCGGCCAGCATTAGGGGGGATCCTGGCCAGAGACACGGGATCTAAGGAGGCCATGTGAGCAATGGCCCCTGGGCGTGGGATACCTTTTGAAGTGTACATGCTGTTTGGCACCTTGGCCATTTGCGCCCCTGACAGCCCCCCATGGCAGCGCGCATCCACTGGCGCAAACGGCCTTTGATAGAGGGGGGTTGGATGGATGGGCCTGGGGCATGCAGATAAGGCACAGGAAGAATGCTGAATGGAGACACACTTATGTGGATTGCAGGGGGGCGGCCTGCTTCAGGGGAGGCCTGCCTGGAGACACAGGGTCTGAGGAGGCCATGTGAGCAATCGCCCCTGGGCGTGGGATACCTTTTGAAGTGTACATGCTGTTTGGCACCTTGGCCATTTGCGCCCCTGCCAGCCCCCCATGGCAGCGCGCATCCACTGGCGCGAACCGCCTTTGATAGAGAGGGGTGGGATGGATGGCCCTGGGGCGTGCAGATAAGGCACAGGAAGACTGCTGAATGGAGACACACTTCATTCATTTAAAAAATCGAAACAACCGTTGTTAAAATATATGTGGTGTTTTATTTTGTTTCTTATTTTGATGGCACAAAAATACAAAACTTTACACATTGTACAGGTCAGGTTGCGGCACAGAGAGGGAAAATCCCCTGTACTGACCGCTGTCACTGGGGAAAGTTTGCATTATGGCACGAACGGCACAGGCGGGTATTACTCTTCGAACGCGGTGTCCAAGCTTCCCGTGAAGCCACCATATAAAGGAACGATAGGCCACCAGCCTGTACCACCTGTGAAAAAGAATGATACAAACTGTTTTTAAATGACCAAGATAAGTTTATTAAACGTTTGTTGTCAATGACAATTCTTGTAACTAATGGCATTCTGCTCAGACAAATGCTATCTAGACACTGCACACTATTGAACGACTTTCATGCATTACAATGATATGTAGATGTAATTTTGAATATAGGAGACAACTATGAAATAGTAGTGGCATCACAACCAGAGTATACTTACTCGTTACTCAGATTACGAGGACGAACAGTCGTACGAAGTTCGTGCATAAGCACCATCATTATCCTCAACACGGACCGTGTGAGGCAGGCTTCCCTGAAGTCTGGCAGCTCGGTGATGTATTGCGGCCGTGGCTCGACTTCCGAAATGTAGGCCACGCATCCAGAGTTTTCACAGCAGCAGCAGTTCTCATCCTCGGTTGGCATTAGCTCGCACCGATTGCATGTGCAGCAGGTGGAAACGCCGTCCATGCGATTAGGTCCAGTGTCTTCATCCGTTGATTCGTCCTGCCAACTCCCGTCCGAACCCCCATCATTTTCGCATGTTTCCCTTTCCAGTAGTTCCTCCTCGGTATACTCGGGCTCATACATGTAGGGCATTATTGTAGCCATTGTGTGGTAAACAAACTAAAATAATGTATAGCGATGGTACTGGTACTGTTCACACGGGCTACAAGCGGCGAAGGTAGCTGACCAGAGCACAGAAACGAGTCACAGAATACTCAAAGTAACACAGAGAGAGGAATGGAATCGAAAATTTGCTGCTGTGTGTTGTCAAACGGTCTGTTTATACTTATTGAGTAAAGAGGCGTCCTGCCATTTCCATGGCGACACATCATTAGCTGAAGCGCAGCGAATGTTGACATGAGACGTGCTTTGGCGTTGTGAAATGGGCGGGGGATATGATTCAGTGCCGCAAAAGCAGGTCTCACAGGGCGATGCGGCAAGTGATAAGATTATCACAAAATGGCGGCGCCCTACTGCCTGTTTTGCGTGTGTTTAATGGACGAAAACTCGGGTAAGGTCCATAGGAAATTTTTCTAATATCGACCGACTTAGGCTTAAAAACACGTGGCCGACCCGTAGGGACAATAAACATTTCTGATCGAACCATTCCTTTAAATCCAGCAGGACCCTCCGGAGCTGCCTTTGGAAACCAACCGACCTTTGAGAAGCCATTTCACACGCCCAAACTTGAAGTCCATTGTTGCACCCGCCATGTACGAATCACCCCACCAGACAGAGATCATTGAATACAGCATCAAACTGCCCAACTCAAACTGTGAAAAGCCATAGCATCTTTGCTGCCACACCGACCTGTGTGCTCCTCATAATCAGCACTTCTTGGAGCACCTCATCAAATCATCCGCAGAGAACAGCGCATCCATTCAGCAGCATCTTTGCCATTGAACCGACCCTGGTGGCCCTCATGATCTGCTCTTCTTCAAGCATTGTTTGGAACCGAAATAAACTTTAGCTCGACCCCTACTCGACACTGCTCCCTGTCTGGATCAATGTGACAGCCACATTGGAGCCGCTTTGAACTGCATGAACACCATCTGGTTTGCTGTTATCGAAGCACCAAGACCAGCAAAATGTATTATTCAATGGTAACTGCCTTTTGGTCCAGCTTCGGAACCTAGAGACTACCTGGGTCACCATGCATTCCTTTTCACACCAGAACATATCCTTTGTTAAATCATTGCTGTTCGTTTTTGCCTTTCACCCAATGTTTCACTATCCAGAGTGCTGCATCTTTCTACATTTGCATTTTCACTGCTGTTAAACTGGGGGACTGGGTGCCAAATGGAGCCCTGGAAAAAAAATTCAAAGTTGCCCCATTGTGATGGGTTATTGTAATGGGTTATTTATAACCCATTACAATAATCATCTTGCTTCCAAGACGAGCGTGTTGCCCCTGAACTATCCTCCCGAGACCACGCAAGTGTAGAGAGTAACCTTCACCTGGGTTCTGGGAGGTGTCCAGGGCCCTTGAGAGCATCGTCTTCATGTTAGCAATATTAAGGGATATGTTTGCAGACAGTGGTCGAAGTGGGCGGGAGCGGTTGGGAGCGTTGCTCCTTTACTTTTAAAAATTCAATTTGACCATTCCTATACTTTTATTTTAAAAAGAAACCTGTAGGGATTTGGTATTATCCTGCATCCTAATGGAACCTTTGGTCAGTGTACTGATTGACAATGGAGTGTTAAGGGTTAGAATGTTTATGTGTGACTGGGGTTCTATGTGGTCAGTTGGGAGATGTAAGCCTACCTGGGAGGGTGCAGGTGTATGTTGCCCTGAACCCAGATGTACCTGACATTATATGACCATCATAATGTACTGGAACTAAATAAAGAAGTTACAGGAACTTCACCTGAGGTCATGGTCATCTGTGGGGAACAAGGAGTTCTACATTGGCGACGAGGATGCTGGCTGTGCTGAGGGGACAGCATTGAAGATGGCACATACACCTCCCCCCAACCCAAGAAGAAGTCCTCCCAGGTAGGGCGAGCGCTTAAAACTGTAGGCGCAGAAGGGCCCAGCGCATGGAGCTCAGGGGCAGAGAGTAAGGGGCTGCGCCAGAGCCAGGGGCCAGCTGGCCTGTCTCTAGAAGGACAGGTCAGGGAAAGAGGAAAGCAAGAGACTGAGGAGGGGCTGAGGGCCCAGAGACTGATTGCTTAAGGGGTCTGGGACCACTAGCTGCAGCATGGAGGGCTTGGTGCCCATGGCAGTAGCAATTTGAAGAGGCCTGGGGTCTAGTTACGCCTGGAAATTATGAGGAAGCCATGCTGGGCAGCTGAGGGATATAGCCAAGGCAGTAGCAACAGGAGAGGCTTGAAGACTAAGCTGCGCCTGGAAATTAAGCAATGAGGAGGCATGCTGTGCAACTGAGGACTATAAGCCCAAGGCAGTAGCAACAGGAGAGGCTTGGAGCCTAAGCTGCGCCGGGAAAAGAAACAATGAGGAGTGTACAGCTTGAGGCCTGGAGTTGGGGCAGCAGCAATAGAAGAGGTTGGGAACCTAAGCTGCGCCTATATGTTAAATAGAAGATTGGTGGCGAAGGTGAAAAGCGCCTGGAGCAGAGGAGGTTCCTGGGGGACCATTCCAGCGTTTGAGGGGGCTTGGAGCCCATACCTGCACCTAAGAGACTTGTAGCCCGTGGCTGCACCTTAGGGGCTTAGAGCCCATGTGCAGAGATGAAAGAATATTGCCCAAGACAACATGTGTAGTGCCTGGAGGGGCAAGGGCCCATTTGCAGCAGCGCTAAGGAGGTGCATGTAGGAGCTATCACTTATATGAGGTGATGAGGATCTTTGAGGGCATGTTGTCAGTAGTTCCTGAGGGGCTGGGAGCCTACTTAAGAACTGAGAGATGCGGTAGGAGGCAAAGGGAGTACAATTTTTATAGCAGGCGGCTGGCAGCAATGAAAAGCAGCATTATGAACATACCAGGAAAGGAACGCTTCGGGAGGTGATATTTACAAAAGGAAGTGTGGCAGATGGATTGGTAAATCCATTTCTGTTGCGGGCGGCTGCATTTCCGCCCGTTGGAATTTTTTTCAAAAAGCTTAAGTTGTGAATGATCTTAATTGCCGGAATGAATAACAGAGGTACTTTTAAGTTAAGAGATGATGCTTTCACGAGCATAAGTAAAGGAAGCAATTTGGTCTTGCCTTCATTGAATTGGTTAAGTAGTTATAATTAGTTATTGATTCAGAATCTGTTGTCATGTGAGGCCTGAATGGCATTTGGACAGCGTGAGTGCATGAGAGCGTGAACCTGTATGTTGTCAGGTGTAGTTTCTTGTGGGATAGGTTGTCCTGCAATAGGGGTACTTCATGGAAGTTGTTGAAGCTTAAGAGCAGAGAACAAAGTTTATAGTTTTTAGGTTGGATTTAGGTCTCAAGGGTGTTTGTAATTAGTCAACCAAGGGATTAAGTGATCCAAATGTGAGGTTTTATTAAGTAGGTTAAAATTGCATATTAGTAGAAAGAGATTGAGATATGCGTAGTAATAGTGTTTTCTGAAATGCTATTTGGTATTTATGTTGTAGGTACATTGGTATGAGAGGTATCTTGCAAGTGGTAGTAAGCATGTTTGATAGGTGTGCACGGGGGGTGTGTAAAAGTCGTGGCCTCTGTTACCTCTGTCAACAAATACTTGGTAATGTTATGATGCAAAGGCAAAAAATTGTGGTACGGTCATGTTTAACTAACACGCTTTTCCTTCCACAGATGGACATTTAATGAAATATAGGTTGCATTGACAACATTGCTAGAGTTTGGTATGTGGAATCTGAAGTATAGTTATGTGCACTAATGTTTTATTTCCACAGGTGGGACTTTTGTAATGCAGATGTATTAAGACCTTATTTAATGCTAAAGTTTAGAGTGCTAAGTGTCAAACAAAGTTTTTTGTTTGGTTGGTTGGTTTAGAAACCATTCAGAGTTTCATGATGATACAGCAAAGACTATAGTAGAGTCATTGATGTTGGTATGATGCTGGTGTGAATGAAGTGTGGTTTTCCCTAATAGGAGCTGTATTGTATTTAGGAATACTTTCAACATGGGCAATTTAGGGGTAATGGTGTCACAATAAGTGAAGTAGTTACCCGGGTATCTGGGATACTCAGTCTAGTTGGAGGTGGTGTGTATTTAGGTACATACCGGTTTGCATTGTTGGGTGTGAGGGAGATGTGTGTGTGTTCTTTTGTGGGACGATGAAGTCAAGTTTAGGAAGAGAGGTATGGGTGCCTCTATTTGTAAAAGTTTTAGTAAGGATGTTTGAGCAGTTGGGTGCCTTTTCCTCACTTGTTAGAAAGAGGAAGGGGCATTGATTGTAATTGTGTCCCACGGCTGTGTGGACTATTTTGGAATATGTAATGAGACTAGCAGAATGTTATCAGTTAGGAGTGATGAGGCAAGTGCATTGAACTTGGGGTTGTTTGTGTGCGTGTTGTTATTAGCCATTATGGTTAAGTTATCTACTTGTGTTTTTATGTCCCTAAGGAAGGGAGATATGTAGGGATTTGGTATTATCCTACATCCTAATGGAACCTTTGGTCAGTGTACTGATTGACAATGGAGTGTTAAGGGTTAGAATGTTTATGTGTGACTGGGGTTCTATGTGGTCAGTTGGGAGATGTAAGCCTACCTGGGAGGGTGCAGGTGTATGTTGCCCTGAACCCAGATGTACCTGACATTATATGACCATCATAATGTACTGGAACTAAATAAAGAAGTTACTGGAACTTCACCTGAGGTCATGGTCATCTGTGGGGAACAAGGAGTTCTACAAAACCGTTCCGGAATGGTTTTGTATTAAAATAAAAGTGCAGGAAGAAGTTGAAACTTGCACTTCAGTGCACTGCACTGAATGTTCCCTTAAACAGCAGGCACATGTGTTTGGGGGTTTGTATTGTGTGTCGGAGGGGGCGTGGTGATGGGGTTTGTAAGAAGCGTGGTCAGGCCAGTACGGATCATAGCTCCACTACTTCTTTTCATACACTGCGACCACTGTTTGCAGAGAATACTTAGGCGTCCTGCCTCCTCATGTGTGGAACCATCGATAACGGATAAATCAGACAAAGGCTCTTTTTATTTCTAATCTACTCATTCCTTTCTTCAAAAGAGACTGTGTGCCTCGTATTTGGTGTTATCCAGTAATAAGACCTCCATTCCCGAGTATGAAACTACAGTGAGGGCTCTGGAGGTTGAACAGCATGAACTGGTCAAGCTTTGTTTACAGAGAGTAAGTAGAAAATCACGCAGTACCCAAAAATATATCTTCAACCTGCAGGATATATCACAGGTCCAAACTCCAGCACAGCCTTTCATTGTCTAACATCAATAAACTGAGTACCATTCAAATGGATAATAAAACAAATTATTGTGCTTAATTGCTGAGAAATGTCACATGAAGCACTATACAAACATGTGATAATATAATATCCGAGGCCCTATGTGGCAAAAGGAATGTGCACCACGTAAATTGCATATATTGACATCAGAATTGGACCCACAGAAAGGGACATTAACGTCATCCTATACTTTGATACTCAAGTCATCATGAGAAGTGATATTTCAAGAAATGTCATGAATCCAACACACAACTTTGTAACATATGACTGGTCGCTATCAACAAGACATTTGGAGCAACAGTACTACAGTACTGTCTCGGGAGGATAGCTCAGCGGCAACGTTCTCGTCTTGCAAGGCGACACTGAGCAACACAGGTTCGATCCCAGGGTCCATGCTTAGAAACCTCTGGATATTAGGCGGGTTATAATTAACCTATCAAATACAGTACACCACGGGTAAGGCTTGCTCTTTGTATGTAAATAGTGTACATTTCAAACTGAATCATCACTTCCAGGGCAATTATCCAGTTAAAAGACACACTGTCCACTGCCAGATGTATGTTGCTGACAGAATGGGGAAAGGCATCATGGCAGATCCGTGCTTGCACACAACCATTTTCTTCGAATGTAGGGGCGGCGGTGATGGAATGGACACGCTGAACTGAGGAATGCTCGTCTCCAGGCCTGGCTGCCCATATCCATTGTGTGCCCACAGAATGTGGTGAATGGGCTCTGTGGGAGGTTAATGAAGCTTCAGCAAGTCAAGCCAAGGGGCAAAGTGCAATGTACTAGAAGGTGACAGGGGGAGAAGCACTTGGAGGAAAAATACCTTACAGAGAAACCTGTAAGAAGGCGTTGCACTCGTATGGGAACCCCCAATTGCACATTTATAGAAAAGTCAAAAAATGTCATACCTAACATGTATACAATCAATTATATGTAAACAAGTTACACACGCCAAATCTTTTAAAGCAAAATAGTCATAATACACATATTTCTTAATAATTCAATAAGTGTGTTTCATATAATCTAATATAATGTTGCAATTCACATATGATTCAATCAGAAGATTCTATTACAATAGTATGATTCGACCATATGCAGGGCGAAAAATATTAAACATAACAACACTTTTAATCAAACAGAAAGGATAATTAACAGTATTTATACAAACAGAAATTCATGAGCTCAAAATTACTTAAAGAACCCTCTACAGAAAATTCAAATTCAATTGTGATCAGAAATCAAGAATAATTGATGTCCTGTGGTCATTCTGCGCATTTCAGGACTTGCCCTTCATCGGGAATGCAGACCACCATTCAATTGATAATTCATCTTCAATCCAGATATTTCCTGATCAGAGGGAATCCCATCAACCTTTTTGGTCACGGTTTTTATTAAAGTTTTCTTAGTGAGCTCTAGGGCTGTCTCTCTCTTGTCTCCCTTGGAGTTTTCTCCCTAGTGCAACCATCTGTATCCCTATTTAGTGCTACTGAACAGCAACACTTACTCTCTAATGGCTTTCAAAGGCTATGGATGGGTCCCTAAAAGGATAACCCCTTGCACTGGCAGCCAAAATCAACAAACACGCTCCATCTAGACCAACCAGAGCCATGCACACTCACTGCCTGGTCGTGCCTAGATTCCGCCTAAAAAGAGTGGGGGGAGCAAGCTTCCCAGTACTAGCTGCCAAACAGTGGAATACCTTACCCCCGAGTAGTAGATCGGAACCAGCTTTTTTGGACTTTTAGAGCTAAAGAAAAGGGCTGGCACTATGATAAGAAATCACTGTGATCTGCCCCCAGCTTGGTCTTGCTTCCCTGATTCTCCCATTCATCCCTTCGACCCTTTGGAACCATGGTCGTCTTGCACTTACTTTCTCTTCCATTCTCTCGCTCATGTCTTAACTGTAGGTAACTTTCTTTTTGTACAAGCATTGTTAAGTCTCCACTAGCTTTTTATTGTCTAAACTGTATGTAACTGCATGTAAGCAACTTTGTATAGGCCTTGGCCGTCCAGTTACCTCAGGGTTCGGTATGCGGTACAATTAAATAAACTAAAGTAAACTGCCGCCGGGACTCCCACCCACTTAGGGACTGTATATGCAACCCGGCAGTCCCCTATCTCTATGCACTTACTGAGCCACTACCCTGGAAGCACTTACTGTGTTCTTGCCATTGCACTCTCTTCCCTCCCCCTGGCACTTCTCCTCTTCCCTCCCCCTAGCACTTGCAAAATCTGAATGACACAAGGCCTAGTAACATCGTTTGTTTCGTCCTCCATCTGTCTACCCTTCCTTGTCTTGTCACGCCTAGAAGCACTTGTTTACAGGCGCATTATAAATGTCATATCATATATCATAACTCTCTATACTTTCTAGCTGCCCCTAATCTAGCCAGATGTTAATGTTCTATAGCAGGGTTCTGCAACCTGTGGCTCTACAGAGATTTTGGACTACAGCTCCCATCACACCGAGCCAGCATTGTCAATGGCGACGGATAAAGAGAATTGTAGCCCAAAACATCTGCAGAGCTGATGATTGCAGACCCCTGTTCACTAGGGAAGTGGGAAGTGCCTTGCACTCACTGTAAAATGTGTTATCTTCCATGCCCATTCTTTCCTCTAAATTCTCTATGCTCTGACTCCTCTCATCCCACCTTTTCTCTCCCCTCTCGCTCCAGTCTCTCTCACACAATCCAGTCCTCACTGCCACTATACTATTACTCCTCTTTACCAGTACTCCCCTCCTTCCAACACCTGCTCCCTCCTCCACACTGCTCCTCCATCCTACGACTGCTCTGCTCATGAACACTTCCCCTCCCTTCTACTAGTACTTTCATCCTCCCACCACTACTCTCCTCCTCCCACTACTTCACCACCCTCCAAACTACACATACACATATCTTTCACTGCGCATGTACTCCTTACACTACTCAACTTACCACACAAACACACACACTCAAACAGCACAACCACTGTCATTCCTAACCCAATATCTCACTTTCTCTACGAATCTCCACCAAAAGCTGCCATTTCTTCCTTCCACTGTTGGTCTCCACCTTTACTGCTGACCTCAACCAAATAACCCACATACTACATAGTGCACTGGTGCTCAAACGAGACAGGTGGGGCAATGCAGAGTCAAACTTGTTCAATGAACGCAAACAACAACAGTTTGAAGGTTGACGGTGAGTGCCAAAGGCAGCACTAGGGGTCCTAGAGCCTCAAAAGCAGAGAGCACAGTTTGAATGGGGTTCAAAGTGGTTATAGTGATGAAAATAGGAGACCTGGCTGATTTGGCACACTGGATTATGTACTTGCGACTGCAGGGGCTCTAGGGCAAGAGAAGTCTATTTCCGTTTCTGCTCTCCCAGCCTAGTGAGGTTTGTTAGCAGAGTGGTAGGCCTTGGTCCTCAGAATAAGTCTCCCCAATGTACCCTGTGGTTCGGTAAGGAGCATTTGTCTGCTTTGGATCACATGCAATGCGTTGGAAGGAGTGGAAGACCCCCTCTTTTATAGGTAAAAGGCCACAGGATATTGAATGAAAGCAAGTCTGCTTTAGGAGTCCAATCCCTGTCCTTGAGACAAGTGTCCCTTGCCGCCTGATGTCATACCTAGATGTCCTTGTTCTGCAGAAAGTGGAGGGGACAGGACGAAAAGAAAGGGCCATAGAAAACCAAGATCTATGAATCCTTCCACAAGCTCAGTCGTGCTCCCTGACTGTATTAACACCACCCCTTTCTCAACCTGAAGCTTCAATGGCTCCCTGGTGCGTAACCCCCTCGTGTGAGGCAGGTATTTGGCATGGAATTGCCTCTTTGAAGGCAGTCCCCCCAGATACCTTCTATTTTTAGATTCTGGGCTTTGCAGACAGTCAGGTGCCCGGAATCTACATTGTCTCGGATAGTGGGTCTGCTCTCACAGGGTTGATGCTGTTGTGCTACAAATCAGATGAAGCCTTAATAATTACGTGAACTATAAATACAAAAAAGGCATGGTTTACATTTCCAGATTATTCTGCTACCTGGCAATAGATAATCAAAAAGATTATGGTTTTAATAACAGACCAAATTGTTTGACTTGTAATAATGTATGTTTCGTTTATTATTATTATGTTATTCGGCTGTATAGTGAAGAAAAATATATATATATATATATATTTTTTTATCTGTTTTATTTCTGTGTTTTGTCTTGTTTAAATGTGCTAAAAGTCAATTTTTGGCTGCCACACTATAAATAAATAAAATAAAAAAATGATTATGGTTTTGAATCCGATGTGCAAATATAAATGTCTGCAGTAATTTTGCTGTCACAGCACCTGTGAACTCTGAACCTGCTCTGCGCCACTAGAGAGCAGGAGCTGCAGATCAGTATACTGATGAAGCAAGGTACAGGTGTATACTATGCTTTTGGCATGAGGTTTAATGAAAGGGGAGTCTGGTTTGCACACTGCCCTTTCTGAGATGGATTACCTGCAACATGTTATTATTAATAAAAATGTGTTTGAAAAGGTAGAGCTTTTACACCCTTGCCAGATGATATGATATAATATTTTATTTATATTGCACCCATACACAAGTGTTTCTTAGATGGCAATCCTTCACACTTCAACAAAAATGGGGAGATTCAACACAAGCAACCACGATGAATAAACTGGGGCACTGAAATGAGCAAAGTAATTGCAATTTTTTCTTAGCAGCCCTGTAGGAAAATTCAATAATTGGACCGCACAATTGATTCACACATTAAATTAAAGTATTCATTGTTTATGAACATTTTCTTTTTAAGAATACCGGTGTATTTTTACATCCTCATACACATGTTTTAGCAAATCATAACATTACAATATTTGTCAGAGTTTTACTTTGAAAAAATCAATCATGTGTTAAATGCTTTTGTCACATTAGTACATAACTTTACATTTCGATTTATCAGCAATCCCAAAATTTTGATAGGAATGGGTCACTCGGTATTAGTGCCCACTGTTGTCTCTTGTGTCCCATCTATAACTAGGCATTTCGGGCGCTTGCCGCCCTTCTTTGGGTTTAAATATTATACCACTCGATAGTGTACTGAATTGTAAAAAGTTGCCTGAACACGCTAACCTTTGAAACAGTCTTGGAGCCTGATCGAGAAGCCTCTATTCCTGGAGCTGGTGATGATCACTGTAAACAATATATATACATATATATTTCTACAATGTAATTTTAGAGATAATGTACGCTGTGAAACGGGATCCCATGCCATAAAAAGTGCTGGGTCCCCCTGCACAGTGTTAAAGTTCAGACTAGCTTTCCCCAGCCAAAACATTTGAGGCTCACCCTTCTAGGGTTCTGGCTCATTCTCCAGGTAAAGTTACGTATCGGAGTACTGCAACCCAGGCTTCTGTGGAATGTCCATGTCCATTCCCTGCAGGGATATGTTCCAACGCAATAACTTGGTATTCTCTCCTTGCATGGCCATAACACACCTAAGGGGCCTGAGGTCTGTTTGTACCATGAAGCGAGACCCAGCAAATTTAGGGGTTCAGTTTGTTCATGGCCCAAACTACAGCAAATGACTCCAGATCTGCTCTCACTTAGTCCAGTGGTTTCCCAAGGTATTCACAAGGTTGCTAGACCTCCTCAGAGTTTAGCTGCACTAACCCTGCACCAATTTCAAATTTATATGCATCTGTCTGAATGATGAAGTCTGACCGATAATCCAGTATCTTTATAATTGTGGCCTTGCACAAACCATCCTTCAAGGAGGATGCTTGACAGGCAACAGTCCAGGTGACCTTGGCAATTTCTTAGCGGTAACATCATTGAGGGAAAAGGCAAGTGCCCCATACCCCTTGACCAAAGGCTTGTTGTGGGAAATGAACGACAAACTCTCGAGGTAGATTGGTGAACATCTTTAATAGCAGTCAGCAAAGCCAGCATACACAGGACAACAGCAGCCCAATGAAAAAATGAGACTTGGCTCAGCAACCCCTGCATCCTCCTGGCACAGAGCTTTTATACAGAAGAGCACACATGCATTTCAAGGTTCAGACATGGGATGAGATTGTCAATCAAACATTTTGCAGGTAACTGTTCACTATCCCAGCATACAAATCATAAGCAGAGACTTTGTTCTCACAACAGGGTAAGGAACAATTGGGCTGTCAGCAGAAGACATTATCATGCAATAAAATTCTTGCAGTGCAAGCTATTTCTTCGCTTCTCACTCAGTTTGGGTTATACTGCCATGCTTCATAATGACTACTTCCATCTGCTAAAGCCGCATTGCCTAGAAAGCCATCTCACTAAAACATGCGTAGGTATGCCAAAAGGGAAACACGTCATAACCTAGAACTATGGATGCACGCATTGTCAAGCAGTAGACGGCAAAGCCTTTGTCGTTAGGACATGCACATTAAAACATAGGGCATGCACGACAATGGCAATAAGCTACTGTTAATCATGGCAGTCAGTTTAGACTCATTGCGAGTTGGGCGCATAGGGATTACCGGCACCGGTAAGGACACCCGTGCCGGTAATCCCTTTGCACCCTATTCCGAGTTCCCTTAGCAGGTCCCTTCCTTAACGCCTGGTCTGACCAGGTGTTAAGGACGGGACCCGTTAAGGGACTTTAGAGCTAATAACGGTACTGCAAATTACGGTACCGTTATTAGCTACTTCCCCATTCCCATTGAGCCCTATGGGGGCTGAAATGGGAATGGGGAATGTTTTTTTAAATGGGGACTTACCGGTCCCTCCAAGGTCAGAATGGACCGGTAAATCCCCATTGAACCAGGTCGGACTCGGTACCAGTATGGGAGGTAGTCATGGCGCAAATACCGCCATGATTACCTCCATACTCGGAATGAGGCTCATTGTCATTATAAAGACAGCAAAGTTCCTGAAGAGCGCATTACAATTTTGTGTTCTCAGTTTTCCCCCACAATCTCCTCCTATGAACCCGGACTCCAGTTTCATCCATCACATCTTTGGGTTAACACACATCACATTCTGGCAGATCGTAACAATGCACATCTTCAGTAGTATTAAAGTAAAACACCTGAGTAGTCTGGAGTGTCTCTGGGCGTAGGGTTCATAAGCGATGGTAAAGGCATTTGCAACTCATCACAAGACAGGATAAACCTAGGATCAGGACCAATATTACGAGTATGATCTGTTCAACAGAAACACCCAGAGGTCCTGGAATATTCACTAGCCAGGACCAGAAGTTCCACAAGGACTCAGGGCTGACATGGAGACTACTTATGGTACTACGGATGTGGGTGACAATGTCTGTGATGTTGTTGGCGTAACTTGGAATAAAGGTACAGCATTCACTCTTCACAATTGTGCATATCACTCCTTGTGAGGTGATAAGACTGATTTCTGAACTCTGTTCTGGAAGGAGCAGAGGTTCAGAAGGCCAGCCTCATTTCTTGGAACAGGGTAACCTCTGGACAAGCCAGACCAATCAGGGTAGCTATGGCAGGCGGTCAAGACTAGAGGGGTGGGGGTGACTGAAGGACCTCAATGAGCATACAAAGCAAGGACAATTACAAATTACTCCAGACAGGTGTTATATTAAAAATATAGACACATTTATTACAAGGCCTTTGTAACATAGACCATAGCAAAGAATCACAGTAACACTAAATAAACCAATACATCACACTCAATACAATATATATACAAGACCAATGGGGTCTAAAGGGTTAAACGCACAAAATGTGCTGACAACCTAGAGAGGAAGAAAACAGGCAGTGCAGGTAATCTTTAGACCCAGTTCTACATCAATAATACATCTAACTAAGAGGCAGTCCAAGCCCTACGAAAAGAGGAGCCTTGTGCTCAATAGTACATGCACGCGCTTGTGCCAATGGGCAGGATAGGATCTCTTCAATGGTCTCTAGCAGCTCAGGAAGGTGGATGAGATGATGCACAGGTTCCCACTATTCAAGGAGGACCTCCACTTGAGGGCAGAGGCATTTTGAGAGTGGGGGATGGAGTCGCTATTTCGCAATAGCTGTGGAAAGGACAGGGGCCTCAGAGGCCACTTGTGTGCAAAAATGGGTTCCTGCACTAGGGGCCACCGGTTGGGGTAAGGACTACTCACTGGTCCCCGACAGAGGCATACCCAGACTTCGCCAGTACAGGCCACTTCTCTGGCAGGTTCGAATGTGGCAAAAAGGATGTCTTGCTTTACCACCAGAATCCTTGGTCGAGAGCCCTTACCCATGGATCATACACCAGACCACTCGCTCAACCCTAACACTTCAGCCAATCTCAAAACCAACCCCATCGATGGAAAAGATAGGACACTTTGCTTAAGATCACACACTAAATTACTCCATACTCACCACACCCCTCGCCTCAGGACACCTAAACCGCCCAAGTCCAATGACCTCTGGCAAAATAAAAAATACAAGCACTTATTGCATTATCCTAAAAAAGAACCTCCAGTGCCTCTCAGCCCCAGACACCCAGGATTGCAACTGTAGTTAAAACCAAGCCACTCCCCAGTCTCAAAAGTGCCCTCATCAATGCCCGATCACTAGGAGCTCATGCAATCGAAATCCACGACTTAATTACTGAACAAAATCTGGAACTTCTAGTAATCACAGAATCCTGGCTTCACCAAGCCTAGGGACCTCTGCTAGCTCTGGCTATACCGACCGACTACACCATCCTCAGAGCGGATAGAACTCACACCACAGGAGGTGGTGTAGCCATTATAGCTAGGAGTAATTTACAACTGAGATCGAGTTCCATTGAAGACAATGCAGGGTATGAACTTCTGCTAGCTAAATTTGCTATGAATGAGAAAACCACAATCACTATTGTAGTGATATATAGAATACTCAGCTCCAATAGTCACCCCAAAATAGACATCCCCCTACTTCTTGCACCATTCATCAAACCCAATACGAAATGCATTATCCTTGGAGACCTGAATCTAGGTCTCAACGACGACCAAGATCACAAAGCTGTAGTCCTACATTCAGCACTCAAAGACATGAACTTCACCCAACTGGTGAATGCTCCCACGCACATCAAGTGCAGAATCCTTGATTGGATCCTTTCATTTAATACCAGACTAACCATAGACTCAATTAAACCCCTTGGCTGTATGGATCACTTCTGCATAAAGTTCACCCTCTTGAGCGATGAACCCTGTCCACCCAAGACCAAAATAATGGACACTTACAAAGCTAGAAACACCAGAAAGATCACTGTTGAGAATGTTGCCCAAGTATCATTGCTGACTACTACCATAAATGCCTCACCATTACTATTGACGAAGTAGCGCCTATTACTACTAAAACGCGACGTGCTGACAAAAAGACCCACTTTTGGTTCGACGAAGAATTAGTTTCCCTAAGAAGAACCAAAAGCTCCCTTGAACACACCCATAATAAACATCCCACCCTTGACTCCGGCAAATCCTTTAAGGAAGCTAGCAAAATTTATAAAACGGCCATCATCTCCCATAAAGCCAACACATATAATACACGTATCGGCAATGCCTCATCAGACTCCAATGAACTATTTTCTATCCTTAGAGAATTAGAAAATCCCACCCAATCACGACCCCTGCCAATTCCAGTAAAGAATGGTGCACCACCATACAAGATGACCTTTCCTCTAAAATTGCTCTATTACAAAACAAAATAACTACCAATAGACTGTTATTAGCAGATAAAAAGGCTTCAATCACTAACCCCCGCACCATCCCCAATGGAAATCCCAATTCCTTATTCCACTTCGCTCCGGTCACTCAAGAACTAGTGCTCGACACTATCTCCAAGTTAAAAGCCTCCAATTGTAAAGAGGATAACGTCCCAGCTAAATTAGTTAAAGCATGTGCTTCCACCCTCACCCCCACTATCACCAACTTTGTCAATTCCTCCTTCAACACCAACACAGTCCCAGCCAGCATCAAAGAAGCCTGGACACTCCACTTCTAAAAAAAAAAACAACACTGGACCCCACAGTACCTACTAATTATCGTCCAATAACAACGGTCCCATGTTTACTTAAACTCATAGATAAAATAGCATACACAAATCCAAGCACACCTCTAACAGAACCAGCTCCTCAGAACTAGGCAATCAGGCTTTGGGCCAAATGATAGCACGGAAACTGCGCTCCTGGATCTCAAAATCCAGATGGACACTATCAGAGACTCAGGAAAACTCTGCATACTCCTGCTGTTAGACCTTTCCACAGCATTTGACCTTGTGGACCATGACAAACTGTGCACCTCACTAGCCAATGATTTCAACTTCTCCAATGATGTCACTGTCATGATGCTTACCCCCGGGGAACCAGACAAGGTCCAGCAGCCCCGGGCGCAGGCATCACGTTCCCGGGGCAGGGCCCAGCGACCCCGGTTAGGGGCCATCTGGACACAGTCATGGCGCCTTTGGCGCCAGGCTCATATGAGACTTCAGTCCTGGCGCCAGAGGCGCCAGGCTCATAAGGGGAAAACTTACCTGGATTTACCTGATGCAGACCATGCTGCAAGGGATCCAAGCCCTCAAGAGGCCTAGAAGGGACTACTTTACCTAGGGACTCTTTGCCACTCGGGTGTGGCGGCGGAGGTATACGTACCTGGAACTAATTTGGGGGCTTTTTAAACCACGCCCGAAGAGCAGCACACGCTTCGCGTTATTCTGCATCCAGCAGCGTAACGCTCACCGTGCCTGCAGCAGCATCCAGACTTCAGGAACGCCCGCCTCGAACCCGGAGCATCTAGAAACAAAGGAAAGAAGGAGAAAGGTTGGAACTAGGACATTTACCAGCTTCTTACCTGATTCCAGAGCCATCGCATCGTCGAACCAAAGGAAAGACTTCATTTTTAACGCCAGCAGCAGCGCCGCGCTGCACTCACCGTTCCTCGCAGCATCTTCACGTTTCACCGCAGCCTCCTGCATGTTCCCGCTGCATTCCGGCACCTGGGGGAAGATAAAGACAATAAGGTGAGCCAAGGGAACATATAGAGGAATACTGGTTACCACCCTAAGACTTACCTGATTTACCACCGGGGGAACCATTCCTCACCTCGGGTCGGCACAGCTCCCACTGCACCATCGCCGTACCCCGGCCCCTAAGGGGAAACAAAACCACAACAGGGTGAATCAAAAGGACAATCAAGGGGAGCCACCTCCCACCAAAGCCTTACCTGATTTTACCACCGGAGGTATAACTCCTCGACTCTGGTTTTCTCTCAGCACCTGAATAAAGGAAAAGACCACAGATTGCGGGATTGGATAGGAGTGATTGTCAGGTATTTGAACTCTTACGAACTGCATACTTACGGCGTCTTGCCGGGAGAGTCAATATAGCCCTGGAACTCACCAATTCCTTTGACCAGTGGAGCAACTGGTCCATCACACGCCCCTGCGCTCGAAGCAGGATGGAGAGCTTGCCCTTTCAAAACATAAGGTGAGACTTTGGAGGGGACATCGGAGGTGGTCAGTGGGGAGAACAACGGGGGGGTGGAGGAAATTACGCTCAACTCCGCGGGTGGTTAATTCCCCTTTCTCCATTCACAGAAGAGTACTCCTACAGGCCAGACAAATGACACACCTTGGCCCTACGCATTTCGCTGGAGGAGGCCGCAGCAGCCCAGATCAGACCGGCGCCTCTGTGGGAGTCAGGTGAGCATAACAGTCACTATGTGGGTGAAATCCTTTCTTGCCGAACGTACCTCTAGAGTTGCCATAGGCAAGGAAGCTGATGATCCCATCTCAGCACCCATTAGAGTACCCCAAGGTTCATGCCTCTCTCCAACACTCTATAATGCCTACACAAAGCTTCTCTTCTCTGCATTATGGGTGTCATCTACACCAACTTTGCAGGTGACACCCAGATCATCATACCCATCTGAGGGAACTATGACCAAGACACTTTGACCATTAATAAAATATACGCTATCATCCAAAACTGGATGGCACTGAATAGTCTCTGCCTCAATGATGAGAAGACATAAGTTCTCATCGTGGGATCCCCAACTAAAATAGCTGCCCTCCATTCAGATTACTCCTCTATTAATATCGACGGAACTCTGATCCCAGTACTCAAGCAAGTAAAAAACTTTAGGCGTATACCTAGACGCGAACCTCACTATGACCAAACATATTAGTACGCTTGCATAATCCAAGGCCTATACATCCAAACTTATTGCACTAAGTCGACAATTTCTGACCCCTACCAACTGTCAAGGGTATTGGTATTATCAAAGTTGGATTACTGCAATGTACTATTGCTAGGGATCTCCAATACCAACCTCAGCAAATTGCAACTCATGCAAAACAAAGCATTAAGGGCAGCATTAGGGATAAAAAAAAGTTTCATCACGTCTCCAAGATCAGGAAGAATGCCCACTGGCTACCCATCAAAGCTAGAATTATCTTTAAAACACTCTGCATCTGGCATGAATGCCTTGCCAAAAAAGCCCCAATCTATATTAACAACGCCTTACAGAAAAAATAAATCCACCAGAACACTAAGATCTAATGACAATCAACTCTTAGTGTCACCCTGCTACAACAATACCAGAGCTGGGGGCAGTAGCTTTCATGCCCTTGCCCCTAAACACTGGAACTCCCTCCCCATCAACATCAAAAAAGAGACCGCTTTCCTCTGCTTTAAAAAACTGCTGAAAACCTGGCTATTTAACCAATACCAGTATAACAACTTTTTAACCAACACTAGTATAACTCCCACATGCTGAACTTGTAAATAACATTCATGAGTGTTTTGCATGATCTTCTGTTTTGTATAACTTCTGTTTGCTGTTAAAATATATGACCAATGCCAAAGATGTCTGTAACCACGCCGTGATACCCCAGAGTCTGGGCGTGTTACAAATAAATAAAATAAATACAAATAAATATGTGATTATTTGTGTTTGCAACCTGAAATATATAAGTACAATCCGGAAACTACGAACAAGGATACAGGAACATCTGAGCCTCCTTAACTCGTCCGATGCAAGATACCCATTGACAAGAATCTCACCAAATGGACAACAGCTGGACCACTCTTTGTCCCTCGCAGGACATTCTCTGTCGTTGGCTAAGTGCCTTGTACTGGCACATCTATGACATTTGAGGGGTTCCTTCCTACCCCATTTTCCCTCTCTGAGTTCAAATGGCTGTTTCTCTTTCTTCCCTCTAAACACCACAGGCTGCACTTCTGTGGCCACCGGGCTACCAGCAAACTCCTTTGCTCTGCCCATAGTCTCTTCTACTGCTCTTGCAATATCAACAGCCTTGTCCAATTGAAGTTCTTTCTCCAAGATTAACTTGTCCTGATCTTTTTCTGCCGTTCGTGAGTACCGTGAGCATGTTACAAATCATGTTTTCTGCATTATTAAAAAAATTATAAACGGCAGCCAACTCACGTAATTTTGTGATATAGTCATCGATGGGTTCAGCAGGTTCCAGTTTCCGGCTGTAGAACCTGATTCTATGTAGTACTGTGCTCTCCTTGCTGGAAAATCTCTAGACGATTCTCTTCACTGCTTCCTTATACACATCATTGTCGTAGTCCTCAACCACTTCTGGTGTGAGGCTGGCGAACACGCTTTGCCCTTTGACTCCCAATGTGTTGAGAAGCATTGCCATTTTCCTCGCAGCAGTGAAGACCACACCACCCAGTGCGTCCACTTAAGTTACATCCAGGGGCTCCCACTGAGGCCATGGTATAGTGGGCCTACCTGGAGTTTGTAGAAATGGTGGGGGTGGCATCGTACCTTGCATCGTCGGTCGTGGGGTTTCAGGTGGTCCTGGTCGCCAAGTATGTTGTGTAATAATCAGGCCTTGTGGTAGGTAGGTAACTTTATTTAATAGTTACATGGGCAAAGAAACAAACATACATGAATGACAGTTAACATCACTGTCCTGGATGCTTTAAGTCAAAGACAAGTCTCTGTAAACTTTGGGGCTGCAGAACTCCTGTGAGAGGAGGAACACCAGGAGCTGTGTCTGCTCCGTTGCTTTGGCGCCTCAGTCTACAGCTTCCGGCTCCCGTTGGGACCGCACGATTTGCCCAGAGTGTGTCTTGCGAGTGCACACTACACAGTCCACTCCTAGATGGGAACTCATTTCCAGAGTGTCCAATCTGGTGAAGTCAGATGTGACTGTTTGTTCGATTGAGGCATCCCCAACACCTCTAGAACTATCTGTGCATGGTTAGTATAACGTGAATGCTTAAGTGTCCCTTTTTTTATTTTTTTATCTATTTGACCACTGGATCATGAGTGTAGTCAGTGTTGTCTGGTGCAGGTTAGTTATGGAGAGATCTGCAGAGTTGGTTATAGCTACTTGATTCACACCATTGTTGACCATTAAACAATGATGTTGGTTGATTGATACTTTTCTCGGAGATTAAGAAGTTATTGAGTGTTTGGCACAGACAGGTGTTACTACTGATCTATTTCCTTTCCTTCTCCTCTCCCCCTTGCTCCTTCTGTTGTCCTTTTTCGCTGGTATTGCCATTGTAATGCCTTGTGATTCGAGGTAATCCTTGCAGATTTTGAGGTGGTGCTATTTCCCATTATGTAGTCCGAAAAAGGAATATGGTTGTGCGGTAAAAGTAGCAGTAATTCCATTACTGCAACTTTGTTCCCTGCGCCACCATACTTGTATCTAAGCACTTTATTTCTCTTTGAGGTGCCTGTGGTAATGCTAAATGTTATGCCCAGTTGGCACATTAATGTTCTTTGAGGTACTTGGTTTATGGACATAACCCATGCTCAGTGGACACATTAGGGCTCTTTGAAGTACCAGGGCATGTCCATAGGCTTCCCCCAGTGGTTATTATTAAAACTTTGCTTATTAACACCAGGTCTTTAGTAAAACATTTGGTGGCGATTGCTACTCATATTGAGGAGCATGATATAGATATATGTGCTATTACTGAGACGTGGGCACATATAGCAGCTGGTCCTTCGCTCAATCTAGCCATTCCATCAGGCCATGGAATGATTAGATGTGATAGAAAAGACGGCAAGGGTGGGGGTGTCGCCTTTATACACAAGCTAACTCGCAACATCTGGGAAAGCAGGGAATTTATTATGGATGGTGTGGATTCTCTCTGCATTAAAACTAGTTTGAGCACAGAGAGCACCATAAACATTCTCCTGCTTTATAAACCACCCCATATTACGACTGATTTTGTAAAACATCTTTTAACTTTCTTGCTCGCCTCCATTAAGGCAAACACGAAATAATTGCTTATGGGAGATTTTAATCTATGGTTTAACCATAAGGCAGATGAGATCGCTCTTGAACTACAAAAAGCTTTGTAGGAATTAGGCTTCATACAACGTATGCAAGAGTCCACACACAGTTTGGCCCACATCCTAGATTGGGTAGCGAGTCATGAAATTAACACCAATAATATACTAGTATCAGCATGTCCCTGGTCGGATCACTTTTTTGTGAATTTTGATATTCTGGTAGATCTTCCCATCAAACTTAAATGTCAAAATCTTACTAAAACACTGCACCGGAACCTAAAGAACATTAAGATGAATAAGGTAGAATCAATACTTAACACTTTAATTACTCCTACAACTGATACTCTGGAAAACCTGGCAAATAGGATTTCTTCTAACCTAGAAAGTGTTGCAGAAATGTTAGCACCTATAAAAATGAAAACGATAAAACCTGAAATTAAATATAATACATGGTTTACATCGGAGCTTCAATCTCTGAATTGACTTCAATAATACTTAGTCCTCAAGACTGGGATGAGTTTTTCTCTTCATATACATCCGGTCTTTCCCTACTGGGTTATTTGCTATTTGTTTTGTTCGTTTTTTTACAGTTCCAATCATTCAGTTTTCTGGTTATTCTTTCATCCTTAAGACTGGGATGAGTTCCTTCACGTAAATAAGGAATCCCCGGCGGCCTCAGATTGTTCCCAATTCCCCCGGTACATCTTGTTGCATGTGGAAAGCTTGCAGGGCTTGGCTCTCACTCGGGTAGTGTTTCTCGCTCTCTTCAGTGTTCTTCAGTTTCCCTTCTTGATTCCTCATCGGAGATCTGTAGACGCTGGTGCTCAGAAGGCATTCAGACTTTCTGCCATGGTAGTCTCAGCGTTGTTCTTCGGGCGTCCTGCCTACCACTCTTCTTACGTGGTTGCACTACTATCAGGTACCTCTTCCTTTTCCTCCAGTTTGTACAGCTTCCTTTGTGGTCCTGCATACCGGGCGTCCAGCATCTCACATGCTGCAGTTTTGGCTCTTCGAAACTTGCAGGTTCCTCTACCTGCCTGGACTCTACCTACACACGGCATGATGAGGTCAGGGGGCTTCCCCTGAGCATAGCCCTCTCCTTCTCTCCATCTGCTCTGACTTGTCAAAGTTAAATACACATCTTTGTTTAAAGAGACAATTTTCTTATTTTGTCCACATGGATTTCTTTTTACATTGCCTTCAGTCAGACATGAAGTAGCCATAGTATTCTTCATAGAAGTCAATCCCATATATGTGACTATGGTAGTTGCCTTAGGGAGTTCCTCACAGGAATGGGAGTCCTTGGGTCCAAAGGGGGAGTCTCTCCTGGTGAGGTCCCACTTGCCTCAACCACTAGGATAGGTCTTGCGGAGCAGGCTCACCTCCTTAGCCTAACAGGGGGAATCATGCCATAGGGGAGAAGGGACGAATACCTGCGATTCATCACTACACAGCGTGCAACAAGTCTGGGAGAGGATATGTCTTGTACCCAGTCTCATTGTCAGTCATCAAAGCCATTACCTAGTCATCCTGGCTGTAATGGGTCTTCAGCCAGTTGCCATGGAAGACCTGTTGCATTTGCCTCAGGGTCTTGGTATCAAATGGGTGGTTGACCTCACTGTTCTTTTCCAGCACCAAATAAGGCCTGTTCACTTGTCATGGAGGGCGCTGGGCTTGACTTGTTCCATGATCCAGACAATCTGGTCTGAAGAATACTCAGTCATTGTGGCCTTCAGGTCACACTGGTGCTTCATGAGCTCCTGACTGGCCTTCAGATGTTAGGCACTCTGTTCTCTGTACTTGGTCATCTTGGCTTGGGTGCCAATCACATAATCCACTATGCTGTGAGAATAAATTCAAGGACTATCTTCCCATCCTTCCTGCACCAAACTTAGGGAACCCCTAACCTATAACCAAAAAGCTCAAAGGGACTCAACCCTACACTGATCTGGGGCATCTCCTGAAACGCAAACAGAAGGCATGCCTGTAAAACATCCCACTTTCTCAGTGGCTCTTCCAAGCAACCTAACATGCCCTTAAGGGTCTTGTTGAACCTCTCACCGAAGGTTGTGAAGAACTATTAACTTACTCCATATTCATCCCACATAGCCTTCATATACTGCGGATTTGAAGTTGGATCCTGTCAGAAATAATTTCTTTAGGGAATTAAAGCCTTTGCCACCATTGGGACTTTGATGCTTCTCAAGTGTACTGTGTCTGGGTACATGGTGGCGTGGTCTACCACAACCAACAATGTCCGTAGTTATTTTCTTAAAGGCCTAACAACCACTGGAAGTGAAATTAAGGAGGCCTTTGCGGCTCCAGCAGAATTACTGGATGCATTGCAAATATGGCAGGACCTGAAAAAGCTTTTATTTTTACTCCCATCTGGAGACAGTAAATATATGCAGACAGCCTGTTAGCTTTCTTTGTCACTCCTAAGTGATATATCAAAGAAATGTCATGAGCCAAGTAGAGTGGGAACCAGCTGTGGCATTGGGGCACAGCCAACCTCCGGTTTGCCCCTGCTTCAGAATTCTTGGGCTCACTCTATAGGAGACAATTCTTCCAGTACAACATTCATGGGGCTTCCCCTTCCTTGAACATGTTTCTCTGCCAGCTCCCTGTGGTCAGACAGAGTGTAGAAGACTCTCTGCAACCTGCAAAGGTCAGTGGGCTAGACCTTCATTTGAGGTGCAGGTAATTTCTTAGCAGACATCCATCCAAATGAATTTGATGACAGCGCTTAGAAGTCTCACTTCTCAAGCTAAACTCCACGATAGCCAGAGGGCCTCAGGAACGGCCATCACATTCCCGACTTATTTTTCTGGACCAGGAATTATCTGGTCCTTCTGCAGCCACCATGATCAGACAGCAGTGGTAACCTCAGCAGTATCACATAGTTCTGGGGCTTTGGTCCATTAATAAAGACATGCTCCACAGATATCTGTGCATTTGAGGGAAACAGGGGCTCTTCTGGGAACTCAGTATCTTTGCCATTGAGATTCACAATGGAACATTCAGACAGAGCCAGGCCTAGTGGGAATTTTTCATCTAAGATGCCTACACTGACTATAACTGTTTCTTCCATGAGACCAGCACAAGTGCTGCTTTAGTTGGCCAGGTTTTTGGGGTGAACCCAGTCGTGTGTGTGTTGATTAATTAAATGCAAACCTTGCAATTGAAAATGCGCATTGCGGTTAGGCTGGTGCGTGATAGCGAAAGGCATTTGAAAATACAGGAGAAAGTTGCGTGTGAATCCTCTATTTACAGTCTATCAGCTGAGAGAGGCAAATGGGTGCAGTGGGGGCCTCATCCGTAGTGGGATGCAAGATAGATATATATATGATATGACATGTATAATGCACCTGTACACAAGTGTTTCTAGGCACGACAAGACAAGGAGGGATAAACAGAGGGAGGACAAAACAACGATCTTACTGGGCCTTGTGTCATGCAGATCGTGCAAGTGCAGGGAAGGGGAGAAGTGAAAAAGGGAGGGGGGAAGGAGAAGTGCAGCCAGCGTGTGGCTAAGTGTAGGTAATTAGAAAGTGCACCCAACGGGTGGCTCATATGTGCAGAGAGAAGGGACTGTAGGGTTACAGATAAAGACCACAAAGATGGTTCTGCTCAAGTTTGAAAGAGGCAGGGAGGCTGTTCCAGAGGGAGGCCCCAGCCGAAGAAAGAGATCTGCCCTCAACTCTCTGCTTGGAAAAGCAGCTTACCCAGTGGTCGAAGTGTACGAAAAGAAGTAGTGGAACTATGTTCCCTGCTAGCCTGCACCCACTCACCACAAACCCCTTTGCCACGACCCCTCCCACACACAATACACCCACCAAACACATGCACCTGCTGTTTAAGGGAACGCTCTGTGCACTGCACTGAAAGTGAAGGATTCAACTTCTTCCTACACTTTTATTTTAAAACGAAACCATTCCGGAACGGTTTCTTTTTAAAATAAAAGCATAGGAGCTGTAAAACGTAATTTTAAAAAGTAGAGGAGCACTGCCCATGACCGCTCCCACTCACTTCGACCACTGAGCATACCCTCCGAAAGTTGGAGGTGAATGAGCAGAGAGCTTGAGATGGGAGAAACTTAGGAAGAGAGATTGGAGGTATGATATGATATGATGGGTTAATTATAACGTGCTTAATACCCAGAGGTTTCTAAGCGCAGACATGGGGATCAAACCTGTGTTGCTCCGTGTAGTCTTGCTTGCCTGAGCTATCCTCCCGAGGTAGTGTGGTCACATGACCCAGAAAGCCTTGTGGACAATGCAGAGGGTCTTGAACTTCATAATTGCCGCCACTGGTAAACAATGAAGAGATTTCAGAGCTACAATCCCTGGGCTTGAGGCCAAGGACAAGTCTCACAGTCCTGTTCTGAATAAGTTGCAGAGGACGGAGTAGAGGCAGGAAGGTTTAGAAAAGGCTGTTGCAGTATTCCAGCCTTGAGAGGACCAGAGCTCTGAGGGAAAGTGAGGAAAGGAAGAATACCTCTGAGGAGGTGCAGCTGATAGTTTGCCTTCTTAGAGACATTGGAAATGTGAGGAGAGGAGGTGGAGTCGAAGATGACCCCAAGGTTCTTAGCCTGAAAGGTAGGAGCAGGAAGAGGACCCAGAGTGGGCAGCCAGAAAGAGAGGAAAGAAGGGAGCTGGCATTCAGATGAGGAGGATCTTCGTCTTACTGGCATTAAGGCAAAAATCATTGGCGGTACACCACTCCTGAATGGCAGACAGACAATCAGAAATGAGAGGAGTAGAATTGGCCGAGAGGAGCCTGAAAGAGAGCTGGGTGTCATCTGCATAACACTGAAAGTTGGAGCAGAGAGCAGCAGATCAGCAACTGTGGTGTTAAATAACCATTTGACATTTGCCCTTGTGGCCACACATTCCCATTCATTCACTACCATAATCCGCTTGTCCAGCTAGCACAGAGACCTAGGGGCTTAAACACTTAGAATGCACGTGGTTCAAATACAGGTTAATTTGTTATTGGGCATAGGTTAACATTCAACCATGAAATGCAGCGCTTGACTTGTTGAGACAGTTCAAAATATACCGACTAAAGAGGTGAGGCTTTTGAGGTCACTGTGTGATCTGGGGTGTTCTTCTGATAAAAGACAAAGAGGGCTCTAAATCTAAGACTGGAATTACACTTTAAGAATAGGTCACAAAAGGCACTTGCCATCTCGGTCATGAGTCTGATTGTGTGGGGTTAGTGGGTGGTTGTTTAAACATCATTAAATCTCTGCTAATCTACCTTGACACCATGAAGGGTGGAGGAGAATCGAAACAACTTTGCGGTATAGTTCCGTGTTGCACAAAGAAACAGGCCCTTCAGAGATAGGTTTTACATACAGGCTTCTACACGTGGCCTACTATATTACATTCAGGTTGTACTTCTTTAGAATATACTATATTTTCTAGCCGGCTAAATATTCTCATTGTAACACAACTCGTTAGGAAACTAAACATGTGCTTAAGTTAGTGTTCATAATACATTAAAACAGTTCATGGCTCGGGGTCTGTACATACGGTCTTCATTCTGGTTGGAGTAATTGATTACTGTATTACGTTTACACAATATTGTACATATATTTACATTTGAACTAAAAGATGAGATAGCTTAGTGCTGACGTGTACAGTGTTATGCTGGTTATGCATTTCGTTATTGCAATCTATTTCTCTTAGCAGTGTCATACCATACGTTAATATTCATCGCACTTTCATGACTGAAATCTAACGTTAAAACTTTTAATTACACAGCTATTATACCGTGTGTTAATCTGCTTATTGTTCTGCTATTATCCTTGTATTATCTTGCATGCAAAAAAAGGCACTTTGGCTCGCTTCTTATTAAGGCGCAAACAATCAAACAGACTTGAGGGTCGCTTCTAACTGTTGACCCTGTTTTAAGGAATATGGGGATGGTGTTCTTTATTTCCAGGGTCTGTTGGGTGTGGGGGCAGGTTTATAGAGATGAATGACTTCTGCGCTGGCCCCTGTTCTGGGCCGTATCAGGGTCAATGAAGTGAGACGGAAGACAGAAGATAAAGTGTAAAGTTTGTTGCATTCTCGCGGCTAGTCTCTCATGAGAACCGAACAACTGCAGGGACGGCAAAGGGGAGGAGGTGGAAGGAGTAGCTTGCTCGTTGTGTGCGCCTGGCTGGGAGAAAAACGCAGGCCTGCGTTGAAAGTTCACATCTGTCCTGCAATTACAAAATTGAGTCGGTAGCTCACAAAATGGAGTCTCATTAACTCTGGTCTTACGCTGTCTTAAGTGGGGGTCACAGTTCCTAAGGGTATTCCCGCACAAGTGCTCCGGGGCTGGGGCCCTGAACCCAAAGCAGCCACAACTGGGCCTACCCAGGAATTGTAAAGATTGGGGGGGGGTCCAAGATCCCCTCCTCCCACACAATACCCAGGTTATCACTGAGGCGCTTGAGTTTTTATGAGACTTTCATAGGTCGGTCTTGTCTAGAAACATCGTCTCGGGTGAACAAGGGAGAAGGAGAGAGGCCACAAGCAGGCCAGGAGAGGAGGAGGAGGATGAAGACAGTAAAGCGCGTGAGTTATATGCCAAAGTTGTTACCTCAACAGCAACAACTTTGGGATAGAAACGGGCAGCCAAAGTTATCACACTATTGATTATCTTGATATAAGAATCACAGTAGACAACTGTGGACTATACACTAAAATATACAGCAGACTGACAGTGGTCAACTCGGTTCTATTTGCAACCAGCTCCCACATGAAATCAGTCATTTACAACATCCCTAAGGGTGAATTCATTCGGGCAAAGAGAAATTGCAGCAATGACCTAGCATACCAAGCAGAATGCTATCTTCTACATGACAGATTTACTAATAGAGGATACGAACTTGAAACAATTCAAGCAGTTATCACTAAGGCTAGCTACAAGTAGGCCCAGAGACACACTTCTCAAACCAAAAACAAAGACAATGGGCCTCATTACAAGTTTGCCGGTCTAGGAACTATGGTACCGGTAAGCTTGCCGGTACCGTAGTTCCTGGACCAGCAAACTACGAGCAACGCATGTTGGATGCAACCAACCTCCCCCTTCCAATGGCAATTGGGAATAATGGATTCCGGCCCCTGGTAATGAGGACATACAGGGTCCACGAAGGTTGGAATGGCCCCGTATGTCCCCATTGCCAGAGGCTGGAAAAAAATGCATGTCTGGCGCCAGCTATCCGGTTATACCGGTAAGGCTACTGCTGAACTTGTAATGAGGCCCAATGTCCACGGATGAGACGTGAGATACGTCACACAATTCCACCAAGACAGCTACAAGGTGCAATAAATCCTCACCAAACATTGCCATATACTCTCCATTGACAAGGATATCCAAAAATGGATCCCTCCATAACCACAATTCTCATTCTCTAAAGCGCCAACACTGAAAACCATGCTCAGCCCATCCTACAGGGCACCCGGGTACACACCAGCTCTAATTAGTTAAGTACACAACCAACCTCTGGCTTTCACAAATGCGGAATATGTTCAATGTACCCTCCTGCACTAAACACCAAATCTGTTGAATTCAATGACACTCTCAGTCACCAAACAAACCATTTCATCAATTGAAAAACCAAATTTGTCATGTATGATTGTAAATCTGTCATTACAGATTGTAAAGCTGTGCTGCAGCGTGTCTGTCTATTGCACACACAGAACTCTGACTGCATCTGGCACACGTGCCTCCGTACATCGGTGTTTGCAGCTTACGTCCACTTGAAGCACTCAAAACTTTGTTTCCCACCCTTGCATTCCACAAATATTTATGAATGCCATGCTATGTTATTTTTTACATGCACTTGTCTAAGCCGCCTTACCAAGTGAAATGTCTCTGAGCCCATCATTTTTGCATTGCTTCATGTTGATCTACTTACTGAGCAAAGTACTATTACTTACCGACCAGTAAATGCCGCTCAACTATTACTCTACCACTCCAAGCAACCATATCATGTGCTCTCTACCCTGCCATATTGTGACCTGGTAGTATATTGCATTGAGCATACCATGCTATATAAAAAATACAAGCACTTATTGCATTATCCTAAAAAAGAACCTCCAGTGCCTCTCAGCCCCAGACACCCAGGATTGCAACTGTAGTTGAACCCAAGCCACTCCCTAGTCTCAAAAGTGCCCTCATCAATGCCCGATCACTAGGAGCTCATGCAATCGAAATCTACGACTTAATTACTGAACAAAATCTGGAACTTCTAGTAATCACAGAATCCTGGCTTCACGAAGCCTAGGGACCTCTGCTAGCTCTGGCTATACCGACCGACTACACCATCCTCAGAGCGGATAGAACTCACACCACAGGAGGTGGTGTAGCCATTATAGCTAGGAGTAATTTACAACTGAGATCGAGTTCCATTGAAGACAATGCAGGGTATGAACTTCTGCTAGCTAAATTTGCTATGAATGAGAAAACCACAATCACTATTGTAGTGATATATAGAATACTCAGCTCCAATAGTCACCCCAAAATAGACATCCCCCTACTTCTTGCACCATTCATCAAACCCAATACGAAATGCATTATCCTTGGAGACCTGAATCTAGGTTTCAACGACGACCAAGATCACAAAGCTGTAGTCCTACATTCAGCACTCAAAGACATGAACTTCACCCAACTGGTGAATGCTCCCACGCACATCAAGTGCAGAATCCTTGATTGTATCCTTTCACTTAATACCAGACTAACCATAGACTCAATTACACCCCTTGGCTGTATGGATCACTTCTGCATAAAGTTCACCCTCTTGAGCGATGAACCCTGTCCACCCAAGACCAAAATAATGGACACTTACAAAGCTAGAAACACCAGAAAGATCACCGTTGAGAATGTTGCCCAAGTATCATTGCTGACTACTACCATAAATGCCTCAACATTACTATTGACGAAGTAGCGCCTATTACTACTAAAACGCGACGTGCTGACAAAAAGACCCACTTTTGGTTCGACGAAGAATTAGTTTCCCTAAGAAGAACCAAAAGCTCCTTGAACACACCCATAATAAACATCCCACCCTTGACTCCGGCAAATCCTTTAAGGAAGCTAGCAAAATGTATAAAACGGCCATCATCTCCCATAAAGCCAACACATATAATACACGTATCGGCAATGCCTCATCAGACTCCAATGAACTCTTTTCTATCCTTAGAGAATTAGAAAATCCCACCCCAATCACGACCCCTGCCAATTCCAGTAAAGAATGGTGCACCACCATACAAGATGACCTTTCCTCTAAAATTGCTCTGTTACAAAACAAAATAACTACCAATAGACTGTTATTAGCAGATAAAAAGGCTTCAATCACTAACCCCCACACCATCCCCAATGAAAATCCCAATTCCTTATTCCACTTCGCTCCGGTCACTCAAGAACTAGTGCTCGACACTATCTCCAAGTTAAAAGCCTCCAACTGTAAAGAGGATAACGTCCCAGCTAAATTAGTTAAAGCATGTGCTTCCACCCTCACCCCCACCATCACCAACTTTGTCAATTTCTCCTTCAACACCAACACAGTCCCAGCCAGCATCAAAGAAGCCTGGGACACTCCACTTCTAAAAAAAAAAACAACACTGGACCCCACAGTACCTACTAATTATCGTCCAATAACAACGGTCCCATGTTTACTTAAACTCATAGATAAAATAGCATACACAAATCCAAGCACACCTCGAAAGAACCAGCTCCTCAGAACTAGGCATTCAGGCTTTGGGCCAAATGATAGCACGGAAACTGCGCTCCTGGATCTCAAAATCCAGATGGACACTATCAGAGACTCAGGAAAACTCTGCATACTCCTGCTGTTAGACCTTTCCACAGCATTTGACCTTGTGGACCATGACAAACTGTGCACCTCACTAGCCAATAATTTCAACTTCTCCAATGATGTCACTGTCATGATGCTTACCCCCGGGGAACCAGACAAGGTCCAGCAGCCCCGGGAGCAGGCATCACGTTCCCGGGGCAGGGCCCAGCGACCCCGGTTAGGGGCCATCTGGACACAGTCATGGCGCCTTTGGCGTCAGGCTCATATGAGACTTCAGTCCTGGCGCCAGAGGCGCCAGGCTCATAAGGGGAAAACTTACCTGGACTTACCTGATGCAGACCATGCTGCAAGGGATCGAAGCCCTCAAGAGGCCTAGAAGGGACTACTTTACCTAGGGATTCTTTGCCACTCGGGTGTGGCGGCGGAGGAATACATACCTGGAACTAATTTGGGGGCTATTGCAACCATGCCCGAAGAGCAGCACACGCTTCGCGTTATTCTGCATCCAGCAGCGTAACGCTCACCGTGCCTGCAGCAGCATCCAGACTTCAGCCACGCCCGCCTCGAACCCGGAGCATCTAGAAACAAAAGGAAAGAAGGAGAAAGGTTGGAACTAGGACATTTTTTCCAGCTTCTTACCTGATTCCAGAGCCATTGCATCGTCGAACCAAAGGAAAGACTTCATTTTTAACCCCAGCAGCAGCGCCGCGCTGCACTCATCGTTCCTCGCAGCATCTTCAGGTTTCACCGCAGCCTCCTGCATGTTCCCGCTGCATGCCGGCACCTGGGGGAAGATAAAGACAATAAGGTGAGCCAAGGGAACATATAGAGGAATACTGGTTACCACCCTAAGACTTACCTGATTTACCACCGGGGGAACCATTCCTCACCTCGGGTTGGCACAGCTCCCACTGCACCATCGCCGTACCCCGGCCCCTAAGGGGAAACAAAACCACAACAGGGTGAATCAAAAGGACAATCAAGGGGAGCCACCTCCCGCCAAAGACTTACCTGATTTTACCGCTGGAGGTATAACTCCTCGACTCTGGTTTTCTCTCAGCACCTGAATAAAGGAAAAGACCACAGATTGCGGGATTGGATAGGAGTGATTGTCAGGCATTTGAACTCTTACGAACTGCATACTTACAGCGTCTTGCCGGGAGAGTCAATATAGCCCTGGAACTCACCAATTCCTTTGACGAGTGGAGCAACTGGTCCATCACGCGCCCCTGCGCTCGAAGCAGGATGGAGAGCTTGCCCTTTCAAAACATAAGGTGAGACTTTGGAGGGGACATCGGAGGTGGTCAGTGGGGAGAACAACGGGGGGGTGGAGGAAATTACGCTCAACTCCACGGGTGGTTAATTCCCCTTTCTCCATTCACAGAAGAGTACTCCTACAGACAAATGACACACCTCGGCCCTACGCATTTCGCTGGAGGAGGCCGCAGCAGCCCAGATCAGACCGGCGCCTCTGTGGGAGTCAGGTGAGCATAACAGTCACTATGTGGGTGAAATCCTTTCTTGCCGAACGTACCTCTAGAGTTGCCATAGGCAAGGAAGCTGATGATCCCATCTCAGCACCCATTAGAGTACCCCAAGGTTCATGCCTCTCTCAAACACTCTATAATGCCTACACAAAGCTTCTCTTCTCTGCATTATGGGTGTCATCTACACCAACTTTGCAGGTGACACCCAGATCATCATACCCATCTGAGGGAACTATGACCAAGACACTTTGACCATTAATAAAATATACGCCATCATCCAAAACTGGATGGCACTGAATAGTCTCTGCCTCAATGATGAGAAGACATAAGTTCTCATCGTTGGATCCCCAACTAAAATAGCTGCCCTCCATTCAGATTACTCCTCTATTAATATCGACGGAACTCTGATCCCAGTACTCAAGCAAGTAAAAAACTTTAGGCGTATACCTAGACGCGAACCTCACTATGACCAAACATAGTATGACCAATGCCAAAGATGTCTGTAACCACGCCGTGATACCCCAGAGTCTGGGCGTGTTACAAATAAATAAAATAAATACAAATAAATATGTGATTATTTGTGTTTGCAACCTGAAATATATAAGTACAATCCGGAAACTACGAACAAGGATACAGGAACATCTGAGCCTCCTTAACTCGTCCGATGCAAGATACCCATTGACAAGAATCTCACCAAATGGACAACAGCTGGACCACTCTTTGTCCCTCGCAGGACATTCTCTGTCGTTGGCTAAGTGCCTTGTACTGGCACATCTATGACATTTGAGGGGTTCCTTCCTACCCCATTTTCCCTCTCTGAGTTCAAATGGCTGTTTCTCTTTCTTCCCTCTAAACACCACAGGCTGCACTTCCGTGGCCACCGGGCTACCAGCAAACTCCTTTGCTCTGCCCATAGTCTCTTCTGCTGCTCTTGCAATATCAACAGCCTTGTCCAATTGAAATTCTTTCTCCAAGATTAACTTGTCCTGATCTTTTTCTGCCGTTCGTGAGTACCGTGAGCATGTTACAAATAATGTTTTCCGCATTATTAAAAAAATTATAAAAGGCAGCCAACTCACGTAATTTTGTGATATAGTCATCGATGGGTTCAGCAGGTTCCAGTTTCCGGCTGTAGAACCTGATTCTATGTAGTACTGTGCTCTCCTTGCTGGAAAATCTCTAGACGATTCTCTTCACTGCTTCCTTATACACATCATTGTCGTAGTCCTCGACCACTTCTGGTGTGAGGCTGGCGAACACGCTTTGCCCTTCGACTCCCAATGTGTTGAGAAGCATTGCCATTTTCCTTGCAGCAGTGAAGACCACACCAACCAGTGCGTCCACTTAAGTTACAACCAGGGGCTCCCACTGAGGCCATGGTATAGTGGGCCTACCTGGAGTTTGTAGAAATGGTGGGGGTGGCATCGTACCTTGCATCGTCGGTCGTAGGGTTTCAGGTGGTCCTGGTCGCCAAGTATGTTGTGTAATAATCAGGCCTTGTGGTAGGTAGGTAACTTTATTTAATAGTTACATGGGCAAAGAAACAAACATACATGAATGACAGTTAACATCACTGTCCTGGATGCTTTAAGTCAAAGACAAGTCTCTGTAAGCTTTGGGGCTGCAGAACTCCTGTGAGAGGAGGAACGCCAGGAGCTGTGTCTGCTCCGTTGCTTTGGCGCCTCAGTCTACAGCTTCCGGCTCCTGTTGGGACCGCACGATTTGCCCAGAGTGTGTCTTGCGAGAACTTGGCACCACCGAGGCTCGCGAGTGCACACTACACAGTCCACTCCTAGATGGGAACTCATTTCCAGAGTGTCCAATCTGGTGAAGTCAGTTGTGACTGTTTGTTCGATTGAGGCATCCCCAACACCTCTAGAACTATCTGTGCATGGTTAGTATAACGTGAATGCTTAAGTGTCCCTTTTTTTTATTTTTTATCTATTTGACCACTGGATCATGAGTGTAGTTAGTGTTGTCTGGTGCAGGTTAGTTATGGAGAGATCTGCAGAGTTGGTTATAGCTACTTGATTCACACCATTGTTGACCATTAAACAATGATGTTGGTTGATTGATACTTTTCTCGGAGATTAAGAAGTTACTGAGTGTTTGGCACAGACAGGTGTTACTACTGATCTATTTCCTTTCCTTCTCCTCTCCCCCTTGCTCCTTCTGTTGTCCTTTTTCGCTGGTATTGCCATTGTAATGCCTTGTGATTAGAGGTAATCCTTGCAGATTTTGAGGTGGTGCTATTTCCCATTATGTAGTCCTAAAAAGGAATATGGTTGTGCGGTAAAAGTAGCAGTAATTCCATTACTGCAACTTTGTTCCCTGCGCCACCATACTTGTATCTAGGCCCTTTATTTCTCTTTGAGGTGCCTGTGGTAATGCTAAATGTTATGCCCAGTTGGCACATTAATGTTCTTTGAGGTACTTGGTTTATGGACATAACCCATGCTCAGTGCACACATTAGGGCTCTTTGAAGTACCAGGGCATGTCCATAGGCTTCCCCCAGTGGTTATTATTAAAACTTTGCTTATTAACACCAGGTCTTTAGTAAAACATTTGGTGGCGATTGCTACTCATATTGAGGAGCATGATATAGATATATGTGCTATTACTGAGACGTGGGCACATATAGCAGCTGGTCCTTCGCTCAATCTAGCCATTCCATCAGGCTATGGAATGATTAGATGTGATAGAAAAGACGGCAAGGGTGGGGGTGTCGCCTTTATACACAAGCTAACTCGCAACATCTGGGAAAGCAGGGAATTTATTATGGATGGTGTGGATTCTCTCTGCATTAAAACTAGTTTGAGCACAGAGAGCACCATAAACATTCTCCTGCTTTATAAACCACCCCATATTACGACTGATTTTGTAAAACATCTTTTAACTTTCTTGCTCGCCTCCATTAAGGCAAACACGAAATAATTGCTTATGGGAGATTTTAATCTATGGTTTAACCATAAGGCAGATGAGATCGCTCTTGAACTACAAAAAGCTTTGTAGGAATTAGGCTTCATACAACGTATGCAAGAGTCCACACACAGTTTGGCCCACATCCTAGATTGGGTAGCGAGTCATGAAATTAACACCAATAATATACTAGTATCAGCATGTCCCTGGTCGGATCACTTTTTTGTGAATTTTGATATTCTGGTAGATCTTCCCATCAAACTTAAATGTCAAAATCTTACTAAAACACTGCACCGGCACCTAAAGAACATTAAGATGAATAAGGTAGAATCAATACTTAACACTTTAATTACTCCTACAACTGATACTCCGGAAAACCTGGCAAACAGGATTTCTTATAACCTAGAAAGTGTTGCAGAAATTTTAGCACCTATAAAAATGAAAACGATAAAACCTGAAATTAAATATAATACATGGTTTACATCGGAGCTTCAATCTCTGAAATCATTAACCATTAAATCCTAGCACACGTGGAAGAAGCATAATACACCATTGCTTCTCAGTAAATATAAAGCTTCTGTCTCCACTTATAAAAAGGCCATTCTAAAAGCTAAATCTAGTTTCTTTAATGATAGAATCCAAAATGCACAGCACAATACAAAAGATCTCTTCCGCATCTTGAAAGTACACGAAAGAACTAACCACATCATTCCAGACAGATTTATATCGGATGATGTCACTTGGTGCAACGTTATGCAGCAAGCTATGCATAAAAATCTAGATACCATCAAGGAAAATTTACTAGAGAAAAGTAATAACTTAAAATGCACTCAGTCTAAACCTGCGGACAGGTCCTATCATAGGTCACCGACTATTCCAACATTTAATCCATCCCCTATAACAGATAATGAACTAGAAACTATTATCGATCAACTTAAGCCCACAAGAAGTAAAAATGACATCCATACTACTATGATAATTAAAACATGTGCCCCTTCCTTAATTACTTCTATCTGTCAATTTGTTAATACTTCTATATCTACCGGTACGGTCCCTCAGGAACTTAAGAAGTCATGGGTCATGCCTGAAAAAAACCAGGGCTCTCAGTCGATATGCCAAACAATTATCAACCTATTACAAATACAGCGTTTCTACTCAAAATTCTTGACCGGGTGGCCTACATACAAACTGCAGACCACTTGAAGACGTATCCTATTCTAAATGACCATCAGTCTGGATTTCGGGTCGGCTATGGCACTGAGACCGCGCTCCTTGAACTCAAGTCTAAACTAATGGCCCGTATGGATAATAAGGAAGCGTCATTGCTCATGTTGCTTGATCTCTCTGCGGCCTTCGATCTGGTGGACCATGATATCATGGTCACCAGGTTGTGTGAAGTGGCCAATTTCTCCCCGCTGGCCTGTAAATGGGTTTTGTCATTTCTTAATAATCGCGATCGAGTCTTTTGCAGTAATGCTGAATCTGAGCCCATTACAACAATGTGTGGTGTTCCTCAGGGTGCCTGCACCTCTCCCTGTTTCTACAGTATATTTACTGCTCCCCTGTTCGCAATGCTTGATCAT